>NW_026775554.1:11250000-12500000 GCF_031216515.1 Neocloeon triangulifer | reverse complement strand
CTTAAAACAATTCAAGTGTTACTATAAGATTGCTTTCAAAGTTAACATAGAGCACATATAGAATAGTAGTGTTCTTCAATTTCATATGTTCTAATATTATACAAAATTAATTTTCGTACAATACTGTCATTTTATTCTACCAACAATTTTCTCACATTTCTCATAGGTGAATTATTTAGGATGAAAGTATCGATCTAAATTACTAAAATAGCCCCGGATAGAATTTAATTTTATCAAATTCACCTCATAACTCATAATATAATAAATCGTGAAAATTAAATATAATTTTTACGCCATATTTTCTTTTTTTTAATTATACAATTAACATTAAAGACGCATTGCAACTACCCTTCAAGTTTATTGTTTTCTTCATTTTTATAAAATTTATGAAACCTCAAAGAAAATTTAAAACGCTTTTTTATCGTTTTTTTTTTTTTTAATATTCAACCGCAAACCTTCCAAAAATAGCGCGTGCTTTACTAATTGAAAAAATTGCTGGCCTTGGAAAGAACGAGAACTTGAATATGAACATCACCCTATGAAAATGTAAAAACACAATAGGCGTTGGAATAAATCGATGATATCAGTGAAGCATAATAACAAAACGATCTCTCAGACCCATGCTGAGTAAAAGTAAAAAAAAAACTCATTTCCATGTCTGTCTGGACACGAGTTGCTACAAAAAACGCATCCATCGTCCTTCATCACTTTTTTCTATAACTCGCTCGTCTTCCTTTTGGAAAAAGAGAAAAACGCATCTTGACATTCAAAATGAAAGGGTTAGAAGTTGGAATGCTGCTCACAAGCGAATGGTGCTGACTAATTCCGAAAATCTACGGCCACACAACGCTTCACAATGGGTATAATCTCTGTTATTTGGCCGCCGAGCTCCCTGCATCGCGCGTAAATCAAAATTATAGTACGTATTGAAAGCGAAGGTGAGGGAGGCGTTTTTCTTTTTCTCTTTTCTTGGACGTTGTTATGTGTTATTACTCGGCGGACCGCCTGCGCCTTGCCCCGGAATATAATGGATCGAGATTTATGATTTTTGCTTCTCGATTTGATCTCCCCTTTGGCAGATAAAAAGTTTTAAAGTAAGACGAATGGGAGCCGCTGAAATGTAATCGAAAATATCCCGCCTGAGAAATGCGGCGTCTTTTAATATACAATCTCGTAGCTCGGTGATTGCTGTCTGTTTGATTTGGTGTGTGGTTTGCAGTGAAAAAGCCCTTTATGTACTCGGCAATATCCTCTGGTTCACCCATCAGTAACGAGAATAATGGAGAATAAGTACAAAAATTCATGGGAAAAAGTGTAATAATAGCTGGAATAAAAAAGTTTACAAATTTTGGCTTTATAAAACAAGTTAAATTTAATTACGGAATCAACAACTGAAATTACTGTATTGATATTCAAATTGAAAAATAATATAAACTTACCAAAATAGTTAATTATAATTATCAATAAAATCTGGGATTTCTGAGACATAGAAGTACTCAATATATTATTATATTAATGTCACAAAATATAAAATTCACTTTTCTTTTCATAACGTTAGATTAGTAGCTCTGCATAAATGTGATTGAAAATTAAAACTCTGCTCAGAATTAGAATAAAGCATTATTTTTTTGCAAATAAGCTTACAAAGATTTTTAATAATTTTTAAACAATTAACAATTATTAATTTAATCCTGTGACTCTAATAATTTAATAGAACAGCTTTTATGTAATTCTGGGTACTACACTATCTATTATTCCTTATGTACGTGAGAATAATTTGCCATGTAGAGTACTGTGCTTGCCTCAATCGCCTCCATAAAACTTGTAAGAATTGCTGGTAACGCCGCCTTTCAATACAAAATCAAAAATGCAGACACGATGAAGCCATTATTGTCCAATAAAAGGGTCAGAGTTGATCCTCGGCAAGCACTGCATTGGGTAAAAAAGGACTTTTGCCGCCGTAAGTCTATCATTATGCAAAATCAGGTTAGGCTAATCATGAGAACGTATGTAAATCGTGTCCCAGAGAGCCCATGCTGAGGGCATGTCGGATTTAAGTGACGCATGCTGTGCAGGATTCGCTTCGACAAAAAACCGCTATCCGCGCGCGAATTTTGCGATAAAGTTCAAGTAATGCACGCCGCGTCATGTAAAGTGGATGTCACGTTTGTTGCGCTGCCCATTGTCACACGGCAGGAATTTTATAACAGCAAATTTTGAAAAATCATGCTCCTTCAAAACTGCGAGATTTATCGTCTTCCGTCGCATGCCGCCGCAGCTCTTTTGCACACCACGCGGAGGCACATTTTAATCGCGGCCACATCTTGATAATGCATTTATGGAGGCAGCCAAAGGAACCGCAGGCCTATTCAAAAAATAAAATCACGGCATTATTGTTTCCTCAAAAGCAAAGTGCATAAATGCTGGGTTGTTTCGCATATAATTCTCATGTGCTATTTCCATCAAAGCCTAACAATTATGACCACGTGGAATGAAAAAATAAAGAGCTACACAATAATTCTTGATTTAAATGGAGTAAATTAATTAAGCAGAAAAGTTTAAAACGACTGAATCAAATCAATAATCATACAATTACATGTTAAAAGTTGAAATTGTATTATTAAATCATTAAATATTGTATTAAATAAACACTCAAAAGCAGTGCAGCCTGCAGCCCAGCAGATTTCAAGTAGTCCAAGGTATTAACTATTATACAAGTTCCCATACAATTTATACTTATTACAAAATTTTACTTTATTCATTTTAAGATCCTGATGTGTTATTGCAGTACACTATAATTTTATCTAATTAAATACAATTATTATGAAAATAAAAAATATAAATGATAATAAATTTAAATTTTTTATAAATAAACTTTCTATTAAAAGTCATTTTCAAAAATTATATTATAAACCAGACATCTTTTTAAAAGATATCTGAAAAAATAACTCCACTGACAATCAGCATATTTTTATAAGCTTAATTACTTGAACTGCTGATTTTTTTTTTTAAATGACTAGAAACATTTTTACATAACAAAAATTGAAACTATTGATTAATGATTACATTATTTTTTTCCCACTTGTGAAGAGCCCTATGATTCTGGAGAGGCGGACTAAGGAATGGTTTATTTGAGCATGTGCTTCAGGATGTGCGCCAGTCATTATTCCAGCCGAGTAAACAGAAAAGAACAAAAACCCCAGAATGGAAGACGGCCTGTATTTAACTCGCTGCTTTTTGCCTCTGCGGCACTCTGGTTGTTGAAGAAGTGTGTGACTTATGGCCGACCTTCACGCAATCAAACAAGCATTTCATTATTTATCGCACCAGCCAAGCTCCTTTTTTTGCTTCGGCAGACGCGAGAAAAATTCAATTTCAACCAGCATACTTTGTGCCACACACAGAATACGAAATGCGTGGGAGCGTTTGTTTTTCTCCTGCAGGTTTCTTTGTTGGAAACTGGTCGGTGCTTTTTTTCCGCCGCTTTTCGCCGTAATCACTCTTCTCGTCGGGGATTGCACGCGCTTTCAATTTATTGCTGTTGCACTTATTATCCACCGGCGAAGACGCTTCTCCAGATAATGATGCTGGTATAGTTGAGAGTGAGCGTGAGTTAGGAGCGCTTTCAAGTGGATATGCAGTTTTGTCTCTAATTGGCATAACAACTAAAACCAAAAGGAGGTGTTTTTTTTTCTCATTTCATGTTGTTATATTCCTTTGAAAATATTTGAATTTTTATTCAAAAAATAATTTTCTCAATTATTTCAAAAGCATTTTAATTTATTTGTTAACTATATATATCTCAAAAAAGTCTCCTAAAATTATAACATCAATGAAAAATTTTAGCACAAAAAAAAAAAAATCAAATTTGTTTTTACAAGAGTGTTTGGCAAAATTTTTAATGGTGGTGGTAATGCTCAGAATGGATCTTATAATTATTATTTTTTCCTTTGTTTATTTATATAGTTTTTACAGATCTAATTGAGAAACCTTGTCTCTTCTCTTGTGCTTCTTTTTACATTATTATTTTACCATTCTTTGATGGCACTTAATGATAACCTTTTATGTAGATGCTTTTAGCTCTTATATGCGGCGTGCTAAAAAGCAAAATTAAATCTTCCGTCTAGGCGGCTGCCATAAAATTAAATAATGGAATGTGTTGTGCGTTCTTTCATCACCAAATGAACGTTTTCACCTTTTGTTCGCCGCATACTTAACACAGAAAGACGATCAGTAAACAATCGGAGGCAGACAAAACAAATGGACAAAAAGCAGCGGAGCAAAAAGTGAATTTAACAGAATGGTGGCTCCGTTTTTCGATAACTGTATTGGCATGCGTCGATCGATCGTCAATACACACGAGAAATCCAGATCCCTTTTTATCCAACGTCATCGTCCAAACACTTGAATGGCAACTCAACACGTGCTCGCTCACATCAGGCAGTCCATAAATAAAATATGTTTTTTCTTTCATCTCGTCGCCGAACACAATGAACAAAACGGCTGAGCGGCTACTCAATTATCCTTAAAAGTAAACAAGAAAATCGGCAGAGAGCGAACGAGCGAATTTTTCGGTGTGGGAAATGACGAATTCATCATTTGCGAGATCACTCAAGCAGGGTGCACTGGTGATGTCGGTCCGGCGAGTGTGTCTCGATCGGTGCTCCCGTTTTTTTTCCTCCGGTGTGTGCAAAGACAAGGATGCTCGGCTTGCTGAAGCATGAGAATCCGATGTCAAGGCTGGGTCTTTGGCACTTGATGCGAGCAGTTAATTGCACAGAACCATCTCTCATATGCTATTCAATTAAATCTGCTGCTCATCCCGTGACGGCAGCGAAATTGTAAAAGCGCGCGGTGCGAGATGAAATTAATCGACTCGTCTTAGCGAAATTGTTTTATGGGACTCTGAGATATACGAAAGCAAAAGTGTTAAACTAACATAAACCACGACAAATCTTTTTATTGCTTTTTCGCATTGTTCGCTTGCGCGGCCACGCTAATTTCTCTATTTGAACCAGCAGTGCGTGTCGAACCAAAAATTCTACCTTTTACACTTGAAAATACAATTAAATATTTATAAAAGTAATATTATATAAATCACATTATTAAGATTGAAAAAAATTGAATTTCTTCATTATTTTTATTTTGACGTTTATGAATTTAAGCTTTTAACATAGCGTTCTTCTTACAATTAGTATTATTAATATAAAATTATTTATATTCTACATTCTAATATCTCTAGAGGGAAAGTCTCGGCAGATCTAACTCAATTGTGCGGAAAATATTAAAAAAAACTTATACAAGAGTTTCGCTGAAAGTTAGACTTTTATTCTTTTTTATGAATATAAATGATAAATGGAACGTGTTTCATAACTCGTATAAAATTTCCTCTTTGCTTCTCGCTTGAACAATTTTTTGGCTCTTCCATGAAAAGGCCCAGGAAGGGCGGCAAAAAGCAACCATACAAACTTCATAAAATTTCCTCCTCTGATCTTTTAGCCCAAGAATAAAAATGAGTTTTGCAAACTTGAGCAAATTTCGATGAAACGTCTGATAATTATATTAGATGCCGGCGTTCTCGGAATTTATCTCCCGCACATCTGCTGTTGTCCACGCAGATACATAAGAGGCTGTAATAAGTTGGCTCTTGCAAGAACGATGGGCAAGACGCGCGGCGAACATTCCCTGGTGCCGCAGATGAAAATGCATAATGACACCTTGTAAAGCGATAGACATCGCGGGAATGATTTTCAATTGCGGCATCAGAAATTGTGTGCACGTCTGCCAGCAAACGATGGAAATTCTTTGTGGTTTTTAAACTTTCGTGGACGAACAAGAAAATAACGCACGCGTTTGTGGAAATTTTTATAAGAATTAGAGGAACATTCTATATCTTGAAAGAATTATCCTTGCATTTATTTAGATATTTAAAAAAAACTGCTTTTTATGAATTGGATTTTCATTTTCAGAAAATGTAACAAATTTTAACAGTTATCCTTTCCTGCGTTGGAATAAGTAGCTATTTTTAAACATTATGATGCACCTTGAATCTCTGACTGAGTTGCAAGGCAATGACCATGGCCCATTCATCATGTACAATAATCTTTGCTTTCCTCGCTTTGTTTTTTTCCTGGAAAACGACGTTTTAAATACCGGTCATTTTCGATGGGCATTCCCTTCCAGAGACAAATTTTCATACTGCAGAAGAAAACGGTGATTTACGGAAATCTGTTGCGTCGGCCGCTATATCAGCTGGAAGCGATTTTAATTTCGTTCGTAGCTGCACTGCACCGTTCGCTGCTCATTAAAATTTGAGCCGCGAAGAAGATGCGCTGAGCTATAATAACAGGCTGTCTGCTCGATAACCCTTTGAGGCTTTGAGCCACGCCTCATTTGCATATTCCAATTTCGAGGCAAAGCGTTCGGCTCTGCACAATTAAATGCAAATGCACTGTGCATGCGTGGCTTGAAATTCAACGCGCAGACAAAAGAAGATTATTTCTCGTTTGTAAGAAAAGGTCTCGTTTTTTCGCCGCGAAACTATAAATCTCGCGCCAGGGTTTTTGCTCTGGCTCAAAATGCATAATGAGCACCGCCGGAGTATATAAAATTGTAAGCAGAATTCTGCCCTTGTGGCTGGAGGGACGCCAAGTGCAGTCCATAAAAGAGCAGCCTGCATGTAAGTGGTTGTTGAACCTATTGGCTGTGCATGCACTCGCTTATTACGATACGGCGGTGCCTCCGCTCAGGATTACCTTTTACATCGCGGCTCTCTTTTTTCTTCATTCTGCTCCATCCGTCGAACTCTCATTTCTCATTCTGCGGAGACGCGTCTTGTTTCAATGTTCGCTCTCGCCTGCGATGCTTCTCGGATTCTAAGCGATTCCCCCAGCAGCTCGCAATGAATCGCCAATTGAAATATCTCCACGTGCAATTTACCACCGATTTAGAAGTAAAATGAGACGCGATTTGTCAATGAAAATGCTACTGATTCACATTCCTCCGTGCGGCAATGTAAATATACACCTCATCTCTCCATTTTCTTGTTAAATAAAATTGAATTTATAGTGATTTATTGTTTTAAACTCGTATAAACTGTAAATAATTGGAAGAGCAAGTGATTTTTAAAGTTAAAATTTCAACTTTTAACCGTTTTTGAATTAAAAATGAGTAATAATTAGATTTTTTGAACACAAAACTGTCGAGTGCACAAAAAATGTCAATCCTTTTTTTTAGAAAAAGAATTTTTCAATTTTCATACGAAATAATTCTCGCGTTCGTAAGTAAATTTTTTATAGGTAAATATCAGATTGAACCATTGCAGAATGTAGAGCACAATTTTTTGTAGTTCTTTTTCTTCATCAGCAGCATCCGAGATCAATGTAATTTTAGATGTCCGGGCAATATCTAGCCAAGTAATTGCCCGTGAGCCCAATATTAAATTGTATTTCTCACGACGCGTCCTTATTTGGACAGTTTCGGTTCACATCCGCGTGATTACTCTGAAATGACCACACCATATTATCACATGGAGTTCGGAGGTGTCTGCTCTCTCGAATGTAGAGCACCGCGCTTACGACGAAATTATTATGTATCAAAATGGGAAGAGAATAATTGCCACAGAAAACTGGTTTGGCACGGCAATTAAAAGCGAGTGGACCTCCTTAGAATGGGCAACAAACGCTGGAGGAAGGAATTTATGTCAAACACCGTTTTCTCATTGTGATCGTTGACGGATTTGCCGGCGGATCAAAAATAGTTCAAAAATTCAATTTTCCAGACGAGCTCAAATAGTGGCGCAGCCTTTGAAGCTTCGGAAACCGTAATTAGCTCAAAGTTGAAACATGTAATCAATCATCATTAAATCAAGCACACCGATCACGCTCTTCTGTTTTCCATCCAGAATCTGTTTGGTGTTAGGTTGAATTTTTCAAACTAATTATCCAGACGGCTGATGTTCATCAATTAATCAATTTAGCGTCTGAAGAGGATTTGATTAAAACATAAAATTCTCCTCGCAACAAGTTTTCTCCTATAAATTATAAAAGTATCTATTAAATTTGAAAATTTAGTTTTTTAATAATGACATCCAATAAATTAAAAAATTTAAAGTTTATGTATTTTGTTTTTAATTCTGAATCGATTTCATAGGTTCTTTTTATGTTTTTTAAAATTATCATCATGATTTGATTATTACATTAATTTTCTTTGAAACGCCGCAAAAGTCCACTGATGTTTTTTAACATTATTTTTTAAAGTCACATTAATTGGCTTACTGTGTTCAAGCAGATTAATCTCAGTCGTAAGTCTGACATCATTCCAACCTCTGGTGCGTATATGCAAAATAAATTTCCAATTTTACGGCCAGCTGTCTCTCTTGGCGCATAAATCGCAAACAGCCTTTTTAATCGTACCTGTTTAATAATGGTCCAGCACTAACTGAGATGCTGTGCGCAGATTACGTATGCAACGGACAAACAAATAACATTCTCTCTCGTGAACTCTGAGGGCGAGTGCAGTACGGAGGCGTAAGGGCACGTACTCGCCATGTAATTGCCATTGAGCGTTCAACACGCATCGACCAAGGTGACTGAACCCGAGACGGTCGCGCACGACCCCAAGAGCAAGCAAAAATTTTACAAAATGGTACACGACATTTCGGAGGAAAATCCGAGTGCGTGATGCAACTGTAAAAGAAGCGGTGACAAAAAAGAAAATGTGTCACTCAAAATAACTTACTTTGGTTCGAAGAGGACCTTTAAAATTACCATTAATCTAACTGTCTGCCTGGGATAGAGGACATAATCGCGGAGATGAGATGCACAATGAGAAATATCCGAAGTGCAGTGTCATCTCGGATTGGCGATCATGCATGCGAGCAACAATGGCAGGCGGACGTGGTCTCTGCGGAAAATTCATGTGCCTGCCGGCGAGATGGCCACTTGATGAGTTGGGTGTTGCATTAGATAATTTTCACAGAGAGTTCTGTATAGAATTTAAAATGACAAAAAAAAATAGCTAGAAAATGATACAAATTATGAAGGGGAATTCAATTAATTAATTAAATTATATACAAAAATCAAGAATTATGAAACTTTTAAATTCGATATTAGCATAACCAAAGCAAGTCTTTAGTTTCAAGAAATGTTTATTGGGTTCGAATTAAGGGCAACTATCTTTACAATAATGATATGGTTAAAATTTCCCATTGTTTTCTCAATAATTGCCAAAAAATTGTGCGTACTGCTGTGAAGACTATTTTGACTATGCCTAAAAGAAATGTAATCCTTAATGCTCACAAAAAAAGGAGAAAACGACGAATTTTTAAGTTTCATCTTTCAAAAGTTCAACTAATGAAATTAAATATTTTATAGCAAGAATAAATTAAAACTTGTTAATATATGTAGAAGCTTTTATGAAATTGATATTGTTGTAGAAAAACTACAGTTATAATAGTTGTTTTCTGCCACTGCTTACAAGCGAATATTTTTCACCGATTTTTTCTCTCTCTCTCTCTCTCTCTCGTGGCTTTTAGTGTTTCTTTTATTAAATTCCCAGGTGCGTATATCTCTCGGCTGCCTGATGACGCAGAATTTGCCACCTCTTAGACCTGACCACTTTAATCTCTTACGCATCGTCGTGTATTTATGATTCGAGCGAAAAGAATTTTTCCCTCGCACTGAATCATCGCAGCACCGTTGATATAATATTTCCCGTCAAGATCAACGGAGTGAGCTCAGCACTCGTTTCGCAGATGAGATCAAACGAGCAAGATGATATCAAACAAAAGCTGAATGCAACTCATCAGGCCTGATTGACTGCGCTTTGATTAATCGCTGCTCACTCGATACAATTACAAATTGCGTCCCGTTGCCTCTCTGTGAAGAAGTGCACACCTGCGCTCGAAATCTCTCACCCTGCTTTTGAACTCCGGCAGCAGTGCATTCAGTAATTAATCACATTCAGGATCTCGTTACCATAACAGGCCAATGGTTCCATCGCCTTTGGGAAAGGGTGTCAAAAGACCACACGCAGGCACTTGAATGGATATTATGTAAATTTTAAAACTCTCGAAATCCTGATCACGCCAAAAACGAATTTGTTACTTTATTGCCCATATTTACACCTCCTGAAAACGGATCTTCTCGTCTGCTCATTTCACGGCTGCCCATCCCGCTTGGCGGCGCAATAAATGTTCATTTTTTCGCCAAGTTTTATACTATGCAATATAATTTCTTTACGCCTAAAAGATTTGCGTGAGCAAATCAATAAAACTTATAAGGAACAAAGTGATGCCAACACGTTACATAAATGTAAAATAAAACTGTTAATTTTTAAAATCCTCATCAGTCGTGAAAATAAAAATTGATTACGTCTGTCGTGTATAAAGTGATTGAGAATGTTTAACCACCAATAGGCATGTGAAATGCTCTTCCAATCCATTAATTCTGAGGCGAATCGGTTTCCAGACTGAGCTTGAAATCGATATTTTCCCAGCAACGACCGCAAAGACCGTCCACAGGTACCACAAGACCTCACGGGATTTTCAATTTGAGCCGCGCGTCGATGATATGAAGGACAGTTTCTAGTTTTCCTCTGTAGTTCTATAACCTAAATTTTGAAATTTCTTTTTGTTAGTTTCATGTTTAACTTTGTATTAAATTTCTTCAAATGAAATGGGAACAGTTAAAAATTTGCAACTTTTTCACAATTCAATTCGCTCCAAAGGTGCGCCAACAATTCGCTCTCTGTAGCAGGCAGGAGAGTTGAATGAAAGAATCGCGCATTTTTGTGTGCCATTTGATGATAGCGGTACCAACGCGTATTGTTCGCATTGCAAACTGAAGCACACAATTGATCGCCCCACGCCTCAGAGTGCATGGGAAACCGGAGACCTTGCTGGCCATCTGAATCTGGAGCAGATCTTTGGAATATCGAAAAAACACACACACACGTGTCGCTCCAAGCGCTTTCCAAAGCTTCGATTGGAATTTTTTGTACAATTATGTCTTAATTAAATTGAAATTGGCTGCAATTAAGTAACAACGGTTTTGACGCTTCTTGTTTCTCCTGTTTCTACTTCTTAAAATAAGAGATGAATTATAAGTATATTTGATTGACGAACATTCTTTCAAAATGAAATAAACAAGTTAATGTAATAAGAAAATATGCTATTCCAGTTTTTACGTTTTAAATGAGGTTCCTTTTGTTTACTAAAATAATAAATTCACATTTAGCGAATACATTAAGGAAAGTCTATACTTATGGATGTTTTTTGCAGAAAACAAGTTTTTATTTTAATTTTTAAATAATGAAGAATTTACAGAATTATCCAATAAATAAATTTACCAAAGATTGATTTAATGGCAAATACAGACAATAGCAGTTGAAACGTGCGCAAATTTTAAGCTGCAAAACAGTTACACTTGTCTTCCTGCACATTCCGATTTGGGCATGTTCAAAAAACACGTTCTGGCTTTTTGTGAAATAAATGGCGAAACGATCTTCTCGGAATTCCTTTTGCATTCCAGCAATCGAAATTTATAATGGCATTAAGATTGATAAGTGAACTTTCTTGCCAGCTTATAATTTTTGAATTGTCTCTTAATTCCCAGCAGAGAACTTTTTTACTTTTGGCAAAAAAAAACCAGTTGCTCATTTCAACTCCTTGCTCCCTACGGAGCTTCTTTGAAGTGGCCATTGAGGAGAATAATCGCGAGTGATTGACTCAATCAAAAAGCGATTACCCGAATTTGGTGCTCAAGGGCCACGGGCAAAAAGCGCATTACACGGTGCTCATTATGCACGCCATCGGCGCGCACCGCGCAAAAAGCCGAGGCGCGAATCGTGCACAATGTAATTTGCGGCCACCGGCCGAAATAATAATCTGCCGGCCGCGGCACGGAAATAATTCATTATTGCACGCGTCGATTTTTATTTTCTATTCATAACGGGTCGGAGCGCGCATTATTAAAACGCAGCCGGCGTGTCATTATCCCCTTTATTAGACGTCTTTATGAGAATAACGAGTATGCCTAAGGAGGTATTAAGTCGTCAACGTTTGATGCCGCGCGAAATATTATTGAAATAAATCTGAAAAGGAAGCACCTCGCCGAAACGGTGCCGTCTGCGCGCTTGTCTCAAGAATTAATAGGTTTTTTGCTTCTGCAGGAAGCCCCTAGCGGCCACATGCGGCTTTCTGAAATTAAATTGTTAAAAAATCGGCCACTGCTTTCCTAATTTTGAACAGTTATCCCTAAACATCAAACTAATTAACAGGAGGCGCCTGCTTTGAATTCAAAAGAATGCAATTTATTTCAAGACGGCAGTGACAATTAAAAGGAACCATTACAATTTGGTTATTTAATATCACTATCAGAAATGTAGAAACGAAAAAATTAGAATTTATTTTAATACACGTTCATATATTCAGTAGTTAAATTTTTTAATAATTAGTAATCAACGATAATATTAGTGCAGCAGAAAAAATTATCTGTCGTTTGTCAGACACGGTGAAGAAAAGTGTATGAATGAAAAGTTTTAATATATTTTTAAAATTCATCCTCCACATGTATTATTGTTTTATAATGTAGCAATTATTGATTATAATAATAAAATATTAAAAACATGATAATAATTAAAATTGATTAAAATTTTTGACAAATTTTAATGATGTTATTTTGATGTTAGTACAAATTTGATATTCACAATGTTTTCAATTATTAAACTTAAAAAGTATTTTTTTTTATTAAATTAATTTTAACACTTGCATTTTGCTATTAAACTGCTGATTTTGTTTCATAATCGTGCAAAAAGCTGAAGATATACACCAATAAAATACTGTTGTAACTGCACATGCAAACCATTTTCAGCAATAAAAAATCCGAAACACGCATTTTAATTTTAAAATTCGCATACTTGACCGGAAACCGAGCTGTAAAAGTGAGAATTCGGTTTTATGCTCGGGAATATTACGCTTATATTTTATGTTGCTGCTGGGTTTCCAAGCGTACACAAATACCGCTCTCTGCCTTGCGATTAGTCACTCAAAAGCAGTCGTAATTCCTATGGTGTGCACGCCTTGTTGCAGAAAAAACGCCAATTCTGATAAGCATCAGACGCTCTTAGGAAATATGCAAATGCTCGAGTTGATCTGAAACTAACAAAGTAAGACTAATTATGCAAATCAATGCAAATGAAGATAAAATGCAAACAAACAGCGCATTTCCTTCGCTTATCTTCCTCAGAAAATACCGAGTACGAAGAAAAAAATTTAATCATATCAAAACAACAAGGTCGGATAAAAAAGCTAAATAGCGTTTATTTTTCACTCGTCTTGAGGCGAAATTTTCAGATCGATCTCTCGGCAAGGTCATTTTCCTTTTTCCTTCATCGAAAGCACGTCCTTCAGATGCAATTATTTGGCAATCTGCGTGGAATTCCGTCCAAATTATTGCGCGCCGTCCGGGAAAAGAGAAAATAGCGGTTTGCTGGCGAGAGCAACAATTTCGGCGTAATGCTTCATTCGACTATACTTTTCTCGCTCATTGTTTCTTTCTTTCGTGTGCTTCTGTGCTGAGGAGGAAAGGTATCGCCGACACCCCAGGGTACATTTGAATGATGATCATTTCGGACTGCCGAGAGTCACTGGCCCCGCTGCTTGTGCCTGTGGAATTAGAATGGCAAGGCCGCCAGATGGGTAGATAGAAGATGACCGGCCAGTGGACGGACGCCGCGATATGCAATTATGGTGCTCGGCCTCATTTTCGCTACCAGCCGAATTCCTAGAACGAATGCATTGATTCCGCAGACAAACAGCGGATTTAAATTCGGAGAGATGGACGGACGAGGAGGTCACGATGCCATTCAGCCAAACCTCAATCTATATAAATGCATCCTTTTTTTATCATTGATTTTGCCTGGTTCTGATTTACTCTATTCAGTCTCTTCTCTTGAAACTTTATTTAAAATTTATTCTTGTTTAATGCAGTCTATTTTTACGCTTAAATTAGCATAAATTATTGAAATTAATAAGTATTAATAGGAAATTTTGCTGCATTTACACCAAATCTACATATTGTTGGTCATCAAATATTAATTTTGAACAAGTTTCTCTAGAGTTATATTTTTTATTTAATAATAGTTATCTTTATTACAGCTGGTGTTCTGTCTGTGTAGAATAAAATATTATAGAAATCCTGCTAATTATAATTGCTGATCTAAATTAATAACTGAGTAGTTCATTGCTCACAAAACCATTAATATGTATGTAAATTTATGCAGTAATAATTATTTACTTCTCTCCCATCTTAAAATTTAATTTCTGTCAATTTTTTTATTATAATTTCATAGATAAATGCGAAATTTAGTCTACATTTGTTTATGCTCAGCCAAATCAGGACATTGGGAACATATTTATTGACACTTGAAAATCACATCCTTATTTTCTCATTTTTACGACGTAGATGCTCGCATAGGCATAATAGGCTGGGCCAACTACTATGTCTATGTTAAGGCAAATTATGCCCCAAAACACGCGAAATGGACACCCGTTACCATAAATAATCCACACTTGACTCGACCCGCTCCTCTCCGAGAAAAGGTCCAACCGTTGTGTGTTTGGCCTCGTCTAATTTCGCAGTAGTGGCGCGTCGCAAAAACTGGTTCTGCAACTGCAAATTTGTTCGCAATATCGCGACACAAACTGTAAAAATGTATCATAATTGGACCCCGCGGAGGGCCGAAGGCGGAAAAAAGCGCAAGCCTTTTTCGGCGCGTCTCTGTACTGATTGTGAGTAGCCCTGCAAAAAGCGAGTGCGCGAATCGTTTAAGGGGCGCACGAGAAGAATAGGTCGCGCTGATTATTTCAAGTGCAAAGGAGTGGTGCAAAAAGCGGACAGCATTTTAATTTCCCAGTGGAGTTTTGCCAAGAGAGACTGACTAGCGAATAATGAGATTTGCTGCCGCCGACCTCACGGTGGATTACCGCGGCTACTGCAGAAATCGAGAAGGAAATCAGCAAAACCTCCCAAGACGAAAAGCAGTGCATCTTCGCCCGCCGAGGCCACTTTTGCTTTTTTGCACGTGGACCGGAAAATTCCTAAAAATTGGCATCAACCGAGAACACGAACAAATGATTTCCAAGTGAAGAAGAAGGTCACTTGTCTCGATTTAATTCAAAGTTTCTTTTTTAAATAAAATAAAATTTAAAAGATCTTTAACAGGAAATTCGTCTATTAGTTTTTTAGATTGAGTGATAAATTTACAAACCAATAATTAATGAGTGGCGTGCGATGATAATTAGCCATTTCCCGTGACCTTCCCAGGTCAAGCCTTGATTTTTCCTCCCATCTCGTTCCCATGCAGCCTGTCAGACCCCAATAACGAAGAGGTTGCGTTGTTTGTGTTAAAGGTTAATTGGCATCTGCCAAATTCTGCCACACAATGATCGAATCTTCCGATAGGGTTCCTCTCAAGTGGTCCCACAAGTCATGCATATATACATATATTCTTGTACTTCATACGGGATTTTTTCGCGTTTATTATTCAGGTGGCGTCGTGCCTCAATTAAAAACAAACATGCTGCGACCCGTGTCTGCGAATAAAAAAGCCAATAATAAAAACTGGCCTCCGCCTTTTAACACGCAGTCTCGTTGAGGATAAAGAGACAAGACGCAAGAATGCTGCTCGCAAATATTCATAAAAGCTTGCTGCGTTTCAGTGGGCTCGAAAAAATATGCTCCTCGCAGTAAGCGTCAACTCGTTTGCAGGCGCAGCTCAATTTGTATTGCTTTATTCTGGCCATTCAACCTGTACAAGCACCACAGGTCCACAATTGTTGACTGTTGACATTGTGATTGAGGAGTCTCTCTCGATCTTGCAGATGGGAAGGTAAAATTGGGATTTTTCTTACCATTAGGTCTTTCATAATTTCATACATATTATGCTCATAGAATTTCAAAAAATGTTCATCTCACAACAAATTATTTTGATATACAAGTAATTTTAAAAGCACTTTGTTTATATGAAGCATTTAATTAAAGTAGCCAAAATATAATAATATGTATCTCAACGTTGATGCAGAGAAATATGTATTATAATTCTTACATACAATTTATAAAATACAGCTATAAATTTCTCTTCTGTGATTTTGATATACATTAGTTAAATTATTTTGTTTTAATTAGATTTATAATTTTTAACGTGAAGATTGTATTGAATATATTTTTCAAAAAGTTTCTAGAATTAATTAACTTTTTTGTAACATCTTTTGAACTGATGTCGGTTCACATTGTTAAAACAAACGTGTGAACGTCGTTAATATTCCCTGATCTATTAACCCTTTGGCCTCTGGCTGCCTTTTCAACCGTGTGCGCAGCAGCATGGTAGGCAGATTTTGAAAAATTGATGAAGCGGTTCGTTTTGCATTCCGACCGTTGACTTGCTTAAAGATATAAGTAACTGGTTTCACGTTCACTGCGAAGATGAATTATCAGGATAATTATAATTAAATTGCACTCTGGGAAGCCACGATGTGAAGGATCATAATGTTGTGAGAGATGTGGAGCATATAATGATCTGCAAGAAGTAATGCAAAGGTCAATAATTAAAGGATTGCATGCCTTTAAAAAAAATTGTACGTGTGAAAATGAGACAATTTAATTATTGAAACTAAAATGCCTGAGAAATAGGTGATCAGAGACGTTAATAATGACGAAAAGAATATACTAAAATTAGTTGATATTAAACTAATTTATATTTACTTTTTATTAAAGATTTCTTCAAGGTGAGGTTTGCTTGGCTTCAACTTTTCGTGACACGTAACTCGATGTTTTATTAATTATTTAACTTTTTCATCTTTCACAATTCATATTTTGTACTTTTAAAATATAACCATCGTCAAGCCAGGATATGAAAGCTATAAATGTAGAACACGTTTATTAATTGTATTGAATACAATAAAAATTAAATGTGAACTTACAAATTTTAATTAAATTTTTGTAGCTTCAGCTGGAAAATCATTTCAATTCAAAAGGTAAATAATTGAATTTGGCGCAATTTCGCAGTTAATTCCGAATCCGGCCTGTGCAGTAGCAAGGAGTACAGTTAGCACTTTTTTAATTTCAATTCAATTCAGCACCTGCCACGTTACGTTATCACTTACCAGGTACTGCAATTGTGTGTTACGCTAAATCCAGCAGCGGGTGATTTTTTCGGCGTCCCTCCTCGCTGGAAATAATGATGGTGCAGCGATAAAACTCTCTTGCAGTCGGTTACACTTTGTTATTAGCTCAGTAGACATACGGTCTGAGGCATGTGAAATCTTAAATTGGCGATTTCGAACCCTTTTTGCAAGGCGGCACCGTAAATACGCGAGTGGCAGGCAGAATGCGATTACGATCGCGCGAGTAACGTGTGCTCTGATCCAATCAGAATAATCGCTGACCCAGACCAGACACACGCGGAAACAGCTCGAAAGCAGAGGTACTTTTTATCTTCAAAACTGGAAACACTGAAAAATGAGTCAAAAGAAATGTTCCGAGCGTCTGGACTCCAAGTGATAATAATTACGGATGATGGAGACCTAATAGGAGAAAAATTGCTGCGGTGATTAGCACCTTTTTCCTCTCGTCGTGTGCACCAGTCTTTAGCAAGGGCCCTCTAAAACGCATTCCCTTTTTTGGACGTGTGAGCATTGTGTTCGCCTGAGCATCGCGTTTTTGTATTTGGTCGTAACCTCATAACAGACGCCGACAACAGACTTCTCATCTTCGGTGATGAGTGAAGAGATTTTGAATGATTATAGGGTCTTATTAAATTTGAAAATAAAAACTTTCACAATCATAGATTTCAATCAATTGCATCATAATTTTTTCAAATATGGAATTAAATATTTAAATCAAGTTAAATAAAATCTTGTGGGAAATGGGTGCTAAATAATTAATAAAAAAGTTTAATTGGAAACAAAATAAAATACAGAAAGTTCAAATCCTTTGACGAATATTTTTTGTATCATAGACGTATTATTATAAAACAATTAATAATAAAAATAAATTTAAATAAATTTAAAATCATGATAAATCTTTCCAACAATAAGACAATAAAATTAGCTTAAATTTTTTTTTTAGTATTAAATATAAAAAAATATTTGACCTCCACCAAAGATTTATTCTAGTGTTGATGGAATTGAATTAATGGAATTCAGGCTGCGAGCACCAGCATCCAAATTAATTTTCCTGCCAAGCGCCAGTGCGAAAAACTTCCAATTAGCGAGGCACCAGAAATTCAAGAAATTAAATCCCGAAGAGAGAGAGATACGAAAACACAGCTCCAGTCATAACTGTGCTGCCCGTCTCGAGGGCCCATTTCCTTATTATTTCCTCCTCATTTTTCTATTCATTCTGCCAGAGTGCACAAATAAAGGCAGCTGCTGATGAATTATTAATTTCGTACACACACCTCGGAGAGAGCGGTAGGAGGAGCTCTCGGGAGTCCGCTACGAAAGCCCTCCGGTAGAGTACCTTTTTACATACCTGCTGCCGCAATATGCCGACTTGAACTTGAGCATAAGAAAAGATGCAAAGGCACGACGCGTCGTTTCCCTGCGAGGACACGACGAGCGGGTCAAGGGTCGCAGACGAGCCAACTCGTGATTCAGGAGGAGCTCCTCCGAGACTATTTTTGCGATAATTGAGCTTCGATTGCATTCCACGGCTTCCTTAATGGAGAGATTAGTTTGCAAAAAAGTTGCATGAGAGGCAGGATTAAATAACGGAATTTATTTGGCCCGCGGTCCACATAGAAAAAGGCTCTATACGCATATTATTTCAGTGAAGAAGTGAAGAGACGCCTTCCTTTTTGTCACTACTTGCTATTAAGAAAACAAAATGTTGACGCGCAAAAGTGGATCATCAGAGGAACAGAGCTAAAAAAAGAAGGCAAAATGCACGTCTTTCTTCTGTACTATTGATAGAAAATTTTGCTGAAGGATATTTTTTTTTTATTGAAATATGAAGCAATTATATGATATTCGAAATGATAATTTTTGTATTAGTTAAATTAATAAAATAGTAGAAATTATTTATAATATTACACAGTAATGAGTTCTTAAACGAACGCCGACCTCGCCTGTTGATGGCGTGCGAAAGGCTCTTACTAATAAATTTATCATCGCAAATCGCTTTTGACAAGTAAACGCAGCCCTTGCTTGCGTGCTACGGCGATAATTGCGTTTTTCGGTGCGCAAAGATCCGTTTTGTTGATTATAGTTTGAAGAATTTACGCCTCCTTGTTATTTACCTGACTGATTCTGCAGTCTAAACAACTAAATTTTACACGGTCACAATTATTTTTGACAATTTCTCCGCACGCAAAACATCACTTTGCGCAGCACCTCCAGCACCTCTCCTTATAACGCCCTTTTTTAATTTGAGAGAGTGAACAAGAAAGGGTTAAAAAAGCATGCATGCGAATAGTGACATCACTATACAGCTCAGGCCTTTTGCTTCTCAAGTTTCTCTTAACTTTTTTGCTGATGTTAAAATGGAATTCTCCAGAGTTTAATAACTTGGAGTTTTTATTCGACATTTATCTTCGCTGCAAGTTCTTTAAAAAATATTACAGAGAAAGATTTTACTTAACATTATACGTAAAATATTTGCGTTTTTTTCCCTCAGTTATTAACTTCATTAAACTGGCGTCTGACGATTGAGCAAGTTATAATAAGATTGGTTGAGATTTATCTTGTCTTGCGCAAGGTGAAATTTTGTACATGTTTCCTCATGAATGAAGCATGAGTGCAATTAAATTAATTTTCAATTCGCTTTTTATTAATAAAACAACTTATTCAGGAAACTGGTTTCTTGTGCAATTTTATGCTCACTGGCAGTTTCCTTTCAATTGCAAATCAGCCTGCAGGCTGTTTCTTTCTGTATTCGTCGGCGAAATTGTTTTTTGCTCTTATCGTTGAGCAACATGAATAATTAAATAATTAACGTTCATCAAAAGAAGCGCCTCGCAGTTCGAACCAAAGAAACTTGTGTCTGTAAAGTGCATTTTATTGTTTAAAAGGTTTTCCGCTCGCGGTGTTTTGGATTTTTATTGCATTGTTTGATCGGAATGCAGTGTTGCATGACTCGGGTAATTAACTTGGGCGCGAGATCTTTTATTGGGAACAGCCTTGTGCGACCTTGACGAGAAGAGGAAAATCGCTCTTCCTTAAGCGATTGCAATGTACGTTTATGTGAAAATAATAACAACAACAACCACTCTCTTGGGCACTCGTTATTTTCTCTCCCTCTTACTTTAATGATGGTCAATAATCTTTCAGAGGCAAATGCACTGACCATTTCCAGTTATTTACCGCAATTTACGCGGCATTTCCGATCGAAATTGCTTAACTCAATGCCGAGACGCAGATTTTGAAGATTTTATCATGCCAGCTGGTTGGTTTATATTTTATTAAATTTGCAATTTTGCGCTGGCGGTCACCAGAAAATTGACTTCTTGGAAGGACCCTCTCAACAAAATTACTTTTCACCACGGATTGCAAGCATATTTCGATTCCACGGTACTTCCCTTAATTGTTTGCGCACCTGATTCAAATTACGGTACAATAAATTGATGTGGATATTATCAGCCGCAGAAAATACAAATTTGATGATATTAAGCAATATCAAAAATAAATTTTTCGCTTTTGTACAAATAATCATGACTTTATTTATTTTGAAAGCTTGTGGTCAATGCAAAAAATCAAAAAGATATAGTTTTCTTTGCTTCTATACCAAAATACTAAATCGTATTGATTCAATTCATAATACCATAAGTATAATTGAGATTAAAATAATAATTAATAAGCTGCAACCAGTCTCAATCATTATAACAATCACAATTTCACAATTTAATACCTATACCCTATACTCCATAAGAGCTTTGCTCAAAATAATACTCACAAACGGTGAGCGAATTTATAGATTTGATTAATATTTATTCCATTTAAAAAAATTAATTTTGTGTTGTGTTTAATTATTAAAATATTATAGCTTAATGTAATTAATTTATAATCTACAATTTTCATTTTATTTTTGTATTATAAGAAACCTTTTTTTAACTTATAAATAAACAAGGCAATAATATTGAAATGAATAAACGATTGTTCTTAATTTTAACTAATCCTAACAATAACTAATTTAGTGTTTTAGTTCATAATAATTATGAAAGATGAATAACAGTCTATATTGATCTATAATCCTGCGGTAGAGGTTATTGAATATTTCAAAAACACCTCTAAGCAATTAAACCATTACAAATTTAATGAGCATCAGATTCCAATCTCGAGCTGACCCTGTGGGAAGAATGGATGCTAATGATAGAGCACGCACGCGCCGGGCCCTTTCGCACGAGCTTCTAGGAACAAATGGGGATCAAGCCATTAAATAGTCCGATAGATAGGAAATAGACAATGGTAGCGGCTACTCAATAATAACATAGATTAGTTGCCAAAAGTTTGGGTTCAACGCCCGGATCAATGCATAATAAAAGAAAGACCTCGCCCGAATTTCTTACCACTCGACCCGGGCCACCTGCGTCGTTACAATTTTTATTGCTCTGGACCCTGTCATCGCGCCTTTACACAAATTATCAAAGAGAAAGAAACCAGACTCTTTCATTCGAGTGTAAAACAATTAGCTGAAAGAGCAATAAAACGCCGTGTTTTCCTGCTTTTTGAAATGCCCATTGTCCGAAATTGGCGTTTTGTAAGAATCAAGTGCTTTTGGTAAAAGAAAATAAATGCACCGCACGCTCTCTTTGCACGTTGTAAAAGCGATAATTACGCGCTAGAATAACGGAAAAACGAATTTCAGGAGTGCACCTGCTTGTAAAACGTGGCGCGCGAGGGGCCAATTTATCAGCAGCCGCTCTTCGAACAATTTATTGTTCGCAATGCGCCACGAGGAAAACGAAAGCCGCTGAGAGTCGAAATATTAATTTTCTCTTTGGTGAATTGCGCGACTGATTTACGACAAGTCGCGGTGCATATGAAAATACATGCGTATAATTACATGTCCTTTGCGAGCATAATGAGAGGGTACTTTGATTTATTTACCTGCAGGATGCTGCTCGGCCTGCTTTTATCGAATCCCTTTGTTATGCTGATTGCGTTTGTTATTCTCGGCCGATGTTGGTCTCGGCGCACGTTTCGCTTTTTGCTCTCGTTCGCTCGTCGTGTGCTGCAAAGCAAAAGTGGCGATTGTCAGCATAAATTTGCATCTGCAATCCGCAACCTTGAAGAAAACGTGAACAAAACGCTCATTAAATACTAATAAAATAATAATTTCTATGGAATTCGCTTCGAACCTAAAAAACATCAGTCACATTTGAATCAACATATTAATACTTTCTAGATACTTGAAAAAAATTAAATATAATGCACTAATTGCTTTTCTTGTGACACACAGTTGTATTTATGTGTAAAAATATTCCAACCTTTGTAAGTTATCATAAAATTTAAATTTTATAAAACTATGAATTAACTGTTTTGCTTTCTTTTAATCAAGTTGTAAAAATAGTAATATTTTTTACACGATAATTTATGCAAACAAATAGAAAGTAGTCTCGTATGCAAAAATTTTATTTTATTTTGCAAAATATGTTACTCTTCTTAATTCTTATAAATTTATATTAATCTGAACAATTTTGCTTGTTTCCAGAATGCTGGTGCTGTTTTCGATACTGTGCAGCCTGCTTTTGGCGTCGGAGGCGCGAATCGAGTTGCTCAACTCGAAGTACGTGGGCAAAGACTCGCACCACAAAAAGCCGTCCGGACTGATGCCGTTGAGGTCGGTGGCAGGCCGCGCCGGCGACTCCAACACCTACTACGTCAAACTGCCCGCCAGTACTCACTACTACAGCTCCCTCAGCAGCAAAATCCCATACGAACCTCACGGCAAGTCATTTTACTACATCACACTTCACACTCGCAATAATTAATTCCTGAACTGTTTAAATTTGTAATTTAAATAGCTATTTTATTTGCGCGACCAGATCTTTAATTAAGAGAAGCAAATTGAAGTAAAATATTTTTTAATTGAGCCAGAAAAATATATTATATTAATCAATTTAAAATTGAAAATCAAATCATATTGGAATAAAATTATGCTCTTTACTTCCGTGACTGTGAGCTGTCTTTTTGAAGATTTCAAGATGATCCGCTTCTCTTTGGCACGTATAATTGCGCGTTCGCAAAATTTGCCTAGAGCCGTATGCTAAACGAAGCGACGGGTCGTAAAAGAGAATTTATTTCATCCGATCCCGCTGATAAGTTCCGCGCCATTTAATCCTTTACTGCAAAGCGATCGATTAAGAGGCTCACGCTCACACACAAGTTGCTGGGAATATTTAAAATTTAGCAACGGTGCAATTTTTCAGCGATTTTTACCGGATGATACTCAAGGAATGAAATGCGTGGAATTTGGGTTTGTTAAAATAATGTTGATGCCAATAACGATATGTATGATTTTCAAAATATTTGGGTCAGAAAACCACTAGCAGCCGGTCCTTCTTTAGGAAACCAATATAATTTTTTTTAAAAATGAAGAAAATTATTAAATATTTTAATATTGATCAATTGTTATTTTTATACATTTGTAGTTTTTTTTTTATTTTATACAGTTTATGTCAAAGCGAATGGATTATTTTACTTCAACTTTTAATATTCAGTTAAAAAAAAGCATCAGATAAAATTTAAAATTAGAAAATAAGATAATTTTCTATTTTTCTAAAGAAGTGCCGTCTTATCATTATACAAAAATATCATTGATTGTTAACAAATTTTGTTTTATGGTAATTTTTTAAAATACTAGTGTGAAAAATTTTAATTGAAGTAAAAATTTATTATTCTAGGTCATGCGGCCATTCGTCGTCTCCTGCCAGTCAGCTTTGCCGGCAACGGTCGTCCAGCCAGGGTCTACCACTGGAACATTCCAGTGATCCAGCACATGGAGCTTGAGAAGAACATGCAGCGAAGGCGCTCCAGTTTTGACCACCAACACGCCCAGCAGCGCACCGCCCACCACGACCACTACCCTGCCAAGACCACCGTGCAAATCAAGAGGTACAGGAAGAAGTCGTCCGAGGACAGTCCCATCCACAGAATCAGCGGCACCGGCAACAAGAAGATGAACAAGTACTGAGACGGACCTCTCGAGTGAAGAAGAAAAAACGCTGCTTTTTGCCCATTTATTTATTCAGGCTTCTGTTTTTCTCCACTTTTACTCAAACTCAAACACAGGTGGCTAAAAGCTCTTAATCAATTAAGTCTCGAGCAGGTTGTCCTCGGCAAGAGCGGTACTTGAGCACGATTCGCCTTCCACAATATTTATTTAGACAAAATCCACCCAACAGGCTTCTTGCGCTCAAGCACCTATTCAAAGCAATTAGCAGTAAGACTAATTATAAACAAAGCATTTTTATACTTATAAATAAATAATGGTAAAGTTAAGTACAAATCTCCGTCTGAAAATTTGAGGAATTATAAAAATTGTGAATCTCTGGACTAAATGCTAGATAAATGTTTAGCCCAGATTGATTGGATTTGAAAACAGACTTGGGAAAAGTAAGCGATCTCCTCTATTACTCTTTTGAACCATTCATAGTAAGTGAATCAAATTTCACATTTTTGTTCTTAATGACAATTAATTAGTATTCCTTAATGGCATTTTGAATAAAAATCTTATTATAATTTAAATACATGATGTGCGTTACTGATAGAATGTGTGTAAAGAAAAATCATTCACTTTTCCCAAGCCTAAATTTAATATCAAGTTGCGCGGAGATTTGATTGTGCCATTGCTAGTGAGCGAGTATTCTGTGTAGCAATCATCAGGATTTTAAAACGGCACACGAACAAAAGTAGCTGGTAGCTATGCAACCTGCTGTGCTCACGTGCTTCACGGTGCAGCATAATATGCATGCAGGTGCCTTCTACAGGTTGCATTATGAAGTAAAAACGCATCCTGTAGAGATAAAGAGATTTGCTATCTAGAATTTTTAGAATGTGTCTTTTGTAAATAATTGAAAATCTTTTTACTGTAATTTATAAACAAAAATTCATATTCATATGTATCAGGTTGTACTAGATGTTTTTTAAGGTGACTTCTGTACTCTCATTACTTTTAATTTCATGTAACTCTTTCATAACACACAATTCTGTCTATATGTTTCATTTTTCTTGCCAAGTAGTAATTTGTAATTTTTAACAAATAAAGCAAAATAAACAAAACGGAGTTATCTTTCATTTTATTTGACAGTCTATCAGACGATTCATTTTTGTTTCTTCATTGTAAAATTATTTTGGAAATTATTAACAATATTTAATTTATAATATTTATTCTTGTTATTCTTTACTTGAACATTTTTTGTCATTTATTCAGTCTTCAAAACACTCTATGAGCTATTTATTTATGTTGTTTTTTTATTTCTTTTGTAAGGTGTTTCTAATAATAATAATAATGTATCAGTTGCGTTTTTTTTTCAATTTCTTTATTAAAAAGTTTGACAATCTTAAATAATCCATGTACACTTTCATCAATCGCTTCATGCAGCACAGTCAAACAAATCAAAATAATTTATTTTTAAGTAAGTTCTCGTAACTCCTCACGTTGCATTGCGACTCGTCTTAAATATAGAACATATTAATTATAAATAATATTCTATACCTACGCTAATTATTAGGTTATTTTTAAGCATTTTTGGCGTTCACTCGCTGCACAGGCATTACAATCAAGCATTAATTTACAAAGGATCACATCGACTCTTGCTCTCACATGGCTTCAATTAATTGCTAAAAACTAGTGCTTTTAATAGGGTAAATAACTTATGAAGCAAAAAATAAGTTTTTTTTTATAGAAAAATTACTAAATAGTTTTGAATCGCGTCTCATTTTGTGACACACTTCATTGTCATCGTCCCCTGCGTGAACTGCTTTATTTTTGTTTTAAATAACACTTAGCGCGGCAATCACAGCTTGTGGCTTGGATTAAAAACTTTCAGTCCGAAGCGGTGCTTCCCACCTTCTTGCGCTTTTCTTAGGGGTAGAAATTGTGCAACACGTCCGCGTACAGGGAGTTGTAAGGGTCCTGCTGCAAAATGTAGAAGCCGCTGGGCTTGCCGTTGAAGAAGAACGGACCTGGCAGTCGGTTGATGTTGGTGGGGTTGAAGGGTTTGATGACGGGAGGGGGACGAGGAGGAGGGGTGGTCGTAGTCGTGGTGGTGGTGGTGGGGACGGGGTCCCTGGGCCAGATCTGGACGGTGCTGCCAGGCTTGCCATTAGAAACGAAATCTAGCGGAAGCTGGTAGAAGGGACTGGGCCTCCTGACGGGTGGGGGGATGACGGGGGGAGGACTGGCCACGGGGGTCTGCACGGGGGCAGGGCGGCTCACGTAGCCCATGCCTGGCATGTAGACGTAAGGGTTGGCCGGCAGTCGGATGTAGTAAATGGGCGAGTCGGGCTGGTTGTTGGAAGAGGTGTCTTCTTCGGCGGCCCTGGGAAGGATCTGCTCTTGGAAGCCCCCTGGCGTCAGAAAGTCGAACCACGACGAGCCGAGGTACCTGGCGCTCCTCGAAGAACCTTTGGAGCGACTGCTGGTGCTGGCCACCGGATCAGGGGTGTCTTCTTTCGTGTTCAGAGGGGCACTGGACACGAGAAGGACAAACAGGGAGAGACACAGCAACGTCGCAAAGGTGCTGAAGGACGTCATCTGGAAAAATAAAATAATATCGATCGTTATTAATTGAATGAAATAGAATAATAAATTAATTAAGTACTTTAATATGAAGTATGAATAAATTAGTGAATTTCAGAATAAGAAAAAGTTTCTTCAATTCTATAATATAGTTACAAGAAGAAAAATGAAGTGGTAAAATTTGCGACTCCATTTAAAAAATGAATAAATTAAAAATTTCAATCCATTTATATATATTATTTATTTTGTAATTATAAAAAGAAACAAATTTAACTAAATTTTAAATCATGTTGAATATATTAAAAAAGAATGCTTGCATCGAATTCTGTATTTCTTGCATGAAAGCAAGCAAGTGCTGCCGGTTGCATAAATGGCCAGGCGCTCGCAAGTTTGCTTGTCGATATTGCTTGAAGTTGAAATAAAGTGCAGGTTATGGCTTCGTACCTGATAAATATTTTAAGGTGAGGTTTCAAAAATCTGAACTTCTTAATTTTTTTAGTGTTTTTATTCTCGAAAATTATTATTTGCCCAAATATGCAAGGTAAATGGCCCGCGAGCCGTGAGCATCTTAATCAGTTCTATGAAAAGCCTATCAAGTGCATCCACCGGTGCGCAGAATTACACAGATGTTGTGCGTGTCTCCGCAGCCTAACCGAATTAATCTCTTTTTCCAGACGCAAATTAACGGCACTTGAAAAGCACCGCGCGCGGATAAAAGTGAAGCGGAAGAAAGTGACTGTCAATTTCGGCGTGTGTGCGCGTTCATATTTGGTCCATCATCTCGCTCAGCAGCGGCCAATTTAGGGACTGCACGCTGTTGTGTTGTGTGCAGCTCCAAACACAATGAAGCGGATTCACTGTTATACAAAATGACTCGTTGGAAAAATAAACTCGAGTATATAAAAATTCCATTTCGCACAACAAGTGGGGTGTCAACAAGTTAAATAGCAATTCTGCGGTCGCAGAGCAACAATTTTTGATCTTTTGTGACGTTTAAGGCGATTACGCGTCCTAGAGCACGAGTTTCTTATTACAGTTTGCTAATCTCCTTTCGGTTTTAGCTTCTCAGAACTCGCGCAGAGCAAAGAGATTCCTTCCACAATGATTAAGTCAACAGGTCCATCATCTCGACAGTGACTCTTTCTTAGGAGAAAATTGTATTTTTTTTTATACTCTTCTGTCCTCAGCTGGTTTGAAATAATGGAGAGTAAATATATAGCGTCGCCGTCCATCTCTCAAAGCAAAAAAGACGCCAAAAGTTTAATTCTATTTTAAGACCGAGGAATGCAGGAAGTATAAAAAGAGCTGGTTTTAAATGTAATATAACAAGATTGGCAAAAGTGCTTATAGAAAAAATTTGAAATTAAAGCAAAAATTATTGATACTATTTGCCACCTTTTTTTCAAAGCTGAATAACTATTCTTTTTATCCCCGTCTCTTCAGGCAAAAATACATAACTTCGTTTCTCACTACAAATTTTAATTATAGAATTTTCCTAAATTTTAGCCAATATCCATGTAATTCCATTTTTAGATTATTTACTATGAAAATATTAATATTTTAATTAAATTGCTTCAGATGAACTTATGAACAGCAGTAAAAAAGCACTGAAATAAGCAGTCTGATTTGTGAATGATGCCGATTATCCCTGCAAACCTCAACAAACAAGTTAATTAAAAAAAATCGCAGATCGTTTTCTTAATCTGTTAATAGCATAATCACCGATTATCCTATCTTATAGGTCGGTGCTATTATACAATTAATGCGAAAACGTCTAATCAAATATGAACGATTCCACTGAAACGAACCACAAACGCATTAGCATCCTTGAACCTCCCATGTTAGTATTAATTTATGATTTTTCTATTCTTTGTTCCAAATAAAAACCAGTTCTGCAGATCAGAAAAATTACAACTTTCGATTTAAACCATCACTTAGAGTGAGTCATTAAGAATCATTTGCTAAAAAGGGCATATCATTACGTTTGTGTGCACCGGCGCCGCCGCTCGAAATTATTTTCCGCGTAAGCAATTTATTACTTGCCGCGGCCAGGGATGTAATTATGTGTGCGAGCTCGAGCCGATTCTTTTTTTCCAAAGCTGCTCAAACTAAAATATACAAGGCTCATTATTCGGCACCGAAAGACCCTTGGTGAATTTAATCAGATTTTTTATTCATCACCCAGCAGGACGTCAACAACTTGGCGATAATAATAATTCTTCGGAGCGCAATCACAGCACAAATAATTCGCTGATGGTCAACGCCCCGAACGGGGTTGTGGATAAATTCGACAGCTGTTGAGAGTATTTTTTGCTTGCATGTAATTGTGTGTCTTTTTTACCCGGCACATTTGAAAGTTAAGAAACGGGGAAATCTCAAAGCGAGACGATCGTGTATGCGCATATTTATTGCTTTAGTTTTTTGTCTTGATAATCGAGACGGATGTATAATAATACATAATTGACTTCATTTATTTATTTATTTTAAGTTTACAGCAGAATTTCTCGTTAACGTCCAACCTTTTTGCGTGTCGGTTATTGCAAGTCAGCTTCCGTTTCGCACTTTTGATTGGGATGGGAATATAATCTCCTGATGAGAAGTACAATTGAACAAAGATGAATACAAAATCCCAAAGGAGAATAATTTTTAATTTATTTATTTTGCTGTGAGATACAGAATTGAATTTTATTTATAAAAATGAGAAATGAGAATGATGAAAAAATTTTATAAGGGGTTAAAGCAAGTTTCTTTTAAATAACTCAAAATTTTTTTTAATATTTTTTATTAAATTAATGAAATAAATAAAAACAATAAATTAGGAGAATATACAATTTTTTTTACATAATAGAGCATTATTTAACTTTTAATTTTATAAACTTTTATTTTAAATTTTTCTACTATAAAAATAAAATCATATTGATTTCATAATTTGCTGTTTTTTTAATTTTAAAACAAAAATCATAATTTTGGCACTTCGTAAAGCAACAAACTTCCTGTTGGTATAAATTATTTCTACTCTCTGATGAGGACAAAAAACTAAAAAATGTGTAGATTCAGCACATAATAAATGAGCGGACAGTTTTTTTCTGTGTGTGCATTTCTCAATAGGACTGCAATGGTCCGAGCCATTTTGGAATTATTCCATAACGAGCGCCGCTTGAGTGCCGGCAAGCGGGGCAATCACCAGACAATCCACATCTCTCAAATTATCATTTCTCATTGTACGTGACGAGGTGCGTCAGTCCAAGAAGGAAAAGGAGATGAAGAAAGAAAGGTGTTTTGATTAAAGGCTGGCCCGCGGCGAAAATGAGTTTCTCTCTCTCTAGCGCGCGCCTTTGTTGGCCGCTGATTATTTGTGTTTGGCTGCGACGAGATGAGAAGGCCGCATCCTTGGAAGGTCGGAGCATCTGCGTGTGCGAAAGAATCCCGAGGACGTTGATCTCTCTGGCCGCCGCTGGCCGAATCGAAAACTAACTCTCAATAATTCGCGCGTCTGACTAAAAAAAAAACGAAAAGATATACACAAGCCGCAGAGAGAAAGAAAAACGGTAGATGCGAATCAATAGACGCCGTGCCAAACCGCAAATATGAAGAAAAATAAATCACAATAATAATGCAACTCGCTAGATTGGCCGGCCGGCGTGGGCGCTCTGGGCCTGTGAATGCTCACTGGCTTATGACACTGCACACATGCAATGTCCGGCTCGATCTGCTGCTGTGTGATATAACAGGACCGTCGATTACACCCGCACGGCTCCCACACACCGCGCATTTCGGCTGTGCACAAATATTGATTTTAATTTCATACACGGAAGTCTTGTGCTTTGAAAATCAACGACTATTGTCGACGCCTACGGCAGCAAGTAAGAGCAAGTTTTGATTTCAGTGAGTATGAAAATGAAATTTGCTTTTAAAGCCTGTGAGCTTGCTTAGTTGAATATTATTTTATCAACATCTATATAAGGAATGCAAAGTATCATTTTAATTTGATTATATTCCCACTGGTACAACCGATGTTATATTTTGATTTAAAAAATGTTCTTTAGCAACTTATAAGATACAATTATTTAACGTAGATGTTATTAATCTGCTTAAGATATTTGGTTATAATAAATTCTGTATAAAATGTGCGAGACTGGGTTATTTGATTATATTATTATTCTAGTAAATAGCACTAACAATCTTTTGTCTTTTGTCTGTTGCAAATGCAAGCTTAAATGAAAATAAAAACATAGTAAATAATATTTAAAATAATAAAAATTATTATTATATTATAATATTATGTTATTAAATTAATATTTTAATCTGCTTTTTACAAATAGAAATTAATTACTAGTAAATTAACTAAAAATTATGTTACTTTCCGTTTTAATTTTATTTCAGTCTATTTATTTATTTCTAATTTAGACGCTTGTATTTCTTGACAATAATGAAAATTGAACATTTTACATTAACACTTTATTGCTAATACCTTCAAATACTTATTTTATTACCATAAAAAATAGATAAAGACAGGAAAAATCATATTAGTCACTTTAAGTAAAAAAAGGCTAGAACAAAATTCACCCCTCCCAGCAACATTCTGCGGTCACGCAGCCACAAAAATTACACAGCTGCCCAAATCGTCTTCGCGGAAAAGGTGAAAAAATGTAAGTGTCCATTGAATACTTGAGGCTGTGCGCGAGAATGATTACATGGGTGCCGCAGGAAATTGAAAAATGATAATTGTATCGAATTTAATTTAATTTGCAGGTGACGCCCGTAGGAGGAAAAAATTATTTACAAGTAAATCGATCCTGCCAAGAACCACAGATGAGGAAAAACTTTAAGAAATTAAAATTTTGTGACTTTTCACAGCGACAATGAGCGCACAGGCTAGAAAGAAACGTATGTATTTTACAGCAAGACCCCTATTTTTACACTCGTGAGAGTTTTCATTTGAATTTTGACAGTCGTGAGCACCTGCCTCGCTATTAATTAGAGAGCTTTGCGATTATCTGACGCCTTATTAAAAATTACATGCAGATGTAATCATGGGCAGTGAGAGAGAAACAAAAGACGGCTAGAGCAGGAATGTTGAAGCGCAGGTGCTAAACGGTTTTTGTTTGATATAATTCGGCGTAAAATTCAGCAGTCACGTGAGAGTGCTTTTAGCATGTGAATGTGCCGCGGTTAGCCCGGATCTCACGCTTTTTCGGATTTTTTTTAGTGCGACTAGTGACATAATTTCATTTTGTTCTATTATTACGCACATTCGTCTCTCAAGATTCATTCAGCTCGGCTTCAATTTTACAACCAGACGCTGAACGAAATTCGAGGAAGACTCCAACTTTTTTTATTGCAGCTCGAGTTTTTATTTATGGCTCTTGGCTGGATCGAATTTTCCTCTCTTTTGGGGCGATTTGGCCAAAAATTATACTCAAACGCACGAGGATTTTATTGCTCCTTGCATGCTCTCTGCAATTATTAGAAGAGACGTCCTTGAGCATTTATTAGCAGCCCACTTTCGATGATGGAGAGGAAAATAGCCATAAAAGTATTTAGTTGCCGAATTATTGACTGCCGCGGCTCATCCTTGCGCATCCACGCCAGATTTAAAGATTTTATTTCTGTTTAACGAGCAGCGCATTCCGGATTCGGGCAGCATCCGCAGCGAGAGAGAGAGAGAGAGAGGAGCGTGCCAAATATTTATGGAGGAGCATCTCCATTTCGCAAACCGCAAGTCTATTGTTGCATTTTAAAGGATGAAAACAAACAGCACAAAAAAAGCAACACGGAAAATTATACCTTTGTGCGGATAGGATCAATTTTCTTGGATTTGGTTAGCTTTTGTGAAAGATGTAAAGTCGTTAAGTATTTTGAAAAAAATAAATAAAATAAAAACAGATAATTTTGTATGAAGTTCCGAATTCGAAATAAGATTAAATGTCAGTTTTGTGTAGAAGGTTGGTTTATATAAAAAAAATCAGATATAATTATCAGCAAAGAATGAAATCCTGAAAAAAAAAATTAGACATTTTTTCTCATTTTGTGCAAGAATATAACTAAAAATCCTAGTTCCTTTGGTCCACAACTTAAAAATTATTGATTGTTTAGAGAAACATCCATTACTGTTTATGTATTTCTCAATTTATGGCTATATTAAAACTAGGCCTACAATAACGCAATAAATTATAATTAAATTTGGAAAGATGTGAGCAACACTTTCAAAATAATTTAATTTCACGAGGCCATAAAACTTTGATTAGGGCCAAATCTAATGAAATATCTAACAAGCGATTTCTCCAAAAGGAGAAAATGACATCGAACTCTGATCCTCCAGTGGCTAACGAAAGGCCGATAAAACAAGGATGTACTACCTGTAAAGCACGACAGCGAGTCTCTCTCAATAGTTGCGCAGAGAAATGCTATAAATCCGCAGGAAAACGTGCTGGTGACCACGGCGGTGGCGGCGCGAGACTGCGAGTGCCATTCGGTTTCGCTTTACACCAAGTTGAGAAGAAAACGAGCTGGAGTGACCCATTAACCTGCTGGTCGCGAGAGTTATTATTCGCCTGTACATCTATCGCGTGTGGTCATCACTTTAATCCCCTTATTAACGCTCTCGAGCGATCCGATGAGTATTTTGCCTTTTGTGTAATGAGCGCGAGAGAGTACTTCGCGGTTTCTCTTATGACGCACTTTTTCGACTGATTTATCTCTCTTTCCAGAATAAAATATTGTCATTAGCTTTCCTTTGGTGGTTGACACTAAAAGAATTGACCTTTCGAAATTAATCATTATAATTAGCTTATTGTAGATAGTGATTATTGATTATTAAAAAAAAAAATGTTTTTATCACTTCCCATTAGATAATTATAATTATTGCCAATTGAACAGCAAACCAGAACCAATGATTTTTTAATCATAATTCTTTTATCAACATATAATACTAACATCTATATAAAAATATTTACATTATAGAAGTTTAAATATATATAAATAAAAATAAATGAAAGTATATTTTTGCAACATTTTTATAATAATTTATTAAAAAGTAATTAAAATACAGAAATAATAATAATTGTAAATAAATGTAATTGTAATTATTGTAAAAATAAAAATTTTAAACATTATTATTAAAAGTTTTATTTTTTTTAATATTATATATTTTATAAACTACATTAAAAAGTATAAATTTTAAAACTATAAGTAATTATTGTATCCTCTAATGCTATTTTATTTTTAATAAATTTGTTAAAGAAAATGCAAAGTCTTCAAAGTAACATATATGAAAATAATTCAATTAAAGTAATTTTCTTTTTTAATCTTATCGCACCTTTTCTAACTAAAATATGAAAACATATTTTATTATTCACTGTAAAATATTAAGTGATAAGTGATAATAATAATCTATATATAGATATTCTGTATTCAATTTACATCGTTTCTTTATTTTTTTTAAGAAGACAGAAATTTTTGTGGATTTCTGTGCTTCGCCACTCTCATACAACGGTGCATAATGATTTTCCGCGCGAGACATGCAATTAAATGTTGCGGCAAGATGTTTTCTCGCAGCTGTGATTAGACTCTAGAGCAGGATTATGATACGACACATTACTCATGCGGATATGCATCTTTACACGCGTGTATGTATTTAAACCTGCAGAAGTCGTCTCGTCAGACGATTTTTCCCACTTTTAAACTCGAGGATATATCATTTCCACGTCGGCGGAAAGTGTAACACACTAACTCGGTTCTCATCTCTCATATCATTATGTGAGCGAATGAGTTCACTTCTCTAAGTCGAAACTGTCATGAATGGGGGCAAAACACGCTATGAAAAGTGGTGATTTTTTGTTGGCCAACGAGAGTCATCGCCGACATGTGATAGAGAGAGACGAGATTTTCTAGTTTTTCTTCCCATTGTACGTGGAGAGACGAAGAGAAATTGAAAACGAGGCCAATTTTGCTCACAATAACCGCGTGTTTCAGTTTCGTGGAGATATCAACTCGCGAGATTGCGATTTTCGCACATACATGATTGTTTTTTTACCGAAAGAAAGTTTCGCCTTAATTAATTTTGCCGCCGACGCTTTCGTGACTAAATAGGGTCTTGACCCAGGAGATGCGAATGTTTAGACTTAAGTATTGCTTAGTTAAAAGCTTTTAAGTTAATTAATTTTTATCCATACAAATGCGAAATTTACATTGACGTCAGCGCCGGCCCCGTCAGTTCAAACAGCTTTTCAATTTTTTTTCAGGCAAACAGGTTTTTTTGTTTGAATTTAATTTATTTAATTAGAATTAAAAAATTAATGACAATTTTGGATTATTGATTTTGTAATACCGCACAAATTTTAACATGAAAAAATTTATCATTTATCCAATGAAAAATATAAATAAATAAAACCCGCAGAATCAAATTCGCCTAAAATTATTCATTTTGTTCCAGTATTGCGCATTTCACTGCTTCATTTTGGATCCTCTTTTTTGCAGGGTCCTTCTTGCACCCAAAGTTCAATCACTCTACCTCTAAATGGCTTTCCTGACCGACTCTCTGCTTACTAGGTAGGCGGTAAAAAGCAGAATTACAAAACGGCCATTCACGATTGACAGCAGGGTCGAGATCGAAGAGCAATGAAAGGCCGCTTGTATACTATCGGTGCAGACAGACAGCATCAATCTCTCCTATCACAGTTATTATTACATGAGCGGATTTCAATTACGCCCGGGCACAATACAATGGGCGGCCACGATGGAACGCACACGAAAATTAAATTAAATTCAAATGAGTGACCCAAATACGCGGGGCTATGTTTTCAGACAAAAATGTTGCTCCTGTGCGGCACAATAAAGAAAGAAAAAGGCTCGCCACCGCGAATGGTGTTATTATTCTCACGATTATTATCTCGCCAGAATTAATTTAACTCTTGACTTTGAAGCGCCCAAGAGCTGCTTCTCGCGCCTAACGGCGAAACTCGGCCTTTTCTTAGGAATTAAATTATAATCGGAATTAATTCCATTCGAACCATTCAATTGTAAATTTTCCTCAAGAAACACGTTAATTTCTTCATTAAAAAGATTGAGGCGAGGATGAGTTATGGTCTATGTGCAGGTGGGTGGTCAACGCTGCTCAATAATAAGCTGTACAGTTTCGGAGAAAACGTTACATCTTGATAAGAACAAATGGGAAGGATTTTTACCCGTGATTTATTGTTTTTACAGAGAGGAAAGTCTTTGTGTAGGCGAAAGAGCGAATTTGTGCGATAAGCGGCCTAACAATTCACGTCCCGCTGCTTCGGTATCTACATAATTAGACGTTAATGAGCTGTTAATCATACTGCCAAGTGGAATGTGACGTGCGTGGTCTCTCTTGGCTCTCTCTGCATTATCCAGCAAAGGAAAATACAAACAATGCGAATTCATAATTATGAAAAGAGGAAAAAAATACCAAATAAATAAATTTAATTATTCACTTCAGCTCTTTCAAAATTCTTTTAAAAATTATTAAAAGATTTTAACTCCATTACTATTCATCTTTTTAACTTGAAAAGTCAGACCACTAGCCTGTCCTTTTCTTTTATTTGCTTATCATTGCAAAAAAACTGCATTCTCAAACAAAGGGTCATTTTCACTTTTGCTCCACATAATAGTTTTTCTCCACCTCAATCAAGTGCCAATTAACCTTTTGTACAGGAGCAGAGTTTGCTTGTTCTGCATATCAAGTGAGGGCATGGCATTGAAACCGTTTAACCGTGAATAACAAACAAAGCAAACTGTCATTTCTCCTTTCACTGCTGGATCCCTTCTTTCTTCAAAATTCGGAAAAAGCGGATGACAATTTCCACGCCTCTGTCCATTTCTCTCTCTCCAATTTTTTGCCCGCTTCGTCTCTCGCTTGCAAATATAGTGCCTCTCATTTTTGGCGTGTTTACAAAGCAGAAAAGTAAGTCATTTGCTTCTGAGCGGGCAAAAAAGGCACCGATTCTGATTGAAAGCGCGCATGTTCGGCTCCAATGCTCTTGGTCAAAAACGAGCAAGAAGCGAATATTTTTATTTCGCAGCATTATTTGCTCTCAACTGTCTCTCTCTTTTTGTATTAAGCGATTTGAGCATGTGACGCCACGCCGAGTACTGTTACCCTGCGTAAATACTGTAATTAAAGTCCGGCGGGGCGGAGGAAGACACGGATAATTGCCGTGTAGAATGTTGCTATTATTGAGATTGAAGAGCGCGATTTCGTTGTTTTTGCATAACTCGGAACGAGCAGCGTACGTGCTTAGTTGCGAAGCCGCACAGTTTTGGATTCGCAATTAATTAATTGTGAACTTCCTTAAAAAAAAACCGATAATGATAGCAGAAGCAGATTGATAATTTTAGATTGTGTATCAAAAATTTTGAAGCTTTTAATTTTATTTGAATTTTTATCATCTGGAAGTTTTTGAATCAATAAGAAAGTTTTTAATTCGCTGCACAAGAAATGAATATGTGAAATGGACAAAAGTTCAACGTCAATTCTGCCAGGATAAAAATTCACAATCTACCTGAAGGCAGGTCAGAACTTGTATATTTAACTTCTTAGATAAGCTAGGTCAAAATTAAATAATTGATGGTTTGATTCCATTCCAGTTGTTATCGTTCCATCTTTGGTCCTCCTCTAACAACTCCATCTACAAATTCGCCTTATCTAGCAATATGTGCACAATGAGTTCGGTATAGCCGAGGAAACGCAGGAAAAGCATTAATTATACTTGGTCGGTGATTTTTGCACCGAGATCCCGCAATGCGCGTGTTTCCTGCGGCGATTTCGAATGGATTTGGGTTATTTGAGTCGGAGGCAGATTACCCTCTTGTTCTTGTGCAGCAATGTGTGGTCCTGCAGGCGTGCAGAATAATTCAGGCGGAGGAACCGTACTCCGAGAGAGATAGAGCAACTTATTCCGCGATATCGATCAATCAGTTTCGAATTAAATCCTTCCTTTCGTGCGCCCAAGAAACGAAATTCAATTAGAGCTTTTGATTTATAACGCCTTCGCTCCAACCGCCGAGAGAAAGATAAATTTAATTTATTGTGACCACCTCGATGCTGCTCATGCAGACAGCGAGAAATGTATGTAAGCGGAAAAGTGATTCTGCGCTTTTTTTCACTGAGAGAGATAAAAATGAGCATTGATCGAGAAGAGGCGATTATGAAAGGTGCACGCCGGATTTTGTTGGATATAATGCGCTTTTGATTTTGGTCCTTGTTCTTTCTGGAGGTAAAATTGTCAAACAGCAGTTAGCGTGAATTGTTATTAAGGCAGCTAGCCATATGCCAGACTTTAGATTGTTACACAATTGTGTATGAATATTTTAATGGAAAATTATATTACATGTGACATAATTTTTTCATAAATCGACTGAATGGTGTTAACAAACTCTTCCATTTTCTTTTGCTTTGATGATTATACTGAAATAATATGAAGCTTCATGATATATTTAAAAATAACTTAGAATTTAAATTTAAAGAATAGGAACAGAAATACCAGTACGTAATTATAAACATTTTGCCAAGTTAAAAAAAAGATAAAAAATATTATTTATAAAATAACAAATAATTAAATAATTTAAAAATTTATTTATAAAAAACTAAACAAAATAAACTAAAATTTATAATTATAAAATATTATTTATTAAACTTTAAAATTAAAAACTTTTCATGGCGCTATAAAATTTCTACTTTTTCCTCCAAAGCTGCGAAAAGAGACATCATTTCAGGTAGAATAGTTTTTATAAAAATGGCACCTCTGAGCAACAATGCATTTCAATTTTCCGACACGCATTTCACGCCCGATTTTTTTTCTCCAACCTTTTGGCACACCTTTGAGGCGTCTGGGAACGATTCAATCACAATCCATCGTCGATTCCGCATTTTCCCATCGCTCGTCTCGAGCAGAATTTTACTGAGCGGTACTTTGCTCCGCAAATCAGATAATCTGAAGAGAGGGTGTACCTTTCTTTTCCTATGTGTTGATTTTTGCACCGATTGTTGGTCCTATAAAAAGCAGACACCAATTACGAATATATTGATTGAATGAAAGCCCGTTACAGTTGCAAAGAGAATAATGCACTTCTTCGATTGCCGCATTTCCTGGAACAGCGTGCTCGAACAAAAAAGTGCTTGTGTGACTTGGCTCACGATCGTACGTTTCATTTGCAAAAGTCATTCTGGTGCACCCGACTTGTCCGTCATATTCAACCTGGATTGTGTCCAAACTAAAGTGCATCAAGAGGTACGTATGGAATAAAAATAGATGAGTCTGCCAATAATATCTTGTTCCTGGTTTGACACATACAAGTAAGAATCATGGATTCTTTTTTAAATTAATACTTTATAATTAAGTGCGAATCCAAGCAAAATTATAAATTTTTATAATCCCAATTTTTTTTTATTATTATGAGATAAATATGTAGCACGCATAGAAATTTAAAAAAAAAATTAAATAAATATTATGAATATTTTAATAATTTTTTGTTAAGAAATTTTTCAGAATATATTTAATAGAAAAAAGAAAGCAAATAATTTGAAATAATAAATAATTTTTATATTTTTTTTCTCAACACTACTTGTTATAAATATTAGCAAAACAAAATTCCATAAGCTCATTTTGATTTGATATTATATAAAATTGTAAATTTTACATTGTGACATCCTGAGAATAAGAACCACACAATATTGTGGGTTGACCACCAATTTTCCACTTTGGATGCAATTATAAGATAAAAACGGCCAGCACAAAGAGGCGAAATTATACGGGACAGCGCATCAGGTGCAAAAGAGATATTATGCTTCATTGAATGAGCTGCCCAATTTTTTTTCTCTCTCCGTGTCAGACACATTCTCTCTGATGAACTGAGATGCTCCAGCTCTCATCCATCTCTTGTGTCCGGTGCATCTCGCTGACGCGCGGCGGGCGACGGGATTTCATAAGGCTCTCTGCACGCTCCACTTGCGGCGCATTCTCCTCGCGTGTTACACCGCCTTTGGATCGATTGCATATATTGATGGACACGTAAATGCTGCAAGCGGATGAAAGAGTTCGGGAATTGCGAATTGTACACGGTACATGCTTCGTTTCTGCGTCTTTTCTTCATTAAATTTCTGTCAAAAGTGAAGAAAAATCTGACAGCAACAGGTGGAGCACTGATCGTTTCTATTTCACGCCAAAGTTGCTTGAAGTAAAACGGAAGACAGGAAATTTTAAAAATGTGGCGAATTAATTTGATTATTAAATCACCAATTTCACTGATTAACTAAGCTAATTAGTTCTCAACCAGCACTTTCTACAAATTTCCTTTTAATTAATATATATTTTTTTAATGCCTCTTCAATTATTGAAAAAGTTTTAATTACTCGGAGGCTCATTAACTTCTGCGAGAGCGATTTCATCGTAAAACAAACATGTTGCTGGAATTAAAAGAAGCTGAGATGGAATGCAGCAAAGTAATCACCGCAGAGACGTGCCACCGTCTGCTCACGACACTCGCTGTGACTCGCTCAAAAAGAGAAATTAAAATATCTCGACGAATAATAATTATTGTACTTGCAAGTACTGACTCATGAGAGCAGAGACGAACTGCTCGGTGTCAAGTTTCTAGAGCTGCGTGTGCGGTGGCACTGATACGTCAATCAAAAAATTGAAACCAACAAAAACTACATTGATAGTTGATTCCTACATAACTCATTTTTGTGACTTTATCTCTCAGTTTCTATAAATTTAAATTGCAATTATAAGTTTAACCGGGGTAATAGTAAAAAAAGAAAATTATTTATGGACGTCAATTTCCATATGAAATGACTGAGATGAACAAATAAATTATTCAAATGAAGGAAGATTTCTATTTTTATTGTCGTTTTGCTTGTTTCTGCATCATGACTGACCGAGCAGACGGTCATAAATTTAATTCGCCATAAAAAGAGAAAGAATTAATAATTCGATTAAATCGCGTGTTATTATTATTCCCAGGCGATTTCACCGCACAAACGAAGATGGACATTCTCGGCTAGCTGCAGTTTCTTCCATAATCAAGGTCAATGTTTACGACTGCACGCCAGCAGCAATTACAAATGGCACATATTATAAACGCGAGCTGGTCAAGTTGGAGTCCCACGCGTTCGATATAAAGATTAATTCCCACGGAATGAAGATTTTTAATTGAGCACTTCGAGGAAAAAAGAAGCATCTGAACGAGATTGGGCGGCAATTGATTACTTAATTATTGCGACCATTGTCGGGCAATTAAAATCGGAATGCAGTCGCCAACGAGTGGTCAAAGATCTTTGAATTGCGTATCGAGAGCTTCTTGCCCGCTCGCCACCAGGCAGCCTTGATGCTGCGGTGACTTCAATCATTGCAAAATTGCAAGAGGCATCGGACACATCATGATTTATGCCTCGGATTTTACGCCATTTTTGCACAAGACGCAGTAAAAAGACGTCCGAGATAAATTATTTCCCAGCCAAGCAAAAAAATGTTAACTTGAAAAGTTGGGTAACATTAAAGGAGAATTAAATTTTTATTTCACTTGCCAGGAATGAGAAATGGTATTGAAAGTAACACAAAATTATTTGCCGCCGATAAAAAGCAAAAGTGACATAAATTAATATTTCTTCGTACTTTTGAATCGTAAAAAATACCTTATCCATACTAATTTAAAATTCCCTGAAATTGTGAGATAATTTTATGCACGTATTAATCTAAAATAAATTCAAAAGTCATCAGATAGAACCGTTAGTTGCATATTATCTTTTCAGGGCAGCTCTCTACTTTAAACGTCAGTTTTTCCAAAAAAATTAAAGACTTCCTGCTCGCATCTCGAGCAAGAAAACGATTTAAATTCAATTTTTTATCTCGTTGGCCTGGCTTGAAAAATAGGCTGCAGTGTTTAATTCCTTTGAAAAGCTCAAGTAATCCATCACCTAGAAAAGCAGAATTCGTTTGAACTCATTTTCCCTCGATTAATCATCTTCTCTCGAGTGCAGTTAAATGTCGACAAAGAGCATCAGTGCATCTGATGCCTATTTAATTATCAACGACCGCTACCAGTGTTAAAACAAACTCATGTTGTCGGGTTGAAACATAAACTTCTGCACCTCAGCGAGAAATGCACCGTAGGCGCTGAACTGCGACTTTGTATAGTTTGTATCGCGCGCTCGACTATGAGTATTTAATTCTTTCTTACTCTCGCTGCATTGTCTTTAATTGTGGCAAATTACATTATATGTGATTGCATCTGAATCTACCCACGGGCTAAATTACGTATGCCGCGGCATTGTGCGCTTAATTGCGCCAATTACTACGCGCGCAGTTGGGTTAGGTCACCGCCAATTGTATTTTGAACTTGCAAAGCAATATGTATTTGTTAACGAATATTGATTAATTGATTTTATAAGCAGAGCAAATAATTTGATGGCATTTTAAATTCAATTTATTTATAAAGTAGAACAATTTTTTAAATTTTAGTGGCCAACAACAGATTTAATCAACAAAAATGGTCTTTTAAAATATTCAAATTTTGTGTTACATTCTGTATTTAAACAAATTGATTAATGCTTTTGCTCACAATTTAAGCAGCTTAAAGCCAGTTTTATCAACAATTATCAGTGCAAAACATAACTTGAAACTTAAATCATACAGCTGGAATACTTGGGATTTTTATCTAGACTGAATAAGAAATCAATTCACGAGAATAAAATTTAAATTTAAATACACGGAAGTCTTCATGGTTTGAGAGAACTTTGACCGACTTGAAGCAAAGCGAATCGTGGAGCAATGCATAATTATACGCCCACAGATATGATATTCAGTCAAATCCGTTACAGATCGGCTGCTGAAAAGCGCGTTTCCTGAACAGGTAGGAAGCAACTTCCCTCTCACTGGCGATGAACTAGAATTCGTAAGAAATGTGCCAAGTGTCACAAGAGAGATGATACTCTCTGAATAATTTTCCGCGCTTCATGCAGGCGATTTAATGGCCGATCGAGGCGGCACAGATAAACACATCAGCGGTAATTGATGTAAATCTGCCAGCACCAACTTGGCCGCGTTACTTCCTCTGCCGAACATCAAAGAGAATGAAAAGGACGTGTAAGAAGTACATAATAACGCGTGTAGAAAAACCAACTTCCTCTCGGCCAGATGAAGCCAGAGATGTGTGTACTTTTACCACGGTCCACTTTGGCTCAAAATTGGTGCTCGCGGAGCAATCATCCAAGGCCGTATTCAAAGTCATCCCGTTAAAACGCCGCTGCCGCGTAATTGCAAACCACTTTCGGAACAAATTTCTTTTCTTTTGTTGTGGATTTCCGTTCATCGATCGAGGAAAGAAGACATTATAATCTGCGGCTAGGCATCTATTCTCATGTTGGTTTTCACTTTTCTAGCCCCAAGTCCAAAAATTTTATAAAAATAAATAAATCATCAACTATGAGACCCGCTTTTCCCAATTTACTTTCTCAGTTTTAATTAGTTGCAAACTTTTGATTTTGTCTCATTTATTAGAAATTTTTCGATTAATATATAATTGGTTTAGAAAATGAGAGTTTATTGTTGTCCTTGCCTGGAATAGGCGTTATTATTCTGGTATTAAACCAAATCGAAAACAAATCAGCAAATGACCTTTGAAAAAAATTGGCTCCTTTAAACCGGATGAGCAAAAGCGTCTGTCTAATTTGATGTCGTGACTAACCTCGGCTCATCAATTTTAATTTTTCCAGTGCGCCAGACGCGAGATGATCTCAGCCAATTCAATTTCGGCCGAGTAGTAAAAATTACTCAATTTGAAGCTGAGAGACAAAAAAAAATCAGATTCATGTTAAATGCGATCGTAAAAACTGGTTTTTACGGCCCAGCGTTTTCGTTTTTTCATACTTTTTCCCTTTCAAGAGCGCGTCCTTGGTTGGAATTCACAGATGATGCTCTTCCAAAGGAATCGGCGTTTTTAAATGGGATTTTAATTGCTCATTATACAAGATTGTGGTAATTAAGCCGCAATGCACAGGTGGAATAGCAAAAAACTTCGCGGAGGCAATTATCAATATACGATTCTCTATACGCTTCGAGTGACTGGCAAAAGTTTCCTTTCCGCACACTTTTAATAACATGTGCCAAAATATATGTATATATTTTTTTTCTTGCATTTGAATTAAAATTTGAGTGGAAAATGATTGGCAAGTAAATAACCAGGAAATGAATAAGACCCAAAAAATGTTCTTAAAATTGAAAAAAAAAATTAATAAACTGATATGCAGCTAAAACTTTCCTGAAAATTTCTTTCACGGCGCTCGTTACAAAAATTAATTGAATCCTAGAATTAACATATCTATTAGTCCCAAGAAAATTTGAATTTGTAACAAATTTTTGTGAGCAATAATTGTTGTCCCATCTTTTAATAAACTCATTAGGAATTTCTGAATCATATTATTTGTCAAAATTGAATTAATAAAAAAATGAATCATTTAATTAAATGATAAAGAATGGAAAATCAATTTTTCTAGATCTTTGTAATTAAGGCCAACAGAACTGGACAGATCCCTTCGAATCTCACTCTATTAAAAAATGTAATGGACATTGTATTGAGCTAGAGCGCTTCACTTCTCTGCTATAGTGAAATAGGAAACCGCAAAAAGATAATTGATTGCAAATAAATAGCACATAAAATGTCGGTGCAGGGATCAGATCTCAATCCGCAACTCGCTTAATGCGTTTGACTTGTAAGTATCGTAGTGCATGTTCACCGCGAAAGGAAAATAAATTGAACGTCGTAAAAAAGCGTTCGACAAAGTGATCATTACCGCGGCGAAGAGCCGCGCATTACCCGAGGTCAGCAAATATTAATTCCCGGGGGCTGCTCACCGCGCTTGCAAACAAAGTGCACGTACAACTGCAACCTGTAATTCTGTCGGCACCACACGCAGCGTCGAGACAAAGTGCATGGGTAAATAAATCACCAGCAAATTTCGCATGCTTATGGGAATAAAATTTTCATAGCAAAACCGACGAGATGCCTTCCTGCTCAAGCAGAGACCTACATTTTTTCTCGGATTGTGCGATTATTGATTTGTGAGGAAAGGTGGCTGGACGGGATAATCTCTGCGTGAGAATCACTTCTGCCTTTTCTGACGGTGCAAGAAGGCATCAATAACGTGTCTACCTGTCGTTTCCTTCAGCACTAATATACTCATGGGTCATGGGACTCCGAGCTAACTTTGGACAATATTATTTTGTTTTAAATTCAGACTGATAAGAGACTGAAAATTTATCAAAATTATCTTTGTGACTAAAAATTTGAAGTTAAAGAATTTATTCATAAAAAATATTTAACGTAAAACATGTTAAAATCTGCTAAATCTGATTTACTTATTTGGGTCAATAGACAGTTGTTGTCAAGTGTGTTGTACTCAGTCTCATAGTCCGCCCGTGGCTATACAAACTATACCAAATTACACACATCACGGAGCAATAGTGTTCCCACAAGATTTCCACGCAGCCGATTCATCGCCAGCACACTCCATTGACTCTTTACGGCCAACAAACGAACCGATTATTCTTTATCCTTTCTTTCTCTCTTTCCGCGACTTGCAGATCTGTTTGTCGTTTCGGTGACAACTCTTAAATGTTGGTTTCGCGGGCCACAGATTTTCTAATTAGTAATTAGGTTGGCCGCGGAGCAAAAGTACTTTCATAGAGAGGTTTCAATGCCTGTTTCGAGCTGAACAATGCAGAAATGTTTTATGTATTAATTTTGCACGGTGAACAAAAGCAGCCACAAATCTTTCTCCGGGCGTCAATGTCTAAGCTTTATTATAATAATTGCACTTGAAAACCATTACCCCATTTTCCGCATGAGGTGTAAGTGCTTTCTTTCGTTTGCGGCGCCGGGTAATTAGCCGAGATTTTATTTTATAAAGAATCGAATGCGCGTCACTTTTTTTGGCACGGAGAGAAATAAAGAGAAGGGCGTGTAAATTTGTGTGGAACGTGATTTGAGCTTATCTTTTTTGGCGAATTACACGCGAGACGAGGTTAAAGTGCGTGGTGTCGCGCCCATAATAATGTGGCCATATAATAAAGTCAATGCCTTACGTAACTGATCGCCCATTGTTGGTGCGATCAACTGACTGCATTGATGGTCAGCGGTACTGAACTGTAAATCGTGGCACTTCTGTTGGCTACTAATGCGACAGAGAGGCATTCCGACCTGTGGAGGAATGCAATTCCGATGTGCTTTCTGTTTCACGTCGGGCGACAATACAATATGCTGTGGAATTCGCCAATAGATTGCAATGAAATTATCTTGTCATTTAGTTTTTTTTTTTTTTTTTAATTAGACTCAACACAACCAGCAATAAATAACAAGTAATCAAAACCTAAATAATGATTTTGTTAAATAATAATATAAACAATAAACAACTCACAAAAACCATCGAGGAAAAGCCGATTTTAAATTATAATTACCATAAATCAACCCTAGATAGTGAAATTTTACCACTTAAAATTTATTTTTTAACTTATATTTAATTAATTTACAAAATTTCATAATATTTTACACTATAATTGTAATATAACTTTATAAAAAATTTTTTTTTCCATATTTCACAAATTAATAATTTTCTCTTATTAAGAAAATTTAAACTGTTATATAGGAAAAAAACTATAAAAACAAATGTACATAATTATACTTTAATTAATAGTCAAAGAAATTAAAAAAACTTCCTTCAAACCTTCTTTAACTGAAGTTAATTAAATTTAATAAATATGCATACAAAGGCTCATAATTTAATAACTCATTAATGAATATAATATTTATAAATATGTCTATAGATTCCAGTTGCATTGCTGTCACGTCTGCAGATCTATTCAAATGCATTTTTGCAGTTTCCGTGAGAAAGGTGTATCCTTTGACCATCTAGAGTCGCTGCACAAATGCATTTTTCTCTCACACCACGCGCAAATTGTGGGAGAACTGCAGCTTGAGAGAGAAGAGTCGCAAGAAGTGCATCTCAGTCTGTTTTCTTTTATACGTACAATTATTTTTATTTTATTGCATGTGACTCTTATCTTCCTTAATGGGAAGCAACAAGGTGACATTAAGTAAACACGCGGACTAGGTTGGCCGCCGCCGCATCTCGGCTCTCACGCTCCACTCCACCCGTATAATGAGAGGGACAATATATAATAAACCGATTAATGCGCGGCTGCCCCGCCGTAAAAGGAGCAGAGCTGCATTTCATCGGCGGAGACCCACCCCGCGAGAGAGTTTGCTAACGACGTTTATCGCGCGCTCGAATCAATTGGCACACGGCTCTGCGAAAATAAAAGCCGGCAGACGTGACTTACTTCTCGCGGTAATTACACGACTGCAGCTCAGCACAGCCTCCGTTTAATTGCACTTATCTCCGAGTTCCGACCTCGCTCTCGGGTAATAAACTATATTTTTATGCCGCGGCGACCGGTATTGATCTTGCTCTCTGCGGCGCGCCGGAATTCCAATCGCCGTTTAGTTTTAAATATTCTGTGGAGAGAAGCATGAGAGAGGTAAAGAGATGGCTGTTTTCCAACTTGACTCTGAGTGGATTATTATTATTAATATTTTTGAACGGCAGCCAAGTGAGAAATCGATTTATTATTTATTGATTAAACTGTCAAACGTCAGGGAGAGGACGGAGAACATTTAATTTGGTCAATATTTATGAGTTTGGAGGTAAAGATATTTTTCAATATTTTGATTCTTAATTTACATCTATATTCCATAAATCTTAAGTGTGAAAAAAATATCAGTATAAGATTTTGCTTTACAAAATGTTTATAATTACTTCTTTTTTTTAAATATATTTTTTTAAATATTACTAAATTTTTGTCAATTGATTGGAACGTTTTCATTTGTGCTTAAAAAATACCTTTTTTTTAATTAAAAAATAAATAAAAAAAATTAAACTAATAAAATATATTTAAAAAAAATGTAAAATTACTAAAACTGCAAATTATATTATAGTGGATGTTTTATTAAAAAAAAATATTTGTTGTTAATTAACAGTGAGAATGTTTTGTGAATCTCTATTTGCTCGACTTCTCATTCTGCAAAATGGGAATCCTTCACGCCAGATTATGTGAATAGCTGAGCGTTTACCATTTTGCGCACGTGTTCAAGGTGCAGAATAATCCCAAAAGCTCAACTCCCGCGCCAACACAGGTGGTGTGGGCAGTGAAGATAAAAAATTCAACTTACAGTCTGCTGGTCAGACTGACAATGCGAGAGGACACACACCTCTTTGTTTGGCTTTAACAGTGAAATTCCGTTGGTCAACGACCTTGCCGATTTGAGCCCATTTTCCGACTTCCACGCCTAGCAGGGGTAATGAATTCAAGTTCACTTTTTTCTCTGGCACCGAGAGTGAGGCAAAGAGCACGGCGCAGACAATTGCAGCAATTTTAAATTCATTTCTGGATTTCTTTTGTGCGCCGCGCGCGTTGACAGCACAGAACTTTCATCCGGCGTGAATGATGCTGCAACTATGGGGTGTCCGAGATGCGAGTAATTTGGCAAAAGGAAGAAGAAAACGCGACGTGTACGTAGAGTAACGGTGCCCGCAAATGCCGTCCGCTAATTGGCTTCTTATAAACGTATTTTCTTCTCAATCGGACGCGCATAGGGGGCCTAATAACATGGACACAAATAAGCTGAAAATGACCAAGGTGTCGTCGCTGCTTTTTGTTTCGTCCGAAAAATCACTCGGGCTGTAGCGTTATATTCACCCGGCTTTTTGCACTCCGTCTGTCCATCTGGCTCATTATGTTTCGCAGCACTTTCCTTGCAGATTTCTGCTTTTGTGGCGGCACAACGAGAGAGCAAATCGCACATGCTCTCCGCTGGTTATTAACACTAATTTCGCCTTTTTGCCGTGAGTGGGCAGATTTCCGCACTGACAAAGTAAGCCGTTGATGTAAAATTTAAAGACTTTCGTCTCAACGTGAATTTCATTTTCCATTTTGAAACTACTCGCTTAAATTTTATAGGATTAGCAGGTTGTCATAACGAATGTGAATAAGATTAGCAGGGAGAGAGATTCAAAGGACAATTCTTTTTAAAAGTTTTTGTAGCCAAAAATTTCAAGAGAATAAAATAAAAATTAATTTATTGCCGACTATCACAACTCTAGATTTTGTTGAGCATAATTTATTTCATTCTTATTGCCTATTTAAAAGTACTTTATTCTTCAATTGTCCCTAAAAATTGTAAAATTATGAGAATTTTGCCAAATTTGAATAAAGTTTTAATCTTAAAATTAAAGGTAAGTCAATAATTTATTATTTTCATTTTGCACATTTTGCAAATAATTATCTTCTTATTAGAAGAGCGAAACGTCCCAATTAAAGAGAAAAACCACAGTCGTATATCAAACACTTCAAATTTATGATGGCCTGGGCAGTTAATCAAACACGTGAAAATCGTGCCGAATGTTGGTCAGTGAATTAAGCAAATATTTTCAGAGCCTTGGCAACTTTGCGAAATATGTGTTTGCCTTTATGAAGTGTGTTTGTTTATCACGTCAAACGCCGCCTCGGTGCCGCTGACGCCTGCACGGGCAGAAAAAACCTCTCATCAGGCGTCTCTTGTGCAGTCCCGCTCGGTCATTATTTATTTCTTTCTGATTTGGCAATATATGACGGTAAATAAAAAGGCAGCCGCCGTATCATTATGCGACTGATTAAAAAGCTGTCACTCCCTAATACGCGTTCATTTAGACGCGCGGTTCGTTATAATCAGTGGGGATACTCGCTGAATAATAACTAATAACACACGAAACCGGCAATAAAAGGAGTTAGAAGAGAGCGAGAAAAAATGTATCATCAGAGCGGAGATGGCCTCGGGTTGTTGCTCTTTTTGTGAGTGTGTGTCCGGCAGTCACATCATTAAGACCCGGGCAGCACCAGATTAAAAAGCGAAAGGTGCAATCTTCCCCGTCGGGGTTCACGGTTTCAACAATGCATTGAATTATTATCGATTTTCCTTTTTACATGCATGTGCCTTATTACCCAAGTGTGATTGAACCCGTCTCGCTGACAATAACACATAAATTGCGGCGCATTGACGAGTTTCGTTGAACCTCTCGTGAAATTGACCCTTAATGAATTCGCACTCGGAAAAATATTCTTCGCAACAAATGATGCGCGCATTTCACAAGTTTTGTTCGTCTTAGCGGTTTTTGCGCTTCTACCGTTCAAGGCGCAGACGAAGGGGTGTCGGCATGATTGTGTGCTTTTTCGCATGTTTGCCTGCGCAAGTGTGCCCATCAATTGAGCTTCAAGTGCTCTAATATTGCTCGAAAATCACAGTCCGTTATTTGATACTCTTGAAAATTCTACTGCCTTCAAAATTATTCTACTTAGAAGATTGCGTCTCCCTATGCAGAATTGATCAAATGATCAAATAGAAATGGTTATTCCAGTTGCTTCTGAATAAAAATGTATTGTTAAAAGTATGTTTTATTCTCTAATACCATTACTGAACTATATAGGCTTCAAAGCGTTTGTACAGTTACAATATATATTACGATATATGTAATAAAAAATATATTAACTTTAACAAAAATAGAATTTTAATCGAAAAGTTAAAAGTCAAAATTAAAGCATCTAAATATTAAAATAATAATAATAAATATTAATTGATGCTTATAATTGAATAATTGACTTAAATTTATTTATTCTAATATTTATTGATAAAAACTATTTTAATGCCTTAATTATGAACATCTACTTATCTAGCAGTTCTATTTTTATAAGAAACCCCTGTCTCTCCTCTTTAAAGCGGGTTGCATAAGCATTTAAATTTGAGTTGATGCTAAATGCTTACCGGATCATTTGGCGTCCAACAAAAACTCCGCTTTTAATCCGAGAGGCTTTTTAGAAACGGGCCGTGCCGCTGGAAATTTGGAATTGCCGGTAAATTAACTTAGCCACCAACCAACAAAGCGTTCAAGAGCGCGTTGACCAATGAGCCGTGCTGCCCGGAGCACTATGCGGGTTGAAACAAATTCATCAGAGTTTTTCCGAGACAATCGGCACGGTGTGCATACGCTGTGACAGTTTGCCGTTGTTCGGCGGCAATTAAGGCCGCGTAATCGGCGGCGATTTCGGGCGATAGTCCATGACCAGCCTAATCGAGAGAGACAGACGGCGCGAGAGGCGCTCTCATGCAAACGCATGCAAAGCCGTGACATTCCCACACACTTTTGGCCTGCCTGCAAATCGACAATGGCCGGCTGAAAAGACAATTGCGAGGGCGTGCAATCGCTTCGGACGGCCACCGACGCCGCATCGAATACGCGAAACTCTCTGCGCCCATTGTCAAGAGAGACTTTGGCAGAACAACGGCCAGCACTGTTAATTCAGCTAATTGACATTATTGACGATTGGCACTAATTAGCCTCTTAACTATATCTTTGAAATTGGCAAATGACTTTTATTTTTTTCTGCATCCTATTTTTAGATCCTGCAGAAGGAATTAGGTTGTAACCTTTTTAACTTCGTCTGCTAATGAACCGTTTAAAAACGTTTAAATTTTTTTAATTACTTTAATTTAATGTTCGTTATAAAGGATGAAGTAATTTAACTCCATTTTACAACTTGTTGATTGAAACAAAATTAAAAAGGGAGAAAATTTTTAAACTTTCATTAATAAGCTATTATCTTAAAGATTTCATTAAGAAGAAAAATAGTGAACGGACTAAATAAATTAAGACAAAAGATATATTTTCAACAGGCGAACGTCTTGGAAACGTGGTTGCGGATTCTTTTAATAAAATCCTCCTCAGTCGGCGTGAGAACAAACCGCCTAAAAATGGCTTCTCTCTCACTGTCTCACTCGAGCTCCGAAATATTTCCCTTTGCCTTTTCGCTTCATGAATGATGCAAAAGTGCATTGTTTCCAAATCTGCAGAATTCGCATGGGCGAGCAGCGATCGCGCGTCTCGCCGGAAAATAGACACCAAGCGCGCAATTAGCGAGAGCGGCAAAAGTAGATCAGTGAGCCAAATCAGCAGAGGCAAAAATAATAATGATAAAACAGCACAAAAGTGCGCGATGAGATGTGAAAGTAAATTCTGCGGTGATTTCCATTTTTGCAGCACATCTTATTAAACTGCAGCTCCGACCGCAAAATCGAACAACGGACGCCTTTCTTCTTTGAGTGACGAGCAAGAAGATGAGTTTCTGTTTACAATATAATAATCATTTTCGAAGTCGTTTTCTCATTACGGACGATCGAGAGCGAACTGCTTTTCCTCTCAACGTGTTTACCCAAATTGGTGTCTCGTTTGCCATCCAGAACAAAACGCTTAGTACAAATTATAAGTTTTATTTTTTTAATGTGAAAATCTCAAGGTAGAGTTACAGAAGACACAAACAAATATCAATTACAAGAGATTAAAAAACACAAACTTTCTTGTTAACGGAAATAAGTGTACATAATTTTTCACTTTTCCTTCAATTTCATATAAAAATTTTGTAAATTATGTCAGATTTATATTTTTTAAATTTAAAATAGTGTTTAAAACTAACTGAGGCACGGAACGAAACATAATTCCTTTTCATTTCTTATAATGTTAATGGTTGCATTATTTATTCATGTTATCAAAAAAAGTTGAGTATAAATGATTAAATTATTTGGAAGGGCTTAAAAATATTCATAATTTCCCATTTCTATTGTTTTTTCCTAAGAGTAAAATTATTTTCAATTATTTTAAAATAAGAAATTAGGAGAAAATTTAAATTAGAACGATCATTAAAGAATTTCGTCTGGTTTTGAATAATTAGTATTCACTTGCAAAGTCCAGATTCAAGTGAGCTTGGCCTGAGGTTAAACGCCTCTTATTCTACAAGTTGAAAGAAGCGTTTTCACACCTCCTCATATTATACACATGCAAGTTTGCAGCTTCCCTGGCATGAACGCGCAGACGGTAGCATCCATCCTACTCGCTCCTTTTCAAAAGCCGGCAACTTTTTCAACCTTGGGGGAAAACAATTAAAACACGAGAGATCCGCGGCTCACAAAGTGGCTGCCCGTCTAGAAAGAGAAGCGTCCAAAATCGCCCTTTTTCCGCGCGGAATGCGACCAAAGCAGCACTATTACGTGTACAAGGCAGCAAATTAACTCGGAATTTGAATGGCTCATTCTTGTGACATGCTCTCGATTTATCATCGGCTTGTCAGCGCAGAAGCGTTTGCAGCAAAAAAGCGCCGTTTTCGCACCGCGCGAGATGATAACATAATTTGCGGGCCGGACAAAGATGTGCCACTAGAGCATTACAAATGAGCTCTTGGGCCATTCAAAGAAGGCGATTAATTGCCTGCGCCGACAAAAGGTAACTCCCTTTGTTTGCGGCCGATTAATTTAATGAAAATTATACGGCGAGCTCGTTTTACGCCGAAAATGCCTACAAAGGCGGCACTCGCTAATTAGCACCGAACAATGCGCGCCACCTTGACAAAGAGCGGCCCAATTCCGGTTTCTGACGATTCTGAGCCAGAATTTTGTAAACGGGCGTGAAACTTGGTTAATTAATTGCGCGGGGGCGTTCACCGTCGGTCTTTCTACTCTGTTTGCACTTCAATTGTGGGTCGAACGTAAAAATTAACGCCCACCATCAGAGGCAATAAGTGGCTGAACCACAGTTGAACGTTACTTTAAAATACTTATAATAATTATCAGTTTCAATTTAAAATCAAGAATTAGTCAAAAATAATACCCCGCAAATTATGTGAAACGTATAGAATAATACTTCGTTTTTCAAAAGGTCTAAAAATTTCAAAAATAAATTTGTTGAAAAAAAAGATTTGTTTTAAAACCGTGATGTGATTTTCATGTTGATTCTTTCAAGAGAAATCGCTTCGAAGCTCAATAATTGCACATTGCCGAAACCTTACAAATGGTAATCAATCAAAAAACGCCAATCGCTGAGTTCAGCACACACACAAAAAACGCTGATGCGTGTTCTGCGTAAAAACAGAACGGGTTTTGTTGTTATTATAGGTGTTGCGAAGTTTTCACTTGCGGCCAGGCGCCGGCTGGGGATGAGCGCGTAAAACAATCAAGGTCGTTCGAATGTCGAACGTTGCCCTGTGGCCAATCGAAATTGCATTGCGTCAAGTTCGAGTTTTTTTTTTTAATCCAGAGCGGGTTCATTTTTCTTTTTCAATACCGACTTCCATTACTTTTGGCGACAAGTGAAGAAAATTGAAGTTGATTTATCTTCGTTTTTATGAAACGGCTGAATGATTAAGTGCGCTTTGATTTGAAGAAATGATTGGCTATTAAAATTTATGATGTGTAACTCTCGCGACCGCAGGACTATTTCTATTTGTCCGTGCAGATGCCAATATAACGTAGGATTTAAATTGAATGTGTGCGGACGGTGGAAAAAATTAAATAAAATAAAAAAACTTAGAACGCGGTGTCTGTAAACTTAGCAAAAAATTGGAATCTCATTTGACGGAATCAAAGGATTTTAATTGAATCAAATACTTTAAAAGTAAGGCCAATAAAAATGTCCTAATTATTTAAATTTTAAATTGTTCTTGTGGTTATTTTCTATTAAAATTTGAAACTGCTTAAAAGGGTATTGAAAGTATATATTGAATTAGTCCTACCTTTCGAGATTGATCCTTGGTGGGTATCCTGGACGACGAAGGGTTGCTCGGAGGTTACTTTGGCAGCGATGCGACCTTGCCGAACGCCAGGAGGAATATGAGTCTGCCGGAGATGGCCACAAGCTTTTTGTATGCCGACGTAACGGACGGCGTGAGCAGCAGAGAGATAGAAGGAGTCGACCGACGGCAGGCAGCTCTCGCGCCAACCAACGCTGGGTGGGAGGATGAGAGAAGAAGTGCATCTCCTGGCAAGGGGGATTTAATAACTGGAGCAACTTTCCTTGCGATATGGTATGAATGCCTCTCTGCAATGCTGGGCTCTCTGAAAAGTAAAACTGACACTTTTAATTCAACTCGAGGTTGGAGCGTGTCTTTTTTACTGTTTTATGGTATTTTTCGTATTATTAATGCACTTAATATGAAGTTTTAGGGTTAAATTTGTGATATTCTCTGAATAAATAATTATTTAATTAAAAACTTAAAATAGTGGCTAACAAAATTAATTTTTATCAAATTTCATATCAAAAGCATAATCAGGAGAAATTGTTATTGAATTTTTTTTGCAATAGTTGTCACCAGTGAATTGTACTGCACACTTGTATAATAAATTAAAATAAGACTTATATATGTGAAATAATTAAAAAAAAAAGCTATTTAATTATACAAAAGAATTAAAACTAAAAAAGAATTATAATTTGTAAAAATTATTAATATTTTTATATAACGGAATGGAATAAATTTAAAAAAAGTAATGGTCTTATCTACATCTTCTTGCATTGTTACAAAAGATAATAAAATTCACCAGAGGACTAATTTATGGTATTAAAAATTTGGGAATATGCAAGTTTAAAAATCTCTAGACTCGTCCCGCAAAATTAGGAAATCTAATTAAAATCCTAGGAATCATTTCCAGGCTGTTAACGATTCTCCATTATTGTTGTGAGAGGCACTTTTGTTCAGAATCTGCAAAAAAAAATGATTGAAAATTAAATTTGCATTAAATAGGAAAGCTTTTACAGTCTGTGTATAGTTAATTGATATATTCTAGGTTAATTTCACAGTCTTTATGGTAATGACTAATTATGCAAATAGTATTATACACTTGACTTCAAATAGCGACCATATTAATTTATAACATCGCTTCATAAGAGTTGGAATATCAAATTCCTTGAGCGTGATACAGATCAAGTGCAGCACGGTTATATTTTATTTACGTTTTTAATTTCAAACTCATGCATGCATGCAAAGTTCGCGAAAGTGTTTTTCGCGAGCAAACTCATCACGGATATTTTCACTGGGCGCTCAAAATCAGCCATGTGCAGATTTGTTTATTTATCGCCGTCGCACGAGACTCGCACACGCACTTTTATTTAATTTAGATTAAGTGAGCAATTTGCTGGTCGACGGAGCACACGAAATTTTTATTTATATTTTTTTTACGCACCGCACACTTCGCTGGCAAAGTCGGCGTCAGCTGACGCCGGTCGAGTCTCTCATCACGCGTTTCTTTCTCTTTTGCGAAATTTACTTTCTTTCGTCTCCGGCAACAGCCGATCAAATTAACCTTTGCATCTGGCGGAGAAGAAAGATGAGCAGGCGTTAATTGAGAATAATTTGCTTTCCAAGAAAAAGCGTGTACTGTGGTGTCAAATTTTCATCTCTGCTGCGGATTTCTCTAATATTAATTTTACGAATATGAACAGAGATGTGAAGGAGGAAACAAGTGGAAATTATTATAAAGAATGCTTAAAATCTCCTGATGGTTCAAATTTATGTTAAGAATTCAGTATCTAAATATAATATTTTAATTAAATCAGTTCCGTAATAAATTTGATGTAATACAACATGTTATGGACATAAATGAATCATATTTTTTTTATTGTTTATTCATCCTAATTTTTCATTCACTCACTCCGTTATGTACGCATTAATTTTCACATTTTTGTTTAAATATTTGAAATTTTTACTAACCAGATACTTCATCAGGAGATAATAACTAATTATTTTTTTGTTACCCCTGAGCCCATAGAAAACTTTTAAGTTAATTAAGATTTAAAATTAAATTATGTTTCAATAGATCTAAAATAATTGCTTCATTTATTTGCGGCTAATTTTATTTTCTATTCACTATTCCATCGTCAAATATCAGGCGGTGGTGATTAAAAATTAAAACCAACTTCAATTAAACAAACTAGGCCCATGCCAATTTCAATTCTCGGTCGCATCTTAAGCTAATTTGTTTTGATTCTTCGCAGTGCAGCGCGTGAGAAGGAGCAAGGCTAATTTCCCACAGATTCATTCGTAGCTGAATATGCCGAGCAGAATTATGAGACTTCCTCCTTCGGAACTTCTTTTAACTCTGCGCGCGTTTCTCTTTCTTTCTCTTTTGCCACTGCTCGGCGCATATACATGAATATATCTTCTCTTTAATGCATTTCTTTTCTCATGTGTCTTATTGTTTCTTTTATGAATTAGTGACGAATATCTGGGAATAACATCAGCCTGAGCTTTATCGCTTTGACACATATTCTGCTGCTGGCTATGGGCCGCAAATTTTCTTGTGCGATGAATCTATTTCTCCTTTGTTTGTGCTTTTGTGCACGCAGGAAAAAATGTCACTTGGAAGTCGGTGATACAAATCTGGACAAGAGAACATGCGTGATTATTAAAATTTCTCGTAAAAAGCTGCTACTGTTGCGGCGTTAAAAGAGACAGAGCGCTTTTTAAAGTTCTGTTAATACCGTGCAGAAAATAGGCGCAATTATGTAATTTAATTGCGACTACATGTATGCGAGTACTTCACAGCAGCGGTTAAAATAATCTGTTGGAGTTTCTGGAAATACGCTAAAAGGCACACCATTGTCAACAAATTAGATTAATTTTGTAAATTTTTTTAATTTAATTGTTTTTCTGAGTTTCCTTTTATTGAAAAAAAAAATATAATTTTAGTGACGTTTACCCGAAAAAACTAATATAATAGATACAATTTCTTCTTATTTTTTAAAACTAATAAATTAGTAAATTTACTTTTTTTATCTCAATATCTGAAGCTAGCCTATTTCAATTAAACTCAACCACAGTTTACAATTCTCCTCTGTGCTAAATTATAAATTCTCCTCAAGTTCATATTCTTTCTCTCATACCCTTGTAGGGCAAGCGCGGAAAGGTCCCCGATGCAAATAGATAGAGTCACCGGCGAGAGTCAAAGTGCTCCAGAAATGGTTACGCTTGGCGATCATTAAGATTAATAAAGCACACGGCGCCGCATTGTATGGGTGCATTATTATATGCATCGGAACGAGTTTATTATAATAATTCCGGCTGAGTAAAACTCTCTCGGCGTGCAACGATGGAATAATTGATAAATAGTGCACACTCATCGCATGCGCTTTGGTATAATTACACGACGATGCCCGCCAGATAATGAATACCCACCCGAGCCTGTATTGGACATTTTTATGGCTCAGTACGCCACACACCGGTTCTTTTTAGCTCAATAAACTGACATGGAAAAATGACGAGACTTCTCCGAGATGAATAAAGAAGCAGAGGGGGACACTTCTTTACACTCTCGCATGGGAACAAACAACTTGTTCGGCGCCTTTTATTTCGCATATATGATCGCTTCATCTCTCACACAATGCATCACGCTGCACTTTTTTATTGTTTTATGTCCCCCGCTTCGGAAATTATGCTCAAAAGCGGTGCGTCTCTTTGCGGTTTGCGAGACCCGTTGCGACATGAGGGATTACAGGAAACACATGAAGCGGCTTTTTATTTACAATTCATATCTCTAGAGATTCACAAATTTGATACCACTAGACGTTTAAATGCAATGATATGTGCAGAGATCAAAAAAAGGCTTTTGATTACGATTTTTTCTTCTGAGATTTTCCATTGTGGTAGATCAAATAATTTAAAGACATGATTCAATTTTTCATGTGTTTCATTTCAATGCTTTAAATAAATAAATTTTCATTACTCGTTATGTTTAATTTTAACCGTTCTATATAATTATTGAAAATGAACGCCGTTTTTCTGACATGATCCAAATCTTCTAACATAATTATTTACTTTTGATTTAAATATTGTAATTTAGAATATTGATTTTGCTTGAATTTCAATTTTGGAATAAAGGTTAACTAACACAAACATCCAATTTTAAAAATTGGATAATTTTAATGCAAAAAAAAACTCCTAATCTATCAAATTGATGAAACTTTCCTTCCGAGCTAGAAAGTGCTCGCAGGTCAGCATAGAAAAGGGGGAAAGAATAGCAAACTTAAGCCACACATTATAAATGATTCGTTTGTGTTGAGCACGTGAGTAAACAAAATTCATGACCTAAATACTTAATAGGAATCATTAAATCCATTAGCAGACATACAATTTTGCTCAAATTTCCAGTTGCTGCGAGAGATGCGCGACATAAAACAATTTTCTCAAAAAAGCAAAAGAGTCTCAATGAAAGCGTGCGCACATCTTCCAGTTTTACGGCCGGACGAATTTTTTGCCGCTGCGAGATGTCATTTGTGAGAATTGAAATTGTGTTGCGGTGAACAGACATGTTGCCGTGTCGAGTTCACAGAAATGGCAGGAAAAAATCGAGCAACGACCAAGTAGATGAGAGAATTAATGCTCGTGTCGTCGTTGGTGTAATTCGACAATGCGACCTCAAAAGCAACTCTCTCGCTTTACATTATATCCACCCAAACATTTTTTGTTGTTGCACCGACGCAGGCCCGGCACATGATGAATTAAACGCTCAAAATGTCACGACGGTTCATTTATTTTTGCCGGGCGGTTTCGGGCCAGTGAAATTATTGTTTCCATTATCCACTGCGCGAAACGCAAACCGCGTGTGCACGCCGAGTACAATGCGAATAATAAAAAGAGATAATTTCTAATTCAATCGAGCTCCGAGGGGGCCGAATTTAATTAAAACATCATGCATGAACGGCAAAAAAAGAGGCGCAATTGAATTTTAATCGACTGCCCTATATTATAGTATGCAGAATGGGCGCCGCGCGGTAAAAGCAAATCTAATCATCAAAATCTATACACAGACGCGGAGGTCATTAAATGGCAAACTTTCTTTGCAGCTTGATCTACATATGGAGGGCGCCGAAAGCTCTGGGTTAGGAAAAGCACTATCTTCACAAAATAAACCTTATGCCCAAATTTTTATATGACTATATGCTGGCAGTGAATTTTAAAAGTGATAAAAATTCGCAACGATACAGATTTCAAGTTATTTAAATAAAAATGTTAATTTTATCTCTTTTTATATTTGAGCAAAGGCCATTTATTTCATTTTCAATCAACAATTTGTCATGAAATTAAAATGTAAAATACAATATCAATAGATATAGAGACGTAGAAACAATCAGTTGATGAGAATAGTTTATTAACAAAAGTGATAAAGGAATCGGTTGATTGAACAATATTTACATATTATTTTTTTGTACCCATAGTAGCTTACAGAGTTATACCAAGTTAATACGTAAAATATTGAGATATAAAAATAAGTACATAATATATAAATCTAATTTAATGTAAAAATAAGAGATATAATTAAAAAAAATATTATTGTGTTATTATTTTATTATATAAAAATAGTAATAATACTTTTTTCAATTGCATACATGTAGAACACGTAGTTCTTTTTCTTCAAACGGTTTTATACTTGCAAATTTTGTGCAAAATTGAAAAGAAAGTACAGGTCGTGCGCTTGCACTGAATGAACTTAACACTCGTGCTCATTGGCACGGTCTTCCGCGGATTTCCTTGGAGCGCATCCTGTGCGCCGGCAGCACACATGTGCAAAAACCACAATGCCAAAAATTTGCATTCAACAAACACTGGGAATAACAAATAACAGGTATCGCATCTCGCCCGGCCTATTTCCCTATTAACTCGTACTGGGGCCCCGAAAATCGTTTGCGCGTGCGAAAACAATCGAGGGGGCTAATTACGCTCGAAAACAAACAGCCGAAGGTGGACAAGGAAGTTTGCTCAGGTGATTCCTGATTTGAATAAATTTGAATTCGGCCGCCCCCTAATTCTGTACTTTATTATCTTCTTTCCATTGTATCTATTTGGCCAAAAACGAAGCCACCTTTTTAAATCTGGGTTGCATGTTCCGGTGCGTAATTCGGCGAAAATGAAGAAAATCTTCTCGGCGTGAATTAATAAAGTTGTAGGTGGAATTTACTGTTCGGACTTGCGAAGTAATTAAAAGTAGAGAGAGCCAGATTTGTGCCTCACGATAAGAGGAAAATGTAATTTCAAACTCTGTGTGCGTGCCGAACTAACCAACGCACAGACTCTAGAGTGAATAATAATAATTCATTCGATAAGAGCTTGTTACAGGAGCAGATTCTCGATTTTTGATTGCCAATTAACGAGGGAAATTCTCTCCGACGCGCGGAGGTGTCGAAAATCAAAAGCTTATCGCGGGAATTGCAACTTGCAACGAGATTAGACTACAAACGTGTTCTTGTCGGGGGATAACAAAATAATAATTCTCGGTGATGAGGCATTTTGATGGGCATCGGCTGATAAACAGAGAAAACAGAACAGGTAGTTAAATTGGACGCCCTCATTGCGAGAGCAGAAGTGAATTTGAGACGGAGAGATAAAGACGAAAAGGAAAAACTGGTTAGGAATTGTTGGAGGAGAAATAATTGCAAAAGAGAAATGAAAAGACTGAGAACAACTTTGATTTATCTACAATACAGTGAAAAAAGTTGCTGGATCAAATGAAATGAGTAAGAATAAAAATTATAAATTAAAAATTAATTATGACTCTCACGACTATGAAAAGTTTGTACTCATTAACTTAGTATGAACATCAAACTTTTATAATAATATAATTTTTATATTTAATATTGTACTTGTAATTTATATAATATAAAATTTAAATCAATACTTTTATATGAATATTGCAAATTTTTAGGAAATGGAGTAACTTAATTTATTTATTATAAAATGCAATGCCAAGCTTTAACGATAATGCAATTCTAAAATGATATAAGTACATACTTATGTAAAGCTAATTAAAAATAAATTTATTGACGTACCGTTGCTATTAAATCATGCCAATAGATGTAAATTGTATTATGTTATACACATTGCTTGTTATAATTATCAATTTTCAATAGATAACTGACATTACAAGTTCATTATTGTGACATTTAACATGAAAATTAATTTTTTATCCTTCAGTATTAACTGTTCTATGCCAAATTAAATTTTGCACGCAATGAAAATGAATATTTGTTTTTCAGTAAGTAAGAAGAGAAAATTTATTGCCTCGCAAAATTAATGTTGCCGTTTCCACCTGCGTTAATTCCTCGCTAATTGTGATTTATTGCAGGCCTATTCCATCAACTCGGATTACAACAGGCGGTGCATCTCGCAGTTTCATAAAATACCATTTTTTGCCGTGGCACGCGCTAGTCGTGAATTAGCACCTTTATTATCTCCCGTCTCATCTCTTTGCGAACAGAGAGGCGTGCACACTTAATTTGCATCAAAATATTCCACACTCGTCGCTCTCTGGACCAGTTAAACGAGCACTTAGAGCTCATTAATGACCCGACATGCCAGCTGTTTTGTTGCGATTTTTACGCCGGTAATTTGATTAGCAAAAGTGTGGCGTTTTCAAAAAGTAATTTCGCGTGTTTGCAGCGCAATTTTTTTCTTTTCGTTTCACCGGTCTGACACTTCTCGGTAAACGCAGCACGTTTTCTCGACGATTACGGGGTCAAACAATGAGAGTCGCTCCATAATTTCGGAGCGTTTCTTGAAATTCATAGCGGCCGAGCAACTCTCACTACAGCATGGGGTCTCGGATTAACGCCTGAACACTTTTCTTACACACACATCTCGCTACATTTAATTCAATTTTCGGAACGGCCCCGTCTGCTATTTCAACCCACATCTGCGCGGATGTTGGCCAAAACAGGATGAATAAAATTTCTTTTTACGACTGCCCGGATCACCATAATGTAGCAGACGAGAATTTGTCATGATTGGAATTTAAAACAAGTTTTAAGCAAGATGGAATAAATATGTTACTAGAAATAGAAAATAATAAAATTTCTAACATTATTGGGTAGCATGAGAGGGCCCCCCTTTTCCCTGCAATAAAAAAAATCTAATCTTCTTAATAACTTTGTTGTTGTTAACAGTATAATTTTGTATTAGTAGAGCTACTTTTCGTTGTAGTCTGTAGAAATCACAAAGAAGATTCCTGAAGAGTTAAAAAAAATGAATGATAAAGTGAAAACTATTCTTCAGAAGTTTTAGAGTGGTGTTTTTTATTGTTTTTAAATTTTCTATCAATGAAAAGTGAGAGATTTGAAAAATTTCCAGTTTCTTCTTTCACAAACAGGACTGCAGACTATAACCGAAACTATAATTATGGTGTACTTTTTTAAATAACAAATTTTGATTAGAATAATTTGTTCATTTTAGTTGTATTAAATTTTTGTCATTTTTTTTTTTGTCAATTTTTATACTAAAATATATGCATGCAAATGAAAATTTGGAAAAATTCCAACTTTCTCTAATTATGTACGTGCAAAATCGGTGATTCAATGTATTTCAACAGTGCTATTTTGAAACGATAATTTTGTTGAATTAATTGATATCGACTCATTTTTTCAGCCATAATTAAAATTTGCACAGTTTCATTTTGACATTCCTTCCTATATTATTTTATGTTATATAACCAAAACATCACAGGTATAGCGAGCAAATAATTATCTTGATAAGGGTGCTGGATTTTGCATATGTTGCCATTCATTGATTCTTTCGCCGCTCCAGTTCCCACGCAAATTACGTGTCGATAATCCAAGTTGGCGCCGCGCTTTCCTTCTTGGTCAATGTTGCTCTCATCAGCATGATCATTTCGCGTCGTACGTACGCGAGAGAGAGACAGATAGATGCACTAATGCATTTTCTATTCGAACGCTGGATGGTGAGTGAATAATTTCCTCGCGCTTGACCTTTTTCTCGGAGGCGGCGGCGGCTATCTCCTGTCCTGTTAAATGGAACACATACCATTAATAATTGAAAACGCCGGACTGCAGTGTGCCGGCCGCGTGCAGTGATTGATTTACCATGTTACAATGAGAAAAAAAACACGTCATTAATGGATAATGAGATTATGGACCAAATTGAAAAGTGTGAGGATGGCAAACGATCTCTCCACGCAGAACTCTTGTTGAAATTCTCGTTAGCGATCGCGCGCCCAGGACCCTTTTTTCTCGAGGCTGATATACTGAAAAACTTAATTGATCTCGAGAAGAAGGATAAATAATTTCACACATTCAAATTAACTTTCAGAAGTCGGCTCACATATTTCAAAGACAAAAAAAAAATATATTCAGGATATTAACTCAATTAATATTTTTTTGTTTAATCAAAAAATTTCACAACTGTTTCTAGCCTAACATAAAATTATTTATAGAGCTCTTTATTTTTAGCAGTGACTATTCAGTAAATGTTTACAAATATACATTGAAAATTTGATTGGCTAAATAACAAAGGAAAGTTATTTTATGATTTAAGAGAAAATATTCAGAAAAGCTATTTGGTTTGAAGATGTTTTGATCAGGTAAATTATCAAAACGATCTTTGAGCAATACCACAAACCAGTTGTTAGTCTCTAAATCCGTTTTCACCAATATTTCATCCGGCACGCGTCCTTTCCAAAGCAAATCGCCTTCTCTTTCATCCATCGCTGGAGGTTAAATTTGCGGAAAGCTATTATTAGCACTAAATAAGTGCATTGCGACTCACCTGATTCAGAAAAGACGCGCATTTTTAGCCCGTTGGGCAAATACTATTACTGATTTTGAATACCGAAAGGGACAATTTAAACAGCTAAAAAGTTATTATGTTACTTTTGCAAATTATTAATATTATTATACATCATGAACAAATTTATAATATAATTGAATAAAAATAGGATATATAAACCGCTGTCTTATTCAAGAAAACCAAGCATTTGGTCTGGTTTGGAGTAAGATATAGTGTGTGCAAATTTTGCAAGTACAATGAAAATATGAACCATTTCTCTTTAGATAAACCTGGCGACTTCATATGTATATAGTTGGAGATGCGAATTCCTCAAATTAAAAAGTAGGACAGCTTTGATAAATGTATGTGCAAAATTTTTACTGAAAACAATCCCTATTGCAGAATGTTCCCTCATTAGTAAAAAGTCTGCTAGACAGAATTGCGCGCTCTCCGGGAGTTTTAATTGTGTCTAAAAACGGTTTTGCATCTAGTGGAAGCAAAAGACTCTAAGACCATGATTCACAGGTTTGTTTATTTATTCAACTAATTGTAAGTGCCGGCCGTGCGCGCACTCGCCATAGGAGGCCATTATGCTAATCAGCTCGTCACTTTGTCTCACAATGCCTCTTTCTTTTCCCGATCAGATTAGCAAAAATTGTGCGCAGACTGAATTAAGTCAAGTTTAAGGCCGCCTAGCTGGCAGTTATTACAAACCGCTACTATTCTTAAGGATTTATTGCTTGTGTTAGGCTTATTAAGTTTGAATGAATTAAAAAAAAAGTCTGAAAAGACTGAAATTAATTATTAATTTCTGTGAAATAATTTATTTTAGCAACATTGTCAAACGTATTATAAAAGTTACAACAAAAACAAATTTTATAAAATGAGCAAGCCAAAGCACAGGTCGGTTGGCAAGGGGTCGTGGATTTATTTGCAAAAAATCAGGTGAAAAGAACACAAAATTTGACGGATTTTGGCGTGGAAAAAACTCGGAAAAGTCAAAAGCTTTCCCGGAAAAACGCTACTGTAGTTTCAACTTAAAAATGGAATATCTCGGGTTCTAATTGAGATACAGAAATGCGGCTAGCACCAAAAATTTTCTTTTTACCTCCTCTTCAATCCTGAGGGGTCAAATAATCCAGAGGTCAAAGGTCAAGGTCATTTTTCAGGGGTCACAAGTACAAAAAAAAATTCTAGCAAAAATATGCCACCTTCGATTGGGCTGAAATTTTTTTCTAAGATAGTCCTAGCATGTAGGAACAACATGTTCAAAATTCAGAATGGCATATTTTTTAGATTTATTATAAAAAAAATCACAAAGGTAAAAAAACGTGAATTTTTCGTATTTTGCCAATGGTCGGATATTGATTTTTGGAATTTTTAAGAAATTTTTTGAAAATTTAGGAATTTTTTGTCAATAAATAAATAAATTTACCCATTTTAGATACGTACTTTCTCAAAATAAATTTTTGATCATGAGCAAAATGCGAAAAATTCACGTTTTTTTACCTTTGTGATTTTTTTATAAAAAATCTAAAAAATATACCATTCTGAATTTTTAATATGTTGTTCCTACATGTTAGGACTATCTTAGAAAAAAATTTCAGCCCAATCGAAGGTGGCATATTTTTGCTAGAATTTTTTTTGTACTTGTTACCCCTGAAAAATGACCTTGACCTTTGACCTCTGGATTATTTGACCCCTCAGGATTGAAGAGGAGGTAAAAAGAAAATTTTTGGTGCTAGCCGCATTTCTGTATCTCAATTAGAACCCGAGATATTCCATTTTTAAGTTGAAACTACAGTAGCGTTTTTCCGGGAAAGCTTTTGACTTTTCCGAGTTTTTTCCACGCCAAAATCCGTCAAATTTTGTGTTCTTTTCACCTAATTTTTTTCAAATAAATCCACGACCCCTTGCCAACCGACCTGTGCTTTGGCTTGAAAGGTGTCAGTTGTTAAAATAATATTTTTTTTCATTTTAATATAAAAAACAAATTTTTTAATTTGCATGTTTATTTGTTATAAACTTGCTCAGTTTTTTCTCATCTCAGTCTTTTGATTGATTTAATGATAAAACCCCACTCAAAGATCAGAATATACAACGAAATTTATGCGTGTTAAAGCTCATATATATCCTATACCTGAATACAGATTTTGACGGGGTCCGTGAAACCCATTTTCTTTACTGAACAAAACAATTTTTATATGGTACATGTTACACTTTTCTCCGCAAAATTTTCAAAGAAAACAGTCTGCGGATAAGATCTTGAATGCAATGCAGGTCAAGGGCTGAGGTTAAGCATTTGTGACTGTAAATACACTTATTGTCAGCTTTTAATCAGATAATTGAGATTGACATGTCACAATTGAAAGTACATTCTTTTCAAACCACGGTGCAAAAACAATCCAGTGCATGTACATTCACACAAACAAGCATGCCGCGGCGAATGATTCCGTTTTTCTATTCCATATAAGGGCAATGTCACTCCAACGGATTTAATTAAGCGCCCGTCAGAGCATTTATTTATAAAAAAAATGCATCTCATTCCATTACATTAAATGCGAATTAACACAGTCAATTCGAAGCAAGTAATTTGATCTTTTCTTATTCTTGCCAGAGGAAGAAATCAGTCGACAGAGAGGGAAAAAAGGAGGAAAATAAGCTTCACTGGCCGGTGGTCGTTAATTGTGTTTACCTAATTGCAATGTCAGCGAACAGTGTGGCTCTCTCGTTGACCGACTTCTTCCTTAACTCTCGTGTCATTGCAAACGAACACTGTGTGTATGTGTGAGTCAGCACTTCAGCTAAAGGATTCTTCCACGAAGACAGAGGCTGCGTTTCCTTTTCGTTTGAGAAAAACTCGCTACTTGTTCATTAGTCTTAATGTACTCTGAAGTGCATCATGGGTTTTGCACAAATTCGACAGTTCGCCGGTGCCTTGGATTTTTTTTATATTTCCATAAAGGGCAAAATGCTGATGAATGTTTGTTTTTTCGGAGGTGAAGGAAAACTGATACTTTGTGTTTTAATTTGTGTGATCATTAGGCAAACATAATGGTTATTACGAAATGATGCATTTGCACTTTTTTAAGGTCACGCAGGCTCGATTCTGTAAACAATCCTGCAATTAGTTATAAAGTCAAACTCTTCCGCTTATGCCGACTGCAATTTCCTGTTTAAACTAATATTCACAAGCAAATATGTCAACAATCGCAAACAAACACATTTTCGTATTTAACCACGGTTATGGTAACGTTCATTAATTAGTCTTTTGTGTGGATATTGATATGCTAAAATCAAATGACATTAATTTGTATAAATTTGAGCATACACATGTTAAAGTTTTAAGAAGCTAAAAAATTTTAATTTGAAAAAATATTCCTGGACTGAAACATCCTGAAATGTCTTTGTTATACCTTATTATTCGTTGTTGTATTTTTTATTTTATTACGCCATGATTGATAATTTCATCTAGGACAATCTTCCATACACAGCACGCCAATTAAAAAAGTTTGATATATCAAACTCAAGTGATGACAAAGTTCTAATTTTTTGTTCACTTTTTCTTGGTGACACACTGAACAATCGCGCCAAAGTTCAATGGTCAGGCAATCGTCCGGAACAAGGAGGCAAAAAGTTACGAAAGCTCTTGTAAAATCGGCGTTTCTTGTGCTGCCCCTCAAGCAAGCAATTAAAAACACGTTTGTCAAAGAACAATGGGTCCTTTTCAATTCGGTAGACGCCGACAATGCAAACACCTGCAAAAAGTGAATCTCCGAACCTAAATTTCACACTGCTACGTACGCCTCAAGTAAACCACGATTTTTAATTAATTAATTTCTTGGCTGACTAGCTAAATAATTAATTATTCTGGCCGACAGTTATAAGCATAGCCAGCACGAAGTGCGTGTAAAGAAATAAAACTCGCCGGCTCGAAGCTAATGGAAAACAAAGCCGCAATTGAATGCCGCGTGCGCACTTCATAAGCGCATAAATTTAATTGGCGGTCTTTTTTTCTTTTTTGCGCCAATTGAGCATTAAAGTGAACAATTGCCCGTTAATTAAATCCTCGCCGACCGTATTATTTATGTCGGTTTGCTCGCCTTATTTTGTGTTTACTTCTTGAAAAAGACAATGAGCAATCCATCTCCGTCGGCGCGGCGTTTCCACGGGATTACGATCGCCGCGAGGAATATATTTTCTGAATGCAATCAACTCTTTCTATGAGAGGCTTGATTATCCCCGTCTTGCACCAGGATATGTTTAAAAATTAACCCAATTTTCACAATTGGATATACCACGAGAAGATTAATTACAAATTGAAATTCTTTTGCAGCCGAAAGGGATTCATAATAATTGAATTATTTTTAGATTAGGAGAAAGTTGAGGAGATCATTTTGTGGAGAAATACTAAAAAGTGAAGCGTCATTGTCAAAGTGCTTCTTCAATGCACAAACTTGTTGTCAATTTCTCTCTTTATCCCTTTTCTAGGTGAGTTGCGAGAAATGCGTTTATTCACTTCCGTGGGTGGTCTGTGCGGAAAATGGAGCAGCGAGACACCTGAAGGACGCGCGCGCTCGAATGGTGCTCCAATGACAGATTTTCACGGCAATGACACACGCGATATGTGTCCAAAGAAAGCTCCCGCCGCGCTTTTATTGATAAGTATACAAATACACGCAGAGCACCACCGTGCGAATTAAAATTGCTGAGAAAAACTTGGAAATGCCTGATTCCTCCTGTATTGTGTTGCACTAAAAGCTTCTCAGAAATTCAGACTTGCTCGATCTGAATCAATTTTTTGTCACCTCCGCATTGTTGCGTGGCAAGGAAGTTCAAGGTTGGTTTGGAATTTGCTAAAGATAAAGCTAAGGTGAATCAATTACTAAATTTCGTAGAAAATGAACAAATAAAATCGGGAAAGCTAAAAATCTAATCTGTTATTGTCACTAAATTGATTTTTTTTTTCAAGGAAATGAATAGGCAACCCGCACGACAAATTTTATATTCAGTCTTAATACTGTAAGATTTCAATTAGCAGTTAATTAAAACCGTAAAGAGTTGAATTTTAATTTTTTTTTTTTAGGGCAGGAAACTTAAAAAATTAATTATTGTAGAATGAGAATGAATAAAAAAAAAAACTTTATTTTCAAACTTTAAAATAAACTGAAATATATTATTTCATTATCCTATTTTTCCTCAATCAAGGAACTAATTGTTGAGATGCAAAATTATTGTTCAGTAAATTCCAACGCAGTAAAATGCAGCCTGAGATAATAAATCTGTTGGAAAACCTTGTGTTCTCTCTCCTTTGCAAAATCCGTCGTCGTCGGAGTTACAATGTTTAAAGATGCCTCCGCCTAGAGCAGTACAAGTTGCACTCTTCTCGAGAGCGAGAGTCGGAATCTGGATCCAGACAAACGAGAGCGAAATTTATTCCAGACGCTTTGAATGCCGCCGCTGCATTTTTCCCTGCTGCGGTAATTAGCGGCGCGACGGATGGCTCCACTTGTCAAATCAATCTCATCCTCGCTCGCGGCAACATAATTTGTTCTTCATCAAACAGCCTGACTGGACACATTATTAGGAGCATTAAATTTATTTTAATCGGTCTTTGCAGCGCCTTCCAAATCTTTTACCTGAAAAAAAAAATGTTTTTTTAAAGCTGACTTGTGGGGCTGCGTTTAAATCTGAGTATGATGAGAGTCCACGGACTTTCTTAAAGTGGAAGTTAAACGCCCGTTAATGATCATTCCATCAGGCGAGAAAATGAGAAAAACGGTGCTTTATTATTCTAAATTAATACAAAACCTTTTTTTTTTATTCTAAATATATTTTTCAAGAAGATTAAAAATCGAGACGTTATAAACAGGTTTTCAATGATATGAAAAACATTCAATAAAAAATAATAAGTATAAATGATTTTTCAATCATGAGAGATATTTAATTTAAAACTGATATAGAAATTTTCATATGTTCATTTTTTTACCGAATTTAATCATTTTTAGAACTTCCTTCTAATATAAAACGTTTGCTTCCTCATTAAGGCCACATCTCCATATAATGATCCAGATTAATTTTTTGTCCAACTTGAAATGGAAATTAACGAGATATTAATTCCAGTACCGGAGGCGCCGCTTTTATGCTAATTAATTGATTAATCAAAAGTGAGAAGTGGTAAACGACTCTTTGTTCTCGGTCGGGTTTGCCCCAATTATTTCTCTCCTTCTTCTTCCTTTATGTACGCGTGCGTTTTCTTTTAATCAACTTGATATCAGTTCTGCGTTAATTAAATTGATTGATGATTTCAAGTGAAAGAGAAAATCCTCATTTTACCCGAGAGAGTTCTCTCTAATTAGACCCGGCGTGTGTTTAGTTATGGCTTGCGAACCCTTGCGACCCAGTAATCAGCTAGACCATTTTACAAGACGAAGAATCCGACACCTTGCTTTGCGCGCGAATGAGATAAATTAATGTACGGTGAAAAAGAAAGAGAGATCTCGTTGATGCTGTTGCGATTTTTTTGCACTCCTATTTACTTTTGCTGTTTTGCTTTCTACGTCTGCACTCAGCCTGTCGTTGGAAATTAACAAGAAAGGAAAAAAACTGAAGAACAGATTTGGTGTTGATTTCAGGAAATTTTCTGCTCTAATGACGTAGTTTATTGGGGAATTTTTAAATTAATTGAGGACGAAAATGTCCTTCTTCGTAAGCCGATGCAAAGTTAAAAAAGCTAAAATTATTTCCTCCCTCTGAAAATTCCTCACATCAGCCCCTGGCGCTTTCATATTTCCTTTTGCAATTATTATATTTGTGCTTATTTTTCCTTGTCTTATTTGCGGGCATAAAAAAAATTATTTTTATAAATTCTGCTCAAATAATAATGTGTTGTTTTTCTTATTTATTCTGCTATATAATAATCAAGTTAATTTTAATATTTAAAATAATTTCTAAATTTTTATTATAGATGAAAATCTTGCACCTTGTTCAAAAATTAAAATTTTAAACTTTTTCAATATTTTCTTTGAGAAATATACAAAAACCTCAAAGTTCTATTTATACCGAAAATAATTTAGCCAATGAAATTTCTACTTGAGAATCTCTGGTGGAGCACAATGGGAGCAATAAAATAAAATCCATCATTATCCAGCCTGCAGCCAAGGTCTCATTTTATGCGACCCATTTAGCACCGAGCTGCTATAGTTAATTGGAAAATTGCGCTCCACTCGCGTCACGCACTGCTCTTGTAAGAAAAGCAAATCTTCCTGTCCGCGTCCCACAACACGCTTGTGCCGTCTGGCGACTGATGTTTTTCTTTTATCCTCAAACACGGCACTGCTTGCCGGAGCTAATGATCTCGGCTGCAGCTTTCGCACTTGAAGAAAAAAGCTTTTAACGTCGCGCCCTTTTGCGCGCGGGCCAATAAAGTAATCGTGAATTCTAATGAGACTGCAGTCGCGCTTTCAATTAACTTTATTGCAGGTCGCACATTTACGGCTGTCGGCAGCTGATAAAATGAAAAGTAAATTTATTTTAATTAATTTTTAAGCTACAGATCAAAGTTTTTAAGGCAGATTTTATTAGAGAATCGCAAAAATAATATAGCAAATATGCAAAAAGAGCTACTTCTATATTTTGCATTTATGTTAATTAAAGAGCGTTAATAATTATGTTACAAAATTTATTTCATTAAAATTTTCAATATTATAATAGTTTTGTTCTTTAATTATTTTTAATTTATAATGATATTTTTTTATATTTTAACAATAATTTGTTTTAATGATGTAGTGACATTTCTCTAAGAAATTTCATGTGTTTTCAACAGCTTACACTTCCATAAAAATTAAAAACATTTGTAGCTTTAAAACTTATGTTGTTCTTGTGCTGCCATAAAGTATCCATAATGATATAATTAACATTTTTTCATTTCATCTGACGCTATGCTTTGTTCCATCCATTCTGTGTAATTAACAATTTTTATTCTATAAATACGAAATACTGGTAAATCAGTTTAATAGAAATGAAGAGATGGGGCTTTTTTCCATGATCATCTCCTCGAGTGTCAAATTCTTCAAACAAATAAGTATATTGTTTTTCCTTTCAAAATACTACCTAAGTACTCCGTTTAAAAAAAAAAAATGTAGTTTGTCTAAATCATAATTTTTTAAGTCCAGCATTGCAGTATTTTTATTTTCGTCTACTAATAGCTGAACTCCAAAATTTCAAAAATATTAAAACTAATTAAAACCCACTTTTATCTTTGAAAACAATTAATTTATCTAATTTTGACATAAAAAGATGTTGAGTAAAGTTTTCATTTCAGAGTAAATAAAATTGGACCAAATTACTGTAAAAGGCATGAAGCTCTTATTAATTATCCACACCACTATAGCGAGATTTGTGACGCCTATTTGTCAGCACATACAAACCCGCGAATCCGCCCGCGCGTTTTAATTTCATGCGTTAACGGCAGAAGCGGCGTGTTAGTCACTTTCTAAATAATGAATCGCTTTTGGGCTGGCTCTCGGTCGATCGTCGACGTCGTCGCCACCGCAAAAAGCAGAGCAGCATTGTATTGTCATTTTATTGTAAGTTTGCTGAGTGGAACGCTTGGCCCAGAATTTTCCACAGCATCACACTTGATAAGAGAAAGAGAGGGAAGAGATTGCTCCGCTTTTTGTGCGTAAATGCATCATTTTTACATCACACGGTATATTTCAGCTGGTCATCCCCGCGGTCTTTTTCTGCGCGTGCATTTTTAGGCCACGGGTTAAATGGAGAATTTTACACTATTATAGCCGAAGCCGTTTTTTTTTATTCTCTGCAACATAAAGATGTCAGACTCCTAGAGTGAGAGGAATAATAATCTGACTCTGACCGCCTGCTTTTGATTCGAATTAGGCGCAGTGCGGGTGAGCCCAATTATTTTTATCGCTCCTGCCCTGACCGGCCTGACTCGTTTCGATGAACTCGATTTCCTCTGCTGGATGAATTATAGTTTGAAATACATATTTCTGTTATTGTATCTGTCTCTGAGGGGAGCGGATGTTCATTATGATGTCCGGAATTAAGGACTGAATCGTAGTTACTTTGACTAAAAAATCTTAAAATATGATTCCATTTGGTACAACAAACTATAGCCTAACATGATCATTTAACTCAAATAAACTAATTGTAAGTAAAGCACTTTACTTATAAAAATGAGGATACGACTTAAAAGCTTGAAATGTCAGATTTTTTAAAAAATAACTCATTGTCAGTTTTATTTTTAATTCCTATATCAGAGTTCAAGATATATTTTATAATACATTTCATAAAGTGTAATTAAATTATTTTTTAAGTAGATTTATATAAATTCCATTCCATTATTATTCGATAATTCGATCTTTGATCCTACATTTCAATCCCTGGGCATCTATTTATTTCTTTATTTCGTCTCCATTTGATACTTATATTTAGATTTTTTTCAATACACAGACCAAAGTATTTTTTTTTTTTCAATTTTTTATAACTTTTTTGGCATATTATAAAAATTGGTTAACGTCCCTAATTATGCTTGTTATTTAGTGAAATAAATATATTATTCAAATATTATAAATTTACAACAATAATAAATTAAAAAATATTATATTTTATTATGTTTTGCGTGAGAATTATAATTTAAATTAACTTATGTTAGGCGTTTGAAAAAATATATAATAAAAATACTAATACACTATTACTGGAAAATCCCTAATGTACTTAAATATTCCAATATTACACTAAAATTTTAAAAACAAATCAAATGAAACTAACAAAATAAACAAGTTTTTATGATTATATTGATTGATGGAGGATTTTCAAGAGGAGAAATGAATATTATCTAAATTAAGTGAGCGCTACATTTTGACAGCGATTGCCTGAAATGTCGATTAAATTATATTTTAAACTTTAAATCAAGTTATTGCTATACATGTATCAAATAGTAGGAGCATTGCTTCGTTTAATAAAATTTTTCATTATTTATTTCATGCACTGCTATGGTATTGAAGTTGAAAGCTTTTTGCAGCCTGTGGCGGTAATGCTCCCGGAGCAGCGTTCCCAACTCGAGGACCTTGAACCCGGCCATTGTGTTCTCTTCTGTTCCACCTCATCAACTAAAAACTGACCTGGCACAACTACTTCTAATATAAACACACACTACCACTCATGTGTGTGCACATAATGTAAATCCAGCAGCAGCGGCGCGGATATTATGTGCAGGTAAAATTATTGAAATACGCGCGCGAGCCGAGAGATTTGCATGACTGCATCGTTTCGTCTCATATACCCTCGAAAGAAACAAGATCCAAACATAAATTTCTCCGTGTCTGGCCACACATTCCGACCAGCGAGCGCGCAATCTCAATAATGCAAAACGAAATCGAACGCTTGTAAATGTACGTTTTCATTTTTTGCAACGCTGGCTGAATGCGTGACACGTTTTTCTTTCGGCAGCTCTTTTAAAAAAATTAAGCTTATTTGAGAGATAACAGGACCTGTCTGTAATTGTGTGTCCGTTTGTTTGCTCACGCCAAATAAATTATTTTCTTCGTGTTTTGTGCATGAGGTGGCGGGTTTATTTGATTTGCATAAAAGACGGGGTCCTTCTAATCCTCTTACATGACGCGAGCGAAATAAAAAAAAGCAACTTCTTTATTAAAGACGTGTTTTATCTTCAGCCAACGCACAAATCCCTATAATTAATTCAGCAAAATGTGTCCTCAAGCAAAAACCATTCTTAAATTAGAGAGTTTTATGGCCACTTTCCAATATTCCTTAAATGATGTCAAAATTAATTTATTCATTTATTCGCTGCATTCGCTAGAGATGAGGACGTATCATGGTTATTTGGGTTATTCTAAGAATTTGTCACAGTTACATAATTTTTGAAACTATATTTTCTATGATCTAATGCATGAAAATGTATAAAAAAAAATTGCAATCCATTGGAATCTATAATATAATATTTGTTAGCATCGTTTTTTTCGCCCAATTTCACAAAATGCTTCCTGCTTATAGTTCAAATAGGTTAATTTGAAATGATTGGATTTTTTTCTTTATATTTATACCCTGTCGTTATGTAATTTTACTATTTTTTGCAACTATGTCACTTTTTCACTATCATGAATTTCTTATAATGTTAAATAATTGTTTTCATAAATAAAATTTACTTGAAAAACACAACACAATCTTCTTGAAAAAATTCCATTTTATTAAATTGTTTCTCCAGTGCCTATGTTTCAGAGTGCAAGGCACGTTCGTTAGAGGTGGAGAGAGGATGATAATTCATCTTAGTTTGGCACAACAATAAGTAAATTATTCAAATTCACGAAGTCCACTTTATCAGATGTAGCGGTGAACAGGATCTGCAGATCTATCCTCTTCACGAAGCGCAATCGCCGCTTTATTGATGGAAAATTATTTCATCAGAAATGTGCTTACGAATGGTGGCGCATCGGTTGGATCGTTTTTCGCATCTGTACCGGCAGCAATGCAATTATTGTTAGTCTGCTTAGTTTCTCGGAATAATGCGAGAAACATCAGAGACATATATTTTAACTAACGAAGAGCGCGCAACATATGTTCCATCAACTCTCGTCGTGCTTTCGAAATGAGATATCGTTTCTGATATTTCCTTTGTACCAAACAGCGCCGAGGATGAATAGAAAAATAACTTGGTGGAGATGATGTTTGTATTTGATGCTCACTGTCAGCACCTTTGAAGAAGGAATCATATAAAAGGAAGTTTTCGGAATCCACTGGAGAGTTTGGAGAACGGTGATTAGAGAAAACACGATAACGATGAAAATTCATTGTAAAATTGTGTCTTTATACAAGATTTTTGGCACGCTTTCCTTCATTTTAGGGTGTTCATTTTGCACTAATAATTACAGTTTTAATTTGCCTTAATATACTCTGGCAAATTCACCACCACAGAAATATTTTATTAAAAATGCTTTATCACTGCTTCATCACTTAAAAATGAATTAATCCTAATCCAGCAGAATTGATTGATAACTATATCTGAAGAGAGACTAACACAAACCTATTCTTCTTCATTACAATACTAACAGATTAATAAGATCAAAATTAAACTCTGAGAACAAAAATCTATATTATATTTTAGGTGAATGGTGGAAGTTATTATGAATTATAATTTCAAAGCAATATGCCGCATAATTTTAATCCTATTTTTGTCCCTTTCCTCCAAATAAAATAATCTTTGAATTCTCATTCAAATCATGATTGCCAATTTCTACAACATTTTAAGTTTTTTTTTTAGACCACCGGTGATCGTAAGGCAATTGCAGTGCTGTTTTACAAAAAATGATTTCGCCCGCGCATGCGAAAACGAAAATGAGCGCCGCGGAGGGCCAAGAAAGAACAGCAGAAAATTTCCTGACCGCAAATTTAATCGTTTTTGGCCGGTGCCCTCGCGGTAATAACAGTTTTGGATTACACGCAAGTGAAATGACGAGATCGAGTCGTGTCGTCTGGTGTCTGCCAAGTTTGAGGTCGAAGGTGCCGAAATCCACCGAGTCCGTTTGGCCACTCTGTAGGAAAGAAGAAGTCATTACTTTTGTGCGCGGCAGCGAACTCGTCACGTTCGAAACAAACTCTCGCTGATCCGCGGCCAAATTTAATCAACAACACGACGACGACGTCAATGCACTCTCTCGGCGGCTGAAAACGAATTTTGATGACTTCATGCATGCGATCGAGCCGCGCGCAATTCGCGTACACGTCTCATGAGAAAGAGAGATGCAAAAGTGATTTGAATAAATAAAATACGTGACTGCGAAAGAAGCAAAGAAAGACTCACTTGCCGTGAGCAGACGCGCGATTTTTGGCTCTTGATCTGCGATGATTGACGCGAGGAGCAAAGGGTCTTTGGCATTCCTACCGTTGCCTTCCAACTACATTGATTGACATTGCATTAACGTTTTAAAGTTTTGAGAATAGGAAAAATAAATAATGAATTGGTTTCAATTAAATTGAAATAGAAATTTGCAAATAAATTTTTATTGAAAGCTCTTAAAACAAAAATAGTTAAATATTTAAACTTATAATTAATTTGATTTTAAAATTAACAGAAATGAATGGCCAAATTTAATTACATGAAATACTAATATTTTGCCAGAAAATGCATTTATAAATTAACTAATAATAAATAAGCAGTCAATACAGCACAAACCAAAGCAAAACGTCAACAATTAATTTTCATTATCTGTAATTTTTTTTACTAGATCAAGGTAATATATAAAATTATTTAGTTTAATGCTTAATAACAAAACTTAGTTTCAAATATCTTTGAAATAAAAAAAAAATTCAAAATTAGATTATAAAATAATAAAAAAATAATAAAATATATATTTCTTTTAAATATAATATAATTATGTAAAAGAATACAAAATTTATCAATATTTATATCAACGTTAATTGTTTTAAATTAATAAAAAAAATTTGATATTATTATTATTGTTGTTTATTTGTCCAAATTGCTACATCACATTGTTTACATACAAATTGTTGAAAAAATTTATTTTGAAAAAAGAAATTATTGGACAAAACGGCACCACCACTAGCAAAAATTTTGCCAAAACTTCCGAGGCCAAGAAGACCCCATCCGCCGCAGTGAGCCTCGGTTGACATATTTGTTCTTAAACTGGCACTAATCACAAAGTTTGCCTTGATAATTTAACTGCTTATTACAAATTTATTAAAATTGTCATACCAGTCAAAAACTTAATTATAATTACAATATGAATATTAAAAAAATGATAATACCCTTTTGCTACTATAAGATTGTGCCTGCAATTTAATTATATGACAATCATCTCATTAATTACCGGCCTAGCAATTAAGTAAATATTGTGTAGGACTCAGTGGAAGATCCTGCAGATTGCTCTAATGCAATAAAAGTGACGCACCTCCAGCGCTGCAGTGACATGCATGTTTTGCGTCGACCTATGACCAGCCGGCGCAATAATGCACTGATTATTAATGGTTCTGCCTGAATAAATAAATAAAGCAGCGAGAGAGTTGCTTGAAACACAACACGTAGCTCGATTCCGGCTGTGCGTCCGAGAGAGGCGGACACATTATTCATAGGCAGCACTTCTTATTAATAAAATGATATGCGCGCGAGGTTAAAGTGCTGCACTTGAACTCGGATGACTTAATTAATGTCCGAGCGGCAAAATGGGTCGATCAAAAAGACATTCCCTCGGTTAAAGTAGTGTCACTGCGCGAATACTACGATCACTGTTTCCTATTCACATGCAAATTAGAGAAATCTCAATAAATAACGCGAATCGACACGGTGAGCTTCGTCTCGGCGCTGTTTCTGCTATTCATAATGCGCTTTCGATTGAGTTAATAAGATCTGTTCAGATACCCGTTTTAATCATCGAATCAGCTGTGAAATTATAATACAAAATTAATTGTCTAAACAAGGAACAGGTTTAAAAATAAAATTCAATATGCTAATAAAAATAATCAAATAATATACAAAATTATTTTTATTAAATATCATTTCATTTAACTAGATCTATAAATAAAATTATTCATATAGTTTAATAAATTTTTGATGCTTTAAACTCAAATTTCCAAAATTCATATCAAAAATTAAAAACTATCATCAATTAAATAAGACAAATTAAGTTTTTGAAAAAATGGTGTTTAAAATATTCAATTGCCTGCTAAAATTGCGAAAACTCAGTTGTAAGGACTTGATTTGAGTATGTGAACAGGCTGGGAAATATTTCCAAATTTAAATAAATTATAAGAATCCCGAATTTTTTTATTCAACTGCTGCAGTTTTATTGTTTTAATCTGAAATAATTGAAGCTTAAGGGCCTGAACATAAATTTTATCAAGCCTTTTAAAAAAATTCTTATATTTCACTCCATTTGATGTCTCATTTTGATATGCCTCTCTATATTGTATCGCCTGAGACACGTGTTGCAAATTTCAGTTTACAGCTATGCGCCATAAAAATATAGAGTGCGACTTATTTCGCGAGGGTCAGGCCGTGAGTGGCGACCATTGACCGGCAGGATGGCGGGCGGATGAGCGGGTGGCGCAATTACAATCGTCGTTATTTCGCTCTCTCGAGCGGCAGAGCAGAAACACTAACCGCGACCAAACGACACACGGCGCGCGATTTACAAGGGGATCTGCACAGCGGATAGTAATGTTCGGTCAGTCACCACCAGAAGACAACTCGAGTCCACGCCCTTGCACAGTCAACTCTGGTCGCGCGGTAATGCACAGGGCAAATAATGCATTTTCCAATCGTAAAATATATGTGCAGTGCAGTATATTTTCTGGTGCGCGCTGCTGTCCCTGTTTCCACTTCAGCCCACTCGATACGATGCAGCCTTTTTATTATCAGGGGAAGTGAACAATATTGCAGAAAAAAAAAATTATTTAAAAATATATTTTCATTTTTAAAACAAGGTGCTAATGCGTTGATGCTTTGGAGAAAAAATTGAGTATAATTTTTTTAATCTTTAAATTTTAAATTAAATTTGTAAAAATGTGATGGTATTCATGGAGGCAAAATTTAATTTCAAAATCACTCTGGTAATTTTGAATGTTACAAGAATTGATTTTTAATGAATTTTTAATACCATCATATATTATACAAAGTTTTTAATGTAAATAATTTTTAGGTTTTCTCTTGATTGCATTTAACTACAATTTTATGTTCACTATGATAAATCCCTTTATGGGCAGCAATAATTGCCCTTGTGATAGACGAATAAACAAGAATTGTAATGAGATTTTCCGTGCAAATTAATTGAGTTCAATAACTTCTAAAACTTTGATTAAAATTTTAAATTTTATTTTATAAATAAGAAACAATTTTAATATGAACTTCAATATTAATAAGAAAATTCAGTTCTGAGCAAATTCCACAGATGCCTCACTATAATTATTGACAATTTTTGTGTTTTTTTTTTTCAATATGGAATGAGATTGGTTTGATAATCATAAAAATTCATTAGCGCAACATTTAAAATTATTTTCCCCCAATCGGAATAGCAAATCTGATTTGCTTTCTCACTTCCCTCTAGGGACAATTATTTCGCTCTCAAAGCTGAATGTGTCTTGAGCAGTAAAACACATAGCAGACTTGTTCCCTCTTGTGCATACACTTAAATGAACACATACACATGTGCCGCGGGGCCAATGTTTCATAAGTTTTATAACATAGCGCACTGATTATTCTTAGAATCTTCGTGCAGAGCGTCGATTGGCCGTTGCCCGTGGGCAAATTAATTAATAACATAATACGCGATACTTAGCATTAATAAATCAGTTTGCATGCCGCGTTAACATAAATCTCGGTGATTGCTATCTGACGATCGGTAGTTTGTGTTTTACTCAGAAAAAAAAACACATTTATTGAAAATTAATTTTGATGAAATGGAAAAAAAATCTCATTATACAACAAGGAAAATCTGATCAATGTTTGGAGTTTTGCGTGAACGAGACGCGGATTTGCCTTTTTGCATCACACGTATATATGCAAATGAGCTTCTGAGACTTGAATGTTGTTCGCAGCATTGTGTTTTTGCCAAGAGAAATCGAACGACGCCTGCGTGTGTCAGCTTGCGGGTGGCACCGACTTTGCCAATAATGGCACTATCAAATTAATGTTATGGTCAACCCTTTAACAAGAGAAGTGGTACTGCCGATGCTTGGACTGGCACTCTTGATAATCTTTGAATACCTTGCCCACCCAGAGTGTGTTCATTGGGAAACTTGGAAAAAGACAATGTTAGAGAGAGGTAGAGGTTAACAATAAGAAATAAAATAATATTCATTTGTGTTTGGATGAGAAAAAATATTATTGCTTATCATCCACCTCTATAAATGGAATTAATTCGTAAATCGTCAGAGATTTGCTGGTTGCAGATTTTTGGAGGGCGGTTTCGAAAATTTAAATAATGTATTATTCAAATTTTTTTTATTTGCCTTAACTAACACAATGCCAAAATGGAAAAAAAAGAAAATAAAACCGACAAATTATGCGTAGAGATTTTCAATAATTCAATTTCACTTCTGAAAAAATGCACTTATTATTACTATAAAATTATTAATTTGATTTCAATTGTGAGAGTATAATCTGCCCTCGATCCAATAATGAGTGACTGCATCAGTTATTCTTTGAAAATAATTTATTGCATTTTTGCAAGCAGCCGCATTATTTCTTTGACCGGAATAAACAGCAAACATGATACTCTTTTTTAATGCCATGTAGTTCACGGCAAGTGTGCACTCTATTTTTTCTATATAGTTTTTTTTCTGCTTCTGCACGTAGTCATCTGGCAGAAAAAGCGAGCAACAACGCAGGCACCGTGCCAAACGCTTTTCTCTCTTTCTTCCTCTATTCGCATTCTCAACGTGCGCTACTATTGCGATTATGCGCTCTCTCGTCTGGCTATTTGTTTTCCGTTACGTTTTATTCGACCGTCGTTGGTTCGCACGAGAACACGTAAACCGTACTGACTGTGAGATCAGAAGTCAAAAATATTTGTGCGGACGCAGGGAGAATAACAAATTTCAAATTTTACTTCCTCAACTTAACGGCCGCTCCAAAATTTTTAAACAGACTTATTTAATTGAAAAATTACTCATAACTTATCTTGCACTTTACTAGCGGTATGACAACTTTTAAGAAATCTGCTAAATGAAAAAAAAACAGTTTTACAATATTTATAAATTTCAGGACTGCAAATAATCCGTTCTTATACGGCAATAACTTTTTTCTTTAAAAAATTTTAAATAAATTATTTTTTTAAAAAAACGATCAAAGTTGAAAATTTAAATATTACTGTTTTCTTTTTTTATTGCATGATTTTATTTATAAATTATGGAGTCACTTATCTCCTCTCCAATTTTTTTCCTGCAAAATATCTTAAAAATTTATTTTATTTACTGAATATTTTTAGGTTTTTTTTTTTTCAAAAACGATGCATATATTGTCAATATTAACCAGATTAACCTTGAAATGCGTGGAGAAAAATCCCTGCCACAAACCATGCAGCAGTCGCCAAAAACATCCGCTTTCAATCAGTTTAAAAGTATATTATATTTTTATTTTTCCCATTTGCTTCTCAACACTCAACATGAAGACGGCTCTGTTGTTGGCGATGCTGCTGATCCTTGTGACAGTCAGCCTGGTCACTCCTGCAGGAGGTCAGACGCAATCTGCGGGACAGGGTACTAAGGAGTCGCGAAGACTTGGTGACAGACGAGATGGTCGTGGTATCTATCCACCTTTGACAGAATCGCAGAAGAAACTTTGCAGAAGTTTGTTGGGACCGAAATTCACAGTCAAACAGTGCTGCAGTGCCACATTTTTTGGGTGTCAATGGAATAAATAAAGTTAAAATTTTTGTTTTTATTCCAAATAATAAGGATATCATATTTAAGCAAATGATTTATGGAAAATAAATAAATTTTGGCTTTAAAATAATGTTTGTTTTTTTCCACCAATATTGTCATCAAATAATTATTGTAGATTGCATCGAACTTAATAATACCTAAAAAACCACAATAATAAAATTACTTTTCAAGTACTTAATAATAAAAAATAATTAATTAACCATACACGTAAAAATTAATTAAAATACCAGACATTTTCTACTAATATGTTTAAAAATACATACTTGATCAAAAGCTCTAAAAGAGCGGAAGAAAATTAAAATGATGATTTTAAATAAAAGGGGATTAATGATTTTTAATAAAATTCATGGAAATCGGCAAATTTGTAAATTTATTCTCTCATTTTTTTTCTTTATATTATTGAATTCTCAAAATGCTGTATGCCTATTAAAATAAGAGTTGTGCGATAGATACCATATTAATATTATGCAATTTTATTCAGCACTACTAAAATTTTAAGTGCTTATGCGGAAAGTGTAGTTTATGATCAATATAGTTAATAATTTCAGTTGAATTCATTTGCAACTAAATAAATTTGATAAATATTTTTAAAGCAAAGGGAAATCGGTCCAGAGTGCACCCTAAAAGTAATAAATTGTAAACAAAAATTTATATTTTGCTTCTGAATTCAATTTTTATTTTCTTAAATAACGTCAAATTAATACACAATTACAAATTTTCCAAAAGATATATGAATATCCGCTCACGCTACTTGGGCGCATTGCTGGTTAATAAACCGATAAGAGGGACCCAGGGTCTTGCAGATCTCTTCCCTTTTTCGCAATACTTCCCTTTGTTCTTCAGCCTCTCTCTGTTTTTTGAGTAATTTGATTATTCTGATTGGTATGCGACGTTTCTCTCTCATCCCCTCGTCAGCCTCCTCGTTCACAAGTGCGCGGTTCACGAGACCATCTTCTGCAGGAGCGGCGAGGCCGACGGCCAAAAGGCTCAGCACCAGCAACGAAATCAGCAAAATACTTTTCATTTTCAAAATGAGAATTCTCAGTAAGGCATTTGCGCCTTTTTATATAAATGCTGAAGTAACGGAAGAGGATGTTTTGGAGACAGAGTGATGATCATTTCTCGCCACACAAGGCCAAAAAGCCGCAAAAAAATTAAATAATATTTTGTTTTGGAAGGTCATGTTAATCTTTCTTAATTTTAACCTTTTTAAATAGTGTTGAAGAGAGTTATCTTCCAAATAATATCGGCCGAGTCTTTTTTGAATTAAATTAATTCAATTGATTTGTTTTTTTGTGACGGTTGGATTTGCAGCACAGCATGGATTATGAGTATACTTGTTTTTCAAGAAACGAGTACAAGATTAAAAATAAAAGAAGCTTCCCTCCACACTCGTATCATTTGATATCACGAATAAAAAACAAGATTCACAAAGCGCATACAAATTGATGTCGTGCGCGATGAGCAAGTGGTCAGCAGAAGGCATGAGCAAGTAGCCAACGATATCTCTCTCGATAGAGATGATTTAAGCCCCATTAAAACGTCCAACGAGCGCAGCGCGTAACTCGACTTTAACTCTTAATGCGACTCATATATGCACACAAGGAACATATCAGATGGTAATCGCTGCTCCAGATTGTTTGCCTATTTTATCGCCGCGGCTTTTTGCATCGAGGCTCGCTCATTGTTACTTATCCGGCCGCTATTGTGGCCACGATCTGGAGACGGCTATGCAGAAAGTGGCATTCTCATTTTCGAATAACACATCCACTCGCACACCTCCGTGTTATGCGCCGCTGACTTTTTTGAATAACAAGGTCTTGTTATGGACATCAGATACACAACACGGCCGCCGAGAGTCCTGCTGCTGCATTTTATATATATCAGCGCAACACAATCGCGATTATTTTATGCACAGACACACTGACATCGATAGAGGGCAGTGCGCGAACAAATGGGCAGCTATACGCACCAGCTGTTGCCTAGAATGCGACAAGCACAGGAAACTGCTGTGTGAAATTGTGCGAAAATTATATATTATAATATAAAAGATCTGAAACAGACTCGGCACATCGTTAATTCTTGTGCAAAACAACTATTCGCATATCCATTATGTTAACAATTAAGTACACCTAAATTCAGAAAATCATTTATGAGTAAAAAATTAAAACACACCGTATATAAAAACGAGATTTTCTGATTTTTTGAAAAGGAATTTTTTTAAATAGTAATTATAAAATTTTATACAATTCTAGCAAGCCAAATTATTCCCAAAATATTATCTTCAATGTAGAACAAGAAAAATTCTCATTTAGAAAATGTAAGAAAGATACTAATACATATTTTAGTTATTTATATCTAAAGATATTTATTAAAAATTTAATTCTGAATTCCGGAGGAAATATAATTTTTTTACATGAAATCGACAAAATAAATATGAATTTTGGAAATCGATAGCAGCAAAATGATTATGGCGAACTAACGCTTCTCCAAAAACAAATAAAATCTTATGTTATGACAAGCAATACTCCTTATACGATTGTGGTCAAGCTCTCTAAAGATTCACAACTCTCGCATGTATAATCTAGAAAGAAAGTTTATCTGCGACGAATATAATGGAGCCGTTTATCGCGCACAACAATCATCTCTCGCTGCATATTTATTTTCTTCCATAGACAGTTGCACACAAAAGCAGAGCATTTTAGTCTCCATAACACACTTCAATATGTGTGCAATAAAATCTAGCGTGAAATAAAATCCATAAATGCAGGTCGTTTCACTATATGCTTGTCTCTGGCGCTCATTCCACTTTTATTGGCCTTTCTAAATGCGGTGTCTTGTTTAAGTATTGGCATTTTAAACTTCAGCTCCTTAGAATTTCAAATCTCTTTTAATTAAGTTCATTTTTGATCTTCTTTTATTCAAACAATTTTATTTAGTAATTAAAAACATGTATTAAAAGGATAAATAAAATGGTTAGCCTCTGTCAGAGAGCAAAAAGTTGTATCAAACCAGATATTTTTCTATTTCTTATGGCTCTCAAAGCAAGTATTCGACAGATCCAAAAGTTTTGCACCGGCGAAAGAGTTTGATCCAATTTGATCAAACAGTTTAGCACCGGCGAAAGAGTTTGATCCAATTTGATCAAACAGTTTTGCACCGACGAAAGAGTTTGATCCAATTTGATCAACAGTTTTGCACCGACGAAAGAGTTTGATCCAATTTGATCAAACAGTTTTGCACCGACGGAAAGAGTTTGATCCAATTTGATCAAACAGTTTTGCACCGACGAAAGAGTTTGATCCAATTTGATCAAACAGTTTTGCACCGACGGAAAGAGTTTGATCCAATTTGATCAAACAGTTTTGCACCGACGAAAGAGTTTGATCCAATTTGATCAAACAGTTTTGCACCGACGGAAAGAGTTTGATCCAATTTGATCAAACTGTTTTGCACCGACGGAAGAGTTTGATCCAATTTGATCAAACAGTTTAGCACCGGCGAAAGAGTTTGATCCAATTTGATCAAACAGTTTTGCACCGACGAAAGAGTTTGATCCAATTTGATCAAACAGTTTTGCACCGACGAAAGAGTTTGATCCAATTTGATCAAACAGTTTTGCACCGACGAAAGAGTTTGATCCAATTTGATCAAACAGTTTTGCACCGACGGAAAGAGTTTGATCCAATTTGATCAAACAGTTTAGCACCGGCGAAAGAGTTTGATCCAATTTGATCAAACAGTTTTGCACCGACGAAAGAGTTTGATCCAATTTGATCAAACAGTTTTGCACCGACGAAAGAGTTTGATCCAATTTGATCAAACAGTTTTGCACCGACGAAAGAGTTTGATCCAATTTGATCAAACAGTTTAGCACCGGCGAAAGAGTTTGATCCAATTTGATCAAACAGTTTTGCACCGACGAAAGAGTTTGATCCAATTTGATCAAACAGTTTAGCACCGGCGAAAGAGTTTGATCCAATTTGATCAAACAGTTTTGCACCGACGAAAGAGTTTGATCCAATTTGATCAAACAGTTTAGCACCGGCGAAAGAGTTTGATCCAATTTGATCAAACAGTTTTGCACCGACGAAAGAGTTTGATCCAATTTGATCAAACAGTTTTGCACCGACGGAAAGAGTTTGATCCAATTTGATCAAACAGTTTTGCACCGACGAAAGAGTTTGATCCAATTTGATCAAACAGTTTTGCACCGACGGAAAGAGTTTGATCCAATTTGATCAAACAGTTTTGCACCGACGAAAGAGTTTGATCCAATTTGATCAAACAGTTTTGCACCGACGGAAAGAGTTTGATCCAATTTGATCAAACTGTTTTGCACCGACGGAAGAGTTTGATCCAATTTGATCAAACAGTTTAGCACCGGCGAAAGAGTTTGATCCAATTTGATCAAACTGTTTTGCACCGACGGAAGAGTTTGATCCAATTTGATCAAACAGTTTAGCACCGACGGAAAGAGTTTGATCCAATTTGATCAAACTGTTTTGCACCGACGGAAGAGTTTGATCCAATTTGATCAAACAGTTTAGCACCGGCGAAAGAGTTTGATCCAATTTGATCAAACAGTTTTGCACCGACGAAAGAGTTTGATCCAATTTGATCAAACAGTTTTGCACCGACGAAAGAGTTTGATCCAATTTGATCAAATAGTTTTGCACCGACGAAAGAGTTTGATCCAATTTGATCAAACAGTTTTGCACCGACGGAAAGAGTTTGATCCAATTTGATCAAACAGTTTAGCACCGGCAAAAGAGTTTGATCCAATTTGATCAAACAGTTTTGCACCGACGAAAGAGTTTGATCCAATTTGATCAAACAGTTTTGCACCGACGAAAGAGTTTGATCCAATTTGATCAAACAGTTTTGCACCGACGGAAAGAGTTTGATCCAATTTGATCAAACAGTTTAGCACCGGCGAAAGAGTTTGATCCAATTTGATCAAACAGTTTTGCACCGACGAAAGAGTTTGATCCAATTTGATCAAACAGTTTAGCACCGGCGAAAGAGTTTGATCCAATTTGATCAAACAGTTTTGCACCGACGAAAGAGTTTGATCCAATTTGATCAAACAGTTTTGCACCGACGAAAGAGTTTGATCCAATTTGATCAAACAGTTTTGCACCGACGAAAGAGTTTGATCCAATTTGATCAAACAGTTTAGCACCGGCGAAAGAGTTTGATCCAATTTGATCAAACAGTTTTGCACCGACGAAAGAGTTTGATCCAATTTGATCAAACAGTTTTGCACCGACGAAAGAGTTTGATCCAATTTGATCAAACAGTTTTGCACCGACGGAAGAGTTTGATCCAATTTGATCAAACAGTTTTGCACCGACGGAAAGAGTTTGATCCAATTTGATCAAACAGTTTTGCACCGACGGAAGAGTTTGATCCAATTTGATCAAACAGTTTTGCACCGACGGAAAGAGTTTGATCCAATTTGATCAAACAGTTTTGCACCGACGGAAGAGTTTGATCCAATTTGATCAAACAGTTTTGCACCGACGGAAAGAGTTTGATCCAATTTGATCAAACAGTTTTGCACCGACGGAAGAGTTTGATCCAATATGCGACTGACTCGCCTGACGCGACTGACTCGCCTGACGCGACTGACTCGCCTGACGCGACTGACTCGCCTGACGCGACTGACTCGCCTGACGCGACTGACTCGCCTGACGCGACTGACTCGCCTGACGCGACTGACTCGCCTGACGCGACTGACTCGCCTGACGCGACTGACTCGCCTGACGCGACTGACTCGCCTGACGCGACTGACTCGCCTGACGCGACTGACTCGCCTGACGCGACTGACTCGCCTGACGCGACTGACTCGCCTGACGCGACTGACTCGCCTGACGCGACTGACTCGCCTGACGCGACTGACTCGCCTGACGCGACTGACTCGCCTGACGCGACTGACTCGCCTGACGCGACTGACTCGCCTGACGCGACTGACTCGCCTGACGCGACTGACTCGCCTGACGCGACTGACTCGACTGAATCGCCTGACTCGACTAACTCGCCTAACTCCCTGTTTTTAACAAGTTGGCTTTTCAATAAAAAAGAAGCCAAAAAATGTTTAAAAAACGCAAAAGAAAAATAATTTTCAATTTTTCGTGGTCTTTGTAACTTGATCATGAAATGACGTAGACATTGTATATCAAGTGAAAAGTCTGCCTGAGGGTAGATTCGAATCTGGATACTACTGCATCTTTAACAAAGCTTTTACCATTAGACCATGAGATGTAACATCCAAGGTCTTGAAATTGTTGCGTATATATATTACCAAAATTTTTTTCGTTCACAAAATGATTCGAGATGCATTTACATAAGAACGTTTAGTCGTTTAAGGATTTATTTAAGATTTGTAATAAAAATTATATAATTGAGATTCTTATGGTTTTGATCTTTTATAGTTATTGTTTATGTGCGCTGGGAAAAGGTTATCAACGCTGACAATCAGTTCGCATGCCAAAAATTCATTTTCACGTCGTTATTCTCCTCTCGTGTACAGTAGAAGCCACCGCGTGTCCGCGGAGAGAAATCGCGTGTCCGCGAAAAGAAAGAGCGAAAAATCGGCGAAAATGAGTATCTTAGATAAGAGAAGCAGCTTGTGGAGGCGGATTTTGTGCTTAATTATCGTCAGCGCATGAAAGCAAGAAGGTAAAAGCGGAGAGGATGAAAAAATAAATGAGCATCGCAGATATGTAGGCCGCACCGCAAATTAAATTAGGCAAATAAATAACGATTAGAGTCGGACAACTCTCTTATTATTCGCAATCGAGCACGGCTCAATGGAAAACCTGTGTTTATGAGCGCTTTGAATTATGTTTGCGCTTTTACTGCCTTCCCGTCCAACAATACTTTACAATGTGTTAATTTCAAGCCAGGGGAAATGGTGGTTTTCGTTTAGCAATTAAGTGGTTATTCTTATCAAGTCATATTTCATAATTGTATTTATTTACTATAATGAAGTTTAGAAGTTTTTAGTTTTGAACTCTCAATTCGAGTACACCTTAACATGGTGCGTGTCTCACGGGTAAAATTTTCCACTTAATTAATTTAAAAATTGACGATATTTAAAACCGATAAAATTCAAATGGTTCGTTTTGTACTGCATTTATAAGGTTATAATTATATTATACATATAATTATTTGTCTCAAATAATTTATTGTCTAATGAAGTAAAAATATTTATTTTCGCTGACAGTGAGATCAACTCTGCTAAAATATTATTTTATTTTTCAGTGCAAAAAAGGTTTTTTTTTTCCTTTTTTTCCATTCAAATTAAAAAATATGCAGCGAAACAATAAATCTTCAGGCACTTCTTGCTTTGTGCAAAATGCTCTAGATACAGCTCTTACCGCTAATTGAATGCGTGGGCTCCTTGATCTTAAGTGAAATACTGCCCAGGACTAAGAGCAAACTAATATTTATGATGTCGGTCGCGGTCACCAGACAACTTCACGGGGTGCTTTCATGCCGCCTTATTGTATGTATTGTAATATGCTCTCAATGCTGCGGAGACAAGGTGATGAATGTTGTGCTCTTAAGAGCGGCGCGCTTATTATTGCGCGCATTTTTGATACCACTCGCCACATTAAAAGGATGAAAAATGCCGAGGTGTCACTTTGGGAACGCAGCAGTTTTGTTTCAGAGCCAGCGAAGAATTATTTTCAGGAGGTTTCGCGACACGGAATGCGTCCCACTAACGAGGTCCAAATTTTTCAGAGGTCAGATCTCGCTTCTTTTCACATTTGTTGAATTGGCAAATTAACTAGAAAGAAATCCATCTAAACCTGACTTTGATTTTTTGCAATGAAAAAAAAGTTCTTTACTAAACATTTGAATACATAAGGGAAACTAGTTATTAATTAATTATTTAGTTAAATTCATTTAGTAAAGCTTGAAAAAAAACAGGCAGAATCTAAAATTTAATTAAAAAAAATAATTATCACCTTAAAATTCACTTTACTCAATTTTTAACTAGTAAAAAAACATTAATATTAACCATTTTTACCGACAATTTATCAATTTTCATAATTTATCATTTTTAAGCAAATGTATCACTGCGTTGATAAATTTATTTTATCCGATATTATACTTTAAAAAAACCTGTATAATAAATATATGGAGTAAAGTTGTATTTATCAAATTAAATTTGATTATTAGAAAATGCTATAAAAAGACACTTTATTGATATTCATGTTTAAAATTTAACTCCATGAATCTGTATCGATCAAAACACTGTGCTGTTCTAAAAGCGTCATGTCCCGTGAACGAGCTGGAAGAGCTCAAGTTTTCTAGCTCAAAATTGCAGGCAGCGCAAACGACCCAAGCGATCCATTATCACCTGTTTTGACCGCTTTTCCTTTAATAATGTTTTCACAATTTGCACGCAAGCACATGTGCCATGGCTTGCCAAAAATGATGGCGCGCCTGCTGGATTCAGGTGATGGAGGGTATAATTTGATTGACCTAAAAATTCAACGAGGTGATTTTGATGAATTTTACTCACCGATTATTACTGATATTAAACACTTAAAAATCTACTTCTTAAACATAAATGAAAGCTTTAAAATGTGCAAATCATTTGGAATTTGAAAAAAAAAATTATAAAACAATGATCTTTTTCTTGCTGAATTTTGAAAATTATATATACACGATCTTCTTTCAGATTTTCAAATGGGACAATATGAATTCGTTTTAAAGTGTGATCTCGATTTGAATACAATCAAAAGGCGTGAAGCTGTGAAGATTTTTGTCGGTTTTCACTCGATAGAGTTGAGGTTTTAAGGAGAGGGTTAAGATGATGCTAATGTGCGGCTGCTAATCAGTGAGGTCCGAGTCGTTCCGCATGGCCGATCATGATGATTATGAGGCTTGCCGGTGTACAGTCTGCAGCTTGCTGATCTCTCGAAACCACACTCTGTTGATTTACAGCTCGCAAACAAAACGAGATTCCTTCGTCCACTCTCAAGCCGCCCATAAAAATGCTTTGACTATCAGCAGCAAACGGCCGAGAGCTAATTATTATTTAAAGCGACCGCCACTTAATTGTGCGACTTGGCAAAAGCAGCACCGACAGACGCTTTTATTAATATCGCCCGTGATTGATCTCTTAATATAAATAATAGCACTCGCTGCTCGCTCTTCAAGTGCCCGGCAGCGAATGCGAATAATTATTATTCTTTTTCTCTCTCTTGTAATCGGAGAACGCAGCAGGCGCGGCGTCAGAGCTCACAATTAGCAAGGGGCCGCTGCACTTAAATTGTGCTTTAATGACTTTCAGCGTTTTTGCCCGGGGTCAAGGTCGGAGCCTCGCGTCTAACCACTCTGATGTTTGAGGTTCAATAACAAATAAATTCCTCTTTGAAAATTAAAACTTTCCAAAATTATTGATTAAATAATATTTGATAAAAATTTTCTTGCTGAAAATAATTTGCAGGATAAATAAACAGCATCATTTGAAAAATATTTGGATAGATAGAGCATTTTTCTATTATTGAATATTTCATTTAAAGAGAACTAACCAAGCTAAATTATTAAAGATACCTTTTTATTATGCAACCCGCATACAGACACGTCGTGCAGGATGCATACACACCAGCTTAAAACTTGCCAAACGACGCTATAAATTAATTTCATTATTTACTAGCATTTTCCTTCACGCAAGATAACATCTTGTTTCAATGGTCTGATAACCAATAACTTCAAAAAATTATTTATCACACAGACTTTTAAATGACCAAAAATAAAATCTATTATGAGAATTGTGAAATAAATTATTATTATTTTTTTTTCTTTTTTTTCAATAAATCGAATAAATCCATATTTTTATTCTCATCCATTTCCATTAAAGATTGAAAGAATTTTTTTATAATTTAAACCGCATATGGATTTTTTTTGCTGATCGCATTGATATAGACTAAATTTTTATAAAATAAAAAGACCCGGTTACAAGATTTCAATGTATTAATTTATTTTATTTGGAAATACTAGCATACACAATTAAATATTTCTTGATTTATTCTCGTTAATGGTACAAGTTACACACAGTAAGTTGTTGTTTTGTTTTTGTTTTTATTCATTCTATCCATTCATAACTCTCGGAAACTCGAGAGTTCACTCTAGTTAGCATCGTAATCCAGCACATTCTTAACTCATGAGCTCCGAAATGACAACAGCAATCTGCACAATGTTGGAGAAATCAATGATCAATAATTGCTGATCGGCTAGTAGGACGCGACTCGTAAATTTTTCAACAAATGCAACAACAAGAATTAATTATATTCCATCTCATTCAAGACAACTACGGCGGCGCAGCGTGTTTTGTTCATTATAGGAGGATGGTTTGCAACGAGGAAATCGGTGTGCACTGCGAATTGAATGCAAGGTTGTTGAATGCAAGAGTGGACGAATTCTACTAACGACCCAAAAACTGTGAACAACGGGTCTTTAGTGAAATGACAAAGTCAGTGAACGTGGAACATTAGACGAAAGGAAGCTTTGCACTTGTACAGAAATGATTGGTTGGGAGTAGATTTTTATATTTGCTTTTCTTAACACACACACATTCTTCCCAAACTGAAACTTACATTTAAATTCATTCGAGCATTTTCACTAAATTTTGTTTTTAATAATTATATCATTGAACAAATTTGTAGGCCTTCCACTGAATGCGTCTTTACTACGAGGAGAAATCAATGGTCTCAAATTAACTATCAATTAAGTAACCCACAAAATTATAAACGTTCTTAAACTAATACTCATTGCACCTAGCAAAAATATACTCTTGATTACATCTTGCTATCACTCATTCATAAAGAAGAGGTCGTGAGTTCTAACATGTGAGTGTGATTTTAGAAATTATACAAACATTATATTGTGAAATAAATGCATTTACATATTAAAGTTTTATGATAGACATACTTTGTTTCCAAAAAATCAGGTTTTTTTTTTAATTTATGAAATATTTCACTAAAAGTAACTCTGATAAATAGTTGTATTTTTTTGGCTCTGAACACGACATTACTCAGATTTGTTTCAATAACCATTGTTGCAATGAAAACTTGTGCTGATAGAAAAATTCAATTAATAAAATTTCCACAAATGTTAAAACTTAAAAAAGTTCTGCCCTCATCGAATTAGTGTTGTTGTTATTTTACTTCTTAGACAAGCATGCAAAGCTGGGAAGAAACAATCAGGTTTGAAATTTGCAGTTATGTACACCATATAGTAGAGGAATTATGTTAGGCAGCTTTTTTGCAAGATTTCAAATTCCATCTGAAAAATTGTGCTAACTGTAGCAGCTAAAATGACTAATTTTGATTCATGGCATTTCCACTAGTGCAGAAATGTTTAAAAGCCAATAAGAAATTCCGAGTAATATCAAATTTTTGCATTATTTTTCATAATTTTACTTTTCACAAAATACAAGGTACATTTTTCTGCTACTACAGGGCTGGAAATTTTGAATTGTGCTTGACAGACGTCCATACAAGGTCTGCAAGTCCTACGGATTTCCTAGTTATTTAAAAAAAAAAATTATCACAGCTTCTCCTTGGCAAGAGAGGCGTGCATTTTTTCAACCATGGAGACCATTTGATGGCAGAGACAATTCTGGACAATCGTCCCGTCTAGCGGAGCAGAACTCAATGAGAATTGGTCCCATCAAAACTAGAGAAATAAAATATTCGCTCTTGCCAAGGAGAGGAGCCGCGCACTTACTTCAGTTAATTATTTTTCACTTGAACATCAGCATCACATACATAGAGAGTGGGTGTTTCGGCACCATTTCTTTAATTAGATTTTTTTAACTCTTATTCTCTGCGTTTATTTTTTCCTCAATTAAAAACTCTTGCGTTATTTGTTAACTTGCCGTCGCATGCGAGTGAAGGCAAAGGCATGCTGTCCATTCTTGCAGTGATTTTATAACTCGATATGTGAGGAGGGGACGTGGCACTTGTTGGCAGACACCCTTACAGCAGGGCACATCTCCTCTTCGGCTTCACTGGCATGACCGGGCACAGCACTGCGCGGATCGCTTCGTCAAACACCGTCTTCAGTCCCTTCTGTGTCAGGGCGCTGCACTCCAGGTATTTCACTGCACCAATTTCCTTGGCCATCGACAAGGCCTAAAAATAATATTAACTTTAAATTCAAATATATAATTTATTGATTAAGCCCAAAGACATGGTTGCACACATCTTTTAAAAACAATTGTAATACTGATAATTTGAATTCACACCTGCGGGTATGTGATAGGGGCAAGTTTCTTGTCTTTTAACTTCTCGATGGTTTCTTTGTCTTCCCTCAAATCCAGCTTGGTTCCCACAAGAATGATGGGGGTGCTGGGACAGTGATGCCTCACCTCTGGGTACCACTAAAATTAAAGCAGATCAAATTAATCATTTTTTTTTGGCATTTACAAATATTTTCCATTACCTTTGCTCTAACGTTTTCAAAAGACGCTGGGTTCACCAACGAGAAACAAATAAGGAAAACATCCTGCAAACATATAAAAATGATCTCAGTTTATAAAGATGAGCCAAAAACTGAAATACTCACAGTCTGTGGGTAGGAAAGTGGTCGTAGCCTGTCGTAATCTTCTTGACCTGCCGTGTCCCACAATCCAAGATTGATTGGTTTTCCATCCACCATAACATTGGCAGAGTAGTTGTCGAATCTGAAAGAAATATGTTTGTCATGAATATTTTTAACTGTATTCAATGTAACTTTTGAATAGTAAGAAAAAAAGGTAAAGTTGATATTTTTAAGCAAAAGCAAAAAAAAAAATTAATTTAATCAATTTGAGAATTGCATTATGTTAAGAGCCCAGTGAAATATTAAATGCAAATGATTTTACCCTTTTGAATACCCTATCAAGGATTCAAATCCCCTGTAATACGAAAAAAAAAGCTATCAAACTGTTTCGATTTCCCAATTTTCCCATTTAAAGCAAGAAAAATAAAATAAATGAAAAAAAACTACTTACACTGTGGGGATGTATTCTCCTGGAAAGGCATTTGTGGTGTAACTGATGAGAAGGCATGTTTTACCGACGGCACTGAAAAACAAAATAAATTGAATAGCTACATTAACTTTAAATTTTTAAAATATAGTTCTAAATATCTTGGGGGAAGTTAAAGCTAATATTTGCAGCCAAGAGCGCCGTCCCGCGCATTAGAAATGCACCACACTTAAATATAACCCACATAGGGCATCATCTTTACAAACCGAGGGAGAAAAGTCGTCTTTTGTTCAGTTTGAATGGGAGGGACACTGATCCATCAAGAGAGTCCTTCCGTCGCTTGAATGGAACACTCAGTGGGTCTGAAATTAAACGCACCGTGTGTGAGGCTTGGGGTAAGAGACAAAAATCGATTCGGGGGCCAATGACACACGTCAAACGTTTTGCAGTATTTTGGTGTTTATTTTTGGGCAAGACTGCGCTGGCGAGATAAGAGACCCACCTATCTCAACTAGGACGATAAAAAGATAGGTTATCACTAAACACGGCTGTTCTGTCAGTTCTGTGCAAATTTGCCTTTAATTGCTTTCACAGAAGTGCAGAACTTCTTGGAAAATTAAAATTGCAATCTAATTTTAAATTTCTTCATCTATGAACAAATATTATAAAAGAAAAATTGATCAAATTTTTTTAAATCAAGTTTAAAAAAAATAATATAAAGTTTTATTTTATTTTGCACAAAAATAAAATTTAATAGAATCTTCTGCAGTTTTTATAGAAAAAAGATAAGAATACCAGTCTCGTCTGTAAAAGACAGGGCCCATAACTGACACAGCGAAGGGTTAAAATAAATCTCAAATGCCACGCACAGGCAGAAAGTAATAAATTTCAACCGTTCTTTTCTTTTCATCTTCCACGCACGTTTCTTTCTGCGGTGGAAATACATATATTCTGATGTGGATTTCAATAATTCCACTTGGCACTCGGCGTGATATTTTCTGTTCGCCACCCAGTCTGCAAACAAAGATGTCTCATTTCTTCACAAGTAATATTTGCTGTGGAGGAAGTAAAATACGACGCCATCCCCCAGCCCTGCACCCACGTTTGTGAAAGATGATCTCGCGTCGGTCGACGGACCCCTTGCCAGAGGAAAAGATCACGTGCGAGAAATATGCTGATGCATCTCGTCTGCTGCTGGTGGCTCTCAATGTGTAATACCTCGGATATTACTTCCGAGAACGACTTAATTGTCGAACCCCGTTTTGAAAAGAGAGGAAGCTGCTCTGCGGAACGCGCCCGCGCCCACCCGGTGACTCGAAAGCTTTTAAGCATATTGCCGTCGTAAAAGTAAATCGGGGGAATGACTTTGTTTAATTGGAATCTTTTCTTGAGTGTTAACACAAAACCTGAAGTTAAGTACTTTTCCTTTCAGAAGCTTTGTAAAAAAATCAATCGAAAAAAGCTTGTCTTTCTTCTAATTTTCAAACAACACAAAAAATTATTGGAATCAATGATACATAATGAACTTATTATGAATCATGATATAATTTTTACGCCTAAATAGGATGAAAATAAAATTGGAAGAAATGAGAGACGAATTTATGGGATTAATGGGATGCAATAAAAATCAGAAGATGAAAAGCAATTTTCTTTCACTTTTCAGAGTTTAATTTTTTTCTTTTGGAAAAATTAAAAAATTGAAAGGCAAAAATGTAACTTCAACGTTCAGAGAGAAAAATACTGTGTCGCAAAGTTTTAAATCCCGTTCAAACTTTTTACACCAGAAAATAGTGACGGTCGACGCAATCTGCGTCCACTACCAGCTATCGGAGAGCAGAAGTGTGGTTTAGCCATTTCCTGTTCCGAGTCGTGTTCAACAATTTCGTTCCTTCTCCCTCGGTGAACATCCGTGTAACCCACCGGAGCGCAAACAAAAAAAATGTTAATAAAAGTCGCTCGCTCGATCAATTTCGCGCCACCGGTAATTGCTTTCGAGATTGATTTGGCGAGAGCAGGACGGCGAGAGATGAAAATTTATTCATTCCCTCTGACCTCCCATAAAGAGTGGCAGAAATGTAAGCATGTGAACGCAGCTTGTGAGCGGATCAAGGGTTCAATTGAAGCAAGAAGCGACTCCACTTGTATGAAAATGTCGCCAAGGAAGCTTGGAGGGAAATTATTATTGTTCCAGGAATTTGAGCAAAGTTTTTACGGAAGGGGTTTTCCCTGACGCACGGAAGTAAAACTTTGTTATTAATTGTTCTCTACAAATCAAGTCACACAAAATTAGAATTCTGAAAAATGATTAAAAAATTGATTAACCCCACAATAATATTACTTATTATTTTGTTTTTGAAAAAATAAAACATTCTCTTACAACGTCCGAGAATCACTAAGTGGATTTGCAATTATTATTTTTTTCTTTTTTCCTTGCTGACCAACTGAAAAAAATTCATTAGGTGCACTTTCCGCGTCACTTTTGGATGAATCATCCGTTTTGTTCAATTTTCAGGTGAGAACGAAAAGAAAAGCACAGCACCCAACGCTGCGTCCAATTAGTCAGCAGTCCTCAGCGCCGGCTGAGTGTGACGTCAGTTATTTTGGGTGCGTTTATACCACGATGGCCAAGCGCCAGCGGACCCTGTGTGATGTAACGAGCAAGCTAGCCGGTCGGCACCGCCTGACAAAATAAACTCGGGAATTCTCGTTTGAATCAACAACTCACCGACCAGCATTGAAAAGAAACTTTTGACTGACGGTGAAAAATTCAAGTCCGACTTTAAGAGTTTGTTGTTGTAATGGCCAAGAAATTTAAATTATTCATGAAATGCCAAGTTAGCAAACTTCACAATACATAACAAGGGAAATGTTAAAAGAAAATTAAAAATGATAAAATATGACATGTAAATTTATTTTAAAGAGATTAATTGAGTTCCAAACTTATGGATACAAAATATTTAAAAATTTACGAGTCATGAAAAAGCGACAGTAAATATCCTTCAATTTTAGCACTTTCTATTTAATTTTAATGAATTTTTTCTTCCACTTTTTTAATGAGAACTCGAAAGTTTGCAATAATCAGGTTTGTAAAAACTGTGGCCAAATGACAAAAGAGCGGAATGGCATGGTGAATGAGCTTTTTAACGAGAAGCAAATGTTTCAGCGTTGTTCGTCAATCTCATTTGCTGTGGGTTATCCATCTGTCGGGCGGCGACAAGGCTCCCATTTCATTCATTCGCTCGTTTGTCAGAGCGAAACAGAGATTCGTTCGTCGGCGCAGCAAAAATCGTGCTAAAAACGAGCATTTTCCTCCGCCTCGGCGGAGTTAAAGAGCGACGGCTGTATAAAACTTGGTGCATAATTTATACATTCGAATGTGAATAAATCCTTCCCACACGGAGAGCTCTGTGTGTCAGTTCCAAGTATGGCTCCTCAGAATGAAAGACCCACACTCGACGCCAACGCGGCCTCTTCGAGCCCTGATTTCTGCTCGAGCCTTGGTGGTTTTCTCGACTTAATTGTCCCACTTGAGATGCCACGCTCCAGCAGCATTCGTCCGAGATAAGAATGCCAAAAATAATGCAATTCAAGATGCAGCGGCGCGTGAATGGCTGCCTTTGCTTTTATCACAACAAGTGGGGTTTTGTCCGAGGATCTTTCTTTAACTCCTGGCATTTCAAAATTTCAGATTATAATTAAAACTAGTACAGATCATAATTATTTAATTTCTAATATTATTAATATTTATTTCATCCTTAAAACTTCAACGTTTTTCAATTTTGTAGAAAATCTTGCTTGAATGTAGGGTATTTTAGCTTCAAATTCAACGGTGTAAAAAAAATTGGCCCTAAATTATCAAATTAAATAAATTGATGCTACTTCTAAAGATTTCAATTTACTTAATCTTAATTAAACTCTGCCCTTATAATTGTATTCAAAGTACACACAAGATGATGTTAAGGTCCCGACTGAGTGCTCTATTTACTCTGGCCTGCAAACCGTTAATTAATAATGTACCAAAGGCGGCGCTGACCTCTCTCTTCCCTCTCGCTATGTTCGCGCTCACACATTTGTACCGTACAATGCCGCCGCCGCTCTTCGTGCACGATAATTGCGTTTCCAGTCCGTACATACACAACATGAGATAATGGTGTGTGCGGTGGTCAGTTGGAAAATTAACTGTAACATCCTGTGAGTGCAAGTTGAGTTGAGAGCGCAGTGAAAATAACAATTGTTGCCGCTCCACTTCAACCAGACACGTTTCAATTTCTTATCTTGAAATATACAATAACTTCTTCACTTTCCTACTTTTTTATGGAAAAAATTATTAAATTTTTAAAACTTATTTTATTTTAAAATTTTTGTTAATTTGTGTGCGTGGCCAAAGTTAGATGCTCACACAAAGCACGTTCCACCTTCAAATCAATGCAAACATTCCACCAAGGTGCGTGACAAACTATAAAACGCAGCAGATTTTCCCCAATTTTCCCCTAAAAGTTATTTCAGTGACGTGCCCTGTGTGCCGAGATGCGCGATCGCGACCAAATTATCTCCGAAGCAGTAAAAATACTAACGTGCTCGGATATTTTCATATCTGCCGTGCCAGCTGTGCGTGGGTGGTTTGCTCATTCAGAATGTCTATCGCGGTGCACGGCGGCGGCATCAACCCGACATAAAAGAGCCAACCGACGGGTCACGTGACCTCCGACCGCCCCAGAATAGAGAGAAAGAGCAACAAAGGAGGTGGTCCCTCGCCGGTTATTGGGGCTAAAAACGGTGCTTTTCCACGCACGACCCCCGCCTGCACTTTTAGTACACAGACAGTCGGCTCCACTGGGGGCTGTTCACAAAGGAAGGCCTTACAACCAGTTCACTTGCAATAAATTAACATAGATTAATTGAACCCAAGTGACCTGAAATTCTAAATCAAATAATAAATTTTCAGCTCCAACAGAGGACATCAATTTTGCTTTAATTTTATTTAAAATGATAAAAAAATGTACATTTTAAAAAGCGACTAATTTTTTTTGCATTTTCTTTAATTCAATGTAATCAAAAAAGATGAAAAGGCTGCTGAACTATTTTTTTTTTTAATTTCATCGAATTATAGCAGATTAATGGAAAACAAAAAGGGACAACTTTGGCTGAGAGCTTTCTTCCGTGGCTCAAACTAGAACACGTTCTGAATGAAACCAACTTGAGTACAGACCCGTGTTCTCCGCCTGCTTGCGGCAATCCCCAGCTCAAAAACAGCCCCTCCATACTATGCACTGAGCTCTTTCAAAACAAACACTTCATTTCAATATCTAGAAGCTAAAACGTGAAGCACGTCTTCGGCAGCCTTCCCGAAATAATTTGTGGCACAAGACGAGCGGGGAGACCAAGAATTTTCCGATATCTGCTCGGCGGACGCATTATTTTCCGAGAAAAGACGGAGAAGAAGAAGGACGGGTCTTTTTAATGAAGTCTGGAGCAGCGACGGCTCGTCTCGTTTCTTACAACAGAATAGAAAAAGAACGGCGTTGTTTTTCACATTCTTTGGAACAATAAATCGTTTAAGTTGTTTCTATACAGTGAAGGTCGAAGGCGCGTCACTCGCAAGCGTAGTAGTTGCTCAAGAAAGACGCTACGAGCAAACCATTTTTGTTGGAAACATCGCGAAATGAACGTTTCGTGTTTTTTAATCAAGAGAGTTTGCACATTTTAGCACGAATTACAAGATTTTATTTTCTGACGGCATTCTAGGAAAACTTCTATGGAAATTTAAAATTTACGCTTTAAAAACCTTATAATTAAATTTTCCGCCAGCCTATTTAGTTTTTTTACTTTAAACTTTTTTTCTTTTTAATCCTCCTTTGCATGTCCCTCAATATTTTAAGCAAAACGGCAGCAACCTGCGAGCCTGCTGCATTTTATGGCTTTGGCAAATCTGCCGGCTTTTTTCATAGGCCGATGAATGGGGCGTAAAATTTTACGGTGTCAGATATTCTGGGAGCCGCTCAAGGTTCTTTTTGTTTCGTCCTGCTGGAATTTGCGTGCGAGCAGTGGATTAGCAGTGTGTGCTGCGAGGGGCACTCTTCTGAGCCAGTGAGCAACTGAAAAGCCCTTTATAAGCAACTTCGTCATCGATCCGCTCATCTGCATCCCCCGCAGAATCAAACTGCTTGACGGAAGTCGCAATCAAAATTTGCGATAAGGTGAAAAGGTTTTTTTTTTGCAAATAATGAGTTTACCAGAGTTTATCAGTAAAGAAGGCCGAAAAAAGTTCAAAGCGCATAAAATTGTGCCAGATTTTGTATGACAATGGAAAGCTCATAAAATTTCCCAATTAAACAAGTTCATTAGTTCTGATATCAATAAGCAATTCAGGTAACCCTCAAGTCAAATTGGATTTTTCTTTTATTTATTCAATACTGTTTACTCTCTCGATCCTCAGAGGGAAATTTTCCATCGCCCATTTTCAAAGTTTTGTTTTTACTCAAACTTTTTGCAAACTTTCATTTTAATTTTACTCAAATAAATATTACTATTTTTGGTTATGTCTCAATGTTCCAATTAATGTGTCGAAAAAGTAATAAATTATAAAATTATATTCCATTGTGCATCTAGGAAAAATTAAATAGCTTTTAAAGTAATTGGACATGGTATAATAATTTCATGTCCGCCCGCATAATGCACTTTGTTTTGACGCAACAGGCCTTCAGTTCCTCCAGTATATCAATTTCACTCGGCACAATGTCACTCCAGTCTGTTGGAGCGAGCAGGGTCTAGTCGGCTGGCCTTTTAAATTCCATTTTTATTACTTAAGTCCCTTTTAGCAGAAGATGTTGACGCCGAGATAGAGGGACGTAATAAAATCTGTGCTTGGCTGAAGTTTCCGAACACAAAAAAATCAGCGATCGACAGGAGATTGGTGAATTTGAGCTCTCAACGGATAAACGGCTAAGTAGAAAAACAAACCATGCAGCTGATGACAGTTTCCTGACTGAGTGTTGTGTTAAATAAATCAGCCTCACTGAGTCATCTCTGCGTGCCCGCATGTGAGCGCAGGAGATGCATCCAGTATGTGTTTTAATAACACAGAAGCTGCATGGTGGTTGCTCTCGGCTCTTTAAATAATAACATATTTTCTCACGTGGTTGGCAGAAAGAAAAAGACAGCTTGGCAAATTCGTGAGAAATTGCTCAAATTTTCCGCTGTTTAACTATAAATTATTTGGTCAATTTTTTTAATCCTCATTTGTATGTTTCAGGTTATGAAGATTTACTTATATTCTTTGCTTGGTAGTTCAATTGAAGCAGTTTGAAAGTGAGCAAGTTGGTGAGAGAATGGAGTTGCTCAAGAGACTGTGCGGCCGTAATTGGTGCTACAAGGTGAATCGGCGGTTGAATGAGCCATCTGGCCAAAGTTGGGTCGTTTGGATAACAAACAAGTGTCACTTTCCAACGGTTTTGAATCGCTTGTGACCAAAATTGGTCTTCAGTGTGAATTCTATAAAGCATATTCACCAGTTCAAATGATTTCTCTTTGACCAAAAAAAAAAATCAACAACAGGGAAATATATTAATATCAAAGTCCAATTAAGCTCGGTATATCCAGGCAAGGATATTTTTAAATCTAATTAGTGTCTTTGCAAGTGAGAATTTGATTAGCAAGAACCGCCAACAGCAAAAAGTGCTTTAATTACATCTCACCGCCGGCTGCGTCGTCGCGAATTCCTTTTGTGCGAATCCACGCCGACTGGAGAGGAAGAACAAGCGCGACAAAAGCTTTTGCCAGAGAGGAAAGGGGTTGACACAATCCAGCCTTTCTCTCTTCTCTTAAAGACTTTTACCGGCAGCGTTTTACTTTGAACCATCAAAGCAAGCGAGCAGGATGCGGTTCCCTGCATTCGCTCAATTAATGTGCTGGGTGATGTTTGCGGATTCAGAGCAAAATTGCTCGTAGAGCGGACTGACACAGAATTCATTTTTCCTACCAAATTTTTACCACTCACTCTGAAAATTTTAAAAATTTCGTGAGATTTTCACGTTTAAAAATTATTTTCCTCAATAATGCTTGAACATTCTTTTTGCCGTTGAAAATAGAATCCAGTCATATTTTTAAGCTCAGAAACTTTAAAAGATAAATTTAATTATAAAAAACTTGCATACAAATTAAATATAAATGATCTGATTGAACAAATTTTTTTTTTTTTTTAATTTTCTTTATTTCATAGTTGGAAGAACTTATTATTTTTCTTCCATAACTATCCTGTTATAATGGTGAATGATAAAAGTTTTAAGGAAAAGACATAAAAATAAGATTTTTAAAGTAATTTTTATGCCACAAAACTGCGTCATGGTGGCTTTTTCATAATTCTAACAAGCCTCTGGACGTAAATAAACTGTCGCAGCCAGCACGGTGACTCACTTCTGGTTGGTGCCCTTTGGCCGACGCAACCTTTGAACGCGCGAAAGGACGCCGGCACGGAAGTTGCCGCTCTTGTTGTCGCTCGCCATTAATAACAATAACGCTAATGGAGCGCCAAATACCAGCAGCAGCACCACGCGGATGTCGTTTTTGTACAGTGGCAGGGCCCGCGCTCCAAGCCGACGTTGGCAAGACGTCAACTTTCCTCCGCGTTTGCCATGCAAACACAGACACCATTCAATTACACGTTTGTGCATTTTAATCAGCCGGCAGTGCTCGGGGGAGATTACCAACGGAACCTGCCAACGTTGTTTCATCCAGAGACGTGATTAAGGCGCCATTGTCACTCTTGATTGAATCAAGTTAATTTCGCTGAATTTTTAGCGTAAAAATTCTCAAATTTTAAAATCAGCTGATTTATTTGAAAAATTGAATTCAAATTAGCAAGCAAAATATAATTTTTTTAATACAGAGAAAAAAAATACAGCGAAAGTTGTTTAGAGGATTGCAGCGGATCTTAAATCATTGAATAGCATTTTTAAAACAGAAAATTGTTCTCTCCAAGGCTGATTGTTACATTTTACACTCATTATTGGAAAATTGCACGTTTAAATTAATGAGTTTGAGTCAGACAAGCGTGACTTCTTCTTAATTGGATGTAAATGTGATATGGAATAACCGACGGCGCGGGCTATCCGGTGATGTTTGCGTTACTCATTCTGATCGTGCATCATCGCCTACCATGTTATCTGCTGATGGAAGACTGTGTTTGATTCTATACAATTCGTATACTTGAAAGAAGTGCCGACGTGAGCTTTCAATTGAATCTTGCTCTCATCAGAAAAATAAATAAATTAGATAAATGTGAACCCTTGATATAAAATTGTATTTTTTTTTTATATTATAAAAAAAAGGAATAATAATGTCAATCTCAAAATCAAAAATAGATAAAATGCAAATTGAAAGTCAAAAATGAAAAATTGAGACTCAAGTGATTGATAACTTTTCAGACTTAATCTCCCAGAGGGTCAGTGTGTTGCTAATTAAAAACAAAATATTCTAATGGCAAAAGTACATATTTTGAATTGATAAATCTCTACATTCCCGCTGCATATTAAAAGTAATTTGTAAATTAAAACAACAATTAATGGCAGAAAAGTCAGCGAAAAAATATTTTTAGTATAGTTTGTTACATAACCAACCACTGCAATTTATTTTAATTATTCTAAAACAAATATCATAAATTGATGTGTTTTTTTTACTTGTAAATTATTTACATCATCGTCGATTTATTTTAGATTTGTATGTTCTGATAAGTTCCTCAAATCACTCATACATAGCTCACACCTTAATTTTATTTCATACAACATCCCTGACCGCATACCACATTTTTTTCTGGCCCGGTTTCCTCCCAATGTCAGGATAAAGATAAGTTTCAACGATTGAATCAAACTTTTAAGAATGATCTCCGAGCAACAAGTTTTTCTTCCGAAGAGCGAATTCCTAAATATTTGAGCACCTCAAGCAAGTTTTGACGTTAAAAAGTCACAGACACCTGTCACCGTATGCAATCTTGCACAGTTTCGTTTCTGATTTTCTCGGCACCAAAAGTGGGGGAAATCAGTGCGGTCTCGGAACATCGAAATCAGTGCATAATTGAGAACCTCTAATTTGGTGTCAACAAAGTTACTTGGAAAAAAGTGGAAATAAAAGGCGAATTTAAAAACCTTCCGACAACTCCGCGGAAGGAAGAAGAGTCAACTCTTTGACGTGGATAGGCGTCTGGGTCTCTATTGACTGGCCCGTCTGGAGTGCCAATTAATAAAAAAGGGGCCGGTCAATCGAGAGGACACACCGGGGACAAGAAGGAAGCTGAGTGCGAATGGCACGGCCTTGGCGAATTCATTAGGCCCTGCGTATGATATGATTGTTCATGATGGCGGCCAGTCGCCGACGGTGTTGGTTCGCAGAGTCACGCTTTTGGGAAGACGCTTTTGGCTGCAGGTACAGATCAGTTGGGGCCGTGGGGATGTTCAAAGGGTAGCTACTCACCCGTCGCCGACGACGACACACTTGATAGCCTGCATTTCGTGCTCGGCACCCACCCAGCAGGAAATAAAAAGCGTCTGGCTGATGGGCGGGGAACTGAACTCACTGTGTGTGTGTATTATGCACAACGCAAGGCAGACAACCCGACTAAACTCGCGTATGTACCAACCTTAGCAGGATTCTCCTGTGCGCGCGGCAGCGGCAGAGTGGGCAACTTGAAAGAAAAAAACAGGTTTCTTTGCACCTTGGAGAATTGCTCGTCGGTGGTCGGTGGCGCTGCAGTCGCCTAAGCAAAAAGCACCGGTCCCTGCACGTCTGCCCTCTGAAGTTTATACGAGGAAACTAGAATTTTGCGAATTTTTTCGCCAATTTTCCGGTTTTTCTGGGCTTGGTTGCTGCTTTCGGTTTGTATTTGAATTTATAATTTTCCGAGCTATTTTTTGAAAACATATTAATGGTAGCTTTCGATAGGGAAAGGCTTGAAATCGGCGGAGCAAGGTGGTGCCTCGATGCGCAATGCGCCATCATCAGTCAGTTTGCAGCTGAGGGGTTCGTTCCGTAGCGGAGAGAGCCGGAGAGCGATGTTGGAGAACGGTGCATGTTGATGGTTGTGCTCACTCCGCGCACCGAATTCGCGAGCTTTTTATTTTCTTCTCTCCGCCGAACTGCGACCGTGAACTGCGAACATGTCTGCCTTCAGGTCTCGTGTGAGTTTTTGGTGAGCAGCACCCTTGCTGCTTGTTTCGTCTCGAGCACCAGCAACAGCAGCTTATTCTCAACGGCCACGATGGACCAGCCGAGCGTAGAGTCCATTGAGCCTTGGAAGCGGCCCTACTAGCCTGTTCGACCGACCGACCTGACCAATGGTTTGAGCACCATGGCCTCGGACTGTCGAGAGATCGTCGTTTTGGTGCTCGCCCTTCTCCACCAGTGCGACAGCTACCCCATCGACTGGACCAATACTGCAGGTATGAAAAATAAAAAATATTATGCAAAGAAACAGGGCATCTCAATCGTTATTGGGCCGCAATTCTAAACAAATTCGACTCTTTGATTAATATTATTACAGTAGCTATTAGATTTTTGCCAAACAAAAAGAAGAGAAAAGTATGTATTGCGAATTTGAAAGTTTGCATGGGTTGAAACCGACATTTCAATTCTTTTCTCTATTATTTAACATTATTACAAAATTAAAAATAAAGATTGCCTTGTATCAAATTAAGGAGAGTTGAATTGCTACGCAATTAGAATAACATTGACAAAATTTATATTTCATTATTTTGATCTTGAGGTTTATAATTTGAAGTGAAATTTTTATATTTTTCTTCTCACCAAAGTAACATATTAATTTGTTATGAAAAAAAAAAAATAAAAAATTAATTCAAATAAGTGACAGAAGAGATTTTTATCTCTTATTTGACGCTGAGAGAGCTAGCAATTTTTCATCAAGATATTCACGCAATCTGAAGTTTCCTACAATATTAAATTTCAAGATATTGTAACATTTTATTTTATAGCATTAATTAATCGCTTTTTATAAAAAAAGCTTAGTTTCAAAAAAAGTTAATTCCAATTTTTTATTTTATTATTTCTTTTGACAAAAAAATTTGAATATAAAAATTTTCAATAAGTAAGATAAATTTTATTTGTAAGAATTCCACGCCCGCCTTCCAAGTTACCAATTTTTGAACACAATAATGTAAGTGCCATTTGAGCATCCGATCGAAAGTTCTTCCTGTCATGATCACGACTGCACAGCGTGCAGATTAACAACTCGTAAATAAATTTCCGCGCCTGCATAATTACGACACTATAATTACGACAGCACTAAAAGTCTAGCGGCTTTGGAAGGAAAAATTTTCACAAATTGCAAAAATATGCAAAATATTTTGAGCACGCCGATTTATAATTACACGTGTTTTTTTACACGCTTTCTTCACATTCCATACAATGCGCCAAGAATCTCTTTCTTCTCATTCATCTGCGTGATATAGTCGGTGATTGCAAATTCGATTGAGCGACTTTGCACTATTTTGCAGAGTACTTCTTGGTGCAGAACAAGAAAAAAAATCTATCTCAGAAGTCGGTTTGGCGTAGCCTTGCTCTCTTTCCATTCATGCATGGTCAAACGAACGACAGACAGAAGCAGGCAGTGCCGCCGTCACCGAGGCAGCCAGACAGAAAAATAATTTCACAAAGGCTGGCAAAAGACGCGAGGAAAGGATTTGTGCAGACACTTTGCCAATGTACCTATACATGCAGGAGCACGTTTCACGCCGACAACAAGAGCTCCCGAGTTGAATATTTTCCCACTTGGTATTGTTTGAAGATCAAATCAATTGTAGCAATTTGAAAAACAATTTGAAAGGTATTATTAAAAAAAAAATCGTGGTGATCCGTCTCATTGAAAGAAATTTAATGTTTCAACAAAAATATTTGTAAATTTGTGTAATTTAAAACTAAAAACATATTTATTCATTCTTAATTTTAATTATTTTATGCCTTTCAAAAGCCAGAATGAATGAATTAACTATTGTTACATAAGGATTAAAATTTTATAAGACTTCCTTTCTTTAAAATTGATTTTTCAAAATCCCCAAACTTTATAACTGCATCTCACTCAGTCAAGTTGTGAAACAAAAATTATTTATCTTCAAAAGAAGAAGAATAAAACACTTTTACGGCTCAACTTTATTGCACCAATAGTTCAAAGCCACGCAGAAAAAGTTGAAAACAACATTGAAACTGGCAGCGATTGTGTTGCATTATGAACATAAATGCTGAGAGCGCGCAGCCCATTCTTTCCAGTTTCCACGAATCGCCTCTGCCCTGACTCACTTTGATCATTATTTCGCTTACGATTTTATCTTTCACACTCTCGCACATTTACCAAACAAGCAAAGATTCTATAATATTGCAATAAGTTTATTGGAGAGCAGGAGGCGGAAGAGAAGAAAAACAAGCAAATCATGCGCGGTCGATTTGATTACACCTCGCGTCTTCTATATTTATAATAAAGAGCCCCGTTATGTTCCATAAAAACTATGAAAAAAAATCGCTGCTGGGTGTATAAAGAGACTGATGCACGCAGTGGGTCGCTCGCTCCGTCGGTGCTGCGGCAAGATAACATTGAAACGACGCTGCCGGTACCGTAACACCTGCAGACTGATTTTCAATGCGCTCAATATTAGCATTTAGCCTCATTAGCACTCGAGCTACAATGGAATTGAATGAAAATCATGTTTGTTATTATTTGAATGCACCTGCGCCTGCCGTTTAGCCATTTTTTTATTTTGTGCTCCCATTAATTTTTTATTCTTTTGGATTTGCTTTGGTGCCTTCTTGAGAGGATAAAAAAGTTCACAGAGTGGCAAATTTATCACCATACTTGGTTTTGACGCACGATTGACAAATTTTAACTATTTTATAATTATTAGTTTATCAATAAGGAAAAGGGCGTCAAGATGAGGAAAGTGGCAGAACTAACCGCAGTATAATTAACATCAAATGAATTTTTTTTCTGTTAATATCAGTGTGTAATAATAAATAGGTGAAATTGAAATAATTATTAATTTACAAAACTTAAAATCCCTGAAAAACCATTCTGAAAAAATATTGTATTTAAGAAAAGAAATGGCTTAATTAATTATAATTAATCAATGCACTAATAAACTTGAAGGTTATCACTTATAACATATATAATAAAATAACTATTAATTAATTATAACTTAAAAAGATACAATCGTTAGAGGTAAAAAGATCTACCTGCTTTCATTCACATTTTTTGTGAAAAATGTAAGACATGAAAAAATCAAGCCTTTTTTAAATCGACTTAAAATGTAACTCTGCTGTATCTGATTTGCCAGATTATTGTGATTATTTTTAGGCTTTTTAGAAATTTTGGAAATTGTAAAATATAAATTCATTATATTGTATATTGTTAAATTGTATATTTTTAAAAATTAATTTACAAAAAGTAGGTACAGAAAAATGAGTTTTTCAAACTAATCGCGAGTTATAATGTATAAAATATTGCGTGCTTGAAACCATGAAATCTAAACGTCAATATTCAAATTTCTCGTTATTAATTAATCTAAATAATCGATTGACAATTCAAAGTTTTAGCATGTATTTCGTTGTGAGCAGTCAACGTTGGAATTCAAGGCGATCGGTTAATGGTGTTGTTTCACTTGAAAGTGGCGTGGAAAAGGGCAATAATATGTAATTCCAGTTCAAGTTTATTGATGACGTCCTTCTTTGCCCGAAGAGAAGCAGCAAAAATTCGCTCAGAGAGAAAAATTAAATTGCAAAAAGAAAAGCAAGGCGCGTTATCTACATCGAAGTGGCCTTGCTACAGAGAAGGCATGCAAAATGACACAATGGCGCAAAATGGAAAAGCCTCTTCTTCTTCTGCTCCGCCGCTTATTTAATTCACGCGGCTCGAGCGCTAAATTAGTCCCGCAGCCATTCGCGTCTGGCGCAATTATTCATTAAAAATGAACGCGCAAAAGCTGCTGGTGGTTTAATTCTTCCGTCAGCAGCGAGAGTGAAAATATTGCTCCGCTGGCATTTGAATGGGGTATAAGTACGTACCGCACATGCACGGCGAGTACACACAGCCGGTTCACGACCAGTGTAAATAGCTGCAACCAACGGGCACACAATAACTCGCCCGCGATGACTCACATAATAATATCTCTCGCGCGCGCGTTCCCTCCGCCTTCATTTATCTCTCGCGCCGCGGCCGAAAACATTTCACTCATATGCCATCGCAAGACCAAGAGACGGACAGAAAAAGATAAAGAATGAAAGAAAGAAAGAGTTAGACCTGCTGCTCCGGTTTACTTTTTTGGACGCCCTCAAATTTGGGTGTGAGGCCAAAAAGTTCAAAAGAGGATAATTTTTTGGTGAAACAAAATATTTAAGCTGAAAGAAATACCAATATTCATTTAATTTTTTGCTTTTCAATGTTAAATAATTTGAGACAAGAAGAAATTAAGAAAAATTTTGTTGAAGGTTTGTTGAATTTTTTTAGTTCTCCAAGGATTTTAATAAAAATAAGCCATACAAAAAGGACAGAAAGTAACTCAATCTTGTACGTAAATCTCCTTAATCCAGTTCATATGCAAATGGATTTCTCCATCCAGATCACTTTTTATGTGTTATTATATTATCGTTGCTATTATGTTCAATGAAAAAAAAGTGAGAGATTGATTAACGTAAAAAATTCACATATATTATTGCTTTTACTAATTTAGATTAAAAAAAACTCCAAAATGAATATCAAGTAATTTAAATTAATTTATTGTACAAATAAGTGACAAAAAGTAACAAAATGTCTTTTAAGTTATTTAGGTTTGAATTAGAAACAAAATAGTTTGACACTGAAAGAATAAAATAAATAATATTGATTAATTATAGTATTTAAATTTAAATCTAAAATTAAAAAAAAAGACATATAAGCTCTTTTAGTCCTCCTGTGAGATAGCATTGCTGCTTTAACATGGTTCTCCCTGGAGGAAAATACTGGTAGAAGAAGCCCCTATAACAATTTGTGGTGTGTGTTTTTTCCCATCTTTTTTACGAGTCTGAAGAATCGATTGTCACTTTTGATGCCTCAGAACAAAGTTCCAATGTTGGTCCACCGGCGAATGTGCCCTTCAAAAGCGAATTTGTTCTCCGCTGCCTGTCCACGTGGGCCGGTCGCTCTCCATCTCTCTCAATTCGCTCGGACAGACAAAGGCAGCGGAATCCGTCCCGGCAGCAGCCACGTCGCACGGTGGCCGCCGCTTTGTTGAAGATCCGATTATCCTTTTCTTTTTTCGTCTTTTTCCTCGCGTCGTCTGCTCGCAGGCGGCGGCGGCGGGCGCTTCAAATCCGTCTCTACTTTTAATTACTTGGTTGGTTAGGTGTAGTTTTGCGCGCACATTATATTTTTAGCCGGCGCGTCCCGAGAGCACCGCCACTCGCCCGCTATTGATTTCGCCGCCGCTCCAACTCGAAATCCAATGTGCGTGATTCTGCCAATGCATTAAATCTGCATATGCTTACGAGCAAACTTTGCTCTTGGTTTTTCGGCCGATGATTGATGATGTTTGAAGGACGGAGCTAATTTGGTCGTTTGTAAATATGGATTTTTGGTGTATTTTAAACTCGTCTTAATGACGGCTGTTTATTTTTCCACTGTGGTCCGATTTGCTTCGACTTGCGCGTAGGTGCAAATCGTGGGTCGACGTGCGCTCTGTTCCGGCGTGTCTCAAGTGAGTGAGCCTTGAAAAGTCACATTTGGAGCTCAGGTTGTCGAGGTACATAACAATCGAGTAAACTTTATTGCCCGTGGTGATCTCAATTTTGATTTTACTGTGCTATTTATTGTGGTGTTGCTAATTTTATGGCCTATAAATGCTGAAGGTGGAATTTAAATTTTTAAATTATATCAAGTTTTCCCATGCATATTCAAATAATTAAGAAAGAAAAACGTAAAATTTAATTAATTCAACAACGTAAATCAAAATCAAAGTGAATTATGAAGAAAAAAATAGAGAAAATCAATTATTTATTAACACTGAATATCAAATTTTGCTATTCACTATGACTGACAATGAGAGTTTCTTAGAATCCAATTTAGGTGGTGAAATTTTGCACACCTGTCTTTATAAAATGACTTTGGCAGACTTGGGTGCTTTTGTCTTTGCTCTTAATGCCATTTTTGAGGAACAAAAGCCCAAGTTTACCGAGCCGAGCTTAATTCCCGTTCCGTCTCGCGGATGTTCGTTCCTCTTTTTGCCATAGAGCAGCAGTGCAGCGGAACTGAGAAACGCCTTCGCGAAATTCAGCTTCTGCTGTCAGCCCATCTGGCGCAAGAAGATTTTGCACTTGTACATACGCCGGCCGGCCGGGGCTTTGTGCTGCGACCGTCATGTTTTAAGTCTTCTGCAGCATCTGCGAAATCTCTTTATACGATTACTCACAAGTTTTTATAGCTCGGTACATATATACACATGACACGCCGCAAGCCTTTTCCCTCCGCTCGCCATACAAATCCAAATTATTTCGCAGCAATTTATTTTCCAGGCGATTTCAACCCACGGTGCCAACTGGACGCCATCATTTATTATTTTGGCAACATGTGGAGAGGAAATGTAATAATTTGGCCGCCCTTATTTTTGTTGTTAGTCGCACAAAGGTGCAAAGACTAAACGCTCTTTTTGTTTTGTAAACTCGTGTCGCAATTTCTTATCGCGGTCGTTTGCTGAAAAATAATCCTCGCTGGCGCGACGCACAGGGCTGATGTGCGTCACTTTGAATAATTTAATTAGGACTCTTAACTCTCAACTAAAGTAAATAAATGCATAGCGGCGATTTAACGCTCCAATGCAAGCAAGACATGACTTGGAGGTTTCCCAGAGAAAATACATACTCGACTGCTGCACTTGGTGCTTCTCATAGAGATGAAAAATATTGGCAACTGTTCGTAATGCTCCTAATTTAAACCTGTATTTGACCATCTGTCTGTATATTGAATTGCATACCAAAAATATCTTTTGTGAAAAACGCAATTCATGGCAAGATTAAACCGATTCTCAAAATATATTGCTATTATTCACTTTTATTTTAAAATACTTTATTCCAAGCTAAAAACAACATGCCATGTAGAAATAGCTCTTTTATGATCAATTTTGATTAAAAATTATTTTCCTTGTCGGTAATGAAAATTGCTTAAATTGTAATTCATTATTAAATAGATATTTTCATTTTATTAAGAGGCTTTATATTAAATTGATGCTTTTTTTTTAGATTAAGGATACAAATCGATATTCCAATAATTTTTAAGCCACCAATGTCTATGCCGAGCAGTCTAAATTTGGCAGCTCTTGCTTTTGCGCATACTTTTGTGACCTAAATATCACACTGATAAGAAAAATTCGTGTAGCAAACCTGGCAAAATCGACCCAAAGCCCGCAATGCATCAACAAATTTAATCCTTTTTGGCCTAAGTCAACCACAATAAATAAATCTGCTAGTTGCCGTCGTTGGGGAAATCAAAATAAAAGGGCCGCCACTTTTGTCCTGGAAATTTTATTGGATTATCCTGCTCTGGCTGCAGCTTTATGCAAACACGCGAATTACGTACCGAGATTGAATAACGCCCTCATTGAGCAACTTTTTCTGCAACTCGAGCAGCCTTGCCCGACAATCAGTCGCAAGGTCGGAACGGGGGGACCGCTCAGTCGTGTCCAATTAATTAGCACTTGACTCATTTTGACGCTAAACGTCGAGAGCGTTAATTTATAAAACTTTGCTTATCAGGTTAAATTTATAAATTGGCCGGTCTTGACGTAGAATAACTTTTCTATAAAATCCATCCTCCGTCGGGATAACATGATTTACGCAGAACCTATGGTCTCAAGGGGGATGAGGTCAAACGAGTTTGGCGTCATCAACACTGGAGTCTGAACTCGCTTATCAGCAGCAGTTTCATTCATGGTTGCGGCGGTGCACGTGTGTACACGATTCGCCGGCGGTGCTACTTTTAATCGAACATTTATCTTGTCGCATCTTGTCCTCCATATACTTACAATGCAACTGCAGCTATACATATTTAATGGACTATTTCGTAATCAGCTGCTGGAATTTAGAATGGTGAGGTGTGCAGGGAATAAATTTATAAATATTACAACGTCCTTTAAATGTAAGGTGATTAAAAGTAATAAAAATTAGCAGTGGTTTTTGGAAATAATTTTTTTTTTAAATGGCTTAAACTTGTAATCTAAAATGATTATTAAGAAAACAATTTTCCAAGCTTCATAACAATTAATTGCAAGAAATTTTTATATTTATCTATTTGAATTATTCACAAGTGTTCACAAGGCAATTTTCCTCTAGCGCTGGGTCATGTTTTGAAATTGAGTTAAAAAGAGCAAAGTTGGAACATTTAATAGTTACATATATATTTACTGTCATATTGCAGATTACATTTTCACTAGGATTTTAATTATAATATTTTAATTTGTTATAAAAATTACAAAAACTGGCTAATTTGTTTAATTGGCAATACTTTTCTACTTGGGATCCACTTTTCAACTCAAAATTGTCAAAGAAATGTTGAACGAAGTATTATCCTCGGAAAAGATCATCAATTTTTATCATCTACCAATACTCATACTGATTTGATTTCATTGTTTCCAGCGTGTGCTAATTTTTTAAAAAGTCCCTGAACTTCTACAAGCTAATTCTCTTTTTAATCATACTGCGATAAGGTGGCAATCGCAACATTATTATTATTTTTTAAATATATACCGACTGCTGTTCGTTTGCGACGGTATCGCAATAATTATTGAAAAAAGTGTCTGGATATGAACAAGTCTTGTTTTATTAAACGTCACGTTGCGGTTTTATCAGCTCGCAAGAACGACCGACCGAGAAATCCAGTTTACAATTTTCTTGGCGACGCGGTAGGTAATCCAACCCCCGCGAGTGTGTCGATTGCGAGTGGCGATTGTACATTCTGTTCTGCTTGTATACGTGGATTGGTAACCAGTCGCTGCGGCGTATCTCGCCGCACGTATATAAAAATCACTCGTCGCCGAGAAAACTGCATGCGCGCCTCGTAATCCCTTTCACTCTTTGTATATCAAAGAGACGAATATCATGTAGGTGGCGAACGACATTCGTGCACTGCAACTATCTGTGCTGCTGAAATAGCAGCAAGATGGAAGAGTAGTACAAACTGCTCGCTCGCTTCTCAATTGGTGCACGCCGTTATTTTGCTTACGTAATGTGCGAGCAGAGCACTATTGATGTCACTGCGCCGCCAGTCCGTGTTGAAATTCTCACTTATGGTGACATTAAATGGCAAAAATAACTTCAACCGACAAAAATTTGGATCTTTCTTTCATTAAAAAAGAAAAAAGCTTATTTAAATATAAAGATTTTACGTCTCAAGTTGTGATCAAAAATTACATAAATTAATTTGATACCATTTGTATTTATATCTGGTAAAATAAGCAGTCTCTCATCTGAGTTACAAATTAACCTAAATAAAATGTTCTTGTTTTGTTCCAGGTGGAGCTGAAGAAGTATGGGGCCCAATTGCAGCAAGTCTGGTCCTTCTTGTGATGTGCGCGGCGTTGGCCCTTCTTGGCTGCGTCTGCTGCAGGAGAAACAAGTCTCCGCCTTTCCAGGTGAGATTTTTACCATCACTTTCAGTGTTTCCAAATGAAATTTTGTCAGCTCTTGATCGGCCGTTCCACATATCTCTGAATCTCTTCACGAGAAATAGGGAGACCATTATATATTTCAAATTCACATACGTAGGCGTCTCACCTTTGACCTCTTGGGAGCTAGTCAGCGAGAGAGCACCTTGCACAGCCCGAATTCAGTCGCCTTAGCAAACTCTGCGGAGTCTCGTCGTCGCAAAAATAAATTAGCGTCTTTTCATGATGCAGGCAGGGACGCAGCCCAGTCCTTTAAAAACTCCCCCTGTCATTTTCTCATACAGCGCACACGCGACAAAACCTTTCAAGAGCCCTTCCTTATTAAACGTCTCGGTGCCACGAAACGAAGCCAAGTGCCCTCGAGTCGGTGCGAAGGCGAGTAAGCGGTCATGTGCCAAGTGCAAACTCGGCCGCCATACATATATTTTGCTAGCCTAGTGCTTTCCCCGCTATTTTTCCGCCGGAATAAATTCGTATCTTCTGTGTGCCCGGCGGCGCCCGAGGGCTATTTATTTTGCAAGCCTCCTCGAAAATTCATAAATCACACTTCTTCTCACAAAAGTTATTCAACGCCCTCCGTGGAGGGACAGAGAAAAACTAAAATATGAAAGGAAGGAAGAATGTCTCTGGGAGGACCATTTCTTTTATTTGCCGTTCCATCTTTTTCCCTTGATATTTTACATCTTTTTGTGTCTTCAAGAGTTATTATTAAGAGTCACGACGGCTCTTTTTCTAGGCGAGTAAGAGATTATTCATTGCTTTTATGCAAAATTTAGTATAATTAAAAAATGTAATTAAAGAAAAATTGGCAAAACGTTCATTCAAAATGAATAAATATGTTTTGTGGGTAAAAATATAGATTTGTTTAGATTTAGATTTGATCTCGTCCCTATAATTTGTTTTAACATCTGGAAACCAATATGCATACAGGGACAAGGTTGATTCTTTTTAAGATAATTGTAAATTAAAAAAAGAGGACTATTATTATTTGGCAATTTTAATCTCCGAAAAATATTTCATTAAAAAAATCGAGCTAGTTAATAGCAAAGATTTTCCAACAAATTAAATGTATTTTTAAGTTTTTTAACTATTCTTTTTTTTATTGACATTGTTTTATTTTGTATTTGATGAGAATTTTCATTTCTATAGAAACCGTTAACAAAGGGAAAATAAAATTATAAATAATAGGTAAAAAGGAAAAAAATTAACATATATAAATTTTTGTACTATTAAGTCATGAGAAGAAGAATGAATTTTTATGATTTTTCTGACTTACGCTTTGGAATTCATCATCATTAGAGCAGGCTCATTATTCACGCGCGCAAGAAGACGAAGAATAAGGCGCGAAAATAAATTAATTTTGTTTAGCCGCGGCGCAGATTTATAACACTTCCACGGTCGCACAAGCAGCAGCACGTCCACGTTTGCAAATAGGACGTCACGTTTCTCCCATGAAATTAAACTAATGGGGTAATTTTTCTCCTCATTCTTCAAAATATGTTTATTCTCCAAGGAAAAAAAGACAAAAGATCAGTGTGAATCTGCTGGATAAAAATAAAGAACGTGCGTTCGTTGACATCACGAAGTCTCTCGAATCGGGCGAGCGACCCACGCACCCAAATTATACATACCGGACCTTTTCAATTACCTTCTTCTCCTTTCATTCAGGATGGAACCACTCGTCTCCGTTATTATTTTATTCTCGCTGCTCGCGTGCTTTTGTGCAGCCAAAGGAGGAGTCGCCGGAGCGTCCCCGGCACTAAATTTTTTATTTCCTACCTCTGCTCGTTCTGCAGTCTGCTGGGGGAATCGATCACGTAACGAGCAGATTTCGCTCTCATTAAGCAACAGGAACAAAATCAATGCACACTTCTGGCGACACCACCAAGGCAGAAGAATCGATGGCGGCCGAGTTTTATTATACGAGAGGTTGTCGTTTCTTTGTTACATCCACGACACACATCTTTTTTCTCTTTCGCAAAGTGACATTTCTAGTCAGCCATCCAACGCGGTGCCAAGCGCTCATATTTTTATTATGTACCATGGTGTTTTTCTCCCTCGTAACGTGCGCACTGGGTCTAATTTGGCGCTTCTAATTCAAACTGACAATGTCTGCAACACTGCTGGCACCCACCCTGAAATTGAACGTCAAAATTTGCTGCCAGTTTTTGGCATGCTGAAATAAATTTAATTTGATTCTTTTTGGCTTGCACTTTTGAAAATAAAATTGCTTTTTTATATTATTTAATATATTAAGTACACGTTTTTACAATAATAAATCATTAATACAAATATCTTTTTTTTTTAATTTTCTTAATTATATTTTGAGGTAATCCTAGAGTGAACCAATTTATTACTTTTAGAGGATTTGAGCTGATGAGTCATTTGGCCATTTGTTGATAAAATAATGCAAAGTCCCTCAACCAATAGATCGGAATTCTCTAAATCTATATATCAGAAACAAGTCGATTCCCAGAAACCCAGTAGTGAAGGGATTACTGCTCTGGCATTCGCAAGTTCAAACCAAACGCGTGAAGTGTTTTGTTCATTGAACGCAAAAAGTTTTCAACCAGAAATTTGGACTGAATCCAAAGAAACGCGTCTGGTTCGTTGACCTTTTCCTAATTCAGCCGGTATTCAATAGACCGCAGATGTTGCACATCAGCACCCGCATGGCGCCGGAACTCCTATGACTTTGCGAGAGGAAAAGTTTCGCAACTTTTCCCTCGCGCACTCATGTTATTGCCTCTGATTTCTAAACAACGCCGCAAAATAAATAAGAAGAAAAAACACGCAAAGTTAATTCCCAGACTACTTATTTAAAGGCAAATATTTTGCATTTTGCTTCTGGAAGAATTCAATTTTAACAAAGAGAAAAAGTCACATTGAAAATTATAACAAAAATAAATTATATATTGACATTTTAGGCCCAACACGCTCATTCATGTTTGATCCGATCATCGTGGGTGGAGGGAAGTCAGAAATTCGCAGCATGTATATAGGGAGCCATTGTGCCGTAAACATTTTGAGGTAGATTGGTCGTTCGTATACATAGGTGGTGCATGTGCGGCGGTGCCACGCTGGATCGTCACGCCACAAATGCAGAATGCACGCTTCACGGAACTCGGTTGAAAGAATTGATTGACATCGACCATTCCGCAATAGACTTATTGTGATCCAATAAAAGGGAAGGTTGAATTGGATAAGCTCGTAAAGACTCCGTCACTCACACTGGCAAAAGCTGATGAGTTTTGCAGTCGTCGGAAGGAAATCATTCTGATACCCACGAGGATAGACTTTGAAAACATGACAGCTCAAAATTTTCATAATGAAATTAAAAATTAATTTTATTCTGATTAATAAATTCTTTGTGGAGGAACTATTTTATTTTTAAGAAATTTAGATTAAGTTTCAAGCACAAGAAGAAATTTTATATATAATCTCTGAAACAGATTGATATTTAATAAAATTAACTGTGTAAAATAAATCTTTCTAACAAAATCCAAACTTTCCATCTGATAGAATGCTTTAAGTAAAAGTTGTAAAAGAAACAAAAAAGCTCTCGTTATTTGCCAATTTTCCGCCAGCAGCATTAGCCGGTGAAATTGCTCGAGAAAAAATGCTCTCTTCACTTGTCCTCGGCGGCGAAGCCAAAAAAGCGGATATTGCAATTGTTCACACCAGCAATCCATGTTTTACAAGCGTGCCGCAGCTGATAGACCCTTTCTCTCTCCAAGTCGGTTACTGCTCTCATCTTTTTATTGTTCTGAAAAGTCAGAGCAAAGAAAATATAATAAAAACCGCCGTTATCAAATAAATTTTAGCCGAATAAAATGCCACAATGGAATGAAAAATCCACGAGAGCAGGCCGTCGTGCGTAACCGATTGGATTATATTTGAGTAGCTTTAGAAAGGGTCCCACCGGTGCACGCAAATTAGCTCAAAAAGCTACTCGACTCTCGAGGGGAAGATCGATGCCCCGGAATGCGTCCTGCAGAAAAGGAGCCGCCCTTAGAACGCAACTTTTTAATAAAGCTGAAAGCCGCGCCCTTTGCCTTAATTAGGGCACCTTTGGCACACAGGTAATTACTGTTCGTCGCGGGGTGCAGATATGACGGGGAAAAATTAAACAAATCGTTCGTGACCTTGACCTCTAGAGTTTTTTTCCTGATGGATGGCAAACAGTGCACGAAACACACACACACACCACGTGTGACTTCCAAACTAGGCCCTTTTCTGATATGTTTGCTCGCGGGGCGTCTCCTCCGACAATCGCTTCGTGCAGTGAACACCGTGGCCAATTATTTTATTAGCAGTTGTGCCGCCGTGCGGATCGATATTATTTTATTGCGCCTTACAAATTGCAGCGCGCTTTGTACTGGAAAAATAATGATCACACCTGATGTGTTGGAAGATTCATTGTTGTAACTGTTTGTTGACCAATTGAACTTATCCGCATCCGTTGCCAAAATCGTGTGGTTAAAAGAATCTTATTGAATAAGCCATACTGCCATTTATTTTAATATTTTTTTAAATTATAAAAAAAAAATAGAAAATTATATTCTTAAATTAAATACTTAAAATCAAAACTTTTTTAGAAAACACATTTCTTGAGATCACTTTGAAAACATTACGTAAAATTATGCAAAAATTTAAAACCAGTGGAAATTTTGTTTCTTATTCAAGAAAATTTTATATAATTAACCAGACGAGTTTGCGCTAGTGATCTGAATTAATCTGAATCACCGATCGCGCACATTGTCGTCCGGATGCACTTGAAGTCGCGCGGGTTGACTTTGAAAGGAGTCCGCGCGCCTGCTCGTCTCTTGATACACATTCAAGAGCTTCCTTTCAGCTGATGAACTAATAGATGCCCTCGTCACTTTGTCAGATGTCCGATAAAACAGCTCTGGGAAAGAGAAGGAGCGAGTGCACTTATGAATGACCTCACGAGCGTTGCGCTGAAAGATCCGAATCGCGCCGTTTATGAAAAATGTATACTTATTGATTTATTCCGCACGGTCGGTGACTCACGCCAGGAGGATTCTATAGTAAAAAAGTGACATCCTTAGCACACTTTTTAACATGTAGGATGTGGAAAAACGTGGCGTTTGTTTTTTTGTTTTCAACGTTTATTTCTTTGTCTCTAATGCACTCGAGGAACTTCAACGTTCCCCTTGGTAACAGTCTACCTGAACGACAAGCAGCTTGCTTTTACTGCTAATGCGGATGTTAAAAAGACATACTTGCGTAATAGTTCTACATTACATTATTTTGTTAAAAAGGAATCATTTGAACCCAGACTATCAAGTAGGAACAGCTGTTTTACGAAGTAAGTTTGAAACAGAGCATTTTTATAATAAAATTTATAAAATAAACGTGTAAAAAGCTTTCTAGTGCAGTAAAATTAATTTAAATGGAATTATTTCTAATCTCATTCCTAATTGACAAAAATTTTGAATTGTAATTATTAATAATTTAGTTAATATATTTCTATATTTTTAAATTTGAAATTGGTAATTTTATGTTTTCATATTTTATTTACTTTATCAAAAATGATAAAATGAGAGAGATGAGCAAACATTTTTACCTTTTTATACTCCATTTTATAAATATACAAATGTTATTTTTGTACTTAATAAATCAATAAAATATTAGAGCTAGCTGTTTATTCTCTTTCAAAATTTCACCTTTTCGGTGTTAATGTTTGACTGGATTATTGAAATGAAATTCAACAAAATTATTATTTTTAGAGGAATCATAAAAAAAAAGTTTTTTTGATATGTAATTTTTTTATTATATTAATTTATTTTTTCATTTGAATTAATTATAATTTTTCTTTTAGATATAATAGCTTGTATCTAAACTATTGAAAAACGTTATTAAGTAGGTTTCAGAAATTTCAGTTCTTAATTTTATTTACTATTTCAAGGCCCATTTTCTTTGAAATTTGAGACTTATGAAATTACTTACTCACATATTACATTTAATTTCAGTTTATAATTAAATTTACAATAATTGGGGATTTATTTGATTGGAACAACCCCCTTTGATGCGATGCTACAAATGTTGCGGCTACAATCACAAGGCTGTGAATTGCCGTTACGCCGGTCCCAAGATCTGCACCATTTGTGCGGAGGATCACCTGTGGAAGGACTGCCCCCATAAGGAGAATAAAGAAAAGCATAAGTGCATAAACTGCTGGAACCACAACCTAAAATGCAGCAGTGATGAGAAGAAGTTCAACGAAAATCACATAGTAATGAACTTCAAGTGCCAAAGTATGCAGCAGGCGATGAAAGCAGCTGAAGAACGTGCAAGAAATGACTAGCGTATGTGCGAATATGGTGAAAAATCAAACTCAATAATTTATGCCAATGCGCGTGGTATAATTAATAGTAAAAGTGACATTTTAAGGACGTTAGAAAAATTAACTCCCAGTGTGCTCTGCCTGAGTGAAACACATATAACGGAGGACATTAACGAATGTGAAACTAATATAAAGGGTTACAACTCTCTTTCGGTTTATTCACATTCAAAGCACACTGGTGGAGCATCAATCTATGTTCGTGAAGACATACCTTTTGAAAATATCTGTTCACTCAATAAAGCGCCATTTTGGTGGATATGCGGAGTTAAAATTAAAACTAAAAGGGGTGTTTTTTATATCTATTCATTATATCGCTCTCCATCTTACAGTGCTCACGAATTTATTGATTCTTTTGATAAATGGCTGCAAGAAAATTATATTAGTTCATCTAAGACAATTATAACTGGAGATTTCAATATTAATTTAAATGACAAATGTGAAGCAAGTAAAAAAATGTTAGATGTGATTTTTGACAATGGGTTGAAGCAATTTGTGAATTTCAATACGAGAATAACCAACACGTCAGAAAGCTTAATTGATTTTGTAATAAGTGATCATTTTGGCTTAACTCTACAGAGAATGAAACGAACTAAAATTGCGGATCACGAGACAATTAAAATTAAGTGTGACCTATTTGACACTCGGCTCAAAGTTCCGCGTGTGGTTGAAGTGAGGGATTGGAAAAATTTCGACTATGATAAACTGCAGGACTGCATGGAAAACATAGAAATCAAGGACAAAATGAACGCAAGTGAAAAAGCTGAGGCCCTCTTCGGTGAAATAGACAGAGCGGTGAGCGCACTTCTCCCCCACAAGGTTATTCTCCTGAAAGGGAGAGTGGCCGAGCCATGGGTGACCGAAGAAATAAAAAGTGAACAAGCGAAAAGAGACGCGGCGCGTGAAAAAGTGTATAATTGTGTTCCATCTGAAAAAGAAAACTGCTGGAAAGTTTATACTAATCTGCGAAACAGTTGTGTGCAGAAAAATAGAGCCGCGAAAAGGATGTATTATCATAAAAAAATTGATGCACTAAAAAGTGATTCCAAACAAATGTGGAAAACGCTAAAAGAAATTGTCAGCAAAAATAATACCAGGTCTCCAGTTACGGACATATCATTTCAAAACTGTAATATCTCTATAGAAAACAGTTTTAATGAATTTTTTGTGCAAAGTGTAGAAACTTTAAACATGAATATACCCAATGTTAATCGGAGAGATGCTGAGAGGTTAAATGAAATTCCACAAAAACCAGCGAATTTTAAATTTAGTTCTGTTGATATGGCGACTTTGTTGAACATTGTAAAAAATCTGAAGTCAAAAGCAGTTTCAGACAATCTTAACTTAAAAGTCCTGCTGCACTCATTTGAGTTCATACAGGACAAACTTTTGAATATTATTAATAGTGCAATTGCAGAAGGAATTTATCCAAATTGCTGGAAAAAGTCAATGGTGGTACCGATTCCTAAGGTCAAATGTCCTAAAGAGCCCCAGGATTTCCGTCCAATTAATATTTTACCATTGTGTGAAAAGATTTTTGAAATTGTGCTGCACATGCAAATTGTAAAGTATGTTGAAGAAAACAACATACTTTATGAAATGCAGTCTGGTTTCCGAGGCAAACACTCATGCGAGTCGGCAATTCAGGCAGTGTTAAGTGCGTGGAGAAAATCAGCAGACGAGGGTAAAATAACAATTGCTGTATTTCTTGACTTTAAAAGAGCATTTGAAACTATTGATCGGAATCTCTTGATAGAAAAACTAAAAAAATATGGATTTGGAGGTGATAGTTTGAAATTGTTAAAAAGTTTCCTGACCGAGAGGAAACAATTTGCGTTTGTAAATGACAAAAAATCGGAGGAAATTGAAGTAAATATTGGAGTCCCACAGGGATCGGTTTTAGGCCCATTACTGTTTATTTTGTATATAAATGACCTACCACTCCATGTGCAAAGTGTGTTGTTAAAAATATTTGCGGATGATACGTTGTTGTCAGCCACTGCTGATACATACGTGAAGGCGGCAAATATTCTCAACGACAACCTAAAAATAATTTTGATTTGGCTCAATGTAAATAAGGTGAAGTTAAATGCAGCAAAATCAAAATGTATGTTAATAGCAAAATCAACTCAAAAATTAAATGAAGTGAGCACGGAGAGAAATGAAGTTCCAATTGTAATTGATAATGAACCACTCGAGTGGGTTGACAACATGAAGTATTTGGGTGTAATTATTGATAGTCATTTGAAATTTGATGATCATGTTTCATATGTCATTAGGAAGGCGGCAACTAAAATAAGTTACCTCGGCCGAATAAGTAATTTTTTGTCAAAAAACACGAAAGTGCTAATTTACAATTGTATTGTTGCACCACATTTTGATTATTGTGCAAGTGTTTTATGGAGTGCTAGTGAAGAAAATGTGAAGAAAATGCAAGTTGTTCAAAATAGGGCCATGCGCATTATTCTGAATTGTAACAAGAGGACGCAAATAAGTGAAATGTTAAGAAAGCTTGATTGGCTTAATGTCAAAGAAAAACTAGCTCTAAATATTCTTGTGTTAATTAAAAAAATTAAAAACAAGGAGGTCCCCAATTACCTCTGTAAGGAAGTACAACTTGTGGGTGACGTGCATAATTATAAAACTAGAGCAGTTGGAGATTTTTATATTTCCAAAAGCAAGAGTAAATTTGGAGAAAAATCACTATTTCAAAGCGGCCTCCAATTATTTAATAAGATTCCATCAGATATTAAATGTATTGAAGGTACTAAATCGTTCAAAAAGGCGTGTAAAAATTATTTGAAAAATCAAGATATTGTACTATTGTGTTCAAGTGATTGAAAAGTGACAATTTGTGCAGGACTAAATAGTCATCAAGAGTGCAATGGACAAATTTTTGACATATTAATTTTAAATGTACATGTACTAGTTTTCGAACTAATAAATATATATTAAATCAAAATCAAATTGTTCTGCCACCTCCAATTCGTGAGTCACTGAAAAACGAGCCATCGGAAAAGAATTTGGGCGCCGCCAGTCGATCGGCAATTGACAGCCCGCGGTGCGAGTCGCACCTCTTTCAGCGGCTCATGTATAATAATTCTGCGACTGAAAAGCGCCACAACCGGCGCCCCGTCCTTCCCTCCGCAATAAAGAACGCGCGCGCGGCCAGAGAGCGTATGACTCATCCGCATTACAAGCATCCCAGCAGCGAGACTAGTTTTATTGCACTTGGCTGCGACCTTGCCTGACTCACTGCATACTGGGGACTCCCTTCTTGAGCCAGCAAAAATTTTCAGCGCTAATCAGCAGCCGGCTGCCGAAAGCGAAACAACTCCGCGCATCGCTGCTCATTCATTCATTTTAGAAAAATTATGTTTTTGTAAAAATCGTCATCATGCTCAGAACCAAGGCGACTGAATTCGGTGACAACTCAAAGTGCTCTGTCAGTCAGTGGGTCACAAGTAGAAAACTTAGCAATTTTTTTCTCTATCTGTGCAAGCAGCCGAAAAAAGGATCAGAGAATCGGCCCGTGGTGAAAAAGGTAAGACCAAGAGTTGGTTGTTCTTTGCTCGCTCGTGAGAGATGATTTCATCTCTCGCTCCAAAGCCGGATTTCAGTTCAGTTGTTGCTGCCATTGTTCTTCATTTGCGTTTTACATTCGTGCGCTTTTACGTTTTGCAACTCGTTATATTGTTGTATGCATTGTGTACATAGCAGCTTTTCAGTTTCAACTCCTCCATCTCTTTTTTTAAATTTATTTCTTTACAAACATCCTCACCGCATCGAATGAGCATGATTTTATGCATAGTGTAATTTTTGTTTTCCATTTTTATAATGCTTAAAAAGTATTTTTTTTAAATTTCTCATCAAGAAAAGTGCTCGTCTGTGATTCATTTCATTTGAAAACAGTTCGTTGGAATTCATGCTACGCTGTTTCTTAAATAAATTGTCACTCACTCACAATCAGCCATGACACATGCACGTGAATAGCGTCCAATGCAATTTATAAATATTTAGAAAAAAATATTTAATAGCGTGATTAACAATTTGAAGGTGATTTTCAATTTGTCTTCTCAAAAGCATTTATTTTTTTATAAATATTTTATTTATCAGTCAAGTAATGCGTAATGTGAGGGAATTTTTTAATATAATAATAAATTTTTGATTATCTCCTTTTCTATGATGAATTTTTTCAAGGGGAAACTTTTATAACTTGTTGCCGTATAGCAAAATTATGGAAGATGTTCAAAGCATTTCAAATAGGCACCTTCCCAGGCACACCTTTTGCTTGTTGAAATCCTATGTTTTGCCTGAAACGCCCACGTTCCAACTGCACACCCCGACGACGCGTCTACCACATTCACGACACTCTCGTCGTTTTTTATCGCGCATTTCCAGGGACATGCTTTCATTTCACCCCAGCACGTTTCGCCGGGGTTAAAATTTCCTCTTTCGCGCTCTGTGTGTGTGTGTGTGTAATATTCATTACAACTTCCAGTCAACAGCAGCGTCATGCCTTGTGAGCCGTGCTGCTTTTGCATTGTTTCCGCACCAGTAGGCCGCGCAGATTTGCAGCCAAATAGAGTGCGAGCAAGAGAGAATAATAACAAGCCCATTCAAACGAGCATCTGCACTTGATTTTTGAAATGATTTACTCTCGAGCTGCTGGGTTTGGCCGCCATTGTTTCCCCCGGTCATTTTTATTTCATTTCATTTTTTATTCGCCTCCAAATTGATTTTGTCGCCTTTCTCGTCTCTTTCCAGACACAAAAGTCTCGTCGTTCACTTTTTTAACATTGTTTTTCTTCTTTGTCCGCTTCATTTCGCTCAGGCGTGATTTAAGAAGTCTCATTTGCACCATCACGCTCCCTCAGTTCATTAAACGCGTCGGTGCCACCCTGTGCCAGCAAAACCGCTGAATTTATTTATTTTGGTCGATTAACGTTTTGTTTCAACTATTGCTCATAGTCAGAAACTGGTGAATCAGACGGCGCAAAACAGTAACACACTGACTGTCTCTCAGCGCTTCAGAGGATAAACATTTCTCGTTTCGTAAAATGTGACGCGTTTTTTAATAAAGAAGTGGGTGCGTCACCTCTGTTTACTTTTACCATACGTTTTGAAAGAGAAGCCCCTGAATAAATCATTTTCGTTTTCTCACAAAAGAGCGCACTTCCCGGATATCAGAGCTGTTTGCTCGTCGCGGCGGTGAATAGGAATTTCCTTAATCGTCCGTCGGACGTCAAATCCACCAGGGCGATTTTCCTGTTACCTTCTTGACCGCATCTCGCGCTTTATGCAGCTGTGAAAACCAGTGGGCCTTGCTTCCTGGTATATCTTTACGAACGAGAGTAGAGGTTGAAGCCACAAAATAATCAACGATCCTTCCGAAAACAAGAGGTTATCCCGTCTGTTTAAGATATAATACGGTTTCATTGTTTATTAAGGTTACGAGGAAACTGATTGGGGTTTTTTCTCTGGGTTTTCTTTAGGTTATCTCTGATGGCGCGCCGGATTTTCCGCTTTATATTTAAAAACTTTTTTTTATGTTTTGCAAATAATGCACTTCCTAGTCTGTGAAATGACTAACTTTAAAATTAAACTCGAACTATTACAAAGATTACATACAACAAGAAGTAAAATAATATTTAAAGTAATATAACGTATAAGTGGAATTAATTTACATTTTTTTTTTATAAAATTAAGATACCAACTTTACTAAGTGAGATAGTCAATGAAGGAAGATTAACAGTTGAAAGCTCAAAGCTGATTATATTTACATTAGATCCCCTAGAAAAAGTTAAAAAAGCATTAACGATATTTTTTGTAGCTTTTTATTTTTACCTTGTTGTATAATACCTGCAAAAAGCATCCCATCGTTTACTGCCTACCTCAATACAAAAAAATTGTCACGATAAGGAAAAAGTGAACCGCTTTGCGAATTATAATTTTCTCTGAAAACTCTTTCCTCCGTTCAACCATTCGTCCATTCGTTTTCCTCGTTGAACGCAATCGACTGGCGAATTGCGCCGCTCAAGATCAAAGTTTATCCTTTAACTGTCCTTCAGCGCGCACTACTGTAGTCGGTGATGCGAGCGAGAGAGTTTGTGCCTCTTAAAACAACACCCACTGCTGCCGATTAACGCGAAAAGGAAAAAAACAGCCTCAACAATGCGACCGAATTAATTTTTTTTGTGTCTCTGGAGCTCGTTTATTTTTTGCAAGTCTATTGAGATGATGATGAGCAAAGGAGCAGTGCACCGGAGCACAAAAGCGACGGTGATGAGGCAGCTCGGCTTATGGCAGACAGAACAACGGTGGAGGTCAAGCATTCAGCTCGGGCCGTATTTTACAGTTCTGCAGTCTTTCTCGCTTGCTACTTGTTTAATTGTTGAACAGCACCAGCAGACGCTCCGAATATAACCTTTGCAAAACACTTGAGAAAAAAGAAACGAACAAGACCAACGGCACGACCAAGTGGCACACGTGTACAGGCTCGGAAAATATTTTTGCAGTTTATTATTGTTTGCGATGCTGTGCGAAAATCTGATCTAATCGAGGCCCAGCCTTGTTGTAATCAATAAAAGCCATAGTCAAAATTGAACGTAGGGCGGAATAATTAATGAGCACCGCCGCCGATGGTGTCTGCCAATGTAATTAATGCACAAGAGGAGCAAATTATAGCGCTGCTCCCTACGTGACTCACCACCTCGTTGGCCAATCCAAAGCCAATTGCAAGTTCCTCAGACTCGTTAAGTGATGCAATCGTGCAACACAACCACTCATGCACTGTTTTTATTATTCATGACATTTTCGTTTGCAAAACCATTTAAAAACAACATGCCCGTCTGACAAAAGTTTTGAAACAAAATTTGCTCGTTTGTTTACAGGAATTCACCGACACGACCTCGAACCACAGCCTTTCCACAGCCGGTTTTGTCAACCCGCTGGCGAGTGCGGCTACTCCAGCCTCAGCCTCCTCCGAATTCACAATTTTCCCACCGCCGGGAGTGCAGCCGCCCTCTGATCGCCCGGTGCCCACTGTCCGCTTCGAGCCGCTCCCAGACATCAGGCCAAGATTTGCTGTGACGCCGGCTAGTCCAGAACACACTCCTTTGAGACCAGCTGCGTTCAGCAGTGCAGATCCTAAACTCCCATTCACAGAATTATTTGGTAATATTTTATGCATTTTTATTGGTTCAAAATTAATTAAAAATATTTTAGATGAACCGAGTTTTCCAAGAGAAAGACTTAAGTACCTGAGAGAGTTGGGCAAGGGTTGGTTTGGAAAGGTGGTGGAAGGTGAGGGTTTTATGGATGGCCCTGGAACGACACCTGTGGTGGTCAAGATACTAAGCGAGGCTGCTCCTGAAGAGGATAGGAGTTTGTTTCTCAGGGAGGTGGCGGCTTTGCGCACCCTTAGTCACCCCAATTTGCTGAAGGTTCTCGGGTGCAGCTACGACAACGAGCCACTACTCATCACCATGGAGTTTTGTCCTGTGGTAAAGATGAATATTATTTATTGTCTTTACTATTTTGTTAAAATTTAAATAATTTCAGGGTGATTTGAAGTCCTTCTTGATAAACCAGCGAAACAATGCAGCCCAGTTTGAGCAAGAAGGAAAACTACTTAGCATCATGTGCCAACTTGCAGCTGGTCTGGAGTTCATGGCGCAAAATGGATTTGTTCACACGTAATATGCAAAGAGATGATGCTCTTCAAGTGCTTAATATGTATATTAAATTGCATTACAGTGACTTGGCAGCAAGGAATTGTCAGCTTGCGTCTGACTATTCGGTTAAAATAGGAGATTATGGAAACAGTATTGATAGATTTAAGGTGAGTTCGAGCTCTGTGTGATTAATTCTCAATTTGCATAATAATAAATTTTGCAGGAGGAGTATTATTATGCAGGGGAGATGGCATTGCCAATTAGGTGGTGTGCGCCTGAAACTCTTGTTTGTACGGACTCTATAATTGAAACCAAAGAGGCAAGTACATTGATTTATTTAATTTAATTTTTTTAATTAATTAAGATGTGTTGTATACAGGTCACAACTTCTGCTAATGTCTGGACATTTGGTGTTCTACTTTGGGAAGTCATTGAATTTGGATCACTTCCTTATGCTACGCTGTCCGACGAAGAAGTCATTGTCCAAGTGCTTGGTCCCTCTAGACGAATTTTGCCTCCCCCGTCTCTGAACTTGCCCCACAGTCAATATCTGTAAGTTAATAGCTGGCCAATGAAAACTTAATCTAATTTTTAAACACTTGCAGTTATCATTTGATGAAGCTCTGCTGGTCGAGTGATTTGAACCGTCCAAACATCTCCCAAATCAAGGGCATGCTGCACCACCTACTTAGCAACAAGGCGCAGGCTGACAAGACCTTTGAAGAACGATGGGCCACCTTGAAACCAAATCACTCTGGTTTGCAGCAAATCCCAGAGCAGCAGGAGCACATTGTGGTGATAGAGCAGCACGACCTCTTCGCATCTCCGAGCAAAGACTTTCCCATTGCTGAGAAGCAGCGGTCGCCGAGCTTACAGAACCTGCATGGCTCCCTGGATGATGTCCAGGAGCTGCGCTCAATTTCGTTGCCTAACAGTAGAGAGGTGTCACCAGTGAAAACAATCGCAACCATGATCAGCTCAACAGGCGATCTGTTTTCAAGCCAGTCGTCAACTTTGGACGACGATGACACCAGAAAAATATGCGAAGCCATCCAAGATTTGGACGACGCTCTTGCTCTAGAGCAGACCTCGTCCTCAGAATGCAGCTCAATTGTTTGCACACCAATCAGGCGTCATTCAATCACAGCCAAGCCGGAGGACATGACTCTGCGCGCCGACTCTGACTCGGAAGAGGAAGAGACGTGGAGAGGCCGAGTGGAAAGGGGCGAGTTTTCTGAAAAGGTGAGACAAAAGTCTCAAAGTGTGCAAGACCTGATGGTCCTCACACACATTGACTCGAGCAGCGACGGTGACGACACAGACTACCCAATTCCCAAACCCCTCAAGTATGACATTTTCAAGAGTGAAGGCAACATTTGTGGTGCTGTTGTCATCGAAGGCCTGCTCGACTCATTTAGAAAGTTACGAAAGCTGTCAAAAATTGAAGACACTGCGTTTGACAGCCTGCAGTATGATAGCATATCAGCAGTGGCAGTAGACTTCCAGTTAGACGCCCCGACATCTCCCCCTAGCAATAAGTTCCTATCATCAGATCTATCCACCAAGTACCTGATCTCAGAGGAGAGTGCTGCCATTTCTTTGGCTGACGTCCAGCTGGAGGCGTTCGACCAACCCTACAGCATTCTGGACTTCACTGAGGACACCATTGCAAAAGAAGAAAGCAGTGCTACTGATTTTGAAGTTCATCTTGACTCTCAGCAGTGCTCAGAGCAAAATTTTGACATGCCCGTGACTTCTTTCCTTGCCACAAATGAAAAACAACCCAAGCTCATCGAGACTGAAGAAAAACGTCCACCTGAGCTGATTGAAGAGAGCGTTTTAGAAGTTCCGATCGTTGTTACCGATCTCACTCCAGCAGAAAGCGAGGTGAAGCTGATAGCTGAAGAAAATCAGTGTCCATCTTCTCCCCATCTGAATCTGCTGCAGCCTCCTCAAAAGTCCCACAAGTCGAAGCCTCACCACATCGAGCTGGCGGCCGAGCCTGTCAGCATGATTGCGTACGAAGCGACGCATCCTAAGCACCACCGCAAAATCAGAGACGTTTCCAAAGATTTAAACTACCTGCAAATAACATCCCACCTTCAGATCGTCCCTAGCGCTGACACGGCAGGCATGATCGCTTTTGACTCGCATGTCCCACACGTGTCCTTAAACTCCCCCGAAGACCCCAGCACAGAATTAACGGAGGCCGCAATCGTGCCCGTGGAGGCGCCAACCCTGCCCATCATGCTCAAGGTTGAGCGCAAACCGCTTCCCAGTCCAGAAAAGGAGAAGACGGATGGCCCACTCAGTACCATTGCATTCGAATATGTGGCAGACAAGCAGGAGGCGCTCATATTGGACGACGTCCAGACCACCTTGGAGCCTCTCTTCAAGCCCAAGCGGTTGGCCGAGCTCTGCGAAGAGACCCTGGTGCTTGATGTGAAACAGTACGACGAGTCCAGCATGGAGGCAATCATACTGGACGTTGACACAACAACCCTGGCCGCTGAAATATGCCTGGAAAACCCAGACCTGGTGCCTCTGACAACGCAGGCTGAGCAGTCAACCGCTCTGAGCAGACTGGACAACTTGCTGAACGAGAGAATAGACGTTGTTAACAATTGGTCAACGTCTGCTGACATTAAATTTCCCGCTGCTAAAAGGACAGCCGCGGAATACGAAGGTCTCAAGACTGGTTTGGAGGAATTTTCCATCAAGAGAACTACGCCCGACGATGAACGCAGCAGTGATTCAGGCTATAGGGACAAAGTGAGCCTGAGTGAGAGCTGCGATGGCGAAAACGGTGAAAAGTACAACCTGGAAGACATTGAGGTGGAGCTGGAGACCTTCGGGCAGCTGGGGACACCGTCAAGCGACAGTGGCTTGGAACGAACACCGCACGATGACCTGAAAGGTTTCGACACCGGCGACAGTGAGGACAAAAACGATGATGACGACGACTTCTGGAAACAGCAAATGGCCTCACTCAAGAACGCCGCTGGCAAGACAATGGCGCTCTTCCATGAGGCTGTTGGCTCTGACTTGTCCCCCTCGGAAGAGGAGAAGGCGTACACCAACTCGTGGTTCAAACGCAGCTTGGAGGACAGTGAAGGCAGTTCCGAAGACAACTACGGCATGGACGAAGCGAGCGAGGCGGCCATTCGTAGCGAGTTGCAGCAAAAATTGCCCAACCTGGGTGGATGCAGTGACGGCGGTGACGAGGAGGAGGTGCGACAGGAGGACATTCCTGTGCACTACAACATTTACCCGGCACCGTTGTCGCCAATTCTGGAGGAGCAGGAGAGTCTGGCCTCGTCGGGTAGTTGCTCGCCGTCGGTCAGCGTTGCCACCAAGGTTGCCGCGCGTTCCAAAAGCCTCTCCAGTTCGTGCTCCAACAGTCCGGCGCCTGTCGAGACTCCACCTTTGGTGCTCGACCGCTCCGAACACTTCGAAGCGGACATAAGGGCGGCCATCGAGTCATGCTCAAACGGCCCCCAGGCGGGCGAGGAGGACGACATGCTCTTTGTCAACACCGAGACTAACGAAGCCACCATGGTGGAGTCGCCGCTCAAGCCAAAATTGCCTTTTCTCAACTTCGCCAATGGCCAGCAGGTCTACAGTGGCGGCGCCTCGACTCCTAGTAGTGTTGAAGACCAGTGGGTGGAGGACGAGTATGAAGAGGAGGCACCTGAGGAGCATGAGAAGGTGACCACCTTTGGCCGCGTTGAGGAGGGCAAAGAGGAGCCTCCAGAGCCGATGACCTGGATTTCGCTTCCGTCAACCAAAGCGCCGATGCCTTCGCCTGAGGAGGAGCACTCAAAGTTGGTTGGCGCAGAGCTCAACGAGCCGCAGCGCCAGTGCGTCACTCCCGACTGGGAGAGCGACACGGGAAGCGAGGATTCCTGCTCGAGCGGTGAATTTGTCTGGAAGGTTCGTATCATAGTAGTACTAAAGCTAAAATTTTCATATTTCACTTAAACGTTCAAAATTGCTTCCAAAATTTGTCTTATTGGTAAAGTAGTTAGAGCGAAATTGTCCAAAGAAATTAGCAAATAAAGGACAAACGCTTGTTAATTGGCTTATTGTTAAAGTGCCTCTTTTCTGCAAAAAGGGGTTCTTTGGAATCAGAAATTATTTTATTACTATATTTTTTTGTCAATGCTTTTGTTTTTGCTACTGCTAATTTGTCGCTTGGTGTCTGTGTGCATTATTCAGGAGGGCGATAAAGAAACTGAAGTAAAGCCTGTTGTTAGCAATGAGGTCGAACTTGACGAACAGAATCAAGCTGTTGAAGCGTCAAATGTTCAGCAAGCAATTCATAGTCCCACCAAGGTGAGCTGAGACAACCCTGAAAATAGCTCTCTGTCTGTCTCTCCTCTTGTTCTTTTGTCACTCTGTATGTGGTGATTTTGTCTTTTACCCCCTTTGCAACCTCTGCTGCTTCCGCTTCTTTGTGGCGTTTAGATTTTTAAACTTATTGGTAGCAAATTTTGCAGACATTCGAAACATTCAACGCCATGGACGTCATCGAAGAAGAAGACGAGGATGATAGGTCGAGTTGCTCCAGTTCCGAGACTGAATTCATCCCATCATCCTGGAATTCTGAAGCCACGCCAAACAGATCATCGCTGAGAAGTCCCGAGAGAAAATCTGTAAGTTCTCTTTAATAGCTTTGTTAAATTGTTCTGCATTATTTACTGTGCAAAAACAACAAGGTTAATATGCCAAGCAGGGTCTTTTTTAATTTTTGCAATTTTCGATTCCCATGCCTCGAGCAGGAAGAGGAGGACAGCATTGTAAGTCAGGCTGGGCCTACATTTTGATGTTCCCTTTCCAAAATTAAAAAAAAAAAAAAAACACTAGCATGAATACTTTTTGGACTTTTAGAACAATATACAGGGAAACTAAAATAATAATTTTGAATTTTTAAAATAAATTGCTGGGACTCAGATTTATTAGATTGAATAGGATTGGCAGATTTAACTACTTTTAGACAAATTTAGATTTTAAAGGGTAAAATACTGAATCTGGACTAAATTTCAGGAGCTGAAAAAGAATGTTTCTTTCAAAAAAGAAAAATACCACCACGTATATGAGTATCCAAGAGAGCCAAGCGACACGGAGGTGGATGACTCAGTTTTTGCAGACTCTCGCAAACGATGGGAGACAAGCCAGAATGCCGTAGACTATGCCACCTATGCTGGTATTTATAAAATAAAATGTAATGTGTAACAAACTTTTCATTATCTTTTTCAACTGCAGACTGGGAGCTTTATGACGATGATCTCGCAGAGAATGCTGACAATGACACCGACCCTGACTCATCTGAGCACGGGAAAGTGCAGAAACCCTTCAACTTCTATAAACTCAGCAGCATCGAGTGTGACTTCAATAATGGTGAGTTTTGCATTTCGCGTGTCACTCAAATAAAACCCTAGAAATTTTGACTAAAGAAAATCAAAGGCTTTTAAATTAAATTAAAGTTTGGTGGTTATTAAATCCATTGATTATTTATATAATTTAAAAAATATTATTGAGATTCATTATTATACTCATATTTGGAAAAAAACAATCCTCAAAATAATTCTGAATAATACATCTGCAAGGAAAATTTGCAAAATCTTTGATATTTAAATTTTTTATTTGCCCAATTTTTGAACATAAATAAAATAAAATAAATGTATGAATGATTTCTAATTTTAAGTTCAATGTTTGTTTTCAGGAGTTAACTCTGAAGAGGGTGACTTCTTTGTCAGCAGCTCAACGCGCCCCTTCCACCTGAACCCCGCTGCGATCAGCACAAGTCAATTCTTCCCTGGCATGAGTGCCACAGATCCATCCGAACCTCCCTCTCCTGGGGGCAGCAGTGGCGAGAGCAGCAACACCACCCCACCCTCACCCCTTTCCCCGACAAGCCTGGGAGAGTTGCGGCACACGAGGGACAAACTGAAACTAGACTTGCCAAATAAGTTCTGCCTGGTGCCACCGTTGAGTCCAAAACTGAACGCTTCTCCGTCGCCAACAAGCGAAGCTGCCGAAACGCAAGCGTAACAAAAGTTCAGCTGAAGCTTATGATTTCTTTAGATTTCTGAGTAATTTTTTTACGAGAAAGGAAGAAAAACTCTACTAGTGTTTAAAATCAAGTTCTGTGATGATTTGTTGATTTTAATGTTTATTGGCGTGTGATACCCGTTTCATTTTGAATCCATTTTGGTTTGAAGTTATCCACATTGAAAAAATCGGCGAGTCTCAAGCAACCATGAAAAGGTGTTAGGCTTTGATAGCCCTGCCTATTTTCGGACTCTCACGATCATTGATCAATCATACCGGGCCATCCAATCTTCAATTTGCAATACTCGTAAGTACAGGTCTTAGGAATTAAGACTGAATCATAAAAGACCTTCCAAGTAATTGAAAACGTGAACTTTAATTTTAACCGGCGTCGCTACGACCCGATAGTGAAACTGTTGAATGATAAATAATATAGTGTATTTATTGAAGAGAGATAATATTTATCACAAAATCGGCGTTTGCTTTCACATAAAAAAGTGTAACAGATTTTTCTTGCTAATCATCATTTAACAAGCAGCAGCATTCATGTGGTTATGGCAATTGATAGGTTTGCGCCATATTTTTGCCCATCAATTTTGCTACAATCACATTTCACAACACCCTCACACTTAATTCTTTCTAATAATAATTAATATTACTTGAAAAATATTTTTCTTCAAGCAATATACCTTGAACACGCTTTAGTCACTGCATTGTGTATGGTTAATATTATTTATTCTCACATTCTAAAAGCGACAGCTTGAGCAAAAGCAGTAGTTTTGTAGATGAATAACTTTTGTGAAGTAATTGTTAATTTGTGATTTTGAGAGTACGATCATTGAAAAGCATAAGAAATTAACTTAAAATGTGCACAGTTTTAAAAAGCCGTCCAAACGGAGTTCTCTAATGAAAGTGATCCATCAAATGACATCAAAAAAACTAATTGAAATTAGATTTAATGTGGCTTTATAAAGTTGAGTTGACCTTCTGGTGATGAATGAGATGCTAAATCTGTGTTGATTAGTCTGTTATTATTTAATAATTCACCTTGTCTTGTTAATTATTGTTTGGTGTATAGACTTGATTACTGCTAATTGTAATAATTGTATTACTATTAAAATGCAAACATGATTTCTGATTTGCAATCATTACAATAAAAACAGGTAAAAGTGAAAATAACTCTTTTATTATTGAAAACAAATAAGATTCAACAATCTGTGGGACTTGTTGCCGACGAACTATTTCTGCTCACCCGTTTCCACAGAATCACCAAACCTTGCTGATCACTTGAGGCCAATAGAGACTCGTCATAGTTAAAACTAATACCAAGAACTGGGCTGGAATGACCTTGGAGTTTGTTGAAGCAGGGACTGCGTTCATTTCCGATGTCAAAGAAGTAAACACAGCAGTCTTCACTACCACTAACTAAAACAAAAAATTAATGCAAAATTCATTTTTTCCCTACGTGAAAACTGACCGACACAAACTCCTTGGCGGAATGACATGATGGGACAAAAAGTAGAATGGACCGTTAACTCTTTGTGTTTGATTGGAAATCTTCTTTTAAGGAGCAGTTTACCTTCACTGTCTGCAACCCTGTTGTTAATTTTAAAATATTTTAATTAAAATGTTAAAAAAAAACATTTAGTAAATCAATACCCAAATAAGTAAACTGAATTGTTTGTTGCATTAACTAAAAGGGTGGGGTCTCTAGCTTCTCTGCTGCACCAAGCGCGCCAAGAAATGCAGGTCACGGAACAGTGATCGCCCAAACTCAGTCTTCTGCACTTTGAAATTCGTCCATTGACAGGACCCAGCACAAATGAAAAAATGACTCCCTATAATGCAATAACAAATACATTATTCAGAAATGTTCAATAAAAAAAATAATACTTTGTCGTTGCCAGCCCAGAGCATTTGTCCCGACGACTCAAACTCTATAGCTTGCACCCGACCTCCCATTTTGCTAGCTCCACTCTTGGGGTTGATTCCTGTTGAGACGTTCACAACTTGCACAACTCCTTTGGAGTTGCCAGTCTGTTTTTTCACTCGTTAAGAAATTTTTCAGGAGTTTCATTGCTTAGACTTTTAATATTATTGTAAATATTTTGGTAAATTATGTTTGAAATTCTGAAAGGATACAACAAGGAGGTTTCCATTGACTGGGTGGAAGAGACAGCAAAGAATTTCAGTGCCAGCCTCGCAACTGGTGATAGCTCGAAGGCAAGAGGGAATCTGACCGGCAGTCACGTTCCACAGGCGTATGCTGCCATCGAGGGAACTGCTTGCTATGAAGTCGTTTGAACTGCTCCAGTCGCAACCTGTGACGGCCTTGCTGTGCCCTTGTAGAATGGCCACAACACATGGAGGGTCTGCCGTAACGTTGCAGATGGACAGGGTACCGTCCTCGGAGCAGCAGCACAAAAGGGATCGATCATTGTTGGCAAATTTAACCATGTTGACTGGCGCCGAGTGCTGCAAAAATGTATTCAATAATATTCTTATTTTCAAAATTAGTCTTATATGTCACACTTGGTCAAAAATGTGGTGAACACCGACAAATGCGTAATTTTCCTCAATAGTTGTTCCACCAACAATAGCCCTGGAAGCTTCAGCGTCAGCCGTGGGCACCACGTCTCCCCTCTGAACTCTACTCTCTGAAAGGGACCAGTCACTCAGAGACCCTCTTCTCTCTGGCGATTCGCTGATCTAAATTTTCAAATTAATCCCTAGTTAATTTTTTTAAATCGTAAATAACAAATAACTAACCCTGCTGCTTCTGGCACTCACGCTTCGTGTGCTAGACAGATCACACAGGATGCCATATCTATTTTGGAGAAGCTGAACCCGTGTTCTAAGATATGCCTGCCTCTCCATCTGAACAGACTGGTCCTACACATAAGACGGTATTAATAGTTTTTAATCAAATATGATAATAAATTGAAATTTTCTAAATACATGATGTATTAGAAAAAACGTTTATACATCATCATAAGAGTTTGCGGCGTTCTCTCGCAACAGCTGGCTTCTCCTTCGCAAGTATTGAGTGCCTGAGAAAATAAGAATCTAGAAATCGAATCATGTAAAAATTAAATGAAAATTGATACTTACGAAAGTTTGGGTGTTTTGATGCACGCAGGGCGTTTACTCGCGCGTCTATGGCAAACGCCTGCTGTTGCCATGAGCTCGGTGTCATTTTAAAGACTTAATTCCACTTATTTTATGTCTACAAATAATTTAAAATATGTAGATAAAAATAATAAACGGCTGCTTCCGCAAGTTATTCTTCGTGTTATTTTTTGTCATAACAAATTAAAGATTAAAGTGGGCGCGGCTAGGCGCAGCTCAGCTGCCGAGCCCTTTAAATAGCTTAACCAACTTTATAGAATCCAAGATAATTTTTCATCTCCAAATAAAAATTACCCAAATTATTGTTAAAAATAATTATAAAACTTTATATCATATTATAAAAATAGCTTAGAATGCAATTTTAGGTACTTTTAATGGACTAAATCGTTTGAAAATTCGATCGAATTCTTTTCATTTTGTTGGCAGCTTTTATCTATTGTGATGTTGAGTGTGGTGCCTCGGTCAAGTTTAATTTTACTCGGTGCTTGTTCGAAGCGCATAATATTGCAAAATCGACGTCGTAGGTCTTTTGCTTTCGTCTCTAAAATGTGAATGGAGAGTCCTCCGACGGGCACCATGTACACGGTCGTGGACTTGGACGTGGACGAGGGCCCCGGTCTGAAGGCCGTGGAAGGCCTCAAAATTCTGCACGATGAAATCAATTCCGTGTTGGAAGAGTATGAGCAGAAGATCCGTGACAGGTTAGTCCGTCAATCCCCTGGGCCTCGACGTCAATCACCATCAACGACCCTCCGATCGAAGGACAATCAATTAATCGTTTTCCTGTTGGTTGCAGGTGCCCTTGGAAAGAGGGTGGCTGGCTTCGTGATGCGCTCCACTTTTCAAGTCCTAACTCCACTTTGTGTTGGACCTCAGCAATTACACTAATCGTTTGTGGCCTTGTCCTCATCGTTGCTGCAATCTTTCATGAGGACTCAAGGTGAGCAAGTCTGTCAAAAGCTTTAGTGCCTCAAAATTAATGGAGAAAGACCCCAAAAAACTGACATAAAAAATTACTTTCAGCTACAACTGCTCTTTTCTGCAAGGCATTTTCATCATCCTTCTGGTCGCCGCCAATGTTGCAATGGTCTCCTGGGATTCGTGGCTCCGGCACATGGAAATCCCTCAGCAGATCCGGTCTCTGCTGGATCAAGTTCAAAGTATTTAAAAGGATAGGTTTAATTTGTATTTGTTAAATTTGTTTTTTGCTTGGCAGACTGTATTGATTCAGATGACTGGAAGGAAAATCACTTTCCTCAGCTGTGCTGTCCTTACTCGCCTTGCATTACCCTTCAGTGGACCATCAGAGATGGTAAAATCATCAACTTGCCCTGGGCTTTGCTGGTCAAAGGAGATTTGGTCGAGATGCGGCCAGGCCAGCAGGCACCTGGCCTCTGCACTCCAGCTGACGTAAGGTTTCAAAAAGTTTTAAATTTTTTTATTGAGCATTAAAATTCAGGGTGACCCCGACTCCCCTGACCTACAAGCCAGAGAAGTCTACTCACCTAAAGTGAAAAACTCGCCAGCTGAAGAAGAAGATGAGTTGACAACACCTAAAATCAGGCGCCCTCTTCAAAGCAAGCGTTACATTCTCCAGGAAACGCCGTACCTGACCAACCTTAAACTTGCGTTGGACAGCGCCCTGACGCGTCCTGATTCCTACCATAATAAACTGAAGCACCTGCTCATGAGTACTATATCAGAAAAATTCTTCATCCCCATATTTTTGGTACTCTTTTTTTTATAATTTCATCAACAAAAAGAAAGCATTTCATAAATTGATTCGTTCACAGGTACTTGTTTTCTTCATGGGACTTTTGAGATACTTCTATTTGGAACCCTGGATTGGTTCCGGTCACTGGACGGAAATGTTCCTCATCCAGCCAGTGGCTGTTTGTCTTCCGCTGCTACCATTGATATTTCCTCTTTCGTGGACCATTTTGAACTGCATGGGTGTTGCGCAGATTCAGTCGCTTTTCCAAAAGTCGAGAGGAACGGAGGTATTGCAAATTTTTTATTTTTTTAATCGATTTTACATGATATGTAGGAAGCCGCTCCCTTAATTTTGAAGATTTTTTTCTAAATGCCAGAAAAAAAATATTAACCTAATATTGACGATTAACTTTATAGGGAGCATTTAATGCAGAATGGAAAACTGAAGTGTCAACGCACAGCCCTTGTGGGGTTTGTGAATTTTAAAATTTTGTTTTGATCCATGTACTTTGTGCACTTTTTGTTGGTGGAGCATGAAAAAAATATAATTTTTGTTTTGCACTGCATGCTGTGCTGACATTGATTTCACACAAATTTCAGCGAAACATAAATATGCAGTAAATATGTCTTTATTTGAAAAATAATTTATTAATATAAAACAAAATTATGACACTGAGAGTTTTTTAACTTTTTTTTCTAATTTTTGCACCAGCAAGATTTATGTATCTGTATTCTGTATTTTTCTTTTTTTTTTAAAGCAAGGTATGGCGGTGAATGTATTTGAAATTCTATTGTGATTGGAAAATATTCGAAGATTTGTGACACAAAACTTGTCTTCAGGTTGCAGCAGATCCGTTTGACGAATCGGAAGATGAACTTCGGCCGTACATCACTTGGAGAGAGCGTTGGCCACTATTTGTGGCCTGCTTACGTGGTCAGAGTGGGATGCCATGTAGATCGGCCAATTTACTCCATGTTTTGGGTTCTGTCACTGTAATTCTTTCAAGAGTGTTTAATTTGCACAAAATTAATTGCTCCTAATCCTAGGCCTTATGTTGCGTGGACAAAAAAGGCATCTTGTCATGGCCAAATCCTACTGCTGAAAAAGTTTTTTTCCTCAGAAGCTCCTCGAAGGCCAGTTGTTCATCCAGGTAAAAATTTTATTAAATTTTTTTTAGCTGCAGATGTTGATTATATTACTAATAGCAACGAGAGCTTGAAGAAAGAGGAAAGTGAAAAAACAACAGCTGAAGAAGAGCAAGATGGAAATTCTGAAAATTCCAAAGAGTCATCAAAAGGAAAAGAAACAGAGAAGGTTTCTAAAGTAATAGAGCAAGATGCAAAAGTGAATGCCAAGGAGATCCAAACAGAGACTCTTGACCCAGAAGGTAGGCTTTTTATTTATGGCGGTAAATAGTTTTCAATTTTTTTATTCGTAGCATCGGGAAGTGCCAGACACACCCAATACCAAACATTATTATTTTGTCATTTAACATAACGATTATTTAAACCTACCTTTTGAAATATTTAATAAAAAAGATAATTTTCTTGGAACAGGACTAATTTGAATTATATACAAGAAGAATCAATATTCCATGAATGCGACACAGCAGAATGATAAATTACGTTATTTAAAAAGAAAGAGTACTCATTTTTGTTAGTGCTGTGTAAATGAATAATTTGTTGAGATATTAAATTTTTAAATATAATAGATATTTTCAAATTCAGGTTTTCAATAGTTTGTTGCGATCTAATTCTTAACATTTTGATCTGTAGAGTTGGAAAGTGCCAGACACACCCCACAAACAGTTGCAGAAGTTCTTGACCTCACTCACGACCATTCCAGTCCTTTCCGACTGCACTTTGATGACCCCAGCTGGCGGAAGCACCTCAACTCGTTAAAGCCTCTTGGTCTTTCCATCTTGCTGAACACTTGCAACATGTCTACCCAGGAACACTATACTCAGTTTTGCTCACATGTAACCTGTGAAGCGATGCATTCTGAGCACCTCGTGCCTGTCACCAATCGGAGGTTTGCTATATTTTTTCTCGCTTCCACCGTGGATTGAGTAAATCAAGAGCTTCAATTAGTGTTTTTGACTTATTAAAATTTTTTTTCATTATATAAAATTTTTTTTCATATTTTTTTTTTATAATTTTCAATAATGGAACTGTCACGTCCAGGCACCCTAAATACACAGGAGAGATGACTGTCCTTCCAGGCACCAATAAGTAATGATTTCTCGACACCCACTCTTCTCATTCCGTCCTTTACCTTCCCACGCTGGTTTTGCATTTTTTGATGAGAAGGTTTTGCTATTTGGTGGCCAATTTTCAGCCAAGGTGTTCGGGAGAAGTCGCAGCTTTATTTTACCCCTTTTTTAATGTAACTTTTCAACCCTGGTCGTTTTTATCTCTGATTTGGTATATAATACAATATTTTTGTATTTTTTATTTGTCTGCTTTGCTGAATTTTCCTTTTTATTTTTTATTAAAACAAGAGTTGCATCAGACTAACCACCATGACTAACTTTTCTTATTGTGCCTTGTTGGATTTATAACAATTTGAAGATGTCTCTTTTCTGTTTTCAAATTCCATGGTGATGTTTTAAGAATACACGGGTGAGTGCAGGAAATTTTTGCACGGTTGTTTTCTGTACCTGACCCTTGAAAACATCCATCCACCCATGCGAAAACTGCCAATCCACTTTGTTGACAATTACCTGACATGTTTGTACAAAACGTCTGTTATAAATTGAACTTGCACATTTTATTTATTTTTTCTTCGGATTGGCAATTTATCATTTTTATCTCTTTCAAATAGAGGAACCTAGTCTCGAAACTTCTTCACTTCATTCTTAGTGTAGTCTAGGATTTGCTCATTAAAGCTGGAAATTAACATTACAAGCCCAATTTTGACACAGCGTGCTTCAAAATACTGGGTCATAATTAAAAATCAAAAGATGGTTATATTTTCTGTAAATCATTTTCGTTATTGAGTTCTTCCCCTCCGATATCCAGTTTTGTTTTTAATTTTGTTATTTTTTAAAATATGAATTGAATTTTTCCGTCACTCTAGGTTTCGGATCCAGGATTTTAATATTTGTAAATATCGTGTACAATTTAAAATTCCAAAGGTTGGAATTTTATTGATATTTAAAAAAAGAGCGCCAACAAATAATTCTGTATCTTTGCACGGATGGTGGTTTCTTAGCTGCTTTGAGCAAGCTTCTGCACAAGCTTCTACGGCTGCTTTGTTTTTAGGTGCTTGATTCTTTGACAAAATGTGTTTCCACTGCGCCTGAAAGTTTTTTTCTTATGGCCACATACTTCTTGCAGGTGCCTCTGCGAATTGGCCAAACAAATTGGATTCCAAGAGCAAGCCCAGGAGGCTTTTTCGCTGGAACAGCAGCTCTCAACCTTCAGACACGTTGTAAGCTGTTAATGTAAAAATATAACTTTCAGAATTTTTATTCTTTTTACTTTAGCAGCCGGAAACAGTTCGAAGAGACATTAAATTTGCTAGGTCACTCTCTCTAGCCAAACTCAAGTTTCCTTTTCCTCACATGGTGGCTGTGGTTGTCAAGGAAAATCACGGTGGAAACCTGCAGCTTTTGTCCCAAGGAACAGCTGATATTATTCTAGACTCTTGTGAAGAGTTTTGGGACGGACGGGACTTGTGCACCCTGTCCCAAAGCGACAGGCAAGTACTTACAATAATGTAAAAATCTGTAAATATTGTGTACTTTTATTGATTCTACACAAACTATCAGGACTTTACGGTAACACACAGACAACTTATTTCTTCTCTAAAGCGTGCTTTTTTGCAAATAATTAATTAACCTAGCTTCGTACTTGGAACACACACTGCGCCACTAAATTACTATAAATTTATTAGTAGCAATCACCTTTTATACCTTCTTTTATATTCTGCTGAGCACCTTTCATTATTTTAAAACAAAACCAACGAGAAGAAGATTAATTTTCTAATTCAATGTTAGGCGAAAGGTTCAGGATTTTTATCAGAGGACGAGTTTAACAGCCTACTGCACTGCATTTGCTTATCGGCCGTTGACCAGAGCTCCTGACACACACCTGTCCCACATGTACCTGGAGCTTCCGTCAGATAGCAAATCTTTGTATGCAACACATGCTCATCACACAGAAACTTCACTCGACTGTGCCTCGAGTGTCAAGTCGGTCGAGTCCATTCCAAAACAGGTTAAAATCCACCTTTATTTTTTATCCTCACATTTTTTATGAAAGCTTTTGCAGCTCTCAAGAGCAGATGACTGTTTCCAATTGCAGTGCAATCAGGTTTTTGTCGGAATGGTCACCATGCAATATCAGGCCCAGACGGACATGGTAATTAAAAAAATAATTGTGAATCAACACCAAAATATATTTAAATAAAATAAATCATTAAACAGGTGCAACTAATCGAGCAGCTGGAGCGGGCATGCATTAGATTTGTACACTTCAGCAAAGAAAATGAACTGCGGTCCAGAGTATTTTCAGAGAAAATGGGTCTTGAAAGTGGGTGGAATTGCCACATTTCCCTTTTGAGTGAACGGGCAGGGTAAGCATTAAAATTGCAATCACTTGCATTTGATTTTTTGCTGTTCCTTCTAACTGTTTGAATCGATATTGTTAACAAATTGACTGAACTTCCGTCGGGCAGTTCACTTTGCGTATGAGAAAAACAAAGTTTGTTGCTTATTCAACAGTTCCGAGAGTGGAAACTCCGGTAGTTGGCATAACTCGCCAAGTGCGGTTAACTTGCAGTCTACTAGTGGTCCCACCCCTAGAGACTCGTCTCACACTAGTCTTCCTCGTTATGCTCCCACCCCACCTCGAAAGAGACACGAATCCACCATCGAAGAAACCGAAACTGAAAGTCTAATTCGCGAAAGGCAAGATTTTTTGAACTGATTATTGTATATTATTTCTGTAAAAATTAACTGCATGACCAACAATATTTCTGCGACAAACCTGCACCCTTGTACAAATTATGTTTACTACCTTCTTTAATCTTTTTTAATTTTCATTTTGGTTCAGCCTTTTCTCACTCTGCCCTCGTTATGTACCATCCTTGTTGAAAATCTGTATCCTTCGTCCAGAGATGCATTAATGTATTTTAATTATTTTACTTGGAATTTTGGTGGGAGTTAGGATATTGATCAGGTTCACTCTAGGAACACTTAAATTAATTATTTACAACTTTTTATTGCATATATTCATTATTTATCATAATTTTTGTGTTCTGACTCACCACTTCAATTATTTTAGTTTCTTTCTCCTACATACACATTCTCTTTTCTTTCTTCCATTCTATAAATTATTATTTCCATTAATTTATTTGTTACCATATTTGCAAACAATTAAAATGTTAATATTTCTAGGCCACTAGGTGAAGAAACAAAAACCATGAGCCTATCCGCCCCTAGCGCAATCAATTTAGACTTTTACCAAGTGAAATTCGACGCCGAGGACTTGAACAAACCCTCTGACGGAAATGCCCTAAGAAGGGATACTATAATGAGTGACAAGAAAGGCAGCAAAGACAGCATGTTTGTGCAAAGCGTCGATCTGACTTCGCAGCCAGACCCTTGTCGGTCGCTGTCTGTTCTCACGGACTCGACAGAGCAGAGTGCACCTGTCAATTTTGACATGTCCAACAGGGTATGTAGACACCATTTGGCAGAATAGAGCAAAAATTATCGCAACATCTTTTTGTTCAGGCAAAATTACCCAGGGGTATTGAGAATATTCGACCTCACTTGAGACACATTGACAATGTTCCCCTGTTGGTTTCCCTCTTCACTGACTGCACCCCAATGGCTACTCGGGAGATGCTGTCAATTATGCAAGAGCATGGCGAAGTTGTGTGTGCCATGGGCAGTTCAGCAAATGCAGACAACATGCCAATTTTCATGCAAGCAGACGCTAGGTTTTTAATTTTTTACTCTTGTTTAATAAGTTTAATTATTTCTGTTCAAAAATTCTAGTATGGCAGTTGAACCACTTTATCCACAAGTTTGCCAACGAATATCTGTTTTTTCACCGTACACCACTCTTAAAGATGGAATATCCCCGATCGAGTTGAGTCGGATATTGAACTCGGTCTCGTGTTCAGTGAGCTTTATCAGAGAAGAACCTATTTCAATATTTCACCTTATTATGGAGGTAATTGATTTAATAATTGAGATATTTTTCACATGTTGCTGAAATTCTATTTTAAAATTGCAGTGCCGGCATTACATGCAGTGTTTGACTAACTGCCTTCAATTTTGGTTGAGCTCAAGTGTTGCAGTTAGCATTATCCAGGTTGTAGCAATCGTCAGTCTTCTTCCGCCACTTTTCACTATTGGTATGTTCCAGAAATATATTTAGCCCTATTTTATCTAACAAACAAAACAAAAAATTTAGGCCAAATTTTGTGGCTCCAGTGCGTTGTGATCCCTATCCTAGCACTGTCCTTAATTGGAAAGCCAACTGACACACAAATCATGCAACGAGCTACAGGAAAAAATCAATTTCTGATAAATACCGATGTAAGGCTGTATAAAAATAACTTTTGTCCTCCTTTCATAATAAATTATCTTTATATTTCAGACAATATTTTTTGTTGCGTGGTTTTACGGAAGTAAATTCATCCCTGCTGGCATCGTGCTGCTAAGCCTGTACACGGCTGCCTTATCAAAGCTGTGTCCCCTCCTAAATGGAGTGGAAATCTGCTCCCTAGTTTACCCAGAAGTGTCTCTGAACCGAACAGAGAGCGTCCTTTGGCAAGGATGGGGCACAAATCTGTCTTCGCTCACCGCCCTTCAGCATGCCACCTGCTTGCTGTGGGTCATCCACCTCATTGTGATTTCAATCAGCTTTGTCCACAGGGACAGTCCAATCTGGAGAGAAAATCCTTTGCGCAACCGTTTATGGGGTCTTTCAGTCCTCCTTTTGTAAGTTTTAAGATTTTATCTTTGTTTATTGGAGAAATTATTTTCTTTGTCTCTAGGACATTACTACAATTTGCATTTTCTGCCATTGCTATGGGACCCCGATTGGCTACCGAGGACGAAGACTTGCCTCCAGGTCTTCAGCAAGTGCCATGGCCCATCTACCTGTTAGCCGCCATATCCCCATTTGTCGTATTCCTAATCAACGAGCTTGTCAAACTTCAAGAGATTAAGTAAGTGTTGAAATTATCAGTGAAGCGCTAACAACTAAAGATTTTTTTCTTACAATTAGAGCAAGCGTGAGACAACAAAAGAAGGCACGCCTCGAATTTGGTACAAAGCTGGGTATGAACTCGCCATTCTAAAGTGGTCTGCATAGGGCTGAATATTTTTCAACCCTTCAGCCTGAAAGTCATTACATGTTCTTTCATCTTTTTAATTTTAGTTCAAGCCTCGTTTATTATTCTGTGACAAGCATTTCTAAGATATCGTGCTAGTGTGTTTAAAAATTTGACAGGCTCTACATATAATAACTGGGTGGATCCAGGAATGATTTGGGTGTGATTGTTGATGAAAAGTTACCATTTTGAAATTCATGTATGTTGTTGGGGTTGGAAAAAGGTGCTTCCTCCTAAATTTTCAGCTAAAAATATTGGGTGCTTTTCCGGGAAATCAGATTTTTCCAAAAACACTAAAATACCAATATCTCTGCTCCTACTAAGAATAAACGTATGCTCTTTTCACGTTCAGACGTAACTTTTTACGCCCGACAACTTTGCCACTGACAAATTTTGCATAGGTCAAAGGTCAAGGTCACTAAATTACAAATTTCACTTTTAAACGCAATTTACGCAAAGAAGCACCCCTCAGATTTTTTTTGCAGTATAGGAAAAAATGTAGCCCCAAGTGTGTAGAACAAAATACCTGATTTTCAGAATGGTAACTTTTACTGTTTAATTTATAATACTAACTAAATATTAAAAAACAGTAAAAAATCGCTTTTCCGCAATAGAAATTAATTTTCAACCAGCGATAACTCTGTTTCTGTTACAGAAACGACAAAATGTGTAATGACAAAAAGTGTTTGTCTTGACTTTTTGCATCCAACCATGTATCAGTCAAGAAGGTCGGGTCACCTAAGGTCATTGACCTCGGTGACCTGTGACCTTTAAACACGATTTTGCTAATTTTTGAAATTATTTTTCAAAATTTAAATGGGTTTTATTATTTCCTACACAGAAAACTTGCAAAATCGTGTTTAAAGGTCACAGGTCACCGAGGTCAATGACCTTAGGTGACCTGACCTTCTTGACTGATACATGGTTGGATGCAAAAAGTCAAGACAAACACTTTTTGTCATTATACATTTTGTCGTTTCTGTAACAGAAACAGAGTTATCGCTGGTTGAAAATTAATTTCTATTGCGGAAAAGCGATTTTTTACTGTTTTTTAATATTTAGTTAGTATTATAAATTTAACAGTAAAAGTTACCATTCTGAAAATCAAGTATTTTGTTCTACACACTCGGGGCTACATTTTTTCCTATACTGCAAAAAAAATCTGAGGGGTGCTTCTTTGCGAAAATTGCGTTTAAAAGTGAAATTTGTAATTTAGTGACCTTGACCTTTGACCTATGCAAAATTTGTCAGTGGCAAAGTTGTCGGGCGTAAAAAGTTACGTCTGAACGTGAAAAGAGCATACGTTTATTTATAGTAGGAGCAGAGATATTGGTATTTTAGTGTTTTTGGAAAAATCTGATTTCCCGGAAAAGCACCCAATATTTTTAGCTGAAAATTTAGGAGGAAGCACCTTTTTCCAACCCCAACAACATACATGAATTTCAAAATGGTAACTTTTCATCAACAATCACACCCAAATCATTCCTGGATCCACCCAACTATGATTGAATTTCCAAATCAGTTCCTTTAAACGAAGTTTTATGCAAAGAAAGACACTATATTTATAGCGTTAATTTAGCGAATTAGAAATTTTGCTTCTTTTAGCAATGCAACTTGTCCTATATTTTTAATTCCTCATTGTAGTCAACAAATTGTGTTATTTCAAAGGAATATATTTGACAAAATGACTATTTTAAAAATCGCCAACAATATATTTATGTGTACCGCGTGAAATCAAACTTGTATATTTATCTCCTTGTAAAACTCTGTCCTAAATGTGCATTTCATAATTCTCAGAAAATATACACACCATATGTACAAAAAAGTTTGTTTATAGACTTTCATAATTTTTAATTTCACTTTAGCTTTTACACAAATAAAAGTAGCAATATAGTAAAATATTTACAAATTTTACAACATGTAGTACAATCGATATAATTAATATTTACACTCAGTCAAGTCAACATATGGGCCACAATAGCGCGTGGTCAAGAGGGGTTCTGATTCATTTGGTAAATAGGTTTGGTGGGCACTGGAGGACGAGGCTGTTGGTGCGGTCGCCACCACATTGGTGGATGCGCCGGGTTTTCTAATCTGGCGGCCGCGGGCACCATGGCGATTGACGCAGGCCTGTTTGCTCGGCCAGCCATCCGTGATGATTCTCCTGCCATTGACAGCATGTCCTCAGACCTGGTCCACAAAATTTGATTAGAAATTTGAGTTGGAAACCAATGAACAAGAAAATTAAAATAACTTTTATTTATCAATAATGAATGGAGCTACTCAACTCTGAAAATGGGAGCAGCAAAAGAACAATTTTAAATCAATTTTTGCCCCATGAAGAAGTTCCAAACATAAATTTTTTAATTCCTTGATTGAAAAATAATTGTTTGGTATTTAAAAGCAATTTTAGTGATTCTCTTTATTTGTAATAATTAATTAGCTTGCGGCCCATCTCGGCGCGGACCTCTCTTGAGGATTCGCGTTTTAGCGACGTGTTCGCCAGAGGTGCTGCCGTTTCTTCACATTTTTTTTCTCGCTTTCATGTATGACTACTTGTGAAGAATAAACAATGATAATAATAATTAAAAATTATAAATTTTCATTATTGAACAAATTTGTTAAAACTTTTGCATACGTCTTTAAATTTAAAGAAATATTGCAAAATATTTTTTTTTAATTTGTTTAAAATTTTAGATTGGGTGAGCAACATCTCCCATAATACTTTTCTCACTTTTAAACGAAATATTTGTAATATTAAAAAATAGTTAAGTGTGGAGCGCCTCTACTCGTGTCATTGAGGCTCTCGTGACGCATCGCTCGACTTTCTCTGTCACATGCCAAGGATATTTTGTCCGTTTGTCACATGACACACAACGAGAGACAAGAGAGAAAACAAACTTCATACATTATTAATGGGGATTGCAAGTCTGCGAGACTTAATCATTTTTTACTTTGGCTGCCATAGGCATCACAGAACTGCACCAGCGCGGCTGCTGGTTCCCATCAGAGAGAAATAACAGTCAGTGATTAAATGTGTTTATCCAGACTGATACGTCGATCGATGGAATATATTCTTTCAAAAAGATTGATCGCGGTTTCTTAGAAAAAAAAACACTAAGAAAATTTCCATCAGCGCTGCGTTCGCTAACAAAAATATAAAACAAAAGGGGAATGACCTGAATCAACGTGCAACCGCAAGTTAACAAATCACGCGCGCCGACAAAAATGACGGATGTTCTTATTTAACAAATAACTTTGTATCATTTTTTTCTCAATTTTTGAAAATAGTGAAAAAAAATATACAATTTTCATACAGCTCCAAGTTTTCAACCCAATTATTTACCTCTACTTATAACCATTTTTATTACTATATTTTATTTTTTTCATAGAGTCATTTTTCAATTGCATAATTTTCAATGATCAAATAACTTTATTTCATCTAATACCCTTCTTTTGTATTCCTGCTGTATCTTAATCTTATCGATCGTTTTGTATAATATGTACTATTAATCAATCACTTGCATACTAATTGTTCCAATATTTCTCCTTATCTACATGCCAGTCTTATTTTTTTTTCAATTTAATTTACCTGGCACTTTGCTGAGGTATGGAGAGGCCATGCTGATATTGGTAGGGGTTAATGCCCTGCCAGGGTGCGTGACCGGCGACGCTGGTCTGCTGATGAGGCATGTAAACGATCTGCTGCTGCCGCAACTCCTGCAAAGGGACGGCCTCCTCGATGGGCACTTGGGGGCCGCGGGGCCGTAGGCGCGGCGGCCGGTGCGAGCGCCACTGGACAATGAGCAGGACGAGCGAGACGAGCGCGGCCAGCACCCCAATGTACAGCAGCACTCCCAGGTCCTCGTGGTCATGGCGCTGGAGGATGGCGCCGGCCACGGCAAGGGCGCCGCCGCACAGCAGGCAGCAAAGAAGGGCTGCCCGTAGACAATAGTGGCACACGAGCTGCGCCCCTGGGGAGCAGCAACCTAATGAAAACAATAAAGGTTCAAAAATAAATACCATTGATAAATATATAATTTGCTGAAAATATTATTGGGTTGTGATAATTACATTCATATCAATTGTAGGTAGCGATCAAATACAATTGATTATAAAATATTAAACCATAATGCAGACCAATATTATTTATTTTAATTAATATTTATTAATAAAAATATAATAAAATTATATTTTGAAAATAATTTGAGATTAAATTTACTCTATTCAATGTGCATTTTTCTACCAAAATTCTTTCAAATTTTGTGCCAATAATGTAAAAAATAAGTTTTTATTGAAAATCACGGAACTTGTAATTTTATTGTAACTTTTGTCGATTGCAATACTTTACAAAATAACAAATTTATTCTTCTTTCTTACAATATCAATTTATCGTATATATATATAACTTTGATTTGAAAGCCAAAATACCATTTATTTTCATTTATATTTAAAATATATATCATCCTAAAAATTCTATGCATAACATAATATCTAATAAAAATTCGTCCATATCTCTCTGATTGAAATTAATTTTTCAGAAATAATTTTCACAGCTAAATCATTTGGTTTGTGGAATTTTATTACTACTTCTACATGTAGAAATACACTGTTTGTTACGTAAGTGAAAGAAGAAAAAATCGAAACGATCACATAATATAAAGAACTGACAGATTCAAACCTTGGCGACAGCAGATGAGGTATGGATTGTAGGTCATATCACGCGTCGGCGGCACCGCGCGCGCTACTGGTGCTCATCGCGACACTTGACTTGGATGGCCCTTATCGCCCCCACAATCTATTGAATTAGCCCCTTGCCGCCGCCGCCGCCGCAGCGAGAAAAACATTTTTTGTCACGAAAGATAAGGCGGGCAGGCAGGCGGCCAACTCGCGCAAAACCATATCAACATGAAAGGGGAAGAAAACAGAGAAAAAGTCGAAACGTACCTGGGGCTCCAAGGTTTCGCGAGGCGGTTCTCGACGAGGCTGTGCTGCCGATCGAATTGGAGCGGGTGCGGATTTGTCGCTGTGGCCGCGGTGGAGGCACGGAGGCTGAGGACGAGGTGCCGTGGTCCGAGTCTGCACCGCCGGCCCAAGGGTTCCTGATCGCAACAGCAAATATGCGTGAGGTTGGTTGACACAAGAGATGTGCGCCAAAATACACATGATTTACGCAAATATTGACACTGCGAAAATACCAGCAGTCAAATCTTTCCAGTTTTAGATTTATAACGGAAAATAAAAGCAGGCATAAAAAAAATTAATAGAATTAAATTCAATTAAGGAGAATTTTTACTTCTATAGAGTATCAAGAAAAAAAAATGCTTAATTTGATTAAAATGGCATTAAAATCAAATAAAAGTTAATGGTATCAATCAACTATTTAAAGCACATTACACATTATTTAATTTATTTTTGAACTTTTTGCATGAATCTTTTATTAAACAAAAATTTCTGGTATTGAGATATGAAACTTTTCACTCTAAAATGCCTAATTAATGAAGGAGATTAATAAGAAAACCTACAGTTGCATAGTTTAAATTCATTAAATTTTTTAATTTGTCAATTACTATCATAATTACTAATAAACTATTAAATTACTTGCGACAATAATTGTAATTAAGTAAAAAAAAAATTACATATAACATATATTTATTTATATTTTTAATTGCTAAAAATATTATCGATTCTTTAATTGAATGAAGTTTTTTTGTCATTTCTCATGTGATTGTTCATAAACGTCAAAACGTCACTTCTTGTATCTCTGCAGCTAGGAATAGCTTTCAAAACCATTAGTAATGTAAACGATTGGTGATCGAGACCAAAACATCAAAAGATACACCAAAATATTTAATTTTCTATTTTTATACCATGTAGAATGCCACAACAGCACGAGGAATTATCCAAAATCCAGCGTGCGTGTTTTTTTTTCGCGGTCAACGAACAAGCAAGCGCACGTATGTATCACACAAAAAATGCTCTCTGATATAATTATTCAGTTTGGCTTTGATCCGGCTCAGGCTGTGATCGGAATAGCGAGAGTGCAGACACACGTGAGAGCAGCTCATCCATTGATTTTTAATTACCTGATGCTGGCGGGCGGCTGCGGAAGCTGCGACGGCTGCTGGAAGAGGGGCTGCTGCGGTCGAGGAGGATCCGCTCCAGCTAATTGCCGGCTGGTGAGCTGCCGGCCAAGCCTCTGGGGCATCGCTCATCCTGGCACCACCGCCTGTGAATTATGCAACCCGTCAATCCGACAAGCACTGTGTAAAGCGACACAAAGTTCCCGGAATAAGAGCTGAGCCTGCCTATTATTTTTTGCGGTCATCAAATATGACATGTTCAAAAATTTCATTTTTGGGTGGTCCAGCACAACATTATCAGTGGTTAAAATAATTGTATTTCTGGACAGAAGTCATTATCTCTGTAATTATTGGCTGCATTATTATGATTATTATCATTAAACTGAGTCGGAACTGTGTGGGATTTATAATGACTTTTCGATTTGATGTCTTTTTAATGGTCACTCACATGGGAGGCTTATAACTTGACCTCATTTATTTTTGAAAATGAAATTTGTATCAATAAAGAATTATCATATGTATATCGTGCAGTATGCGAGGAATTGACTTAATTTATTAAATTCATCATAATATATTGATCGTATATGATCAATTATAAATAATACTATTACTTATAGCTGCTTATAGCATAGCTTTTTCCGATGTGAAATCACTAATATCCAAATTCTTGGCATTTTTAATGAATTTTCCCTTAAATTAACAAAATCAACTAAAGGTGAAATATTTTCGGCGTGGATTTTATTAACTTGAAATCAAATACTTTATTATTTGTTACATACTTATTGTTAATTTTACTAAATAATTAAATATTTTTTAACTTTCTTTTATTTAATTACTGGGCAAGTAACCCGCATGCATTCTAAATTTTACTTACTAACCACCTAGCAAAGATCTAAAGATCTTAAAATTCAACCCTGCACAAATCTAAGTCTTTCAATTTTTTATTCGAAAAAAATAATGTTATCCTTCTTAATTTTTAATTGCTATTCATCTTCTTAGATTTAAAAAAAAAAAAACTTGTGATCGCGTCCATTTGCCAGATTTTGACCTCAGTTATTTGCAAAATAAAAATAAATGCGTGGCAAAAGGAAAATGCCAGCGAGGGGAGAGGCGCGAAAATGTGTCGGACAATGCAGAACGAGGCAAGGCCGGCAAGGGTCGGGCTTTGCGGTGTGCCGCGCGCTAAATCCAAGGGGCAAAGGAGCTTTTTCCCAGCGTGACGCATACAAAAAAGCGCGAAGAGTGCTTGCTGAGCTTGCAAAAAATATATTTATACGCGAATGCCGCCCACAAATACACACAAAATACGACGGGCCTTCTTTGCTCGATACTGCAGCGGGCAGGTATATAACAAAAAGAAAGAAAAGCGCGCCGTATTTTGCGGCCAGTTAAGGCGGGGGTACCGGGGGGCGACCTTGATGGTCCACGCGTGGCCCTTGTTAGCTGCGCTGTCAAAACCCCCCAACCAACCGCCTTAGCCTCGCATACATACGTGTGTGCGAAAAGCGCTCAAATATCACGCGCCTGATTTTTCACATCGCGAACGCGCCGTCAAATAAACCGGCGCTCCGAAATCGAGGAAGATAATTTTTCGCAAATTCATCTGCCGTAATTGGTCTGCGGGAATCAAGAAGATTTGAGATTCTCGTATTTTCTTTAGACCTTGCTACATTTTCAAATAAATAAATAAACTCGGCTTTCAATTGTAATCTAGAAAACTAATTAAATTAATCAAATTGTTATTTTAAATATATCAGATATATTAGTTCATATCCTGTGATTTATATTATTTTAATCTGATACAAATGCATTAACGTTTTTATATTAGCATTGGAATCTAAATTAAATACTAATTAAATAACAATAAATCCATAATAAATTTTATAATTTATTTTTAAAACATTGTTATTAAATTAAATAATTACATAATTATATACATCGTATTTTATATTTTAATCTTTAAATTTATACTTTTAACAATATTTTTGAGGCAAACATAATTTTTTCAAATTCATTATTATTTAAATATATATATATATATATATATATATATATATATATATATATATATATATATATATATATATATATATATATATATATATATATATATATATATATATATATATATATATATATATATATATTTTTGTAAATTGCTGTTAATATTCTCAGTTGATTGGACTTTTTGATGAATATTGTTTTTTTTTTAGGATTTATAATTTTAATATAGTAACTTAATTGCCTAAAACTGTCTAGAATTAAAGCATCAATTAAGATGATTTATTTATACTGTGCTTCCAGTTGTCAGAATTAACTCTTAAAGCTTTTCCGTAAAAAAAAATCACAAATTCACTATATTCCTGAAGAACAATTAGAACAATATAATTAAAAAAAATTCCCAGGGCTTGCGATACTCACTTTGGAGCAGGTCATCCTCCTTGCAAAGACCCCATCGTCCAGGTTGATGAGGCAAATGCACCTGTTGCAGTATAAGGGTGTCAAACCGCGTTTGAATTTTCTTTGGCCAACAGTTTTGTCGGCATCGCGCGCCCAGTCCGCGGGTGAGCCGCGAGCAGAAGAATGCCCTTGTGTCGTGTCGCACCTGAGAAAACAGTGCGCTCCGTTTCTGTTGCCTGCTCGTGCACCGACCGACTAACTCGAGACTAACTAGCTGCGATGGGAAAGGCAAGATAATCCGGCCGGCTCCAAACAAGCAGCGGCCTCGGAGGCCAACGGAATGAAGTTTCGGCAGAAGTTCATTGAGGACAACAGTTGTCAATATGAAATTTTTTATATCAAAACATTCCTCATAGTGTGCTGAACATTTCTCAATAAGGAAAAGCCGGCGCAAATGAAATGGGAAGTAATGAGAGTTGAAATAAAATTAGGCGTTTATTAAAACTACTTTTAATGCATACAGATGTAAAAACGCCACCTAGACGGGAGTTTCCTCTTAAAAAACCGTCACGCCACATGTAGTGTATTAATGAACTAGCATAAAAATGGGACAATTTTATCGATTTAAGGCATTTAAGGGCGATATTTTTGGGTACTCTACATTCCTGACTGAATTTTGAATTAATTGATTTTTGCAAAATCCCACGTGAGGGGAAATTGCACGCACACCACGAACCAGACCACCCCACAAACCGGCAACTCGGAGTTGGGCAACCCCCAAGATTAATTTTTGCAGAAGCCGCGAGCGAGGGGTGGAGGCGCAGCGAGGTCGAGGACGTGGGGAAGGCCGTGCGGAGGGCGAGGACAAAAGGGCGGCTGTGTTCGTGGGGGGGCTCCGCAGGAGCCTCCCCACGATCCCCGCCCTTTTGTCCCGCCCGGAGCCGGCCTTCACCACGTCCTCGGGCGAGCGCGCCTCCAGCCCGAAGCTCGCAAACCCACAACGTAGTTGCCCACAAAAGGAGTTGTCTGCAAACGGACTTGTAAGCAATAGAAACATAGATATTTGTACTTTTTATTAAAAAAAAATCTGATTTGATGTACCTAGCGACCCTGAGCTGAAGTGTATCCTCTTTTTTTAGCTTCAAATTGTGCGGTAAATTATGCTGCTTTTTTGGCCGTCACCCTTAATTTTGGAAATATTTTCGTGATTCACAAATCGATATTTTCGTAAAATCGTCCCTTTAAATGCGACGTCCTTGCTCTTTAATTCGTCTTTCACCCGCCAGGCATCGCACACGCAGCCTCAGTGCTGTGCACAATGGCAAATAACAATGGGAATTTTCAAATTTAATTTCACGATTTTTTTACTTTCGGAACGTTTGCGCGCACAAATTTCTTTTGGAAACTCATCACAATTGGCCCCTTTTTCTATAGAAAATTTTCATTTCAAAATTTACAACTGTTGTCCTAGGTAGCCTTGTACCTGAAGTTTCTTCGTTGCTGGTCCACATCAGATCTTCTCTTTCTTTCTTAGCTTCTCTCCTTCCACGACCGAGAAAACGCGGCGCGGAGGGGGCAGAGGAGATTTTTTATTCCTTTTGTGTGCCACACAACATTCTCACAAGAAACCAAAACTTCTCCGCGCGCCTCTCCTCACATGGCGCTAATATACTGGAATTCGACTTTTTATGCTCTTTGTCGTCACATTTTTTCTCACGAAAATAAATGTATCTTTTCGGCTGGGTTATAATATATATTTTTTTATTATGCGGAAAGAATTGGTGCTGTTAAAAGTTATAAGTTTAAGTTTTTTCTTAAAAAGTATTTTAAACAGATACTTTTTAAATCCTTCGTTATAAGCTTTTTGATAATGAAGAAAAGTGAAGCAATGCTTTGCTGATATAAAGTGGATAAATTATAGCAGAAAGCAAAATTATAAAAATATTACGGAGCCATAATTTGTATTGTACTAAACATAATACACAACACTCAGAATTAGGTAAAAAAAATTAAGTGAAGCAAATATATTAAAATAATATTAATAATAATAAATGAATTAAAAATTATTTTTTTTATCAATAACTCTTTAATCTAAAATTACATTATTATTCATTTTTTTTTTAAATTTATTTAATAATTTTACATTTAAAAATGATGTCAATTATGGACCTGTTAAAATAAATTTAATGATGTTGAAAACCATGAAAACGAAAATAATTTTATCCTAAGCTCCTAGCTTACCTGAAACATGAACTGTTGTGACTAAAACTTAACTCATTATAAACAGAAACCAAAAATTTCCCAAAGCGGTTCAGTAAAATAACTATCATTAATTTTATCTTACTTAATTGCATAAAATATGGGGATTTTTAATTTAATTTATTTCAAAATTGCATTCAATTTATACTAATTTAAAAACGAATTTGCCGTTAATGCCGATTTTTGTGTGGAGTATTGACAATAAAAATTACTTGCGCTACTTAAAGTTGTCTCACATATCATGTATGGTTTGCTGTCATTTCTATTTCCCTCTTCTCTTGCGGTGTGTATTAATCTATCTGGCGTAATTCGTTATCACCACAGGTAACTATGGTGACTCGGCGATAAGCCGTCGTGAGTGATAAGAACGTCACACTTTTCTTGCTCAGATGAACTGACAAGACAGGGCGTGGAGCCTCCTGTACACTGGACTCGAATTTCGCTTTTTGCCTTTGGTGTGAATAGGGCGTGTGTTTCTTGGTTCTGCAAAGGAGGAAAATCGCCACAATATGAGGGTGCTCAGGTCTTTCGCCGTCTTTTCGCTCTTCTCGTTACGTGAGTACACATACATTTTTGCAGGCGCCGTCCCTTTCTTTTATCTCCGCCTAAATTATTTCTGGCCTGGAAATTGCGTCTCTCTCGTAGAAAGCAAGGCGTTGCGATATTTGCACGCGACGAATTTTTGTCGATTTTTTTCTGTTCGCTCGGCTGCAGGTTTCATTAAACTTTGAGGATTATGTTGTCTCTTGTTGCGAACTCATTCGCTCTCTTTAGCGACAGCCGCCCGACACACGTAGTGAATAAATCACACACCCCGGCCGCAGTCCCTCTGCGCCCTTGGTACACCCTCCGAATAAATAATTGCCCTCTCCAGCCCCACACCTAAAGCACTCTCGAGCGACCGAATCACACACTTGTCGCCTAACCACCTGATTATTTCCACTAGACCTTAAAAATGCATAAAAGTGCCTGAAAAACTTCTGCCGTTCATCTTGTGTATTTTTTATAGGTGTTTTCAACTCGTTATTCAAACCATAATCACGTATTTAATATATTATTTTCCTTGTTTGCTTTCATTCAGACCGACAACCCATTTAAAAGCAAACGAGGAAAGTTATAATTTATTTCATTTTGTTTATAATTCCCTGAATTTCAATGCGTCATTCAAAATTCAAATCTTCAGAATCATCCTAAAATAATAATTTGATTTTAAAATTTTCATTAGAAGAGGCATTTTAGCTCTAATTTATTGATTTTTTTATAATCGCAATACAAAATAATTAAAGTCAGGCTCTTCGTAAAAAAATAGTCAATCAGAATCAAATACAATATAATATGCTGGAAATCACTGGAAATAAATTCAACTTGAAGAAAAAAACATCTTATAAACAACAACGACTGGCTTTAATAACAATAATAACGAGCTATTTGAAAAATTATTTATTTATTTATACAAATAAATTTTTTATAAATACAAAATTTTCAAGTAAATAATTTATTGGTTATGAGTTGGGCCCGCGGAAAATTCTCCCCTTACGCGAATGTTACACTGTGAGTGCTCAGCTCAGGCATAAAACTTTAGACAGAGCTAAGTTGTCTCGGTGGTGAGGTAAAATTGGTTGAAAAAATTTACATATAGAGCGATATAATTTTGCATGCATTGAATGGGGCAGACACTTTATAATGGTTTGTCAGTGCGAATTCCATCTCTCACCCAAATGCTCCCTGACGTGCCATTTAAAAATCCTATGTCAATGAGCAATTTTTTTAAACGTTTTTGCCGATTTCAGTGCTCATGTCCGTGTTTTTGGACGAGGTTGAGGGACGGCGCAAAATTCTGCGAGGTCGAAAGACAATCAACAGGACCTACTACAGTGAGTATTGCGTGATTTGCATAATCAATCATGCCGCTTTTGTGGCAGACAGAGAAATGCAAACACGGCGGCCGACCCATTTGGCCCAGTCAAACAATACTGGTGCTCCCAGTTGATTAATTATCAATGCTCCGCTTTGTATTGACGCTAAAATAATTTCACCCTGCGGGCAGAGGAAAACTTTTAAAAGAGCTTTTTCATATTTATAATAATTTTTAGAATTTATAAAAATTCTAACAGAATAAAAATGTATTTTCAAATAAAATGAAAAATAAAAATTAATGGAAGTTAGCTTTCCTTAAATTTTTAATTTATTAGCGTTTATTATTATCATTTTTGGGCTTATTTAATAATTTCTCTTTTAAAATAAAACTTTTGTTTGAAATTATACCAATCCAACACAAAAATTGTATTATTAAATCAAAACATCTTTACTTTACGTTTTCTTTCAACAATTTAAGAAGGATTTTGATTCGTAATTAATTTTTTAACAAAAAAATTGAATTTCAGAATCTGCAGCAATCCCCGCGTGGTCGATAATCGTGATCATGGCAGTGGTGATCATCATCATCGGCGGGGTGCTGTACGCCGTGATGAATCGTTTTGTGCTGGGAAGTGTCCCGGAGAACAGACGACCTTTATACCAGCAGTGAGAATAATGGGCAGCAGAAAGGGATTTCCTCTTCCACACTCTCCTCTTGTACATAGAAAACACGCTCTTACGCAAAAGGAACGTCGAGCGAACTGTCCCCGATAATCACTTGCCCAACAAAGCACCACCTAATCATCACTCTTCCGGCCGACGCACTCCTAATCCCACTTCTTGTACCCTTTTCACCAATCACCCGCAAACGTGTCACATTTCTGTTACTGGAAACGGGTATAGTTTGCTCTACCACTTATGACCCATTGTGTAGACGTTCAAAAATACGTTCACAAATATAAATTGTTTGTCATTTTTTTATATAATTAATTGTTTACTTTTAATAATAAAAAAATTAGTGTAGAAAAAACTGGAAAATCAATTTTCACCCAATTCTCAATTCCTGCATGAAGCGGTAAATTTTTGAATTTGTAGGAAAGCCGTTTCAATTTTAGTAGCGTGAGGCTGGCAATATATTTTACTTTTCAAAGAGATAAAATGCCACCTCTGAGCTGCGCGTTGCTGCAATAAAAATGATAAAACGCGAGCAAGTTAGGCAACTGGAGAAGATGATTCCATCAAAAGCGCTGCGGGACGAGATCATGCGTGGCGCGTAGATAAAAGTTTGTCAGCTCTGACGACACCGCGCCAGCTCATAATCTGACCAAGTCGGAAGAAAACACCGCTGCTGATGAAAAATAAACACGCTGCGTCACTCCTGGAGGAAGCGAAATAAATATGCATAACACCTTGAGGAAATTAAAATGCGCGTGAAAGTTGACGTTGGCAATTAATTCACAAAATATGCTGCCATTGTGCAATAATCAAAATATTATATGAAAATATTTTTTAGCATAACAAGAATTTCGTTTTCTGAAATTTTTTTAATTTGATGGGTTTTTCCAGAAAAAAAACTAATCAAATTTTCGAAAAAACCTTTTAATAAATAATAACTAAGAGATAAGAAATAGAGCAATAAAAATTAATCAAAATTATAAATCTTAATCATATATTGTGTATAAAGCTAGCAAAATATACTATTACATTATTTATTAAATCTAACAAGCAGCTTCAGACAATCAATTATCAATATTATTTTCAAATCATCCATTAAAATTGAACAAGCTCATTTGGTTTTTCGCCGTTTTCACATTAGATATCATTATTTGCTAAAAATTAATGAAGTTCTTTTTTAAGAATTACATCGACGATAATTGTCAGATAATATCTTTTTGTTTTCTTCAAGCAGAACAGTTTCTTTGCAATTTCTGCTAACTAAACCACCAGCGCACGCACTGCATAACGTTCCACCGGTTCTGCTTTAAATTAATCATTGTTACATCTTGCAAGAGGCTTTTCTCGTCGTCAGCACCCCTTTTTTTCTGATGCTCAAATCGGGCTCTCACAGGCCGGAAAAGAGTCGCAAACTGACAATCATCAGCTGAAGAGGAAAAAAGAAGGACGCGTCTTATTTTTTGCTGGCGAGAGCATTCAAGAGCTGTCAATAGCTGGTAGATTGATGTTTGCAAAGATGAGCAGATAGCAGCAGACCGACGACACGAAAACCAGAATCAATATTGTTCCGGTGGCACTTGCTCGTCACAGTTGGGCGAAAATTGGAAGACTTGGTTTTATGCACTCGGCCCCTGGGATCGACGTATATGCAACACGTTGAACGCTGAAGAGGAAAAACAGAGAAAGAGAGGAAGCAAAAGCGATCCACTTCAGCTTGAGAGCAGGAAAAATATTGTGCGGTTGCTGTGAGTGCGGCAACGGGCAACACTCGCATCCATTTTCAGTCCTGCTGCACAATAAAATATTTATGAGGGTGCATATCTCGGCCAACTGGTTTCCATTACCCATCTCTCTCTTTCACCGGGGCAGTGAATGATGGCGTGGAGATAAAAAAGCAAATTTTCGTCATCAATCATATCATGGCCAGAGTAACCAGAGAAGTTCGTTTCAAATAATTTTCAACTAAAAAATTTATGCTTTTGTTTCATCTAATGATTCTTAACATTATTTATATTCAAAGTTGAATTTTATTTTGGAGCGGATTTAAAAATGCATGTCACTTCCCTGTTTCGTGCTCATTGTGTTTTTGTGATGAAGCGCACAGAGTGCACTTGTCAGTAATTATGTTGTGATATGGACGGCACTCAATCGTCCGCCGCTTACAACCACAATCGTTTTTGTTTCCAGCATCATACGCAGGTGATGCGGTGCACTTCATATATGTAATTAATTGCGACACAAAGTCATGGAACCTTTCATTATCGGCCAAAGTGTCGATGCAGACTGAGTGAGGACTAAATTGCGCCAACCGACCGATTGAGAGTGGTGGAGCGTAATTTTCACGCTCGATTAAAATTACTCTCGCATGCGAGGTAGAAATTTTAATTAAAAGGGAACGCATCACGCTATGCACTCAGGTCGCGCAGGTTGCATACACAGTAAAAAACTTAATAATTATTTTATATTCTCATATTTCAAAATTTTTATTAAAATCCGATTATTAAAACACCGGATTTGTAATATATTAAATTAATATTTTTTCAGTTTTAATATAGTCATTTTATTTAATTTATGAACAATGTGCAGGGCAGTGCGGAGCTGTTTAAATTTGAAATCTTGAAAGAATTTCGGGAATGGCATCAATAGAAAAAGATGACATTTTAATTGATTATAGATTAATTCAAATTCTGCAAAATCTTTTGTTTTTGCAGCTAGCATGATTTTGAATCACTGATTATTCGTCGCAATTAGAGCAAAGCTCTTTTCTTAAAGCGAGAGCGAAATCTGGCCGCGTTCTCACGCCCTTGAGGAACAACATCAGCATACGAGCCGCGCTATGTAGTTAATGACGCTCTCATGCTCAGGGTGTGAGAGAGGCTGCAGTGCTTTGTGCCTTCGGTTGGAGGTGCGCAGGCCAATTAATCATTGGTGCCAAAAAGTGCCGCTGGAGCAAAGTGATATTGCCGCCGCGCGCTGAAGGTCAAATTGTGCGATAAATTGGGCTAAGCGGGCATGGTTAAGTTATGAGCCAAAATCTCCGAAGGACACTTTTCCCTCCAACTTTTCGTCGAACGAATTTTCAGTCTCATAAATCATAAAAGGTGGTTTTTGCTCCACTAGGGGATTGCTTTTTTATTTTCACAAAATAATAATGGCTATTATTATGTGGAGCAAATTTTTTACTACACACATCAATTTAATTTTTAGTTTACCTTCCTTAGAATGTGAAAGTAATAAAGAGTCAAATGAAAATATAGCTACATACTCTATTAATTTTTCTGAAAATGTGTTCCGAATTCCGAATAATCAAATTATTTGCATCATAGAAACTTCCTGTTAACAATTGAAAATCTAAACAATTTTATTTTCATTGATATAAAAGATTTCCAAAACTTTTAAATTATTCACTCCAGAAAGAATCTATGCATTTCAACAATAATTTATATCATTTCATATTGTTCCACCTTCCGCTTGGATTCGTCTTTCTCCATAAAAATACTGCAGCTTCTTTTGCAGACAAATAAAGAATCTTCTGCCAAGTCGTAAAACGCTTGTGTGCGCGAAAACCAGCAAGAGGGCTTCAACACCCACGTTAGACGATACCAGAGAAGCTGCCTCACGCATTCATTCATGACTTTGTCAGCAGAAACGACGACGGTCTCGTCGGTCTTGCCACTATACAGTTTCGAGTTGGTCGAAGAAGGGCCGAAGGCTTTCCCTGCATCTAATCTAAAGTTGAGTCTCCCCTTGAGGTAATCTAGGAGGGAAATGAGGTGAATTTCAAACTCTTCTGTGTCATGCGGAGAAGTTGCAGATTACGCAACTCGTGCCAAAACACCGTAGAATATAATTTTTTCTGGTTTAAAAGTTTCTGGATTTAATCTTCTGGCAATGCGCTTTTTTGTTTAGAGCTAGAAAGTATAAATTTTTAGGATGTCACCAATTATTTTCTCAACGATTTATGTTTTTAAAAGATATTTTTTTTTTAAATCACTGCTCAAGTTGAGACCAAGAAAAAAAATCCGCCTACTTTTATCTGAAAGAAGACAACAGAAGTAAACAAGGGTTTTTTTTATATGCCTAGCTGCTAGACTTAATATATTTTTCTTTTCAAATTTATTTTCCAAGTTTTATTTAAAAATAAATAAAAAAATTAAAAGATAAGCTTTTGGTTTTCAGTAGTAAGGATCTCTTTAAAGTCTTCAATTTTAGTAGAAGATGGCAGATGGCTTTCAACATTTAAAAATAAACCTATCTGAAACTGAAAGTATGATGAACTGAAATTAAAAAAAAAAATCAAGTGCGGGTGAAAAATTGAGCAATTTAAATTTATTATTTGTCTGAATTTTCCTTCATCCAGATTCCAGATTTGCAAAAAGAAATAGGTTGACCAAAAAAGTTACTAATTTTTAGACTACTTTGAGTAAAAATTCTTTTTTTTCACCTTTAGTGAATTATAAGTCTATTATTCTAACAATATTCTTTGGTTATTGTTGTCAATTATAATGATTTTGAATAGAAATGAATATTTTGAATTGAAATTACCTTTTTAATTTATACTTTCATAAAATGTGTAAATATTTTTTTAGCATTCCCTGTTTTATTCTTCATTCCGCGTGTTTTAAAAACTTTTATTTTCCCTGTCTTCAGACGCAGCCGCAACATTCAACGCGTTAATCAACATCTTCAACCAGGCAGAAACAATGTCAAAAGAGTTCTCTCAAAAGAACTCTTTGTTCTATTCTCTCCGCGGAAGTCTTTGGTGCATCACCAGCGAGTGCGAAAAATAATATAATTCGCATCAGATGTCCTTGACCTTTCGCAAAAGCGTGCGTTGGGGCGGCGGTAGCGCGCATCAGATGCATTAGAGGGGAGCACGTTCGCCGGCAGGACCCTCGGCTCGGCCACCCACCCCCGTGCGAAGAAGGAAGGGGGTGGCGGCGGGGCAGCTCCGCACCAGCAGTGCACCCTCCAGCTCCGGAGCATCCAAATAATATGTAGCGGCGCACGCCAGAGAGCGGGCGGTCACGTGACCCTCCACGACACTGGTGCAGGCAGGGAGGCTGCGAGGCTCCATCCCTTTATCACCCCCCATTCAGACGGTGCTCGGCTGGAAACGAGGTGCCACAAACAGGAAAAGTCAGTCTCCTTGCGCCGCACGCAGTGTGCTCGCTGCACCCTGGCCTGGTAACAATGGCACGCCAGCCGCTGCTCGACAAGAAGTTTCTTTTCTTCTGCCTTGTAGTCGGTAAGTCACATTATTATTTCCCCTCCGTCAAATTATGAAATTATTCTAACGTGCTGATGCAAAATTCGCGCGCTCAACTACGTCTCGCCAGGTGTTGCATCACCTCCGCATAGTCCGCATACGGAAAATTTGCATGGAAATAGTATTTTCGTCACAGACTTTTCCCAACTTGGCAGAGCCTTTTGTAAAATCCAAATTAATTTCTACCAAAGATGCTATTTGCTTTTAGTTTACCAACATTTTACTTATTGCCGAATCATAGAATTGTCAATTGACATTTCAGGTCATTAATCATACACAATTTTTTAAATTCAATGAATTTTTTGAGTTTTGAAATTATTCAAGAAGTTGCCTAAAATTAATAGGAAATTAATTCACTATATTCGTTGCATCTGGAAAATATAACGTTCTAAGATTTGAGTTCTAAAATATTTTTATTTATCAAGAAAAACAAATACTGCAATATTATCCCTGATGATACAATTCAGACCTTTTTTATCATTTAATTCAATCTAAAATAAATACTTCAATCTTTAGTAAAAGCTGAGTAAAAGTTAACTGTTTAGCTAACAAATGATATTTCATTTGGCTCTCAATTGTAAGTGTTGCAAAAATACGCCATTTAATAAACAAAATGTATAATAAAACGAGAGTTAAAATGCTCCTCCTTTTGATTCCTTAGAATTGGTATAATAGTATGAAGTTAAAAATTTTGTAAAATTGAAGCGTGGTTTTTTAAATAAACTAGTAGAATTTGTCAAAAAAAGACACTTTTTAGAGTAAATATTGTGGAGTGTCATCACTCAAGAATAGATGTCCTTCGTGAAGGGCGCAAGATGACAGAGCGGTCGGATACTGCCAGCATCACAATGAAGTCTAGCGGGCGGAACGCACATAAAATTTGTGTCATACCATAAGGAAATACGAGCAGCAGCATTATGATTGTAACGAAATGAAGAGGCTACGTGCGTCGTAAAAGAATAAAAAAAATGGCAATAAAAGCAGTAAGTACACATTCCGTTGGTCTCCAAAACTGGAACGTGCAGACCGACATGTTTTCTACCGCAGATTTTTCAAAAAGGAGTGAAATAAATAAAACACTCTTGCATTAATTAGAGCAGTGCGGATGAAAATCATAATTTTCTAATTAACTCTGATCCGGAGCCGTGAGTTATGAGCGAACTTTTGAAATGATGCACCCAAAGCGTAAATAATGAAAAAGCACTAGCGAGGAAAATTGAAATCACATTTTGTGCTAATGTCCTCCAGAGAATTCATTTTGCGAACTGCCACGCCGAAGTTTTGATTACCGATAATCTCTGAGAGCGGATTTTGTGGCCAACGAGGCAAGATATTAATCCGCGTTAATGGATAAGCGTTACTTGTTCCAGCTGAAAGTTTTATTGCCACAATCATTGCTAAAAGCTTTTGTAATTTATTAAGAATTTAATAAAAGAAAAAAATTGCAACAACATACATAACAGCAACCGATACATTAATTATATATTTTTGAAAAAATATGGATTTTCTCATTCATACTTTCTGATTTAAATCGTTCAGAAATCTGAAATGATTATTTCTTTTATTCCATTTGCCTAAATTTGCATTTCTATAGCTTGTTTATGCTATTGGTAGAAGTGATTTACCATGTATTTTATCTGGATACCATCTCGTTTTCAAAAAATGAAGCGCATCCACATTTTCCGAAAAATTGCATGACAAGAGGAGCAACAAAGCGGTCTTTAACCAATTTTTACTGCTTCTCCTTTCATTACTATTTATTAATATATCCATCAAACCAGCGGTTAAAGCACCCTTTGGCCCGTGTGCATGTATTATAATAGTTTCCTTTTGCTCATTCATAGATTATGTATGCTCTCGTTAAAAGTGTGCAATATGCATAATAAAAGTTTATTGCTTTGCACGCTCGAGTGAGCTCTTCTTCAGGAAGAAGCGCGGCATTAAAATTTTGCAATAAAGCGACGGGCAAATTTCCAGGTGCGTCTCTCCTTCTCTCTCATCTTGTCGCGGATGGAAATCTGATTAACGCGGCCCAAAACTTTGTCTTCGCGTTTTCATTAAGACAAAAAGCGTCAGAGGCGCGCGTTGTAAATTTGGCTGTTCATAATTTTGCCAGCATAATGAACACCCACCATCTGGCAGCCTCGGAGAGCCAAATGGGCGGTTCCGCGCCACCAAACACGCTGCTCGCAAATTGTAAATTGCGTTATTTATTTCACCATAACTCATCCCCCGGCCCGGACTCTCTCCGACGCGCAGGGTGCAATTTACTGGCGTACTGCGGATTTTCAAAAGAATCATGAAATAAAATCGCAACTAATTTTGAGTGAGTGTCGGTTTGCCGTAGCGTATATTTATGTGGCCACCGCCGTTTCCTTTTTGCTCTCTTCAAACTAATGCGAGGCGCATTTTTCATCTGCGAACCGGATGAACCCTCTTTTTATTATAGATTTCTCCCTTAACAGCGCGCTATCTCATGAAAAGAGATGTATCTGCAAATTTATGGTTCGTCGCTAGTGTTTTTTGGTTTTTCTCCAACGAATAAAAAACTAACTTTGGCAATATCCCGATATTTGCTCTCAGCGGAAATGCGTTACAAGGGTGGTGGTTGCTGCCGGCTGCGAAATTTTCCTGCTAGAGAGCGACTTTTATAATATCATCGCCGTGGTCAGCATATTGCTGTGGCACAAATGGCTTTGTGGCCACGCAGACTCGTGAAATCTATTCATTATGAAGAGACATGAATTATGATACAAAAGCATTTATACTTTTGCCATGTGTCGCTTCCCGACATAAATCAGTAGGTTCGCAAATCCTAGACGATCAAAATTTTCTATTAATAAAATGAGCACCGATCATGCAATTTATTTGTGGGAGAAAAGGTGACTTAATTATCAATTTAATCAGAATAAATTGGCATGAGCTGGCCAGATTTAAGCATAAAATAATTTATCAAAATTTCATCAAATAAGATTTTTTTATTTGCCGCTGCATCGTGGAAAATGTATATTTCAATTTCGGATGATGACAAAATTCATTTTTTGCATTGCTGAAATTTAATGCACATTTTCTTGTAGAATCAATTTCAAGTAAATTTAAACCGAATTTTTGTGGAACACACATTGAAATTTCAAAGTGCTGAATGGAATTTTGTAAATTAACACTGATGGTAAAAAAAAAATTAAATAAATTTGTGATTTGAAAATTAAAAAACCTCATTCGAACCGTTTAGTTTTTTCGTATCAAATTAAATTAAATAAAGGATATACTTTTTGAGATGAATTGAAACTGGCAATGAGTGCTTCCTGGATTCTATATGAGAGTTTAATTGTATGTTCTGAAATGAGTTTGCGGCGTCATTTTATGGGGTTAGCGTTTGTGCACGACAACAATCGCGGCCTGCGAAATTGGCGGCGGCGGATCGGAGGCACAAACGAGTTCATTAAGGGAAAGCTCCGCGATCGTTAATTAGAAGACTCAGCTCTACATCGCCGATTCGGGGGAATTGGAGCCGTTCGTCACCCCCTAGCGTTCGACGGCGCCACCCGAAAATAATTGGATTAGTGGTGGGACGGTGGCCTCGGAATGCAATGCAGACTAATTACTTGTTTGCCTTGAACGGATCAACATGCAGCCGAGGTGCGAATTCCGCCGCCAATAACGATCATTCCTGATCGCTGCCAATAATTGCGGCTGCATTTTCCGCGTGCCTCTTCAACAAAAATTATTATTTTTTTCTCCTAAATTGTCTTTATGGATCTCGTATTAAAGCCTTATTACCAGATTTATTAAAAAAAAATACATAACATGATAAATTATTGCTAATAATAATAAAAATTTGTTATAAAACTATATGGTGAACCCCAAATGGCCCGAAAAGAAATTGCCCGAACGTTTTTGCTCGGAAATTGCCCGAATCGGAAGTTACCCGAACGTCTGCAGAACGGAATCTGCCCGAATTCTCAAGAGCAATATGCCCGAATCTGCGCAGAAATTGCCCGAATCGGAAGTTACCCGAATTCGCAGCAGGTTGCATATAAGCACTCTTTATATCTTTATAGAATGTACAGATAGCAAATTTAATGTTTTTGCGTTTCATTATACAAACACACACACATACTCTCTCTCGCTCTCTATCTTCCTCTCTCTACTTTTTCGATCAGCATTTCTCATTTTTGAGGAGCGTTTGAAGGAGTGTGCCATGAACAGCACAATGTCTTTGAAAGGCATCTTCAACAAAGTGTCCCAGAGTGCTGAGTAAGTTAGTATATTTTTTGTTAATTCACTTATCATTATTAATCACGGTTAGTTCTCTATATTGTAGTTTTCGAGTCGTAGCGCCACTAGTTGGATTTGGCAATATAGTTAGCACTCTTGAGAAGGTTCGGCGCCGCACATTTTGCCTAACATTCCCGACACGCTCGTGGAATTAGAAGATTTGCTTAATTCTGCAGAGCGTGCCCGAATCGCCTCAACGGTCCGAGACCCAAACAACAAATTCTTCTTAGGAAGCTATAGTGATAATATTTTTAAAGCTTGTTTTTTCGGGGATCCCGAGCTGGTAAAAGAAATGGGAGGTCATAAGCAGGTACACATAGACGCTTCTTTCAAGTGTGTTCCCCAAAAGCCAGCTCACGCGCTCAGCAGATTGATTCAGACTCTGTTTAAATCCTAATCCCAACTGCTCATTTGCTACTAGTTCATTAAAGAACCATTTTTTGGTCACGCATTGAAAGGTCTAGTTTCAGTCTCATTTCGGGCTATTTCCGCAAAAAATTCGGTCATTTTCCTTCCCGCTGTCAAAGTCTTCGGGCAACTTCCTTCGGGGAAGTTCTTTCGGGCTATTTCCGGTTCGGGCAATTTCCGCGACATGCGTTCGGGCAATTTCTTTTCGGGCCATTTGAGGCGACCCAACTATATTTAAACGTTTAATATATCAAAAGAATATTTATATCAATTTCTGCTCCTTTGTTTTAAATTTTTTCTGTAAAATTAATTTAAAATACAAATGAAAAAATCTGAAGCTATTTCTTCGCTATTTATTTATAGTTGTTTTACTGCTGCTTGAATTTAATTCTCATATAATTTAAATTATGTACAAAAAAATAGCCATAAAATAGAGATAATTTAAAAGATATGAATAATGACAGAATTTACTAAATTTTATTTCCTAAAGTATCTGAATCTAAAATTTATCAAACAACACCCATTTTCAATCTAAATCAATGCAAATTTTTTACTTTTTTCCCGTTTTGGTTCAAATTTGTAGCAGAATTACAAAGTACGTTACGATGAGACTGGCAAGCGAGATGAGAAGCTCAAAAGAAAGCGTGAAGAAAGGTTCGCACTGCACTTTGAGGGTGTTTTCGCAGTCGGCCGCGATCATCGTCAAAGTATGGCCCACGCCACAACCCGCTGCCAAAACCGGAACACGGCGAACGGTGCTGACCAATTCCTGTCCCTGAGAAGAACGAAATCCATAAGTTTATGATGACGGACGAACCAATTTTCCGAATCGTTACTTCTTTTTTCAGTGCGTGTCCCGCATGGCAAAAAATGACCAACTCCGTCAGACAAATCAATACGTAATGCGAATGGATGGGCTGGTTCGTCACCCCTCTCTGCGTGTATATTGAAGCGTTATTCAAATGGCTGTGCGTTTAGAGTTCTGATTTCCAAAACCTTCAAGATGGTGTAGGCCGCCAAGCAAATTGTCGCCGAATTTAGAATTATTGTTGTTAAGATATAAGGAGTGAACGCTTTGTTGAATTTGCTCAAAAATCTGCTCACATGCAATACATAAAAATAACTTTATAAATATCACAACTAAAACAGGCAAAAATTTTGTATTGAATCAAAATTTCTTCTTTTTTCGCATCAAATTTTTTTAGAAATGAGCTCTTTCTGTGGAATAATTAAATGGAACAATCCAGAATTTTTCCAGTTTCCAACCCTTTTTATAAATGATAAATATTTACCTAGAAACTTCTTGTTGGCGTTTGATCCATTCGTTCAATGAGATTTTTGGTCCTTGGAAACCAAAATTTTTTTGGACAGCCAGGTTCAGATTTAATTTAAGCTCTTTGATTTGATTCCTCTGAATGGCGAGCAGGACGAAGAGAACTGCATTGTGCAAGAACTTTTTGCAAACCATAATGTATTGCAGCAAACCACCGAGAAACCTATACACGGCGTACTCCGAAAGAACCATTACAATATGTTGGTTGTAGAGCACGAAGGTCATCGTGTTGTTTTTGAAATCCACAAGAACGTACTTGGACTTACCACTGATTCGTAAGATGAGTAAGACAAAGAATAAAGTAAACGAAAGCGTGGCCATCACGATGGGCACGATAGCATGACGTAAAAGGACGTGCTTGGGTGACAATTCGGAAAACGCTATAAATCCCTTCACACTCAGACTCTCCCTTACAAGACTCCGAAGTGTGTGGTGTCTCATTTTGAGAAGAATGGCGGGAAGAAAATTCAAGGTTACGAATAAAAAATAAAAAGTGCTGCTTATATAATAATCCAAATAGTTCACATTATGTCTTTTGGAAAAAAGAAATATGGATTCGATTGCCTCCAAAAGAGATAAACCTGCGATAACTAAGATAGAACATTCAAAAACTTTACGAAGAATTTTAGGTGATTCCAAGCATGACAGGCCAAAAATCGAATTTAGCTTGAAAAGCCAATTGAATTTTTGTGAAAGTTCGTTCGTTCGCTGCGCCAACATCCTTGCTACTGATTGTGAGGTAAATTTTTTGAATTGCATGTTAATAGGGACGGAAAAATCAATCAATTGCATTTTTAACGACAAGGTGGTATTATCAGCTCTTTATATCCAATATCCATTAATTGATTGCCCCATAACATTGTAAATGGCAATACAAATAATGATTATAATCTATAAGCATCCATGAAAGTCATTTTTAAATTGTAATATTGATTTTGGAAATACGCATTTTTATTTTATAACGCGGACTGAAACTATGATGTAAAATAATAGTATTGAATTTTTCAAAATATGAAGTAAAAAAATCTTATTATATATGGTGGTCTCAGCATTTGCTTATTTAACATCAACAATTACTGTTAAAAGTTTTTGGACCAAATTGAATAAAACTTACAAAACAATAAAAATATATTTTTTTTTTAATTTGTCAGTCTTGAAACATTTCTGCCTCGACGTATTCACACGCCTGAATAATTTTGTATCGTGTTCTCGATGAAATTAGCAGTTTTGCGGCACAAAAAGCAAGTGCGGCCTCTGCGTATTGTCGTGCACTGTGTTTTACCCTGGGGGTGGGACGGTTGGTGACAGCTGGTGGGTGAAAATTTATGTTCTCCTGACACTGCAGGCCCATTTTCCAAATGAGGCCAAGGCAAAATTGATTCATTTTTGCTAGTTGTGGCATCAGGCCAAATAATTCCCATCAAGCTGCTCTGGATGCATAAAAATTCGCGTGTGTGCAATGTGTATCTGTGCTCTGCTCTCACAACAGTCGGCAAACAAGAAAACACGCACTCAGTTCCGCCGGGAAAACGGCGTCGCGCCCTGCACAAAGTGCTGGAAAAACTCGCTTTGCCTGGGGAAATAAAAACGCGCCGGTTGCAAACGTTGTTAAGTGCTATCAGCGCGCACACACGTAGCTTATATCATTCTGATCGCATTTCGTAATATCCCAGCAGCCAAGTCTGCTCCTCACTCTCGAAGACGAACGTCTGTTGACAACAAGAAAGTCGTTTTATCTGTGGCGGAAGAGGATGTGTTTATTTGAAGGGAAGGGGTTTGGATTGAAGGAGATCTTCAAAAAGCTTCAATACATAAACGGGAGCAAATATATTGGATTATTTATTTACATTTTACTATTTAAGCAAGGAAATTATTTGAAAGGATAAAAAAGTTCACATTTTCAACCATATGTAAAAAAAATTCTGAAAACAGAAAAGCTATCGCGTTTCAGTATTATTTCAATTATTTGCATATTAATATTAACATAAAAAGTATTTCTTGTTGTGGAACCTTTTGGAACTCGGGGGTTTTTTTTTTTTAATAAAATTCGGATTCAACGGTGGAGATGAGCAACTTTATTGTTTCTGCATAGTAAAGAAACTCCCTGCTGCTTTTCAGTATCATGCAGAAACAATAATGTTGTTCATCTTCACCGAGAAAGCTGGATTTTGTTTCATCAAAAAGTTTGTTCATTGAAATCGCGATATTGAAATGAACATTATCTTTACGTTGAATGGTTTGAATATTGATAAAAGGTACACTGAAGATTACCGTAAAAAGTGGGCTTTTCATTTTTAGGACGTTGAAGACTAAATTTGCTTGCCAGCGACATGAGTGTTTATTGACAGATGTCTTTGTTTGCTGCATACAACACTCAAGTCAGACAAAACATTCGACCCATTCAAGTTCTCGAGTGTTGCAGAGCGGCTTTGCTCTCTACTCTTTTTGCACCACCCAGATTCAATTTCTAAAGCGTTCTACACACTCATTCATGCATTTATCCAGCCATTCATCGTCCTCTCAGCAAAAAGCTGCATTTGATAACGTCGGCGTTTCTTTTCAAGCTCAGTTCTTTAAAATGCAATTTACAAATATTCGTAACTTCTTTCAGCTATTGGAAAAAATTAATAGAAAAGTACTGAAAATTTAAAGAAACATATATTAATGAAATTATTTCATCCAAATTAATCAAAAAAAACCTTCAACAAAGTTTAACTCTTATCAAAATTTGTACTGTCATTTTTGGTTATTTTATTAATACGGTCCACAAAATAACAGTAGGAATAGTAAATTATAAAATTATTTTTGACATTATAAATCAGATTCCCAAAATATTGGTTGTTTAAAAAAGGAATACTCTCAATTTGCTATGTTATTATTAAATTTGTTTCTATGCGCAAATTGCTTTTCCCCGAGTGGAGGCACAAAATAAGCATTAAAAGTCAACAGATTTGTAAGAGCAGGAGATTTTATACTCGTTTAAAAAAAGATACCCCTGCTGCTTTCAACAAAAGAATCGTTTTGTCAAGAGCTCCGACAATCTGCTTTAGTGACTTGAACTCACGAATCTCTTCCATCTCCACGTTTAAGTTACTCCAACGTGCCCTTTGTGCAAAACTAATTGCAGCGGCATTACCTTTTTCGTCACGTTCCAAAGACAACAGGCGTTCTTGACCAATCAATTTTCTCCGCCAACCGAATTAATTAGGCGATGACGGTGAAAATGACCCAATTTGCATCTGCCCATTCCAGGTTTGACGTCACTTTATTACGGTTGGCAATTTGCAAGTAAAACGCCTCTCGCAAAAAGACGACGGACCGATGGAAAAAATCGGAAACGCATCCCTTTCTCTGACTGGCGGTCGAATCAATACTCGCAGCGAACAAAGTTGAAGCTCTCTCGGCCGCGAGGCACTCTGCTCGGCTTGTTGGCTTTTTCGCAAACACCACCGGGCGCTTTTATGTCGTTTTACGGCAGCTAACAACTCCGCTCTTAATTACTCAATTATTGCTCGCAGCCGCCGATACCAAATGAAAAGAAATCCCGGCGGCGGTGCGAGATTTATGGTCGACCAAATGAGTGGGGCGAGTTTTTTCCGATTCGTTTCAATGAGGCTTTTTTATCACGGCCCGTCGGATTGAGCGAAATCCCAGGTAATCCTGTGAAATCCAAGCCGGTGCAAAAACCGTTAGATTTTCACCAGACGAACCTGCAACGTGCGGATGGCAGGCAGTGAATTTCCTTTCAGCTTATCCATTTGATTTCCAGCAAAAGAGAAAAAATGAGTTTGATTTTCTAAAAACGTCTGTATTTTACTTGCATTCAAACATATTAAATTGCAATTTTTTGAGTATCGGAATATTTTTTTTTTCGTGAAATGGTTATTGATTTCCTTTTAAAATATTTAAAATATCCTTATTTTAATTTAATTTATTTATATTAATTATACTACTATTTCATTTTTATTTGTAAAAATTTACAACAAATAAGATTAATTTTGTAATATATTTTTGTCAAAGCTCATATTGAAAATTTCTTTTTGCACTCTTCTAAGCGGATTCAAATGAGTAAAATTTTAATGCAATTATTTTAAAATGAAATTTTTGTTGTGATACCTTTTTAAGATGCTTAATAATTATTATTTATTATTCTTGTCAGTATGTGGCATTTAAAAATTAAAATCAAATAAGTTTTCAAACATCTTATAAGTTTTGAATTCAATTACGTTCTAAAAATTCAAATATAGTTGATGTGGAAATGAGGGTATCAGTATTTATCTTGCACTGCAAAAAAATGTAATTTGTAAGCTTTTTATTCCAAATTATACAAATTCGAAAGTAAAAAAAAACATTCCAAAACTTTAATGCTAAAAAGGAAAAAGGAAATCTCCTTGTTACAAGAAGAGCAAATTTTTATGAAAACGACACGTATTTCCTCAACGACGTGGGTTTACAACAGTCATTTTGGTAAACCAGGCGCGAGACACATCAGCGACAAGCACGCAATTAGGCCAACGAGCGTCACAAGCATTGCCAAAGTTGCGCTGGAAAAAGGCGCGGCTCAATAAGGCTAATTAAAATTCGCCGACCTCCCCTAATGAGAACATTTGCGAGAAGTGGCTTTCTGCATTATGAAGGAGGAACGTGTCTAGACCGAAGGGTTGGAATTCCGCGCGTCTCCATAACACCCTCTCGCGTCTTGCGGGCGAGTCCGCAGGAGGGAGAGAGAGAGAGAGAGTCTGCACGCACTCCCACTTTCGGATCGATCCGTGCCTGAATTGTTGGAACAGTTGCAACGACGTACCCAGTTCTCTAGATTTACAAACGTACCTTATCCGCGCGCCCATTCACCTTATCCAGTGCACAAGCCCAGAGGAGAGGCGGAAAATATTTTCCTTTTGCTCGCAGGAAACGCAAAGAAAACTGCTGAGAGAAGAAAAACAGCGATCGGCAGTGGGCGAAAAGTTGGTCCGCTTTTTCCGTGGGTGCTGCGCGAAACAAGATTCGTCTCCGGAATATCAATCACGGCAGCCGTGTTCAGGTCGAGCATGGCTGCAGCACACGAGTGCGTAAATTGTATGAAAGCGAATCCCCAGAAGCATCGGCCGCCGACTTTTATTCCATTTTTTGAAACGACTTGAGCGGCATGTGCGCGTCTCTGAAGAAATAAAACGGCTGCTTTCTTAGAAATTGGCCGCGATTCCAACATCCAACATTATACGTGACAAGAGTCAAGTCAAAGTAATAAAATGTGATTTACATAAATATTTAAGAGCAATATTCAAATTTTAATTTTTTATCTTCAGAAAAAAAGCAATACTGAGTTAATGCATTAAAAGACAACTAAAATTTAAATAATTGTTCAATCGCGTAATTAATGAACAATATGTTTAAATCTTTCATTATTTACAAAGTTAAAGAATTTACCTTTATTTTGCATTATTTCAGGACTTTCTCTAAACATAAAATAATTTTAAATTATAATCATGCAAATTTGCTAACAATTTATTTCAATGTCAAGTAAAACCTAAACATCTTGTCATTTCTGATGATTATTATTAAGAAGAACGTGACCCGCATTGACTATTATTATAAGAGAAAAGAGAAGAAATATTGCCTCTGGCGCATTTTCTTCTACAACTTGAAAGATCTGTTCAGCAAAAACAATGGAGATGCTTTGCATTGAAAGAAACGGCAGATCCTCAATTTCCTCTTTCAACCGCGGGAGGAGTGATTACTGCTGAAGGGGATGTTCTTTGCAATATTAAAAATATTGCGCTGATGCCGATGGCAACGCACAGAGTGGAAAGAATGGAGAAAGTTTTCTCCGCTTCAGCTTCAACTAATATAAAACTTGCAAAGGAAGTTTAGTATTTTGGAAGCGTCAATTCCTCTCTCGGTATCAAACTTTTATCTCGATGTGCAACCTAGCTTTTAACGATTATTGACTTCTCAACTCTCGTTTGCAGGCCCTTTTGTTGCGTAATTCGGTTACACAAAAGGCTCGCAATCGAGTCTAAAGAGCTCTACTTAGGTCGTCATCACAAAGAACAGACAAAAAGCAATAAGTGGTCCGAATGAGTATCTCAAAAAGAGTTTAATGTTGCTTTTTATTGAAACTGATAATGGACGAGGAGAGACTGTGCTTTGGGGACGAATTTAATGAAATTATTTGAACTTTTCAATTCAGAGTTTAATTTAACCTTTTTTTAAATTACATACAATTATTCGAATCTTTTATAAATATGCTTTTATATTAAATTATCCTAAATCAGAGTAAAATATTATAAATAATATTGAACCTCAATAACTGGCTACTGAAGTAAACTCATCATTCTCTTCAAACTTTTTTCATCCTTTTTTTAGGAACAATTTTTTCATGTAAAGAAAAGGATTTGCGTGGGAATTTTACGCCTTTAGAGATTCAATAGATCCGCAGCTATTTCCTGCACCATCAACCTGAAAAACGAACAAGCACACAAAAATAAAAATAAAAAGTTTGGGTTGACTCGCAGCATCTGCAGACCCAATGGCGTCAGCCAAAAGCAGATCTGTCTCGCAAAAAAGCGAACATCTCGGCTTGATATTCACAACTTCTCCAGCGAAAAGGAAACTTTTGCGCAGTATTCTGTCTCGCATGAAAAATTGATGAGCTACAGTTAGTTGTCAAGAAGCATTTACTCGCTGCAATTCCGCCGCCTCTATGAAAGATGCGGTGTATTGAAGGGACGGACGAGAGAGCGAAAACCGACCGCCTAAACACAGCAGCCAATAAATTCAGCGGGCGGAACTCACCTCATTGAACACACACATTTTCAGCCCTATCCAGGGCAGTGATGAATGACCCGAGTGACGGCCGCACCGATCCTTCATTTGTATTCTTCGCAACACCCCTGAAAAGCTGACGTGCCTCCATTGCTTGTCTCTATTTGCTTCCTTTGTTTAACTTGATTACGCCATTTTCACCCCTTTCTGGAGAGAGCTCCGTTTGTTATTTCCCCATTTATTTCTGCAAAACGGCCTTTTTTGCTTATTGCGTAATAGCTGTCGCTCCGTTCGAATAATTTCCGCCCATGACTGGATGTCGCAAGAAGAATGAATGCGTAGTCAGTTAATCTTATTAACGAGATTTAAGACTCATCAATAACAAGACGAAATTTATGGGCCAGAACTTGTGCCGTTAGGTGTAATTGAATGAGCGCTTTATGAATTGCCACGGCACACTTGCAGTGACGCTCACATTTTTCATACAAAAGTTTTCTTTCACCTTGGCAAATTTATCCTGTCCATCATCCAGATTTTTTGTTCTTGCTGCAAGAATTACTGATTTTGTGATTTATGAGCCCAATTGAAGGTATAAGAAATGGAGGTTCTTAATCAAAAATTTCATTTATTTATGTTATGTGTATTTATTTAACTTATCAATTTAATTCCATCTCTTATTTAAAAACAGGGTTTCTGAGCACAAAATTTTTCAGGTGCTCAAATTAATTTGCTCCTGCTCCTGCTCACTTCTAAAGTGCTCCCTAATTTCTGCTCCTGCTCCTGCTCACCTCAGTAGTGCTCACCTACATCTGCTCGCGAGCATGCTCCCTCTTGGGGTGCTCGCGAGCAGATGCTCGTGAGCATGCTCACTGAAGTAGTGCTCAATGCTGCTCCGAGCAATTTTTGCTCCTGCGATATGCTCCCAAGCAGTGTCATGCTCATGTTTGATATGAAAATTCGGCATGTAGGTTTTTAATTTATTCTGAAAGAAATTTATTATGCCGAAATAATTTAGCAAAATTCAAAGACATCAATTTGATACCAAATTAAGACCATATAAAAAATTTAATATAATTAAAATAATAAAATTGTTTCCATAAAATAATTTCATTATTATTTAAAAAGACGAATTGTTGCCAGGAGCACATAAATATGAAGCAGGAGATTGAGCTCTTTATAAATTATGTACAGCGGAAAAGACACAAGAGGACTGAAGGTTTGCCAGGAGCACATAAGGTGCAGCAGGTCGAACTCAGGGCTGAAAGGGGTGTAGGCGGAGCGTCAGAGCATAGGGATAATGCATTGCGATTCTAAAGCGTCCTCCACTGGTTTTTGTTGATCTCACAGTATACAGTATAGATTTAGTATGAAATTCTGTTATTGTAGTAAAATTTTTAAAGCAAATGTGAGCAGAAGGAGCATCTCGAGCATTTTTAGTTAATTTTGCTCCTGCTCCTGCTCACTTCTAAAATGTGCTCCCTAATTTCTGCTCCTGCTCCTGCTCACCTCAGGAGTGCTCCCCTATATCTGCTCGCGAGCATGCTCCCTTTTGGGGTGCTCGCAAGCATTTGCTCGCGAGCATGCTCACTAAAGGAGTGCTCAATGGTGCTCGCGAGCAAAATTTTGCTCAATCTTGCTCGCGAGCAGCTCATGCTCAGAAACCCTGTTTAAAAATTAATTAGCCATTATTGATAATATTGGCAGAGTTAAAAGCATTATAATAGTTTAATATATTTAATTTTTTATAAGACTTGTTACAGTATATTTTCTGGTAAATTTTATCACTTTTAATTGGGTCATGTGTTTTAAACTGAAATCGCACTAACAAAAGTAACAATTCAAGAATATAAAATAACTCTCAAAAAGTTTATTTCTTTTTTCTTTTTCTATACCATTTTGATAAGGAAAATAAAGTTTAATTAATTTTTATTTGATACAAAATTTAGTATAAATCTTTAATCTTTATACAATCAATTAAAATAGCAAGCAAATCCAAAAATTTAGGCTTTTTTAACACTTCCCTATATCTGCTCTATGGTGCATCCACCCACGCAGCTCGTTGCGACACACAAAGCGGGGCAGGTTTACCGCCGAGACCAAGCAAGGACGCATTTTTTTTCTTGTCGGGTCACACACATTCAAGAAGCAGAGAAGTGTGCCGGAGAAAATGGCCAGGCAGCTGCGAGTGGAGAGCTGCGTGTGTGTGCTCTGGTGCGCGGGCAAAATGTAAAGCAATTTTCTTTTTTCATAGCACGCCGTCGTCGCTGCTCCACGATCATTCATTATTCAGGGCGCGCATTATCTGTTGGCTGTGTGGCCTTTTGAAATGACAGTCTGATGAGTCTTGGCAGGGCCCTCTGCGCGCCAAGGCCTGGCAGCCATGTTTTGCATCTGCGAACTTGTCGCCTGCTTTATTTATTATGTGGGAAACTTTACTAAATACAAGTGCGGAATGATGTGTCTCTCTATTTCGCTCAGCTGGCCTGAACTTTTCAATGGTTAGCAACGCAGCCACCACGCCCGGTTCGTTTAATTTTGGTAAAAGCTTAGCACTTAAAACAGAGCTGTGATTACTGACATGAATTAAAGTGTTTAGCCAGATAAACAATTCTGATGGAGATAATGATAGCGTTGAACCTTATGCGCAATGGTATACAAAAACTTTGTTTCATTGTATAAAAGTTAATCATAAAGATTGTCATTTAAAAATTGTCATAAAATCAAGAAAGAAAAAATCAACAAGGAAATTAAAGATCTAAAGAGAAAAATCTAATTGAATTTTTATTTAAAATATTTATTAATTTCTACCATAGTTTCACAGCAGGTGTGTTAATCTTTCAAATTAATTCTATATAACTTTTGTTTCTTAATATCTTGAACTTGATGATTATCCGAATCCATTCCTCATGTCATGAGCTTAGCAATTTTACTTAGTTAGTGTGATTGATAAATAATGATTCTTCTGTAAAATCATTGTTTTGCCGTTCCTTTTGTTGAGATTAAATCTATTCTGCACTGATTTTCCCATGCTAAAATGAGGAAATTCAAATTATACTTTTTATTTCATTCAGAGAGGGTCCGTGCCAGAGAAGGTCCCGGCGTGACTGAAAACAAAACGAACCCGAGTTTTACGTCATTTCTACGAAACAAAGGGAGTGCTTATTGAGATGTAGCGCAGCGCAATGTCAATGCCCGGATTGCAACACAAGCGAGTGGAGAGAAATGGGAGGAGAGAGAGCGAGGTAGACACTTGGTATAATGGCCAATTCAGGTGAGGCAAAACCATACGGAAAACAGAAACACACAAATATAGAGTGGCGCGCGTCGGATATGTATAGAGACGCGATTGAGGCGTCTATTATTATTTATTCAATGCAGAATAAATTAGCTCGGCAGCAGCCAGTGCAGAATTTCCATTTACATTGCAAATTGTGTGGTGAAATGTTCAAAATGAAAAGAGAGGTTTGGTTTGTATGAAGCTGGAGGAGGTGGAGGGAGGCGGGAAAGGGAGCGAGAGAGAGCTGATGAAAATTGCCTCCGTTTCATATCCCTTTCGCTGTGTTCGAAAACGCTGGCGGGCCCTTCTCCTTTCTCTTCTTTCTTTATTCTTTTTTGTACTCGTTTCACTGAAAATTATCTTTCCCTCCTTCTCGGAGCTCGAAACTCATGCAAATCCGCGAGACTATATAATGTGTCACCTTGGTGTCAAAAAGTGATGGCAAATCGAATCTTGAGCCGCCTCGTCGCCGCCTGATTTCCTTCAACGCTAATTTCGTTTTCCATAGATTTGAGAAGAGAATTGAGGCAAACACTTTCCCAGTGCGGTGTTACAAACCGATGGCGAGAAGAACGGGTATTTGCATGCAGAACTTGGCGCTTGTTTGTTTTTAAAGAGTCCGTGTTGCTTGACTGCTGCTGTCTAATTTCGCTCCCGCAGCATTGCTCTCACCGCGATAAATCATCCGACGCGCGCGCGCGAGAAAGCTTGTTCCTCTGCGGTGATTACTAATTGCCAACTTCTAACGATTGTAAACCATGCCTTGTTTATTTTTGTTGTGCTCTCCGCGTTTGTGTTAAAACTTTCCGACGAGGCGCCATGCAAATGAGTCGGAAAAGGTCGCAGGCGTAACGCGTTTTCCGTGTAGGCCTGAGGCGATTTCACTTCAGCAGATGTTATTTGGTCTTCAGGGAAACAAAAATACAAACAAATTTCAAATAATGTGAGACTGGAAATAAGCTGCCTCAAGAATAATTCAAAGTTGTAGAGATTTATTTTAAATATTCAAAATCTTTTCAATCCATTTTAATATTAATGAAGCGTTTGTTTTTACTTGTGAATTGTTATTCAAAATTGAAACAGAATAATTTGCAGGTCGTTACTTTCAATCAGTATGCGAAATTTTGAAAAGCGCCGTTTACGCCTTAATCACCTAAGTGGCACACACACACATTGCGTCTCACTTGAGTGTTATCGTCGTCTCTCCATCTGCATGAATCTAAATTTCAATTAAGCCCGTTGAACGCTTCCCAAGTGGCATCGAGCGCTGCTCGGAAGCAGCGAGAGAGGACGAAAATTAATGCTTAGGCGCATAACTCACCCGGGGCGTGCATAATTCAGACGGATGATAAAGTCAGACAGGTAATGGAGTTGTAGCGAGAGCGCCTGCACGTTGAAACATCATGCAACCTGCTGAACAGACGCGTCGTGCAGGTTGCATATCTGATGATCACGCGAATTCGCCAATGCAAAACGACCCTAATGTTCCCCCGGGACGGCGGCGGCCTTTATTGTTCTCGCAGGGCGCCGTAAAAAGAGAACGCACGCTGGCTTTCGTCGTTTCCGCGCTGTTTTTCATTTCGCCCTCGCTCTGTTCCACATAAAAGAAAGAGAGAGGCACCCTGAAAACCAATTTGGCTGGCAGAAATATGTGCTCACTTTTTTATATAATATTTTTCTCTCTCAGCTGCTACTCTTTTGATATAGTGAAAACTGCGAACGGATACACTCTTGAAGGAGGGCAAACGCACGGGATTTCTCTTTCTCAGTCCCGTTACGCTTTCTTGCTTCCTTTTTTCGCAAATTTGATTCCACACAAAGCAATGAAGACATTCTCATTAAACGAAAAAGCTATAACAAATTTCAAATTCCTCTTTAGGATAATTTATTTGCAAGTCTCTGCATGTCTCTAGTGCGCGATGTCTTTTGTCGAGCAGCAAAGTTTCTTGTAGGTCTCTCTTTTATGTTTGTACTTTCCTTTCCTTGCAACAAATTATTTCAATTTGAAATTCCTCTTTCTATGAAAGAACTCATTTTTAATTTTTTTTTTTTTTTTTTTTACTTTATTCATTTCAAATTTTTATTTTATGAGTAACGTTTGTATTTTTATTTTACATTTAGCATGAAAACATCATTTCATTAGATTGAAAATAAAAATAAAATAACGATAGTTTTTCAAACTCTATTTAAGTCTCAAATTTATTTTTAAGACCTTCAGCAAAAGGAGGATTGAACGGGATATATAGCTGCTGTCGATCATATCAATTCTGGATGTTTTCCAACGGATGGGAAGCAGAATAGTTTTTCTAGCATCATCCATTCCGGTTGGTATAAACCAATTTTTTTTCTTCCGCTTGCGGCAAACCGAAAACCAGCTATTTACATCGATCCGTTTTATTTTATATATATATAAAAAGTTGGAAAAGTCATTTTCTTCCTGCTGAGCAATTAATTGTTTGAAACAAAAGGCTCTCGGGCGGAAAAGGTTGCCCCAGCAGCGAGTGCGACAAAACAGCAAGCGGCGCCTCAGCTGGCTCGTCGCCAGCTGAAAAATGTATTTTAACGGCGGCATCATGATCGCCAGCCGCGACTCCACATATACCTCTCGCGTGTAATCACATCTTATTAACCCTTTCTTTTGCAGGCATCTTCTCGACCATTGTTATTCAAGGGGCGGAAGCCAAGGGCGGAGGAGGGGTCGGAGGCATCGCCGGCACCACCAGCGACGCGTCTGACCCTTACGGGCGCAAAGGCAGCGCTATCAGCTCGGCAAAGTCCACTTACAGTAAATCATTCCAATGCGACCTTTCTTTTTTCCCATTGCTTATATTGCTTGTGAGGGCGGCACGACAGAATAGAATTCCTCTCGTTGTGAAGACGAAAACAGGCGCCGCAAATAATGCGGCGGAACAATTGACCAAGCGGCTCATATATTTTCCATTGTGTGCCTGGCAAGTTTTTCCTTATCGCAGATGTGTAGAGCGATAACAAAAATGTGCTCATTGTGTCGCTCGATCCACTTATTTATTGGCCCTGCGTGAATGGAGATACACAAAGGAAAGCTCTTTTCCAACTAGAAATGTTTTTTGGCAAATAATCGTAAAAAAATCTTTCAAATCGACATATAAACCTTCTTTGAAGAAGCAATGACAAGAAAATTTGATTGTTTAGCATTTCTTTCTTTAAACCATCTCCAGAAAATCAAAATTGCTGTTTAGTATTTCGCATAATTTACAATCTGCAAAAGAATTCAAATTTCATGTTCGATTTCTCATTTTTTTTTTTTTAAGTTTACTTCAATGCAAACAAAGGCAAACATAAGTCAGAGGTAAGAATAATAATGGGGAAAAATCCTAATATTTATATGATCAGTCAATTTTCAGCTAAAAAAGGAAAATTTTCTCAATCCTTAAATATAAATAATTAATTTTATTATCAATTATTGGAAGAAAGAAAATTTAACCCTAAAGAAATTTGATAGCTTCAACTCAGCAATGAACTATTTAAATCTGAAAATCAATACACATTTGAGTGGAAAATGCAACTGCTATTCCAATAGTTTTATCATGATTTTACATTCCACGTAAATACTGGTAGCAACTTGCCATCCCTCTTTACAAGCTTTTTTCTCTTGATCAGACGCTTAATTTCTTATTTTTTTTTTCTTCAAAGGGGCTGGTTTGACTCGCCTCAAATTAATTAAATTTCCTCGTCACAGGCGAATCCATTAAGCTGCCTGCTCGTTTGAACCTCCTCTTAAATTAAAGGGATCGCGGTAATTGGTAGTGAAACGAAGCCGTTGTGCCGTCTCCTTTTTGTCGCTCATCCTCCTCTGCCTGCTCGCCTTTTTCCGCCTCCACTCTCAATGCCTTACGTCATTACGCTCTCCGATATTGCTCCAAATTTAATAAGCACTTTGTGATGCCGCTTTTTGCACAACAACCGCGTTGCCGCACCAGCGACTTCGTTGTCTCTGCCGCCGTTACACAGAAATCGTTAAATCCGCGAGTCGCTCTCGCTCGCGTTTCCATCCCTCTCGATTCTGCATTCGCTGTGCTGTGCGCCATGCTAAATGCCAAGCTAATGATCCTATTAAACGCGCGTTTATCTCAAAGCGAAGCCTCTCTCGCGGGTAGGAAAATTGCGTTTTTATTCCGAGCGGCTTATTTTCTTCGGCAGCGCGGCGTTGATGAATGCAATTATTATTCTCGAAAAAACTAATCCCTTTCTCACTTGAGAAGATTTAATTAAAGAAAGAGTAGAGCCAAATTGCAAGGACTTTTCTTCATTATGAACTGAAGCACGTGCAAATTTTTTTAGATTTCAAAAAGAAATTGATAAAAAGTTTTATAAACAATTATGTAATTTGTGAATTAATTCGTATAAATCGAAAATTAGCACATTTCTGAACTTAGACCCTTCAAATGAGGTTTTCCAGTTCATCAAATTAATTTTCTACAAAATTTAACGCTAAAATGTATTTTCAAGTTGAATTGGAACAATTGCAGAAATGCAGAACAGCTTTATTCGTCTCTGCAGCGCAATTAACTCGAGCGAGCTAATTTCCAAGCGAAATGCAAAGACAAATATAGCAAGGCATGTGTGCGGAGCGAAAGCAGAGTCTAGAGATAACACACGGAAAGTGCAATTCCCTCAGGTGGATTTTGCTGATGGTTTTCTCCCGTCGAGCCGGCAAACTAAACTCAAAGGCTTCTCTCACTCTCTCTTGCCACCGCCGCCGTTCGTGCCTTTGTCTCATCTATGTTTTAGCACTCGCTCTTTGTGAAAAAACTGTCGCGCTGTATTATTTACATTTCCAGACATCTTGTTTGCTGCTCAAAGTGTAAAGTGAAATAAATTATTTATTATGTGTTTATTCAGTATACAGAAGCGCCGTGCAAAATATTTTTAAATGGTTGAATCAATTGATGTGATGATAAAAATTATTTACTTTCCTAAAATAAAAAAGGAAAAAAGTGACAAAGTTTGCACCAAAACATTTCGAAAATACTGATTTTAAATTCTAATGAAGATCCTAAAGAAAGTAAACTAGAAAACAAATTTAATTTTGTGATTGATTTAGTTTTTCCGTTCGAAAATTGAATTGAATGTGATTCAAATAATGTCTAAATCAGTCTTAATTAAATTCTCTTTATTTGCCTCCTCTTCATCCCGTTGTAACGATTATTACAGGACCATTCTCCATACCATGTGTTATTTTTATTATTAATCAATTAATTAATAATAAATAATGGATTATTAACATCAACAAACATGATGCATTCATAAGTTTAATGTGAATTATAATTTTTATTTCCCTATTTTAGTCAGATAATTTTTTATACTAACAAAATGAATAAGACAAGTTAGAATGCAAATTTTCAATTCATATCAATGTAAATAAATTTGACAAATAGGGTTTTTAAATTTTTGGAAAATAGAAAAAAAAATTAATAAAAGCTGGTTACTTGAATTTTCATAGCATAATTATAATCATAACATATTATTATGTTTTCAGGGGAACGCTTGTAGCAAAATTCAAACTATCTCTCTCCCTCTCGACGGGGGAAAAGCTTTTTGGGCTGTTTGTTTTCTTTGTTAGCTTTAGCGCCACAACAGGGGAATCAGTCCACGCTCTACTGTGCAATCGCGGCCGTTCGAAATAATTTATCTCCACCACGGCATGCCGCAGGCCTAAAATCTTTTTATCCGCAAAACGAAATGCCAAAGGTGAGAGAGTCGGCAAGCAACCAGTTAAAATATAATACAAGGCGCGATAATGAATGAGAGTAGTTTTGTTTTCTGAAAATTGGAGAACACAAAATACTGTTGTTGGAAAATGGGTTGCCAGATGGGTTCATCAAGGCAGATTTCGATATGCACGCACATTTTCCATATCTGTCCATCACAGCGCGCAGTACGTGTGTACGACCGCAGTCGAGCCACCAGATGTATGTGGAAAACGTTTTTGGCTATCAGCGGAGCGCACATAAATTGAAGCCGGTCCGTGCGTAACACGCTGCTGGTAGCATCGGCCCTTTGAAAACTACATACCCACCCACTCTTTTGACTCTTTTCAACTCTGCTCACTTTTTATCTCTCCCTCTCGCCTGCCGAGTGTTCGCCGTCCCACAAATATTGATTAGGAATTTAATTAAAATGCTGTCTGGCGGGGGTGACTTCGCAATAAGGCTTAGCTCAAACGTATTCTTCTCGCGCTGGACAAAAAAGCGCCGCCAATTGTACGGTTTAATTAGAGAGCAGCAAAAGTGGGACGCGTCACGCGGATTGCTCAAAATTTGCATGGCGGTTTCCAGTCTGTTAAGAGAAACGCCGCACTTTTCCCTCCGACTTTATACGCGTCTGAATTTCCCAGCGGCCCTTTTCCGAGCTGCGAAAGGAGCAATTTAGTTTGGTGGGCAAAATGCCTTTTTGTTGCCACCGAGCCAAATTTTAAAGAGGTCAAGCGCAGGCACTTGTGCTTACTTTGAATCAGAGGAAAAAGTGTGTTTTCCCAAGTCTTTTTTACTTGAACGTTTTGCAAGCTGTTAATTAATTCGGTTCACTCAAGACTAATGGCGGGGCAAGAAGATTGATGTGCTCAAATAAATTCAATATTTTGCAAGCAAAAAAATATAAATAAAAATTTAAAATTTTTATTAAATTAATTTCAAGGAATTTACTGGGAAAGTAGAAACAAAGTTCTCCCTATTTCTTGATCTGTTTCGGTTTGGGCACAAAAATGAATTTTAGCTAATTACAATTATGATTTCTTGCAGAATATCGCGCAGGAGGGTACCATGGCGGCGGCACCTACGGACGCGGGGTGGTCGACGAGAACCTGCCGTGGTGGAAGCTGCTGCTGATCATAATGGCCGTGTGCTTGATGGTCTTCTGCATTTTGCTGCTGTGCTACTGCATCCGAGCCTCGCAGGAGCCGGACGAGCGGCAGGCAAAGGTCACCGAGTACCTAAAGCACCAGGAGGAGCAGCTCAAGGGCGGCTTCCCCATCATCCCTCAGCCCATCCTTTACCCGAGCAGCAACGGCCAGCCCGGGGTGGCCCCGAAGTCGCCAGCTCGCGTGCCCGAGACCACCTTCTTCCCGCCGGCGATGGAGTCCCTGAGCACCACGTCCACCCTGCTGCCGCCTGAGGCGCCCACCCCGTCCTCCTCAACCTCCGAGACGCCGGCGCCAATCGGCTTCTACATCCCGCCGGAGATCCAGCAGGTGTACACGTCAGAAGAAGTGCAGCAGGCTGCAAGTGTCATCCAAGAGCAACCCCTTGAGAAATACTAACTGTTTGGTGAAAAAATCACACGCGCGCGCACTATGAAAAATTGGGATGAATTTTTTAAGCTGTGACCCCTAAAATGTGATTTTTTTCATAAGAAATTGATATAAATTGATTAAATTATTGACCCAAAATAAAAAAGATTGTAATTTTTTTAATTTTTATATTCATAATTTCATAAAAATTGACATAATTTTGGCAGTAGCAGGTAGGGCACAGAACTGCTATTGTTGGAAATTATGGAAAGGAATTTTTCAATCTTGCCGTTTAATCCAACTGAAATTTGCTCTATAACATTGGCCTACTCAATAATCCTCGATAAAATAATTTTAAACCCAAACTTGTGACTTTCACTATCAAAAATTTCACCATAGAGTTTGATCATTTTCGCAATTTAATTGTGGATAGGGAATAAATATAAATTTTAACTTTTAATGTTTTCCTAATTTAAATTTTCAATCCCTCAATTAATATTTCTGTTGTAAAGGAAGTTAAAATTAATTATTAGTAATTAACTTAAAACAATGCAATTAGTGAAATTATTATAGAGGCCACAGCATTCCCCATCTTAGTCTTTAAAAGTGCGGCAGTTGTATCCCGACTTATCCATTGGAAAAAGGGGTGCCTTTGATACACAAACAAGGACTGCTTAAGTCATTATGTACCTAACAAAGAAGATTTATCGACGTCAACTGACAACTTTCGAACTTGCTATTTGGTTACTCGGGACTAAACCGTTCAACGTCTCGAGAGTTATGTAGTTCACAAGAATGTGATTGATCATTTTGGGAATATTTTTATATATATACGGACTTGCTTTCCGCAAATATATAAGTTCTTGTGGACCTGTCGAATGAGCACAGGCACCACATGCTAGGATATCATTCTCCATCATTTCCACTTTTGTCAGCACAGGAATTAAAAGGCGCCACTGACATTTTCTGATATTTTTGCTTCCTTTGAGATGTTTTATGTCATGTGAATATAATTATAGATGAATAGCATCATATTCCGAAAGTCGGCTTAACAAGATGAACACTAAAAAAAATGCCTACAGAAAACATAAAAAATATGTACAATCAAATGAATTGCTTAAATGAAAATAACTAACATCAAGTACCATGGCACCAATTTAGCTGTTTCAGAAAAACTTTTAACATCCAATTATCTTTTACCATCACTTTCACTACAGCGCAGTTTCATTAGTGCCAAAACTAAATAATTACAAAATGTTAATAAATCAAATATTTAAATTTGTTGAAATTGAACAAAAAAAAAAATTAAGTGCAACTAATTGGCTGCTCAAAGTTGCAGATATTTTCATTCAAAACTAAATATGTATTGCTAAAAAGAGGCTCAACGGATGAGCTTATGATAGATAAAAAGCTGTTGATTCTTTACTGTATACATTAATCTAAAAAATATATATTATATTATGACATAGGAGAATAATAATTTAGATGGCAAACCGTATATATTATAATTATCAAGCATGACACTAATTTATTATTGCTATGGGATAAAATTAGCCGTGTGTATTAATGGAAGTCAAAAAGTAGTTATATAGATGTTGTCAAGCCACGTTTAACAAAATACCCTGATAGAGATAGAGACATCTTGCCACAGTTCATGTTCCTTCCCTGTCAAATGCACATGTTAATCCACCACTGGGAATGTAAGAATATAATACATTAATCAATTTCCCATCATTATAAAGCGATGTTTTTACAAAAAATATACCAATACGTCAAGGAACCTCGTTATTTGATTTAATTTCTTATTACAATGGTCTGCTGTGAGAAGCAACAAATAAAAGCAATTGTGATTAAGAAAAAAATGCATTTTAATTTAAAGTTTTTTCTACAATAATTATACTCTCTTTAGATAAATTTACAAAATAATGAGATTAATGATAGGATAAAGCATTAAGCTTTACTGACCAAATGTATATATTAATTCAATTACTTGTTTTCCAATGACTGAATAAAAATATCAATTTCTTTCTTGTTCATTTCCACTAAATGGGAAACTCCTCCTGGAAGGTAAAAACTAAAATTCGCTAGAGGTTCTTCCTTTGATGAGAGACTGCTGCTACCAAGAACCCACTTAAAAATTATGAAACTAATTAATTTACTTTTACGGCGGCAAAGATAAATAAGTTATTTTGTTTTGAAAATTATTTCAATATGCTTGAATTATATTTCCTACCTTGACATCCCAGTTGTAGTCTTGTAAATTTGGACTTCCTTTGTTCAATATAAGTTTCACTCTTATCGCTTTTACTTCACCAGGTCGTTTTTCTAAGCAATTATGCAGAAGCTCTACATATTTCAAGTCTGCTTTATTCCATTCAGATGTGGGAACCTGGAAAATTTGAATTTTTTATTTTTAATAAATTGTTTCAAAATTATATGACAAAAAAATGTTTCACATATTTTAACAAACATGAGATTTTAATATTTAAGAAAATTCTAACCCTCAACTTACCTGTTGTGGTCCAAGATTGAGTTTCAGAATAGTTTCGATCGCAGATTTAATCGCTTTGGAGACAATAAGTGTTTCGTCTGCTGTCAAGGAACATTCAGTAAAATTTTCAGCTCTTCCGCACAAACTGTCAATGCAGGATTCCACAATCTGCAAGGAACGAACAAATTCTATAATTTACATTCTACATAATAAATGTTACTTATAAAAAATAATTGTGTGTTATTCTTGTGATTTGATGCATGAAATGAAATGTAATTAATAAATTAGACACAGAACTCACCTAAGTATAAAATTAAAATGCAAATTTCTACTTACAGTTATGAAGAGGTCCGAGTCAACCTTGGTTATGACGTTTGCAAAATCCATGGTGTTGTGTACCACATAAATTTAAGATTAATTAAGTCTTTACTGTCTTTAGTCAAGGAGCAGAAAGAAAACCCTTGCTCACCCTTGCATGACAGCCGGTGTGTGTTGATTGTTGACGTTCCCAAAGTCAGGTGACCAACAAAAGTAAGGGTGGGGCAATCAGTTCTACCAACCCGCTTCAATGCATAAAAAATCCTTTGATTGAATGAATTCTTGTCACCCATAAAAATTATATTAATAAGTTATACATATTATTTTAATTCATAATGGTTGATTTTGTTAAATAAAAAAGATGTTTTTCTGAAAATTTAGCTCAAATTTTATTGATAACAGACAAATCAGCTCGTACGTGTAAAAACTTGTCTTGCCTAAATGTGAAACCAGAATGAATGCACTGTGTTCTTAATTATGAAGAAAATTTTACAATAATATTGGTTGTATCATACAGAGGTGTGTTGGCGAAAACCTCAAAATGACGCTGGGATGTTACTCATTTCTGCACTTTTGTTGCTTGACTTGCACTTTTTCATTTTGACGATAATTATAAAATTTTTAAAAACAAAAAAAAATATAATAACTTATAACCCTCAACAATAGACATTTCTTCTAATCCATTCCCGGCAGGCAGTTTTAAAGAGGCACAAAGACAAAAATTGAAATTTCATCATCGACGCAGATTTTTAACCTCATTCTTGAGCACAGTTTAGATACACTTGATTGAAAAAGAAACCCAAATTAATCGTTTTCTAATATTAGGGTCAGTCAGCTCACTTAAAAAAGCATGTCTGATCGGAACATCTTGACTTTTTGCGTTCGGGCCTCTGGAAAAGCTCCTCCCCGAGAAAGGGCTGGTGAAAGCAATCATCAAAGTGATCCACCCAAAATTTTGCAAATTAAATCAGCCAAAGGCTAAATCGGAGTTGAACAGATGAATTTTATAAAGGGAATGAGTGTGTGTGTGAGAGAGAGAGCTGTCTAGTCGATGTACTGGGCCAGCCACCGGAAGCCCTCTCCGTAGCCCTGTCGCTTCAGCACCGAACACATGAACAATTCAAGTGGGCGGCCGGGCAGTTCCGCGCGAGGCACTTTGCCCTTGCCCGTGGTCAGGCCGTACAGCTCAAAGTACTGTCGCAGCTCGTTCTCAGACACAGCCTGCGGACGGTCGATTTTGTTACCCAGGATAAGGACTGGACAGTTGGCCAGCTGCTCGTCTGAAAGGAGAGCCACCAGCTCCTCTTTGCTCTCAGCAAACCTGCAGATGAAAAGTTTAAATTAACTCTCAATTTCAAAAAATTTAAAACACATTCTGTTTCAATTAAAGAAATTTTTTAATCAATTAAATTGAAAAAATTTAGTTTTTAAATGAAATAAAATATATTAAACATTTCCAATTTTACAAAAAAAGGTCTAGTTAAAAAAAAAAGATTTTGTCACCTGTTGGGGTCGCAGGTGTCAATGAGGAAAACTATGGCATCGACAGCCGGGAAGTAGTCCTTCCACACACGTCTTGCTTGGTGATGCCCTCCGAGGTCAAAGGTTGTGAACCTCATGTTGCCAATGGACAGTTCCTCGGACGTGGGGTGCAGGGTGGGAACATGCTGGGCCAGCCGATCGTCTTTGAGCATGTGCAATAGGGTCGTTTTGCCCGCATTGTCCAGCCCCAAGAAGAGCAATTTGCCCGACTTCTTCCACAGACCCAGGTAGCCTAGCACGCCGGTGAACCAGTCCCATAAAAACATTTTTTATGTCTTTCTACTGATCAGTCCTGGTTGTCACTCGACTGCGCTGACAAATAGAGCCCTCTCTGAAAAGCATCAAAGGTCAATTTAAAACGTGTAATGTAAAATTTTGGAAAAATTAAAGTCATTTTGTAGGAGGAAAATTTACATTCAAGCAAAATTCACATTTTGAAAGACGCCATATCAATCACCAGAGATGATTTGAGACCTTGAAGATACGCTTATTAATAGGATGAGTTTCACAATTGATGCGTGATTATTAATCAAATACAATCGCCTTGCTCATCAAAACTTATGCAAATAATTTCAAACGCAAACAAAACTTTCGACGTGTACAAACGTGAGAAAGGTTAGAGAAAATCGGGGCTAAAAATATTTTTGGTATTACTGGAAAATTCAAAACTACCTCTAAATAGGTTTTCACCAGGGAAAAATTCGCAATTAAGCTGACACACAAGATGAAAACAGAAAGGAGGTTAAGTTCGTAAAATAGCGCCTAGTGACAGTGCACAATATTTCGTGGTCTCTGACCTACATCTGGGTGAAAATCGCCAATTTCAAAGGAACCAACTAAGTTGGAGCCACAAATAGAAAAAAGGCCTAGAAAGTTTGCCTATTTCCTTTTAAATTTGGCAAATTACCTGGTTCTAAGTGTCGGGGTGACGTGCCTGTTGTGTAATGGTGGCTACGAAAGGGTTGGCTATTTCATGATCGATGATTTCACCAACGGCACCTAACGCATTTGAAAGTGAAACCGCGCGAGAGGAGCGCACAGTCGCACACTCGCGGATTGCGGAAATTGAGAATAAAAATTACAAAAATTGAATCAAATTAATTCGCCGTTACTGCAACATTAAAAATTATGTTCCCTAGAGATAAGCATTATCAAATAATTAAAAACATAATGCTGTGATTATGCGCTACATGCCCAAATTACACATTATTATTCGACATGCATAATTATGTAATATTTTTTCACTTTGTGATGTACAAACTGCTAAAAAGCTGTTAGCTGTTGTAATATATTAATATCATTTTTATCAAAAAAGTGATAAATAAATGATTAATTTGAGGTAGTTCCAATATTCATACAACAATTCAATAAAAAAAATTACAAATTATAATACTGATCAAGTCATCACACTAAGAGAGTTCCAAAAAATACAAAATACATCTACAAAACTGGTGAATGAAATAAATAAATTTTCATCTACTTTTTTTTTTTGCTGGAAATGAATATAATTCAGCATTCTTTTATTCCAAAATCAAATGCATACAACATGGCCGATCTCTCTCTGATGAAGTATTTTTCATAAATGATATCAATGACTAAGCCTGGCGCCCCAAAATAGTAACAATCGAGGCTCCAAATCTTGGATGCCCTACGTTTTATTTACATTGCGATTTTACTGGATGGGAGGCAGGGTCAGCAGGGTGCCTTGGCCTGGAGGCAAGTAAACAATGTTCCTCGATCTGGCCAGCTGGTAGGCAATGTCCTCGCCTGCTTCGATGCGCCTCAACTCCACCAAGCCTTCACCAGCCTCTCCGAAGGCCTTGGCCAAAAGGATGGCAGCCTGAGCGTCACCCTCAGCCGAAATGACGGCCGCCTTCTTCTGCTGCTCAGCCTTTTCAACAAGGAATCGGGCACGTTCTGCCTCTTGCTGTGCAACCTGCTTCAACTCAACGGCCATGGTGAATTCTTTTCCAAAAGTCAGATGGGTCTAAAATGTTTGAATTGATTATTATGTCCACTCGTTTTTTTTTTTTTTTTTTTTTTATTGCGTACAATAGAAATGTCATCTAGGATGACACCGAACTGCTCGGCTCTCCTGGTCAAATCATCAGAGACTTTCTTTGACACAATTTCACGCTGAGTAATCAGTTCTCCGGCGTCGTATTGGGCCTGAAAATCAGGTTGCAATTTTTACTTAAACAGATGAGGTCCTTTCAAACTTACAACAACGGCTTTGAGCACTTCATTGGTGATGGAAGGCAAAACTCTCTCGTCGTAGTCAACGCCAAGAATTGTGTAGATGCGTGGAAGTTGGTCGGGGATCGGTCTGAACAGGATACGGAGTGTGATGTTGACATTCTGCAAGTCTGTGAATAGATTAAATTTTATAATTCATATATTTTAAGGTCTCAAAAGATATAATTTGCCTTTGCTTCCAGTGATGACAGGTATGTTTCGAGGCCTAGACCTGATATCAAAAATTATAGGTCTCTGCACCCAGGGGATGAAAAAATGTGTTCCCTCTCCTGACACTTGATTCTTGATACCAGCAAATCGGTCAAAAATTACCGCTCTGTGACCACCATCAACTGTAAATAAATAAATATTCCATTTATTAATATTTTTCATCACAAATTTCGACATTGAAATTTGACAAAATTTTACGCCATACATACCATTGTATAGAGCAGAATTGACAACACCTCCAGCAATAGCAACACCCAAACCAAGTTGTCCAAGCCTGTTCAAAAATTGTGCTGCCATGATCGAGTTCTAGAAAATACAATGTATTGAAAGATTTAATATTTTTGCCGTTTAAATGTGGAAATTTGGGCTGTTCGTGCGGTATTTGACCACTTTTTCGGGGAAAACATGTTACATCATCCGCGTTGCTTTTCCCAGTTTCGTTGAATAAAATTACGTCTAAAGGGGACTGATGAAAAATTTTGACAAACCGATCATTTATTTATTATCTTATAATGTCAAAGCTACGAACCTGCGATTATAAACAGAGAAAATCAGAGAATTCTTCGCCTCTTTAGAACTCTCACGCCGGATAAAAATGCTTTTAAGAAGTACAGATGACGGCCATGAAAATTCAGTAATGCCAACAAATGTTAAATATTCCATGTCATATCCGTCTAACATTTTAACATTTTTTTTCAGTTTTAAATAGATGAAAAGTGTTACCTGGTAGTAAAAAGTATTTCAAATTAAATCAGAACATTTTTTTTGCCGAGTTTAAACAAATTTTAATTACAAGTCTGGGAATTTTCATTTATTATGTTGGCTATTCGAAGCACCTCCCTTTCGCTCCCTTAATATTTCGCACTGTGGCGCGCAATGGATGAGGCGTATAGATTCCTATGCATAATATCCATGGAAACGAGCTGCGAAGATTGTGCAAGTGATATTTTCTTGGTATATTTGGGTCGTTACGGTCGTTATTTTCCACTTTGGAACCTATAAACAGTTTTCAATTTAATTTAAACAGTGGTTGGCCAGTTTTAGTGTATTAAACGTTTCCGCTTTATTGGTGGAAATACCGGGAAATACATTAATATAGCACATTACAGCTTTTTCGTTTTTAACCATGAGCTTGAGAAATATTAATGGCGAGAAGAATTCAAGTCACGACGAGAAAGGTCTACGAAACGGTGAAGATTTTTCTGAAACTTTGGAACTAAACGTGTCGATGGGTTCTATGCTGTTTGACACAACAATTGGCCACATAGAAGATATCATAATGGGTTTGCCTGCAAAATTAATTAGTTAATTGTGCTCATAAAAATGATTGATTAGATCCTAATTTCCAAATTCTGCGAGAGACTTTCATGGATCAAAATTGTGTTCATTTTGAAGATAATGAGGAAAATAAGTTGATTTACATGGACATCTTTCAAGAATACGTAATATTAATTTGATTAATTCGATTAATTTATTATTTGCCATTGAAGACACAAACAAATCTGAATTATGTTTTTTTTTTCTATTTTTGCTTAACTTTTTTTATTTGACAAAACAGATCCGTTCCATTGAAGATCATTTGAAAAATGAGTTACTCAGAAGAATTCCTGACTTTAACATGACAATTTTTCTTAATGAGCTGCAGTAAGTAAAAAAAAATTAATTTATTATAATAAAAATTGAATAAAAGTAGCAATATTTTTTTGCAGGTCACAAAGATATGAATTGGAGGGAGAGGTCTTTGAGATGCTCCTCAGTTTCGGAGACTTTCTTACTTTCAAGCAAATTATGCTGGATCACAAATCTGTATGTAAAAAAGTTGCGAAAAAAATTATAAATTTAGAATTAAAAGTGTAAAAAAAAATTAATGAAATTGAGCGGTGCCTTCTGCACCACTAAGACAGGGCACAGGCCGACAAGACTTTGTCTTGACCTGGCAAAAAAAATATTGTTTTTATATTATTTAAATATTTTTGATTTGGCTTTATTTATTCAATTTTAACAATTTATTTATTTTCTATTGCTTTGAAAAATTTACTCATTTTTTACGCAATAATTGAGAATTGTTCATTTTCAGGCTAAGATGTCAACAAGTCCCTCGCTAATTATTCAGGCGTCTTCTCCTTATTAGTACACCGATATGAGGCGGATATAACCAATAAATAATAAATAATTATGTAAGTTTATGAAAACAATAAATTTTGTATCTTGTTCATCAATGTTCATAAAACACAATTAATATTTTTAATATGCTGCATATATTGAGACTGTATTTTAAATTTGTGAAAAATTTCATGCTAATAAAAGCTTAAAAATAACAACAATGTGAGAAAAATAAAGTGTATTTGTGTTTGATTATTTTTTAAAACACGCAAAAAATACAAATCACTTTTAATTACATCATTTATCGTAAGCGATTTAATAATTAATTAAATATTAAATTTCAGCTATGTCCGCGCCGAATCTGCTTAAGGACTCCTTATTGACATAGTCAAATCAAGTCTTTACAACAATAGAAATAATTTTTGGCAATTATTGGGAATTTAACAAACCATTGTTGTAAAGACTTGATTTGACTATGTCAATAAGGAGTCCTTAAATTTTTTCTTGTTGAGCACACGATCGAGATCGCTATTGGTCAGCGGGAAAATCATCAGCGATCATCAGCCTCGCTGATGCTCCGCGAGAAATCATCAAAAAATCTTGTTTACTATTGAAGCCGTTCTTTTAACCCCGTTTTGAGCAACTAAATCTCAAATATTCGACATTTTCCAGGATTTATAGAGTGTAAATTTCTACAAGCTAAGAAGAAAATATTTTCCGCAACAAAATATGGCGTAAGTAGTGATCAAAATCCAAGTTAACAAGGAAAATAGCGAAAGCGTCGTTTCATCGTGGCCAACAACTGAATTTTGCTTTTTTCGCAGGGCAACAACTCTCTTGACCAAACCAAAGTCAGAAATGACCCCAGAAGAGCTTTCAAAGCGCGAGGAGGAGGAATTCAACACAGGACCGCTCTCTGTTCTCACCCAGAGCGTGAAAAATAACACGCAGGTGCTCATAAATTGCCGCAACAACAAGAAGTTGCTCGGCAGAGTCAAAGCATTTGACCGCCACTGCAACATGGTTCTTGAAAATGTTAAAGAAATGTGGACAGAGCTCCCAAGAACCGGCAAGAGCAAGAAGAAGGTGCAGTACTGAATTATAAATAATATTATGGCATTTTTAAATTCATTTTTATGGAACTGGAGATAGTTTTTATTTTTAATCTCTCCACATTATGTATTGTAACCTAAAAATAAATTAAACTTGCCGTGTACAAAATAAAAACTAATGATATTTTTTTTTCAGGCCAAGCCTGTGAATAAGGACAGATTCATCTCAAAGATGTTCCTCCGCGGAGACTCCGTCATTCTTGTTCTGAGAAACCCCCTTGCTACTGCAGCTGGCAAATAAGTTTCCACTTTTTGTATTCACTTGGAATCCCATGTTTAACGTAAGGACCTACAAATAAAATAAATAATTATATCTGAATCCCACTTATATTAATCAAAAATCATATATATCTACAATCTTTGGATTAATTCTGTGGGCAGGACTACTTTGATAATTTACTTACAGAATCTGGTTCAAAGTAGTGCGACACAAACCTAAATAATTTTCAATATTTTTAAAAAGAGGACTCATTGGGTTGATGCTTTGCACAGGACTAATTTGTTCATATATTTCTAGAGTCAGGTCTAAAGGAGTGCGTCGCACACCTGAAATTTTTTTCATTGTTTTTAAAAAAAAGAGGTCTCTTTGGATTTAATTCTGAGCATAGGACTAATATTTTCATCTATTTACAGAATCTGGTTCAAAGGAGTGCGACGCACACCTGAATATTTTTTCAATATTTTCAAAAAAAGAGGTCTCTTCGGATTTTATTTTGTGCAAAGGACTAAAGTGATAAGATATTCCCAGAGGCAGGTCTACAGGAGTGCGTCGCACACCTGAAATTTTTTTCAATATTTTCAAAAAAGAGGTCTCTTCCGATTTTATTTTGTGCAAAGGACTAAAGTGATAAGGTAATTCCAGAGTAAGGTCTACAGGAGTGCGTTGCACACCTGAAATTTTTTTCAATATTTTTAAAAAAGAGGTCTCTTCGGATTTTATTTTGTGCAAAGGACTTAAGTGATAAGATATTTCCAGAGTCAGGTCCACAGGAGTGCGTCGCACACCTGAAATTTTTTTCATTATTTTTAAAAAAGAGGTCTCTGGATTTTCTTTTGTGCAAAGGACTAATATTTTCATCTATTTACAGAATCTGGTTCAAAGGAGTGCGACGCACACCTGAATATTTTTTCAATATTTTCAAAAAAGAGGTCTCTTTGGATTTTAATCTGTGCACAAGCACAGGACTTATTATTTTCATTTATTAACAGAATCTGGTTCAAAGTTCAAAGGAGTGTGACGCACATCTGAATATTTTTTCATTATTTTCAAAAAAAGAGGTCTCTGGATTTTATTCTGTGCAAAGGACTATAGTGATGAGATATTTCCAGAGTCAGGTCTACAGGAGTGCGTCGCACACGTGAAATTTTTTTTCATTATTTTTAAAGAAGAGGTCTCTTTGGATTTAATTCTGAGCACAGGACTAATATTTTCATTTATTTACAGAATCTGGTTCAAAGGAATGCGACGTACACCTGAATATGTTTCCTTTATTTTTGAGAAATGAGGTTTCTTGTTTCTTTGGATATATACAATACTAAAGATCATTTTCTAATCAGTCAATTAAATGGATTGCGCTTTTCTGAATTGACATTGAGAAAATAAAATATTTAATAAAATACTAATGTTTATGTATCTTTATTGAGCAGGAAGCACAAATTGCATAATTCGAAAGCTAAATAAGCCATATTGTGACTATTGGTTACGTATTTGCTTATACTTCAATAAAAATAATACTTGGAATTTCTAACTCCTCTAATGAACAATGTTGTACTTGGTGATATCTTGCCTCAGCACACAAAATATAAATTAATTAAGTGTGATTGTCCCTTGTATTGAAGATAAAATATATGCAATGGTAAATTGCGTGATTCCCAGTGTGATCCACAGTATGGGCAATGAAAAATAGTTCCTCTCGCTAAATTAAAATGTATAACATTTGATAACTTTTAGCTCAAGTAGCCAAAATCCTAAGCAGAATATGATTATTTAAAGAGCCAGTTACGCAAGTCAATAGCTATTCTCCATTTTTTTCTTATGATAATTTATAAATTTTCATACTTTATACAATTATTTATATTATTTGAATAACTTTGGTGAGATGAAGGACGAAGAGGGAAGTAAAGCGTGCTAGCATGAACCAGAAGCAGACGTAGTAGGTGCAAGATTCAAAATAGGTCCTTCATCGGATTCCTGGCCACACTATAAAACAAAATTATTAGGCTTTATCTATACTCAAATAAGTCGTACAATACCCCTTGTGATTCTACTGCGGACTGAGCTAGACTCTGGATGCCTAGTGCAGCAATCTTCTGTCTTTCACCTCCTCTTGCTTCGACCAAGAAGATGCTCTCTTTCACTTCTTTACAAGCCAACTGATCAATCCTAAAACACAAATTTGATAATTATCTAAAAAAAAATAATAATAATGAATTTTACTTGTCATAAATAACTCCATGGAGTCCCAATGCTTTGAGGTGTCTGATTGTGTTGGCGTCGTTGTTGTCGTCACCCCAGCAGAACAAAACCAACCCCGCGTCTCTAACAGCTTGAACGAGAGATGGGTCTCTCAACAGGTCCTCCGTGTGCGCATTTACACCCTAAATCAGATATTGAATTATTTTAATAAAAAAAAAATTAAATATTCTTACAAGAATTCCAGCGGCTTTGGTAAAGTATATGGCACCATGGATGTCATGGCATCGAGGGTCATTGTACTTAGGGTACTTGCTAGTCGCTCCTTGGGTCAAGAACATAACTGGATACTTATTCTGCTTTAAGCGAATCCTGTTAAAAATTATGTTGATTAAATGAGAATAAAGAAATAAAAAAATTTTACATGGTGCAAATGTCAGGATGAAAGCATGAGAAAATGATTTTTCTGTGGCCTCCGTGTTTGAGAACACATTCTAAAACTATGTCCAGGTACAAATTCAGATCAAAGGGATGGTACAACTCATATGTTCCGTCCTAAAAAAGTAGATTGGAGTTATTATAGAAGAAAGTTACAGAGTCAGCAATAATTTACTTTGAGCTGCATAGTCCATTTAATCTCAATGTTGAATCCAACATGCTCGTCAAGTTTTTCCAAAGCTGACCTCAGGGTAGGGAATGGCTGGTGGTCTTCGAGATCTTCGTCAAAAAACCTCGGCTTTAGCTGATCTTTGCCTTCTTCAAGGTGATATACCTTAAAAACAAAAACTTGTCAATAAAAACGCACTGCCATTCTAAATCCGTGCAAAAAAATCACAATATAAAACAAATAAACGTGATTGCAACACAACATTCATTTTGGCAAAATATTTGATCTTGGGTATTTTCTCTGGCATGGCAGTCATAAACAAGTCGAAGCAAGCACTCGTGACAAAATTATAATGTCAACATGCGTTCGTCGCAGTGCGATATGGAACTTGGCTCTCAGCAAATATGACGGTCTGAGTTTAAACCTTGCTTGCAATGTGAAGAAATTTTTAATAATTTCATACCAATTATTTTTGAGCAAAATTTATTCAGAAGTTAAATCTACAGAGGAATGAATAAAGTTAGTTTAGTGACCTGAAAATTAGTTGAAGGCAAAATGCTAGGAAAATATAATTATGTAAAGATGATATCAACTATAACTAATTAAGGATAAAAGCAGAGCAGGCAAAGCAGCTATTCCTGAGCTTACCCTGCCGTAGCCATCATCAACGGCGCTAAAATGGAGGACTTTACTAGGCACTGGCCAATTTATGCCCTGCAGAGCAATATAAAAGTACAGAACAAAGCAACAAAACTATCACCCATAAAAATAAAGAGGGGCTTATTATCCAGTTTCAAGCATGCTAAAAAAGTTGTGAAAGGAATTTTATTTTTGGTTTCTCTGTAGAGGAGAAATTTAAGTCAACTCTACAGATTGTAGCGCATTTTCCTTGTGCATGCAACTCACAAAAGAGTGTATCTGTATGGATAGATTGGAAGGTAAAGCGCTTATAGGTGTTAAAGAAAAAAAATTACAATTTTACCTTGAGCAGATGCAACTGTTGGAGAGTAAGGTCCTTGACAGGCAGGGTGAGAAGATCATTGTCGGGAAGAGTGCTTTTCTGTTTCATTGAGATGATGACATGGAAATCATGGTAAATGACGGGAACCAAATCTCGGGAAAGTTGAACGTCAAACTCAACAAAGTCGGCTCCATGACGGGCAGCCTGAGTTAGGGAGGCGATTGTATTCTCCCGAATCTCTGCCATGCTGCGTATGAAATCACAATCCCAGTTTTATACATAAAAAATGAAAAGTTATTCAAAGTAAACAATTCGAAAAAAATCAATAGTTCCTTTTTTATACTAGGACGAGTTAATGAAAAAAAGGCAAATTTTACTCTGCTGATTAATCCCAAAAGAAGTCTGGAAGCTTGAATACAATTTTGTATTATTTTGGATAAAAGATTTTTTTTTCCACCTTTTGTGATATTTCCTGAAAATTGCTTTGATTTTAAAATCTCACCCTATTTTCTGCATCTTGAACGAGTTTCCTGCACCCCTGTGACCGACATCAAGGCCACACCAGGTATGGCTCCAGTATCGGCTGTAGACCTCTTTCATGTTGCACTCGTCGTTGGCCATGGGTGCTACTTTGAGGTACTCGACTGCCAAGCAGAGACACAGACAGCGACTCTCAGTAGGGACTCATAGGTCCCGTCAAGTCAATTTACTAACCGGTCAGCTGTCCAATCGGCTGGTGTCTGAGTCCAGTTATTGGGACTATCGCTTGGCCCTCACTGGCCTTCATCACGCTGGGCAGAATGTAGCTGAAGCCCACATGCGTCGGCACATCTTCGTCGGCCGAGCCTTGGCTGCGAGCGTAAAAGTCAACAAGGTAAGCCTGAAAAAAATTATTATTTTTTGTTCAAAAGGCATTTTAATTAAATCATAAGATCATTCTTACCACATTGTCTGCAAAGAGCACTTGAATCTGATACAAGAAAAAATCACCCGCTTTGTAAACTCGTCCAAACTGCTCTTGCGGTCTGAACTCGCAGTCGTCTTCGTCCATAACCTGAAAGTGCAATTAGAATGAGCTTCCCAAATAAGTTGATTTACACCTAATTAGATACCTCGTCAAAATTATACAAAGGAAAGCACTGGAAAACCAGCAAAAAAATATGCATTAGAACAAAAGGTTCTTTGACACCAAACAATTATTTTTTTTTTTTTTCGTCTAATGTGATATATGATTTTTTACGATTTTTTCTTTAACTATTCAAAGCATGTGATTGCCGATGAAGAAGTAGCACATGGATGTGATCATTACCCCATCAGTTATACACTTTGTTTTACAACTGATTAGTCGCGTGACCCACTTTACTAATATATAAACAGCCCCATTAGGAACAAGACAATTACCGAGAGTTCAGTAATGGGCCAACTAGATCGCTCCCCATTGTTCCCAGAAAGCTCCAGCGTGTCCATGCTCTCGTCCAAAGACAATTCTCCAGCTTTTGCTAACCTCTCCGGCGCCGATCCAGCAACCAGATTCACAGGAGTGACTTTCACCAAAACCTAGATGTTTCAAATTTGAAATAAACGTGTTAGGTCGTGACTAATTCAAGTCGCACTTGTTTGTTAAGAAGTCGTCGCTTCCACATTTTAATGGGTTCGTCGCCAAAGATCTTCAGTTGAATTACTGTCTCGGCTGTCAACCAACCTCGCTCGACATGCTGAAGGTTTCCAACCAAACCAAATTCATCAACAGCTTCTCTGCATTGAGTTCTTTCCGAATCTAAATTGCAATTTGAACATTTTAGTTGGGAATTGTCTTTTTTAATTTCCCCCCAAAACATTCATAGCACACTCATTGATTTTCTTCTGGTTCCTTAAAAAAATTGCTGAAACTTTTCTACAATCTACACAGAGTTTTGAGACTTTGCAAGAGTTACAATTTCAATTTACTGGGACTGTCTTTTTGTCAGATAAAAATGAATATAAAAAAATTATAAATTATTTTGAGTAAAAATTCCAATCTGCCACATACAATTTGGCTCCCTTATTCAGTTTAGTCCCTTATTATTAAAATAAAACAATTGAAAATAATTATCCCATTAATAAGCTCCCCTCTTAAATAAATTACGAAGGGACCAGAGATAAAAATGGTCCACAATTGCAACACAAGCATGGTTAATAGGGTTATTGTTAGGGATGTGCAACACAGTTTTTTTTTTAATCTGAAGGTATAGAAATATTTATTTTAATAATTATAAAAAAATCATAAAATCTTCTTAATTTTTGTTAAAGGACTGTAGTGAAGCTGTTAAACTTAATCATAAGTTAGGATTCTTTAAATTATATTTTTACAATAAAAAATGAAAAATAAATAAATGAACTCAATTGAATTGGATTTTAATAATCCAAATTAATTTATGCAACATGATTTTTTTTAAATTATAACATAAGTTCTAGGTTAAATTTGGTTTTTCTATAGAATTTTAGCAAGCTTATTCCAAACTGTGATAATTAAATAAATTAATGATTTAGTAATCTTAATTAAAATATTGCACATCCCTAAAGTTACATCAACACGCAAATACATAATTTCCTTTCAAAAAATTATAAAACAAATTATAATGAAATGTACCCTGCTGAGTAATAACCCTGGGCTGGGGGTGGGTCTCCCATCGCTTGACCACCCTGACCATCTCCATGAGGCGTTCGCCGTCCGACGGGACCAAAACGCACACCAGGTATCTGTACGCGATCGACTTTCCCCTAGGCAGTCGGGCTGTGCCGCGCCACACGTTTCTGCATTTGTACGACGCACGTAGTGTGAGCAATGCAACATTGTGCCACCTAGGTCATTGGTACGTACCCTTCGTGGCCGCACTGCAAGTCCAAGGCCCCCTGCAGTTTCCATTGACCCAGCTGCGGACACTCGCCGATGACCGCCAAGGTCTCTCCAGGCTCGGTGACTGCCCTCACGCAGAACTGCCACTCGCCGATGCCCGAGTTGTCACCCATCGCAACAGCCAGGAGGCACTGAAAACAAAAGGCAATGCATCAACATTTATAAAGAAAAAATATTCATGTAAATTTACACAGGTGCATCAAGTTCATTGAAATTTATGAGACTCTGCAGTTTAAAAAGTCACAAATTGAAATAATTTTTTTTTTTTTTTATTGAACATACACGAACTGCGTAGAGATGAAAAATATTTATACAGGAGCGAAAATTGAAAACAATTTTAAATTTTTATTACTGCAGCTTCAGTCAGAATTAAAATATTATTTACTGCTTCTGTTCAATAAAATAAATTTTTTATTTGTGAAACAAAAATTTTTACGCCTTGGTAGTTCTATTGGCAAAGAACAATTAGTGATGAAAGCCAATGCAAATATTAAACTGTTGCTCTCTTAAAACGTATTCTAGAAAAAGTTACTGAAGATTGAAAAACAACTCTTATATATGGCAAAAACGCGTCAGAAATTTAATTTTCTTTGTCAAAGACTCGGTCTACTTTCCTTTTTTAATAAAAAATAATATGTAACTGTGATTGTAAGTTTCTTACAATATTTTATATTTATAATTTTTTATTCAGTTCAACAAATCCTAAATTTAAATTGCCCCTAATTTACTGAATTGTCCTGACTCCATTCAACAAATATTCTCAAGTAATTCATTTTTAATTCTGTTTTACTAAAATTTACAATAGAAAAGGTATAATTATATTGTTTATTTTTAAGATTTCAATTCAATTTCCTTGATTTTTTCATAACAGAAAAAAATATAAAGATATAATAGAAAGATAAATATTAGAATATGTATTCTACTTATATATGCAGCTGTAATAAGCTGCTTATGTTTTTTATTTTAATTTAGTGAAGGTTTTTTATATTTTCTATCTTTTTAACAGAGACTGTTGAATGAAGAAAACATAAAAGACCGCACATGGCAAAAGCAAATTCTGCTTTCATTTAACATTGAACAAAAATATAAAAGTAGGGCACTGATGAAATTGCAGGTCTGTCAAACTCGTCAAAAAACAAAAATATTTAAGCAAGAGATGAAATTTAATATTTATTTATCTACTAAATTCTTATATAATGTAAAAATTTGAATAATCATAATTCAATTTCTTACATAATTTTGATCGTTTTAAAATCAAAGTCGCAGCTTTTTCGTCCGTATATCGATTGCAACAGACTCAACATACGGAAACCGCAATTTTCAGCTTTGCGGTTTGCCTAAAGCAGGATAATATCATCATACGGTGTAAATTCGTTGTGAGGAATGATTTTAGTCAAATTAGAGTCTCTCACGCATCGAAAACTTATCTTAAAGAAAGAAAGAGATAAATTTGAAAAATTGGAAAGTTGACTGATGAGATTGCAGGAATTAGTACAAGTGCAGTGTTTTGTTTAATTGGTCAAAGGTGAGTTGAAAGACTGGCAAAAAGTAGGACACGTGAAACAAAATATTGAGGCGCAGTACAAGTTTTTCGGAAAATATCAAACGGCTCGACCTTGAAACCAAAAGACGGCGTAGCGATTTGAACAAAAAACAATTTGCTCACCTATCGAGAAGAGCACTCGCAGCCTGGTAAAGACGTCGGAGCAATGCACTCAGCCAGTGAAGACACCGATGCAGCCGTGCGAATGCGAAACAGAAACAGCGGATCACGATCTGCTGGCTCAGCCAGTCCTCCGATTGGCCAAAGGTCGCTAGGACGTAAACAAAGCCCCGGGCGCAGCCTTTTAGTTATTGCTGCTGCCATCTGTGAATGAAAACCGCAGAAAGAACAAAAATAATTAAAATTAATAAATAATATTAAGTACGAAAAAAGACCTTCAAAAATTTTTGAGAAATTGTTCGAACTTAAAATAACTTCACAATTTCCATCAAAAATAAATTTATTTGCCAAACTCTGGCAACGAATCAGTTCAACACAATACATTTCTTAAATCACTCGTAAATGTGGGAATAATATTCTTGATAGGCTTGAATGTAGGCCTCCTTCTCGGCAGCAGACATCTTTGCTATGACTGTGTCATTGACCTCCAAAAGGGCGACAGGCCTGCCGTTAACTAACACTGTCGGAGACGAGTTGTCGTCATCATCTTCGTCATCACTCATCACAGCTGCTTCTTCTGCATTACATTGATATTTGGTTAATAAAGTATTTATTTAAAAATGCATTTCCCAAATAAGGACACATTGAGGGAAATAATTTTAATTTACGGTCAGTTTGAAGCAATTAAATGAGAAAGGAAAATCTCTCATCTTTTTTTAAACAATAGTCTTTAAAATTCTCATTGCACTGCTTTTAACTTGTCTTATATAGGAATTATTAATGAAAATTCATTTACCATCATTAAGAAGATTTGTGGGCATTCCGAGACTTCTCGAGGCGCCCTCGTCCCCGCTCATGTCAGAACCGCTATCATCTGGCTTTTGTGCCTGGGAATAAGAGTCGGATTTCTTTTCATTGGCCAATAGGACTGACATGATGTCCTCCTGGCCTTTGACCTTCTCAGTTGTGGTTGGTTCAACAACCTCATTCGCATCCGGCTAGAATGACAAAAATTTCAATTCGGCTCTGATTATAAAAAAAAATTGAATTGTACCTCTAGCACCACATTCTGAGTAATGGTACTCTCGACCAGCCAAACAGGTCTCTCCTTCTTGTTGGCCTTGTCATTTTTGTCCTCATTATCGTCGATCGAAACATCAACCCGCGCTTCTTCCACCTAGAAATTTGAAACTTTTAGTACAGAGATTCAAATACTAAATTCTCGATCAAACCTGGAAGCCTTTTTCTCTGGTCGACTCTCCGGACCAGGCCTCTCCATCGAGTGGCGGTCTCGGTCCGTTGACAACAGATTTGTTGCCCAAAATTGTGCTCAACTCGGTCGGCTCAGGTTCCAAAACTTCTGGTGCCAGTCGGACGCCCTCAACCTCCTTCAAGAGGAGGTAAATCGTCTCCATCTGCTCGTTGAAGCGAGCAAGCATTAGTCGAGAATCTTTCTTGGGAAGGGCAGACTGGTCCTCCTCCACAAGCGCTTTACAAAATGTGCACCTAGCAAAGGAAGATGACAAAATTAGAGGAATAATAGAATTTTAAAAGTACAATTAAATACAGATAAAAAAATTTACTTTGATTTACCTAAATTCTTGAGTCATGAAGTCGAAGAGCTGGTCAGCCTCCAAGTCTGTGAAGGTTTTGCAACATTCGGGACATCGGAAACTGGCCCTGCTTGTGGCGTCTCTCTCGACAGTCTCTAATCTCTTGTGCATTAGATCCAATTTGTATTTCACTACATTTACGAATGTCTGAGAGAGTCCAATATTATTATCAGTTGTTTTATAATTATATCAATTCTACCTTATAATTTATGAAATAATAATTGACTTTCTGCGCCTTGCCATCAGGGCCCGTCTCCATTTTCAGTCTCACTTGGATGAATTTGTCGTTCTTCAGCGTGCTGATTCTTGCTCGCAACATTTTCCTCTCAAATTTGAGCAGCTCGCAAATGTCGTCTTCCTTCATGCACGGATTTCGCACCAGCATGTCTATGATGAGGGCGTCCTCAATGCAGTAGAAGCCACGGACGATCAGCCTGGCCAGTTGCTTCAGGCTGCTCGGCACCTCCGTCGCCAGTTTTTGTTCCATATTGTGCTCACAGATGAGATAAGTCAATCAAGGGATTTACAAAATCCGAGAGTTTTTACCTAAAAAAATGCGACAGCTATTCAAATCCGCAGCCAAAAATAAGAAGGAAAACATGCATAATTTTTGTTCTTCAGAAAAAAAGGCCGAAAATTTGAATCGGAAAATATGCTTTTTAATTTTGAGGATTTTCGGCAATCGCTTGATCAAAAGAAAAGTCCTGCGAATGTAAAGAAATATTTCAGCTCACCCTAGCAGCTCAAAAATAAGCTTTGTATTTTAAGGTTTCTCATTACATACAAACTTTCCAAAATGCAAAAACTTGACGCAAAGTCGACGGTGTTTTGATTATGACGACTGCTTTTACTGACACCTGCCGTCATTTTTCCGAAGCTTTCATTGTTGAGGCGCCAACTGGAGTCGAGCGGGTTGCATCGCAAGAAACAAGGAGCTTCATTTTCCTAGTCATTATGGACGTTACCATGGAGATAGTTTTATTGTTGTTTATTTTATTTACCAACAATCCAAATAAATATTCCTTTCTTCAAAATTTCATAAAAATTCACGAACGAATATTTTTTACCGCACCGCGCTTCTTCAATTATGTCCAAATTTAAAGATTATCCCGTTCTGCCTGGATACAAAGTGGACCCTCACGTGAGTGATAAATGTCTGAACTTTGAAAAAAATAAATTATATACAAAATTAATGCAGAAACAGAGCCAGCAAAAATTCAACAAATCTCAGCACTTTGGCGTTCGCAACGATGTTTGCATGCTGACTGACGTCGCAAGACCCAACCCTGACGGCACTTTAGTGGTCGCTGAAGGCCAAGTGCCACCTGGACCAAAGAACCACTGGCTTTACTTTGACAAACAGGTCTAAATTTTAAAATTAAACTGCCTCAGTGTAAATTTAATATTAAATTAGGTGTTGAAGTTTGACGCGGATTGCTTTGAGAAAAGCGGAAAGAAAAAGTCGTGCCAATTGTATTATTTTTTGGAGGATGACACAATTCAGGTGGTGGAGCCAAAGGTGACCAACAGCGGCTGTTTCCAAGGTAAAAATTGGAATAAGCAAAAAAACTTTTATTTAGTTCCAATACTAATTCAATTAAATATATTAGAAAATTTTAATTTATTTATTTATTCTTCATATTAATTGATTTTTAATAAAAAAAAATTATATGTATATTTCAGGAACTTTGATCCACCGGCACCGTGTGCCAATGCCCACCAAGTGGGAAAAGAACCGAGAAAATGTGGCGCAAATCAATTCGATGGCCGCGCACGGCAGCGGCTTTTACAGCGTCGCCTCCTTGAACGTCGGCAACACGCTTGACATTTACGGCCGTCGCTTCGTCCTCACCGGCTGCGACAGATTTACCCGACTATTGCTGGAGAAACTTGGACTCTCGGTACCTCAAGATAAGCCTCAGCTCAGGTAAAATTTTTCTTCCAAAATGAAAAGAGAAAATTTCTGATCATTTATTTGTTTTATAAAACTCAATTTAAATGAGAAAAATAATCAAAATGTTTAATTTCTTCAATTTATTATTAATTTGATAAAAAATTAATTTTATTGAAATATCATCTATAGGGCTGTTAAAGAGGAGGACAAAAAAGAAGTGGCTCCGAAAAGCACATCTGTGCCGGACGAAAGGCGGTTCTTGAAACTGGACGGGGTCGTCCTCAGTTTCAAAGGCTACTGGGACGACCGCGAGCATGAAGGCGGTCTTCTGCATAAGGTCACGCTGCTCTTCTACCTGGCCGACGACACCTTGGAGGTGTTGTTTGAAGACGGCGGCCGCATGGTCAAAAGGCAGTGTCTGCCCAAGAAGGAGGTGTCTGTCGACCTCGGCGCCCCTGACCAGCTGCCCATCCTCAACGTCATGAAGGGCAGACAGTTTCTCAAGGACGCCAGTCCTGCCGATGGCGCCTACCGGAAGATCGACTACGTCCGAGACCACGAGTTGTTCATTGGAGCCACTGTGAACGTGTACGGACGTCCGGTGGTGCTCGTTAGCTGCGACAAATTCACGCAAAAGTATTACAACGACCGATACGGAAAAGGTGATGAAAATTCAAAGCTGTACTAGTTTTTAATTTTTTTTACTGTGAAGTCACAATTTCTAAATCGAAATCATTTTCGCTTTAAAAGAATTAGTGTTTGGTTTAAATTTTTTTTAATTAAAAAAGTAAAAATATGATGCTTTTGTTGAGCCACCAATAAAGCAAGCAAGGAAATCTTAAAATTTAAAGAGATATAAGCATGTATTATATTATAATTATATAATATTTTTTTTTTAAATTTTATGAAATGCTTACATTTTTATTATTTACGCACATTAATTTTTAATTTTTTATTGAAAAATTCATGTCTGAATTAGATTTCAATATCAATTTTCAGAGGATTTTACTCCCTTGCCATACCCGCGCGACGAAACGCGAGAATCTGCCAAACATCCACCCAAGGGCCATTTGCCTCCCTACAATGGTTTTGGTTCGTACGAAGATTCGGCGGCCAACTGCAAGAGTTTCATCATGAAGGAAAGGCAGAAGGATCTCACCCAGTTTTTCACGAAAGACAGGTAATTTGAATAAAAATTAAATTAGAATATTCATTTATGTTTCTACAAAAAAGGCAAGGTTTGGAGAGTCACGTTTTGAGATTTGCTGCCAAACTAAAGGAGGGATGCGAAGTTCGCAAGTTTATCTTTTCCTATTACTTGAGCGACGACACCATTTCCATTCACGAGGTGTTCACTCCCAACACTGGTGAGCAGCTGCATTTAAAAATTTTGATATTACGATTAAATTTAAAAAAAAAGGCTACAAAGGTGGCAAGTTTTTGGAAAGAGGTGCCCTTTTCAAGCCTAACCAGGACATGCTCAATGTGGACGACAAACCCGAGCTGTACAGGGCCGACGACTTTTTTATCGGCGCGACAATTGTGGTCAACAAATTCGAGTTTGTCCTGCACGACGCTGACGACTACGCGCTCACCTACATGGAGACCAACTGCAGGGAGTTTCCCCTGAGCAACAGCAAACTGATTTTGGACAAAATGCGACCTCACCTCGGCACCAGGTACAAAGACATGGTCGCAGCTCTCATGGAAAACGACGACTACGGCCACGGAGCAGTTGCCACTCGGCACTTTCGGTAGAAATTTGCAATTTCACGTGGAAAAAAATTAAAGCTTAAAAAATTCAGGGATATTTTGGAAGCCCTCTTGCCTGAGGATTTCCTCACAGAACACGAGTACGTCACTTTGCTTCGCAGATACGCTGTGCCTGACGATCAGCCCCCCAATCATGCCTTGAGGTAAATTAATTTTGTTTTTAAATTGAAAAATAAGATTTTAAACTTATGCATTTAGGTCAAAAGTGCACTCGCTGTTGCAACGCCAGTTGTTCAAAGACATCGACCTTCTCAAAATTGAACTTATTGACCGAGATCACAGAAAAACGGGTTTCCTGGACAGGAACAACGCCTGGGCCGCTTGCCGCAGTCTACCCGTGCCTTTGCCTGTCGACCTATTGGCGAAAATATTTGACACGTGCCCTAGCTTCGTTTTTTAAGTTACGATCAAACTTATAATTTTTAATTTTAGAATAAAAACCAGCAGCAATGGGGACGTTGATTACCAGGACCTGTTGTGGTATTTGGACTGCGAAAACCAGCCGGCCAATTTGGAAATTCAAAATGAAGGGGTTTGATAAATATAATGTTAAGTTTTTTTTAGATAATAATTTGGTATCTTTTTTTTCTGATACAGGCTGTTGGTTTTATGTTTGCAAGGAAGCCCAGGAAGAGCAAAAACGAAGTGAGCTACAAGACGTTTTTGGAGGAACTGAGACTGGAAAACCAACACTTGAAGCAAATTTCATGAAGCGCAATAAAAATTTCATAAAATCTTCACTGGACGTGCGAGAAATTTTTTTTTAGTAAATATCAGTTTAAATCAAAATATTATATTTTATTTTATTGTTTAAATGTCAACTGTAATATTTATAGCTAGTTATATGAAACAAATTTTTTTTAATTACACGAAAAGATTTTGACACAATTACAATTTTCTGAAACGACTGGCAGATGTCAGAGGGTGCAATTTGGAGCGCCGGGAGGAGAATTTCTGCCTACTTTGAAATAACTGCAAGGGGTGGCTTAATTTGATGCAGTCACGCGATCCGCTACGTGTATTACTAGGAAACAAAAGGTAGTCGTCAAAAATGTAAACATTGTAGAAAATATGATTTGGGTGTGAACCAGAAGATCGTGAAAAGTGAAACATAATGATAGGAGGCCTCAGGAGGAGCGGGGTGAAGAAGTACTTTTACGACTCTTTAAGTGGTAGATCGTAAATCATTAATGTAGTTTTACGGAGTTAAGTTTCAAAACTTATTCACAATTAAAGGGCATAGAATATGGCAACGAGGAGAGATTTTCGAATTGATGAATTCCTATGAAAAACACAAATACTTATTTGGCGTCGTGTCTTCAGACGAGGACGTGTGGATTTTAATCGCCTCAAATTTGCAAGACCGAGGAATTGAGGTACATTAAATTTGGTGAAAAATTGGCTAAAAGATTGATTAGACAGTTGTGATCGCTCAACTTTAGTTTGCAGCCTAATCCTTTTCGTTTCTCATGTCAGGTGACAGCTCGGCAGGTGAGCGCCAAGTGGGCGCGCATGAGAGAGACGTTTAAGAAGATCGGTGAGGCGGAGTCGCTCGCAACAAAAGAGCTCCAAAAGCCTCTGAAGATGGTGTCCTTTGAAGCACCAGCCGGCTTTGCAGAGAATTTTTTTCTGTCCAAGCCCACCGCTGGCCAGAGTCGCCCACTCTTATCGCAATTGCGCACTCCCTCCCGTAAGTTGAGCCGTTCGGCCGTCGCTGCCACCAGACAGCTCGACGACTACGAGACACTCAAAACCATGTACAAACTAAGCCTGCTGAGGGATTAATGGCACGAGGATTGTGAGTAAAAGCACTTGGCCCATTAAATATATACAATGCAATTTTATATAAGTGAAATAATAAATTAGCCAGAACTTAATTTTTTAGCTTTCAACAAATGATTGAATTTGTGTGTATTACTTTAAAAAGCGAATTCTATTATTTAAAATTAGTTAATATTTATCTCTGACAACCAACTTTTATTAATGAATGATGATAATGATAATGTTTTGTTTAAAACAAAGTAGTAAAAGTTATTATAATTTAACAAAAATTGTTAATGTTTTTAACAATTTCCACTTGAAATCACTGTTGAAACATATTAATTTAGAAGAATAACAACTGTATGGATTTTTTTATTTCAATCAATATTGAAGAGTTGAAACGAGATAAAAAAAAAATTAGTTACGATGGGAATGGCAAAATATAAAAATTTTAAAAACCTGTTTGATCAGTTTAATTGTGCCCAAATAAGCTGTTCTTGAGAAAACAATGGCATTATATAAACCAAACTTTAATTAAAATTGGTGTAGTCGGCGCGGTGTGCGTCTTAATTAAATAATCCCCCGTGGGGAGCAAATCGAGAGGCGGTGTATGAGATGGTTCTACGGCAGCATTAGTGGAGCTCGTCGCACCAAAATAGAGACGCGGCACTCACTCTAGCAAGTTTTTGTTGCCATCGGAGAACGCTCGCTCGCTCACGCCCGCCTGCTCTGCTCTTCGTGTGTCTCTTTCTTTTGTGCCCAGGGAGTATTTCCGTAGCTATGGTCTCTCTCGAGCAGTAGAGCAGTTTAGTCACTTATTCCATCAAACGGCGCGCTCGACAAGCAAATTCACCTCTGCCATCGTCCTTTGCTCTTTGAGCCCCGCTTTGCTATGCAACACCGCCCCACAGACCCTAGTGGCATTTTTGAGCCTGTCCTTCTCCTCCGTTTCAACTGTTGATCCTGCCGCCAGCTTTGCATTATTTGAGCCTGCGGTGCGCCTCATACTGAGGAAGCAAAATAATGGAACACCTTTTCCTCTCACGCAATATTCTCACGCCCCGCAATATGTCCCAACGGCGAACAAATTCCCCAATCCCAAATTGCGCAGCCCATTTAACCCAGCTCCATAGAATTGAAAGTTTTGAATGATACCCTTTCTGCTCAATTTTTTTAATTTCTATTTTTTTTTTTTCGTATGACTTCAGTGTAGAATAAATAATATATCAATTGTGATCATAATCAGGCTAGTTTTTAGCTAATTTGAACATAATTTGAAAGGATTTGCGAGATCATCAAAATGTTATCAGAAATTCTTAATGAAAACATTTAAAAGAACAATTAATTAAAGGAACAATTATTACATAAACGATTATACAGTATAAATTATTTTATACTTTTTATGCTATTTCCTAGTTTTAAAAGCTTAAAAAGGAAAATAAACTGTTCATTAAATAGTAATGATTTAATTTTTTTACTGTAAAAGTAAATTTGATTTTTAAAATTTTATTTTACATTTCTTATAAGTATTAATGAAAATATCATTTTAGTAAAAATCATAATCAATTTAAAGTTTGCAGATTGAAATTTAAATTGAAGAAAAAAATTAACAGAAAATAGTATTAAAATTAGGCTTTTGAAGAAATGAACTGTATAAAGATTTTCGTTTGAAAAATAAAAACAAAACAAATCAATGAAAAAAAAACAAGCAAAAGATGTTTTTGGACACGTGTTTTGATTAAAAGAGGGTCCCGCAAGTGAAGTCCCACAGCACCGCTCCACTCTGTGTAAATTCGCTCCTAACGAAGCAAAAACAAACAAACTCTCGCTCCGCGGCAGGTTAATTTTGATGGCACGGAAAAAGAAAACAAATAAATTCGCGGGCCGCTATGAGAAGGAAGGAGGAGCGACGAAAAGAAATATAAATTCCGTGTCTCGGTTTTATTTTGGAGGCGGCCAGAAAAGCATCACAGAGCCGTGATTTATTCTCGCACACACAAAGTTTCGTGAAATTCTGCCCTCCTTTTCACGCCCGGCTAATTAACTTTCTCCAGATGCACGCGCGATTTTCAATTAATTCGACGCTCGCCCGCCTCCACGTGCTATTTCCAGACCGTCATACACACAGAGCGTACTCGCTCGCGCCTTTTCTTCTGTTCTCCCGCGGATTTATTGACCACCGAAATAGATCTTTCAATGGAGCAAGAGACGTTTTCGGGAAGAGCCTCCGATGAATCCCAAAACTTTTCTCCCTACGCAACTGCACCTCTTCCGAAAAAGTTTTTTCTCTCTCGGCTCACATTTAACCCTTACCACATGCACCGACACCAGGTTTTCAAATAAAATAAAAGTGGGACTGTCTATTTAGAGATAAATATAGAGGTGATGGATGGGGTGTCAGCGGTGGGCCAACATTTCAAACTGTGGACGTTTTTACTGGAAAAGGAGTGACGAAGACTTTATGTTGTTATTTCTATTAATTTATTTTTTAGGATTTCAATGATTCCAAAGGGATAAACCTGTTTTAATCTAATTTTGCGATTATTGGAACTTCAATTAACAGTTTAGTTATAAAACTAGCACAATTTAGTCCAATTGATACGCAGAATTTGACTTTTATTAAAATATAAATAAAAATTAAACACAATTTAAAAAAAAAAATTAATGCATGAATTTCTTATTAGCTTCATTTCCATAAATTTTGAATTTTTTTACTACACAATGATTTTATCCTTTGTTCAAAAAGGCTTCTTTTAAATATTTCAGCAGCTTTTGTTTCCACAAAAAATCAACGCAGACTTTAAAAAAAATTTGGAAAGACGAGACAAAGAGAAAATCTGACGAGTGCCGAGTCCGTCCGCGTGCTTTGTCGCCTAATCCATGGCAGTCGGTGGGTTAGAATGGAGGCAGGTGGGTTGGATTTGGTTTGTTTTGCACGGTGCCGTCGGAGTAGGGTGTAGTTTTACTACAAAGGGCGCAAATGGGTCCGACGATCTCGCACGCTGCGCCGCTAGGGCTGCCCTGCTTTGGCGGATGATGCAGCGAGCGAGCGAGCGCACGCTGCCTTTTTGCCTCGCTGTGTATGTGTACAATATATTGATCCGTTTCGGCTGGGCCGTGCACACCAAAAGCAAAATACGCGTGTAGCCCGCACGCCCAGCCGACGGAATAATACCACTCACTCCAGCGGCCCCTCTTAAAATGGTCGCGTCTCGTCAAATAAAACGTTCACTTTATGTCTTTTGAGTTATATTTGCTCCGAAATACAAACACGCCGAAATGTGATGGGTACTTCGATTTAATGTAAACTAAAGAGGAATAAAATGGAAAAGTGAAACACTGAGTGACTATTTGTTTATTTTGTTATTGAAGCAAAAATTTACGTACGATTTTCGGCTTTTTTATTTCAACTACGGTTTGCCTAAAATAAAATAATTTTGGAAAAGTAAAATCTTCTGTTTAACAACCAAAAAGTTTTTAAAAATGGATAAATGTAACAGTAAAATTTTTTATGAGAATGTATAGTTGAAAATTTTTGAAAATGATAAATCTCTTTGTCTCTCAATATCTGCATATTTTATTTATATAAAAAAAATTGTCTGCGAAAATTCCCAAGACAAGTAATGGAAATTTAGGTAATTATATTTTCTGTCAATCCATCCTTAAATAAAATGAATAAAAAAAACAAAAATTTATGAGCATTAGAAGGGAGAATGTTTTTCTTACTTAATAATCTGTTTGTTGAGAGTTGAGAGGAAGTTAAATACGACAAGTATCCATCCATAGACTATTGACTATAGTTTGTACGTTCATCGTAAGTGAAAGTTTGCAACTTTGTTTTCCATAAGTCTAATGTAAAGTTAAAGGTCACGCAGTTCCATGATTTTAATTTACAAACTGGATATGTCGGTGTCTACTTGAAAGTTATTCTTCTCAAATTTAAAGATACTTTTTGAACAAAAAAAAATTAGCAAATTTGCTTACAAAAAGACATGAAAACCAAAGATTTATTCTACACTGCGTCTCTTCCATTTTGGCAAAGACCATTTTCTTCTTAAATTTTCATTCTCATCAAACGGCGCAAAAAACAGTTCCTCTTGCGGTTAGCCTCAAGAAATTCAATTTGCCAGATAAGGATGAAACCGCAACTCGCGTGAGTTGGTTTGCATGGAAATGAGGAGCCGTACAGGGGATAAGACTTGAGGGCGCAACGGAATTCCAGAGGGCCGACGTTGGTTCTTCGCAGGCGCCCCTCTCGGCGGGTCGTCGGGCGGGCGGGCGGGCGGGCGAGCGATCGGGGGTCGCGCGCGCGGCGGCGGCAGGAGGGGCGCCGCAGCCTCAATCGGGGTGCAGACGGCCGCTCGAGCGGATGCCGTGTTGTTGATCGTGCGGCACCCACGTGGTGTCCGACCGCAGGATGGCCGAGAGCGAGGCGGGCGACGCCAAGGGCCACGGCCGCGCGGCCAGGATGAAGCGCCGCATGCAGGCCGTCTACGAACAGGTCATGTTCGAACGGCGCGTTCTGCTCGGCTGCACGGCGGCCGTCGGCCTCTGCGTCTTCCTCTGGATCGTGGCCGTCAGCACCGACCACTGGTTCACGCTGACGGCGCCTACCGACGCCGGCGTCTTCATCAACGAGACCAAACGCTTTTTCCTCACCAGCCACTCGGGTCTCTGGAGGATATGCAGGACCTCCTATGGAAACGTTTCCGACGTTGAGAACACCATGTTAAGTGAGTGCCTGATCGTTTTAATGATCTAATTTTAATTTAAAGTTATAAAAAAAGTAAATCTGAGGTATTAAATACATCAGATTTTGATTAAGTAGGGAAAACTATTAAAAATGTCCATTTGGAAGAGAAAGAGCGATGATTTTAAGATTGTAAATCTCCATCAAATATTTTATTTCCTTTTGAAGTTTGGATATCAAGCATATCTCAATGAATAATTATCTTCACATTTTATTTTTTGTTTGGTTTTACTTACGATAAAAAAAGTAATTTCCTAAAAAATATTTTGCTGCGTAAATTATTTATGAGCTTCCTCCTTGAGAGTTCAGAGAATTTGGTAAATAGCAGGATATCGTTTTTTCTGTATAAAATTACAACATTACTTATGATACAAACAATCTAATTCTTCCATCGAGGAACAGCTAGTTTTCGTTTTCTCAACATAAATTAACCTATCAAAACATTGAATATTAAGTTTTCATGGCTGTTTGCTTTTGTTTCATTGTCAAAATATAAAAGCTTTCAAAGCTTTCAAAATTATACTTAAAAACTGAACTAGCTGATTCTCTCAGGCTTGATGCGGTCGACAGCAAAAGAAGAGGAGTCAATCATTCAAAATAATTTCACAGTATATCAATAAAATTAAATTAAATTTTACAAACTATCAAGCGTAAATACTAAAAATTCTATCAAACTCAAAACAATGAGCTCGAATCTACAAGAGCAATTTTTTATCTTAAAATATTCAGGAAAATATTGCTTTCAAAAAGAGAGAAAATTCAAATGTTTTTAATCTTATTTAACTTACTCTATATTTGCAAATTTTCTTGGAAATATTTTGTCTTCACTATTTTAATCACATGACAAATCTGGGTTCGAAGGTAGTATTTTGTAAGCATTCAAAACTATTTTATAAATTATTTTTGTATGTGCCATGTATAGTTCTCGTTTACGTGTTAAGCTCTCCACAATAAAGCCGTAGCAAATTAATTAAGGCTGTTACAATAAGCTTGCGCGTACCACCAGGAGCACCTCCACCGGCCGTTATAATTTTTTGTGCGAACGTTCGACGGCAGTTTCACGCCAAAAATTGCCGGGATCGATTCCGCTCTATCTGCAAACATGATGTAGCATTCCCTCGGGTGAGCAGAAACAATTTATGAAGCCAAATCCCAGCTCGGGTCGCGCGCGCCAGAGAAAGAAAAAGCTGCCGGCCCTGGAAAATTCAGCTCGCGGAACGGATCCGCGCTGCACTGCCACTTTTAGTTGGAAATATACGGCCTTGTCCCCCCGAACAGGAACCGCTATTGTTTCTCTCGGGCAAAAATAGACCGGAGGAAATAATAAAACGTGAGTGACGAGCGTGTCCGACGAGTTTTCGCGGAAAAGGTACGCTGCCTTGCTTTTATTAGATAACGTCGACTGATATGGAGTTAGGCAATTCGCCCGTCAGGAAGGTCTTGCGTGTTGCATAGCGATGGTTTGCGGGGGCGATTCTGAATTCTGAACACTGCAGATGTTCCAAGATCATACATGTAAGGATAAAAATTCATCAGTCTCATTAATAAAAACTTTTTGAAATGGGAAATGACATCAAACGACAAAATTTTAACTTTTAAAATAATAAACTGCCAATTAAAAATGAGATTTATTTATTTGTTATTAAATTTTTTTTTAATCTTTGTAGGAGGATAAATTTCATCTTTATGAAATGTTTGAGCATATTATAAAAAAGTAGTTAAAAAAATTATTTAAAATGTTTTACTTAATCTGATGAAAGTAGCAAAATAAAAATTATTGTATTGTAAATATCGACAAAGGGAAAGCAAATGCTCATTTTTTAATTTAAATTTCCATTACCAGGCACCACCCAAAAGTCAAAGGCCAATCGGGACCAATATAAAATTGATATTGACCAACAAGCGAAATGCGCAAATGAACCTGTTGATATCTATATTCACCATATCGCGGCATAAACGCAGAAATATTTCCACATCGTGAAGCACGCAATTTAATTTACCAAATACGACCGCAGAAAACAGTGGTGTTGAGGAGGAGCTTTTTGTATCTCCTCTCTTTGTTTAACGCACTTCATATTTCCGAGCGGCTTAATTAAAAAAATATGATGAAAAATGCGGTACATTTTGTTGAGTAATATAATTACGCTGTGCGCGATCGAGATAAATACTTGAGCTACACAATACATAAAAAATACAAAAAATTCAGCAGCGCATTCTTATAATTGCAAAGAGCTGCCGGGAATCAATAATAAAGGGGGCTTCCTCGCTTTCGCGGCTTCAGACACGCGGAAATTTGCACCAGCAGCTAAATGCACGGGAAAAACATTCAAAAGCCAGAGAGATTTCGCATTTTTTTTTAATATCATTGAGAGGGTAGTGCGTGTGCTGCTGTTTCATTTTGAATCACATTTCGAAGAGCGACGGCACCGTATGTTTAGCTGCGCATTTTTTCTCTTTGCTTTTCGGCGACGCACAATGAAATTGAAGCTCGGCGCGGAAATAATGAAAAAGCGGCGTGAAAGCGATTCGGATTTCGTGTCGTGAAATCAAATACTCTCTCTTGTTGTGTGGCGAATCGAAAACATTTGCATCTGAATGCTGACGGCGAAACGAATGTTGTGGTAATACAAAAAAAAAATTGTTTGCCACTTCAAAGCGTTCGATTGCGGATATTTATGGCGGTAGCAAACATAGCTATTGTTTAATAAAAGGGAAATGGAAATTGGAAATTGGATTAAATTCAATCCCGCGTCGCATATGAATAACCAATTTGTGTCAAAAAACAGAAGTTTTGCCCAGATATATAGCAAGCAAGTTAGTATATATTAATGTTCAGTTAATGATTTTTTATATAACACACAATTTATAGCCTCTTAAGAGCTTTAAACGTTTTTATTGATCTATAATTATTTTCAGTTTATAATTCATATTGTTTAATTCGTTTAATTGGTTAAATTACAAATAACTCCAAAAGTGAAAATGAAAACGCAGACGTGTATTCCAAATGACGAAACATCTGAGCACATTTTATAAAAATTTAAACTCAAGAAGAAATTTTTGAAGACCAAAACATCCCAGGACTTAAATAACGTTTTTAATAGAAAATAAATTTTGTGGCTAAACAGGAACATGGATCATAATTGAAAATTATTAGTATTTTTTTTTTTTCAAATTTTCCAACCCAATTAAAAACAACATCTAAAAGGTTTAACTTGACAAAGGAGATCAATGACACGAATTGTGGAAAGAAAGGGTTAAACCGCTAAAAATAGTCGCCTTGGAGATAATGAACTTTGTCTCCCTCGTTCTATATATTCCGGAGACGTCCCGCTTTTGAATCTCGGCCAAGGAGTGAGTGTGTATGTTTTTTCTTGTTCGGCGCGTCGCCGCGGTCCGAGCACATTGACACAAGGGGTGCATTGTCTGAAGGGTGGGTCACGTCGGCCCAAGGTGGATGAAGGCAGAAGAAAGGCGCGAGGGCTGCTCGTGCTAAACGCTCACGGCCGGCGGGCGAGCGCGCGCTCTCTCTTGAATAATAAAATATTGATCTGTGTGGAGCTGCTTTTTGCCGAAAGAGACAAAGTACCTTTTGCTCAGTGCTCTTTCTTCCAGGCACGGATTAAAAGATGTGAAGCAAGATTGCGCTCGGCAAGTTCAGGACGTTGTGCAACTTGGAGAGGTGGCCTAAGGCGGAATAATTAGTGTGTGCTTTTGAGCTCACAGGAATTTGTCCCGAAGCGGGCAAATATTTGAGGCCGTCGAATAATTTAACACAAGACCGCGCGCGTTTGATGCTCAAAATCCTCTGATCCCAGGCCGTCTTAGGCCCAGTTTGATCAGCGTTGAGTGAAATTACGGAGAATTATCGTAAAATTAATTACTTTTAACAGAAGTTCGGAACAGTTGGAAAGATCAAATTTTAACGCTGCAATAATACAGACACGCCGCAAAACTTTCACAGTTCAAAACTTGAAGCAGATTTGTTATAGTGGCGTAGCTAAAACTTTTGCCTCATTAGACATGAGCCAACTTGCTATATTCTCTTATCATGTGTTCTGTATGCAGACCAAAGATGTTACAAAGTATAAGAGCAGATTTCTTTTTGCTCCATCTGTTGCATGGATTGAGCCGAATTTCTTAGAAAAATATTTAACGTGAAAAGAAACACAGTGATCAAATCTTTTCAACAAGTCAAATAAAAATAGAAATAAATAATAGTCGGTGGATAAAAGTTTTGCAATTGTCATTGAAAAATTTAGTTACGCATGAAATTCTCATAAAAATACTAGGATATATTGCAGTAATGGGTTGTATGAAGCTTTAATTGATAAAGAGAGTATGTTGAAATGATTAATTCTCAATGGCAATTTGAATTTATTAGAAACGGAATTAATATTCAAAAAGTAAATAAAGATAGGATAAAGGTTAACTGAGTGAACTCATTAACAGTCAATAGCCACCAAAGCAGCCATGCTGTTTGCATATGATAGTGGATCTAATCAGAGTTAGGAAAATATGTGGTGATCCAGTATCAACAGATTTACTATATTTGAATTAAAGAAGAACGATTAATATATTGTAAATGAAAATTGATACTCTTATTTCAAAATAATTTTTCCTGATGTATGATTATCATCAATTCCCGTGATACTGAATAATCATACTGTATTTGGACATAAATTAATTCTATTAATGTCATTCTTGAATAATATATATATTAAGCGGCTTTTGATCATCAAAATTCGTCCAATATTAAGTTAAATTTTCCAACATTTTATTTCGAAATGTTAAATTTTTAAATTTTTTTGAATTTTTTACTACACAAGTAATTACCACAAAGGCCTTTTTATTATCTCTTGTGGATGATTGTAATTTTAAAAATGTTGCACATTTGAATAATAAAGAGTGGAGTAGCAGCGCAATTAATTTTCAGCGAAGCACTCGCGCACACATTGTGAGCCCACTTTACTTTACACGCAATTAAGCGGAGATGAAGAGCTCATTTGCATACTTTAATTTGCGCAGCGCTCCGAAATTGAGGAACGGGTGGAGGGAAAGGCATCAGGATTCGAACAGGGTGCCAAAGGGGGAGGGGGTATAATATTTCAGTCGGCGTGCACAGGGAATATCTCGCGATTGACTCATTGGGAAAAGGAGAAAGGGTTGCGCGACGTTTTCTATTGTTAGAGGCTCTTTCTTTCTTTCTTTCTTTTCTCTCGGCCGTCGAAGGGAGGAGAGAAGATTTTTGAGAGAGAGAAAGAAAGAGAGTCCATCGGCCGCACACGGCAGTGTTCGTGTTGCTGCTCTTTCTTCTTCTCGCAGCTGTGCAGCCAACATGTACGATCTAATTTAGACAGCCGCAAGGGCTGCCCCTAGGCACAATGCCCAGGCAGGACCCGACCCCGAATCTTCTCTTTCTCTCGATAGCAACGCGAATCCAACGAAAAGTTCACCCGCGCATACAAGCACTGCTGCTTCCCGCCGACTATGCGAAAAATCGCTAAAAGCCGAAAAACGCGCTCTTCTGCTGGTCGGTTAATTAATGGGCATGAAATGCGAATTAGAGCGGAAGAAAAAAAAGAGTGGATTTCAAAATTTCACAAGAGCTTAACTTTGTGTGCTAGAATAAATACTCGTTGGCTTTGTTGACCTCTAATTGGCTAATTTTTAAATTAATGAATTCATATTAAAAATAATAATACAAATAAATTTATTTTCAATTGTTTTGGAGATTATTTTGGAGATTAAATTATTAATAACTAAAAACAAGATATATTATCTATTAGATAATAAAAACTTTTTGTTAATAAATAATAGTTTTAATCTAAAAGATCAGATACAATTTTCATGGATCAAAGCATAATTATTTATTTATTTATAGTAATTTATTTTGCTACTTTTAAATTCTGATTTTTTTTAAATTCTTAAATTTCAAGAACTAGATCAAGAATTAAATAAATTCAATAAACAATTTAAAAAAAGAATTACCTCAATTAAATTTCAAGTAGTTAATTTTTATAGCATAAATAAATTATACATGTTATATATTTGCAAGGTTTTCCACCCTTCAAGTCTTTCTTTACCTACTTAGTTAAAAAGTCTTCTGACGTATAACTTATCTCTTGTATTTATTTCGCAACGGCACGATCTTCTCCTATAAATGCAGAATCCAAATAATATCCCACCAGTCGTGTCTTTGAGTTTGTTTACCTTGCGCTCTTTTATTGCTCCATCCGATCTCCCTCGCATAACAACTAAGTCTAGCATTCTCGCCATTATGAAATTTTCCACCGAATAAAAGCGAGCGAGCGAATTTAATGGGTCGGAGTTAATTTGGTTAATAGTCGAGCAGTGTGCACCGAATTAAAAAAAAGATAACACAGGAGATGGAGTAGGATCAGAGAGAGGAGAGAAAAACTCGTCCGCGCGCGCTTTGTTTTTTTATTTCTGGACCTGTGGATTCTTTTATTTTTAACCACCTCATCGTCTGCGGCTCGTTTATTTGTCCGCTTCGAATTGATGAGTCCAATGTTCAAGTGGCAAATGTCCCTATTTGAATTATATAGACCGTGAAATAAACTATTTTTAAATGATATATAATATTATTTTTCTTGGCGCCTCAATGAAGATTTTTATATATATTTTTTTTTGCCGGTGTTGATCCAGAAAACGAAAAAATTTTCAGTATATTTAATGGGTTTTGCGGTAGAAAAATTTTTCTCTCTGTTGAATATTAATTTTTTTTCAATCAAAAGAACCGCATTGAAAACTTTGTGTGTAAATTTTGTACTAATAAAATTCAACTCCACAATTTAAAAAAAATCTGATTATAAAATTAATCGTATCTAAAAATAGAACAACATGGAAATCATGCAGAAGTAAAAATTCCTGTTCTCGGCGTAGATACAACGCTTGAGAAATTTTTTCTCGCGTTTATTTGAATTAAAATTCCGCGGATTTGGCAGGTCATACTATCGAGGTCAATGGAGAAGCGGCAAATTTCACGGCGCACAGGAGTTGATTGGAATCGGCGGCGTGTTGCCAGGAGCCAGTTCCGTGTTCGCGCTGTGCAGGCGGCGGCGGCGGCATTGATGCTTTTTGTTTTCGCGAATTGGCACGGCTCGTTTTTACTAATCAGCTCCAGGACAAATATCGATCAGTTGGCACAGCCTCGTTCACCGACGCCGCCTTGTTTTATGAGATGATGCAGTTCCACTTTCCAAGCGCGTATAAAAATATACAACTGACTGCATTTGCCTTCGATCGCGAGAGCATTGCAATTTTGCACAAATTACATCAGTGAAGTCGTTACTCATTTATGATGTTTTTTTTCCGCATTGAACTAAACGAGAGGAAATAAATTGAATGCCAACATGAAATATTTTAATTTCTTATTAATTATACGTATATTTAAAAATAGTGATGCTTTTTTTAGATAACTTTTTTGATGAAATTTGTCATCTTCAAAGCGATAATTTTATTATAAGACGACGTATAAAATATCACAAGGAGATAAAAAATCTAGATATTACATTATCATGAATCCTACAGATCAGTTTTTAGTACCAATGAATTCTATTAATTTTCAAAAATTGTGGAAAATTTTATAAATTTATTATCACTTTTGATTTTGAAGAAATTTTGGCCTTTTCAGAGGAATTCAGATTTGAGCCATTTCCGTCATTATATGATTCGTAAAAAAACCGTCGGAACCATTTTAAAAATCTTGTAATGTTTTGATTAAGAAAAAAGTTGTTTCATTCAACTGTGAATCTCATATTGCGGGTGAGATCAGAATTCGTGAATTCTATTTTAGACCGCTTCGTCATCCTTGTGTGATCTTCATCTGTATGAATAGTTTGGTGTGTGGGTGCGTAGTAGTACTACAAAGCCCTGCCAATGGCTTAAGAAAAATCAAGAAATCAAGGTTAAACTCGAACACCTCAACTCGCACACACACTTTTTCGCAAAAGTTTGACGCGAATTTATTTGGCCTTTGAAATGGTGGCCAGCGATTGAAGTAAGTCCATCATCAGCGTGATTTTATAGAGCGCAGAAGTCGCAGTGGTCGTCCATCAACCGAGCCTTTTGAACTTTTGAAAGAGAAATCGACTTGCTGAGAACAACTTCTTTGCAAGAACAATCCTTCGGGCTAATAAAACCCGCCGCTTTATTAGCGGACGTGTTCTGAAATGCGAGCTCTTGTGAGCCGAAGGGCTGTAAAACGTAAATTTAAATTGGAGATGCCGCACAAGGAAACGCGCGTTGTCTACAGCAGTAAACTCTGTTTTACTACACAATGCGTTCGCCTTGGCAGGAATTAATTACTAATATTAAAAAATTCGCAAAAAAAAAATCAATGGAAACAAACTACTGCATTGCAGATAAACATCTTTCAGGGGTCACTCAGATTCATACAAATCCATTTTCCATTTATCTTTAAAATTGTAAAATCGAGGTCAATTATTTAGTCTACTGCATAATGACGAATAGAAGGGTTGTCGTAATTATAGGAAAGGCGATACTTTTGTGCCAGTTTGGTCCTGACGGTGCGTGTTTTTGACTCTCACGGTGTGTTATGTCACGTCGACTGTTCAGGCTTTTAGTTTGCGTTGAGATGCGGCTTCAGAAATAACATTCGTCCATGCCAATCACAACAATCGCTCGGAAAACACTTAGTCCGTCACGTGAATGTGAAGATGCGCCCAAAATTGTTCTCCGCAATTATTAGACAAGAAATCTGATGACATGCTTTTTAATTTTGAATGCAGTTCGTTTATACAATAGACGTGAGGGGTTAAGTAAATAATTTTTCGAGTTATAACTAGGTAAATTTTGATGATTTTTTACGAAGTTCTAATTTTATAGACATCTTTTGGCCCTTTGGAAAGGATAGATTTTTCCAGAGGACTTAAAGATTTGTACTTTTAATTTTTTTTGCCTATGTGCGTTTTTTTCTATTGCGGCGCCAAAATATTTCCTCGTGCCAAATGTCCATTTAAAAGTTAAATTTCATCTCTTTGAAATTAGCAGCACTTTTGCTGTACCTCATGTGAATTTTGAACGCCTCCTCTTTGAAAGCGTTTTCATTCGACCTGTAGCGCACAGGCAAAAGAATTAATTATTAAAATTTACAGGCCGTGAACAGGCAACCGCATGTGTGAGTGTGTTGCTCTTTCCTCTCACCTCCGGTACATATCCGTGCACCACTTTGGGAAAAGGTCAAAGGCACCTCGTATTAAATAAAACATGAAACTTTCACGAAAAGCTCCATTAACAGAAAAGTGCTCTAGGCATAAAATTCAACAACTTCCCTTTCAACTTAATTACTGGTGATTTTTTTTTAAAGATCAGAACGGGAGGAAAATGTTGATTACTATTATTCGTCCATAATTATATTTCTCTAATAAATCTTCTAGAGAAAGTCATATAATATTAACTCATCACAAACAATAGTGAATGTAATAGAGAAAAGTGAATCCATCATGATAGATGCCGAGGGCAGCAATAATTGAGTTCTTTATCTTCTATCAATGCAGCTCTTTGACGTGCATCGCATTTGCAACGGGGATGTTCGGAGCCATATTGAAATTGTAGGAATGGAAAATTGCACCGGCAGCAAAGCAACAATGCAAGCCAGATTGTTATCTGGTAAAAATTTCAACTGCACTGAATGGATGCGCTCCCCGACTTGATGAGGTTCGGATTATCTAGGTCATTCGGTCATCATCCCTGCGCCGCGCGTTTTATTCTCGCTTGGATTCGCACACGTTCTGATAATAGGGTTCACATTAAATATTAATTCCTCTCCACATTCCGGAATTCCACATTGAATTAATATTTTTTTTTTTAATATTGCTGATTTCCAATATTTTACAAGGTTTTAAATATACCAGTAATTTTAATACTTTTTATTCATAAAACAAATTTTTTTCTGATATCCCAAAATATTAAAAAAATTATATATTTAATAATTTTTGTGTATTCAGTTATATTAACAATCTTATTTGAACTAAAAAATGAACGGAATCGGATTTTCTAGAAAATTACTCGCAAGCTAAAATTGGATGAAAATATCCCTCTTGCTAGAGTTGAGCAAGATTCTGAAAGTCAGTCTCGGTTTTAAGCGCAAAACAAAGGAATTCGCAACTGGCCGTGCGCCAGCCTCGAATCGAAGCGGCCAATTTGTGCGCGTCCACAGCACCTCTTGCCCCGGTCTGCGTGTGTTATTACTCGTGTCACATAAAAGAACATTTATTAGCCGCTGAAACCGGACGATAATGCTGCATTGTAGGGCCTCGCTCGCTCGTTCACTCCACTGTATGTTTCCATTACTGGTAAATAGACGCGCAGTAATGAGAGGTTGTGCAGGGCAATTTTAATTGTCGTTTATACAGAAGCACGGCCCTGGGCGTAATTTACTCTAATTATGTGAAAATTGACCGCTTTTGAACCGCCCATTTCGTTATTTTACAACACGACACAAAGGAGCAAAATTCTGCCCTTCAATTAGAGCTGAACAATGTGCAAGACTTTAATATTGAAAATAAGCTGCCGAGTAAAACTTTCCTAATTATTTAGTGAGTGCAGAGATAATTGTTCTGAGTTTGAAATAAGATGTGAACATTAGAAAAGCCAATTTGGCTGAAAACTTGTCCTAAGTAAATTTAGGACTTTGTCATCATATAGGTTACAAAGGGAAACTGTATTAAAATTTAATATATTGACTTTTATATAAAAAATTAATAAAATTTAATTTATTTTAAAAACGTGTTAACTTTTTTACTTTGTTTTTATGATCTTTTGATAAATGTGGCATCCGTTTGACATTTACATACTTGTTAAAAGTTTGTAATTTGTTAAATAGCGATACCACTTCAATATTTATCTACACCATCCCTTACTAATTCTGAAAAAATTTTGCCCTCGTAAAACCCCGATCGGAAGCAGCAACCAAGAGCAGCAACAATAAAAATGAAAAATCCCTTTTGGAATGTCTGAATACGATGTGACAGCGGACTGCATACAAGGATTTCCTGCAACCAGCGCAGCTCAAGCGAAGTGCATGTTGCATAACTTTAACCTACTTGGATGGATAATGCTGCAGAGGAAAAGTTGGGTTTACTGGAAGTGATGGCTGGGCAGCGCGGAACCTTGAGGCAAATCGGACTTGCCAGTTTTCCGAGTGAGCTGCTATATCTGCAACTTACACACGCGGATTATGTCACGCCACACGACTTGCGCAAAGTTTCCAAGGCGCAAAACTCCGCTTTCTACTATTTTGTCTTACGCGTTTTAATCAAACTTTCTTCTTAACAGGACTTATCCGCACAAACTCAATTAATTAACAGGATTTCTTGGGTGAAAACTTTTACGAATAGAAGTTTTTCAATTAAATCAAAGCTCTAATTGACACTTTCCTAATCGGGCCGATATTGATGTGCGAAATTTGAGCATATAAAGAGGTGTCGATGTCAATCGCTGCCGCTTTTTCGATCCATCCTCCTTCCACGCAGCGGGAAGTGATTTTTTCTCTTTTAATTCGGCAGCCTCTCCAGAAAGGAGGCCATTAGGGAACTCTTTCAGAGTGTGGCGCGCGTTGAGTGGCCAACAAAGGCAACAGGTCCCTTACCCTCTCGGCTGCGGCACAATTGTCACCATGGTTACCAGTCGCTTCAATGGCGAGATTCGCGATTTCAGGGGAAATGCGACAGCCCTCGAAACTCACACCTCGCGTATATTTGCAAACTGGGTCGCCGAAAAATAAATGCTTCAAAATTGTTGCGTACATTTATTAAAACTGAGAGGAAACAATTTTTAAAGGGAACACCACCTCTCAGGAAATGGAGAGCTTTGTTGTTGATATAAATACGGAAATGTAGCCAATTTTCCAATGAAAATATATAATTTTAATTAACAAGTCTTATTTCAAGTGATGAAAGCATACAACTCATAAAGCTAAAAATAAGATCAAATGCAAACATGGGAAAGTAAATTTAAAAAGGAAATTAATATTGGAAAATTTAAAAGTATAATTAATGAGTGTAAATTTATAATGAATTTTTTTTTCTCTATCGTATTTTGTTATTTTTCTCTCGTGTAATATATCAAAATTTGTAATATTGAATTTATATATGATATACTTGGGCAGAGAATAAAGGGTGAACGCATAAATAAATATTTAATTGAAACCAAAATTTATAAACTTTTTTTCTTTTAGCAATTAAATGGGTTAAAGAATTTAATTTTTGCAAATGATATGCTTGAAGAATAACTTTTCTCTTAGGTATTATTATTTCAATCAAAATTCTCTTTAATTTATGTTTAAAAACTCTCCATTGATGAGCATTTTGCGGTTGCCACATGAAATAAAATTAATAAATACAAAGTATAAAAGCATCTTTGATCTATTTTTATATTGTGAGTGTGTGTTTTCTCTTGTTCTCGGAAGCAAACAGAAGAAAGAATTTCTTCTCAAAGAGAAACAGCAAATCTAAGCAATTTTTTCATAGACTTGTTTTGTTTGGTCCCAGTTAAATTTTATATTTCAACCGTACAATGTGTTTTGGCAACGGCACGAGTTCAGCTGGAGGCTTTCGAGGCGTTGGCCAGGGGTGCAAAGAGCACGCTTTTTTGTCCGAAAGAATCTGGCCTTGCTCCAAAAAGGCTTTCCTCTCGCGAATAATGATAACCATTATGATTGTCACCTACATTACTCACAGCGAGAGGTATTTTTCTCGTCTCTCTCCCGCTAGCAATAACCCAAATGAACAGAGGAACTTTTATGAGCGCGAGCGGTGTTTAAAGCTCTGCTCCACCCTGGAAATGGCGTTGTTTGTTTTTATTTTCGAACCATGGCTTTCATTATACGCAAAAGTGACGGCCGCCGGCGAGTGCCAGTTGAAGTTCGCGCGGTCTGAGCTGATATTAATGATGTTTGGCGTCTCGTTCGTTTGGAAAACATTCAACGTGCCGAGTGATGCTGGTTGAAAATGCTGGGCGCTAAAAAGTTTTTGCAACATTCACTAATTTGTGTTACACTTCATGTAAAATTATTTCAAATGTCTTTCAAATAAATTTTCCCTCTCACAATCAATTTATAGCTAAATGCGTAGAGTGCAAGCAATTAAATTATTTTGTTTATTAAAGACTCTTAATTTCATCGACTTCAGCAATTAAAAATAATTTCATTTTTTTCCAATTGAACAAAAAAAATGACATTTTTTGACTGATAATGAAGTTTTTTCTTAATATATTTTACTTCTTTTGTTACAGCAAAGTGCAGATATCAAGAATTCTTCCCAAGCGACCATAAAATAACGGTGGACCACACCGTCGATCACGGCAGTCTGAGTAAGTAATGCAGGAGAGATGAAACTTTCCATAACAAAAACGCGTTGATTGTCTTTCACCTGAAGTGAACCGTATTATTCACGGCTTGCTGCGCTCGCCAACTCCGAAAAGTTGCCAAAGAATTTTCCCGTCAACCTTTTTGCTCCGTTTTGCCTTTTTCTCATTTTCAGTCGGTGAGAAACAGAGCGTAAAATTATTTTGCCTCGGAGGCGAGTAATAGGCAACCCGCCGGAGGAAAGGCTTGCGCTGCTGCTCCTTCACTCGCATTAAAAAATTCGTGTGCTTTTGTGAAATAAATGCGTGTCTGTCTGTCTGTCCCCTTGACATGTCTTGCTCAGGATGTAACGAGTCTAATAGCATTTTCAACCAACCCACCAACTTCAGGACGCAGAAAAGCAAAATGTTTTGCATAGGTAAATTAGTCTGTAACATTTGTGTAGGGTTAGCGAGTAGATTAAAATTGAGATCCGTTGTGAATTTGTGAAAAACTAACATTAAAATCATATTGCACAAAACCCCCGTCCAAACATTATCATCAATTTCTTATGAATTTAAAATAATTTAGAAAAAAATATTTTAATTATTGCAGACTACAGCCGGACTGAGGTGTCATTTGCCATCATCAGTCTATTTTTGATGGTCATGGGATTCTTCTTCTCACTTTATACTTTCCAAAACCCAAGATACATGTTCAAGCGTCTGGCTGGGGGTATCCACTTTATCACAGGTTAGTATAAATAAATTTAAATTACTCTTTTTTAAATGAAGAAAATAAAAAATAATAAGCATTGAAAATATTAAATTATTTAATGCAATTTTTTCCTTAATTGATATTTGTTTATAGATAATATATGTAAAAAAACTGTTTCATAGGTGGCTCAGTTCTGGTGGTGATTGAGGTGCTGATCAGCTCGATCGACTACGAACGGGTGCACCTGCACTTTGTTCACCCCAAGGGGGTGGTAGTTAGCTACGGCTGGTCATTTGCACTGGCCTGGCTGGTTTTCCTGGTGCTGTTTGTATCAGGGTGCGCCTTCATGATTTTCTCCCGCAAGCGCAAGGGCAACAAGGCGCCCAACGACGAGATGGCCATGGCCGACGAGCCCACCATCATCGGGCGGTGAAACAAATTTTGAAGAAGGAAAAAATAATGAGAACTATTTCTCTTGTTCCAACCGTCGTACTTCCCTCGATTGTGTTACACTTCTTATAATTATTAAGTTGTCTCTAAAGAATTTTTTTTTAATATCTTGAAAAATGTGTACAAAGATGTAAATATGTGCGACTTTTTTATTTTAAGGCTTGCAATATTTTTTACCCTGTCTTAAATTGTTTAAACTGTGAGCATGGACCTACTGAGGGAACTAGCGCTATAGAAAAATTAATTTTTGCAGGCCTAATTGTGTGCAGAGTCATGATATTTTTAATATTTAACACTCAAACACGAGGCAAGGGTTGACATGGCCTAAATAAATTTAATGTGCAATATCCGAAGATAATATAAATAATAAATCTTTATTCGAATCTATGTGAACAAAGTAAATTATTCTATAGAATAAGAAGTAGTCTCTTTAAAATTGTAAATGGCCTCTTGTGATCGTCTCACCTGTTCGCTGTCCCTTGACTATGCAAAGAAAAAAGATATTTTAAAACTAACTGAATGTGTTCATTTGATTGTGAGAATTTTTACTACTGCGTTGAGTGAGTCATCCTGCTTCTACTTGGTTTCACCGCCTTGTGACTGGAATTGCTAATGTCTCTCTACCCACATGTGTATGTTCTTTTCGTCGGCGGCTTTTCATAAAGACACTAGTCTCTTAATTGGTTTGTAACTTTTTTGCCTTAACTATTTCCTTTCTCTTTCAAATTTTAATTGTTCTCGTAACAAACTCATCACTCATGGTTTCACAGATCATCATCCTTTTTGTACTTTTATGTTTAGCTCTTAAGTTTTGACACACATTTTAATCTCAATATATTATGCTCTTCAGGGCTGTTAATAAAATAATGTATTGCGAAAAAGATTCATGCGGGTTACACAACTCGCCTTTCCTTGTCCTATTTTGGATTTCTAAGTGTATTTTTCTTGACCACGAAAGGCAAATTCGGACCTTCAAAAAAGAAGAAACCAAATTCAATACTGTTTAAAACGCTATAACTTTTCTTGTCACTGTTTATGCTCGCTAGATACGACCTTTGGTATTATAGTTCATAGCTAAAATTTCGCCTATAATGTCCACAAAATTAAATATTGTAAATTTTGAAATTCATAATAAAAATATATCTTCCAAACCACTAGCATTGATAATTTATGAATGGTTAAACTGTAATTATTATAAAAATCCCATAAGCTTGTAAATATCCCCCAATATTATTTAATTTTATTGCAAAAATAATTTAATTTCAAGTACCCTTGAGCGTCTCTCAGATTAGAACCACAACAAGAAAGTAAAGTGTTTACAATTGTGCTATCAAATGAATAGTCACTTGACGATTACTACGTGCATTAGAACTCTTCATTAATTAAACGTCAAAGCCCCTTTGAACTTTTGAACTGTTAGGGACTTTGAGATTTTTTCCTGCATTCAAAATAATCAACAGTCCAAAACACACACTGATAGCTTCGTATTTCAGATAACTCATGCTTATTTAAGCTTATCAAAATTCCAATCGATATTTCTAGTAGGAAATACAATAAACTTGATGAAATTAAATTTAAACCAATGATTTTTTTTTTACTTTATTTTTACATTTTAAAAACATTGGATATTTTTGGATGATTATGAAATGATTATTTTGGATGATAAAATTCACCCTAATCCTAGATGGCTTAGGTCAAGGGAGGTCTCTTCCTCAGGAATATCTGACAGTTCATTAGCCACGTCCTGCTCGATGTCATCGTCGCCTGCGGCGGCTTTTCTTCTGAAGAAACTCACTTCCTTGAGTTCGGCCTCGCTGCTGCGCGCCTGATCTCGGAGACAAAATCTTATCATATTTGTGCTCACAGGGGGAAAATAATTAGCGGATTTTACCCTTGCTTGAGCCATTGTGTCGCACAGGCTAATACTCTGAACTGCAGGCAACCCGAGAGAGAAGATGACGGCGGCGAATGACGTGCCAAAGCAAACCCACGTCGGTATGCTGGCGCCTACGTCCTATGAAATATTTGACTTTTCAACTTTAACTTCTGTGTACGTGGGGAAAATATATTAAATTGTACCTCCCATTTTGAAAATATTTCTTCAATATAATTTTTTTTATAAATGTTTATTTAAAATTGACGAAAAGTGAATTTTCTGCTCTAAAATATGAATCAGATTATCAGATAATAAATCCATTTGTTTTGAGAAAAAGATTAAAAACCAATTAAAATAATCTGATCAATGGCAAATTAATAATATCGACCTACCGTCATTTCCACGAGGAAAGGTGCCGATATTGAGCCAATTTGGGCAAAAGTGGTGCACGTTCCCAGGGCCGTGTTTCTAGTAACGGTGGGAAAGAGTTCAGAAGTGAACAGAGTGATCACTGAGTAGGCAGCGCTGATGAAAAACCGACTGGCCATTGCAGCAGCCAGAATGGCAACTAAAAATTAATTTAAGAAGTAGCTTAAAATTTACATTTTCAAATATTTTTCCTTTAAAGAAAAAGAAAAATTTCAAAGTAAATACAAAAATAAATCAAGCCAATCACAAATAATTTTCAAATATACTTTTTACGAGATGATTTAATTTTGTTAAAATTTTTGAGAAAAAAATAATATGGAAACCGGACCTGTGAAATTTTGAGGAATTAGCAGCAGCGTGGCAAGTGCACCTGTCGAACAGCACAGAAGAATCGCCAGACAGATTCTGCGGGACCATTTTTTCAACAGGGGCAGCGGCAGCAGGTAGGCGAGAATCTCAATCGACGCCAACAGCACAACGTACCTGTGCGGCTCCTGCCCTAGGGAGGCTCCGCTCAGCATCAGGGTGTGATAAGTCAGGGAGCACGAGAACCAAGTCAACTGAGACAGCAGCAGTCGTTTGCGAAACATTGCGTCCCTGAGTAGGCCAGCAAGTCGCGCCAGGAAGGTTTTTGTGCCCGACCAGCAGGACACCTCGTCCTTAACGAATATAAAGCAAAATAAATTAGTTCCTATGTTTTTAATTTATTAAATAAAGTAAACTAAGTGTAAATGTTTGCTTTTTAATAACTCAAAAGTTGAAAAAATGTATCATTATAATTCAAATATCAATGAGAAAGTTCTTTCCGCGTGAATTTCCGATGCAATTACAGAACAGAGTTTGTGAAAATGCAACATGCTTGACATACATGCCTAGCGGACTGTATCTTTTCTGATGTGCAACGAATAATATTTTAAGTGAAATTAATTCAATATTATATTTAGATATTTAAAATAATTTATAATTTCAAAGAAAAATTCCTGTATGTAGTAATTATTGTGAAAGAAACTTTACTCTAACAATAAATTAAATTGCAGTAGATGAAATAAGAAAAATTCAATTTTGTAAAATCTCGCGCCTTTCTCTGATAGATAATTTCAATTAGATTTTTCACACATTAATTTTCAAGCAATTTAAAAAAAACTGCAAAAAATATAATAATGACCCACACATTTATGAATGACACGAGTGTTTTGCAGCGGTGAAACTTGTTGCAACGATCATCGCCGCAGTGGAGAGCAGAGCGTTGCAAAAAGTTTCATGAATAATTAAATGTTGGAGAGAGGAGGAGTGTGCAGCCCCATTAGCACATTCGCAAACAAGCAGAATGTTTTCTAGTGGCATATAGGTATGGATATTGCACCTGTTGCTGGAACCTGTTCTCGGTGGATGAGATGCTGCGTTGGCGGTCGATATTGTCGGTGGTTGCGTGGCGCACGACGTGCAGAGCCTCGCGGTGTCTTCCCTGCGAGATGAGCCACCGCGGCGACTCAGGCAGCGACCAGCACGGCAGCACCAGCAGAAGGGCGGGCAGCGAGATCGCGAGTTGGAAAGGGCGCCACCCTGGGAAAATCAGGGACAACACGGGCGCCGCCAGAAAACCGATCGGGTACGACAGGTTGAAGAGAACGGCCAACGTCGGTCTCCTAGGTGCGTATGCGGACTCGGCCACTAGAATTAGTGGAGAGAAAACTATGACTGCGCGATTTTTTTTAATTTTATGCAAAAAATTTGAAAATTAATTTAATTTTAATTTTGACGAAATTAAAGCATAAATAAAACTAGCTAGTAAGGTATGTAAATGATTCCAAACGACTTAAAAATAATTTAGAGTTTATACTCTGAAGGTTTCGCTATAAATAAAAATAAAAATTATAGCAAAGGTTTCAGAATCGCAACAATGAATCATAATTTGATTGCCGTTTGAGCTCTCTGATTGGGTAAAGTTAAATTGTATGCAATCAGAGCTCTTTGCAAACAGTGGAATTTGTTCTGATTGTTGTGATACATAATAAAATATTTTAATTTAAAAAAAAAAATGCATCTACAAAGAGTAATTTTTTTAAATAAGTTAGATGACATTATTAAAATTATCTTTTGTTTATTTGTCCACATTGTTTCAAATCAATTGTTGAATACAATTTATTTAAAAGTTTTTAATTTAACTATTTAAATATTATTATGAGGTATATTAAAAATAATAACATACACCCAGTCACTAACAAGCTCGACCAAAACCCAGCTCGAATCAAATGACATTTCTGTATTAAAATCCTGCAGTTAGTCGCAGTTGATGATATTAATAAATTATTTTAAATTGAAAGTAAAATCAATTGTTATATTAATATGACCCATGGAATTTTTAATCAAGAATTAATAAGACAAAATTTATACAAAAATGTAAATTATTATAAAAAGTAAAAATAAAATATAATATTAAACAAAATTATAATAATATTTACTTTTCTTTGAATTTTTAGTACATAATTATTATAATTGATTAATTAAACAAGGATAATGACAATTCGCCTATAACAGGACCCCTTTTAAGTTGCTTATTACGCTATATTTATCAATATATTCATCTTTAAAAGAAATAAAATAAATCTCTGAGAAAAATAATTACTGATAGTGTATGCTGATGAAAAGGCTCCAGCACCTGCCGCGCCAAGAGCAACTCGGAAGAAGAGGAAGATGGGATAGTGGTACGCAAAAGCGGCCGCCGGTCCTGCGACCAAATACACAAAGGAGGCAGCTAGGAAACTCGTTTTGCGACCCATTCTATTTAATAAAAAAATTAATTATTGGCTGGGTTTGCTAAAAATAAACTCGGCAATCACCTGTCGGAAATACAACCAAATACTAGTGACCCTATTATTTTACCAATACCGAGCGCCACTTGAGACATTGGTCTCCAAACCTCGTCATCGCAAACCAAACTCCACTAAAAAAAGATTAATAAATATGCAAAATTATTACAAAAATAGATATTGATTATAACCTCGGAAACAATTGTAGAGCCTTGCACTGGTTCCAAGAAAACAAACGAATCACAATGCTGAGGTGCGATAGAAAAATTTAGTACAACTTCTGAGTTCCATTCTGTATAGGAGCAAGAACTATTAAATAAAAATTTAAAATTTCTCATCAGACGAACTTGACTGATTTAATTACAAATCCCCTTTAAGTTCAGAATAAAAACAACTTTTTTACCTGCCGTTCAAAACACTTAATTCCAGGTTGGAATTTTTCTGCGCGTTTTGTTTGCAAAGGAAACGCGGCTGCCAGGCCAAGAAGACGTAGGCCACGAGGTGGAGGGCGTTCAGAACACCGGGGATGCTGCCCAGAAGGAAGAGCCCCCGCAGCCAACTTCCACCCCTGCCCAGGTCGGAGAGGGCGTGCTCGAGCTGCAGGGTGGGCGCCTCGTTGTCTCGCGGCGTCGACTCCTCCACCTGGTCGTCCTCTTCGAAAGAGTCCATCTCGCGCACTGAACACTCGGCGCTCTCATTAGCCGCGGCTTGTTTGTGCAATGCAATTCGCCTTTGCGGGATTTATGGCGCTCGGACAAGAGTGGGTTTTCAAAGGCAAGAAAGCGAGGCTCTATGCTCTCGTTAAGCGGGATTTGTCTTAATCTCGGTGAGCAATCTTGCAGTTGGCAGAAAAAGGGTCGCTCACGACACAGCTTCATAAAGGGAGCACAATTGTATGTGTCTTTATGTCTACATAACTTTGTTTACAAAAAGACGATTTTAAATCGTAAAATTTTTTATGGTTATTAATAATCATTATTAAAACAATTAGTATATTTAATTTTAATTTCCTTTTTTTTCATTTTGTACTCTGATCTTAAAAGAAAAACTCTCGCTGTGAACATTTGAGTCGCAAGAACAAGTGCAGCTTTTTAAATTTTTGCAAAAGAAAGTTAAGTGTATATTAATATTTCTCTTACAAAATTTAAAAAAAAAAAAGATAATATAATAATAATATTATTATTTTTTTTTAAATTTTATTATTTAAATAATTTTTTTATTATTTATCATTTTGAAATATGGATTCAATGAAGATGTAAAATTAAAAAAAAAATAGCTGTGGGATGTTTCTTCGGTCAAACTTTATTTGTGAAATTTGCTTTAAGCTCCTGCAAAGTGAAAGATTAATTAAAGCTGAATTAAATTAAAAAGGGTATTTCATATATGAGGTTCGGTGGGGTTATTGACTAATATTAGAAAATAGAAAAAAGAAACAGGAAATATTATTATTTCTTGGGCGTTCAATTTCAAAAAGCTTGCACGAAAAACGTAACTCCAAAAAGTTAACAAACGTTCCACCTGCGGCGTCCTGACGTGCCCTTAAACAATTTTCACGCGCTATCTGTTCATTTCATACTTCCGGTTAGATTCAACAACCTTATACTATCAGCCGCACTTCTTCTGACGCATTATATTATTTTTCCTCAATTCAGTCATAATGCTTAGGAGGTTTCGCAGAACGACTTGGAGAAAATCCGCCACCTACGTAGCGATCTTTGTTTTTTTAACTTGGTACGTGTCCATTTGCAGCAGAACTATCAGAACTTCAATGGACGACGCGTTTAGAAGGGACGGTAACGAGTCTTCTGTAAGAAATGGTCCACATCCTGTAAAAATTGCTCCCAAGCGCCGGCTGCCCGATGCGCTGATCATTGGAGTGAAAAAGGGCGGAACTCGAACCCTTCTCACGTTTTTGCAAAAGCATCCCCAAATCGTTGCTAACTCGGATGAACTGCACTTTTTCGACAAGGATGCGAATTTTTCTAAAGGACTTGAATGGTATAGGTGAGATTTTACAATAAACGATATTTGACGCGACTAAACTGCGGTTGATCAGAAAGCAAATGCCAGCAGCTCGGCCGGACCAAGTGATCTTGGAGAAAACTCCGATCTATTTTCCATCACTTGCGGCACCTGAAAGAATATATGATAGCATTCCTAACGTCAAACTGATTCTTATTGTGCGTGATCCAATTGTGCGACTCGTCTCAGATTATCTTCACGAAAAGTATTACTCATTCTATTTCAAATTTCATTATTAAAAAAAAAAATAAAAATATTAAAATAATACCAAACTGCTTTTAGCTCCAAATTCTATTTCAATGATAGATTTTCTTTGAAAATTATTATTAATCTTTTTTTAAACACATATGGTTCAATAAATTTTTATATTTACTTCTTCACGTTACATTTCATTTTTTTTTTTAAATTCTAGGATACACTACAGAAAGACATGGTCACTTGAAGAGGCTGTGACTAATACTGCTCAAAACGGCTCTTTGGCTGTGATTGAGAATCGCAACATATTGAAATTGAGCCTGTACGATGAGGCCTACTCTCGATACATGAAATTCTTCAAGCCGGAGCAAATGCTCATTTTGTCAGGCGAGAAATTCATCAGGGACCCGTGGGTTGAGCTTGAAAAAGTTCAATCTTTCCTAGGAGTGCGCCAAGCGATTCGAAAAGAAAACTTCTATTTTAATCCAGAAAAACAATTCATGTGCATGAGAAGCACAGGGGTAAATGGATTTTGCATGGGTGACAACAAGGGAAGAAAACATCCAAAGGTCGCACAGAAAGTTTATCAAGTTTTAAAAGAGTACTTTACTCCAAGTGTCAACCGATTTGCATTGCTTTCTCAGTCAAGTTTTTGCAATGAATGGTTGCATGGTGAGGTGTGAGTTTTTATTTTGTTAATTTGAATTGAATATGATTTATAAAAATAATAAATTTACTGTTTATGTATGTCTTTTAAATTAATCTCAATGAGTTTGTTTTATCAAGTGCCTTACTTATATTATAAAAAGCGATAAAAGTTTAAAACAATGTCTATATCATATTTATTTTAATTAATGAAGGTGTTGCTAATGAACCTGCCCTTCAAACCTCCACGAGTTATCTGAATACGCTTCTGAAAAACTTGTGTCGTCTTATCAAAGCCTGAGAATCTTAAAAGACCATTTTATTGGAAACATAATAACGAGAAATTTTTTAAATAATCTCTTTTCATACAATTGTTGAAAACAATACAATAATTTATTTAAAAAAAATCTTTTAAAGCTTTAAAAATCAATTGTGATTACGTCATGTTTTTTTATTCATTATGTGATGATTTTCAACAAAATGATGAGTCAGAAATAGTGATTTGCAGCGGGTGAAAGAAAGTGACACGTTTTCAAAGGGTAGAAACGGTTCATTACTTGTGGAAATGTTTTGCATATGGGCGACAATAGGATTAATAAACAGAGGAAGAAAACGCCCAGCAATTGCAACTAACGTTCATCATCTGAGCTATTAACATTAACTTTTCACAGAATGAGTTTTTGTAAAAAAATGGGTTAAAAGGCTTATAGGTTGAAATTGTATTTATTGCGTTTCTATCTTAAATAATATTATATTGAGACGTTTGTAATGTACACAAGAATAGTTTCAGTAAAAATAAGAAATTTAAAAAAATTTATTATTCCTTGTTTGGCTTCCATTCAATTTTAAAAATAATAATTTTACTACAATTTAACTAATAATCTACATCAAAGGTTAATGATTGAACTAGAATATGAATCGTGCTTGGATCAGACAAAATATATTTATTGCATAGTTTTATACCAATGATACAATTTAGAACACAATTCTATATTTTAAATTATCAACACAAATTAATTTATTTTACAGTTTAATACAATTTTATAATTGAAGGTTCGGACGTTCGGACAAATAATTGAATGTTATCCTAAATTAAAATTATGAAGATGGGCAAAATGCTGAAGGATGTATCAGATAAAAATATAATTTTGTAAATCTTCAAAAAAATATTTATTAGTAAAATTAAGTTATTAAATAAGCTAATAAAAATTTACAAAAGCAGCAGTAAATCAGTTGTTTTGCTTTGCAAAAATTTCATTTCCCGCATATTTGGACTTTTCTGAAGTCGCAGATTACAGTCCGTGTTTTTATCACTTGACAATGAGATGTCACTTAAAAATTGAACAAATTTTTCGCCCGCCTGTAAAATCCGACAGACGCATTGACAAATGCCACTGTCGATACAAGTACCGTGATAACAGCTATGAATAAGCGCCACTCGTAATCAACCAGTTTGCCGAAATAAGATGTGAAGTATCCAAGCACAAGGGCCGCTACCCCAACAACGTATGACGCCATGCCAAAGAAAACGTGTCCGAGTTTGATTTGGGCCAGGGAGGGACCTTTGGGGTGCGGTTTAAGTCTGCTGACGTAGCCTCCTATGCCAGTGCAGGCGGCCATAATGATGGCCACGAGACCAGTGATTGAGTGGGGGAAGGAAAAGTGCGGGTTGCCCTTGATGATCTTGATGGTGACCACGGCGATCAGGCCGAGGGCGATGCAACAGAAGCCCAAGACCTGAAGCAGCCAGTGGAGTTTGACCAACGAGGGCCGATTCCAGCCTTTGGTCAGCAAGCTTTGCGGAAGGAAGATCAGGAAACCCTCAGTCATGAAAATGAAGTACTGCAAAGTTAAATCCCCATCAGGAAAATAATATAAAATAAGTTCATCAAAAAAAGCATAATAAATACTTTTTTATAAATTATTTATTTAAACAACATTTTTATCCCGTAAGGGGATATTTATTTAATTTTTTTTTACTGAGGAATGAAATTTGAAATTCTCTGTAGTTAAAATTAAGCTAAACGAATATTTAATGACAAAATGATTACTCTTGAACATACAGAAAATAAAATTTGAACTCACCCCTGCCGTTAACAAAGGTGGATGAAAGGAGAAAATATTATAATTGACGAAGCTGAACCATGTGACTGAGATGACGACGGCCAGAATCACTCCGTGGCAGCAGCTTTCCAGCAAATTGAACCCTATTTGTTTTGCCTTCGAAGCCTTCGAAGCGGGCTTCTTGTTGGTGCCCGCGAGGACCTTCACGTCAGGCATGTTTCCTACTCGGCGTTGGCGCATACTGAGGGCCGCCTTTAAGCAAAACAGGCACGCTTGAAACCGAAAAGAGATAAAACGCCTGGCGTACTTGGGACTATTGATTGCGATTCAGATAGGGAAGCACAGAGCTATTATGCAAACCCATGCAAACCCTTGAGCTTGTCTCTATATAAACCCTCAAAGATGTGATTATGACAGATAAAAGTGAGTACGAGTGCCCGGTCCCGAAGCATGATGCACACAGCACAATAAGGACTTACTAGACTTAATTAATGAAGGTCCGTTTTTCGCAACACCGTACAGCTTGATTCTATTTGAAAATAAAAAAATAATTATCCACTAATCAAGTTTGCTTGGCCACAATCAAATTTTGATCTTTCATTTATTTTGTGGTGATGAGCAGGATAAAAATAAAAGATTCTATCTAGGATCAAACAAATAAATAAAATTGGAAATTTAGATTTTTTTATGAACAAAATAATTATTTCGTGGTTACTTTTATTAAAAGCATAAATAAACAAATAAACTAACGCGTAACCAAAGAGAAATATTGTGCAATCATGCAATCAAAAAATATTACATAATATGTTTGCACAAAAGAGTTAACATAACACGTGTGATAATGCTGATAGCTTCATGTCATCTTAAATGAAAAATCCCCCGTTTGAACAGTCTTTCAAAAAAACATCAACTTTTTATTATAAGCCGCAATCAGTCTTAATCTTCTTAATACTTCAAAGCTTATTTGAGCGATTAATTGTAAGACATGGATTAGTGTTTTAATCAATGCGTCTGGCAGTCTAGTTAAACCGCAAGGCCATAATACTTATTGTGAAACAGAAAACTTGAGCAAGTCTTTTTTCAGAACTATAATATTTTAAAATAAATTATCTTTTAAAAAAAGCAAACTATAAGCATTTTGAAAGCTGTCGATAGTTTAATCAAACATAAAAATTTCAGGAAAAAAATTCAATACCTTTATGAAAATTTTTCAGTCCGATTTTAATTATATTTTCAGTCTTTGATCTTGTTCTCCAACAACAGGTTCTCCATGAAGATCGCCAGTGTTTTGGAACAACGCCCCTCTAAAATCCCCTCCTTTCATGGTGCACGCGTGGTGCTCAATGTGCATGACGGCGTGGGCGAGTGACGATTCAATGTTATATTGACATTCCATATCGTGTTCTACTGATAGAGAAAAAAGAACCAAAGAAAACAAGCAAAGATTTTTTTTAATAAAACGAAAAAAACTAGAATTAATATTGAAAATATTGTGGAACTTTTCTTAGATCGGATAAAAGATATAAATTTTTATTAAACTATTAACGCAATTAATGTCTTTTAATTGGAATTATTACTTTACACTGCCGTTAATCGTGATTTACGAGGTGGACTCTCATGCGTGCTGCTGACGCAAATTCAATGGTTCCTTTTAAGGACGGACCTGGTTTTGCTCGCATTGAAAAGTATTTATGTGCACTTGAATAAGCGAGTCACGGCGCAAGAGCTTTGATGAGGCCGCGCGGCTTTGCAGCGTTTTATTTTTCCTTTTTCCAATTGCTGACCACGCGTTGACATTTCACAACTCTCGATTTTTTTCATTTCGGCTTCTACACGCCGCGTTAATGACGTCAATCCAACTGCCTTTCAGAGAGCGGACAAATGATAATAATGAAGCACTGCAAGAAAGAGAGAGGATAACATTACATCGCGACTGGCTGCATTTTGAATTAATTACACGCGACCAATAAAGTGTTGCAAACCGATTTATAAATAATCCATAGACGCTTTTTATGGCTTTGAGTCACGTTAAATGATGGGAAAGGCGAAGGCAGTATTGCTCCAGGCTCGTTACACTATACAAATATAAATAAATTCCTCTAAAACCTTGGGCTGTGTTAATAAATAGAAATATTTCATTCAATTCTATTTATTAAGCAAATAAATTTCAGCAACAGTCGAATGATGTGTGGGTTCAATACAAACAATAATGTGATTTGTATTCTGATAAAGCTAGAGCGTAAACGGGTGATTCATTTTATGTTCATGCACCTGATAATTGAATGCAATGCACCTTCACAACTCTGAAGGATCCAATGCACTAATAAGTCACGCACCCTTTTATGGTAGAGACAACACCAATTAACACGATTATTTAATTGAACAGTAACAATTCAACGTTGCTTTGCCCACAAAGGAATGGTTTGGTTAACATCAACTAGTAATTGCCCATTGTTCATAAACTACGTGTATAATATCTTATTACGTTATTAAACAAAACCCAAAGCGTGGGAGTGAAGTTATATTTTATCCGCCGCACTAAATTATGGGATCATATTTCATGTCCCTGGAAAATTCTTCAAGCCCATCAAGGAAAGTAAGGCAGCGTCGGCGGAGGTGCAACACGCTTTCCTACTTTCCCGGCGACGCGGTTATTATTTTTCCGCCATGAGCAAATCAGCCGAATGGTGAGAAAGTACAGCACTTCAACAGCACTCAGGACGCTGAACCCATGGAACAAGCCGAGCAGCCCACCGGTGCTCGCTGAAACCAATATTCATATGGCAGAAATTTAATTTTTTTATTATCGTACCCAAGAAATTGACGAAATTGGTCCGCTCGTCTTTCTCGTAACTTAGCACTTGCATGTCCATGAAGAAAAAGTGCATTATCACAACGTTGTCCCTATAAAATCGTAAATTAAAAACTTTGATATTAGGCTTTAAGCCCGGTTTATACTTGAAGTAGGTAATATTGTCGATTCGCGGTTTTTCGCCTTTGGCGACGTATTTCTCGTTGCCAGGGAAAACGTCTACAAGGATCGAGCTGGAGGTTTCAGCGCTGTAAGTGAGCTCATGACACCCTGGCAAGCAGTGACAGCTTGGATTTGCGTTGCCACCCTGCTTATTCTTGGACTTGTTTTCCTCGTCGAATAAATGCAGCTCCACTTCGGCTGGTAATTAATTTGTTTACAAATTATTGGATTAAAAAAATTAGTATCGGTGGTCAGGGTAGGTATAGTAAGCCTGCCTTTTTGAGAGCAAAAGAAAAAGAATAATAAATAAAAAGAATAATCAAAAAGGGTTCTCATTTTTCAAGATTCACTAGAGTCTTCTATGAAGAAAAACCATGAAAAAAAATTAAATATTTCAATAAGTTCTGTAATATCAAAAATTGTAAAAAAAAACATTAATGCTTTAGTATCATGGAAAAACTAAGCATTGCATTTTGCATAATTTTTTTTCATCTACCGCTAGCAGCAATTGCGCACTCGTCATCGTCTCTACCGCAAATCCGTGAATTCTTGTCCTCTGAAAAGGAACAGTAAACGCGGCGTGTTTGATGAATGCGCAAAACGCGGTCGGATTGTTACTTGGCATGAAGTACTCGACGCAACCGCACTTGGCCAGCGTGTAATTTGCCTCGCACTCCATGGCGCAATTGTGCTTGGTGTAAGTGCGGTAGAAGCGAAGGGATCGCTCGTGCAAAAAGAAGCAGTGCCTTTTGTTGACTCCGGTCGGCTCAATTTTGCTTGTTGACCGAGTCAGCTCAGGCCGAATCACTACAAAATTTTCTTTCCCGGGAGAGACGGCTGTCCCGAAACTTGACATTTTCGGTGACTCAACGGGGTTGTGGAGGAGCATCTGGGAAATAAACAAACAGCAATTTGTATATTGCTCTTTTCAATTGAGATTTTTAAGAATAATTTTAACTTCCTGATGTGACCAAATTTTTAATATTTTTAGAGCAAACAAAAAATTATTTCCGTAAATTCATTCACGTTTATCACATTGACTCCAATCGACTCTAAATAATATCTTATTTATATTTATGATTTATTCTTTGTAACGTTATATTAAAACAGAATCATTTTTATTTTCAAAGTAAAACTTTGGTTCTATAATATTTAAGAAAAAAAGAAGAAGAACAGAGTTTTTCGGTTTTTACTTTGTAACTGAATAATAGTTTAAAAATTTGCTTTCAATTTTCTTTAAAACTAGCCCTAAATATTATTTAAGAGTTGGCACCGTCAAATTGTAAGCTTAATTTATTTAAAATTTTTATTATTAAAATGTTTAAAATAATGTATTTTACTTTCAAACCAGCAGAGGCTGTGGAGGAACAGAAATATTCGTGCAGCTCCAAGTCAAGCATGATGGTCAGACCAAGGTGCTTCCCAGCACCCTCAGGTCGCCAGGGCAATGTTTTGGCCGTCACATTTGGCGGGTACTGCTTTTCGGGATTCCAATCAAAGGCGGGAAATGGAAATGTTATGTTCAAGTCAGGAAGGTCATCAGGGTTTCTGAAAAGAAGATTGCGAGGCACCCTGTTGAAGACGCAGCACAACCCTTCGTCTGTTAGCGCCGAGTTGAAAAGATCGGAGCAAGAAAAAGATTCGCCTGACCACTGACAAGTCAGCAGAAGTTCGTGGCACGGCTCGTTAACCTTTAAAATTGTAATTTGGCAAAATTATATGCGTTACACGTTTTTGTTTTACTTTAATCATGAAATCTCTGAAGTCGTCCCACTGAGGAGATATTTTTGGATTTTTTCTTTTTGGATCTTCAGAACCTAAGCTCATATTGCATACATCATTCAGAAGGACCCTTTCGATGTTGACAGTCGAGTGATCAGCGGTTCTTCATTTGTTCAGAAAAAATTAACAACATTTATTATATTTTCCCGCAACAAAAAAATTTTAAAACATAAATGAAGATTCTAAAATATATTTAAACAAAAGTAAATAATAATAAAGGAAATGAATATAAAAATTGAACAAAATGAAGTGGAATGAAGATCATTGGAAATAATAATTAAATACGGTTTTGAAAGATACGAATTTTAAAACAAATAACACTGGCCTTTGTGCAGATTACAGATTACTTTTAAGAATAAAAAGTTCGTGAACATAAAGAGAAAAACAAAACATAATGTTAGATAACGTAAAGCAATAAATTAATTAAAATGCATCGTACAGTAAAAATGTGGAAAATAAACAAAATATTGATCCTTAAATTATGTTGCTTCATACTGAGAAAGAATTGATTCTGCCACAGATCGCCTTGCGTTGTTCATGTTGCAAACGGTTATTGCTGGAAATGGAATGGACGTGATAGGCGTTGAGGAGGCCGAAAAAGAGACAATCACTGGATTGGTGTCCCACATGTGATAAAGGTCATGTATCAAGAATGCCGCGGTCACCACCGCTAGTGTAAAAGCACCGAGCCAGAAAAGTCTGACATCGAAATAATTTCATATAACATAATTTCAAACGATTAATTTTGTAAACCTTTCAATGATGTGTCGCTTTGGCTCCCCAAAATACTGGACGCCGTGCAGAGAGGTGCTGGAGCAAAATTGACGCCCGTGGGCAAGCAAATCCCATTTTTCCATTGCCTCGGCTGGGTTTTCTACTGGTTTTTTCTTTGCCGGTCTCTTGACCATTTTAGCCCATTCTTTCGCCAGAAGAACTTCTTGCATATTTAAAGTGTGACTCATTCTCAACATTTCTAAATAATTAATTTTGTTAGACACAAACATGAATAACATTTAAAACGAAAAAGTGCCGACGTAATCAAATAATACGAGGTGCAAATTTTGTTCGAGTCAGTGATAGCAAGTGACCATTAGAACAATGCAGCAAGAAATCAGACAGAGCGTAAAATTTCACTATTTCGCGCTTCTAGTTGCTTTCAGTTTAATTGGGTGCTTATTTCTCACTGTGACGGAAAACAATGAAGAGCAGAAACTGAAAAAGAGGCGCATCATCTATATTTTGGACAAAGACAAGTATACCTGTCAAGATTTTTCGTTTAAAATATATCTTTTTAGTAAATCTATTTCTCTTCAGCTCTGAGGAATACGATTTCGGTGGAAACCTGACGCAACGTTTACCAAAAGCTTTGATCATTGGTGCCAAAAAGTGCGGGACCGCTGCTCTCATTGAATTCATTAACATTCATCCCAGGATCCGTATAAGTCATACAGAAATTCATTTTTTCGACAACAACGAAACTTATGTACGAGGCTACGGTTGGTACAGGTAAATTGCAAAATTTTCAAATTACAGAGGGTTCCGAAATTTACCCCAACCTTGAAAGTACACCAGAAAAAATTAATCCTTGAATTTTATATTGTAGGTCTCAGTTACCCTTGTCAAAACCAAATCAAATTACAATTGAAAAATCACCCAAATACTTTGTTTCCAAACCTGCTCCTTTGCGAATCCATGAAATGAACTCCACCATCAAACTTATCTTGATTGTGCGTGACCCTGTGCAAAGGGCGATTTCTGACTACGTCCACATTAGATTGTGAGTTAAATTTTCAACAACCAAAAAATTTGAGAACACATTTCGCATTATGTTAAAAAAAATTACAATTAATTCAATTTTAGTGCCCATCATGCTCATGACTCGGATTTGCCGCCTTTTGAGTCACTGGCGATTGACAATGCGACTGGCAAAGTGAACACCGAGTGGGCCCCAATCAAAGTGGGAATGTACGCGCAAAATCTCCAAAGGTGGCTGAAAGTATTCCCTCGAGAACAGATTCTGGTCGTCTCGGGGGAAATATTAATCGAAGACCCTCTGATGGTAGTGGAGCAAGTGGAGGATTTCCTCGGACTCGAGCCATTGATCACAAAGGAACACTTTTTCTTCAATGAAGAAAGGGGATTCATGTGCTCGAAGAACTTCCAGATGACCAGAAATAAGTGTATGCACGAGGCTAAAGGGAGGGAACATCCTGATGTGGACCAAAAAGTGCTTGCAAAACTTAAAGAATTTTACAAGCCTTTCAACGAAGAGTTTTACAAAATGGCAGGCATTAATTTTGGCTGGAAATGATATGAATCAATGTGCAATAAATAAAATTCATAATTATGTTCTCAAATTGATTCAGCCTTAAAATTTATTTACGTCCTTTTTTAAGACTTGTGGAAAGTGAATACGCAGCTGTTTGCACGTGATTAATAAAACGCAACCGTGCCTGCCAAAGTGTCAAAAACTGTTTGTAAAAATTACCAAACAGATAATTTTCACGATTATTTAGTTAAATTAACTAGCAAACGCACGTGCCATTTAAAAAATAAACAATCCTTTGCGAAATGTTTGATTATACTTGTTTTCTAACAAGATCGCGCTTGTTTGATTATTTCGACTTAGCAGTCATGGAGTCAAAAAGTGGCAAAGAGGACGTCGGCTCCAGCCTCTGGTTTCCGGAAAAGAAGCCAAAGTTCCCGAGACTTTTGTGTCTCCTTATCGTGACCTGTGTTCTGCTCCTCGTGTCCCTTTTGGTGCTCTACGACCACGAACGCTGCGCCAAACGACGCGAGCTAATCCCGAGATATGACCCGTGGAATGGAAACGCGAGCGAAATTGCCCAAGCCAAGAGCAGAAACAACAAAGAGCTGTCCCCTGATGAAAATTCGGCGTCGCACTTGCAGAGGAATCTTCCTCAAGTGGTGGCAATTGGCGTCCGCGACGGCGGCTATGAGTTGCTTTTGAAACTTTTAGGAGAGCACCCGAGCATCAAAACGGTGAATCAGTCGACTGGCTTTTTCGAGAGCGACAGCAAATTTGCACGGGGGCTTGATTGGTACGAGTAAGTAAACGTTTGGTGGTTTTCATATAAATCTAAACAAATCTTTGATGATATTTTGACGTTTGTTGCAGAGCCCAGATGCCGCAACTTTCTCAAGGGCAAGTCTTGGTAGAAGTTTCGCCAGACGCGTTTTCGCGCCACAAAATTCTCGAGAGGGTCCATCTCATGAGCCCTAACTCTAAACTCCTGATTGTCTTGAGAGATCCTCTTGAACGTGTGCTACTGAGAGTGCCAGAAAATTTGTAATAATTGATTTTATTTCAAATTTCATTTAAATAATCATAATCAAAAGACCGTTTGCAAATTTAACATTTTTTAAGTGAACAATCAAATTTTTAAAAATCATATGCTGCTAATTATGAAAAATATTGTTGATTAAGGTTATAATTTTTAGCGAAAACTAAGTTAGTAAAAACATAATATATTATTAATTGGACTTTCATTTTATAATTAACTTTACAGACCGAGGCATCCCGTCGCAAGGCAGAAGGAAATCAAGAAAATCGTGGATGGCGTTGAAGTTGGAAAGTATTCGAGGAACCTCAAAAATGCTATGCAAATTTTTCCAAAGGAGAAAATTCACGTCGTTCCTTTTGAAAAGCTAATCAAATCGCCCGTTGAGGAGTTGAAAAAAGTTTGCCGGTTTATGGGAGTTGACGACAGCATTTACAACGATAAGGTCGAGGAAGAAATTTACCAAAAAGTCTCCGACAGCTACGAAAAGGACAAGAAAGTCGTGGAAACTTTCCGAAGGCGTTGCGTTCCCAGATGCTTTAAACGCATCCAAATCGAGTCCAGGAAAACTTACAACCACCTTATCCACGAACTGTCTTTGCTCACAGGAGACGAATTTTTCAAAACTTGGCTCTATTGAATTTTTAAATTCTACATTCAACCTATACTAACATTAAAAAATATATTAACTCATGCAAACCTTATGAAAAGCGTTCTTCTCTCTTCGAACTTTTTGCAATAAATGAACTGTCCGCGCAGAGTGAGTTTAACTAACTGTCATTATCGCCGCTCGTCCGCAATCCATTTGTCATATACGTAATTGAAATCTAAATGCAGTGAACTGGCACGCCGCTCGTGGGAGCACTCAGATGTGCGTGAATAATTAAATCTGCTGTAATGGAAATCCATTATGCTCTGCACCCCAAACTCAACTCTGATCAAAGTATGGGAGATGATCAGAAGATATCTTGCAATTGAATATTTTATATCCTGTCATACACAAAAAAAAAACAATAAAAATTATTGCAGCAGTTCACAAAAATTTTTGATCTTCATACTTATTTAGTCTTACTAATAACAACCCTTTTAATTTATTACTATATTTACCAAAAAATAAAAAGTTTAACTGCAGAAATTGTTTTAAAAAGTTAGAAAGCCCTATCATGGCAATAAATATGAATATAAAAATTGATCAAAATATAAAAAATCAATGAGTTTTTTTCATTTACAGGTTTTTGCTGTTGTAATTATCATTATATTAGCAGTTGAAAATCTAAAAAAAGTCAATGATCATTATTAATGTCATTGGATTGAAAAAAAGTATGCTCAATTTTTAACTACACCATCAAAATACTTGTAAGCCACGGTTTCTAGAAATTAACATATTATTCTCTTTGTGTATGTTTAAATTGAGAGTTAATACTCGAGCAAATTAAAAATGGGCTCAACATCGTAGAAAAAAGGTCAGACTTCATTAGTATTTTTGTCATTTTTTCCACACAGTTTAGTCTGGCTTCAATTTTCTAATTAAGATAGTTGAAATATTATTCTTATAAAGCACCAAGTTAAATAATACTAAATGCGGAGCAGATGTGGAGGAATTTATAATATTTTCAATTAGTTTCCTTGATTGAAGTAAAAATTTCACATCATGTTTAAATTTTAAGCTTTATTTCCCTTAAAAATATTGAATTAAAATTAAATGAACTGAAAGTTAATTGTCTGTTATGATCAACTCGTCAATGCCCCAATCTTCGTAGCTGCCATCGGGCAGGAACCGTCTGATGATGATAGGAATTTTTCTTTGCTTTAACTCTTTCATCGCAATTTGCAGAGGGTCTGTTTCACCGTCAAGCTCCACCATGACCGGCGCACACATAGCGATTTGCAACGCTCTTGTGCCCAACACTCTGGCCCGTTCATATCTGCAATGAGCTCCGAGTTAATCAGAGATGCGTCAAAAGTTTTTGTTCTTACTTTGTCATGTACGGCGTGGTGATTCTTTTGGACTTTTGTACCGCTAGAGCCTCGGCACTGCCGATCAACTCAATGTTTTCGCCCTCCTCCTAAGTAATTGAATACTTAATTAATTACTTACTTAGTTGCATTTCAATTAATTTTTAACATATTTCAATAAAATACCATTTTAAACAATAACAATCTATGTATCATAAGCGTAGTCAAATGCAAAATTAATTCACTTTTCCCTTTCTCGGTGAAAAATAAATTATGGTAAATAATAGGGTACAGAAATATTTTAACGGTATGAATTATGCGGTGAAAATCCATGCATGGTGTTTGTTAATAAATCGATTATTAATTATCATTGTGCAATTACAATTTTCTGAAACGACAGGGAGCAAACGCAAGAAGTGTCGCAGTTTTAGCACCAGTATTAATTCTGTGCAGAAACAAACCCAAAATGAAAAACGTGTAACCGGCAACGAAAACATCTAGAAGGAAAGCAAGCAAGGTCATTTTAGTGAACAGCTTCCTACCTCTTGCTGGTCCATCTCGTCGATGTTTTCGTCCTCCTCGACATCATCGAAGTCATCTCCAGGCCTGTAGGAACGAGTTTAAGTTATTAACATTTATACGACGAACAATATTCTCAAAAAATATAACTTACTCATCGTGATCAAACTCGTCGTCTGCCATTCTTGTTGTATGTTTTGTTTACAAATACAGAGCTACCAACTGAACACGAACAAGGATAATGGAAGGAAAGACTAGTCAATAGAACAACTCTGAATCATAAGTTTTTTTATTTTAAAGTGTAAACTTTTAGAAATTAATTAGATTATAAGGCTAAAAAAATAATTTTTATTATTTAAGCACTGTTTATTATAATTCACATTGATTTTGAACTTTTAAGGGGCACTTTAAATACCCTAGTCAAGCAGAACACCTGTCAAAAATGGAGGGTGGAGCGTACGGAGGTGGAAAAGCGGGTGGTGCTTTCGACCCCATCCAGTTTGTTCAGAGGCCTCAGGTCATCCTCAGGGCACTTTGTTTGGTATGACCTTCGACTTATTTTCTAACTTTCATCGATTCCTACCCTTTCTTTGGTTGAAATCGGCTCCAATGTAACCATTGATTTTTGGCCTATGTTTTCGCCATTGTGGCTCTCAATATTGATTTTTCTTATGTGTAGCCCATTTTCAAGATTGTTTTTCTTTGAACTCCGCAGGCCTTTTCTTGTTTCTGAGAATCCTCTAGGTCCAATTTTTTTTCTTTGAAACAACTCTGCCAATACACTATAAAATCAAAATTCGAACAAAACAAAAAACCTGGATTTTAGATTTAAAAAGACCAAAGGGGTTTGATTTGCGTTGTATATATGTATGATATGTATATCAATGTAATTAAAATATATCCTTTTGCTATGGTCTCGGGAAAAAAGAATATTTTATTTATTAAAAACTGTTGATAACAACAATTAACAATTATTAATTATTGTTATTTTTTGTAATTACAGCTATTTGCCATCATAGTTTTTGGATGCATCTCTTCTCAAGGCTGGAGATTTGACAATGAAACTAACAAAGAAGTTTGCCTATACAACAATGACTCCGGCGCCTGCAACTATGGCACCTTCATTGGAGTCATGGCATTCCTGGCTTCCATCATTTTCCTGGTTGGAGAATTTCTTTTCGAACAAATGTCATCTGTCAAAACCAGGAAACATTTTGTTCTCGGTGACCTGGGATTTTCTGGTATTTCAGTTCAATTTTATGAGAAATTTAAAATTAAAAATTGTTTAAAGGTTTCTGGGCCTTTTTGTACTTCATCGGCTTTTGTTACTTGGCCAATCAATGGAGCGATGCAGAAACCCCCGAAGGAGGCTATGGTGTGAGCAATGTGCAGGCTGCTATAACATTCTGCTTCTTTTCTATCTTTTCTTGGGTAATTTGAATTAAAATTAATTTCAAACCATAAATAATTATATTATAATCACATAATAGGCTGGATGTGCCTGGTTTGCATTCCAAAGGTTCAAGCAAGGCACTGCAGCTGCCTTTAACTCGAGCTACGAAGCAGATCCTGCTGTTAACCAAGCTGGCTACTCTTCTTACCCTGATGCTGAAGTTGGTGGCTACAATGAACCTCCCTTCTCAGGAAACAATCAAGGTATATTCATTACTCAAGTTAAGACAATCATATCATATATATAAAAGGTTTTTGTTACTTTAATTGACTTTGATTATATCGGATTATTTTAAGGAAATTTTTTTGGTTGCTCGATTTAATTAAGGATTCATGCTAAATTTTTTATGGAATGTTTTAAATATTTTTGATATATATTTTATATTTAATGCAGTGTATTAGTTGTATTATCTATTCATGTGTAATTTCATTGTTGTAGGTTCAATGGGAGATTACTCTGCTCCGACGTATTAAATTCATTGCAGAGTATGGTCGACCAAGAGATAAAAACACCGTAAGTATGAAAATATAAGTGCGGTCTGTACTTTCTCCATTCCCAGATCTCTCATTGTAAATTGCTAAGTTGGTGTCAGGCTGGGTTTTAGAACAAAACAATACATAAGAGTAAGACGCCTGATAGTGTTGAATTTTCTTGTATTTATTTGCAAAATTCATTAACGATCTGCCGTTTAAACGGCCTGTACATTTATTCGGCTGCTATTATCCTGGAGCAAGAAAAACTGTTTTGAAATTTTTAGAACACTGTTAACTAGCGAGAAAATTTCACGTTTGTTAATGTAAGCGTATATTTACTCAAGCACAACGGAATTATAACAAAAATGCTAATCTTGCATCACAGTCATTAAGAAATTATTAACCCTATAATAATTTTGGACTGAACGATAACTAGTCTGTATTATATTTATATTATTTAAGTCATGAATTATTTTGGCTTTAAAACTGTGATTTAATTAGCTCCAAAATGTTGCTAGCATATCATTAATTTTGCCATTTCATTTGCTCACAGCGCTTAATCTCTAAGTTACCAAAAATCAATTTTATTTTATTGATAGCCAATCAATATGCTACTATGAATATGGAATCCAGATTCGTGAAGTTGGTGGCAGTATCTATCTAATTTACATGTTCTACTCAAATGTGTAGAAAATGAGAGATGATATAATAGTAAAACGATTTGATGTTAGATAGCAATAAAATACAAACAATAATACATCAGATATTATTCAAATTCAATAATCTGAAAGGTTAAATGATATATATTATATATTTTGCCTCCAAATGTAATTATGAATAACTGTATTAAAAAAAAATGTTGTTTCTATTATTTACTTGAGTACATGATATTTTCAACAAAAAGATGCCATAAAAATGCACTGAGTACATCCATAGTATTTTACAACTACTGTCACAAAATAATTTCAATTTCGTGAATATGTGCATCTAAAATGTGTTCGACTTGTTCATTGGAAAAAAATTTAAATTGATAGTTACCAAACCATCTCAATTAATGCTCCTAAACAAATTTGAAAACCTCAAGTCATTCTACCTGGTTCAGCCATAGGCAGGTAGTTTGCACAGCTGTAATTTTTCGGCAAAAATAAAAGATTTTCATGTTGAAATCAGCTACAATATTTATTCATTGTTATTATTTCATATTTTATGTACATTTAATTTATTCAACTAAGACTAATTCTACTCAAAACCTCTTGAAATTTCCTCTACCAAATATTCAGATTGAAAAGTAAAAAACTACTAATTAATTCAAAGTTCAAGTTGGGGACATTAGATTGGCTAAAAGAACTAAATTGCCATTAAAAAATAATAAAATTCCGCTTGAGAGATTATTAATAGATCTGATTATGAATGAGATGAGATAAAATATGTTCATTTTTGTGATGTGATACAATTCAATTCATTTTAATCAATCAGCAGCATCTTTCAGTCTTGGAAAATGTAAAGATGAAGATTTTAGCGAGATCAAAATTTTTCGTACTAAGTAATCATTTACAGCGCGGTTTAAAAAAAACATGAGATTCGCAAGAGGCCGGCAGTATTATAATATATTTCATGTGACAAAAATTATACCAATATAATCCCACTCTTGAATCATCATATTCCCTTTATGCAAGAGACTAAAAAACAATTCATGAAAGAATGCTGGATGGCATTTTAGTATCACAGACAATTACCAAAAAATGAACCGATTCAATAAAACAAGCAAGGCCGACTAATAAAAAAAAAGGAAAAATGGTATATTCTCTAGGAATTTTGTACCTCAAAATTTAAAAGTACTCTACATAACACAGGTTCAAAGCAAAGTAACCTGCTTGATATTTTTCTTAAGAACGCTGTCTATTACTCCTTGGATTACTGCCTGAACATTGGCCGTATCAGTAGCTGTGATGAAATGACTTGAAACGCCCCTTGAAGGATTTGTGTTGCAAAGAGCGAATTTATGCTGGATGAACAGAGCCGCCCTGTCCACATCACAGTCGGGTCCTGCAATTTGCGCACAAAGAAATCAAGTTAACTAACTTTAAATATTATTTTTCCACATTAGATTGAACCTTTGAATTCTGCAAAGTAAGTTTTCAGGTGCCTTCCAGAGTAGAGAATCTTTTCTCGAAAGAGATCGTACTTGTTTAGGAACAACAAAAAAGCAGCATCTTTAAAAAATCGGTTGTTGACGATTTGGGAAAACAGGTTCAGACTCTCTTCCAGCCTGTTAACATCTGGATCCTCCTGAAAAATTTGTAGAATTATTTATGATGATAATCGCATTATTATTTTTTTTATACGCACCACCAATGTCATGTCGTACCCACTAAGGGCCACAACAAAAAGCACCGCTTTGACATCATCGAAGCAGTAAATCCATTTCCGTCTTTGAGATCGCTGACCACCCACATCAAACATTCTAAAAATCAGTTAGCCAGTTATTTGAATTTGAATTCTTTCTTTTATAATTAATACCGGATAATGTTATCATTTAACTTGAAGTGCGTCTCAATAACACCATGCGTCCGCACCCTTGCTCTTAAAACGTCAGTAGGTGTTGGAACATACTTTTCATTGCAGATTCGCTCCATGTTTTCAAACAAACTAAGATAAAAATTAATTTATTAATGCACGATAAACAATTTGCTAAAAGTTTATTACTAGATGGCCGAGTCATTCAACTCGTACTCATATCCTCTCGCCACTGCCAGACGAACCCCTCGGTCCTGCCAGAGGGCATGCAAAGAGGATATCACGCTTGGAATCATTGTCATCATCTTGTCTAGAGAACTAAATGTAGAGAGGACCATCTGAGCATGAGCCTATAAAGGAGAAACAAAAATATACAATTTATTTAAGTTTAAAAAGAACAAGAATGGTATTATCTTGTATCTTTACCTTATTTCTTGCGCTTTGTAAATTTATACGAAGTAGCCCCATTCCAGCAAGGACATACTTCATTGAGGACAAAAGATTGTCTCTAATAGTGGGTGCAAAGCTAAGCAACTCGTCACGAGTAAATCCATCGCTGTGAATTATTTTCATTTGTTTCACTAGTGTACTCTTTCCACTCTCGCCGGCTCCTGATTGTGAAAATTGGATATCAGCGCGTTAAAAATTATTTATAATTTATAATAATAAATAGAGCGATTTTGTACCGAGGAGTAATATTTTGATGACATTGCTCTCGCTCTTGGCAAACGCTTGGAGTTGTTTGTCTATTTCGTTACTTCTCCGTTTCGCCAAAGCTTCTTCTCGGTCAAGTGTTAAACATCCACCCATTGTGTTGTCATTGCTCCACAATACCTGCAAAGTTTCATAATAAGTTCAGGTTTTTATCTAAAATAACAAAAAATATTATACAGTGCCATAAAATGTGTTTCCTTTTAAGTCCGACTCGAAAAAATTCAAATAAAGATGATAAATAAATTTACTGCTCGTCCTAATAAGCTTTGTACCAAATTTTATTTATTGATTAAAGTAATAATCACAGAAAAAGAAATAAAATTATATTTTTTCCCTGCAAAAGTGCAATGCACACTATTGCATTTTAAATTAGTCATCCCAGTGAATGAGGAAATGCGCGAAAAAATAACCAGCTCCTGGCAAAAAGCACGCGATCACGCCTAAAGTAATTACTGGTATTTACCTGGATGTCAGTAAAACTCCATTTAAAGTGCAAATGTGCACATGATGGCAATAAAATTGAAAAAAAATATCACGGCATGGGAACCGCACGCGAATGTTTTGCTCGTCTTGTGATATGACGCCAAAAATGAGCCAATCGATGCTTACCTGGGAGGTTTGTTTTCTCAGGTTTCTTCGGTAGAGGGCTCACGGATCACCTTTCAAGGCCAACCTGAGAGGAAACCTGCTTTCCTGTTTTGCCGCTGTACCATGTACCATTAATTTGTTGAATTCAGCGCTCCACTAAATTCTTCAATCTCTTTGTTCTGTAATTGAAATCTTAATCTTAATACACATAACTCTGCTCACTGGGGATTATTAGTTGAAAAATAAATTATCAATTCAATTCTGACAGGAAAGTTTAAAAAGTGAAATAGATTGCAGCAGCAAAACCCCCTTCTAAAAGGCGCGCCGCGCTCTTTTTTTCACTTACCCCACTCCAGCACTTTGGAGCTTCGCTAAAATTCAGCTTGTCAACTAGTGGCGTGACAGTCGTTATTTGTGTCCGGAGAGAGACCGGACGCTTTTTTTTCTTCGAGTTAAAAAGTCGGGGAATTTTCGTTCATCAAAGTCTATACCGACTTGCCACACTACAATATGTCGGCCCACGATCAAATCAGGGCCATGCTGGACCAGTTGATGGGAACTGGACGCAATGGTAAGTGAAGAACCGACCCATTTTTTGGGTCATAGTTCGAGATGTTTCGTCGCAACATGGCGGCTACTAATCGATTATGATTCTGATAATTTCGCATGCTGTGCTGTGCTGTACGATGTTCGTTGCAATTCGTAGCAGAATTTGCAAAAACCCATTTTTTTTATTCTACATATTATGTGTTTTGAATAAGACTGCATAGTAATATTATTGCAAGCACCCGCTTCCCTCAGACATGTCGCCAAAACGTTGGGGGGAGTAAATTTAGTCTCATATTTACGCCCCTTTTCCATTCAATTTGAAACTATTTTTCTGATAATTTTTTTTTAATTACTACTAAATAATTATTTACAATACATAATTCTTCGAGATATTAAATGGAAATTTCCCATTCTGCATTTCAGGCGAAAACAGCAAGTTCCAGGTGAAGTTCTCGGACAGTAAAGTATGCAAGAGTTTTCTCCTGGGTTGCTGCCCTCACGAAATTCTCTGCTCGACGGTGAGTATTTCATGTTCCAAATGGTGCCATGGGGTTTATTCGACGGACTTTTTTTGGAAATCAGAGAAATGTTTTAAAAGACTGCACAATTCAATTTGATCACGACTTTCTGCAGTGCTTGCAGGGATATGGGTTGAGTTGTCATGATGCTCACACAATTCACATAAATCTGTGTACGTATATCTAAATCAAGTGTGTGCAAATCTTTGCTGCAATGCCTTTAAAAATAATAATTTTTTCAACAAAAGACTAATTAAATTAAAAATAAAAAAATTAAAAATGGGGCATTTGGCAAAGTGCGCACACTGTTTTTGCTCGAAAATTGATATTGGAAAATGCACAAGAAAGAATTCCTCGTATTGGTGCGTATCCAGCAAAATGCTCAATTTTTTCTCTATCTCTCTCTCCTTTTGAAGAGTCAACCTCTTGACAAATTTTGGTGACAGAGAGCAATCAATCTTTTGATCAATTATGTTTCTTGTGTGCTGTCAGTTGGGTGAGTTTTTCTTTTCCATGTATTGTTTTTATAGGGATTTGTTCATTAAACATAAATTAATTGGTTTGGTAAGTACCAAAAGCGCCCCTTCGAAAGCAAACGAACCCCCCATCCATTCCCGATATCCGTTTAAGAGAGCAAAATTTGGTAAGTAAAACATAATAACATGAGATAGCGAAACGAGCCAATGATACAAAGCTAAAGAGAAACGTACGTAAATTTAAAATAAATAAATGCCGATCGATTGATTTCTGTAAGTAAACTCTTGAAAGTATGGCGGTGCATGTCACTATGAATATTAGGTTGTAATCAGAGCCAACTACTTGTTGCCAAGACCTCTCTCTATCACCGTGAGTAATTCTGATTAATTCCTTCAGACAGGGTGTTTATGTAGCAAAATAATAATAATTTAACATTAAACTTCTCTGACGACTCGTAAAATCACGCTACCTTTTGGTGCCCTTGGTCCAAATAATTACCGACGTAGGATTTATTTTATTTAATGTTTGATCAATCCGCGGCAATTTAAAAATTGCTTCATTCTATATTTATGAATTTTATTTTAGTTTAAACCGGTTTAAACAGTCTATCATTTCTTTCTTCTTATTGAAATTGAATAAAATAAAATGCATTATTAATTAATACATAAAATTTTTCTGACCATAAAAAAACATTGTTTAGTGATATTTTTCATGAGTTATTTTTTTAATTAAAAAATAATATATATTTGCTCCAAGGGTGCCATGAAAGGTCAGCGAACTTTGTAACACCTGAATGATTATTATTCTACTGATTGGGAAAGGCTCTGAAATTTCGGATAGTGTAGGTGGGGCGAGAGACAACCTCTATAACGCTGCACACCATCCCTCATTCGGTTGACAACTGCCGAGATGCGCCAATTTGAGTCTTCAATGTCAGATGATGTTGGCTGTAAGTTCAATTCCGATGCTGCTAGGGACCTCTAAAGAATAATAAATCAGTATTATAATAAGTGTAGACAGCTGGCAGGGTACCGATCCGGGAAGGAACAAAAAGCTCTCTAATTTTTAAAAGTTATTGCATGTCAAAAATAATTAAAGCGCCCCTCCTGAGAAAAAATGATCTTGTTCAACTTAATTTTCCTCATCATAATTGTGCTGTCTACCAAAATGCACACACACGTTTGCTATTTTCTGCGGGTTGTGTGGTTACTTGATATGATTATGTTTTTGGTTCATTACTTTTTCCAAAAGCTTCAGTGGGTCAGCAGTCGTTTTGATTTGATTGACACTTCTGTCTATATTATCCTTCTCATCAGTTTGATTATGTGTGATTTTTGCAGGAGAAATATTTGCTTATACAAGTTTCCAAAGATCCCCTTTGTCCCAAATATATTATATAAAAAATAGACCCATTGGTCCAACCTGCCTCTTTGAATATAAATATTTTATTCACTAAGATAAATGGAATTCTATCAAAACGCCATCTGGAGCTTTTGCTAATTTGCTGTTTTGTCCACAGCGCATGGACCTTGGTGAATGCCCGAAGATCCATGATTTGGCTCTACGGGCCGACTACGAACAGGCCAGCTCGGGAAAAGACTACTATTATGATATTGACGTAAGTATTTATTCCCCCAATCTGTTCAAAATGCTTCCGTTTCACGATATTGATCTACCACAGCTTCCTGTGGTATTGCTTTTCCAAACTTCCTGCACAATTCGCAATTTGAGGGGCCCACAACACTTTAAAAAATTCTAGCACAATGAAATTTATTCCTGGTTATTATTCGTTAAATTTGATCATATAAGTTGCAAAAATTTCAAGAGAATGAAAAAGATAATTCAATATATTCTATGATCATATCTTCAATTTTTGGTTTTTATATTTGAAAAACCCAATACCCATTATAGTGAATAAATTAAAATAATGTGTTGATATGTGATTTTTAAAATTTTGCTCTTTACAGGCCACTGAACATCTTCAGACCTTCATTTCTGACTGTGACCGGCGGACTGAACTGGCTAAACAACGTCTAGCTGAAACCCAAGAAGAACTTTCAGCCGAGGTTGCAGCAAAAGCCAACAAAGCAAGTTAAAAATGTGGCAAATTAGGTATTATCTAATTAATTTTTACTCTAAAGGTACATGAGCTGGCAGAGCAAATTGGCAAGCAGCTTGCCAAAGCTGAGCAAATGGGTGCCGAAGGTTTCGTGGAGGAGAGCATGAAGTTGATGGAGGAAGTCGAAGATTTGCGCAAAAAGAAACTGGCTGCCGAGCAGGAGTACCGCAACTCTATGCCTGCCTCGAGCTACCAGCAGCAAAAGTTGCGAGTGTGCGAGGTGTGCTCTGCATATTTGGGCATCCATGACAATGACCGCCGCCTCGCTGATCACTTTGGTGGCAAACTCCACTTGGGATTTATTAAAATTCGAGAAAAGCTTTCGGAGTTACAGGTTTGCTAATTTGATTTAAATAAAATTTATTTGGGAACTAACTTTACCATCTCGATAGGAAACTATGGAAGAACGGCGACAGAAGAAAAAAGATGACCGGGATAAGGAGAGAGAGGATAGAGATATTGACCGCGGCGATCGTGGAATAAGCAGGGACAATGACCGGCCTGCTCGATTCACCAGGCGGTCCAAAAGCCGAGAAAGGTCTCGTCGCAAGTCTAAGACTCGTTCCCGTTCTCGAAGCCACGAGAGAAAGTAAAATTAAAGCATTACTTTAGATAAGAGTGTTAACAGAAGCAAATTCCAATAGGCGCAGGTCTCGTAGCCGCAGCAGGGACAGGAAGCGCAGATCCCGTTCTAGGGACAGACGCCGCTCTAGGTCAAATGACCGTCGCAGGCGAGACAAGGACCGTTATAATGGCAAGCACTAAATTCTTCCAACTGACAAGAGATATCATTCAGTTTGCATTTTGATTTGTAACAGTTCCCAGTTTAAAGTGTGAATTTTTTGTAAGTATCATAAAAATTGTCTTCTAGCTGAAGTCTGCAGCATGACGAGTTGTTCCAATGTCAGTCAAAATGCACATTGTGTTTATTTAGTTTGTATAAAATGTATCTTGCATCTGAATAAATAATCAAGCCAAATCTTACTCACATGGTGTGTCATTTAATTCAAATAAAAGATTTAGTGATCACCCTTTCTTTATTTTCATTCTTCGAAAAGAAATAGTTTTATAATAAGCAGTCTGTTAAGTGGTTGATTTGGGGGTACTTCAGTCCAAATGCCCATACTTCCCAGAAAAATATTTGTGTACAAATCCAGTTCGACAGTTACTGTTCCGAGCACTCCCTCAGTTGCTTGCCAAGTCCAGGAGATGCTAAATCCATGGGGGTTTTTTCCTCCTTATTTTTAATGGATAGAGAAGCACCTCTTTGCACAAGCTCCAGAGCATCATCACGCCTGTCTTCTTCGCAAGCGAGGTGCCTAAATTAAAATATAAATGTAGCAGAGAAAAAAGTAATATTATGGTCATACAGTGGAGTATTTCCATCAATATCAGCAGGAGACAGATCAATTCCAGGGACTGCAATAAGGATGTTGACAATTGGAGTTCTGCCTTGGGAGGCAGCTCGATGCAGAGCAGTTGCACCCCTGCTGTCCTTGATGTTCACATCAGCCTTGGCAGCGAGCAGTAGCTGAATAATCTGTAAAGGAAAAAAAGTCTCTTATAATCCGACATTTTATTTTTGATGAGTAAATTAGTCATAGAATATTATTTTATTCTCACACTGCGCCATCCCTTTGAAGCTGCCAACTGCAGGGCAGAGTGACCTTGTTGATTTTTTGCATTGACGTTAGCATGGTGCTTAATGAGCAAATTCACCACGTCTTCTTTCCCGGCAGAAGCAGCCAGAATCAGAGGCGTGGCACCAAACTGAAATTTGAAAATTTGACATAACACTGCAACACTAGTTTTTATTTAAATGCTCACATCATCAGTAGGGTCAACTGGAGAGCCTTTCTCAAGTAGCAGTGTCACGATGGGTACGTGACCGCCCACGGCAGCCCAGTGCAAAAGAAGCCTCTCGTTCTGAAAATCAATGAATTTGAGTTAAAACCAGGGTGAATGATGCGGCAAAATTTCAACAGCAAAATTATGAGATAGATTTGAGGAAAAACGGAGCAATGATCAAACGAAATTCAGCTCACATTATCCTGCTTGGAAATCCAAGTCGAATCTCTGTCCAAGTTGATTCGGACGTGCTCTAAATCGCCCTTGTACGCCGAGTCGTGCACAGAACCTTCGACCATCGCCATGTTTTATGTTTATTTACAATCAGCACTGGCACTGCAGCTGCAGCGGGAGGAATGCTTTGCTATTGGCTGACTTGACGGGCTCAAGAGTTGACAGCCAATCAGCGCTCAAGACCGAGTACACCTCCTTTCAAGTTGCAACGCGGAATGTGGTCACGGCAAACTCGGTGATTGCGCAGAAGATCGTTGACCTTGATCCGTTGGGTGCAACTCGCTTGTCGCAGCTAGCTGAATGACGTATTACCCCGTTCAGCGAAATGGTAAACAATCGCAAGAAAATCGCGCAGAACTATTATAACGGAGGCAGCGCACTGATGTCGCTGGAGAATTATAATTCTTTCTCCTTTCAGATGAGTCACACGCACAAGACTGCCCACGGAGCCACCCGGTGCTCAACCCTTCTTGCTGTACTAGAACGCAGTTAATGAGGCCTCGAGTTTGAGTTTTCTGAATTTTGAGGGTCGCATACAAATTGGCGAAAAATGTGTGATCTTCCTAGTGCTGTGCTTAAGTGGTCGAGCGACCACGTTAAAAATTGGCTGCATGATTGCGGCCACAGTGATTATGTGATTAGTCTGCTTTGTGATGAGCACAAAATCGATGGCAAGGCCTTGTTGACGCTGACAGAAAATGACCTCAAGTCTCCACCTGTCAGTATGAAGGTAACTACATATCATTGGGATGTGTGCACATTTATTTAATGTATACATAAATATATTGTACATACATACCTTTCAATTTCATTTTTAGCAAGAAAAAATAGAATATTCAATTGCATGCTTAAATCTTGGTTTAAGATGCATATTCCTTTTATTGACTAATTGAATGTTGACTTAAATTTTTATTTTTTGGTACATAAATTTTAAAATACTTTATTTCAATTTTTAGGTTCTTGGTGATATTAAAAGGTTGTCTGCTGATATTAGAATACTCCAACAACACAATTTGCCCTCCCTCGAAGATTTGGGCCTTTCCTTTTCGCCAACCGTCCAACCAGCATACTCAAGACCTAAGATTGAAGAATCGTGTGAAACTAACGACTTTGACAGTGAAGGGAAGCTTTCCTTAGATGCTGGACTTACGAACAAATTACCTGGCAAAAAAGATGGCAGAGCCACCCACCTGCCACCCGAGTTTAGCAAAACTCTGCTCAGCATGGCCTATTTATTTGTGGTTACGTGGATCACAGCATTTGTCATGGTCATCGTGCATGACCGAGTGCCTGACATGAAAAAATACCCACCTCTTCCAGATATTTTCCTTGATAATGTGCCAACTATTTCCTGGGCTTTCCACATGTGCGAGGTCACTGGCTCGTTGCTACTTCTTATCTGGGTAGCTGTTCTGATCACCCACAAGCACAGGTTACAATTATTTTGAGTATTTTCATCATAAAATTCTCTGACAGAATTTCTATGCATCAAAAACTTCAAATTTGATAGTTGATAGCCTCCAAAATTTTGTTATCAAGATCTGGAGAGGAAAAAATTAGGTCCCTGTTCGAATCATTCTAAAGGTCAAATTTATGTCAAGTCCAAATTCCACTATTCAAGCATTTGTTATTCCTTGATATCCCTGATGATATTTTACAAAAGATAGACCATTTGTTGTGCAAGTGCTGATAAGAGCTTATTTTTTACTTGTAGATGTCAATGATTTATAATTAACAAAATGCTATTTTACAATTTATTATTATTATTTTTCTGATAAAAATCATAATAATATCATTAACCAGGTTGTTTTCCATTTCCAGATTTATCCTTCTGCGCCGCTTCTTTGCGCTAAGCGGAACTGTGTTTTTGTTGAGATGCATCACCATGCTCATAACCTCACTCTCAGTGCCAGGAACACACCTCGAGTGCAACCCTCGGGTATGGGAGGAGCAGGCCAAAAGATAGGGTTTACTAGAATTTCTAATGTGCAGCTGCCACTTGACAAGCTACTTATTTTGTTTTGTATTGTGCTGTTCAGGTGACGGGTAGCTGGAAAAGCACAGCTTTTTCACTGATCGCACGAACTTGTTGCTTTATTGCAAAATTAGGACTTAATGATTTAATTTTAATATGATTTAATTATTATAGTTGCATATATAACAATGAATCAAATGCTATTTAGCACCAAAAATGATTCAATTTTAAAAATTAGATCAGTTGCACATGTCGCAAAATTGCCTTATGAGTTAGTCCTTGTCTTCATGACCTTTGCTCCATTTTCTCTTTTTTAAGATTGTTTTTATAAAATTACGTTATATTTGTCTAACTTTCTCTTTGTCTGTTTACGGGTCAGCCGTATGGAGAACTGTGGGCAAAGATTCAGCATGCCTACGTTATTTGGCGCGGAGCAGGAATGTCCATTCAAGGCGTTCGCACCTGTGGCGACTACATGTTTAGTGGTCACACTGTAGCCCTGACAATGCTCAATTTCTTCATCACAGAATGTGAGTCACCTCTTTTTTCTAAATAAGTAGAAATTTATGTTATTGAGTGATTTCAAAATGCAAAATTTATTTCAGACACACCTCGGCGTATGTATTTTCTGCACACTTTTTCGTGGCTCTTGAACATGTTTGGAATATTCTTCATACTTTCGGCACATGAGCATTACTCAATAGACGTTTTTATCGCTTTCTACATCACTTCTCGTTTGTTCCTGTACTATCACACACTGGCCAATAATCAGGTAATTGAACTTACAATATTGCACAGTAAGTAATAATCAAATAAAGAGATAATAAAACTATCAGTTTATTATCTCTAATATTCCAAATTCAATCATCTAGATTATAAGCTTATAAACATATCATAATACAGCTATGATACATCGTTGATTGAATTTATAACTTAGAAAGATAATTTTCATTTTGATTTAGGTTCTTTAGCTATGTAATCTTGGCATTTTAAGCGTAGTATTTAACTCGAGAATTAAAAAAAGCAATGATTTTAATATTATTTAATAATAATAAAAAAACCAATTTAAATAAAAATTATAAAAATGCGCTTTTGAACTCAATTTTTTTTTTTAATAAAATATAATTAAATAAAAACTTAATTTCAGGCACTGATGCAGCGAGACTCTGGCAGAACCCGGGTTTGGTTCCCGTTGTTTAGTTTCTTTGAGTCGTCAGTTGATAGAATCGTACCAAATGAATTTGAATGGCCTATCACTTCTGAACAGCTCAAGGCATGGGTAACCCCCTTCATGATGTCTCTCCTTGCAGCCTTGATAGCATTACGGCAAAAGGGAACACAACTAGCTGCAAAGCAAAACTGAAGCAGCAGTGATTAAGTATTTTTCTGCATTTATAGCATTTTCAAATTCATGTGAATTCTTAAATTCCCACTTAACCAAAGAGAATATTGTCAAAATAAATTATTCTGATTCATAAAAAAGGACAAAATAACTTGGAGACATACTTAGAGTCAAATTTTTTCATGTTCCTCTCATACATCTTATGCAAAGTTAACGCAGGTGGACTGACTTTCATTGAGAAGAAATATGAAGGTTACACTAAATCCACTAAATAATGAATAGAAACTATACTTATCAAATGACTGCTACTGATCTATTTCTTTCAAAGAGAGTCCCCTCTCTCTAGATTAAGCACTGAAAAAGGCCAAAAGACATTTATCCTGAAGATAATATTTTCTTGTTGATGTCCTTTTTAAAAGCACATGTAATATGCAATTAATGCATTCACACCCTGTCATTTCCAAAGAACAAATCTATACAGTAAAATTCAGTATTCAAGGAAGTGTAATATCTTTATATTGTTAAATTTAATTTATTAAAGTTTATTTGGTTGATCCAATGCAAGTTAAGGAAATTTTTATTTAAAAGTAATAATTGTTTAATCTATAACAAACAAAAATTATTTAATACTGAAGCACGGTTGATCATGGATAGCATATATATTATTGCTCATTTTACCAAAAAAAATTGTTAAAATTTTAATTGCAATTTTTGCCTTTTGTTAAATTGTTGATTATTAAGATGTTAATGTATAATTTATTGTTGAATGTCATAATTATATCATATTTATATTAATTTGAAGAGACTAATCTCTTTGTAATTTGTTGCAGCTAATGCTGACTATGAGTTTGAAATCAAGATTCATTGTTATTATTGAACTTAAATGTTTTTATCTACATGCACCCTTTTCTTATAAATAGCAAAATGCAAACCTAGCTATAAGACTTAATAAAAAATGATAATGGAAATTGGAAATCTAAAGTAATTGTTTGAATTTTTTATCTATGCATGTATCGTAAAATATATAGGTATAAATGGTAAAATAAGTATGCAAACCGATGAAAACTGCGAAACCGCTGAAAATGCCGTTCTGGGGATAGAAAAATTGCTGGGCTATTTAATATTTGCTTATTTTTTTTTTATTTGATAAGTAAGAGGGTATATGTATAAGAGAAAATAAATATTTCTGATTCACTATAGATTCAATTCTGCTTTAAATTTAATTAAGATTATTTTATAAAAATTTTCCTAGTTTTTGTTTGTTACTCCTTGGCCCTCCTTGTTTGTGAAAATGTGACGTTCTTTTTGGCGATAATAATAAAAAATAATTCTTTTTTTAAACGCCTAGTGCATACAATATGCGCTATGCGCGGCATTCATGGACCTAACAAATCCTAGTAAATCAATGGCGGCATTATTAACGTTGGTACGCGGCCGCGCTTAACTAAGTTAAGTTGGCAACTTTGATAATGAGCTGATTGGAGCTGATTTTGAACTGGATCGCAGCCGCAGCTGGACTTTGTTTTGGGAGTGTTGTTTTTCTCTTCGCTGAATGAATTCGTGTTACAAATAATTGTTGTTCCTTAAGTTCCTTCATGAAAAAAACAAACAATTCTTATGAAAAAAAACTAAACTTGAGGTAGCACAAGTTCACCGACCCAAGCAAAGCGAGCGAGAGAGGGAGAGAGAGCAGGACACTTTTTATTTAAAAATGAACTCGGACGATATAATTTATATAGTTTTGCTTCTATTTGCCATTGGATTTGGACACATTTTACGGCAAATTGAGGACCCACTGCAAAGAAAATGGGCTGCCTCTGCGGTTGGATTCATGATAATGCTGATTCCTTCGGGTCTTCACATTGTCCACCCTATCATCTGCATTGTGGTCAATGCAGCTTTTATCGTCTACGGTGACAAAATGTAGGACAATTTTAAATTCACTTATATTTTTCTTGTGATTAATAATAATTTTATGTATATTCTGATAAACTAATCACAATATCCTTTACAGGAAGTGTCATTTATACAGTTTTGCGTTTACGTTCATCTACTTGGCTTTCTTCCGTACAACAGTTTACTTTGGAATCTCATATCCTCCAGGTCACACAAACTTAATTCAAATGATGCTTACATTAAAGGTTTGGTTTTAAAAAACTTGATGGAATCTTAATAAATCATTTTTTTTTTAGTTGGTTGGACTAGCTTTTGAGGTTCACGACACACAGAAGGCCATGAAGAGTTCTAAAGACAAACACGAATTTCTCAGAGTCCAGCCAGACCTGGCCGACGTTTTTCACTACTCGTTTTGCTACATTGGTGTCCTGGCAGGTGATTACTTACAACACTTTTTACAGCCACTGCCATAGGTTGATTGATTTTAGGGCCATTTTATAGATACAGGACTTACTATGACCTGATGCACGGCTCGTACTGGAAGAACGTCAACTGCACTCAACATATGCTCAAGCGAGTAATTATTGCTCCGATGGCAGCATTCACCTTTTATGTTCTATCTCAAATGTATCCGTGGGATGTAAGATTTTTTTTGCATATAAAAATTACAATTCGTCTAATATTATGTTGCTGTGGTAGTATGGACTGTCCGACGAATTTGTTTACGAACGATCCCTGGTGTACAGGATTTTGTACATGCTTCCATCATTTGTTACATTTCGCATGAGAATCATGACTGGCATGATTTTGTCAGAGTGTGCCTGCATAATGGCTGGCCTCGGCGCTTATCCTGTTAGTACAAGACCCAGAACTGGCACTGGTCCTCAGGATTACACCAAACTTTTGGAACTGTAAATTAGTTTTTTATTAATTTGATTTTTTTATAAATGTCTTAGTTATAATTAATTTTATTTTTAGCGATGAACATCCTCAACAACTTAAAAAGGAAGAGTACAATTTTGCCACTGTCTACAACGTTGAGCCTTGGGGTGTAGAATTTTCACCCACCGTAAGGGAAGGAATGCACTGTTGGAATACAACTGTACAATATTGGCTGGCAATTAATGTCTACAAACGAGTTACCAACAAAAGTTTTAGGTTCATCAAGTTCATAAAACAATATTTAGAAATGAAAATTGACATTTTTTTTGTAATTTTAGAACTGCAGCCACTATGTTCATTTCGTCATATTGGCATGGTGTTTACATTGGATATTACCTGTGCTTAGGATCTGTTCCCTTCTATCTTCCCGTAGAAGATATTTATGACAAACTGTATCGACAGCCATACACGGGAGCGAAGCGAAAAATCATCAACTGGATTTTCTGGATTCCAAGAGTTTTTGCATTTTCATACATGTCCTTGCCATTCATTTACCTCTATCCAGATAAAATTATTAGAAACTGGGGAGCTATTTATTTTATGGGCCATGTCGTCAGCATATTGGCATATATAATTGGAATTGGGCTTAGAAAAATTTATAGAAAATCAAGTAGTGACCCTCATCATAAGGATTCTAATCGTGAAAAAGTGCATAGCAAAGCAGAATAAATTTCCTTGTCACATTGTTCCTGAATTGTTCTCTATTTTTTTCATTTTAATAAGATTTTATGTTCATGCATGGCATGGAAGTTACATTAGATTTTCCCCCCTAACAAATTAAAATTGGATATCTTTAATTGTTGTTGATTTAAATGAGTAAAATTTAATAAACAGAGGCTGGTTCTTAAAATAAATAATGCATTATTGATATATTTACAGCACATCATAATTTCCATTCAAAAAGGATTTATTTAATATAGAGAAGTAAATTCGGTTAATTCGTTAGGGTGCAAAATATTAAAAAAAAAAAAATTATAACTTGATCTACTGAATAAGAAATAAATTCAATTATAGCCTAGCGGCATTGGCAACTATTATAAATTTAGTTGATTGAAAATACATAAATTTACAAAATGTGTAAAAAATATCAGATTATGTTTGAAATAAATTATAAAAATACCGTGATTTGTAGCAAGAAAGCGCCACCTAATGCCGGTCCCTGGAGTTAAGTCACTCCCCCCTTCCCCCACTTCAACTTCAAGCTTCGAGAGGAAAGTAAACAAACAAGCACTACACACGTGGTCGTGCAATTCTGGACTCAATTTTTAAGAAGATCTAAGATCTCCACAATAGAATGGCGAAGAAAAGGAAGGTGAGTGTTATTTTTAGATGTTTTACTTTGATTGTGACATTCACTTTATTTATAATCACGCGATCGCACAAATCCTAGGGACGTTCAGTTCGGCGCAACAAGAACAAGGCTCCTGGAGAATCAAATGAGCCAGAGGAGCTGACGCGGGCACCGCACTCTTTTGTGATTACCAGAGGAAACACAAGTGGTTACGTCCAGGAGCTCACTAAGGATTTTAGGAAAGTCATGGAGCCGTTCACAGCAATAAGTTTAAAAGTGAGAGTGAAAATCCCATTGATTTGATTTAGGCATGTCATATTTTTTAACTCTACTTCAAGGAGAGGAAAAGGAACAGTTTGAAAGACTTCGTATCCATTGCTGGCCCACTGCATGTCTCCCATCTCAACATTTTCACACAGACAGAAATGGCAATTTATCTGAAGGTGGCTCGTCTCTCACGAGGACCCACTTTGACCTTGAAGGTTCATGACTACGTTCTTGCAAGAGATGTTTTGTCGTCCTTGAAGAAACCAGTCTCAAATGATAAAATGTTTGCAAGTGCTCCTCTTGTTGTGTTGAACAGCTTTTCCGGAGAGGGAATGCACCTCAAACTTCTTGCCTCTGCATTCCAAAATATGTTCCCAGCAATTAATTTGACAAAGGTATGATTATTATGAAAATGTAATATTGCAATATAAATGCGTGCTAATTTAATTTTTTATTTTGTTTTCATTTCCTAGGTTAAATTGAGTAATGTGAGACGGTGTGTTTTGCTTAACTATGATCCAGAGACCAAACTTATTGACTTCAGGCATTATGCAATCAGGGCTGTCCCTGTCGGACTCAACCGGGGTGTAAAAAAACTTGTGCAAAGTAAAGTCCCTGATCTTTCCAAGTTCAATGATATCTCTGAGTATATTGATCGGTAAAATACAATTTTTGTAAAATTAAATTGTTTATTGTTTCTAACGGGATAACAAATTTTAGTGATGGAGGAGCCACATCAGAAAGTGAAGCTGAAGACGACCCTAACAGTCATGTTATTTTACCACAAGACCTTCCATCGAGGGGAGCAGTGGCTTCGACCAAAACAGCTATTAGGCTCTCAGAATTAGGACCTCGAATGACTCTTCAAGTAATTAAAAATATCTATTAATTTTAATTAAAATTATTTTTCCATTAACAGCTTGTAAAAGTGGAAGATGATCTTATGGGTGGAAACGTGATGTTCCATGAGTTCGTATTCAAGACCGAAGAAGAAAAGGCACAGATCAGCAAAATGCGGAATCAAAAGAAGTATGATCAAATTTGCGCTTGTCAATTTCTCAGGAAAGAAAATGGTTTTATTTAGGCAAATCAAGGATGAGCGGAAGAAAGTGCAGGAAGCCAATTTGAAGAGGAAGGTTGAGTTGAAAGAGGAACACAAAAAAAGATCTATGGGTGGACAAGGCAAAAACGAGGAGCCTGTGGAAGAAGTGGTAGACGATGATGTTGAATACTACAAGAAAGAAGTTGGCCATGCACCTGAGGAAGGTTGTAAAGATCTTATTTGTAATTTTGAGTTGATAATGATTTAATGATTAGGATTATTCGAACCTCCGAGAGCCAAAAAGCTGAAGTACAGCCCGTATGATAAGCTGAGGAAGAAAAACAAGTCGGACGAAAGAAGCGAGCCACCAAGGAGATGGAAGAAGGAAGACACTCGAAAACCTTCAAAGAAAGTGGTTGGTGGTAGAGAAAAATATTACGCTACAAAAAACTCCTTCCAGAGTTCTAAGGGTGGGAAAAAGTTTGGAAAAAGGAAATAAACACATTTTTATGGTTGTCAATTAATTAAAACATATTTTATTTATAAAATCCACTGGCAGATTAGATCCTGCATTTCCCTCTCCAAGTCGGATTGTTCAAATTCACAATCTCCAGCAACTTTTAATTGTAACAAATCCTTGCATAGACAGTAATTCCGAATGCCTGCTTTTTTACACAAATCAAGAATGTGGACCAATTCCTCTGCAGCAATGCTTTCCTTCGCAGCTGCATTCCCGCGGAAAATTGATGTCAATAGCTTGATCAGGGGGAGAAGTAGCTTGCTTTGAGCTGGGATTTTCTTGATTAGCAAGGAAACAGAGTAAAGAACGGTGTCTTGAATATTAGGCTGAAAACAAATTCAAGAAATAAAATCTTTATGTGGCAAAACATCAAAAACATGCAATGACAGGAAAAATATCTTAAATTGAAAAATGACGTCAATTAAAGAAAAATGTTTACCACATCAGAATTTTCCCAAATATTCTGCAACAGTGTAATGAGGTTCTCAGCAATGTCACTCGTTGCAGCTGGGGGGAGAGACACGATTGCCCCAGCAATCCAACTCATGAGCCCAGAACTTGAGAGGAGTCTCTTGGAAGCACCAGGTATTTTGGCAACAGCAGCAATGACTTGCAGAACATCAATCTAAAATAGAAAAGATATGGAAATGTTAAAGACACAATAAAAAAAAATTACCTTTGACTTGGGATCTGAAAGAGGCGAATTGTAGAGACAAGAAAGGATTTTAAAAGCAAAGGATGAAAAGAATAAGTCGAAGTCTTTCTGTGTTCGCATTCCATCCTTCATCAAATTCAGCATCCACTGCCTTTGAGTCCTGAAAAACAAAAACCATTTAGTATCTCTTGAAATTATATATAAAAAAACGAACTTATGTCCTGGTACGGAACTGTGCAAGAGGCGCAAGAACTCTGGAAGTGTGCTTGTATCAATCGAAGACTTAGCAAGCAAAAACTTGTTCAAGATTGTGTACAAGTCGTGTTCTGGGTTTGAGATGACTTGAGATGAACGCGCCAAGAACAAGGCAATAACAGGCGCAAGCTGTAAATCTGCACAGTTGCTGATAGTTAGCCTCACTGTGTCCATAAAATTCAACCACAGTTTATTCTCAAAAGATATCCTTGAAAGGAGGGAAATTAAAATTTTTTCAATATTTTTCTCCAGATTATATACTTTCCAGCTTCATAATGGAAATACAATCTTGATATCGTCAGCATGGCCAGTCTCCGCATTTCACTAACATTTGACGAAAGAGCCATCAGCGTGATGGGCAATGCATTCCTGGTAAAAAGCCATGGCTGTAGTGGAACTTCTGGAAGCAGAATGTAGGCAAACAAGGGTAGCAGGAACGCTGGGTCATAAACTCTCCCGTCTCCTACTGATAGCACCTCCTCAAAACCTCGATCAAGTGGAAAGCTGAAGTTGGAAGATAAAGAAATGAGTGCTCTCTAAACAATGTCTATAGAATTATACTTATTCAGAGTTGCGGAAACTCTGGATGGATCTAGATTCTTCAGAACCTGGCTAGGGCTTGGTAGATTTTTTAAAGACTGGCCTAGCTGAGATCTGAGAGAGTATCGAGTGGTAGCAGCGTCTCCCCACAACAGAGGTTGAAACTCTTTGAAACTAACTCCTTTCTTTTCGTACTTCTGTAGAAGCTGCAAATTATTTATGCCTCCATTAAAAACTAATTTTGAAAAATGGCTGGAATCCTAACCTTCAAAATAATTTGATCACTGAGATTAAGTGAGGCGTTGTATGCTCCAAGCAAAACCGGCACAAGTTTAGGTTCCATCAATTGATGGTTTGCAGTAGTCACTGCATCTATCACTTCAAGAATTCGAACTGTGTAAAATAACAAATTAGCGACATAACTTTCAGCAAACTGCTTTAATTTACCTTTTAAAGCCTCTTCATGACCAAGTAAGCACTTCAAAATTTGATTGTGAGACAAAATCAGGCTAAAGACTTTTTCAGAGTGTGCTTGATCTTGATTTTTTGAAATCACTACAGCAAGTAACTTAAGGAGTCTATTGTTGATTCCTACATCAAAGTTAAGGGTTGCCTTGTAAAATTCAAACATATCGTCGTTGCTTGTTGCAGAGAACAAGTTGCTGGAGTCACTATTCTCTCTTAACACCCGCAATAGCTCTTCACAAAGGGTGGACATCAATGGATCTAAAATTATTTCCATATTAAAAAACAATATTGCGACCATTCATATATTTCAACTTACCATCAGGGGTAACCTGTAGCTTTACGATGCTTTTCAAAAGCCACAAAACAAGAGCTGGAAGGCTTTTCTGGTGTCCTTTTGAAATGATGCTGCACATGTATTGAACGGTGTTTGTATCGGATGCAAAACTGGTTTGCAGCAACTTGAGTATTTTTTTAGATGCAGCAGTTTTGTCTAAAGAAAATTTAAATACATGCCGATATTAAAAATCTACAATGATAAGAGAAAACACATACCATAGCATTCTTCTATTAATTTTAAAACAGCGTCCTTGTTTTTACCTAATAAAGCTTTTTTATCATCATCTGAATGGATTGCACTGATCAAAGTCTCAAACAATGTCTCCTAAATTAATAATTATTAGCAATATTACACACATTCTAATACAACTTACTTGAATTTCAGGCCAAATGGCTGCCTCGTAATGTGACAAATCTTTTCCACTGCGCCTCAATAGACTCCTGTATATTGGAAGGCTTTTTCCTATCTCCACATGCTTGGCCCAGTTTTCCAACTTTTGTAAGTCAGTACAGTCTGACCAAGTCACACATATCTGAGCAAGCTTTAAACATATTTCACTTTCTTTCTTTAGTAATACAAGAGGAAAATCTGTAATAATAATTAAAAGTTGGTATACAATTTTAAGCATAGATTTAGCCACAGTACCTGTTGCAATGTTCCTAACATGATGAGGATATGTGCTAAGGTACATGTGCAAGGAGTTTTCAAGACGCTCAAACTCCAAATCTTCTTTCTGAAGCAGATTTGAGGTTATTTCCAGGATCTTGGTCATCTCTTTCTCAGACAAGCTCAAATTTTGGGTGTTTTCAGCGGCTACATTCCGGAGAGCCAAGATTCGCTGGAGAATGCTCGACAGCAAGCAGGCTAGAGTTACACATTAATTCAATTCAGTTAAAAGGTTCAAGACAAGTCATGACTATCTCTTTTTAATTTAAGCGCATACCTAAAAGTTGAGACACGTTCTCTCCTTGAGATGTCCAAACGGTAGAGGGTAAATGCAACAGCTTTTTCAGAATTGATTGAACATCTTCAACATCAAGGCTCAGTTGTAGGAGCAAATCTCCCAATTTTTTTGGGTGGCACCATTCAAGTTTACTAATATTAGAAATTAATGAGGCAATTTGTTTATCTTAAAAAAGGATTACTTCAATTTTGCACCATCTTTAGCAAGGCTCTTTTTTAGTTCATGCAATGCCTTCAGTCGCAGAGGGGTCAAAGCTGGGTGTTCTCCAAGAAGCGGAATCACTTTCAGCAGGAAATAGCTTGCTATTAAACTGGACGGAGATTTCTCGTGAAGTGAAAAATTGTCGAGCATAACAGGATGGCAAATGACAAGTTCCAAGCACCTAACCTGGCTACTTGAAGTCATTTTGTTCTAAAATAAAACCATTAAATTGAATGAAAAAAAAACTGTATATCGTTATTTACCAGAATCTTCTCCAATGCCTTCCAATGCGTTTTCAGCGCTGATTCATCAAATTTCCCGGAGTCCACTTTCCGCGCAGCATTGTACACAACTAGTCTGCACAGTTGTTTCAGTTGACTTTCTGGTAGCTCCAATGACTTTGGAAGCTTCGAGTTTTCTCCATTCAGGTAAGAGAAGAATTTTCTCTCTGTGGAACTCAAGAAGTCCATTGGAAAGGAAGAGCAATCCTAATTTCATTCAAACGCTGTAGTGATTTTAAAATTTTCCTTCAAAAATTTACCTGAATCAGTGCTGAAAATTCTGCAGGATACTGCTTGATATTTGACTTGATTACATTGATCAAGTAGTGTGGAGATGGTTGTTGGAGTAGAAGTTGGATAGTTGCTCCCTGGACCATGTGTTGCAAAGCTGGCAGCTTTTGTGCAAACGACTTTTCCTTGGCCAGCTGCAGCAGAACCACCAGCAGTGGACTAAAAGCAACGTCTTGATATGGGCCCGTGTACGCGGTGCCGCTTATTTTGTTGTCTTCCTGCTGCAACTCTATTGTAAACAAAATAAATTTCATTTCTTTTTATTGCTAACACATTTTACCTTCAAGCATATCATCGAGCTGGTCAATGTGTGATTTTGTAGAGCTGACTTCGCCACGACTAATCAACTCATATTGCTTTTCAGTGAAATCAACCAAATTTTTAGACAAAAGGACAATCGCACTTGAAAGAACTGTTTTGCAATCCTCTCTTCCGCTTGTGCTCAAAATCCATACTTCCAGTTCATCATCATTCTCTAAGAGCACTCCAATTTGCTGAAGAATTTTTAATAGAGTGCTGCATGCTTCTGGATTTTTGTAGCTTCCATTAACAAGAATTTCTATGGCCCAGGAGAAAATTGTCTGAAATCAAAAATTGAAAGTAAAAAAATAAGTACCATGAACCGAAACAGTTACCTGATTTGGAGAAATTGTCATTTGGTCCAAGTTGGTCAGAAGGCTGACCGCTTTCATCTTAAGGTCATTATTGTCTTTGCCTTCTAGAAGGTCAACGGCGCTTTTGATCGATGAAAGGATTTTAGTGGAACTTTTACCACCCCAGCTCATTTCTAACCAGTGAGGTAGCCAATCTTGGTAGCCCAAGAGAGCTGACAAGTAAGTAGCTAATTGGTCAGATTTTGTTGGCACTCTCAAAGACTGGGGCCCAGCTGGTAAAGTCACTCCAGGAAGCTAAATAATAGGAATTATATTAAATTTTTAATTTAGTTATGTTTATCTCATTGTAATTTTTTCTCATTTGACTTTGATTTGTGAAGAATAAACAATAATAATAATTCGTCTCACAATCGATGCATCCAAAGTAGGAATGTTAAGTTTCTTGGTCGATTTGGTCGTCAGACTTTTATCTTCTAGCTCCTCAGCATCATCAACGACTAAATTCCATGCTTCCCAAATTAGTGATACATGAGGAAGAATGTTTGATAGTTGGTGTTGTATTTGGCTCCTCACAGAGTCACAAAAGTTTTCATGAAGATGGAAAAGTTCTTGGCACCTTCTTAGATGGAGGCTGAGACGAGAAAAGACGCAGGACAGCAGTCGGCAAGTAGCCTCTTTGACTGCAGCGTGGGAATTCGAGAGACCAGGTGTTAGAACGGCGCTCAGAAGAGAGACTGGTAAAGCTATGCAGCAAATCATGTTGGTCAGCATTTTAGGGTTTGGTCTATCAGGTTCATGAATCGTAAATGATCCCATGTCAACAGATTCCAGGACCTAAGGTACACATATTTAAGAAAATGGTCGCAATATATATGCAAACTTACTTTGATGAAAAATTCGAGAGACTTCACCCATGTCAAAGTTGGTCGAGGGGTTAGAGCCTCAGTGTAAATGGCCAAAGTGGGCTTCAACAATGTTGGGCAAGCCTTGAGCACACTGATCAGGAGATCGCCTCTGAGCGGACAGTCCCAAGGTCTTTGCAATTTCTTGACAAAAATTATTTCACATTAAACATTAAAGGAAAATGAAGGTAATTACTCTCAAAACAGAAAATGCCTGCTGATTATGGTTCTTTGCGACTTCTGTCGTAGTGGTCTGGAAAACGACTCCATACTTGTAGGACGTAAGCAGAGTTTTCAGAAAAGCATGAATACTTTCTTGAACCAAATGAAGTTCTTCTTCAGAAGCCTGGAAACAGTATTTGAAAATCTGGACTTTAGTTCTGTGGCGTTATTTTACTGTCTCTATTTTCTTCTTCTTTCTATATCTGTTAAGCTTGCTTTGGCCTTGCCACTCGTACAGCGTGACCAATGCTTCCAAAACTCTTGTGTTGAATGCAGATTGCTTCAGCCTTTTAACAACGTTTAAGTTTTCAATAACATTGGATCGCAGAGTTGTTAAGATGAGGTTAACAATCGGAGCAGCGTCGTGCATTAAACCAAGAAGGGCAGATCCAACAACATCTAGAAAGATTTTTTTATTAAACTAGTAACTACAGCCTTGATGGTGAATTATCGACTTACTTTCTTTAGCCATGAGAAGTTGGATAATGTTTGAATCCTTGTCGATCAAAAATGCCATCAGGAAAAAGAGATAGTTTTTGCGAATATGGACATTGCCTCTCTCGTTGGGTTTGTTGCCGTGGCTAGTCAAAAACCAGATCTCGTCTTTGCCCAAAGATATCACTCGCAGAACTTCCTTTCCAACTTTTGGTGACAAACTCACCATGGCTGCACAATTAAGCATGAGAACTCGGTTCTTAAAAATAATATAGTATTTTACAATACCTGTCAGAAGTTTAAGTCCAGTCACAACGTTTGGAGGTCTATGTTTGCTAATGAGCAGAGAGTTCAAAAATGGGGCAGCAGTTTGAATCAGTTGAAGTGCTACTTCTTCGGCTTCAACTTGCTTTTCCGGATATTCTCGTAATGTCCTATGATACAATCGTTAAGTATTTTGCAATTCTTGACTAGAGGTAATAAATTACTTCAGAAACAAAATAGTCAGGATTTTCAATGCCGCCATTGCGCTTCCTGGTTCTGCATGTCTGAATTGTGAAAGTGCTTCAAGAATTTCTCGAGCGCTGCCACCTGCATCAATATACTCCTTGATATAATCATCACCATCATTTTCTTCTTTTTCATTCAACAGTTTGGCAAAGAGTTTCAGTTCTGTGAAAAACAATTAATGTTGGAAAATTATAAGTTAGATAAAAAATTATATCAAGGATTTTTCAAACATACCTGTGCCTCCTTCCCTTGAAAAGATTTTCCTTCGAAAAAAGTTAGCATCGAACTTGACAACTCTAGTTTTATTGAAAGGCTCTGGTGCTCTAACTGATTCTTCAAACTCATCTCCATTAGATCCATCTGATAACTCACTTTCACTGGATCTAAAAAAAAAATACCTTGTTATTTGTTATCTACAGTGATGGCAGATGATCTCGGAAATTTTCGCAAATTATTTGCTAGTGGTGGTGCCAACAATTCCCTTTTATCAAAATGTTTCAAAGAATTTGTTTTTCAATAACATTTAGAATTAGAATATAAATATATGTGTCATATATAGCAATAATATATAGATAATTAAACAACAATAATAATACACACTTATTACTCAAAAATCATAAAAATAGAAGGGGAGAGAAAATAATTTTACCTGTCGCCTTTGTTTTCCTCGTCCATCGCTGAAACTTCCTCGATTTTCCGTTTTCTTTTCACCTTCCCATTCTTTTCGTCAACTTCCATTTTCTGGGGCGACAATTCCTTTTTCCTTTTCATTTTGGTGCTCAACCTTCAATTATAATAACACATGTAAAAATCATTGAGCTAATTGAGCCATGCTGGAATTCCAATCAGAAAATTGTGGAAATTTTGTGATCCTTTTGATTCATACCGATTGGTTTTGCTTTCACTGTTGTTCTCAAGTATCGCAGGCATGCAGACCACTTTCCTGGTAAATTATTGCTTGGCAAGTAATTACGACATTCATCAATTGTTAAAACGAAAGTCTGGTTGATTATGATAGAATAGAATGAAAAACACGTGTGCTGTCTTCTCTTCACTCTTGAATGCGGCAGCCTTGTTTACATTTTTTAGCCAAGCATTTAGCAGTAGGAAGTACCAACGTAATAAATTTTGCATCAAAGACCGCGTCACCCGCGTGGATTCAGGAGCTCGCTGCACACTTTGACTTTGCTAGCGTACAAAATAATTCACTGGCAAGTTACAGAAGATACTGATGAGTAATTTTTAATTAATTATTATACGAAGTTAAAAAGTTGTCCGTGATTATTTTATTATTAATAATTAAATTATATCGTGAATTTATTATACTACTACTACATTATATAATGATCGAATTACGAGTGTCTCGTTTCAAGCACAGTATAATACGGATATATTTAGAATTATAACATGATAAAGCTATCATAACTTGTGCAACTATACAACTAGCCTGCGTTTTTTTATAAGTGCTGATTTTATTGTAAGTTTGAAGGTGTGTGTTAATGTATTTTTGTGTGCGTGTAGAGGTAGAGCTTGGGGTTTGCATTGGTAATTTTATGCTAGTTTTTTTTTCAAAGGGAAACTAAATATTCGCAAATTTAGATTAAGTGCAATTAAAATGCACACTAAAATTTGCAAATTTCATGGTTCAGAGATAATTTGAAATAAAAAATAATAATTTCTTGCATAATAATATCTCACCGTGCAATTAAAAAATCCTATAAATTCTGTCTATACTCAGCAGCTGCAACAATCAACAACTAATTATACTTCTGATTTATTTTTGTTGTTTTTATATGCGTTATAAGTTACAAGATGGGAGATGCCTTGATGTCATAAAGTAATTTTTTATTGCGTATATATCATAATGGCAATTAAAATTATGAAAAAATCTAGATCATTGCGCACCTTGCATAGGCGTATTATGTATTTCTTATTCCAGGAAACCATCATAGAGAAAAATACGCCTTGGGACTTTGGATATAATTTCTGTATCAAATGTTAGTTGAATATGGGCATGAAACTGAATTACAAACAGGGGGAGCACAGCTGAGCCGGTTTTTTATTGTGTATAATAGTAATTGACATTTTTATTCTTGATGCTATATAATGATGCAACTGATGTAAGTTGCAATTAATTATTTCAATGTAACTTGATGCATCTTGATAACATAAGAATCATAAGATATATTAACGCGTAAAATATTAGTTATATAACAACATATTGCGCTATAAGGCCCAAAGCCAACTTAAATATAAAAAGTATAGAGAGAAAAAACGGAAACGCAAGTACAAAGTTATAATATACAAAGGTATATGCTTATGGGCCTTACTGTGAGCTTTGCGCTTTTGCATCTATGATTCTATAGCTTAAAAATATTTTATTTTTCTGATGCTATCTTCTCATTTTTGGTTCAATAATATTTATGTTAAAATGTTATTTACAATAAAATATTTGTTGCTATATTTTAATATTAAACTGTTAAATCCGTTTATTTTTTATATCAAACGAAAATGATGATTTTCACTTAAAAATATCAAATTTTATCATTATAATATAAACAATTTTTTATTAAAATAAATATTTTCATTCCAATTTAAAAAAGAAAAAGAAATTAAAAATATGGGGTGTATTATTTAGTTAAAGAGTGTAACTGATATTAAATAATAAATCATTTATCTGCAAGACAAACTAAAATTATAAAAAAACTTTTGTCGTTTTATGCCAAACAAGAAAAAAAATGTCGAAGCTACGCGGAAGCGTCATTGAGACTTATGTACCAGGATGAAAAATTAAATACAAAGAGGAGGAAATGAAAAGATCAAAATTTATGGTGCAGATTATTCGCACAAGGCGGGAAACAATCGCAGGGAGCGGCCGTGTGGCACTTAAACACAAAGTCATTTTTATTGGCAGTTGGAACAGTCAGGTTCAGACGCCTGACTTCTAATAACTATGCTGAAAGACCTGTTTTTATGTGGAATTCCCAACCCAAAATTAAAATGCACTCACGCTAGTCCGGACTGTATCTTAAAATCCACTGCGTCGTAACGCTCGTTGTTAGTTTGTTTTTTTCTTGGCTGCGCTTTTATCGATGATGCCACCCTTGAATTTTACGCATTTAAGCTGAACCCACTCCTTCCCCTTGCAGCGTTTATTAACATACCTGATACCCAAACGTGTTTTAATTCTTCCTACATGCCTGAACTTGACATTGAAAACACACACGCGGGACTATCCTAAGCCGGCATCTCCACGAAGAAGCCGCGGGGGCATTTACTTAGTCAGTCTCGAGATCAACATGCGACTGCCCGGTGCGCTTTTGCTCGCCCTTCTCGTTTGTTTTTCGCGAGTGTTGGAAAATGGAGCTACGATAACTTTTCCAAATTCTTTCACCATGCGAGTGGAGATGGGCATCAAGGACTTTTTATATAGATTTCTCGGGACCAATGAAAGGGTTCAGGCAAGAAGACTGGCGGCCAAAAAAGTCATGGTAAACGCAATTTTCTTGTTTTTATTATTAGATACGATTAGATATTAAGATTCATTCTTTTTATAATTACATGTACTTGTTATTCACTATTAATAAGTTGTTGATCCCACTTAAGCAACTATTTTTCATTCTAGAATATAGGTTTTTGGCGCCTTTGCTAAAATGAGAAATATTAATTGAAGAATTGGAAATGCCTTTTACAAAATATAGTTTGTTATTTTTTATAGTTTCAAAATTTTAAGAAAAAACTTAAGAACACAATTTCTTGAGGCTTTATCTAGCTTGTGCACTCTGCACATTACAGAAAAATGTTTCCCCAATCCACATATAGCGTGCAAAAGTTATTATTGAATTAATTAAACTATTAATTTTATTTATTTTTTATATTAGAAAATGCAGCCTCTCTACAGCAATGGGCCGTTTCCTTGCAATGAAACTGCAAAATACCGATCTGCGTCAAAGCCCATAAGTGTCCACCAATTAATGCCCGGTGACATCGACGTGATAGCGGCCATGGGCGACAGTTTGACGGCAGGATTTGGAGCTTCGGCCACGATCCAGTGGCAAGTGCCCATTGAAAATAGAGGACTCGTCTGGAGCATAGGTAAAAAAATAATCTCGTTATTGTGAGATCTCCTGTATTTTCATAGACTGCTAAAACGCAAATTAACTTGTTTTTAAACGCGTCGCAAGCCTTCAAGGTTTTTTTATAATTTGTTTAAATTGGTCCCGGATGAATTTTACTAATTGGGCTCCCGATCAAGGGCGGATGATTTGCAAATTATTTATGACACTTTCGGTTCAACGCACTGCTGATTTAGATGGTTCAGTCAAAAAGTTATTTGAAGTGTTAATTCTATTTACAATACCAAAGAGCGCCTGCAAACATTTACACTTGCCAAAAAAATGGCATTGTCACTAACGACACCTTGAATTATTGTTACGGCCCTCCTTCGCTATTAGTTTTTAAATAGGTGCGCCAACATAATCAGAGTCTAGCACTGTCACTTATATACACTGACGCTCTTTGCACAATGGAATTTTATTATAATTGGCTGTTTGAAAATGAAAATTGCAGAGTAAAATTGGACCAAGCAAGGCAACAGTTACTCCCTTACTATATTTTGAAGGCCTTGGATTTAAATTAACAACATTACAAGAAGTATAGATCAAAATACTTGCATTTCTTCCTTTAAATCTTGATGGCGTAAATATTTAAATAAAATTTTTTTATAATTTCTTGAAGCCTATGAGCATGTCAAGGTCTTTACCAACGTAACTCGTAAAGGGTATATTTGCACTACACATAAATGTCGGCGCCGGTTTTAGTTTTTAGAGGGGCATTTTTACAAACTACTGCTTGTGAAGCTGTGCTCTTATTCACTACTTTTTAGTTTATTAAATGACAAATGACACACAATGAAGGCTATTTTAAATGATTATATTTGTTTTCCTCTCTTGTTATTTGATACTCGTGTATTTTTTTTTTTTTTTAAATTTATCAAAGTATTTGAACAGAGTGATTTCCTGGTGATAAACCAACAAACATTTCTGAATTTAAAAAGCATGATATTCTACTAATATTTGCAACGCTACCCTCTTCCCAATTATTTCCTTTTTGTACAACAGACGGTAGTTCGTCCACTCCAATGTCTCCAATATAAGCATTAAAAATTAGGATGACTCACTTTTTAAATTGTATTATATGTGTTTATTTTCTTGTAATTAATTTTTTCACAGTATTTAATTTTTTTTCAATTTTGCAATAAGAATCCATCAAACAAGATATCCTTGCGAAATAATAAATAAATTAGTTTTGTCATAGATGTTTGAATTATTTTTCTCTTAGGACGTTGACACCAAATAATCAATTTTCCGCAGGTGGTGACGGCACTTGGAGAAATGTCTTGACGCTGCCCAACATTCTGCGCCAGTTCAACCCAGCGTTAGTTGGATACTCAACTGGCGATGGGCCAGCTCACGCGTACGCGGCCGGCTTTAATGTGGCCGAGGGAGGCGCAACTTCCAATGAACTCGGATTCATGTCCAAGGCGCTAGTCAAGAGAATCAAGTCGCACCCAAAAGTCAACTTTGAAAAAGATTGGAAGGCAAATATCTAAATTTTGGCAAGGGTTGCTTTCATAGTTAAATTTAATTAAAAATATGGATTTTTGTAGCTTGTGACTATTTTAATTGGCAACAATGACATTTGCCTGAATATGTGCTACACTGATGAGCCCCTGGCTATTATCGCTCAGTTCAAGAAAAATTTGATTGACTCGCTAGATTACCTCAGAGACAACCTGCCCAGAACTCTCATTAATTTGGTGCCTTTAGGACGTAATACAATAATATTTCTCTTTTAGAAGCGATAATTAATGTTTTTTTTTTTTTTTTTTTTTAAATTAGGCATCGACAAGTTGCTGCACAAAATGAATTTGCCGCTGTCCTGTTATGCACCGCACAGAATATTCTGCCCTTGTCTCTTTGGACCGCGATTTGACAGGAAAAAAATACTTTACTCCGACATTGTGTATGCTCTGCAAAACATCACCTTCCAAGTGGTTAGTATTAGTAGTAGATTATTTGAAATCACTCAGAGAATTTAAATTTAATTTTATAGGTAGAGGAGGCCAGGTACAACAACCTAGAAACTTTTGCTGTTGTTTCGCAGCCGTTCACCGCAAACCTCTTTTTCCCTTCCTACATGAATACTTACGGCAACCCAATGACAGACACAACCCTTTTGTCGCCTGATTGTTTCCACTTGAGCCAATATGGATATGCGAGAGGTAAAAACAAAATATTTTTTTTTAAATTAATTTGAATAAATGCATGTTAAATTTTTTCAGCTGCAAACGCTTTGTGGAACAACATGCTAGAGCCAGTTGGCGAGAAGTCAATGGACTGGGCAGAGCCACTCGTAAATTTCAAGTGTCCAACCGAATCGTGGCCATATTTTTACACAAGTTTTAACTCAAACAGTATTAGGTATAATAGAAGTAGAGTTAAAAATTGAAAATATCACTGTTTGGTTTAATTTAAAATGGGTATTAAAAAAAAAAAAACAATTTAGAATCTCACAAAAAATGTCTCAAAATAGTTTTAAATGTATAGCTTAATTTTGTAAAAAATAAACACATATTAGAAAAATACAAATTTATAAAACATTTAACTGAAACACCTAAACAGTTTAAAGAGTTAATTTTACACTTTTTGGAAATTTATTTAACTCCACGAATTCTCCCTCAGGTGATAAATTGAGCGTTAAAAATAAATGGGTAAAAAGTAAAAGTGGCGTGGTATGTGCATTTCTAATTGAGTTCAGTGACGATAAACCTTACACTATCATTACAATGGCTTTGATAAATGTAAGCGCTACCCGTTTCCTATTATTTGCGCTGGCTGTGGCACCATTGCCGATCTTTTGCCTTATAAACCCTTACCTCAAAGCTCACCCCTTAGTAGATCACAAGCAAATACTCGAAACGGAATCAGAGGGACAGCTAAAGCAAGCGTACTATGAGACGGTCATTGGAACCGACGTCAGCAGTGACATTCGAAGGTTAACGAAGGCCAGGGCACGAGGAGTGAGAACACAAAATCGGGGTAAAGACCAATAATTAAAATTTAATCAAATTTGTTGATGAATTTCAGAAGGTGCAACCGTTTTACTCAAAACCATTTCCTTGCAAAAATACATCTTGGTTCAAATCTCCGATTCGACCAACAAGTGTCCACAAATTGATGCCGGGAGATATTCAGGTTGTAGCTGCCATGGGGGACAGTTTGACCTCTGGAACGGGCGCCACGGCAATTTCAATGTTTGATACGTTGATCGAGAATAGGGGGTTCTCGTGGAGCGTTGGTAAAATTAAAATTTAATAGCAATTGCGAGTTTTCAAAATCAATCTAATAGTTTTTCCTACCACATTCTTTAAATTATTCAGCTATTTAATGTATTTCTTTTAATCAAGATAATTTATTAATTCCGGGTGCAATTTTTCCAATTTTTTAAATTAAATAAAAATTTTGATCATCAATTTTTTTTATGCGCACAATTTTACGCTAAAAAATCCTCCCTTATTTTAACCTCAATTTTTCATTTGTGACGAAGCATCTGATCATATCAAAAATGAACAAGAGTAAATCAATTTTAAATTAATATATTATTTTTGTAAAATTCTAAGAGGTTTTCTCTCCGTTTTCTTTTCTCACTCACCAAGACGTCCATTGAAATTCCAGCAAATCTCCTTAATTTTCAGGTGGCTTTGGCACCTGGCGGGACACTTTGACTGTGCCTAACATCCTGCGAATCTACAATCCGCACCTCGTTGGCTATTCAGTCAGAACAACAACCAGTGTTGATGGCAGGGTAGGGGGTGCGGCCTTCAACGTTGCAGAGGCAGGCGCCCTCTCCCGCCACATGTTGTACCAGGCCAAGGTCCTCGTGGAGCGAATCAGAGGATCCGACAGTGTTGATTTTTATCGCGACTGGAAGGTTTGGTCTTTGTGATGATTTTGTGCCGATTGCTGATTTTATTTCGCAACAAACAACCTCAGCTCGTGACGCTCATGGTTGGCAACAATGACATTTGCTCGGAAATGTGTTACCTGAAGAACCCTAACATCATCGTGGACGTCCACTACTGGAGCATCAGGGATGCCCTGGACTACCTCAGAGACAACCTGCCGCGAACTTTTGTCAACGTCGTACCAACCTCCAGTGAGTACAATACATATTTATTTAGTTAAGAATTCGTAAACACATGTTGAATTTTCCAACATTGCTTGCCTAAATGAAATGGATCAAAATATTCTGGAAAATGTGTTCACTTGTTTGTTTACATTCTGAATTCGGTGTGTTTTGCAAATTCTTTGAAATTTTTTATGACACAGAAGTGGCCTATCTTCCAAGCGTCCGATTCCCAAATTCCTGCTACTTGACCCACACGATTTTTTGCTCATGCATTTTCGGCCCAAAATACAGGGCAAATCGAGAATTTTACATCAGCATCTCTGACAGGCTCCAACAGGCCACAATTGATGCGGTAAAAACTTAACTATTTTCATAAAGCATTGGCTAAACGTAAATTTCAAATGGAAAATTTGTCAGGTGCACGACGGCGGCTACAGCTGGAAATATGAAACTTTTGCCGCCGTCACGCAGCCGTACCTGGTGAATTCAATTTTCAGATTCGTGGCCACTCCAGCCAACAACTTCCAACCGCTTGATATTATGAAGTTCACCTCCCCTGACTGCTTCCATTATAACCAATTCGGATATGCAATAAGTTTGAACGCAAATCATTTTAAAATTAAACAAAATCTATTAAAATATATTTGCAGCGGCGAATGCCATGTGGAACAACATGCTTCAGCCCATAGGACAAAAGCATTCAATGGAACCCGATGAAGTTTTCTTCCATTTTCACTGCCCAACTTTCAAACATCCTTATTTTTTTACTGGTAGAAACAGTAAAATTGTTTCCCAATTAAAAAAAAAACGTAATTAGTTTCTTTATAAAAATTAAAGATAAAAGGAAAAATTGTACAAACGTAAATTTCAGCGTCATTAATTTTCTTGTTTCTACTTCCTGTTTATTTTTGATAAGATTAAGACTTTTGAAGGTTAGAGTTCTACAGTCGCACGTGTATTTTCCAAAAATGCGCTAAAACCAAGGGTAATTATCACGCATGCTGTCAACCTTGTGCCTTTTGCATAATATATTATTTTTTTATCACATTTTGTGGTGTTTCCCAGCATTTTCCTCACAGGGAAGGGGAGAAGAAAAAGCAAACTTTAATGCATCAATTTTCTTTTGTAACTCAAACATAAATTGAACAATTTTTTTATTGAACATATGAATAGGGTCCGTCGCATTTGTACATCATATTTATTTTGTGAATATCGCCGACACTCATTCGCTCTCGCTGCCCAACTCGAACCCCAGAAGCCTGTAATGATCATGAATTGATAAGTGAAAATTATCATTTGGGGTTTTAAACAATAACACATATTAACATTATCAGCAATATTAAATTCTCAAATAAATCATTCTTAGACAAACAAAATTGTAAAATGATAAAGAAATTTTTTTTTCGGTGGTAATTGATTGTTTTTTTTTTCAATCAGCTTGATTTTTTTTTAATCAATTAATCGAATAAATAAGCATAACCTTTGTCCGGAGGGTTGGTTTCCCATTGGAGCTGAACGCCGCCGTCGAGTAGTGCATGACGCTCTCGTAGTCGTAAGGAATCTGCGAAAACGCAATCGAGGCGGAGATCTTCTTGAAATTCTCTTCGCGGCCCTTTTCCACGTTTTCCCACAGGATGTCAACGTACTGGTCCCTCTCGGCTCGGTTCTGCTCGTGCAAGAATCCGACCGTGTGCATCAGCTCGTGCAACACGGTGCCCACTTTGGCGAGGCACGCCGGCGCCTGCAGGTTCACCGACTGCCGACCGCCGATGCGACCCACCGAGGCCCAGCACCCGCTGCTGGAACTCTCGATGGTCACGTAGTCAGAGTCGCGACCGTTCCAGGGAACGAATCGCACGCAAGTCAATTCGTGGTAGACGTTCATCGCCTGGTAAATAATATCCACATATTGTGGCGCTGGAAATTCAGAAATTATTTAAATTAAATTAAATTTATTAATTTGGATGGTAAAATTTATATTTCGTGTTGATTTTTCTGAAATTAGGAGAAATTTTTTGTATGTTGGCAGAGAATTGATTTTTAATTAAGAGTTGAAATTAAAATTGGCATTAAAATTCTGATTAAATAATTTTTTTTTACTTTGTTCTCTAGCACGGTTGAAATTTATGCTGTTGAAAATAAAAAGTTTAAAAGTAAGATTGAAGTAGGTTATTTTCTGAAAAAGAAAAATTATTAGTCTAGATTTTAAATCTTTTAATATGCTGATATAAGTGATATTTTTATAACATGGTGTTTACGTTCTAAATTATGTATTTTTTTCTTACATAATGCAATTTGTAAGATGTGAATTGAAAATTTAATTATTTAATGTTTTTAATCACATATTTTAAAAATATTGGTCTAAACAAAATACAATTAAACAATACAAGTCAATTTCAGTTAATTTCAATGAAAGTTCATATTATTTGAATTCAACTTTCTAAATAAAATTTTCATACGAAAATGAAATTAATCTAATTTTGCTAAAATCCAAGTTTAAACTTTTAACGTGCTATTTTTTAAATTTTTTTTTAAAGAATTAACACTATAATTCTTTACCAATGTCAGTTGAAATCATGAAGGGTATCCGACCTCTTGACCATCGCGACGAGGTCGCAACCAAACCATTTCTGCCCAACATTCCTGGCACCAGAATGTCACCAGCCGCGTAACTGCCCAACTCCTCTGGATTGATGGTGTCGGTTTTCGGGTCGTACTTTGCCACCCTTTCGCCCGTGGAGTTGTCAGGGCGGCCGTACATCCTTTCGGCGAGAGCGCCGAGTTGCGGTTTGAGGTCGGGCGCGTTTTTGTAAGTGCTCCACTTCTCGAGCGGGGCGGCCGTGCAAACGGCCACGCAGGCGGCCACCACCAGCACCAGGAGACGGAACATGACTGAGTGCGGAAGGTGCGGGGGCGCCTCATTTATCGCGCGCAGGAAGAAAAATTAAAAGCGCCAACGAGGGTGCTGTCAAGGACGAGAGCCGCGATACCGGCCTAATGAGTTCTTTTAAATTTTTATTCACTTTCCTGCAAGTTGTCATTTTCTTGGTGGCCAATGTCGTGTGCTGCGATAGCAGTGGGAGGATCGCAGAAAGCAGTGTGACATTTCCTGGGATTTTCAGCTAATGATTATAAATGACTGACAATGGACTTCACATTCAAGCCTATCAAATTTGTTGCGATTGCACCCGTCAAGAGAAAGAAGGATTTATTTGTGAGATAGATTATTTGAGTGTGCTTATTTTAAAGAGTTTTTAATTATTGAGTCTGACGTGTGGTTTAAACTATTTATCTTTCTTTATCAGTACATGTACAGGAAAATATAATTACTAATTGTAACAGGAAAAGTAGAAAATAATAAACGGAAACAAAGAAGAATAATGGAAAAAAATTTACTTGAAACATAGCACAAAATGGAAATGTTACTGTAAAATTTCATTTTCAAAGTGGTAAAAAAAAAATTATGTGCATCTTAAAATCACAAATTCAAACAATATCAAAATTTTGTGTAAACTGAATTTTTTGAGTTTATTCACTTAAGTATGAAAATACATAATACAACGTTTGATTTATTTTTTATTTTTGGGGTGACCGCCGAAAGTGTGCCACCTATAAAGTTAAACGCAAATTTAATTTTATCCCTTACATGCAGGAAGCAATATTAAGTTACCTCTGACTTGAGTGCTGCCTCCCTTAAAGACGCTTCTTGCAAAGCAGCTCGCACCTCTACCAAAATTTTTACTTTCTGGTTCAGCTGAGAACACAATTCTGATCGCTCCCTTTTTAATTGAGCTGTTTTAAAATATTTAAAGATTTGTTTTTGTTTTTTAATTTTTACTTACAAACTTCATTTTCTAACGAAAGCTTCCTTCTCAATGCTGATTGCAGTTTCTGACTGGTTTCTGCACTTGCAGATTCCGCAGAGCCATTCTGAAAATTTGCTCTAATAGAATATTATCAGCTATAAAATTAAATAAATTTACATCTCGCGCATCCCTGAGTTTCTCTTGCAATTTCCGGACGTGCTGTCCAAGCATCAAAACCGATCTTTGAAGCTCCTCTTTGGACATACCGCCATCGTCACTGCTATCTCCTCTCTAATTAATTATAATTTAATTAATATGCTACAACAAGTTTGAACTGCATACATAACCATTTCCATCAGAAGTGACCAGATCGTCTATTTTGAGATTCAGTTCCAAATTTGCAGCTTCGAGACGTGCGATTTTGCTTTGCATCTGTACTGCCGCCTCTCTTTGGGTCTCGTACTTCCCTCTCAAAGTGGCCAGTTCCGCCCTCAACCGAGGGACGTCTTCAGATACCCTTTTGTGGTGCTCCAACTGCCGTCGCAGAGAGGCGCACTCTTCTTCACTTGAGGCCAATTTCATCCTCATTTTGCTCATTTGCGCCTCAATGGGAGCCGGCCTGTTTGAAGATTGAGATTTTTTTCAATTTTTACTTAATTTTATTATATTTTTTTTTAACTGAGCTATTATGTTGACTGCCTTGGATTTTCTCCTTAATTGCTGATCCAGTAAAATCTTCTCGCGTTCCAAACGCTCGATCAAAGCTCTCAACGCCTGGTTGCTCTCTTTAAGTTTTTTAGCTGTCGCCTCTGATTCGTCTAATTTTTGTTTTAACTTGTCACATTTTGCCTGCAGATTTTTCCTTTCCTCCCACCTTGATACAACTTCACTGGTCTAAATTTAATATGATAAAAATGCTGTTGTTAAAAAATGATAATTCTATGCATTCAAACGCACTTTTGCTTTACTCTGGTCCAGATAAATCTGCTCTCTGGTTTTAAATGTGTCAATTTCCTCCTGGAGCTGCTTGACTTGCGTTTGCAGCTTGCCAATAATAGCGGCCGCTTTCGAGTTGTCAAATCTGGGCTGCATAGGTGGTTTCTCAATTATCCTCTGAGCAGGTTCGATCAAAATCTTTGATGTTTTTTCCCGTGGTGAGCTTTGGGACCGTCTTCTTTCCGAGACCTACCAATTTTTTTAATTATTAAAGGGTAAATATGTAATTTTGGTAATTTGCTAACTTTAGACTGCAGCTTTTTAATCTGTTCCTGCATCTGAGCGACCATTTCTCGCAAATTATCCACTTCCTGACGTGACCTTTGGAGCTCAGGGTGTGTACGCGTCGAAGTTAGTTCTTTTTCTGACATTTCTGTCTGTATATGAAAAAAAATTATCAACCTTGCATTTTAAATATACCTAGCTATGCAACCTGCTCTACGATGTTGTTTCGCAGGTTGCGTAATTCAGGCTACAGTATAAAATTTATTCAATTTTTTTTTCTTTAATTAATTTTTTATGATGAAAATTCATAAATAATAGAGCACACTATAATTACCTCGGACTTTTCAGCAACTCTGCTGCTACTTGATAATCTGCTGACAATTGCTTGACTCACTTCCTCTTCATACCTTCCGTTACAAAATGAAAAAGATATTTTGTTTTCTTACAATTTTAATTTTTTAAATCACCTGTCTTGAATTGCTTGCAGTTTGGTTTGTCTTGCTTCGGCCAAATCCTTCCACCGCTGCATTTCGCTGCTCACAGACCTCAATTGTCCAGCTAAAGTTGCGGCACTGTGGTTGGACACTCTGATTTCGTCCTCCAGAGTGTGAACTTGTGTCAGCAGCTTGGTGATTGTTGGCCCTTGCGATATTTCAGGCGAGACTTGTTCCATTACTCTACTCCCTTGCAGCCTAGCAAAAAATTAATTATATCAAATGTTGCATACATTTTTTATTACTTCGCCATAGAGTTTTGCAGCTCAATAAGTTGTCGCCGAAGTTCTCTGGTCATCTCAGAATTGTCATCGTTGGCTTCTTTCAAACGCTGCCGTGCACGAGTAACAGCTCCCTCCTTCAGGGACACAAGCTCGGACAAACTGGCCACCATTGCCTATAAAAATATTTATTTTAGAGTTTCAAACTTCAATATTTTAATCACCTCAAGGGCTAGTTTAGCCCTAGAATCGCCTTGTTGCCCATCCATCATTCTTTCCAAATGAGAAATTCTGTCCTCTTTCATTTGCAGCTCTTTTTTCAAAACATCCACGTTGTCATTCAGCGAAGTGAAAGTTCCTCTTCTGATAAACTTTTTATTTGGGTGCTTTTCTTTTGACTGTTCCCGCGCAGCATCCAGTTCCTCAACCACCAAATCAGGTTCTTTGGACTTTTCTTCTGCTGGCTTAACAAATCCACCTCCACCGTCAACATATTTTTCATACTAAATTGAATTAAAAATTTTTAATTCAATCTTAAGAGAAATTAAGAATCTCACTTCCAACAGCATTAGTCGCTGTTCCCAATTTTTTTCCAAAGCGAGCCTTTCGTCCTCAAGAGATCGAGCGTGATTTTTTAGGTTCAGAACTTGGCATTTCAACTCCTCACATTCCTTTTCCAACTTTTCAGCTTTCCTTGAGCTCTCCAATTCCTTTCCAAACATAATTATAAATTCGACTTTTTAATAATATTTTTAATACACACCTTTATCCGCAAATGAACATTTCTTGTATGCCATTCTTGCAGCTGCTCAGGCTGGGAATTTTTGTTTTCAGTTTCTGAACATTCAAGCTTTAATTTTTCCCGTTCAAGTTCTATGCAGTCGAGTTTTGAGTTCAGCTCATTTTGCTGATTTTGTAATTTTTCCACGTCCTCCCTTGCTGCATTCAACCACCTTGTTGCCAACTCAAACGTAGAGAGCGGAACACAAGCAGTATGCCGCGAGCAAATTGACACCAGTTTGCCTTTCAGATTTCTAGAGGTATCAAACAAGTATTAATTTTTACTCAGTTTTTACAAAACAGAGATAATGACCAACCGTTCTCTTTTATGCAGTTCTACTGAGCGATCAATCAATTCTTTTTGCAGTTTGTTCAAAACAACGTCCAATTCCACACTGCGTCTCTGTTGCTGTAGCTCTTTTTTATCGCTCTCTTGCAATTTGAATTTTAAATTTTCTGACTCCAGTCGAAGAGCCAGAATATCTTCGGTCATGCGACCTAACGTCGCTTGCAAGTCACCAGAGCTTTGAAGCTCTTGGTTTAGTTCTCTCATAGCGTCCATTTCAAAATTTCTGTTGTTCTGCAAGTTCTGAAGGGACTCAATTTGTTTCTGCGCTGATACAAGAGACGTCTCAAGTTTTTCAATTTTAGCAAAGTCCTCCTGTAATTATTAATTTTGAAGTTGTTCTTACAATTCGCCACTTTTTAAACCTACACGAATTTCAACGTTTTGCTTTTGCTGCATTATGGGCAACTCCAAGTCTTTGATTGAGTATTGCTGAGAGAGCATCTGTTCAAATTCCCTCTTTTCATTTTCCAATTCAATGACTTGAGCTGTTTTTAATTTTATTATTATCATTTTTTTTTTTTAATTTAATATTTTACCTTTCGCAAGTTGATACATTTTTTCCGCATGCTCAGCTTTTTTCGCGATTACCGCCTCATTAACTTCCAGCGCACTAATTTTTTGAGCCAGTATTTGTACCTTTTAAAATATTTTTAAAATTTAAAATTATTATTTTTTATCAAAAAACCATAACTATTGTTACTTGTTGATCAACATCCGGAAACTGCTCTTGCGCCTGCAGAACGTGGAGACAAGCTTTGTCTTTTTCTAACTCTTGAACGAGATTTTTAACTTGCGTTTCAAGCTGTGCAATTTTTTCTAGATGGTTTTGCTCAGCTTTGCTGTCATCGGTCTAAAAATGCGCGATATCAGTTTTAAAATCTGTCCAGAATTGTGTCTTCTTACTCCTCTCATTGTGTCCAGCAAGCATTTTCTCAGTGCTTCCGACGTCTTTGCCAACTCTTGTTGTGTTGATCTGAACTCATCCGCAGGAACACAGCTTTCAAGTAGAGCGGCCAATTTGTTATTCTCATTTCTTAACAAAACCTTCATACAAATAATAAAATAATAATGCAATATTAATAAAGAAAAATTAACCTCATTTTCTCTTAAATTAGCAATTTCTTTCTCCAGTTTTGCCTCACATTTGATGGCTTCGACAGATTTATTTTCCAAATCCTCACTGAGCCTCTTTCTTGCAGCCTCCAGGCCGTGACACTTTCTGCAAGATTAAATTTTAACCTTTCTTAATTCCTGAAAATAGAAGCAAAATATTTTATTTGCCTCAGCGCAAATCTCTCAGCTATTCTTTGCGTTGCACATTTTGCAGCACAAACAGCGACAGAATGATTTTCTTCCTCCAAGTGCCGCTTGTACTCTTCAATAGAACCCTCCAAATCGCTCATTTTTGCACTCAACTCCTCATCGTGTTCTTTCCTAGAATGTGCGATTAGCGGCAAACTTTTTGACACCTCTTTAAACAATCCCTTCAGATCATCTTGCAAGGTGTGCATTTTAGACTTCCATTCTTGATGTAATTGCTAAAATATAAAAAAAATAATTAGTCTACGTTGATTATTAAAAATTTTATATAACTTTTTGTGGCTGAAAATCAAAGTTTGTCCTTTTCAAATTTGATGGCCCTATATTCGTATTGGACGTTGCAGCGCTCCCAATGTTTTGTTCCAATAGACTGCCAACTTGCTGTTTCCACAAATTCTCTTGTTCCCTTTAAATTAATTAAGTTTATTTAAATTTTATGGGAATGTATTTTAAAATATTTACCTAGAAATCCTTAACTGCTCCCTCAGTTCTGAAGCAACGCCTTGGACATTATGCAACTGGGCCTGCAGCCTCATTGCAGGGTGGTACCATCCGGCCACATGTCGAGAATCCAAGGCCTCTAAAAGTCGTTCTAGGCAGTTTGATTCCAGATGCACATCACTGTTGGCTTATATTTCAAATTTAATTAATAGATAAATACTTCTGAATTTTTAAGTCATCTCAAACCATCTTGGTTTCTGATGCTTTCCAGAATTTCGTGCATCCCCTTTCGCAGACTCTCGTTTTCTTCAACAATAAGTTTAAAGTCAATTTGCTCGCTTTCCCTCTGCAGCGATTGCTTATCGTCTTGATCCAAAACTCCTTTTCCCTTTCTAGCTTCGCGGAGCTGATTTATTATATTTATTAAAAATGGGATAAAATATTTCAATTAAACCAACTTGAAGTTTGAGTGTAACTTTCTCTTGCTCCAATCCCGCCACTTGTTTTAATAGAGACTCTATTCTTTGCCGTTCGCTGGCCCTTCTATCTCTCACGCCACTGATGTCAACCTCCTCGTCGGCAATACCAAATCGCTCTCTTTGGATTAAGCGATTATTTAAATCTTAAATAAATGTTCAAATAATTCTACCTGAGTGCCAAATTTTGGTCGGCAATCTCGTCTAGACTGGCTTGGAGCTGATTCGTCGTTTTTATCAGACGCGCAATTTCCGCGTCCCTGACCGCCAAATTCCTTTTCATCTCCCGCGATTCGGCCAAAGCTTCTGGCAGGCCAAATTCTCCTTGCTCCAGTTTTTGTATCTGAGTCGATAGCTCAGTCACCTTTGTTATGATTATTTTTTTAATTTGTTCCAACGATTATCGAATTTAATTTACCTGTTCTCCTCTTATTAGGGCATCTCTCTCAGCCTCTTCAATTCTACTTTCAAGCGTTCTCTCTCGCTTGACTGCCCTTTGCAGTTGTTGCCACAGCTTTCTGGATTCGCCGTCACCCCTGAAATTAAAATTCAATATAATTGTGGTCAACAAATTTTTTCACATTACTTGTTGCTTCGTAGTTTTTCCAGGGCTTCGGTGCTCTCTTCTAAATCCTTTGTTGCTTCTGAAAGACGCGTGCTGAGTTCGTTCACTTGCTGATCTCTTATAGCCATTGACTTGTTTGATGAAATTGCAATTTTAGTACATTAAATCACAAAATTTAAAATATTTTCACCTGAGTGAGAGCAGAAACTGTTTCTTGCAAATGAGCATATTGTTCTGGCCTGGAAAAGAGCACTTGCTGTCGTAGCTCTGAGATTTCGCCATCCTTCTTTTCCATCAAATTCTAAAATTTTAAAATTATGCTGATGAATTCATACTTTTTTATATTTTTGATTGTGAACTACCTTCCACGTGTCCACCCTGCTTTCCATTGCATGCTGAAACTGAAGCAGTTGTGAATCAAGCAGACTTCTTTGCTCAACCAATTCTGATATTTGTCTTCGCAGGCTTTCGATCTCATCTTTTGAATCTCCAAACCGATCTAAAATATTTTGTATATTTTTTTAATAAACCATTATTTTGTTGCTAAATAATTATCACTTTTTAATTCCAAATTGATTTTCTGGCTGTTCGTGAGATCTGCCGATGTTTCAGCCAAAGCCTCTGTCGCCTCAGCCAGCTTGTCGCGCAGGTTTGACAAATGCTGCTTCAGACTAGCGTTCTCAGCCTCCGTATTCTTTTGTTCAATGGGAATTTGAAATTAATTATCATTCGATTGTTTGATTAGTTTTACCTCCAAGTCTGATAGCAAACTGCCAATGTGCTCTGTTTGCAACTCTACAGTTTTCTTCATTTTTTGCTTTTCCTTCTCTGCCCTATATTCGTCCTCCTTTCCCAAACCACATTAAAATTTTTCTCATATTTTTGCAAACGAAAAAAAACCTCGGTGTCCATCATAGGGTCCTTTCCTTTGTTTCTCCTCCTCAAAACCTCTAATTCGGCCAAAAGCTCTTTATTTTGCTTCGACAACCGGGCCGCTTCTTGCTTTGCCTCACTTGCTTTAATTTTATAAACACCAATATAATACATAATTTGTCCAAAACATCTCAGACAAACCTTTGCGGGCCCTTTTACTTGACGACGCCTGATTTTCAAGCTCATCATATTCCTGCCTTATTTTTTCGATGGTGGCTGCGTGTTCATTTTTAATTTCTTCAATCTGCCAAATGATTATATTAATTGATATTTCGTAGTCGCAGTACAAAAAAAAATTGCCGACTTGCCTGATTTCCACGGAACTGGAGTAATTTTTGCGCCAACGCAAAAACTTTTTTTAACTCTTCGTCCGTCGCTTCTGCGTCCACCTGACATTTTGAAAGTTGCGAGCACAACTCTTCTTTACTGTCGTTGTTCAGCTCGGGAAAATTAATGTCAATATAATAGTCCCAATCCATTTTACTTTAAAATTACAAAAAATAGAAAATGATCAAACAATTTCAATCTTCAGTGAAAAAAGTTATTAAGATAATGTTGAGTGGCCTGCTAACCATTGTTCAGTCTCGCCCCACTTGTTTTGCACTGGGGTTGACTCTCTTTGTGAGGGCGTGCTTGCAGGGCAGGTGCGAGTAACTCCTTCCCCCTACATACCGTCGTCATGGTCACCGCGTAAAAACACTGGGCACGTGCGACTTAAAGTTATTAAATTTTTGATAAACTTTTGATAATTTCGATTTTTTTTTTTTTAATTTTCTCCAATAAATGAACTTCTTTTAAAATTTCCTCTCTTACTTTCATTTTTTTTTAATTTAGTTTGGTAAACTAACAACAATATTAATCCTTTCGTTAATTTTTCTACTATCAGTCTGTATCTGTACTATGAAAATAAAAATTGAACGTTTATTAGACCTATAATTAAATTGAGCAACAAACCCCCTAGTCTTAAAAATACGTTGATTTTTATCATGATTTACACCAAAAACGAGAAAAGAAAATTAAATTAAGTCCATGCCGAAGACATGTTTCAAATGAAACTTTGCTGTTATTAAACATTTTCAAATTTAAGGACAACTATTAAAATAAAATTGCACGTTTATTAGACCTTCACTTTAAATTGAGCAATGCACCCCTTAGAAATAAAATTTTGATGATTTTTCAATGTTTTATACCAAAAGCTAGAAAAGAAAATTAAAATAAGTCCATGTCGAAGACACGTTTCAAATGAAACTTTGCTGTTATTAAAAATTTTCAAATTTAAGGACAACTATTAAAATAAATTTGCACGTTTATTAGACCTTCACTATAAATTGAGCAATGCACCCCTTAGAAATAAAATTTTGATGATTTTTCAATGTTTTATACCAAAAGCGAGAAAAGAAAATTAAATTAAGTCCATGCCGAAGACATGTTTCAAATGAAACTTTGCTGTTATTAAACATTTTCAAATTTAAGGACAACTATTAAAATAAAATTGCACGTTTATTAGACCTTCACTTTAAATTGAGCAATGCACCCCTTAGAAAAAAAAATTTGATGATTTTTCAATGTTTTATACCAAAAGCTAGAAAAGAAAATTAAAATAAGTCCATGTCGAAGACACGTTTCAAATGAAACTTTGCATGCACCCCTTAGAAATAAAATTTTGTTGATTTTTTAATTATTCATATCAAAAGCTAGAAAAGAAAATTAAATTAAGTCCATGTCGAAGACATGTTTCAGATGAAACTTTGCTGTTATTAATCATTTTTAAATTTTAGTATGTATACAAAAATTAATTTTTTCATTTTGGGTTTGTATTATGCAATGAAACAATATAATTAGAATTCATCATTTCAAAAATCTCATCTTCATTTTGTTGCTCTTTGTACAAAAAGTACTACACCACATATTGCTCTGTTCTGTATATGATCTTCTAAAATACTACAAAACGACAAAATAAGGCTATAAAAATCTCACATTATTATACTTTTTTTTCAAGCATCACACAAATTGTCTCAAGTTCTATCTGAAGCGCAACTAGTATGTATTTTGTAAATTAATGTGCGTTTTTTAAAGTAACACCTTAAATGAGGTCTAAAATAAATATTTACAATTTGCACGGGATCAATTAATGGTGCTCGACCATCAATCATCAACCGCACTCAGGCACACAGATTTTCACTTATTTCAGAGTCATAAAACAGACTTTTCACAGCTGCGATTCCTCCTTTAAATTCTGACACAAGTTAGACTCTATCTTGCTTCTCTCTGTTTGCACAAATTCGTCTCTACTCTCGGCCCGGAACAGTCCACAGTCCTCATTTAATTTATGAATTATTTGCCGTCCAGGGGCGCACACCTGCAGACGCAGCAAGAGGGGAAGAGGAACCAGTCCATGAAGATGCCCTTGCAGTCGTTGTCAGGGTCGTAGGCCAGCAGACGGTGCCACTTGTACTTCTGCTCGCAGCCACAATCGCCGAGACAGCGTTTTGTCTGCACTTTTCTGAAATTCGATAAAGATCAGTTGGTCATTCTTTTTGTTATAAAACGGACAAAGCTTACGAGCAAACTTCTTGGTGGATGGCTTGCTCAAAATGCTGTGTGTTGACTATGGCTCTAATTTTTCCAGCACTATTTGAGGCCCAGTAGGGGGTCACAATTTCCACTTTGGACTCGCAGGAATCCAACCTACAATTTTACATAAAAAAATACACATTTTAAAAATCAATCAATGAACAAAATAAAAAGAAAATACAAACAAAATTCAATTAATAAATTGTAAATTTTGAAGAAATTTTCTACTCTATACTTTTTTAAATTACCGATTACTTTAGTTTGATTTAATAAATTATGTTTTGTTAGAATTTAACTTGAAGAATTAAACACATTTCCTTAGAAGTTGGACAATAGTGTTGTCAGAAACTTTAAACGCACCTTCCACTTTCGCTGGACTGGTTAGTCCTAAATGGTCCTGGGCCATTGGGCCCTGAGGCGGATGAAGAAGTACCCTGCTGGGACTGTCGTGACTGCCGCGCCTGCGCGGCGAAGTAAGAGTCGCCCGGCGAAGGGGGTGGAAGGCCCCCGCCAGGTTTACCAGCCGCCTCTCGTTTCACGGTGCGGCCTTTTGGTTTGAAGATTTCTTGTCCTGGACCTCCTTGTTGCGACGGCGGTCCATACTCTGGCGTTGTTAGAAACTCGCCGTACATTCGTTTCATCAACGCTTTGTTTTCGTCTATGAATCTCTCGATGCGATCACTGAAATAAGAAACAAAAATTTTTAGTTTAATAAAGAATATAAATTAAGTTAAATTTTAATTCTTTATTTAAAAATGGTGGAAATAGTTTCGCGGTAAAAACTTTGTTTTAAGAAAAATCTAATAAAACAAGAAAGTTATTGCTTAATGCTTTTTTACAATTGTTGATTATTTTTTCAGTTTTTAGATTGTTCATTTATTGAAAAACAATTTATTTGAAAGAATTTGAATTGTTGGACAAAACAAAATGAATTCTCTAAAACTTCTGTCTTAAAAAATAATCCTCCGCAGTATATTATATGTGAGGAAAGGTGAATAATAAGTGTGCAGAATATAAATGTGTAGAAAGTGCAGGTGAACCTTCCACAACACTCGACCCCTGACCTTTGCGTACACACCGGCGGCAGCGGAAATTAATTGCGCGCACGAAAATTATTTGAGGCCGGTTTTATCCGCCGCTCGTGTTTCAGCGTAATAAATTATGTCAGTGGCATTTTTCAAATTGCAAATACGGAGAAAATTTAATTCTGCTTGTATAAGTGAAAGAATCGTCTTTCAGCAGGTACACACACAAGTGGCTGGGCTAAAGGAAATGGCACCGAGAGGATTATTCATTTGATGGTCGTGCGAAACGAAAGGCGCGCGCGTAATAAATCGGAGGCGTGCTTTAATTGATGCAATAGTGCCGCGCGCGGTTGTTAAAAGATGATTTCTGCTTCTTTTTCTTTTCTTGGCGGCGCGCGAGTGCCCATTAGGAGCCCATTTTAATAAGTGGAGGCTGCGAACGAAGAGTGGCAGGGCGACAACCCGGCCAACCTTGTGGATCCATCAAGGTCTACCACGCCTTTGAAATAACACTTGCTGCCAAACTAACGCGGGAACGAGCGCACCTTGGATATTTAAATGTGCCACTGATGAGTTAGAAAATTGGCGTGGTGCGAAAATTATTATGCGAATTCGTTTCTGCGACTGCCATTTTCAGCATTATTTTCTCTCTTGATGGAATCACCGTCGAATACTAAAAAGGACGAGATAACTCTTTTTAACTCGTCACGCATACTAATCACATTTGTCGCTTGTCACTTTTTGTTTACAATTCCGTAATAAATTTTGTATTTTCCAAGAAAGAATAGAATGGTCACTTGCAGATTTTTAGTGTAATCAATGCAAAATCGCTAGTGTAATTGAGGAAAATTAAAAATATTTTAAACTAAATTATAATTTTTAATTTTTTTTTATATAAGTATTTTAAAACTTCTGAAATTAAAACAGTTTTTTAGTGGCCTCATTTAACTAATCCTTGTTACTTAATTTTAATAATTATCATCCTCTATAAAAATATTATGCTTATTATTAAATATAAATCACTATTAAATATAATATCAAGTCAAAAGTACATAAAATTGCAGACATTTATAGTAAACGACTGCAATTTTATTTAAATAAACTAATTTCAAATTATCATTTTTCTCATGAAGTAGAGCTGCAATTCTTTATTTAAAAACTTTAATTGACGTCCCAGTAGAATCAAATAAACATTTTCCTCGTCAATTAAAACGTGCAATTCGCTCCTAACTCGATCAGTTTGCCTCAACTAATTTGTGTTGACAGCAAGAGTATCCGGATTCCCAAGAGCAGGAACTAGAAAAACACTGCTCAAGTAGAGACAAGTGCCCGTTCGATCGACCCGTACTTACGTTGAGTGAATAAAGCGATAAACAAGCGATTGACTCACACGGATGGTCTCTGAAAATACACATAAATTTGCTGCCATGCATGATTCGGTAATAAAAAGGGAGTCACCGCGATGTTTGTGAATTCAAAGTTCTCTTCATCTTGACGTCACCCTCGCGTCATTCGTTTCCACCCGAATGGAAAACATGAGCTAGGGTGGACTCGGGAAAAGTGCTTAATTTATGAAACATCCGCGACGCAAATGGCACATTAAGGAATTCTTTCAGAGTTATCGAACTTTTTAGGATGTGAGGACTGAAGAAGAAGAGAAAAGCTCGTCACGAAAATTCAACCTTCGTCTACACTTAGCAATAATTAAGCCTTGAATTTATTCATCTTCGATTATTTGTCACAAAAGAGAGGTTCTTTTGAAAGTGGATTTGGAAGAACCGTGTCGACCAGGAAAATTTAACCACATATAGAAGAGACACCCAGGGGTGCGTCGTTCAAGGCTACCAGCAAAGCTATTGGACAAAAAAAATGCTCACATTGGATAGCTGTTGCCTGCCGTGGGACAGAAAAGCTGGTGGTATCTTTTGATGCAGGGCACTCCTCGGATTATCTCGCCGCGAATCTCTAGGCCAAGCGCTAAGGAAAGGGCTGTCCACATTATCTGAAACGACCAGGAATTCAAAATTAAGCACGATAAACAATTATTTCTAGTAATACGACTAAATACAAATTAATTATTTGTGACAAAATAGATACAGTCATAAAGAATTATAAATCATAAATTCGAGCAAAAATTGCAAATTTTTATCGTTCATCAACTATTGTGTTGGTTTAATGATTAAAATCTGTAGTATTTTTTCTATAAATTCCAATTAAGTAAAATTTGCAAAAAAAAACTAGACTGTAAAAAGATTTTAAACTTTTTAAGCACAATGTACATTGCGCGATAATTGCAAATATATTCCCCGCGGCGGTGTGTTTCTGTCGGCTCTCGTCCAAATGAATAATTCAACTCGAAAATAGCGTGGCGCGGAAAAGATGAAAGTCATTCAGAAGCAGACGAATAATTTTATGCATGCAAACAGAGGAGTGTTTGCACGCACGGAGGCAGCGGCCGGGGGTCGGCGGCCCACGCTCGCCAAAATCATTCATAAATCGTTGCCGCACGTGAATAATTTGAAACCCACGCAGCCACTCATTGCAAACGGTCTCATTACTTTCAATTAGTCAGGCAATTCCACCTTGGACGGGGTAGATTGATAAATAATTCATCGTTTTATTAATTAAATTTTCCGTTCTCGCTTTAATCAGCGCATTTCTAAACAAACACAATTAAGTTCCTGCTTTTTCAGAGCGTGCTGTATTTTTTTCCCTCCAGATGCTAAATCATTGTTTTTAAAAATGAATAATGCATACGCGCTTATATTTATAAGGGCACTGAATTGCTCTCGTTGTTGCAAACAGTCAAGAACAATCATTCTAATTTTCTTGTCCGCGCGTGCACTTCCAAGGATTTCAGTAATTTATTGTGGTTAAGCGTAATGAATTGGCTTGTTGCATAGCTTTGGTTTTACAATTTTTCACTGACAGCACAAGTTGCAAAAATCGTTCATGCAGGTCAACTGGTTTATGATGATTGTTGTTTGCTTTGTTTGTATTATGTTGATCTATTAACTTATCATAGAAAACCTGCTTCTACCATGCATAATAAAACGATTAATAATAACTAGTTTACAATTTTAACTTTATTGAATCGTTAATGTAACTAATTTTAAAAATTGTAACTCAATCATATATTCCACAATTTTAACCTGCCATTAATTTTAATTCTAATTTCAATTTTCATGGTATTTGAATTGCAATTTAGAATTTTGCCACTGGGTTTTAGAGTGTAGTTTGCAAAACAATAAACTAAAAGAAAAAAATACATCGCGGGAAAACTACAATTCAATCGAAACACCATGAATCAATCCTCGATTGCAAAGTTCCTTTAAAATAATTATAATTTTGTCATTTAATTCGGTTTCTAGATTAATTGTGAGACGTGGAAGACAAACAATATTCAGCATTACTTTTATTTAACGATACTGAAATTCAAATTATTTGAATAATTTTTTTTGCTCTTTTGAATAAATGTGTATCAATTGAATTGAGAATTAATTTTACATAGAGTAATTAAAAACAGAAAATTATAATTATTATGTAAGTTTTGTAAGGTATTATAAATTTATTTTAACGTTTACATTAATGTTGGTTACAATCACCTATTTCTAACCTTTAAGCATTTAAAGAAGTCACAAATTGCTTAAATTTAAATTTAAATTATGAAACTAAACAATATTAAAAGGCAGATTAGTAAGCAAATAAAGCACCGACGGACTTAATTTGTGGAGAAGGCACAAAAGATGAGTGGCGCCGCTTCTTTCAGCAACAAAGACGGTCGCGCAAAAACGCTACACGGCTTAAGGTGCTACTCTGATGGTATGTAAGGTGTTAGAAAACAATTTCGTTGGCGCCGCGCACAGAAAAGCTGAAATTTATTGCCTAAAGCTGCTTATCGCATTGTCTCGTCTTGGTTTTTAATATTCTTGATGTCATCAATAACCCTTAATAAAAGTGCCAAGAATTAGCTCGGTTTCAGTCCATCTGGTCTGGAATTCGACCTTCTCAGCCACGAAAGACTGGTCCGCAATAAGTCAGGTGGTTGCCAGAGAAACGACTCGTTGCTCCGTTTTGGCAGGAATTCGCGACGGGTGCGCGAAAAGCGCCCGGGCCAAGTGATAAAACAATTCGCGAAAAGTGAGGCAAACCGGCCGGCTGTCTGGCAGTCGTTGCTCGGCATATCTTTTTTTTTCAAATATCGTTTTCTCACAGGTGGCTCCTTAAAAAACGAACACCAGATAAATTATTGCGGACAGGACGAAATTGCCTGTCGACCAGGTTTGCTAGCTCTTTATTTAAAACTTCCATCTGGGAAAAATTAGCAACGTCTCGTTAATACTGAAACAATTTGAAAGCGGCTGAATTATGGCTTCGTTTTGGTTGCTTGTGAGGCAACTCTTTGATTTTGCGTGAGTGCTGGCGTGCAACAAATAATTATGCTGAGCGAGGGAAGCTCTCTTGAACTTTCTTTTATGTAAATAATTCCGCGTGCACACAAGAGTTATTATTCTTTTTTTACAATATAAAGGTGCCAGAATAGCGTTCCAAATACATTATTTTCGATTGTCAAATAATATACCCCGGAGGCTTGGAACGACAGATTGCTCAAAAGTTGACGCATATTGTGCTTCTTTTATTCTATAAGTTCGTCAAGTTTCTGTTACATAATATTGTGCACTTCTAAATTGTTAACAATTGGGTTTGGATATGTGCCTTCAATGAGCATGCTAAAAAAAAATACTAAATTTTGTCTACACAAACTTATATTAAGGGACACTATTTTGCCTGTTTCAATAGCAGAATTTTTCGGGGGTAATGGAGGAGGAGGCTGCAATACAAAGTGATTTATGTAAATATTTCTTTTACTGAATGAATTTTATTACTTTACTTTATATAATTTCAGGCTCTTATTTATGAAGCGTATAATTTAGATATTTTTATGCCTAAAAGCATTCAAATCCAACAAAGTTTATTGTACGCTTTTTTATAATATGCAAATCAGGCTACGTGTGACGATTTATTTCTGATGAAATTACGTTTGGCTGCAAAACGAGGAAGCACCGTCAAAACAGCTTTCTTTCTAGAGGGTTTAAATTAATTTCTCATAACCTGATATCTCCAAAAAGCAAAAGAGATCCATCACTTAAAATCATGATTAGTGTTTGAAACTTACAATTAGTACGTTTAGGCATCAATTTGAAGGCAAACTCTCGTGAGTCACAGAGTGAACGGAATGACGCAATGGAATTTTGAGCTGACATCAAAACACATATGAGTGCACTTGACTTAAAGCAAAACAAACAAGGCACGCACTTTCCCCTGAGCAATCAACATTGGCAATGAGACAAGTTATTTTGTAATTAAGTGAGCAAGTGTTAAATAAATTTTACAATTCTAAATGAATTCACCTTTCATTAAGGGTCAAATCAAAGGGCATAAACTATATTCAATTAGTAGTAAAGAGACGAATTCAATTTTTTTTTTCAAGAACCAATTTTTTTAGAAAATCTCCAGCACATTGTTTCGGGTCTGAAGCAACTCACCAACACGTTGAAAATGATCGGGGGCGAGTTTGCAGCCATTTGGGGGCCGAGGAGGAAGCCGGCGAGAGTGGTCGCGTGTTGGGACGAGCGGCAGAGGAGCCAAGAGGCGACTGGCGGCAGACTTGCGAGCGCGCTTCAGTCCGGCCAGGAACCAACCGACCGACCGACGGAGGAGTGATGACCTTCCCCGCTACCTGCGGCAGCATCTCACTTTCCCTCTCTTTGCTCATCTCTCGCGCTCACGCCGCGCTCCGCACTTGCATTAACTCAATTAGGCGACCTGGTCATTATTTATTTGCCTATCCGCGTGAACTTTGCCTAAATTTTACCTAATGGCAATTTTAATCTATGTTTTCACAGCAGTGACCCTATAGTTAAGCAATGATTTTTATCAAAGGGAATTAAATTTACTTAGAAGTAAAAATGTAATATATTTATAAATAAATTTTATCTTTGTTCTCTTTGCATTAGGAAATTTAAATTTTCAAAAAAAATTTTAAAACTGTAAAAAATAATTCGGTTAAATAAATGTTGGAATATTTCATTTGAAATGAACTTCTAAAAATGGAATATAATTGGTGATGAATTTTAGGAGATCTTTTTGCAAATACAAGCTATGCAACCATTATTGTGCCCGCGTTGTGCGAGTTGCATACCCTAACTGTGCTGCAACTTTTATCGTCTTCTGGAGCAATTTACACGCGCAATAACAAGCAGGATTTCGGCCAGATATTACACATTAGGTACCCTAAAACCAGTTTGCCTTCGATGTGCTTGATAAGTGTTTAATAAAATTAAAAACGCACATCCTGCTGCTTAGTTTGATTGACACGAGATCCTGTACGCAGCGCCAAAGGATTTACGTGGAGGACCCGCCTCGATCAGGTGAACAATAAACACAGGGGCTCATTAGCATGTCCCACCTGACTGATTGAATTGATAATTAATTCCCGCGCCGATGATTGACTACCGACGATTTTCGCGTGGCCGCCGGCCGGCTCATGAATGAAAAGAAAGTGACGTCACCGATCCATCATCATCTCGTCAATGGTTCATTGTTGCGCCGGCCGGTGACGTCAGCCGCTCGAGAAAACGAGCGGCATAATTTTCGCGTCAGGGATTCCCAACGAGCTGATTTATCGACTGCACCAATTTTTTTCCCACCTCCATCCGGATTCCGGATTTGCTGCCGGTGTTGTGGGTTGACTGATCAAAGGGAGGGTGACAATATTTTTCTTGTTTAGAAATAATAAGCAGGATTTTCCTGAAAATGTGCACCCATTTCTTGTAAGAAGTTAGTTTTATGGTGACTGATGCTAATCAGCTAAAAATTCCAAGAACGGTATTTAACTGGTAATTAATTTATCGCCGAGCTGTTGATTTAAAAAAATTAATTTACTACTTAATTGTCTTAATTTTACTTTTTATCAATGGAATAACTTTTATTAGATCCTTTTCCAGCGGAGGAACCTTTGGGGATTTTAAAATAAATAATGTTCGTTTATTAGAACATAATATCACATAATGTGACGGCGCATTAGATAATTCCGGATAATTCATTAAATATTGATAATATATTTTGTTACAGCTCTAATGCTTTTTGTTGTTAAATTTTAAAATGTAAAACTTAGTCAATATAATTATATAAATAGTTGTAAAATTGCTGTAATACTCCTGGAATAAACTTAAATTCTCAATTTAAGGTTACGCAAACTCTTAAGCATTTTTTTAAAGAGGTTTTTACGTGCTTTTACTGAGTCTGTGTGAGAAAAACTTGGCTTTAACGAATGCTATTATACCAAAATTTTTACTTCTAATTAAAAAATTAATATTTTAATGGCAAAAAATTATCTTTTTGTGTCTCAAAAAATCAAAAACTTAATTAAAACCCGGAAAATTAAGGCAAACAGAGCCTGGATTGCAATTATGCCCAATTCCAGGGCTTCACCAGCTATTTTTTGCACATTTATATCTAAAGTCGGAATTGCATCGAAATTCGCAAGCACATGGCAGCCAATGGCACCTTGCTAATCAAGAGCTACCGCCCGCCGGCCTAAATCCATCACAATCTGGGCCAATGTCAAGAGAAATGGAAAGTGCTTCACTCTCGACATCATCTTTTCATTGTTGTTGATGGAAAAAAACGAGACTGAAAAAAAACCAACTGATGACCGGCACAGTGGCGGCGTCTTTTAGATAGTCCGTTTCGTTTTTACGCCAAGCAGCTTCTGGAGGTCGCGCGGAAACAAAATTATGCCTCTATTTTGAGCGCTGAAGTCATCCAATCATTTATTTTTTCTTGACCTGGACTAGGTTTGAATTTCGGCTGCCCTGGGCGGGCGGACGCGCGAGGAAAGTTGAGGTACCTTCCGACAGGTGCTGGCGTCAGGTGCTTGAAACAGAACGCCCTCTGGTGCACGAAAAGTAACATTATTTAGGCTACCTGAGTTTGCAGTGGCCAAACTTAATATGGACAAAAAATCTAAAATTTCTTAATGTAAGTATGGCATCAATATATATAAATTTAAAAGAAAAGCATAAATAGAAACTTCTTTTAATTTTTGGGAAAAATTGCTCCTCGATAATTTAAATCTTTCAAGATTTTACAAAATTCTGCAAAATTTATGAAGACACTAATTTTTTTCTAGAGCGAACATAATATAGCTTTAGTTAATTTACTCATTAGAATTAATTTGAATTATATAATGTCTTATTCAATTAAAAAAAAAAATTGAATCGTGCAACAAATCGAGAAAAATAATTTCAAGAGGTAAATTACAAATATAGCAATATTGTATGGAATTCGGATGATATCATATATTTTTATCGTCCGTCTAGGAGTCTAATTAATGTCCTTGCGTGGATTCCTTACTCTATTGTCTTAAAAATAGTTTGTCTAGTCACGAAGCCGAAAAATTCAATAAGCAAAACTACTCACGTTTCAGATTCAGACCCGTGATTTTCAACTCCAGTTTTCAACTCTCTTTTCTTGAAATGATACAACACACTACATGCTCCAGCAAAATGGGTCAATCGCTACCTGCTCTCAAGAACGTAACATGACTTGGCCGCATGCATAATAAAACGATCTCTCGCTTATTATTTCGCATTTTTGTCGTGCCATTTAATAATAAAATTGCCCCGCCGTGAGAGCGAATAACAAATAGCGCTCTCGCCGGTGAAATGTGGGAAAATTTATACAGTCAAGGTGCACAATCTCGATTTATATGAATATTTATCCCTGCATGTTTTCAGTTTCGTTTTTCTCCACTCGCGCGATTCTGCCAATGCACTTCTGTGAACAAAATCGAACGCGAAACAATAATTGCCCGCGGCTGCAAACTGGATAAATAATTAAGGAGGCATGACAATGCTGAAAGGTTTGCTTGCTCGCTCGCTGGCAAAGCAGGAGACAATGATGGCAGAATAAAAACGAGCAGAGAGGCGTCGTGATCCACGGACCGCACCCTGCTGCAGAAACAAATCTTCTGATACCATTCCGGCACCCATCAGCAACAGCAGCAGCAGCAGGAATCCGACGCAAAAAGCGGCCCTTTCGGTCCGACCGACCACGCCCCGCACAAACAGACCAAGGTTACAAAAATTGAAATCCGCAACCGCATCTTTTGAGTAATTGACACATGCTGCCTGTGCATGATTTTTAAATGGAACATTTCGTTGCATGTATTGATTAAAACAGCAAAATTAGTTAAAATTATTTGAAATTTGAGAGCAAGGTTTTTTTGCAATTTTTTGGTGTACTTTATTTTGGCGCCGAATAATAGTTTGACTCTCCCCAGCAATCCGGCATACCAAGTAACACAATGCGGGCAAAATTTATCACCCGCCGCAATCTCGATCTGCCACACAATAATAGTAAAGAGCAGAGAGTCCAGCCAGAAAAGAGCAAAATATATAAAATCACTTTATGTATCAGCGGAGAGTTTGTAAGAGAAACTGGTCTCTTCGAATCTGACGAGGCAAAAAATTCACGTGCTTTTCTTCCATAATAAATTGTCTGCATGTGAAAAAAAATATTCTCGCGCTTAATATTTTTATTTACATCATAATATAAACTGCACGCAGCGAGTCATGAAAATTTATTGATTTGTCTGATCACTCTTTCTTCTTTTATTGGAACATAAAAGAGCAAATTTTATTTCATCAATCGTACTGGCCAAAGAGCTCCGTTCGTTTTGGACGAGAGCAAGAGTGAAATTGGAGCAAAGCTCGATAGACATTCTGTAATTTGGCGCAATCGCGATGTAATCTCGTCGGCCAAACTGGTCTCTCGCGCTCAAAACTTGAATTCCTTTTATAGAGTAATGTGTGCTTGCAAAGTTAATGTGTTGCGCTAGTCAGACTGATACAATTATTTTCGGACACTTTAGGAAATTATTCTTCTTTATACTTATAAAATAATGCTTATAGGTATACTTTAACTTCTTTAGCAGTGTTTATCGGCTGGCAAGGCTCCAATTTACAGAAGAAAGTTTGCTTGAGAAAACAGTGCGAGTCTTACTCAAGAAAGAAATCAAGCAAACTATTTGACAGAGGAATTTTAAATTTCATTTTGAAAAGTATCAGGAGATCGTTAAAAATGGAAAGGAATTAATAGTTTTTGTTTATTATGATCAATGTAATTTTTATAATAAAATTTGATTGAAACTGAGTTCAGATTAATTTTAAAATTAATTGTTTGTTGCAGCTTGTTTCAGAATTAAAGTTAAAATAATAAAATATGAATAATTCAATTAAAAATATTGATATTTAGATTTAATTTATAAATTAAATTATTATTTTCTTTCCTGTTTTTTGAGGCGAGAAGGGTTTTATGGGATGTTTAAAATAATATAGCCTTTATAGCACAATCTTATGTAATGCAATTACTAACAGAAACAAAAAATTGCCACCGAAACTGGGTTAAATTGTAACAATTGAAGTGTACTTGCAGCGTATGTGTGCACGTGCTGGACGCTGCTTTTACTTAAACAATCTGCGCAGCACGCACTGCAAATTAATTAGCTGGTAGCTCAAGGGTCAGTTGAGGAGTAATCAATTAGCGCGCTCTTGTACTCCAACGTCCACACTCGCTGCGAGTTCCTTTGCGTTTCCCTCTCCGCCAAGCAAATAACGCTAAGTTAATTGTTCCGCTTGCGGTGGTGCTCGTACACATATGTCTTCGCTAATGTATGTACATGCGAGTGTACGGCAGAATTAATTGCACTTTCATTGCAAGCAAATAACAATTGAAAGTTCAAACTGGCAGCATGCTGACGCACGCGTGATTATTTTTTCTTCCGTCTGCTGGGAGAGAAGATCAATCTGACCCTTAATGTACTTTCCCACAATAACAGTTTAGAAAAAATTAATTAAATTTTTTTTAAGTTTTATTTCAAGTTTATTTAAAATTAGTTAAAAGTTAAAATTAATTTTTGCATATTCTTCATTCATTTTTATTTTAATTATTATATAATTCAGTTTTATTGCTGAAACAATGCTTCATAAATTTATTTGAATTTTATATGTCATGCATCTCTTGAATGATGCCCTCAGAACTATTAACTTACTAATGTCAAACACTCGTAAACTTAAATGCTTGTTGTATAGAATAAATTTTTGACTAGAAATTAATTTATTGATCTATCCTGATGTAAATTTCAATTTCAGCAAAATCTTTCATTAGGGAAATTTCGGGTAGCAAATAAAATTACTGGGATTCCAACACCCTGATGCTTTTTGTCCGCAAAGGTCTTTTGAGGACCTTCGTCAAACAAAAACAACATGCGGTCGCAGAGCTTTTAAAGGGCTTTGAACCGGACACATATTTTGAAAAGGAATTCTTGGACGCAGCGAGCTAGCTTTTTGTTCAACCGCATTCTGCGAAGAAGGCAGAGTGTGAAATTGTATCAGGCTCACACAATTTTTTGGGCAGATCCGCAAAATAATAATTTTGCATGAAAAAGGCGCGAGGGATTCCCAGCAAAGGACGATTGATTTTCCTAACGTGTGCTTCTTTCCACTTGAGCGACACCGCAGTGACTCGCTCTCTATAAATATGAGTTCAAAATTTCCTTGTTTGCAAAAAGCTATTTTCGCAAATTTTATGTCCATTGAGCACTTATGCGGACGTTGCGTGCATACTTGGATTAAAAGACTTTTATGGAGGAGAACGAGCTTGTACTTTTTGAGATCAGAATTCCTCGATTCTGCAGATACCGTCCGCAAAAGCCGTCGAAAACAATAAAAAGAATGCAGGCATGTTTTACTAAAGATTAACATCGCACAGAATAATCGTGATGCGAAATAAAACAGCACTTTGGAGGCTGAGTGCGGTGCTCGACTCTTTCTGGATTTGCTGAGAGAGAAAATCTATCTATATCCAGGAATAATGATACTTTAAGAATTTTTCAATAATTATTAAACAACTTTTCTTGAAGATAAATTGGAAAATATATATATGTAATCTCTTAATGAATAACTTTTTCTTTCAAAGATTAAAAAAAAATTAAGAGCTCTATTTCGACATAAAGAATAAAATATTAGAGATTTTCATTTCTTCAAAAGCACGATATAAATTCTTGAGGTGAGCATTATGTTCATTTCCTCTTTCAAAACGCGTAATTAACTCGGGTTTGCCGTCTCATTAGACACATACATTCAGACCAATTGAAATGAACCCACTATTAAAGACCGCACTTGAGCTTCAATTAAGTGAGGAAATCGGTCGGCAGGTTTGATTTTCAATGGGCCCAAAGGCTATTGTAATCGATGACAACAGCACGCATTTTAAAGCTGTTCCTTGTATAATATACGCCCGCAAAGAGCCAGGGCCTTCAAAAAACAAGGTGAAGTAGATTTCGCTGCTCTCTCAAGTTCATTACCAGAGTCGGTGCTCTCGAAATTTAAATAGAGTTAGCCGCCTTGAAATGGATGATTTTGGAATTCGCACCAACGACTAATTGATTTCGATGGCGCCTCATTGTCGAAGTGGTTTCCTCCTGCTGGACCTAATTTAGAAAGGGTTCTCTGCTCAGCATAATTTATTGGGTCGTTTCGTGTCCCATGCTGGCAGCTTCGGCTTCTGAATTGACACTAGGCTTGATGCCCTTTTTATAATTTTGCGGTCGTAAAACTCTGAGAGATCTTTTTTCACCTCTTTTTCCCGGATCTGTAGGAGTGTTTATTAAGAAGGATAAAGAATATAAAGAAGCCAAATCTTTTTTTCGTAAAATTTGTCAACGAAGAAGATATTTACCTCTCTATTTATTAATTTTATTGTTTTTAACGTCATATAATATTCTTCTGAACCCATGTATAAAATTTTTTCAACAACAAATTATTTGTTAGATTCAAAGGAGTATAGAATAAATGGAATAAATACATTTTTTATTTCATGTCCAAATTAACTCCAAATCAAATTTTTCGTTTTCTGTAAATTTTAAATCCATTCTCGTAAAACATTGACTATTAACAATTAAAATTAATCTTGCTGATTTGAATAATTAAGTAATTAAGGTAGGTCACTTAATTTACCATAAATATATCTAATTTAAAAAAAAAAAAGGAAATATGAATTCCTATCTTCTTTTAGATGGTCAAGATCCAAAGATAATCTTCGAATCAATGAAATTTGCAAGATTTTCATTACAGAAGCCTCCTCAGTTTCAGATTAGTTCCGTGAAATCGGAATCAACCATCTGCTGTGCAAACCGGTCTCTTGCACAAAATGATTATTGCCAAGTCCAAAATTCAATCAAGCGAGCCAGGCGATAAAATTGGCAGCTAATTCCGCGATGCCCGGCTGTGTGTGAGCTTTAATTGCTCCTCGCCACGTGTAATTATCTAATTTTAATTACTGGACGCCGAGCTGCAATGCGATCTAGCTACACTTTTAATTAACTTTGGGGATGGAGAAGAGGCGAGCACGCGGGAGCGCCGCACGGAGAAAGAGCAAAAAGCAGCCGGACCTTCGGAAGGCAGCGGCCTTGCAGGAACACGACTCATTTATTTGGCCACTAGCCGCACCACAATCAAATCATATTTCATAAGCTTTTAGCGCCGACACAAACACCGGCCTATACCGTCCGGCCGACCGAGGAGAGACCTGAAAGGGAAAGGTCTTGTTAGCTACGGTCCTAACTGCGACGGACAGGAAAAGCGGAAGTAAATTTGGTCGCATGATTTGCAGATTCTTAAATTATTAACCGAGATATGTATGTGTTTTTTACTTATATTAAAGAGTCTTTTTGACCATCTCTTGAATTTGGTTTTTTTACAAAAATGGGCTTAAACTAAATCAGTTTGCTGTAAAGCATCTTCTTGCTGAAAATTAGTCTGGATTGTCTGCAATTATTCAGGTTTTTGAAGAAAATTTTAAAATTTATTTTTATTTTACAGTTATAATATTCAATATTTCACATTTAATATAGGATTAAAAACTATTTGGGTTGTTCAAACCTGGGGCATTTCAATTATGAAATTCATTCGTTCATTTTATATCATTTATTTAAACATCTTTTAACAAATAAAAAACATGGGATCTCATAAAAGAAAATTCCATGAGTGTAACAATTACATGTCAATGTCCTTTGCCTGCTTTAAAATTCCCACGCACAAATTCAAAGGATCGATTACATCATGAAATAAATTAGGAATCACGTAAGAGCAAAAACCGATTAATTTTTATGGCGTTCTTTCTAGCGCTCTATTTATTAATTGACAACCCAGTAAGCGGAGGTATTCCTCGTCGTCTTTTTTAGCACACGCGTAAAACTCGCCAATAAAAAATCCATTTAATAAGCGATTCAATAATAAATCTTCAGGCTGAAGGGGCAGAGCGTTGCGGCTCATTAAACCGCTTGTGCTCGCGTTCGGCCGCAAATTGAGAAATTCTTTGCGCAACAAGAATTTTCGGCAAGGCCTTTGATTTTTGTTAATTGTGGTTTTCTTTTGACTCTCTTATGTGCACCCTGAGAATAGCAACTCTCTAATAACATAAAGAAAAATTTAAATTGAACATTACTGGTAAAGTATTTGTTCAAAAAGACGTAGCACATTTTTCCCATTAGAATTTATTTCATTATATAGTTCAAATGCTTCAGGTCTAAAGAAAAAGACGCGGCAAATTGAAAAAAAAAAAAAAAAAAAAAAAAAAACAATAGCATGGAGTAAAGACAGATCGAATGCTAATATTTTATTCAGGTAAGAATCCAATAAAAAATTTAATAAAAAGTTACACATTAAAAACAAAACCTTTAAAACTTTTACCTATATTAAATGTTATTTGGATACATTTTGCTTTAAACAGCCTTAATTTACCAATTTATTTACCGTCTCAATAACAAATAAGTACTTGTTTTTTTTCACTCTCATCAAATTAAATCATTAAATTCCGAACGCACTTCTGATAAATTTACTGCCTATTATGGTGTCAGTTATTTGATTTAAATTGCGAAAATAAATCGAATACATTCTTGGCTCTTGCTCAAATAATATTTCACGTTCGAGAAATCGGCCTGGACTTGGCATCAAACTTCTCGCGACTCTTCCCACGCGGACAATACGTGTACAATTAGATGCAGTCGCAGTCATTACTTATATGTACGGTTGCTGTCAAATTGGTCATGCATATTTTTGGCAAGCAAACTGACCTAAGGCAAGATATATTCCACGGAGTGAGTTTATAGAAATGTAGAGAGACTGCTTTGCAGCGCGGACAAAACTGCTTTTGCAAAGAAAATATATTGAAAGGCAAACTATTGCCCATGGTAAAAGATTACCAGATTTTGACATGACGAGCAAAAATAAAAAATAAAAACGATTAAAATTTATTTAAAAAAATAAGAATATTTCCATTCCAAATTCAAGTGCTCTAAACTATAAATAAAAAATAATAATAATCAGTTAGGATTGTCATTCAAAGGAAAAATATACTATCAAGTTGAATAAAATTTAACGTTGACCTGCGTTGACCATTCATATCAATTTTAAATTACAAGTGTGCGGATAACCTTTCAATTTTCAAATATATTATTTTAATTTTATTTTTTTCTTGATGGGTGAAAAAAGCAAAATGTACAATAGACCGTGCAGAAACAAGTAGGATGGTGGACAGACAGACAAACAAACGTACTGCACCTGTTGCTGGCCACCCACACTGGACCAAATTGAATACTTCTCTATGAAAGCCGCGCCCGACACATCATTGTTAATTACAAAAGATGGGAGTGCCATGTCACAATATTATGTTGGAAGAAAATTGACGTTGCGCATAGCAGAAGTGGAGCAGCTAGCAAAAGTTGTTTCCCTAGAGTTGAAGGCCTGAGTGGCATCGCGACGGAATCAAACTGCTTTCTCAGTGGAATATAATCTAAAAATCTCTTTTTAATCAGAGACACCGCCTGTCATTTCTGTAGTGAAAAAAATAATAACTTTTAATGTTGCGAAACAATGTGTGCGCAACCTTGGCGCATTTGGCAAATTCCTGGTCCAGCCACACACAAGTCAAGAGTTAATTTCCATCAACAAGTGGAGCATTATTCATTCCCGGCGCAAGGACGTTGTTGTGAGGTCTTAATCTCATTACTCACACACACAGAGTTCTAAAAGGAGTGTGATTAATGCTCAGCATGGTCTACGTACATTCATTGAGAGGAAAAAAATAAACAAGGCGCACACAAACACACTATGTACTTCCGTCTCTCTTTTCCTCGTCAATGCGTATTTGTAATTAGTACAAGGTGTAGTAATTGAGTTGCAAATAACTTGTGTCGCGACAGAAGCACATGTTGATTACCTCTCAGCAAGTATTTTATGTCTTCTTACTTGACCTTTTTCCAGATCGACTTTTCAGCAAAATAAATTATGAATTCAATTTTTTGCATGTCTTAAAATTTAATTTTCTTCATATTCTTGAGGAGAATGATAATATTTTAACAATTTCAATATTGAAATGATTGAAAACAACTGATTTTTTTTACTTTCAATTTTTAAGTATTAATTATGCAATTGCCGGCCTGAATTCTACAGCTCTGTACTCACTCATTAGTTTGAGAGAAATCGACAGATCAAAGATCAAATCGAACAACAGAAATGTAGTAATCGGTTGTTTTTTCCAGACTTATTTTTTTTAATTTTTTTTTATCTTCAGAGCATTTCGATGTGTGTATTTGGATGCAGATGAAACTTTCTTCAGGCGTAACGCTAGCTGTAACCTAACAAACCGATCTGTCATTTAAAATTTAATTAGCACAAGCCTTTGTTGAGCGCATCTTTTGACCGGAGCGGGACAATACGTTGAAGTGAAATTAACAGAGATTATTTAAAATGACGAGACATTTTCGAGTGGCTATGCTAGAAAAAAGCCACTTGAATCTCTTTTTCTCGACGTGAAATGACTGACCACTCAATGGCAAAACTTGAAGGGTGAGCAACCAAATTGTCAGTCTTGCATGAGTCGCCGCCGGGAGATGATCTAATTCTGTGAAGAATTCCGAGCAAATTGGGGAAAACACACACGAATCAGGATCCGTAGATGGCGTTTATGACTCGCTGGGGGGCAGCCAAAAAATCATAGCAAAAAAATGAGCCGGATAACAGATATATATCCTCATCATTATAACATATAATAAAACATTAAATGAAATATATCTTAGAATTTTTTTAAATATTTGTAATTTTTATTTCGAATAAATAATTAAAAAATATGCATGACGAAAAAAAATAAATGATTGGACTTTCCTCCTATTAATATAATCAGTTTAACATAATCTAAATTTGTAAATAAATTAAAAAACCAGAATTATTCTATTATACTTTCTTTAGAAAATTATTTTAAAAAAATCCAGTGCAAAATATGTATATTCTTGTTTTTATAATTTTTTTATATTTTCTTCTGCAAGCTGAATGTAACTTTTCTTACACTTTTCAAATATGGTCAAAGTCGAACCCCCTTTAAATAAATTTATTTTATTAACAAGTACATAAAGAGAGTCTTAATAAACATTGAGGTGAGTATGTACTTTTTATATATTTATCACACCATCACCGCAAAATATTTTTGGTACTTTTTTCCTGGGAATATTTTATGATTTAAATCTATGGTGGCTGAACAAATAAATAACTGAAGCCACTTGGTGTTTTAAAGCATAAATTTATACTGGAGCTAAAACTCTTTCTTTTTTATCGCGTCGAGTGCCAGCCAGCCGGCGGTTGACAATTTGTCCGCGAGGTTAAACCTACAGGTGATGCAAATGAGCGTCTGCGTTTGCTCGCTCGGTGCCAAAAGCAAAAAGTCTGCGCGGCCTGCATGCCAAGCAACGCCAGGTTGGGAAGCGCGATAATGATTATCTACTTGTTAATAAATTACACAAACAAAAACACTCGGCCATTTCCGAGAAATTAGTCGCGTCTTGGCACCAGCTAATGGCACCAGCGATTGGCACCGGTGCGGTGGGAAAGAAACGGCGCCTCTGCTTGCAGGGCGAATCTGCCTAATTTTATTTGCGCAACTCGCGTAATCGATTCGCGGTTTCGATCCATGAATAGAGATCGTTAGAAAGTTTGTTTGTAATCTGCTGCCGGTCAATCGGCATTGCTTTTTGCAGCGTGGGAAGAAGATAAAAAGCAGTCGACTTGGTGCATCTTCTGCAATAAAAAACTTCCCATAATGTGATTTATATTTATGTCTTGTTTGTGCGGCGAGAGTGCATACGAGGAGCGAATTAAATCGCTTTTCAAAACGGTAGGGTGCCGTTTGAATATTTAAAAAAAAAATATGAACAGTACATCATGAAGGTATATAAAAATTTAAAATTTAAATGTAATCTAAATTTTGTAATACAAATATAAAAATGCATGGAAATTAATAATAAAATATAGGCAGTTAGCCATGAAAATATTTAATAAAATTTTACAATTTTTCTAAATAAATAATAATTTTCTTAATTTCTATTAATTATTCATCTTTAAATTAATAACATTTGGATTTTTAAAACCTATTTTGGTATTTAAAATTCAAAGAATAATTGGTTTAAAATGGTGAATCTCAGATTAAGGCAGATGAAAAAAATAATAAAACAGTTGTGCACTTATTTTTTATATTGGCCTTCTATTAATCATGATTAAAATGCAATCTTCGCAATTCTTGTATCAACCAAATTTTATTCAATTGCTAATAAATTATTTAATTATCAGAATACTAGGTATATAGCTATAAATTTTTCTGAATTATAGATTTTCAATAGCAATTTTGTTGTAAACAAAATTTTCAAGAAATGAGAACTTGTGGAATTGTGATTAAATTATGTACTCACTTAATATATAAGCAAGAAATTTATTTTATTTCTTTGTCCATGCAATATAATGATAATAATTTGACCTGTGGCAACACACCCATCAGGGAGGAGACTTTTTTTATCAATGCCAGCCTCGGAATTTTTAGGAATCACCGAATGACATAATTTCGCTCACATAATTTCGTGAGTCATGAGCATACACACGTGGCAGCAGGACACACTTTGAGTGAGTCATGCGTGTCGTTTTGTGATAATAGCACGCCGCTTGAATTTTCAAACGGCGGAACGCGCGATGCCAGAAAAAAATGCGTGCAAACATTTGATCATTTTCGACGGAAATCTCGCGCGATTCGTTTTTTGCTGACGGCCAGGCCGAGAGGGCACCAAGGTGTGTATCAAATTTGACAACTTCATTTTCTACGCGCATTTAGACGTCAAAGTGGCCGTTAGATAAGAAAGGAGCTGCAGAATCGTAAATTTCCCAACAAGCCAATTACGTGATTTTCGAACAGGTGCGCTCCACCGCGTGGAAAGAGAAAAGATTTCACCTGGTGCTCTGCTCAGAGAGATGCGTGTTGTGTTGTACAATAAAATCATTATTATCAAGTTGTAAGAGGTGGAAAAACTGACCAGAAACTGTCGACCTGGAGGCGGAACGATTTTCAGATCAATTTTTTATATATTATTATTATTATGCGGTAAAGTAAAGACTTCCTGGGTAATTTTAAAATTGCCATTCACATGCTCATTTCACTTTCTATAAATTATACAAATCTGCTACCAAGTGTGCAAATCCACTTGATTTTCGTGTAATTTTTGTATATCAATTCTATAAACCATGAGACGTTTTCCTTCAATCTTATTTATGTTGCTGCTCGCGTATTATTTGCAATTAGCCGTTATGTGTGTGGCCAAGCATAAAAACGAGTGTCCCCCATTGCGAAATGCGCCAAGATTTATTTGCTGTGTCGAGCTAGCGCGCATTAGGGTGCATTAGTGCTCGAGATTACTATGTGATATACTTTGCCGCTGTTGCTCTCATAAATTCTGTCATGTTTCTTCAGCCTTCTGATTGTTCTGCGACACCGACACAGACTTATGAGTTGTCATGGTGAAATAATTTTATTTTCGTTTTCTTTACTACTGGAAATTTTCGAAGGTCAAATTTCATGTTTTTTTGTGTGTGTTTTTTTTTTTTTTTTTTTTTTTTAAATGAGATGTAGTCTTTTGAAGCGAAAATAATTGTATTTACGTAATCCAGAATTTCGGAAAAGTTTTAGATGAGACGCAATCTAAAAAAAAAATTGGTGGTGTGGATTTTTTGCGGCGGCTGTCTCTTTTGATTTCGGGCATTTTAGAAGCACTTTTTTCTCTTTTTTTTCCAATTTTAAAATTCTTGTATTGGAAATTAAAAAAAATTGAAAAAATAAAATCGGTTTTGAGGTGACTTATTTACAAACAGTAAAATAACAGACTACAGATTTCATTTGATTCATTTCATCATGATCTGGCGTTCGCTGTCAGAATATTGAATCATCAAGATTTTTCTCGTCGTGGGAATTTCCTTCGTGCTTTGCAGAGTTGAAAAAATTCGCCCGCGGTTCTTTATGGACCTTTTTACGTATTTACAACCGGAGCACGAGTCTTGCTAATTTTAAATGGACCAATTTGTCATTGAACTACAGAAGAAAGCCGGTAGGGAGATTTGCATTTGTGCATGCATCTTGTCTTAAACACGCGCCAGGCCTAATTAGAATAATACTGCCGGTCGTGCGACTCGCGGGCCAAATTGAAGAGGACCCTGAAAAACTCGTACCCTTCAAACTTCTTGGCTCACTCGCATCAAACTGGCGTTTCGGCTGAAACTTCAAATAAAAAAATCATAAAATATATGAATTGAAAACGAGGCCAATCGCGAGATTTCGTGCAGATGTATATATATTGTTAATTTTTTTGGTACGCTGAATTTAAATTTCAACACTGGCAAAGTGAATCGGCAATACATCTGACAATGAATTAGAGTTAACTAAAAAATAAGGCAGCCTTTCTAATCATCCTGAAATAAAATAATAAAGTAATAATAAACTGCTTAGTTGTGCACTAACAATAAAGACATAATTTAAATAATCGACTCGTACATTGGCTTAAACCGCTCGGGAAAATTTTGATTTTACGCAATCTGCCTTTTTTTAGTTTTTTAGCAAGACAAGGAGATCTAGATTTAAAGAAAATTGAAACCTTATTTATTGTTGTTTATTCTTCAGTCTACTCAAGAACAGCTCACGAAAGTGAATAATTTAATATTCAATACAAATTCCAGAATATTGAGGGGATGAATTTTAATTGATCTTGTTTTTACTGTATTGCGCGCAGGTATTATTTCATAATATATACTTAAAAATATATATTAAGTAATAAATTAAATTATTGATGATTATAATATATCAAAATTAAATAAACAACGTTGTATTTTCTTGCTTTAAATTGTTCTAATAAAAAAGAATCACAATTTTCCGTGTAAGCTGGAAATTTCGATGAAAGACCAAATCAAAATCTATTATTGTATACAAATATTTTTTGTTTGCAAATGATGATGGATTGTAAAGAGCAAACGTGTCCAATAATGCACATGATTGTTGTATCTGAGTTGCAGAGCCAAGGTCTTGCGCGGCGCTAACAATGAAACACGCACGTCAAGGCGCGTACTGCTCTTTTAAAGTTGCTCTTTCGCTCTCTCGCTCGGGCTCAGCAAGTGAGCGACGCCCTCGCCAAGAATTTCACCCGCAGCAGAACACACCGATTTCAGTTAGCACCTGCAATTTGTATTTTGTCCATTCCGGCCGCGTGCGAAATTTGTTAGCGCGGCGACCGTGAATTTCGGCGCTTTGATTAATTTTGCAGCGGTGCAGCTCAGAGCCCTGCACTGCCTTTAAAGGACTTAAGAATCGTGTTCTTTTTTTACTTCAGACGTGTGCAAATCAGGGGCAGGTTGATGTTTTGGTTGTTTAATGGTTCGGTGTCGGAATTCAGCGGGGAGGATAAATCTTGTTGGCAATTACGGTCGTTAAAAGGTGCTACAACTTTAAGAGCTGGCCATATGTTGCTCATTAAAAGTCACTCGCGTTCACTTCTTTTACTTATTTCTTTGCCTCTCACAAAAAACCTTATTTCCTATTCCTTTTTTCTCACAGTGAAGCAAAAATAATTAGGAAAATTTAAAATTTTGATTCTATACTAAAAATAATTGAATTAAACCTTTTTTTATGAAGAGAAAAAAAATTAATTTTATTCTGGAAAGAATTATGAATTTTTATTTTCATCATATTATGCTGTCACTAGAATATTGTGCAATTCAGGTTCATTATCCACTCACTTTGAGATTATAAAAGCAAATTAACTTTGTTTTTATCAAGATCAGAATGAACCAATTTTGGAAGTACGTGCCTCGCGTCCGCCAAAGACTGAATCTCCTTGAATACTGATTAAATTACGGCTGATTTTCCGAACTGAATGCGTACACACTCTCTTTGCTCTGACGTAAAGCATGAAACCCTCCGCGCCATTGCCAAATTAATTACTTGTCAGGGCTATATTAAATCAAGGTGTAGGTCGCAACAATGAGTGCTGCTCGTTGTCTGCTCGTTTGGACAGAGCGAAGTGAAATATTATTAATAGCCAGTGGCCGCCGCCGTGGTTATTAGAAATTGCAGCCATTAACATTCCCGAACGTGCAATTATAATTTATTAATCCTCTACCGCGCGTCTCGCGAGACTTGATCTTGATTGAGGCAGGGAACTATAACAACTGCTGTCGGACACAAGTGTAATCGCGGGCGAGAACACGTTCTCATCTAGGTCGTTTTCGATCGTAAACAAAACACATAATTTTCTGCCATTTAGAGCTAATTAAAATGTCTTCTGGCAAATTAGAGTGATGCGTCTCACAGAGACACATGTGATGAAAACATCAGCTGCTTAATGAGGTGCAATCATTGACATAGCATTTGAAACAGTCATATTTCAAAATTTCGAAGTATTTCACGTAATTATAGCTTTTTTATACACAATGAAATTTAAACTCTCATTATTGAAAACTTTTTAAGCCTTCATTTCGAGAGTAAAGCATTACTAGCATGGCTTCTTTCGATTGATAAGTGTTTCAAAATTTTAAAAAAATGATAACAATTAATCATTTAAATTTTATTTTACCTTCCATTATATTTTAATTAAAATTTACCATTAAGCGCTTATTACATTTTGAGCGGGACTATTGTCTTTTATATTTTAATAATTTTTCGTCTATTTTTGCTTAAAATTTATTTAAAATAGTAAAAATTTATATTTTTAAAATTAAAACGCATATATTTCGCTTCCTTATCTGCATAAGCAATGATAAAAGATTAGATCAATTCCATATAATCTTTTAAGCTATTTATTAACTTAATTTATTCATGCAGAATTTGAAATTTTTTAAATTATTTATTTAAATAAATTTTGACCTGTTGTGACGAATTGAATTATATCTATGCTCAACATTTCTCTCTTGTTAAGTAAAAAATTATCAGAATTAAATTTTGAATTAAAAGAGATTTTGATCATTATTGATGAGATTTCTTTTTAATTTGAATCTATGGTATCTTTTTGAAGATTACAATTAGAAACTTTCGTATAAACATGATTTAACTTATTTTTTAATTCTCCAGCGCAAGTGATTTCTGAAGATTTAAAATGGTTTCAGCTTCAAATTTCTGAAATATACATGCACTTTTGTCGCTTTTAAACCGTTGAATTTTTGTAATGTAAAACATTTTAAGAATAATTATGTCGGTCCATGGAACTATTTAATATACCAATAAATACTGATTTTTAATTGCAATAACATGAAATTTTAGCTTTTTTGAAATGATTGAAATAACAATGCAAATGGAAAAGTACTTACCGGTATCTGGACAAAGGAGCCGTTCCTGAGGAGAGGGTACGAGTAGAGGGGCACGACGGGCACCGAGTCGTTCTTGAGCAAAATCGGCCCTTGGATAGGGGTGACCCCGTTCTCGTGCTGCGGCAGGTCAGAGGTCAGCACCTCATCATAGTCGTCGTAGTCGATGACCGCGTGGATGGTGTGCGTCGGTTTGCCACCCCCGTTGCTGTTGGTGTTGCCTTTGACGGGGGTGAACTGCGGCGGCGAGGGCGGTGGGGGCGGCTTGTTGGCGCGACGGCCGGGGGCGCTGCTGCGGTCCTGCTTTGGTGGGGGTGGCGGAGGCGGCTGTCGACTGCGTTTCGGGGGCAGGTAGGGCCCCTGTTGGGAGCGGCGCGGGGGCCGTTGCTGTTGCTGGGGTGCATAGAGGGCGTTGATCTCAGCAGGGGTGGGTCGCGCCACCGGAGGCGGCGGCGGGGGCTGCTGCAGGTTGAAGAAAGGCTCGGCAAAGGCCGGGGCTGCGCCCCCAAAGGGCAGACTGAAGTTGACGAGCGACATCGATCGGTGGCCTGCGGGGCCGCGGACGAGCAGCTCAGGTGCGATCACCTGCACGCCTGCCAGACGAGTAGCGCTGGAGCAGAGAAAGGAAGCGCGCCCGCCGCGCTGCCTCTCGAGGTGGGGGCAGCCAAGGGGCCGTCCGTCGACGCGCCTGCCGCTGCAGCAAGTGAGAGTGACCCCCGGGGGTGCCCTGCTCTGTGTCAGTGCTCCGCGGAAAACAACAAGTTGACTTTTTGCGCATGATTTCAATTGCAAAATCCTAAAAAAAAATTAGACACCTCAGGAGAAAATTAAAATTTTAACAATATATTTCTTTTTCAAATTAGAATTAGTTTTTATTATACCTTTACACCACATTTTTGTAGCAATTGTCAAACATATAAATATCTTTCTATGTTTATTCGATGAAAAACAATTTTTCATTAAATAGATTAAAAATATTTGCAGCAGAAAGCAACTTATGGAATTTATACTTATACTTTTTTTTGGATCTATCTCCTTTCTTTCAGAATTATGTTATTCCGCGCATTGTTGGAAACTTTAATTTGGTTCAGTATTTCTCTGTAAAAGCTATTTAAAATTATTTTTATCAGGTTGCAAAACTTTTTCAGTCAACTCTCCAAAGGAAGGTGTGATTAGGGAATTTTTGTGGTGTACCAAATTTAAATTTTCTGAGTGAATAAATTGAAGTGATGTGTTTAACAAATTTCTATCTATCTATAAATTGAAAGAGAATCTGAACGGTTTAAATTAGATGAAAAATCACATAAAAATAATGAGGGCGATCCAAAAGGCTAACTTGGCCCAGGCTAATTTGACCTGGCCTGGGCTAATTTAACCCGCCATTCAATTTTGCTGGTGGGCTAAGTTAGCCCGGGGCTAAGTCAAGTAAGCCTGGGCCAGGTTAGGCTTTTGGATCGCCCTCATTATTTTGTGCTCTAAGTAAGCTATTATATTGCAAAAATAAATAATAAATTTTTTAATAAAATAAAATGCTGTTCAAATGGTTTATTTCAAATGCAAAATTACAAAATAATCAAAACATAATACATCACATTTCCTTTCAATTTTTCCTTATTTACTGTATAATTTTTTGAAGATGACTTCTAATTTTAAATTTAAACAACTAATAGAACTAATTTGTGAGAAGCTAACTGATGTTGTTAATGAAGGATCTGTCAAGGACGAATTGTACCGGATTTTGGTATTTCCCAGTTGCTAATATACCGTGAAAAAAATTGTAGTTGGAAATTAACAACCTTGTAAGGTGATAATATTCCAGTTTAATGAGATCACTTGCGCCAAATTCAACAAGGGAGACTTCATTTGAGCTTTACTTGAGCATTAAAATCCAAACCCATAAAATTTAGCTCAAAGCATGTGCGTAATTTAAATCCTGGTCCTGTTTGTACATTTTTTTTTTTTAAATCAAAACTCAAATAGGCGTCAATTTACCCGTTTTCCGGCACTGCGGTTTCCTGCTCTTGCGGTGCATGGAAAATTTCATTCAAAAAAAGGGTCGCCGATCAGGTGCAAAATCTGCTGCGGTGGGCGGCTAATTGGTTGCCTCCCTGGTTGCGTGCAAAGTAAATAAAAATATACACAAGTTGAGAGACCAAGGATATTAAGAGCGGCGGCAGCAACTATGTGCTGATCGTACACACACAATATAATATTCTTTTCTGCTGCGGTGTGTATGTGTGTGTGTGTTTTGTTAAGAGATAGCAATCGCAACCTTCGATCGGTCGCAGCGCGTATTTATTGAAGAGAGATCACTTTTTATGTGTGCGTTTTTGACTGCTTGCCCCTTTACCTTGGCTGAGCGGCCAGCAAAAAAACGAGAGCGCCCACCGTTAATAGCCAGTGCAATTCGCTATGTATGCGAGACCTGCAAATCAAAATAAAAATTTTTTTTTAACTTTTTATTGAAAACGTTTTGAATCAAATTTAATTCCATTGAAAATAATGAAGGCTCAAATTCATCTGGTTAAAATCTACATATTTTTCTTTGGACATCATACATGGAAGAAATTCAAGAAATAAACAAATTTATTCTTCATTTTAAATTTTGAGGTCATAATAAATAAATAAATTTAGCGATGATAAAAAATTCACATGTCTAAAAATCCATGAATTAAAAATATCGTGAACAACGATTTAAAAAAAAATTATTTATGTCTGTCGATTAAATAACAAACATTTTTAATGAAGCTGCAGGAGCTTCTGTCTGCATTTCTGAATGGAAAAAAGGCATTTAATTTGGGAAGAAAAAAAATTTACTCTATTTTACGCAGCAGCCTGACGAATTTCCACATCGATTCATCACGCGCGCGACAAATATTTGGCCGCAAGGTGAGGCAGGGAAGCATGTTATGACAATTTTCGTCTCCGCCTTCAATTAAAAAAAGTGACAACTCAACTCAACGACGGCGCAGGGAAGCGTGTATAATACTTTTGAGGTCACCCGCGCCGAACTCGTTCCTTTTTCATCATCCGAAAAATTTTCGCAGCGATTAATCTTTCGCCAAGTTTGCAAGATCAATCAAAAACACATTTCTGCGAAATTGGAGCCTGCATTTAAAAGCCGCTTTTCCTCGTTGTCGCATCATGAGGTTTGACATCAGGAATGCGTTTGATCTGGTTCAATGTCGCCAGCAGATATGAGTCGATTTTTGAGTCCCTAAAATTATGAAAATGGCCTTGGCGCGCGCATTTTTGTGTTTTGCAAAAATCACAGGATAACAAACCGGGAAATGATTTACAACCTCAGCTGACGCCAACTTAAGATTTATGATTAATTTTCTTCCAAGCCGGATTGGGGTTCTTATCTTGATGGTGGATAAATTAGTTTAAAATTTTCCAATAACGTATTGATAAGGCCCGAGTTCGCACAGTGATTCAATGCTGTAGCTTGTTGGTTTGTATAGACTATTTAAAAAAAAATAATGTAGGTTGCAGTTATAAACAAGGTCGTATTAGTAAAATAAATCGTAAATTTCATAAAATATAATTTGTTTTAAATTAATTTTTACTGGAGGGTATCGCAGAATAAACAACAATTTTATGATTATATATAAGCTATTCACATTGGTATAAAGGTCAAGTCTATATTTATTCTGATGACAAATTTTAGTATTGCAAAAAAATATCAATTAATAATACGTTTACGTTTTTTGTTCCATTCAATTTACAATTAATCTATAATCATTTATGATTATATTAAATAATAATAATATGATAATAAAAGTAATATTAAAAATAAATAAACTGCATAAATACGCACCAAATTGTTGCTTTAATTATGTGTAATAAATTTTTAGTTAATATATATGATTTTTAATACGATTAATTTTCTCTAAATTTCATTGGTGAAAGGACTGCATTTTCAATTTTTGATTATATTGGTTATTTTTCTCATGATAAGCCAAAAAATCCATTATCTATGGTATTGAACAAGAATGATTTCTAATTCAAATTTAAATAACCTAGCTCTAAAGCAGTTTCTCCTTTATCAGTTTCGTAGCCAGAGAGGATCAGTGAAAACAAACTCTCCTTCTGAGAAGTGAATTGCACAATACCCAGCATGCTAATGAGATAAAATTTCAAATGCTAGAATTTGTATTCGTCACAACAACTGCGTTTGAACATTATGTACCTTAATCGTGCACATTTTCCCGATCACGACCGCGCCGTTTTCCATACAGCGCATAATTTCAACAAAGTGTGAAAATTGATCTCTCGCGATAGAACACAAGCGAGTGACAAAAATAATAAATAATCTCGCGGCGTGCACGTTGAGTGTCAACATAATGCGCGACATAAATATGACCTGCACTTCTTGTAATTAAATTACTCACTGCGGCGTTTGAGAAATACAAAATTACTTACGATTATCACGTAATTTATTTTATCATTGCACTGAAAGGCATTTCCGTTACAGATTTTGCCACCAACAGGAAAGTTTTCGAGTTAAATAATGATTAATTAATTCGCGCGCGGCATGCAGAAAGTGCAGGCAGTGCGCCGCCCGCAGCTGGAATGCAACAATGAAAAGTGACAAGCATGTGTAGAAGGACTGCTTTTTCACAACGTTATACTCTCGGCAGTCAGATGCCTTTTGCTGATACTGAGTTTTTCTTTAGACCACTCGCTGCGTTTAAATATGTAAACTCTCGAGCAAGTACTCTAATCTGTCAGTCGATTTAATTTGAATAATGCGAGGTAATTAATTAATGATTGGACGTTATTTTGCATTTGAATGTCTGATCGAACGTGTCACTGGCCATGAGGTGTTTCTTATCCTACGTGCGTACAACATTTCAATTAAAGGCGTTGATAAATTTTGTTCTTTAGTTAATTATTTTTATAGAATTCTATCACATTTTTTTTTCAAATTTACTGGTATTGTTTGGACTTTGAAATATTAAAATTTTAAACATTTTTATGGATTTTTTTCTGCTGCTTGTAAAAACGGTAATTCAATCATGTGAAATTCAATTTGCAAAATAGCTATTAATTTTTTATCAAGGCGTGTCAACATGTCCTGGGCGATATCTTATACATATTTGGATTGAGCAATCAAATAAATCTGCGTCGCCTAAATTAAATTTAACGAGACGTGGCTAATTACTTTCAAGACGAATAAGAATGAACAGAGGAATCCAAACTCGGCGCTCCAACCGCGCCCTGCAATGAATTTTCCAAAGTTGAGGCCTTGAGATTTGCCGTGCGGAGAGCAAGAAGAGAGAATAAGTAATACTCTCGGTGTGTTTATCTGCTGGTTATTGAGGCGTGGGTGATCGCTCTCTGCTCTGATTGCTCGCTGGCCACACCCTCGGGGCAAAATAAGCGACCGTCTCTCAAAGATAGGGTGCATTTTGCCACAACCGGTGCTTATGTAATTTGAAACTGACAATCAACAGCAAGTGAATGAGTGATGAGTGCCGAGCATCACATCACAACTCTATTAAACGTGCACCTCGTGCGCACCTAAAGGTGGCAGAAAAATATTTTTTTAAAAATTTATAGCTTTAATTTTACAAGAAAAAACTCAATTTTTAAAGAAAAAGTTCTTGTTTTCAATGTTCATAATTTTTTTTTTTTTAATAGATTGATGAATTGAAACGCCATAAAAATTAAGTTAATTCTATGTTAATTTTTTTATTAAGAAATTATAAGAAAGCTTATTTATAAAAAAAACTCTATCATTGATGCCTAAGCTTACATTGGTGCGTAAGGCCTTACACTCATGCCTAAGCGCTACTTAAAAAAATTAAGAACACAATTATTAATTAGACTGATTTTTCTTTTTTTTTTCTTTTAGTCTGTTCTCAAATAAGTATTTTATCTTTTCAGGAAAATTTTAATTTTCAGGTTACGTAGATTTAAATTTTATGTGGCTTATTTCAATATTTTTGGATTTTTTTTTTATTTAATATATTCTCTATTCATGGTACATACAACGCAAAAAAGTACACTGTTCAAATAAAATAATGGTTAAAAAAAAAGGAATAACTACAAATTTAAGAAGACATAATTTTATAGATTAAGGGCTTTGCTATTTAACAAAACATTTTAGTTTCACGTGCAATATACCATATTATTTTTTTAAATTTTTATCACTCGAACCAAAAATAAAAAATTTTAAAACTTTAATTGGGTGGTGTGTTTCTTCACCACTAAAAAGGGCACAGGCCGACAAGACTTTGTCTTGGCCTGGCCGTACAAAAGAAAGTTTTTTGTTAAATATGAATTAATTCGAATTATTCTGAATTTATAATCAATGTATATTTGATGTGGGCAGCGATTTCCTCTGTGATATCAATAAATATTATTTGCAACTAAAACCATCCAATCATATTTTAATTTTACCATATAATTTCATGGTTATCGATCATTTAGTTATAAAATTATTTATAAATTTGCATCCATTTGCTAACTTGCAGTCGCAATATTGAAATTGAATATATATTCATATTTAGAGATTTCTTTTTGTAAAGAATTTTTCCTTTCATTTTCGTTCATTCCTTCTCATTTCATTTAACATGTCTGTTTTGAACCCACTAAACACCTTTTTTGCAAGCGTGTGGGCTGTACATCCCAACTGCCTTTTTCCTCTTCTGCACAATTAGCACACGTTGATGGCAGATTCATGTTACCGATCCCATTTTATCTCAAACTGAGGCCCAATAAAACAGTACGGTGCTCTTTTGACTTTTGCTCTTCCGAGGGAGAAAGCTGTGTCCAGTGATTCAATTCTACACACATTTTTAAAATTATTATTTCCTCACAGCTAATTTGTGCACTAATTAAAATGCCAGATTAAAGAGACACATCATCTTGCTCATAAATATTTTATTCAATAGAATCGTGTTTTCCTTAGCGTGATCTCGTTAGAAAGTAAAACCGAGCGTTAAATGTATATCGTGCGAGTCATTTTCCCTCTTGCATCTGCATTCTTTTTCCCGCGTCTAGATCAGAGGGGTCACTGAAGCATGTTACATACATGGATACTCTCGGTACTCTCCACATTGGACCACACACATGTGACCTACGGTATGCTAATTTCGGCGACCGCCAGGAATAAATTACGCGGTTTATCCAAATTGTAATTGAATAATGGCCATAGGAGAAAAGCATTACGATTTCAACCACCTGCATGCACGTGTGTTGAAGTTCCATATTTTCTTGTTTAGGGGTTTGTTAAATACTAAAATTCCAAACAAGGACAATTTTTTGCAATGAGTTTGCATAACCCGCATAACCATTTAAAAATTGATAGCGATAATTAAATCATGGCAAAGACGATTGAAAAAACTTAATCGTTAATTTTGGTAATATACCAGATATATAAAATTTATATTGCTACTTCATTCTGACATTATTGCAAAAATTAGATACTAAAATCTAAAATAAGTTTCAAATTATCTTTTCACGTAAACAGAGATAATTTTTTTTCTTTTAATCTTTTTAATTATTTGGAATCGCTTAAGTTTTACATTCTGCTTATGTTGATAAATAGTTCTACATTCGGTTGATGTAGAAAAATAGTTCTACATTCGGTTGATGTAGAAAAAAAGTTCTACATTCGGCTGATGTTGAAAAATAGTTCTACATTCGGTTGATGTAGAAAAATAGTTCTACATTCGGCTGATGTTGAAAAATAGTTATACATTCGGTTGATGTAGAAAAATAGTTCTACATTCGGCTGATGTAGAAAAATAGTTATACATTCGGTTGATGTAGAAAAATAGTTATACATTCGGCTGATGTAGAAAAATAGTTCTACATTCGGCTGATGTAGAAAAAAGTTCTACATTCGGTTGATGTAGAAAAATAGTTCTACATTCGGCTGATGTAGAAAAATAGTTCTACATTCGGTTGATGTAGAAAAAATTTCTACATTCGGCTGATGTTGAAAAATAGTTCTACATTCGGTTGATGTAGAAAAATAGTTCTACATTCGGTTGATGTAGAAAAATAGTTCTACATTCGGCTGATGTAGAAAAATAGTTCTACATTCGGCTGATGTTGAAAAATAGTTCTACATTCGGTTGATGTAGAAAAATAGTTCTACATTCGGCTGATGTAGAAAAAAAGTTCTACATTCGGCTGATGTTGAAAAATAGTTCTACATTCGGTTGATGTAGAAAAATAGTTCTACATTCGACTGATGTAGAAAAATAGTTCTACATTCGGTTGATGTAGAAAAATACTTCTACATTCGGCTGATGTTGAAAAATAGTTCTACATTCGGTTGATGTAGAAAAATAGTTCTACATTCGGTTGATGTAGAAAAATAGTTCTACATTCGGTTGATGTAGAAAAATAGTTCTACATTCGGCTGATGTTGAAAAATAGTTCTACATTCGGTTGATGTAGAAAAATAGTTCTACATTCGGTTGATGTAGAAAAATAGTTCTACATTTGGCTGATGTAGAAAAAAAGTTCTACATTCTGCTGATGTTGAAAAATAGTTCTACATTCGGTTGATGTAGAAAAATACTTCTACATTCGGCTGATGTTGAAAAATAGTTCTACATTCGGTTGATGTAGAAAAATAGTTCTACATTCGACTGATGTAGAAAAATAGTTCTACATTCGGTTGATGTAGAAAAAATTTCTACATTCGGCTGATGTTGAAAAATAGTTCTACATTCGGTTGATGTAGAAAAATAGTTCTACATTCGGTTGATGTAGAAAAATAGTTCTACATTCGGCTGATGTTGAAAAATAGTTCTACATTCGGTTGATGTAGAAAAATAGTTCTACATTCGGCTGATGTTGAAAAATAGTTCTACATTCGGTTGATGTAGAAAAATAGTTCTACATTCGGTTGATGTAGAAAAATAGTTCTACATTTGGCTGATGTAGAAAAAAAGTTCTACATTCTGCTGATGTTGAAAAATAGTTCTACATTCGGTTGATGTAGAAAAATAGTTCTACATTCGGCTGATGTAGAAAAATAGTTCTACATTCGGTTGATGTAGAAAAAAGTTCTACATTCGGCTGATGTTGAAAAATAGTTCTACATTCGGTTGATGTAGAAAAATAGTTCTACATTCGGTTGATGTAGAAAAATAGTTCTACATTCGGTTGATGTAGAAAAATAGTTCTACATTCGGTTGATGTAGAAAAATAGTTCTACATTCGGTTGATGTAGAAAAATAGTTCTACATTCGGTTGATGTAGAAAAATAGTTCTACATTCGGCTGATGTTGAAAAATAGGTCTGCATTCGGTTGATGTAGAAAAATAGTTCTACATTCGGCTGATGTAGAAAAAAGTTCTACATTCGGCTGATGTTGAAAAATAGTTCTTCATTCGGTTGATGTAAATAAACATAGTTAAAATTTAAAATTTAAAACGCAGTTTTTAAATAGATGATTTTTATTATTAATTTTTACATTTGTTCAACCATTTGATTATTTTGCCTGTTCTTCCGATTAAAATTATTAAAAGTATTGTCATCCAATCGCCTTGTCATCTATTTGCATTTTTGCGTGTGGTCCTCTCATTAGAAGTCAGCTCAAGCGGCGCCGAAACACCCGCACTGCAGGCCATTTGTATTGTCCCGGCGCAAAGTACCCATTATTTTGATCGCTGTTGGAAGCGCGGCTCTTTTTCTTCTCAGCAAACAACAAAGTATCTGTCTCCAAATGTCGCAAAACGCACTCAGCGTGTCCAGGCTCGGAATTTGCATGTCGTGCGTGTCCGAGCTCACAAGGAGTGGTGCAGCTGCAGATTCAAAGCTGCAGTCCCGCTGAGCTCTTGTTGAAACGGAATAAGCCGAAAAGCAAATTTGCAATTTTCAAGAATCACAAGTTCGAAGAAAATTTACATTCGTATAGAGTTGTTTTATCTTTGGACATTTGAAAGAACAATAAGAATGACGTTTGACTTTAAACGTCAGTCACTTTTTGACACTGGATCTCTTTTTCTATTCAAATTTTAACTCTTGAAGCTCGTTATTTTCCTCTTATTTTTGAAATGTGCTTGACGCATTTTCATTATTATTAAACAAGTCAAAGATTTGGCGGCGTGACGAGAATAAGAGGACAGATGTGTCGCCTCTCTATGCGCGTTTCTTTCATTGTTTCAATGTCAATGCCTTATTGGCATTCTGCAAATCCAGCCGTCATTGTTTTCACTTTTTCTGACATAATGTAATCACGCCAATCGACTCACGTTGCGGATATTTATGTTTACCACGAATCCACTGGACTGAATTTCTTTCAAACCGAACACGCCGATGCGAATTATTGAATAAATAGAATATTATATTATGATCGTTTTTGCAAGAGTTTTTGAAGGGAGATGCGCATTACCTTTTGAAAATCCTCAATTTTTTCGCCAATTATTTCATTTAAATAAATTTTTTCTCATTAAATTTCTTTTCAAGATTATCAAAAGACTTTTGAGTTGGAACGAAAAGTTCGGCTAGACGGTAGTCTAGGGGTTGAAAGGGGTTATTCGGAGGATGCTTTTTATTATTTGGAGTAGCGTTATATGCTACTCATAATGCTCACTAAGATTTTTTTACTACACCTGAATCATGTTCATGAAAATTAAGAGCTAAATTGTTAATTGTGCTTATTTCCCTCAATACATTTTGGTCTGATTGACGTTCTGATGAAATCATTTTTTGTATATTATTATTAAATTTAGCTTTTCCATGGTGCAAAGCGGTGCAAAGTTTATTTATTAAAAGTGAATCTCCGTACAACAGCTGCTTTCAATTTGTAATAAAAAGTTGAGTAACAATATATTCGTCTAGTTAATCAAGAGCAACATCAGTCATACGATTTATTATTTATTATCATTGTAGCCGATTGTGTGCGACCGCAAAAAGTACAGAGTGATTTATGTCCGTGGCTGAATGGAGAGAGAGCAAGTAATAATGCACGCCTTTTTATTCCCGTGTTTATTTATATTTGTGTCTCTTTCAAAGTCAGCAAAGGCGGCCTTCTGAGCTTCTTTTTGTCCGCCTCCTAATTCTCATTCAGTTGCATGTTTCCATGTTTTTGCTTTGCGACCATTTATCGAGTGCGATCGTGCGTAAAACGAGTGCTGTAAAACGTCGTCTCACTTCCGATTTATCAATGAAATTTATAATGTCGTTGCCGTTCATTCATGCGACCGCTTGATTTTCAGCACAAAGTCGCAGTATTTGTACTGATGTCAAGGTGCGGCGACAAAAAGCAGTGCCCTTTATTGTACAAACAATTCAAGGAAACTTTTTTTATTCTATTTTGTGATAAAAATAGCATATCCCCCGTTAAAATAGATACTCTTTTGTTTAATATTTAATTTCAACTTTTTGAAATAGACGGAACTCGACTATTGCAGCAATAATTAAACATAAACATATTTTATTAATTGTCAGAACAAATATGGTACAACTAAATAAGTTCATTGGGAAACAAGTCTGATTTCTGTCGTCGGTCGAGTGCATCGATGCAGAGAATAGAGTTAAACAATCTCGCGTTATTTGCAGTATAAATCTCAGCTGGAAAAATAATCAGTGAATGCCGCCGCTAGCACGAAGGTTAAACTAAAGCGCGCTTTGTGCTGAATTACAACAATCGATGCTTTTGTACGTGCGCAACGCCGCCGCTTATGTAAAAAAAAATAAAAATGTGTATCACACTTGTTAAATTAATTTTCTTGTCCGCGTTTATTAACAAGGATATCTCATTTTTCAGTTCTGCCGTAACTGAAAATAGCTTTTAATTGAAATAGTGGTTTTAATTAATTCTATGTATTTTAAATCGTTATGAGAAATTTCTTAGCCCTCTATATTGAAATTGCGGATTCTTAGATATTGATTATGCCATCTTTTTGATCTTGTCATTTGTGATGTAAACAAAAATTGGTCAGTTCTCAGCAATCACCTGCAAACCTATTTATTTTTAATTCAGCGTAAAATAATGTGGTTTCAGGTGGTGTGCCCGAAAAAAGCAATAGAATACAATAAAATTGAAAGCCTCACTGAAGAAATACAATAATAAAATTTACTTCATCTGTCACACCAACAGTACCAAAACCATTAAAATAAAAAATTGCAGAATTTGCAATTGGCCAAATATAAAAATTTCCAATTCTTAATTATTTTCTTTCAGAGCAGGCTACAATCTTAAAGTCATTTAAAATGCGATGGGCAAAAAGCCTTGCAACAACTCAAATAAAAGGATCGACTGAAATTTCAGAGCCACCCAATTCGCTGATGGAATCTATATTTGGGAGGACGTGGAGAGCGAGTGTGGGCCCCGTAATGCCCCATTGTAATTACGGCGGCGACAACAATCGTCCGCAGAAGAATTGTAACACACGCTTCGGACAGATTTTCGGCGTTGGTATATTACACGAGACACATTACTCCTCGCAGATAAATACACGTGCCTGGGATGACCTCCATGGGTGGGTGTGGGAGGAGGGGGCCGGGGGTCCGGAGGCCTCGGCCACACCCGTGCCCGCGCGCACTTTCAGCCCGAGATCCGCAATATATAACTCGCTCTCGGCCACGCTTGTTCATTATTCGCGAGCACTTCCGGGCAGCCTGCTTGGTCAGCAACTTCCAGGAAAATATTATTTTTTTTTACAGCAGTCAAGATCAAGATCGGTTATTAATACGATATTGATTGATTTCCCGCTGCGAGTCTTTGGATTTTGTAATCGGCCGGCGAAACAGGTGCATTTTCGCAGAGGCGGAGAGGTCGCTATAAAATAACGAAGAGGCTGCACAACACGCAGTATCCTCGCGGAGAAAACGTAATTTATTAATCACAGTTTATTGACATGCACTGTTAGATAATAATCTGATGACTGCCTCATCCATGACTATAATATGTACGAATTTGAAGGAAAAAGGTTAAGATTTAAGGATTACCGAATTTTGGGCTCAACTTTAAAAAAAAAATTTAAATTTATTTAATAGAATACATTTATGTAAATCTTGTAAGTCAATTTACTTTGAAGGTCGTCAAATGTATTGAATCTATTAAAATTTCTTCAAACAGGATTCATACTTTCGCATACCTTTCAGATTTGAATCTGCGATAAGTTTTAAATTGGGCTACATTTTCAAGGAATTTAACGAGGAAAAATGTTTTAAATAAAAATTACTGTGATTTGCATAACAAGTAAATTTGTCCACCTCTTGACTTTTCAGAATAATATTTTATATATGCCTATTTAATTGACAACAACATTCTCTGAGCTCCTTTTTAAGTTATTTTAATTTTTTTCAACTCTAGTTTGAAGTTATAAATAGATCCATTAATTCAAATTACAAACCTTTGGGCTTTATTGCTCGTCGTCAGATCTTGGTAGACAGGCCAAAAGAACAACCTGCTAGCTCATCTCAAGAGCGATCTAGAGCAAAATGCGATTTAAAAATAGAGCTCACTTGAATTTGGCGACCTTTCGCAGACAGAGAAGGAAGACCTTGGCTCAAAACATCCATCATACACTACACTCCATATATCCAGCCAAGTTTATTATGTGAATACAAGCAGCGCTCGTTGCGAATTTTTTTGGGCCTGGCCTGCGCTCCAAATAAATTTACAAAACACACACTTTGGCATTCCTCGATTCAAGAAGAAATGGACTCTCCCTTCAAATACACCACTCATAATAAAAGATCTTCCAAATTTTATGAAATGCGTTATTTAGATAAAATTTTTAAAAGTAGTCTAAATCTCTTTGTAATAAATTTTTTTTACTTATTTAATTGAAATCGAGTATTGAGAAAGATAAAAAATTTTTAGGTTGTTGAACGAAAGAAGTTCGTAAATAATTTATAGCACGCGGCTGTGCATGTTGTGATATATGGCAGCTGAAAATCCATTCAGACGTGTACTTGGAAGTCGCAATTTTATCATTCGCAGGTGGCTCATCTCCAGCATGGCTTTCATGAACTGCTAAACAATGACCAATAATTCATCAGGCGTGTGTTATATCATTCACAAATACCACTGGATCAGTTTTTTCCATTAAATTCTAAAAAATTGCAGCTATTACGTAGATATCACATATTATATTATTCTTAATTTCAACTCAATTCAATACGTTTTTTTCTGCTAGTAAATTGAATAAATTATTAAATTTACACTTTTAGTTTTCTCTGTTGTGAATTGTTAAATCATTATTCACTGATGTGATATGGATGAAGCCCTGCCTGCAATTTTTTTTTTTATTAATAATTGTTTGTAGATAGAACGAAATTGTTCCAGAGAGAAAAAAAATCAGTATTTTCATCAAAACAAAAGTTCATATTCATAGATTCACATATAAAAAAATTAATTTAATATGCTGGGTTAAATTGTGTTATGCAAGGTGCTTCAAAATTTAAATCAGATACATCAGGAAGGCCAATATTTATTATTCATATTCCTGACAAGTTTTTTTTTTATAACAAGAACAAGATTTAATGGACAATCAAAGACAATTTCGGAATATTCAGTGGTGGAATTCTTAGGAAGTAACAATGAAGTGGCTATTATAAAATTTACCAAATGAAACCAAGGAAATTATAAATAATGAAAACAAGTACAATTCTTTGCCTTATGAAATGGCACTGAAGTTATGTAGTAAAGATAGGACTATCAATACTTTGGGATTTTTTGAGACCCTTGAGAAGAAAACTTTGTACAAATTAAAAAGCGATGCACCAAGAGAATACAAAACTTTAGTTTATTCGTCACTTTCTTCGTCGTCGTCTTCTTCCTCGGGATGACTTAGGGCTTCTTTGATGGTCAGCTCCAGATCTGAATTCGTCCAGTCTTTGCTCGGACAGTCTAGGTGGTTGTCGAAATCAACCAGCTCATCGTAAGTCTGCAGGTTTATCAAAATACTAGCTGCGTGCAAAGTGATCGATTCCTTTTCCAGTCTGGAAAAATAATTTTATTTGGTAATTATTGTGATAAGAAAATTTTAATTTACTTTGAATGATTTATCATATTTATTAAGAAGTGATTTAAATAATTTTATTACTTGACTTTCTTCCCGGGGAATATCCAACAGCCAGAGTCGTCCGTCTTGGTTGTTGCATACAAAGGCACCTCGCTCTGGTCAAGAGACAGCATCTCGTTGTGGAGCTATAAAAATTAAAGATTTATTATGATTTATTAAAAACCAACTAAAGTTAACTTACAGCAACAAAACATGCCCCTGGAAAATTCTCTTGAATTTTATATGATATTCTGTTGGCCTTCCTCGAATCACTAAAATGAATTGGTTTGTTAAACTTATCATGGGATAATTTTATAAATTATTTTACCAATGATCGTTGAGAAATTCACTGGCTTCGTAATACCCGGCGACGACCAACTTGTTTTTGCTCGCGTAGTTGTCGATCTGCAAATGATTTAAATTGTTCCAAAATAATTTCAATCCACTTGAGGACTTTTAAAATCTCATCAGACCTGTTGAAGGGCGACCTCTGCCATGGGGGCGAGTGTCAGGGCCATGTGGAAAAGCGGCACTGCGTCCTCGATGATCAATGTGCCGTCACGTTTCGCGTTCTCCGGGGCCAAAAGAACTCCGTTCACGGACGCGTGCGGATATTTTACGGCGTGCAAAATCACTTTGCAGTACGCCAAGGGACTGAACTTGACCTCAGTCATTGTGAAAAGGCGAAAATTCTCGGTTTAGAAGGCTAAATTACAGCTTCATTAACGCTGATTGACATTTATTTACGTCCGGAAGTCCTCAGCTGGCCAAGATTCTTGTCTCTGGATTGAAACGTCACTGCGATGGCGCTGCGATCGCATCCTGGGGTATTGAATTGACGGCGCCAAAAGCACGCGAAGCAAAATACTTGAGAAGTACTTCAAATCGCATAAAATTATCTGTTATCTCTCTTCTTATGAAAAATATCAGAAAAATATGTATTAATTATTTTATAATTTCTTTTGTCTGCCAAAATTTTAAAAATATAGATTGACTGAAATTTAAAAAAAAAAAACACGTTTTTTATTATATTTGAGGTTGTCCTTTATTGATGCAGTAAAAATTGTTTTGCACACAAAATGTCATTCTCGGCAGCATGCACAATCACGCAGTTCATTTTTATAAAAAAATTCATGTACATTCACTTTGATCGTTCACTCACCCACAGTTACAATTAATCAGATTTTGGTTGCTTATTACGATACTACAAACGTTATCTTGTTGATTGATTTTTTCGATTTAAATATTGTCTGACAGCATGTATATTTCGTTGTTATAAACCTACATACGAAAATAATATTCTGGCGCCTTCCAGATAGAGCACATCAGGCTGCTGGTTATTATTTTATTGTTATTTATAAAATCTCTTTTGAGTGCCAGATTTATAAATTACTCGTCTCGTTCCCCTACAATCTATATGTCATAACTAAATGAAGGCACTTCTTGTCAATTGATAAAACTCGGACTAATTAGTCCGAATCTTAGCTCCTGAATTGATTCAGCATTAATGCATATATAAATAAACACACACATATGCCAGGGTATGTGTCTCCATGAAACCAAGGCTTTCGGTTAGGGTGTGCGGGCGAGTTGACTATCACATGGCTGTAATGTGGTACTCTAACGTCTACAGGATGATCAAAAATCCCGACCGTCCACCCTAGCCCGTGTCTAGCTGATTACCCACTTATTCTGAATAGTAAATTTTGGCGATTGAACTTATTGATGACAATTAGTTAATTGATAAAATATGGATTTCCGGCATCGGTTTCAAGGAGAAAGTGTGATGTGAGCCACGCTCAAGGTGTAGCTCGGTTTGAGCATTTTTCAGTTCGGTTTCTTCACTGGCCCTCGGAGTCACTGTCGCTCTTGTCTGAAACACAAAATATTTCATTTTATTTTTATTTTCACTGACTCTATCATGAATATTAAAATGTATAATAATTGCTTCATCAAAATTGACTTGATAATTTCAAGTTTTTTTAAGGGATAATAATTTAATTTTTAAAAGGGATTTCAATGAGTATATTTTTTTTTTTTTAAATTTTTTTTTATCCATTTTGGAAATTGACTTTCATTCTGATCAGCAATTAATGAAATTTGATTTATCCATTCTCCTGATTCTCAATTAAAATTTTGTATACGCACTTTTACCTTTCTTGGTAGGGTAGGCATGGCGTTTCAGACGGTCATACAGATCATCCTTGGTGCCGTACAGACTGGCATTAGACCTTGCCAGACTGTTCATGTTGCTAACTCCCGTCATTCCTCCCTTTCCGCTAGCATGGAGGCTCTCTGTTAAATAAAAATAAAAAATCAGATTGATAATATTTAAAAAAAAATTCTACTTAAAAGAATCCCTTAAAAATCAGTGCTTGGATTAGATAATTAAAATTTTCTATCAAACGAACCTTTCATGTAGGTCTCGTTGTAAAAGTTGGGCATCTCCCAACCATCTTCCTCGTCATCATAGTAGTGAGCGTAGGTCGAGTGGTGTGAGGGCGCGATCGACTCGGCATAGGGCGCGGGAGCGCCATAGTAGAAGTTGACCTGCGACCCTGCAGGGTCAGCACCAGCCATCGGAGGCACCATCATTTTCTTAGGCTCTTTGCGGTGCGTCGAGCGCACGCAGATCATCCAGACAAGCAGCACAATGATGATGATGAAGATGACCGTGCCGGCGATTCCACCAGCAATGTAGGCGAAGTCGGATTTGGTGGCGCAGTGGCGGCCGGTAAAGCTGCCGATGCACCTGCACGAGGGCTGGCCTCTGGCGTCTCTCACGCAGACACCCTCATTCTCGCAATAACCGGCACAAAGGTCTAAACAAAAAGAAAATCACAATTAAATTAATGAAAATTATTTAATCTGTTGCAATAAGTTTTAAATTACTAAAAAAATCACAATTACTTAAAAATATCTTTTAGGAGGAAAATTAAAGCTTTTTGTAAGCAGCTAAGGCATCTACAAATAAATAATGTTTAATTGGGTTATTTTGTTGTTTATTTCACTTGTGGGCCAAAAAATTTTTTAACTGAATTTAAGATCTAGTTTAAAAATTTTTAACTCATGAATGCAAAGTTTTTTTTATAGATTAAATAAATAATTTAACATATTAAATTTTACTCACCAGTACAAACAGTTCCAGTTCCGTTGAAGCCAGGCTTGCACTCGCACTTGAACTCGCTGGTCTCAGGGTTGAGCAGGCAGTATGCGTTGGCGTCGCAGTTCATGTTGGCGCCGCTCATCTCGCAAGGGTTGACGCACTCCTCTTCCTTGGTCGACCCGGTGCCCTGGGTGCTGGTGTTTGGCGGGCAGGCGACGCAAGAGGTCTGCTGAGAGTCTGGTTGGAAGGTGCCCTTCTTGCAGTCAACGCATGTGTTCAGGGTGCCGTTCAGGTAGGTGCCTGGCAGACAGACGGGCAGGGAGCACTCTTCGACGGCGGCGGCGCCAACCTTGGGGGTTGTGCGGCCTGGAGGACAAGGCAGGCAGGCGGCGTGTCTGCCCTGAGACCTGTAGGTGCCTCGCGGGCAGGGCTCGCAGCGACCTTCAGGTCCCAGTTGCAGGCCAGACGAGCATTCATCGCGACATTCCTTTAAAAAAATTTATTTAAATTAAGTACAGTGACGAGTTATAATTTTAAAAAATTAAGAATACTTCAGGGTTTGTCTAATAAAATCATAACTTAATAATGGTCTCCAATTTTTGGGAAAAGAATTATGATTATAAATAAGTTATATTAGAAACTAGTGAAAATGTAAAAATTGAAATAATAGTAAAATAATTACCGATTCTGAAACAGCTTCTGCGCTTCGGGTGGTCTTTCCAAGTCCGCAGAGTTGGCAAGCAAAGCTGCCCTCCTCAGGTTGGTAGAATCCGTGACCGCAAGAGCGGCACAGTCCGGCTTCAGGGTCATAGAACTTGCCAGCAGGGCAGCGTTCCTTGCAGTCGGCTGCTGACCTGGCGCCTGGCCCTGAGGTTACACCGGGGCGTCCGGCGATTGTAGGGCACTGGATGCACTGCAACTGGCCAGACTCGCTCTGGTAGGAGCCGGTCGGGCAAGGTATGCACTCCTTGGTTTCGCGGTCATAGTACGAGCCGACGGCGCAAGGGACTAAAAATTTAGGAATTATAGCAATAAATTAAAAGTTCTTAGAACTTGAATTTTTATTCAATATTTTAGATAACATATTCAATTTTGAAAAGAGCATATTAATTTTAAAATTTAGAAACTTACCACAATCAGGGGCGACTACAACTTGTCCAACAGGGCAGGCATAGTCAGATTCCAAGTTAAGTGAAGCAGGGTCAGGCAGGGTGTTGGGCAGAATTTCCCTCACGTCAAACTGATCATCCTCCAGAATAAGCTTTTGCAGAAGACGAGCGATGGTAGCTCTCTCCTGGTTGTCAATGTTGACAACAGGATCGCTGGAGAAATTATTAAATTTTTTAGAAAAGGTGGAGATTATTAAAAATTTATGCAAAGCTTGAATAATTGACAAGCTCACTAAAAGCACAATTAAATTAGGCGTTTGCTAAATTTTGCAAGAAGTGTTAATGTGGCTGCATCAATATGGTGCATGAAAATATAAGAAGTGCAGTTGGCAATCGGTTGGTCTGCAGAGCTGAGGAATTATTATCACATTTTAACGTGAAAATTATTTTGCTAAGTTTCTAAAAGCACATAGATTTTTTGGCAGTTTTAAGAAGAGCAAATATTAAACGTAAGAAGCGCAATGAAAAGCCGCAATCGACATTGAAACACTTGAGACAGTACGATTATCTTACTTTGCGGCTGGGAATGAAATATCAATGTGATATGTATCACTGGCTGCCTGTCTCACTTGACGCGTTTTCCTGTAATGATGAAGTGACAGAGATTTCCCAAATGATTCACAGTTTTACATGTTTTATGTAACACAGTACATAATCATATAATTTACAAAAGATTGAAAAGATCAAATTTTTGATATTTAAATAAAATAGTGCAAAAAATACTAAAGACTACTATGGGCATCACAGAGTTGAATTTTTATACAATTTGAATTTTCTCTCTCCCTACCTTTCAACTGGAAGGCTCAACTCAAGGACGTAAGTTCCTCCGTGCTCATTGTTGGGCGCCTGTCTTGTTTGCCTCACTCTGTGGTCACACTTGACGTTGATGTTCAGGTCCTTGCACTCTCGAGTTCCTATTTAATTAATTTGAATAAAATCCTGTATTAAAAAATCAATTTAAAATTGTTACCTTCAACATTGAAAGAGCACAAGTTCCACTTCCTATTCAAAGTGTTGATGGCATTCTTGACCTTCTGTCTGAGCACTCCCTGTCCGGCCTCGTTACACAAGACCGAGCTGGGGAACTGCATTCCAACCTTGAATACTCTCTGGGCAGGTCTTGCAGCTAAATAATTTCCAAAATTATTAAATTTTGGCAACAAAATTAATCAAGAATTAACTTACGAGAACAGGCGGGGTAGACGAGCTGGTGTCCGGGCTTGGGCGTTGGTCTCCAGAAACCTTCAGCACCGCAAGTGTAGAATTTGGGCACCGGCTCGGAGAATCTGCTTCCAGAGTTGCAAGAAATTTCGCACACCTTGAACTGACCTCCTGAGCCCCAATCACGGCAAGCCTGGGTACCTCCAACCGGATCAGCCAACTCGGGACAAAATTCAGCTGAAATTTTAAAAGAAAATATTTTTTTTCCATTTTGAGAATTCAAATATTTTAACTCACAAAGGACGTAGACCTTGAATGAGCAAGTGGCGGCGTTTCCTGCAGCGTCATAGGCGGCGTAGGCGATGTTATAGGTTCCCCACATGAGAGTGAGACCTGGACGGTGTCCACTCTGCTCAGAGACACGGACGACGCCGACGTTGTCAGAGAAGGCAGGCTCGTCCCACGAAACTGTGGCAGATCCATTTCGAGCAACAACCCAAACATCCCCAGGGCAGTAGTCAATCTTAGGAGCAACCTGAGATACAAAATAAACATTTTATATATTTCCATAATAAAATATAAAGTCAAACGAGTCGGGATAATAAAATAACATGATTTTTACCTTGTCCTGCTGGAGTTGTTCACAGCGAGGACCTGAGTAGCCAGGTGGGCAGACGCGTTCTCCGCACTTGGATGGAACAATACGTTCGACGCCTCCCTCAGTGTCCTCGAAACCAGACCAAGTGAGAACAAGACCACGGTGCAGAACAGGCTCAAGGCGGCAATCTCGGACCTGTTTCTGCAGTTCAGAGGTCACGTCAAGGGCGCGTCCCCAGACCTGTACGCGGGTCAGGTGGCCGTGGAAACCGGTGTCAGAGTAGGATTTAGCATCGCCTCTTGGCTTTCCAAGGGACACCCAAGCACTGAAAAATTTAAAAAAATAAATTTTAGCACCATCAAATATAAAAATTTAAGGTCAAAATTTTGGCATAATGGGATTTTTTATGTAAAAACTGAATCAGGAAAATTTTCTCCACTTACTATTCGCTGAGCTGTCTTCCAGCGCCATAATTTTCAACCTTGCTGGCGATGAGACCTTCGGTGATCAGGGTCAAAGTGCCAACCGAGCCATCCCAAACGACAGCGATGTGATGCCACTGTCCGTCATTGACCGTCGCGTATTCCCTGAAGCTGAGGAACACGTCCGGCAGCTCCTTGAACAAAGACACTTGGACGCCGTTGCTGTGCGCCTGGAGCATGACCCTCCTGTTTGAGGGCACGTGCGGAGAGGTCACGCCATACATGGTGAAGAAGACGCCGCTCTCGTCGCGCTGGGCGTACTTGACCCACATGGCCACGGTCATGCTCTGAGATGGACCTGTCCTGAAGGGCACCACCAAAGTGGCGCTGCTCCTCTCAGGCTCGGGGAAGTACATGTCATAGTCCACTTGTACAGCTAATAAAAAGGTTATTAAAAATTAATAAGTAGAAAGATCAAAGAAAAAATAAAAAAAAAATAAAAATTAATCAGTTTTTGGAACCTAAATTAAAAACAAAAGTAAGGTCTTACTCTTTCTGCAGTCATCTCCAGTGAGGTTGAATGGACATTGGCAGTAGAACCTTCCAGGAAGGTCGATGCAGGTGGCCGAAGGTGGGCATGAGTTCTCCTGGCAGTCCTGAATGTCTTGTTCGCAGTGCTTTCCAGTGAATCCCGGAGCACAAGCGCACTCATAACCAGGACCATTGTCTGTGCAAGTTGCTCCATTCTCACAAACACCTTAAAAAATAATATAATTTATCAATATTTCATAAAATAAAATAATTTTATTGTTGATATAAATAATACAAATTTCTCTATAAATTAGATAGTAAATCTCTGAATAAAAATTGCAAATACCTGCGGCGCAAGCGTCAAACTCATACTGGCAGCCAACTCCGGTAAAGTCTGTGGGGCAAGTGCAGTTGAGTCCAGAGCCAAAGTCCTGGCACTTTCCTCCGTGCATGCAAGGGTTTCCAATGCAGCGCTCAGGAGCGGTTTCGCAGTGCTTTCCGTCAGTACCAGAGGGGCAGACGCAGAAGTAGTCCTGGAAGAGGTCAATGCACTCGGCGTCGTTCTGGCAAGGCCTTTGCGAGCAGAAGCCGACGTCCTTCTCGCACCTCTGGCCAGTCCAGCCAGGAGGACAAGTGCACTCAAATTTGCCAACGTCATCCCTGCACTTTCCGCCGTTCAGACAAGGCTGGCTTGAGCAGTCATCATCATTGATCTAAAGAAATTTACAAATTTAATTAATTAAATTCCAAAAAAAAATTAGAAAAAAAATTATTTATATAAAAATGAAAGAAGAGCAAAATTAATTTTTTTTAATTAAATATACCTGGCAGAATGCGCCACTGTACCCCTCTCTGCACTTGCAAGTGAATTTGTTGTCCCCATCAACGCAAACGTCAGTTCCTTCAGGATTGCAAGGGTCGCTGAGACATTCATCAATCTCAAGCTCACAGTTAATTCCTGTTAAAAATAAATGAAATTAACATTAAATATTAATTAATATGATTTTCGGGCACAATTTTTTATTGTAGAAAATTGCACGCAGTTGAGTTTTAAAATAAAAACCATGATATATACAGGATATATATAATTAAAATTAAGTGCCAAAAAATAACTTTTTATTTTTAAATTTTAATAAAAAATTAAAAAAAATAGCAAACGTTAATATGTAAATTAAATGAACTTGCCGGCAAAACCAGGTCTGCATCTGCAAGTGAAGCTGTCGCGGTTGTTCTCGCACGATCCTCCATTCTGGCAAGGCGCCACCTTGCAGTGGTCAACCTCATGCTGGCACTTTCTTCCAGTGAAACCAGGTTCGCAAGTACAGGTGTAGTCATTGATTCCATCTTCGCAATGGCCTCCATTTTTACATGGGTTGTTGGCACACTCGTCGATGTTGACCTCACAAGAGGCGCCGGTCCAGCCAGGGTGGCACACGCACTGGTGTGAGAACAACCTGTCCACACAGATGCCGTTCTGGCAGGGGCTGTCGCCGCAGAGGTCGACCTTTTCCTGACAACGCTTGCCGCTGAAGCCAGGCGGGCAGTCGCAGCTGAAGTCGTTGATCAGGTCGGTACACTTGGCGCCCAAAAGACAAGGGCGTTCAGCACAGTCATCTAGTAGGAGTAAAAAATTGTTACATGTATGATTTTTTTATTGGAAAATAGAAATTAGTACCTATATTGTTTTGACAACGTTGGCCTTCCCATCCTGGAGGGCACTCGCACCTGAACCTGCCTTGTTTCAGAGCCACACATGAGCCGTCATTAGCGCATGGGTTGTTGGTGCAAGGGTCAATCTGAAGTTAAAATTTTGAATGACCAAATAATTCAAATGCAATGTACATATTATCGCATTTTATATTAATAATCTTAAAACATGATCAGCTCAGTGATATGAATTCTAAAATTGTGCACATAAATACATATATATGTCGGTATTATATATTAAACTAGTCATTAAAATTAAATAAAACAATAATAATTAAATTGAAATTGTTCGCAGTACATATTAAATAAAAATATTAAAATTTCTTCAAAAAAAAAATAATAATAATAATAATTTTAATTATAAAAAATGTAAAATGTATTATTTTAAATGTAAAATATCTATATCATATAAAATTATTCTAATATATTTTCTTTTTTAAATCGAATAAAAATTATTCTAAATCCAAGTTAAAAGCTAATTTTATGCCAATTTAAGACGTTAAAGTTGTTAAAATTGCAATAGTATGGGATTATAAAAATTACTCACAGTGATGTCACAGTCAACCCCAGTGTATCCAGATCTGCAGAGGCAAGTGTAGTTGTTGATTCCAGGCTCATCCTTGCACATTGCGCGTTCAGCGCAGGTGTCGTTGCGGCAGTCGGACTGTTCGTCCTGGCAGTTGAGGCCAGAGTATCCCTGAGGACACTGGCACCTGTAGCCCTGAGGCAGGTCCAAGCAAGTTCCGCCGTTGTAGCAAGGCTGGGAGGCGCACTCGTCAATATCAATTTCGCAGCGCCGGCCAGAGAAGCCAGCAGGGCAGAAGCACTGAATGTCGTGGCCCATGGGGACGCAGAGGCCGCCGTGTTGGCAGGCGTTGTCCGCGCAGGTCGTGAGGGCGCACTCCTCCCTGCCAGCGGCGCCGGTGCTCTTGGTCTGCATGTCCGTAGGACACTCGAGGCAACTGACCTGTCCCGTGAGGGGCTGGTAGAAGTTTTGAGGGCAAGGGGCGCACGGCGCCAAACCAGTGTCCGAATAAGTTCCAGGGGCGCACTTGGCGCGGCAGAATTCAGGGCCAGGGGCGGCTGGTTGGAAGGTGAAGGTGTTGGTCGGGCAGGCCTGGCACTCCTTGAAGCCACCGGTGGGTGGCTCGCTGGTGTATGAGTTCCTCGAGCACTCCAGACAGGGCACAAGACCGGTGGGCGAGTAAGTGCCGAAGCCGCAGACTGGCACGCAAGCGGCCGAGCTCTTCGAGCCCTCCTCCCTGGTGTAGGTGCCGGTGGGGCAGCGCTCGCATTCACCCTGACGGTCCTTGGACTGGTAGAAGCCGAGAGGACACGGCGTGCAAGTCTTCTGCTTTTCACCAGCATAGGTTCCAGCAGGGCAGTGCACTTTAATGAAGAAGTAGAGTAGTTTATTAATTTTAATTCACAACATTTTTAATTAAAATTTTAATGTAAGGAATGCAAATACTGTACAAATTTAAAAAAAAATATCAGTTTCAGCCACTTTGATTGAAATTAATTTGTTAAATTAAGAGAATTATTTAAGCAATCTAAATTTTTTATGAAACTTTCTGTACTCTTAATCTTTTAATCTACTTATTTTACGTTCATTTTGTACAAATTAAATTAAACCTAAAATCTTAACTCACAGCATCTGGGAATATCATTGGTATTGCTATTGAGCACCTCTCCAACTCCGCACTCAAACCCTCTCGTAGTGGAAGAGTTGAGGGCCTTCAGAGGAGGACACTGGTTTCCAATGGCAGTGACGTTGAGCAAAGGCTCAATCACAGCACTGGCGTAAGGCACATTCAGGTCAAAGATCAAGTTCAGGGTGGAGCCACAAAGCTCGTAGAGCTGGGTCTGTCTGATCACAGGAACGACCTCAATGATGAAGTTCATCTAAAAATTAAGAAAAAATAAATAAAGTCAGTGCCCTTCAATTTTAATATTTTGCAAATTCTTACATTCACAAGGTTTTCTGCAATCATCGTAGACCTTGTCTTAACAAAACTGACGTTCATGTTGAGATTGACGTTGGAGCAGCGCTGGGTCAGAATGGAATTGAGTCCGGTGTAATATTGCTCCATAAAGCTCTCGTATTGCGGCAGGCAGAGAGGAGCGACAGCTCCATTGGCTCTGTATGTGACAACTGGAACCACTAGATAGTCGGCCTGCTGGGTGTCTGCAAAATGACATAAAAAATCGTTAGTTAAATTTTATAAAATAATATTAAAAATGAATAAAAGAAGTTAAAACAATTATTCTTTGCAACACGCACCTTCAGAAACGCAGTCAGGCACAACAGCAGTTGGCGTCCACTTTTTCTTTTCTTCGCAGCTGAATGTCTTCGATGGGCTGTTGTCCGTGAATCTGTAAATTCATTTATAAATTAAAATCAGCTGTATTATGCTGGTCACCGTCCAATAAAGAAATTTTTTGAATGCGTTAAAGTACATAAAATTGCAATTTAATTTAAATATGAAATTATAAATTAATTGTCGAGTTACCTGAATCCAGGGTTGCAAGTGGCAATGCATTGAAGGCCACTTTTGTCACCAGGAAGGCAGTTGAGAGCGCCGTTGGCAGGCGCCTTCAGTTCCCAATCAACGCATGGTGTCGCCTGCACTGCTACTTGGAAGTGGCAAGACGCTTGATTTCCAAACTTGTCGGCGGCAACCACGGTGACGTTTTCGAATCCGCCGATGGGAATGGTGGCCTTTTCAGGTACAAAGGTGAGGGTCACGTCGCCTGAGGCGTCGGAAACGTTGACGCGGCGCCTTGTGTCATTGAAGTTGACCACATAGCTGTCCTGCTGGTCGACCAACTCAATCACATAGCTCTGAGGACAGCTCAGTGACGGTGGTGTGTCATCTAAAGTAGTTAAAATAATTAATAAAATAATAAATTTTATTCAGTAGCGCTCAAAATTCTTACCAGGAACAGTGATGTTAATTTCGCAAATGGCAACGTTTCCGTCATAATCAAAGGCAACATATTTCACAACCATGTCCTGGAAAATGGTCACAGGAGTGTGGAAACCAACAGGCTTGACCTCCAGACGGGCAATGCTGCCACTGTTGTCAACAGCGGTGGGCTCAGTAAAGTTCACAGGAAGGAGGCCACTGGCTCCCTTCTGAACCACAATCGGTTGCTGAGGGCAGTTTTGGAACACTGGGGGCTCGTTGTCTAAAATAAAACAAAATTTATGTAAAACAAGCTTGAAAATAATATTATTTTTTATCTTACCAACGCAAGGAGAGAATCCGTAGTCATAGCCGAGCAGAGGCTCTGCAACTGGCTCTTCACAGCCCATGAGTTCAAACTTCAAGCAGGCGTTGTCCATGTAGCTAACAATGCCGAGGATGACGAATCTAGCTTGAACGTACTTGGGCAGAGTGATCATGGCCAGTTCTCCGTAGTTACCAGGGTCACGCATGGTCAGGTTGAAGTTAGGGAAATAGACAACGTAGTTTTCGTTTTCAGCCTGTTTGTAGAAGAACCTGATCTCGGTCGGCCTGCCCACAATGTCGTTGGTGACCACACCCTTAACCAGGATAGCCTTGACCCTGAAGACCTGGCCCATGTCAACACTGACATAGGTGAAGGCCTCTTGCTTGCCGCACCAACCAGTCACAGAGTTCAGACGGACGTTCTTTGCTTCGTAATTAGGCCTAAATAATATATTTAGATTTTTTTAAACAAAAATATTAAAATTTTAATTTTACCTTTCGGAAGTGGCGTTGATAGCGGAGTCAGGGATGCGACCTGAAGAGAGACCAAGAGGTTTGACGACTCTGCACTCAGGTTCGCGCACGCAAGTGATGGGCCTTGGGTTGATGAGAATGTAGCCGGGGCGGTTGCAAGAGAATTCAACTTCGGAGCTCTGTTCGTAGCTCCTAGCAATCTGATATCCGTCAAAAGGTCTGCCAGGGTCTTCGCAAACAGGTCCCTCGCAGCGGAGGTCACCAAAGTCCCAGACACCATTGGCCTGGCACCTGACCACATTGTCATTGTTGCTGGTCTGACCGGCCAACTTGAAAGTGTCTTGGCAGCCGAAGAAGAAGGATGATTGGTATTTGGTGTCCACATATTTGCCGTACTCGGCGCCAGGAGTTGGTGGTGGAGCACCACAGTCCACTCTTGGGCAGGATGGTGCGTAGCCAGAGAGCCAGTAATCAGGGAAACCCTTTGAAAAAGATAAAATTTATTAAATCATGATCAGATTTTAATAAACAAAAAACTTACAGGTTTAGGGTCATAGACACATTGTCTGAAGTTGGAAGAGTATGTTTTGCGCAGCAGGCGTCCATTCACTCCACAACTGATGGTCACGTTCTCACGGAAGGGCACCAAAACGTTATCAGGGTCAGGCCGTATAATTGAGAGTCCCTCAGACTTGTCATCCGGAAGAGACACGCACTGGGCGTCTGTGAAATACGGAATAAATTAAATATTTATTTCTTCTAATTGAGAAAATAAAATAATTACATTGGCACTCTGGCTCGGTTCCATTCCAAACGCCTCCAGAGGTACAGAGCAGGTTGGTGGCGCCGACAAGGACATAGCCAAAGTTGCACTGGAAGCCGACCAGGTCTCCAAAGTGGTATTGCTCCTTGGTGGAGAGAAGAAGGCCATTTTCAGGGGTTTTCAGTTGGGGGCACATGACGGGCACGCAGGTCTTGTTGCGCTGGTAGACGTCTCCGTCGCGCTCTCCAGATTCGCCACTGGCCACGTTGAAGCCTGCGGTTCCATTGGCGCGGAATAGCTCAAATCCATTGTTGCACACGCAGGAAAAGTTTCCAGGGCTGTTTGTAATTATTTAAAATTAGAATGAACTTGAGAAAAAATTAAATATAATAAAAATAATTTTATTAAAAAACGAATTGTGATTTTAAAATTTGCTGTAATTTTTTTTTACCAGTTTGGAAATAGAAAAAAAATGATAAAAAATTTCTCTTAAATTGTTATACTTGTAAATTTAAATAGCTCATTGTACCTGTTGATGCATTTCTGGTCGCAGCCACCGTTGTTGACGGCGCACTCATTGATATCACCACACTCCAACCTGGTGCATCCCATCAGTTCCAATTTCATGCAAGGTGCATTCTTAAAGTCTTGAATCTTGAACCTGATATATTGGGCTTCGATGGGCAGAGGAAGATTGAGAACGCTCAGGGTGGGTTCGAGAATTCTGAATTCGACTGGAGTTCCATCAGGGTTGGTATAATCGCGGAAAACATCAGTCAGATTGTTTGTGTACTAAAATATATTTTTTTAAATTTTTTTAATTTAAAAAATAAATAAATAAAATAAAAAGCCTTACTTGAATTCTGACAGCAGAGGTGAAGGCAAGGTTGCCGTCTTGACGAGGCACACTGTGCGTCCTGAAGCCCCTGAGTACAGTAGGCGCCTTCATGTCAACCATGATCCAGTTTGTGCCCTGTTCAGGGTTGGCACCGCACCAGCCAGTGGCGCTGTTGAGACGCACGTTTTCCTTTTCAAAACCACGCTCGGCGCTCGACACGGTGATGGACTCGTCAGGGATGCCTCCTGCGCTCAGGCCGAGGTCACTAACAGGTCTGCACTCAAGACTGGGAGCAAAGCCACGCCTGCACTTGCAGTGGAAGGCGCCGGGAGTGTTAACGCACTCGGTCGAGGCCAAATCGCAGCCAGAGCTGGCGCACTCGTTCACATCTAGATTTAATTAAGAGAGTGAATTTAAGAAAAAGTTTATAAAAAAAAGTAAAGAACTTTGCTTCATCGACATAAAAAGATACTAGTTTATTTGATAAATACTAATTGGCCAAATTTAAACTTGGCTTAACTATTTACATATTAAATTTTAAATAGAATGTAAGTCAAGGAAACACTTAATAGAGGTTATTTTGAGCATAAATTACCTTCACACGTTGGCAAGTCTTCAAACTGCTCGTCTTCACCGCAGCGCACAATGTTGGAGCCAATAAGCCTGAAGCCTCTGTGACATTGAATTCTGGCCTCATCTCCATACAGGTACTTGCGAGAAACGTCAGTGACAAATCCATTCTTAATCTTTGGCAAATCATAGCAGTGCAGGCCTGTAAACAATTGCAAAAATAATTTAGGTTAAATAAATATTTTTTTTATTTATAAAAATGTGGCTTAGATATTTTTATAAAATAAAATTAATAAATCTTACGAGAGCAAGTGGGGACATCTCCGGACCAAGTTCCATTGCTTGAGCAAAGAATGACTGGAGCTCCATTTCGGACGTAGCCAGGATCACACTCGAACCTGATAATGGTTCCGTAGGTGCGTCCGCCTCCGTTCATGATGGTGGCGTTTCCATTTACAATGTCAGGAAGAGGAGCGCACTGGGAGGCCAAGCAGGTGGGCAACTTTTCCCAGTGGCCGTCGGCGGCGCAAGAGACCATCTCGACAGGCTCACCAGTTGGGAAGGCAAAACCGGCATAACACTGATAGGTCGCTTGTCCTCGGTAGGTCACATTGGTCGAGCCAATCGAGAATCCGTTGTCAATTTGTGGCACAGGTCCACAGTAAACCTCTGCGAAATAATTTCATTTTTATTAAAAAAAAAATATTTGTTCATTAAATCTTTTAGCTTTATTCAAAAAATTAATATATTTTATTTAATAATTTGATTTACTGTAAAATTAAAATTTCTTCTCGTTTTTTTTTTCTTAATATTCTAAATTAAAATTACCTTGGCATTTGGGGATATAAGCAATGGACCATTCTCCTCCAGGCATGCACTCGGTGACGAGCTTCTGCTTTCCAGTGGCAAACTCCTGTCCTCTGGGGCAGGTGAAAGTTACCACAGTTCCAAAAGCAGTGTCCCTGCTGGACGCCTGAGCGCCCTCGCCGGGCTGCAAAACTGGGCAGTCGGCAGAGAAAGTTGCCTTCCAGCCGCCGGCGGTGTGCAGAGGGTCGCTTATGAATCGCACCAGCATTGCTCCAGAATTGGCGGTCAGAGTGATGCGGGGCCTGCTGGAGGCCGTGAAGCCCTCGCCAGGGTGCAGCCTGAGTCCGCTGGTGGAGGCGCCATCGTAGATCTGAACAAAGTCGCTCTGGTGGACCTCAAAATCGTCGAACTTAAGGGACATTGGGCCGCCTCCAGGTCTTCTGATTGTGTACAAACACTCCTGGTTGTTGGGGTAGTTGGAGAGGCCGAAAGCAGGCGAGGTGATGGTTCCATTAGCGGCGAAAAGGGTCGAGCGACAACCTTCAGAGTATTTGATTTTGAAACCTCTCTTCGAGTCTCCAAGAACGGACTTGAAGTAGACATAGAGTTGGTTTCCAGTGGACATGACCAGGCGAGGGTTTTCATCCAAAGAGCCAGAAATGTCAGCCAAGGCAAGATCCCTTGGTGAGGAGCCGTCACGGATGATGATTGAATCGCGACCCTTTTCCAAATCCAAGTCCTCAAACTGTAACCAAATTAAAAAATTTAAAAAAAATATATATATAAATTTTGATAAAAAAAATGGTAATAATTTTTGAAATAGAAATGTTTTTACTTACATCAAGTGAAATGATCTTTCCGGGTTGAGCAGTAATAATGTAAAGACACTCGAGTCCACCAGGGTAGTTGGCAGGGTATCCAGGGGATGAAAGTTCCTGCATCTGTCCAGTAGCCTTGAGGTTGCCCAGGCAAGACTGAGGCTCCGTCTTCCACGAAGCCCTGAAGCCCTTCCTCTCCACCGAAGCGTCTGAACTGAATTTGACGACCATGAAGTTCGAGGCAGAGACGAACAGCCGCGTGCTGAGGTCCTGCTTTCCAGACAGAGTGGCCAAAGGAGCGGCCTCACGTTCAGTGCGGCCACCGGCCAAAACGGTCACCGTGTCAAATCCACGCTCGGTTTCAAAGTCCTGGAACTGCAGCAGGATGTTGTGACCGCTGGGACCTTCCAGGGTCCATTTGCAGTCGGCCAGGGACGAGTACTTGTGCGGGTAGCCAGGGCTCTCCAAAACATCGCCGCCGCTGGCTGAGTAGAAACGGCACAAATTGGGACAGTCCAGCTCGTCGGAGCCGTCGCCGCAGTCGTCGGTTTTGTCGCACTTGAAGGCGGAATTTATGCACTTGCCATTCGAACAGTGGAATGAACCTAAAAAGGAAATAGAGAGAATTTGATAAAAATAAAGTTCATCTTTGGTAAAATAGAAAATTAAAAGTTTTCACGTTTTAATGTTTTTCTAATTGAGTTGCGTAAAGAGATTCATGAATGCAAATTAAGTTTTATAAATATAAAGAAACTAAAATTTGACTTAAATTAATAGATAAATTTAAATATTAAGAATATATGGAACGCAATCATATTTAATTAAAATAATTCTTTATATATTTAAAATCTTTTCTTTTTTTAATTTAAATTTACAAATTATATTTAAGGAAGACGTTACAAAATAATGATAAAAGAAGTAACTATGAATGCAAAAAAAAATTATCAATAATAAATCTCTTTTTTTAAAGAGGCGTATTATAAAAATGATTTTATTACCTGCAGGACAGGCGTTGGCGCGGCACATGAAGGGCAACAGACTTTCGCACGTGGTCAGCTCCCATGATTGGGCGTCGTCAGTAAGGGCCACGTCGACGCAAACGCCAGACTTGGGGTCAGGCTGCTGCTGCTCCCAGAAACCTAGAGTGACAAACAAAAAGGAAATATTAGCCACTTCCGAATAATCATAATAATGCAACTAGGCTGATAGGTGAAAGCACAGAGACGGAGCGAGTCGCCTTTTCATGCGCTTCGAGAAAGGAACGGTGAAGATATTGGCAGGCGGTCTTTATTGCTACGATTCGCACGCCTGTCTCCGACTGAACAAAAAGCATTCAATTTTTGAATTAAATAAATTGGAAGTAGCAAGAAAATCTTGTCCATGGGAAACTTCCTCCAAAAGTGACAATTACGGTAAATTTACTGTCAATCTCGAACAGACAAATCGGGTCCTGCGCGACACTTGAGCAATAAAATTACGGAGCGAATGGGAAGAAAGTGTCAGTGAGTGAATTCGGCTGCTGCGCTGGGAACCGGAATCGCTCGCTTGCTTGCGTAACGACGCGACCATAAAGTGACCACTTTATTGACACTCGGACAAAAAAAAAGGTGAAATTATTTCATTTTCGGAATGACAGGCTGCGGTTTCGATTGGCCCAGGGCGCGTCATAAACTGCGATAATTACAGGATGCCACACGCGTGTGGGTCGATCCTCCAGTTAGATAATCACAGATAGCTCCTCAGCTAGGCGGGCAATTAAAGATATATTATTTTTCATCTTCGCGATACCTAGAACTTGTAAATCAGAGCCGCCGCCCAGCCAATAACCTCCGAAATATTTTCTCAGGTGGGCTAAAAATACATAAAAATTAAAAGTTACCTGAGTACTGGGAAACGAGGAGACCGGCGGCCGCTTCCAAAGTGTTGGTCCTGAGATCATCGAGAGAGGTCAACCCCAGCCAGTATTTGGGGTTGGAGCCTCCTGATGGTGAACCAAGACTTCTGGCCGCCAGGCTGGCTGTGGCGTTGTTTTCGTCGTAAGACTCGACCAGCACCAAGTGACTGCCATACCTGAAATCAAAAGGAGAAAAATGATGAGTTTTGAATTAAAACAAATTTTTAATATGTTATTTTATTTTAAAATCATTAAATTTTCGCTATCAATAGTTACGCAAAATTTAATATATTTTGATTATTACTTTCCAAAGTTCAAATTTTAAAGTGCCTTTTAGGAATAAGTATTTCTAAAGTGAAATTGACAAAATACAAATCAGCCAAGGAGAAATTTGCGGCGCACGTGCATCATCAAAAGTGACAATAAAGAAAAGTCACTTGAAGAGAAACGGCATGAGAGCAAAAAAATTGGATCAATCGCTGTGTGGCGCACAGGTGAATTTGTCATGCCTCCAGAGAGCAACAAGTTGAGAGTTCAGCGAGCGGCAACTTTTCTTTCCCCGGTAAGTGCATTTTGGCTGACTTTTCAGTCACGACTCTCATGCTGGTACAGCACTCCTTTCTTATAAATAATGTACGACTCGATTGGCGAACAAACACGGCGCGTTTATTAGTGTCAGAAACAGAGACTCGGCGCGCCAAGAAAATCGCCAAATCACACGTTGCGATGCAAATTATTTTGAGTTTGATGGCCAAGTAATGGGCCGCGAAAAGGGGGTTTGGCTTGATAAAGGTGAAAGATGGCACGGAATATAAATTGAAAAAATTGCCATTTTGCGATAGAGGAAAGGAGAAATCGAGTCGTGCGGAATGCGTTGCTTCACGGAATGAGAATTTCCGCAATCTTAAAATAAATCTTCAGAGTTCACGTTTTTAGTTTGCCGCCGGGAGACATTAATTTAGCTTTATGCCCTTTTGTTGTACAGGTGAAGCAGTCGGCACAATCGACATTCATAAAACTATTGCAAAAAAAAATTAAAAAAAAAATTCTATTTTCCTTCCAGAGTGCAATGCGGCCTGATTATATAAAAGACATTGCTATAGTAAAATATATATAAATTAATACTTAATTTTAAAATAAACTGTTCTTTTGTGACCAATATCATTTTTAAAAAAAATTTCAATTCTAAAATATTCAAAATAAATTGAAATCAAATAAACTGTACTGAATTTGTAACGATTGACCTAAATTTAATTGAAGTTCACGTACCAGGAAAGAATATCAATGAGTTTGAACTTTTTAATTAAAATGGGTATCACGCTCATTCCGATTCAAGTAAATAAGTTGTTCAAATCCCACGATGCCTCGCTTCATGTCCGCCCTCGCTGAATTACCATTTAACTTTTCGTTCGGTTTGCAAATTAACAATTCAACCTCACGACGGAGAACGATGAAAGGTGCTTGGAATTGGATCTGGCCGCGCACAAAGCCCATAACGCGGATCGTGAGCGAAATAGCCGAGTAGCAGTGGTAGAGATTCCGGCACCTGATTCCCGTACTAATAGGGAGCAAAGTAAAATATATAATGGTCGTGATATGCGCTGGCATTCGTAGCCTACTTCATGTAAAATTATTTCTCGTTGCTGCGAGTCGCGTCCCCTGCCGTGAATCACCACTCAGAGATGAGCCAATCCTTGCTTGGCAATCTTTAAATGTCAAACGCCGCCTCTGCACCTAAATTACATCTTTCCATATTGTTATTCACGCGGCGTTACTTTCACTTGTACATAAAGAAAGAGCTTCATTCTGACATGCACCATTGGGCTGCTCGGAGAACTTTTGAATCTTGAATGAAAAACGTCAAGCATTGTTTGAAAAATTATCCACGGAAAATTCATGTTTATTGCCGTTGTCTTATTTCTGTAACGCAGCTAGATCTTCGCCCACGTAATAACCTGTATAAGCCCAAGAAATTTTTCTCATGAAATTGCGTTAGAATCAATGAAGCTTAAACTGTAAATTCTATAAGAAAGAAGTATAAATATCGTGTCATACTAAGAATTTGTAATTCAGATAGATTTGAATGTGTAAGATGTTGATTGAGGAAAAAATTTTCTAATTTACTTACCTTAAAGCTAATTTAATATTATTTTCAATAATAAACATAATTTAATTCCTGATTTCACTTGCTTTCAAAACAATGATTTTGTAAAAAACTTCCATAGATTTTGGATTTAAGAAAAGTTTATTATGTTAAAAACGATCTGTTACAGTTAATATTAATATAAGAGTAAGATTGATAATATATTGTACGATCTCGATTTAATTAAAATTAAGACAATGAAATAAAACTATTCCATTTTTTTTTTATCTTCTACCTCTGGACAAAATAACTTTCGTGATTTTAAAAATGCAAAACAAAAGAACATTCAACTCTATTGAACTCTATTAAAAATTATTAAGGAATTCTTAGATAATTGCTTTCATTTTTAAAAAGGAGCGCGTGTATAAAAAAAAAATTTGCTCCGTCAATTGGAAAGAAAACCACAGAAGAGTGAATCTTTTTGCCTATACATTAAAGCAATTAGCACCGTAGCTGCGAAAACCGCGAACTTATTTTCCTTCTAATTACAAAAGAAGCCAACGTCCTGCACGCGAGAAAACCTTTGAATATATCAGACAAAAGGCAGCGAAGGATTAGAATAAAAAATTGGACGATTATCCAACTCCGTCCGCCGAACTCTCGGCTTGATTAACATAATGACTGTCAAAGAAGGGGCCACAGGTGAATTTGACCCGGAAGGCACGCGAAGGTGCGGCCGAGCCGGCCGGCCGGCACCCTGAGAGAGAGACCTGCGCGCCTGCGTCTTCCTCAAAGACGATCAGGTGCACACGGGCGGCAAAAGGTCTTTGACCGCGCAGCAAAGACGCACACCGCAGATCGACTGATTTGAATAGTTTCGCGGCCTGATCGGGAAGTAGTGAGTGAGCTCGGATTTATGACGCAGGAAGGAAAGGAATTATTAATAAAAACGTGTGACTGACTATTAATTTTTGAATTGCGCTCAAATTGGTCATGGCGATTCGGAAGTTATGCCAAATTCACGCAAGGCTGATTTGCATTGAAAAGCAGGCGCTTAATTTGGGCACGCAAATTTCATGCTTGGTCGGTCAATGGACTCGTAAAATAAAATTAAATAAATCTACCAATTCTGGTTGAACTTACCTTCTGCAGATTTCTACAGCTTTTTGCCATGAATGTCTTATACTGAAAAATTTGTAACAGTGCAGTCCTCTCATCTCCCATCCTGTAACAAAATAAAACATTCATGAGAAGAAGAAAACTATAATTGGGCCATTAAAATCTGGTTTTGCTAAAATAAAATATCTATCTGATACGTTTTTGGCTCAAAACTAGTTCTGCGAGATGAATTAGCCCGTCAAATGGCCCGTTGCTTTATTTTCCTCCAATAAAATAATTGAGCAAGTTGAATTAGAGAATCTCGTTTGCTGGAAGGAAAGGGTTTCCCTCTCGCAGCTGCGGCACCAGGAATTAATAATACCGTTCAGCAATCGCACTCTCAGATCTAATTACTCATGCAACCGTTCATTAAAATCACCGCTTCTCCGGCAGTGAATGTCCACGGCAGACACGAATAATTTCCTCCTTATAGTCTAAGAAACCTTCCGCACGCAATTTAATTTTTGTTTTTAAATTCAAAAACAGGTCTGCGAGGGTACATGTTGAAAAAATTGCCGAAGTAATAAATATTTATCAAGTGCATACATTTACAACAGTAATGCACAAGAAAATGCGCGACACACTTGACCGTGACCGCTGCGGCAGTTTCTTTTAGAGGTCAAGTCGCGCCGTTTTATTTCCACCTTTCCTGTGTGCTCGATAATGAAACGCTGTAAATTACATGCGGCCTCTTCTCGTCTCGTCATTATACATTTCAACCGATAGGCCAACGCATTTTTTCACTGACTGACTGAGAAAGAGACGGATGCACGTCATAATTTTGGGTTGTGTAAGCGCCTTGTAGTCCGAGCCCAGTGTAATTGTTGTCTGGCTTGGCCGGGCTCGGATTTCTTGAAGACTTCCTTCATTTTTTGGCTTATCTCGGATAGAGCATCGGCTCGCCACAAAATAATGGGCTGATTATAATGAACGAGAACGCACAGGACAAGAACCTGGTTAATTTCCAAATCAAGAGCTGCTCTCAATAACCAAGCCCAAAAAGGGAAACCGGCAACTGAGTTAATAAAAATTTATATTCCCTTTCATTTTGTTATCAATAAAATAATGATTAGACTTTAATGCAGTTTCCTTGCTTCGATCTTTCCATCAATTTAAGAAATGAAGCTCTCAGCAGTTGCGACAAACTACAATTGGGGATGAAAAGGTCATAAATTGAGAGCAACTCTAACTAAAAAAAAAAAATAGCTAAGCAATTATTAAAGTAAGATAAAAATAAATAAATAATACTTTAAATTTATAATTTCATTTAATCTTCTTGATAGACTTAATTTAAAATATGATTATCTAAATAAGTCTGGTATTTTTCCTTTCCAATATGTTTTTCGTTCATTTAAAAAGAATCTCGAACGAAAATTAGATTTTTTTTATGCTTCTAGCAAAATAAGAGATTGACTTTTGGAACCATAAAACGTTTTTAACTGTATCTCCTCACAATCAAATTAACGCCAGCAGCCTCCCGATATGAATTAAAAAAGGCGTACTTTACAGCAGCTCGTCTTTTCTCTCCGCATGCAAACAATTCTGGTGAAGCATAAAATTAATCTGGCCACCGCCGCTCTCGGAACGAGATGAATGACCAACATTTAAAGAGGCCATCAGGAGCGCATTTCATTGTTTTACTTTGGTGAAAAACGGCCGGCAAGTTGTCTGGCAAGAATGAGAGTTGCTGCCGCTGAGCGTAAATAGAATGAAGAGAGAAAAAATAAACAACACACAGAGTGTCGTGTGTAGAGTAATGGTATATAAAATAATGACGATGGGAATCAATCTGCAGACAACTGAGAAGTGCGCTCCATATTAGGGCCACTCGAAACTCAGCTTCGATTAATCCGCATTTCTCGTTTTCTCTTTCTTGCCTGCAGTTCCACTCGGAAATACTATATAATGGAATTAAACTTGCAAACTAAATAGTATTTTTACATGAGAATTAACTTACCAGGATAAATTCAATTGCTTTCCAAAAATTAAAGATCTCATGTTTCCAAAACTTTCATGTCATGACTAAATTTGTAGCTATTTTTATCTTTTATTCACTCGTTATTAAAATAAAAGGTAAAATTGAAAAATATATCTTTTTGCGTCAGATTGAGCGGCCCGTTTTCCATTTCAACACAAAGTTTTGATGGATTTTATGTTTTGTGAGTGTTAGAAAGCTGTGCGGTAATGACAGCGATAAATTAGGCACGAAAATGAAAAAAAAATGGGACGTCAAACCATCACGATTCTTTAAGCATTTTTGTTATTTATTATGATGAAAACGCTAGAACAGCGCAGAATTTTTTTTTAGAAGGCGCCTCAGGGGCCAGACTGCATGGGCATTTGATAGTGTGCATCATCGCGCAGAGTATGTGGGTCGTAATGCGCTCTTTGGAAGCCCTTCAGGTCTCTTCTTTGTCTTACAATATGCATTCAGTGGGCCGCTTGTGTGCCACTTTTATCGCAGCTCATTGAACTCCCGCAGCTGCTAAAGTTGCGGTTTTAATTGAAATTGCATTCCTGATTTGAATGGAAGACTTTTTATCAAAAGAATTGGAACAAGTTGATACAAATAAAATTTGCATAAAAAAGTATAAGCGTGCTTTACGTGAACTTCAATACTGCGCTTGTCACGTTTCCGAGTGGTATATGTGAAAAAATGCGAAAGTTTCTCTCGTGCGAGAGACGAAAAAGTTGCGATGTTGAGTAAATCGAATTTGATGGATCGCCCTCGAAACTAGATCACTGGAGAAAAACGTGACTTGACACTGACCCAGTGTTATTTTGCTGTATGTATTCTGGTGGCCTCTAATTTCCCAAGTAAAACAAGTGAGAGAAGTGATCAAATTTATTTAAATTAAAAATTATGCATTAATAAAGTATTGATAATTTTATTTTTTTTACATATAGTAAATACCAAATTATTTCATAGTTACAAGTGAAACATAATAGAAAATATGATAAATAAGAAATTATTTTGAAAATATAATGAAATGAAATAATGATGAAAAATATATTAACGTTTTCTTGTTTTATCAAATTTAATATAATTTTAAAAATTAGTAAACACTAATATGACAAATGATACATCTTAAAAGATAATTTTTCTTTATTTTAAATTTTTTAAATATATTACATTATAAAATGCTTTGTTTTTTATTTTATTTAAAATGATATTTAAGTTTTTAATAAAACTGTGTATAAGAAATTTATTTAAAAAAATATATATAATTTAAACATAAAAAATTGTATAAGAGTTAATCTCCACAAAGGTTAACACTAGATAATTGTAATTAATTAAAATGATACAGTTCCGTAAGTAATTCATTCTTCATAGTTCATTTCAAACATTATCATTATCATACTATGACTCAAATCAAAAGCGGCTGAGATCACTTAATCTCGGACAAGACCTCTGAAAAGTTTTCACTTTTTGCCTCTTTGGCAGCGGCAGGATTGATGAAGGGCCACGTTAGTGTCCAACTGAGCACCTCTTAAATTTTCCACTGGCTGCCTCCGTTTGGTGGCAAAAAACAAACAGGAGGTCCGGCCCGCATTGGCCGCGAAAACCGACCGAACCGCACGTCGGTGTCAAACAACTTTTTGCCCACCGCTCTTCTAATAAATATTCAGAGCCGACCTAGCCTGATACGTGAGCAAGCGTAAAGTCGAGAGAGTTCGTTGACTCTAATTCTTTTCTCTTTCATTCCAGCTTAATTTTTTGATTGGAATTAACGCGCGGGGAACAAAAAGCTACATAGAGAAACCAAACGCGTGTGATTTGATTCGCGCCAGCGCGAAAATTACATTCGCGTCTGTTGGGAAAATGTTTTATAATTGGACCTCTCGCATGCATTTAAAAAAGCGTCGATTCGCACCGAGGGTTTGCGGAGGCAGATGGCGTGTCCAAAAATTAGATTAAAAATAAAACGAATTTTCAGCCCTTTTTTTACCAACTTGATTCCATCTGGTCAAAGCATTTTTTTAAATCATGATTTTCTTCCACTTTGTGTGCATAAAAAAATAGCCTTTTTGTATTAAAATTGAAAAAAAAAATCTATTTTTACTTTTTAAAAAGTATTTTAAAATTTTAATCTTCTGTATGCGTGTGCATATTTAAAGGCCACATTTATTTATTGCACCTTGGTGGCGCAATTCCAACTGCAATTAGAAACATTTCCATCTCTGTTGAAGCGTTCCTTTTAACATTTTAACTGATGTCGACGAGTCCTGTATGTGATAAATCGCGTTTCACAAGCTTTTTGAATACTAATTTTTGGTAACGAGGTCGAGCGTTTTGTAATCCGCTGATTATTTTCCAGCACCGACCCGTTGGAAATGGAATATCTGGCTAATCTTCCGACCATTCATGAATAATTTCAATGGACAATGGCGTGAACAGCTCAATTATTTATTAATGCTGCCAGCGTGCGCATGACCATTACTTCAATGTACTATTCTTTAGTTGGCTATCGGCCTGACAAAGATGCCGATCAGATGATTCACATTCCAAAAGTAGCAAATTAATCTTGCAATACGTTCATGAAAATAGGGCGTAAAAATTAAATTGATTGTTTTAATTCAACCAAATTTTAAAAACTATTTTTAATTTTAAATATACATACGTCTGCTCTTTTGATGAAATTGTTTACGAAGCTGAAGTTATTTCATTTCAAAATTTTTATCAATTCATTTTTTTGTTTAATTTGTACTTTAATTTCTTAGACACCATTATAATTCCTTTTCGTTCTGCATTTTAATTGACTTCACCACTGTATATATATTATTTGAATTTACACTCAGTTTGTTAATTAACAAATTAATTTTTAATTCCATTAAAAAGCAGAGTATTCTTGTAATAATTCTACAGCAAGAACGGCCGCGAGTTCTGCTCTAGAGGAGCTACGTCTCCCTGCGTCGTAACTGTAAATTGGTAATTATATCAGATGAAATAATAAAGGCGAGTCTGCTCTGACTCAGCCAGCCACTCGGATACATTTTCATACACAACAATTCGCTCTCCGCGTGCAAAGTGCTTTAGCTGTACATTTAATTTCCCATATCTGCAGCGCCTGCTGGCCACCGAGTTCTTTTCATTTCAAAAGCGCCGGTTCGCGCAGTTCGAATCAAAACACACTCGCGCGTTGTTCCACGATGAAAACAAACAAACGAACCAACGAGAGAGCACAAAATCAACCACGCATTCAACCTGCGATAGCAGCGAAAACGATTGTGCGAACTTTATTGAAATTCACGCTCTGCTGAATCGGACAGGTCAATTTTCGGAGGAAAGAAGAGAATAAAAAACAGTATTATTTCTTATGCCGAGTGATTTTTGTAATTAATGTTATAAAAGTAAGAAGCCAATTGTGAGGAAATTCAGTAAGTGTGGTTGAAATAAATTTATTTTGCAAAGTTTTTTCAATAAATTTGATAAATTTTTTATAGACACTCATTTTTGGCAAGGGGTTTAGTTAGTTGTTGGTAAAATAGTTGGAATTTTGTGTAAATAGTGTAAAATAGTGTAAAAAAATTTGCCCAAAAAAAAATTCCGTAATTAACATAGTTTTATTTTTATTTTGCTCTAAATATCTGTCAAATCAATAAGTATTAAATTTTATTTTAGAGTGTTCATGGATTGCTATACTCAAGCCAATCAAATATCTTTATATTATTGATTTATTTTCCTTATTTTCGCTTGCTTTGAAAATATATAATTATTTAATTATACATTCAAATTTGTCATGTAAGTTAATTAGTTGAAGAAAAATGTGCGGCTGATATTTTTTTCAATTTAACAGTATTATGTTTTCCTTAGAAATTTTTACGGTCAGTAGTAAATATTTTACGCCTATCATCTTGAGTAAATGCAAGAAATACATCAACGGTTGTTTAACAGACTGGAGGAGCCAGATTCCGAGAATGAACAAAAAGCACCTTCACCAAAAATCGCTGCGCTAATAGGTTCGCAAACCAAGCGTCTCAAAACGTATATTTGTGAATTTTTTTTACCGTGCTGCGGCGCCGAAAGAGTGCGAGATTTGAGCCAATTCGGCGCACATAGTCAGTTAGCAAAACATACAAAGAATGCCGTCCGGCAATTCCGCTGTCAATGACCGTGGCGAATTTTCAACACACGGTCAGAAAGAAAGAAAAGATCTGGCCGTGCGCACAGGCGGAACCTTGGAGGATGTTGGGCGCACTTGTTTTTTCTTTCACTGTATTTATTTTATTGCTCTGATGTAAAAGTTAATGGAGTGTCCGTGCCAATAATTCGCCATTTGAGCATATCGAGATATTTTGTTTGCGGCAGCTGCGATGTGTCGAAATACGGGACTTTGTGTGCTCACACCAGCGTGGCTTGCGTGCCGTATTTTCAAGGGTTTATCCAATTTTCGGGAGTTGCTCCGGGTGCTTCGTGAAAAGAATGTTATGAAAACGTTACGCGGTGATTAGTGAACTCTGACTAAATGGCAAGAGTTGGGTTCGTGCCGCTCGCTCTTGTGTAACTGCAATTTCGCACTAGGTGCAGGAAGACGCCCTGCCGAAAACGGACTAATTGGCAAAATTGTTTCCGTCGAAACAAGAGCAAAGTAATTAAATCTATTTGCTCATTACTCGCGATTCCTGTTACGTATGAAACGTTTTTGCTCCGTTCAAAATCAAAAGAAATATCTTTCATTTATTTTTGCTGATAATGGAAACGAAAAATTCACTATACCATTTGAACAAAAAGTACCCTTTCCCTTTTGCCTACTTTTACTAATAATGAAATTGAAAAATCCTAATGCTAATTAAACGATTGAAAATGTTTGTCAAAAATTGTTCTTGAACATTATATTTTAAAACAATTGCGCACTTACAAGAATGGTGAAAAAACTTTGACCAAACTCAAAATTACTGTTTAAATATTATGTATGGTCACTGAATATCGAACATAATCCAATTAGGTCCATTTGTGTAGTAGTGAGTCAGAGGTAGAGGAGATTCGTCTGATAGTTCAGCTGGCCAAATTGATCCCAGTGCGCACACGGAGAGCTTTTGTGTGCCAATATTGGGTTAATCAAGTTGTTCCACGCTGGCCACGCGCGGTCGGAAGAAAAGGAGAACATCTCTCGTTGGTTTTGTATGTACATATATTTGCACGGCGACGACGAGTCCGTCTGCAATTCAAATAATCTATCTTTCTCTCGAGTGCACGCCTGGTTTCCCTTTAACGAGATACTGTGGCTGGCCTTCGACGGAGACACAGAATGGATTTATAATGTAGACTGTGCAGCCCTTGTTGGCGCACCTTTCGCCGCAGACGGTTGCATCAGTGTATATAACCACTGGAAAGACTTGAGAGAGTGAGTTCGCGTGCTCTTGAAATTCACCGATGACGCAATTTGAATAAAATCCATCCAATCTCTCTGAAAGTCGGAAAAACATTTTTTTCCCATGAATCAGACTTCCTGCATTTTTCATTTCCTTAATGAGAAATATTAAATATACGTTTTTCTTTTTACAGGATTACAACAAACTGGTCTGCAAAAAGGTAGGATTTTCTCTCTCTCAAACCACTCATCATAATTATTTTTGGAAAAAAAAGACTAAAACGTACAGCGACCGCATCTGTATTATTCCTTTTCTTTTAAATCATCGTTTTTATATTTGATGAAAAGTATGACATGCAAGTAGCTTTTCTTTAAATGCTCCACTTTTGGTGGTGCGCAGGCAGAACCTGTTGTCTGCAGCATTTTGCAAGGTCGTAATCCTGCTGCCTTTTTTTATTTCAATTATTTTAATGCAGTGCTATCTCTCAACATTTAACAATGAAACGTTTGCATAACGAAAAAAACCCAACAGGATTAATTATTAATAAATATGAAATTAATCAATTGACGAGCGTAGTTCGACACTAAAATATATTTATAATAATTATCAACAATAAGTTTATTCAATAAAAAATGTACAAAAAAAAGATTAAAATTGAATCACTTAAATTTATGCAAGATTGGTTTAGATCAATTTTTTGCACGAAGTTTGTGAAAGGTAATTTCCTGCACAGTGTTGACACTAGTTTTGCGTTTTAACCAGCGTGATTAATTGTATCGCTTTTTTAGTCGAGAAAAGTTCTTTTCTACTCGATGAATGCAAAGCAAATTGCAAGAAAAAAGTCAGCAGCGGAGGCGTTGTACACGTACGAAGAAGTGTTCATCCAAGGCCGGGGTGGGTAACGCGATTTCCTGCGAGTGCGAGTGTCTCTGATTTTAGCACCTCTCGTCCTGCACCAAGGGAAGCCAACTACTTACTGAGCTCCGTCATGCTTGATTTATTTTACCGGGCGGCAATCGCGTCACAATCAACGCCGCTTCTTCTCTCTCTCGCCCTTTGCTCGAGCAAATTTGAATAAACCTTTTGACCGACTCGAGTTCGCACTGCTGTGTTTCGCTCTCCAGGGGCCAGCCCTTTTGTCTCTCTCAGATCGTGAACTCGTGAGTCACACACACTCTCGGAATCAATTCAAGGCTATGCAATCAGCCAAGCAACGTGACTCGCGAAGCATGATTTTTATTCCTCACCATAAGGCAGCCTGCAATTTGGCTTTTTATTGCTGCGCTTGCTGGCATTCAAAAGAAAAAGCAAAAATATTGTGCTCACGTTTCAAAATATTTGTTGCTTATTTAGTTTACAAAAAGAGAGCTTTTTAAAATGGTTTGCCACAGAAAATGATAAATTTTTATATCTGGAAACAAAAATTAATTTGTAAGAAAATCCACAAGAAATTATTCCAGTTAAGATTTTATGACAAAAGCTATGACCCTAAAAAATTTAACCAATTTAATCGAGTGATTTTCGTGCTTGGTACCTTATTTTGAGAAATAATTGAATTTTTAATTTCTCAGCAGAAAAATACGTTTTCATCCTATTAATTTAATGCGATTACTTTGTGGCCTCTCCTATGAGGAAAATGTCTCCACCTTTCCCGGAAGTTCTATTCATCACTCGAGTTCAAAAGTTTTCATATATACGGCATTCGTGCAGCTTCCCGCAACTTTCAAGAGACTGAGCTCTCTTTGGAAAAGAGCAATCAATGATTTTTCCATCATCAGTGTCGCGTCGGAAACTTGACAAAATTACTTCTGAGCTGATGACCGGCGAGTGGCCAAGGAGAAAAGCAAATGACAATGCCCCTTTCTCTGTTTGTCTTTGCGGCAGCTGCGTGGGCAACCCTCCACCCTTTATGTGTGCACACGCGAGCCAAGTGAACGGCCCTTTCTTTTTTGTCTCTGTGCGACTCGTTGTCGACGGTGAGTTGCGAGAAACGTGCGAATTGCAAAGGAGGCAAGAGAAACAGATTGCGAGCGCCACTTAGATTCAATTTATCATTGAACGCGTACACGTCCAGTCTGCCTACCGGTAACTGAACCGACTGCTGGGAGATTTATTGCGCAAATTAAGGTTTTTGTTCGCCAGTATGACACAAGCATATAAAGTGAGCAGGTGGCAAACTCAATGTTGATGCGAAAATAAAAAATTTAAATCTGAAATTTAAGAGAACAAAAAAATCTCAAAACTTAGTCGTAAATTAAAAAAATAAAAGAAATTAATTATTTTTCTTTACAAAAGCGTTCTCTTCTTAAGTTATTGTATAGAATATTTAAATAGTGGAAATTTGCGCGAGAAGAATAAATAATAAAACCCAGGAAGGTTGCCAAATTTGTTTCAAAATTTATGTTTTCCTTTTTTTTAAATAAAAACGTTAGTTTAAGCAAAAGTTTTTGTTTCGCAAGGTTTCCTTCTCAAGTTCATGTACAAATCGCTTCCATAAATTATTAGCTTTTTCCTATGTCAAAAGCAAAAACGATGTATTTGGCGTGACTATATAAAAAGTTAAAAGCTTTTGCCAACGGTTATGCCGCTTTTGCAAACTTGCTAAGAGACAACAACAGCATCATCGGGAAAAGTCTCTTCGCTCCCAATAACAAATTTATCAAGCAATCCAATTCCACCGGGAACAAAAGCTTTGTCGCTCGAGGAAGAGATAAACGGCAAGAATTGACACAAAAATAATTGGAAAACTTCTTTTCCTGTCGCGCGACTCCTTGGCAATTTTCGCCGTAATTTATCTCACCACAAACTTTGAATTCCGCGCGGCCGTGGAATGTGGTGAATTAATAAAGAGGAAGCGGAGCTGCCACTGTCAATTACGCCGCTGCTGATTAAAAATTAATTTTCACGCTCTGCAAAGTGGCCCTCGGAGTGATATACACGCAGAGAATAAAGAATGCTTAAAAAGCTACCTTTTTTTGTACTGGGGTTTCCAGAGTAAACATGAACATTTTTAATACTTTCAAAATGAGAAAAAATGTCTTGTGTGTGCATACTTGAGAGCAGTGAAAATGTGAAGGAATATCTAAATAAATATTTTTTTACATTCTCCTTCCGAAATTCAAAGAAAATAAATTATTCGATTCTCAGCCTTTGAAATTTAAATTAAAATCTGCCATTTTCAACTTATTGCAATTTATTCAAATACAAGTTTAACTGGCGTGCAAGGTTTTGCATCGCTCTGGATAATTTTTTTGCAAACACTAAGAAAAAAAATAGAGGAAGTTTGTACAGGCTTCATTTTGCACAGCTCTTTGATTTTTCTGCCTTTATAGTGGGTGAATCGGAACTAATCGTTGTAATCTATCCGTTCAATATTGGCGGCTATTCATCGTCTGGTGCGGAAGACCTTCAGGGAAGCCTGAGCATTGCTTGAGAAATTGGTTTTTTCCTTTCATCAAAGTTGGCAGTCTTTCATTATGTCGCATATATATAATAAATTTTATATTGACTGGCTTAAAAATCTTTTCAAAACAAAAAGTTGGTAAAAGTCGTTAAAAAAAATTCAACTCTTTATCGAATAGAATTTCAAAGAATTTGAAGAATCTCATCTCTTGCTAACTTGCTTTTGGGGTTTGCTGGTGATAACTTAGCATGTGAATTATGAATATTAATTCTGTGGCATAATTTATTAGGTTAATAATTGCATCAGCAGATTGAAAGATTTCGTCTAGGACGATATTTTGTTTGTATAAATATTGCCAAAAAGTAACAACGGAATGTGTCTCAATTCTTTTCTCATTTTTACTCTGAAAAGTTTCGAGACAGCATATTTTTTTTAAAAAGAAATTTTTTACTTCAGAGCTTGCTTGAAATCTCGGCGCGTGTGCTGCTGCGTGTTATTACGGCTCTCTTGCTCCACATATGGCCTACATCAAAGAGTTATTCAAAACTTTTAGGGTGTGCGCGAAACTTCTCATGAGAAGGCAAACTCGCTGTGCACATTTGCGCGCAAAAGTAAACAACGAACTATCCCTTTTCAGAAGGCTAGTGCGATTAAAATTGACACGTTTCTTGGCACTTGCTGGTTGGACATACGGAGAAAGGTCAGAGTTTGCTGGCGGAACTGAAATGACGTCATTTGTATGCAGACGCACGAGCCGCCGAGATGTTTTCTTGCCGTCTGTGTGAATTTGAGACGTTCTTTCTCCATACTAATGTTGGGAGCAGGAAAAGGAGCTGCTTTCAGAAAGGGTGGCACGCGTTAATTTTCATCACGGGGCGCGACGCGGCTTGGGGCAGAGGGATTAACTCAATTGGCGCTGCGAGAACAAGCTGACGTTCACAATTTGATGTGCTCAATCTGTATTTAATAATTTTCTCAACAATGTAAACCTAAATGATCAATTTCATGAAATTACGAAAATAGTTTAAACAAATTTTAAATGAGAAAAAAAATTGTAATTTACAGTTTAAGTCTGGAATAATCTTTTGATTTATAAAATGTTTTCTTTCAATTTCACGTTTAATATATATTACAAAAGGGTTCTCATCAAATTGACTTGCTTATTTGTTTTAAAAATTTATTGTGTCACCAGTATTTGATTTTACAAATATCATAAGAAGGAATATTATCAGTTTTTGTACTTACCATTGGGACATGTGAATAAACTAGAAGTTTCCTGAAACAAACAAAAATTGCACATTAATCGATTTGCTGGCGGATCGAAGATAATCATCGCAAATGTGTTTGCAAAGCGCGGGGGCGGGAGAATTATGTCAAGTGCGTTTGAATAGGTCGAGCTGCTCGCGGCCCTCTTTCAGCACAAGATGCGGTTTGCGCATAGCATAATCCTGCCCTACTCTCGCGGGGAGAGACGCCGCCAAGCATGGAGTGCCGCGGCTTAAGTTGGAGAACGTTTCCTTTCTTTCGCGCACATGTATGAATTTCAAGACGTTGTGTGTACCTTCCCATCATCAGGGCAAACAAGGGCTGCACTAGATAAAAAGCTTTGAATTTTTATTTTTCATCCACTCTGATATGCAAATCGGATTTGTTTTTGAATAGAGTGCACCAGCTGCGTGGTACAACACAATATTCCTTGATAAATTTTGCATTACATTCGTTTGTGTCGTGAATTATCCGCACACCGGTGCCGTGTAACTGTGAGAAACGTATCTTGCTTTGTCTGCAAAAGAAAGCAGTCGTCGTTGCTGCAGCTAGGGAATTGCATTACAATTGCAAATCGCGTTCCCGAAGGATTTGTGCTAATTGTGTCTTTCTCGTCTTGTGAAATTAAATTTTGCACTGGCCTTGTCTCAATTTTTGCTCAGTTATAAGCTCTCTAAATTTATGGAAATTTCCTGAAAAACTTTCAAAAAAATTCTGAATTTATTAAAATTAGCAAAAAATTTGTTAATTAGTATTGGCCCTTATTAGAAATTGCATGAAATTTTCCTCATGGATAAATTAAAATCATGTAAATGAGATAAATCAACTTAATATTTTTTTATTTAATTTAAATATAAAGTTTTAATTAACAATGCCCGGTTTAATATTGATCGAGAATTGTAGACTTAAATTTTGACATTTAATTATTAAATCTTCTCATCTCCACCTATGGAGCTTTTATATTCTGACACATCCAGTGTTAATGATGCTTTTTACATATATTTTTTTCTATTTGCAAAACGCTCACGTCCCTTAATCGCGGTATTTTACTCATCCATATAACGCGCTCTCGGCTCTCTTTCGTGCAATTTCTCTCCAACACAGAGTGCAATATGAAAAGAGCAGATTGTGTTGAGCATGATGCAAAAACCAATTCTGTAGCACACACGTGAAGAGCTTATCTCTCGCTGGGCTGGAAAATAAGGGTCGAGTGCGAGGATCCGAGCGCACAACTTTTTGCCCTCAGAAAACTGCACGCTGTGCAAATGAGCCGGCAGAACATATTTTCCTCGCAAATATGCTCCTAGCTGATTGCACACTACAGTGCAAACAGAAACTTGCGCGAAATGAAAAAGAAATGAACACTAGTTGGAAAATATTACATCCCTAAAAATTGACATTTTCACTTCCTTTCACAAATCGTCTAGCATGGTTAAAGTATAGTACCTTGATCTTTTTATTCCAGACACGTGCGAAAATTTGAGAGAAAAATTGGAGACTTATGCTGGAGTGAGAGAGGCGGAAAGAGCTTTTAAAAGCCAAGGATACTTCTGAAAATAGGGAGTCGCCGTGCTTGAAAAGAAGACGAAAGGAAAAATGGTCTGTGACTTCTCGCAGAGAGCGCAGATATTTTTTGGTTTCCTTGTAGAGTCGTTTATTGTATGCTTTCGTTCGAAGAGAGCAGCAGCTACTGTATTCAATCTCACAACAATAGAAAAATTGAATTGAATCAAATTTCTATTTATATTTCAGTAAAAACCGAATGATTTTTGACCAAAAGAACACCCTAAAGATTCGTCCTTCCATTTTATTCAATATATGAAATTTTTATAATATTTTGTTTATAATTGTTACAGGAATTTTGCGTATTAAGATTTTGTAGTATTTTTTTTATATATATAATAGACTGTGTTTTAGATAAATAATATATATGTCTCAAAAATGCTTTAATCTATAGATTGAAAAATCAATGCAATATCAAAAGAGATCATAGGGTCTGTAAAAATTCCAAAGTCAAAATTGTTTGTTCTCTGATTGAAAGCTATGAAAACAAGCACGGGTGGAGCATGTTTTTGGTCATTGTTGTGCGGGACCCAGATAATGGAAAAGGACCGTGATCGACGGACAGCTGGCTGACAATCCGCATGCGAACAAGCGTCAATATAGAGGTGAGAGGTCTCGGGTGCGAGCGAGGCCGCCGCTGCGTGAATTCATATTTCAGGGCGTGGTTTTCGTAATGAAATCCACGGCTTATCTTTTGCTCGCCACAAACCCTATAACAACAAGCCGCACACATGCACTCCGCACGCTGGGAACCGATTCGCCCTGTGCAAATGGCCCCATTCGGAAAATAAATCGGGCCTTGTTGTCGGATAATAGGGTAACACGCGGCATTCCAAGGCCAGATTTCGACGCGGATACCTCTCGAGAATTGCTCATTGTTACGGGGCGGATTTGAATTATGGCTCGGTCTATATGGAGGCGTTTGTTGTTGCGTTCGCTCTCCGGAATTCGCCGCTTCCTTGATGGAATGAGGTGATTTTATTGTTGCAGATTCTCGCGAATACCCAATTTTGGAAGGACAAAATGAACATAGAGAATCTTAAGCAAGCCTTGTTTTGCTAACCTTGCGATATATTTAATTTAAATTGAGATTTGATCAAATTTTGGAAAAAGAGTTATTTATTCTTATTCATTTTAAATAATTTGAAAGATTCAAACTAAGAAATTGCAAAAATTTATGTTGTATATTTGTACCACAAAGTAAAAACACCTGAGCAGAGCCACGATTTTTTTTATTTTGTTAAAATGTATTTTATTGAAGTTTCAGAGGGGTAGTGTGGAACAAAGAATTTAAAAGCTTTCTGCTAAAATGCTTTAGTTATTCTGGAATGTTTTGTGCGTACAACAATCTGTCTTTGCAAACGGTCCCAGACCAGCCTCTGGGAAAAGCTGCAGCAGTGATGGATGGGGCTTAAACATTTGCAGGGACGGAAGCATATTTCAGCACCCCTTTCTCTCCGTCGCGAAAGAAACAAAGCGCATCAGTGGAAATGAATTCCGTCGCACTGCAAAATTTCTTTCGCTCTCGAGAAATATTGTTGATGCGTGCTTGCTCTTGACATGCGTACAAAGTGTAAAACTCGCACACACTGACGTGGTGAGACAGTTTTGTAATAATTCTTCATTTCGAGACTGTAAAGAAATAACCCCCTTGGTCCGGAAAATTTAATTCAAACGGGCCACCCGCATTTGAAAAGAGACCGTCAGAGGAAGAAATAAATTACGAATTAACCCTCTTCGTCTGCCTCAACACGGTGAATAAAGACATTTTCATTTATATGAAACACAAACAAAAACCCTCTGATCCTTTGGTTCTCACTTAATAAAAGCCCATTTAAAATGCATTTGACGCTTCATCGAATCATTTTTTATGTGGAGACACGTCCTGTTCGGAGATGAAAAATTCTCGGCTTACATAAAATTCTATTGTGCGAGGTGGATTTATTTTATTTTTTTAGCTGGGGTTGGAACAGGTAGTTGGCCTTTTGTGCTAAAGAATCTTCTCTGCTTTCAATGGCCGTGCACGCCGCCGAGTCTGCCGCCAGTGAAAAAGAAAAATAATGGTAAGAATGCGAAGGTGAAAAGGGGAGTAAAATGTCCGGGCAGGTGAATAAAAAATATAAAAAGCTTTTCGAGCCTTCTGTTCTTCCCGGTAAGCTTACGGATTTTTCTCCGAGTTTAAAGAGGATGGAGTTGCCCTGACTAGCTTTCCTCGAATTTGAAGAAATCCTGCGAAAAGGTCATTGAGAGGATTTTGCTTTTCCTGGTATTCGGCTCAGAAAAACTTTGGATAAGATGTATTTTTTATGCACTGGCCGCTCTTTTTCATTTTTTTGAGAGATAAGTTTCTAGCAAGGGTGGATATTATCCCCGTAGGGCACAAATGAGAACAAATATTACCCCCTGTGATTTTCCCTAGTCATTATCCGGCCAATTTTGAGCCCTGTTGGGGTCAAAAGCTTTTTAAATGTTCTGTGGAGTTAGACGGAAGTATAAAAAAAATCGAATGGTTACTTGTGGCTTTAAAATAAAATAGCACTGATCTTTTATTTTCTCGGTGACTTTTGCTTTTGCACAAAGAAATCATCAAAAGTCATTATTATGATTGCTTCTTTCCCGCTTTGCGAGACAGGTGTTCAAAAAGCAACGAAGCCTGAGATTAATTAAGAAAAGCAAGCACAGGATAATGAAAGGGAGCGGAGAGAAGTGCCGCAGGTTTTAAATTATAAAAACGAATCTTGCTGTGTGGCTGCGAAACGATGATTTATAATTATGACGAGTAGCAAAGGGTGGTATGGAAAATGAATCGGATAAGTTTAATTAGCTTTTTGTCGGTACAATAAATTAATATATATCGAAACTTGAGTGAGGATGTGTGAGCAAAGGGCAAAAACAAATTAACATGGTGAGCTTGAAATCAACTTTGATTAGTTTTTCTGTGACATCAAGGGACGACTGACTTTATTTTATAGAAATGAATATTTTTAATTTAACATTCATTCCAGTCTTTGAATATTTAAATAACATACTTTCATGGAAAGTTAATACAAGATTTTGAATTTTTATAGGTAGGGGCGTAACTTTTGTATATTGTGTGAAATAAAATCATTCCAAATCGACGTTTCCACATGACACATTTCCTCGCACAAGTGAATTCAATAAAGCAGGTGCATCCGACGGCACGACAATGCTCTAAAAAGCAGCACGCATTTTCAGATGGTAAGATTTTCACAATTTTTTCCACACATTGTGTGATCAAAAAAAGCATCTATGGCATCTTTCCACATCTATCTCGCCATTCTTGTGCAGCGCGACAAAGACCGTTTCTAAGCCCGCGGTGTGCGTAGGAGGAATGGAGAAGAAAGAGGGTCAGCCAGATTATGTGTCAGTGGCGTGAGAAAAAACCAACGTCGCCGACGCGAGAGCTAGGAAAAAAGCAGAGCGCTGCTCTACAGATATAAATTGTATTCGTGTGTCTCCCAGAGCGTAATAATAAAGAAAAAAATGCTCGCGATAAGCGCGCGGCGCGCATCCCCTTGCACAGCCAGACCCTTTGTCAGATTTGTCCCTTTTAATGCAGCCAGACGCCACAAAGAGCAGATAGCAACTTTCCTCTCTTTATCGTCGAGAGACTCTGCGGTGTTGAAATTTATTGCGTCAGGCAGGGTGGATTACACGGCTGGAATCCGATCAGGGTATAAAAGTAAAAGTCCGTTTGGGGTGCTTTTTAAGGGAAATTATTTGGGATCATCTTATCGCTTAGTATCTTTTGACGAATTTGATAATAACGAGCCGATAAGTAAGTTTGTGTCTTTTTTATTACTGGTTGACATGAGATACTTTTATAAGAGGGAATATTAAGTCTCAAATCAGCTTTTAAAGGTTAAAGAAGCTTCTTCATGAGATCAAGTATATGCCAAAATTTTGAAGGGATCAAGAGAAAGAAATATTCACTCCCACGTGCATTCCTTTTGGCTTGCTCATGGCAGGTAATTTAATAAGTAAATATCTTTTCATTTCAAGCTGTGACGATGACGTATTCAAATGAGTTTTTCCTCGCGTACCAAAAAAAAAATATATATAAAGTTTTGGCTTACCTGAGATTCAGCTGTCTGCTGTAGAAACAGCAATATTGCTAACGCGGCTAAACCGCGAAGCCACATCTTGCTTCTGAAACAATAGAAGAAATTTGCGTTAGTATCAACAAATACATTGTATAAAAGAGAACAGAGTTATTTTAAGTATAAAGAAGGTCTTTGAAGTGCGTAAATATGGTAAATATTAAATATAAAAGAGTCTTAAACAATTAGTCTATAATCAAAGTTCAGAGCTCCTTCCATTTTCCAGAGAAAATTTATTGAAGGGAAATATTAAGGTAAATGTTTTGCTCAATTTACTAGGATTTAAAATGTTGTGTAAAAAAGATTATTAAATATTTTCATTTTTTACGTCTCGCAATTATGTGACTGCATTGTATTTTAAACGATACAATTTTTTACATTATTATAGCCGCATGGTAACTGCTCTCATGGTATATTGTATTGTCAGCGCATGGTTTGGAACAGCAGCGCAAACATAGTTTTCCGTTGCTTCAATTTGCAATGTTCTTTTGAGCTAGCCTGCTCCATTAATGTTTATGAATGAGTATTTTCATTAAATATTCAAGCAGCACAAAGGAAAATATCCTCCAGGGAGCAATGAAAAAGGAAAGAATTTACCGCCAACGTCCTTTCATTATTTTATACCTAGCTGCGCATGACATTTGTCGCATATAGGGGTAAAAAGTAGAATAAACCTTCTGTGCTGTTCTGGGCGCTTTTGATCCAAAAACTGTATTTTCCGTAAGTTAAGCAGATCAAACAATTTGTGTGGGCCATAGGTAAACTTATAGTTAAGGAGTTTCTAAAAAAAGTTGAATAAATTATATTTTAATATCTATATCTGAAAAAAAAGTTGCTTAAATATTCCAGCAAAGGCACTAATCAAAGAAATGTTTATATTATTTCCTTGCCAGAACAATAATTTAAGTTATCAATTATCCATATCTGTTGAACTTCATTTTGAGACATTTTAGTTTTATGCATGAAATAAATTTATTTCAATATCAATTTGAAATACTACAAACATGCAAATATCCAACCACTCAATTTTTTTGGCAGATAACCTAATTATATGGTCAAAGAGGGATTCAGGAAAAACCACACGCGAATATTTGCACGTATTAACTTTGGCATTTCGGCACAGCGCTGACCCAATACCTGCGAGCGGTGTGTCGCATCAGAAAACCACATCACATTCTCGGCGGGCAGCAACACCGCGAAGCCAAAAATATTTTCCCGATCTTTTTTCAATTGCAGGGCCGTCTCAACGGACACTGCGAATCTTTTTCATATTCTTTTCATCGCATGCGTCTGTGCACTTTGCACCAGCAGGTGTCTGACGAGTGGAATATCAAATTTTTTACTTGGGAAAAATCTCGATCAACGTGTCACGCGGTCTCGGCCTACATTTTGGTTATTTATTTTTTTCTGCTGGAATTTGAGCTCTGGAGAGTAATTACGAAAAATAAATGGTGTGTGCAAGTATAAAATACAAGTGTACGGCCGTGTTGAGTGTGCAACTGTTCAGACACGCAAGACACGAAAATACAACACCCTTTGGCTACAGAGCGTTATTTCCTCCTCGAGTGCATTCCATTACTCTTTTCCGAAGGGCGCGTCTCTCTCTGATGTTGGTTGCCGCCGCCGCCGCAGGTAGAAAATGATATTCATCATTATTATCAGAGAGGCTTCCTTGTTAATGGACTCTCCAGAGAGCAGTTTATGAAAAACGTCCGTGTCTTCCCCTTTGAGTAATTATCTCTCTGGAACGGTGGCGACGATGAATGCAGCTTTGAAAGGGGTTCATTAAATACCCGATTGAGTTTCCTTGTGCTCTTTTTGAGAAGGAGATAAATGGCGTTTATTGCGTATATTAAAGGGAATAAAATGAATATTCAATGCATTAAATTTTGTTTCAATAGTTATTATGAGTAGCAATTTTAAAACATTCATTATATATTTTTATTAGAATATTTCAATTGCTTTTGTAGTACTGAATTTATTATTGATTCCAAATAAAATTCTGCAATTTTTTATTTGACTGTAAAGAGCAGGTTTCTAGAATGCAATTTCAAACGTCTCTAGTAAAGCGACCATAAAATTTCTGCTCAATGAGCCTTTTGCAGGCTATCTATTAATTAAGGGTGTCTTGACGCCAAAGTTTTCTCATATCAGGACCCTCCTTGCCGACCAAGGCTCCTTTGCCATACATAGCCTCTCAAGGAATTTCCACTTTGAAACTCGCTTTGAAGTTAGCAGCACCGGCCTTTTGCTCAAAGGCACGAAAAAGTTGATCCTGCAACGTGATCCGCGGCACCCTTAACGCAATTAATTACCACTAGCACGTGATACGCTCTTCACTTTCTTCATCTTTCTTTTTGTCTCGACGCTCTCCGGACCATAAATCAAACCCGAGCTAGGGCCACAGAGTTATACATTTTCCGTCATGACTGCTGGGGTAACATATTCATTTGCACCAGCCGATCATTTTTCCGCGTCCGCCCTCGCTCGGCGTTGGGAAAAAAACTACTTTCCCGTAAGCCCCGAGGGCGATATAATATTATTCCGGGTCCAACTTGTCTCGAGAGTGATTTTTGGCCTCGTTTTCTGCTGGGTACCAAGTCGATCCTTTCCCTCTCTCCGTAATATGTGGACATTGGAGAAGAAAGAACCAAAAAAGGGAAGCGGAGAATATAGTGTATTAGGTTACAATAAAAAAAGATTTGTTGGGCAGGGTGTGCTAGATGGACCGTATAAGAGTTTTCTTATATTTTTTTATTTCCAAAAATAGATGGAAATAAAACCGTTCGTTCCAGTGAAACACAATTGCCATCGTCATTAAGCTTGCAACGATAGCCATCAAAAAGAGTAAATATTTCATTTCCCTTGGCAACTCTCGGTGCTAATGAGAATATTTTTTCAAAAGAGTGCAATTACGTCAGAATCAATTGTTTTGATCTCATCGGGTCTAATTCACACGCTCAAGCAGCCTATTAGAATTGGCACCATGTGATTTTTCTCAATAATAATATTCATGTGGCAACGAGAGTAAATGGATTAGTCTGTGGGATTACTTGCTGCATCTCAGGCACGACGCTGTTCAATTGCAAGATCCGCGACTTTCTCTCGGTCACGACAACAAAGCCTTATTTCTCTTTTAAATTTTGCACTCGGTCTTCTGCTCAAGCGAGTTTTAACTCCGATTATTCGCTTGATCGAATCTCGGCACAAGAATTAGTATCCAATATCCAACCAGGCGTATGAATTGCTGAAAGAACTTTTCCAAAATATCTCTGTATGGATCATAATTTTTTTCAATAACTAATATATATATTCAAAATTTATTTATAATTCTAATATTTCATTTTCTGATAAGCTAAAAAGGTTGTATTTGTATATTTTTTATTTTAATTGGTTGATAGTAGCACTTTGTTTCTTTTTGAATACCTATAAATGATACATTTTGACAGAGATTGATATGCCAATAAACTCGTTTTTAACCTTTCTCATTAAAAAAATATTCAATTTTCGACCAATGAAAAACGAGGGATTGACGTCAGAAATTGAGAATGATCTATATCTACGCACCAATACCCTTTTAACCCTCCTTATCAAAAAATATCGCGCAGTAATTGGGCCTCATTGGTGTGTCACTTTCACAATTGTGCGCGCACGTGCGAAATTGAGACGGATTTCATTCCCCTCGCATTTTCCACCAAAGTGTTAAACGAAGCTGAAGATTGATTTTCTCATTACCCTTAACGAGCAAAAAGCGGCGGCTTATGACGATATTGACCTGGCGCCTGTGCTCGCGGATTATTTCCACCAGAACACCAAATTGTCGGATTAAATGGAATTTGTTTATAACTACGTTTTAATACCCTTCAGTAATTCCCAATTTCATGCCGGATTTTCGCTCAGACCCCAATTTTCTTGCTTCAAAGGCCAATTGGCAAAATATGAGTTATTGTGTCAGAGGTGGGAATGAAATACTCCCGCGCCGGCGAGCGTTCCGTAGCTGTAAATAAACGTGAGAAAGCCACGTGATTAGGTTTATATTGTTCTTTCTCGGCGCGAGAGGCTATTTTTTGCGCTCCATGGCAGGAAATAAAGAAGCGAAAATAGCAATTTAAAGCTCAAATCAAACGCAAAAGCCGCCCTGACAAAGCGGTATACAGTTAAACCACTAATTGCGAAAGGGAGCAATTAATATAAATGTGGTGGTGCCAAACAGTTTTTCTCAAAAAGGAAACGTGGCCAAGCGAGGAGTTATATTGGATTAAGAAAAGTACCGCGGCTGCAAAGAAAATTAATTAATCTCATCGGAGCTCACAGCAGGAGCTGCAACGTTAATTAATTCACTTGATTACTTTCCATTGAGACTCTTTGAATCTCATTGTCGATTAAGAAATTAATTATGCTTCCCCAGACGCCGGTTGGCAATCGTGTTCTTTTGCGACTCAATGGTTCTCCTTTTCCTGCGACTCTAATTTATTTTCGCAACTCTATATCTAACGTTTTGACGTAGGACCAAAAAGCTGAAATTTTGTTTATGAGCGTAAAACGCCAATTTTTTTCTCCTTCACTGCCCTTTCTTGTTGATCAGAAACGTGGAGACGAAACGCTAATTTAGCTTTTGCCTTTTGCAGAGAAGTAGAGCTCATTAATCACGAGCACACCGTCTTCAGTCAAAGAGCTAAAATTGTCAAGTTTTTTGACGGTTTTTCATCTCTAGATATCAAAAGAAGCCAAATGAATCTCGCAAGTTTAATCACATCTGAAGTGTATTTGTAAGATTTATATTAATTTATAGTTACTCTCTTTTGGAAAGAAATTTTTTTCAACCACCTTTTCTTTAATTCACATAGCAAACTTTTGTCGCAATCACACCCCATTGTACCCGTAAAAAGTTTTTTTTACGTCTCGTCTCTGGTCCTGGGCTGCCTGACACGCTAAAAGTTTCCAAAAGCCGTGTCGTACTTTTCTTTCTGCTGCGAGCAAAATAAATCAAAACGCGAAATATATATTTAAATTAGCCTCGAACTTTTTCATTTAGGAGCGACGAACGGGGAAATTGAAAATGGCGATTCGAGTATACGCAGAGGTGGCGAAAAAAGTGATGTCACATGTGCGTTGCCTTCATGTACGTACAAATTCGCTCGCGGCTCGTGCTGCAAATTGCCAGCCAGCATGTGGGCCGGCTGCACCTTGACAGGAACAACAAAACAGCGGCTCTCAAAAACCGCTACCGAAACCATTAAGGCTGAAAGCATTTTTTAAAATAAAGCCATAACGAAAACGGTAAGCTTCGGCGTTTATAAATTGTCGCAACATGCTGTAAAGTAAAAAAAATCCAACTGATACTTTTCCATCTATACACGCAAAAGCATCATTCAACGTAATTTAGGATTAGTGAAGAAACAATTGGTGGAGTGCGTTTGTATTTTGAAGTTAAATTGTGTTGCACAAAAATCTATATTTAGATATATTAATTTAATTTACCATAATTTTAAATAACTCAGTAATATTATTATATACACAATTTGCAACTATTATGTTAAACAACAATTAGACTAACAGGCAATCCGAAGCTTCAAATTATGCTGTTGAAATTTTCCTAATGCATTTAGCAACCGAAATAATTATAACTTCTTTGCTTAATTGCTTAAAATGCGTTATTTGTTGTTGAAAATAGAAAATATATCAAATAATTTATGCACAGGAAATTATAATAAAATACAATTAAAAATTAAGTAATAAACTTTGTAACTCAAAAATTAATAGATAGTAAAGGATTTTTAATTTTTATATGTATATAAGTATTTTATTAGCAACTTCATCTTTCTACGTCTTGGAGGTCTGTTGCAAAAGTTAGCCCACTAATGAGAGAGTGTCATCTGATACAAGACAGTCCTGTGCTAATTTAGGCGCTCCTGCGGCTGCATTCTCTTTGAATGCTCGCATCCCACACAGTGCAAATAACGCTCTGATTCGCTTAATTCTCTCTTCTCGGTGGGAAATGGCACTTGGTATTCTCGCACACAATTGCGTTCTCGCCGAGTCGTCGTATATCGTTGCATAAGAAGCTCTGCCACTCGTGATCAGATGAAACCACCAAGAGTGGCTTCGATAACACAAAGTGTTGAATGAGTCGCGGTTTCTCCAAATAGGATTAGTTGTGTGCTCAGCGTGGGGTTTTGCACAAAAAGCAAGCGTGCTCCACATTGCCTGCAGGTGAATTAAAATGCAATTTGCGACACCGAGAGCTAATGATGGGAGTTCAAAGTAAAAGCGGCTTTGGAAATTATGAATAGGACGATTGCAATTGCATAGAAATTATATATAGCGACTTCAATTTACAAATAACGTGCTTGGTAGATTTTGAGTGGAACTGATGATTTTCGGTTGTCCGTTTTTCCGTCACGACGCGTATGATTGCGAGTTATTTTCCTCTCTGCTGCATTTGCGCGCATAATTTGACGGTTGAGCCGCAGAATTCTCACAGGCTTAGCCACAAAACAAAGGAAGCGTTGCTCTCATGCTGTCATAAATTTTGGCGAAAACCTTGAAAGTGACTCTGGTGCTGTTTTTTGGGACGAAATTCTAATACATGCTAGGCAGATTATGTCACACCTTGAAGTGCAGGTCAAATAAACTAATATTATACAAAAACAAGAAAACAAAGGAGATTTCACAGGAAACTAAAATAAAAAGGGTTTCTATCACTTTCCCTATAATATGTATATTTGTGAATACATTTGTCTGAAATGAAAACATCCGCTGTAGAGTTTAAATGTTGATTTTTTAAGGTCAGGTTTAATATCACCTTATTTTTAATAAGTAAAACTTTGAAAAAAATTTGAACCGTTCAAACAATATGAAATCGGGCAAATTAAATGTAGTAAATTTCGAAATTGAATATTTTCACGTTATTGTGAGCTCCAGAAATTTCCAATAATGAATTTTTATCATTGCCAATATATACATCGGGGCAGCAGAGGCCGAAATTATTTTGCCAGCACTTGGCCCGGAGTCAAAATGTGCCACGAACAGTCGTCGTTTCAAAGCGGGAAAAAATATTTCCAGCAGAGGCGTCACAATAGGTGATTTTTATTTTCATTTTCCATCAATCACAACCTCGGCCCCCAGGCAAAAAGGGCTCTTCACAATGGAGCCTCCATTTCTGGAGAGGACGTGTTTGTTATAAGGCTCTGGGTGGGTGGGTCAAACCGGCAATGCCGCCTGCAAACCATGACATTCTCGTCGTGTTATATTTTGGTGCACAGTGCCGGCGGGGCCGGCTGCCTAATTGGCAGGCGGCTCATGCATTTCCTCAGGGCGCAATATAAGGCCTGCGGAGTTAGCGGCGAGGGAGGTCAGTGATCCGCGACCCTTTCCGATAATTCCGCCGATGGCCGAGCACCGAAATTGATTAATTTAATAACCGTAAATAATGGCCGAAAATAAGCCGCACCGAGCTGCACCTGACCGCCAAAATTACGGTTAATTTTATTACGAGAACCTCCTTTTGGTGCACAAAGGAGAGGGAGCCGACCGGAAGTTGATGTTTTATCTGAATGGTTACACGTCTCTCGGTATCTCAAGTAACTCTTAAGTGGTTTCCAAATTTAACTTCACTGGAGTGTATTAAATTAAAAAATAATAATAATAATTCTTGGTAATTTGAAATTAATAAAAAAAAAGAATCATATTTCTATATATTATGCTGATAGTGAAATGCTTGGTTAACATAAATCGGTGCCGCTAGTGGCCCAAAGACCTGTATCCAGCGTGACCAAATTATCACCCACTTGTCAAACAAACCAATTATCGTCAGCCAAGCTTGAAAACTTAAGAAACGGAGAAGCAGAGGAGGAAGTGTACATATGTTAATATTTATTAGTGCGTCCCTTTTAACCACCGGAGCATCGCAATGTATGTTTATTTTTCCCGCATTCAAATGATCCAAGCCGCCTTTTTATATTGTGCATTAGTTCCAATTGCTCTCCGACTGACTGAGGTGCATGCGCGAAATGCTTTCACTTCCGATCGATATTATTATATATACAGTGCGGCGGAAATGTAAATTTCGGCAAAGGAAGAAGCAAACAATGCCGAATGAAAGTAAAAATAAAAAATAGTTTTCTCCTTGGATGCATGCATTATAAATTTCTCCTTTCAATTTCTGCTAATGACGATTCATCAGAGTTGAAACAGTTGTGGGAATCTTCCAAAATAAATAATTTTTCATTTCAATAGCGCAAGAGAATATTTTTTATACTCTCGTCAAGTTTTTCTCTGCTAAGTTTAACGAATGACACTTTTGAATAGGTGCTCGAGGTGAGTCAGCCCTTGACAAAGAAGGCTCTCAATTTTAGCGGCCGTTCACATTTTGCATTTCAATGTGCAGCGACGTCCGTTCCGAGCCGGCTAATCAACGTGCCCAGCGTACACCAAAGTTTTATTACGCTCTTCTGTGTCTCTTTGGCTTTTAGTCATTTATAGTTTGCGCTTGTAAACAATGGAACTAGTTAACGACCAGCTTTGTGTCGTCGTGCACCGTGGGAAATTTGCAATGACAGACCGACACTGTGTGGAATAAACAGCCTCCACGGTTGATGGTCACTCGGGTAAAAATCATGAGAGAAATGACAATTTTGATTTGTTTTCAACTTACCATCAATAATGGTGACCATTAAAAGGATTTCAAACGCATTGAAAATTATTTTTAAATAATTATCCAGCAAATTGATTTTACTTTAAAACACGCAGAATATTTTAATGCACAAAAAAAGGCATAACAATTTTTTGCTCACAAGCATTTACCTTTTACCATTTTCTGTGAAACATAAATCTTATAAATGCATATTTTTCATTGTCAGCAGAGAGTTATTTTTTTTTCAGAGAAGTTTTCCTTTTCTCTGAGGTGGAGAGTGGCCTCTACAAAATGCAAATTAGTTTTGTGGATATGAATTGAAGACGCGCGTGAAAAAGGCGTGCCGAGAATAAAAAAAACCGTCGGTCATTTTCTCCCTCGCAGCGCAACGGCGGACGCGAAAATAATAACGAACTCAAAAATCTCGCCCAGAATATTAACAAAACATTTTTTCATTTCCTGAAGTGCTGCAGCCTGTTGTGCTTTGGAATATAAAATAAAACTCCATATCAGCCTGCGGGACTTTGGCTCGCTTTCTCGCCAGACACAATGCTCCAGCGTGTGTATGGCTTTGATTAATGCATGTGTTTGCTGGAGATTTTTCTCCGCACCTGCACGGTGGATGCTGTGGGTTACGTAAATCTGTAAAACGGGTCGTCTGGATGGATTTCGGTACTACTTTCCCTCGCCGGTTTAATGCTTTTATTGCCCGTCTGGACCGACCAGATTGGCAAGAGTGAAAGAAAACGACCCGCGGCCATTGCGGCAAGTGTAAATGTCAAATCAAGATTTGGCTCTTTAATTACAGCACAGGCATGAGGAAGAGAATTTAGAATAATATGCTGTCGGTGGTACAGCTTTTATATTATTATTTTTAATAACAACACATACAAGTAGTATATATAAAATGTAACTTAAAAATTTAAACAGGTTTTTTGTCAAATGTCAAATATTAATAATTGAATGTTAAATTTAATTCAGCTATTTTTCTTTTCCATAATGTAGTTTTGCTAATTGCTAAAATTAAAAAAATTGTTTGTTTAAATATATGTGATTTCAAATCATTATGATTTAAAAGCTTTTATTTTATTCTTAATATTTAAATTAATTCCTGCCATAGTATAAATTTAATATATTCAGTGAAAAGTGGATGTTTCGCTCAGTTATCTTGTGCAAGAATTATTTTTTATACTTTTTTATGATTTAATTATCATAAAATTTTGACGATTAAACTCTATTTTTGGTCCTTGAATCACATTACTACTGCATGAAATATTTCCTGACACGTCCATTCCTTCCCAAACCATTCATTTTATTAAAAAAAATTTAATAACATTATTTAAATCATGTTAATTAAAAACCTACCGTTTAAAATAAACAACCCTGACCTAAGATGTTTGTGGTCTCCGATGGCTTTCGAGTTCCACAACTTGGCAAGCCGGCCGGCCGGCTTTGGGCTCGTGTGCTTTCTCTCATACCTGCCACGGCAGCAAATAATAAAAAGACACATCGGCCAAGGAAGAAACGCACGTGTTTGCCCAAGGGGCTGCTTTTCATATGAAATATTCAGCAATGAAAAGTAGTACCTGCTGATGCTCGTTCGATCGCCGCTTTCAACGGATCAGGTGCCATATTATGAGCATGGTGGCCAAAGTGCTCCACTTGAAACTTTGTCTTGCAAACTGCGCCGAGTTTCAATTATGCTTCGCAGGTTATTGATGGTCGGACCCGAAAATGAAGGCAGAGTTGGTTTATCTGTTCGTAAAAATATAACGTATACGGGTGGTGTGCGAAACTGGGTGCTGCTTTTTGATAATGGTCCGTGCAGGCGGAGCGGATTATTGCCGCTGAAAGGGCTTATGCGCTGGGCCTAATCCGGGTGTATCGCTTGTGGGGCCCTCGGCCAAAAATTGTGTAGGACGCCGAGCTCATTATAAAAAGCAGGCAATCATTGATGCGCTTGATTTTCTAGAAATAAACATGCCAAATAATTCGCAAATCAATTCCACTTCAAAAGTAACAATGTCAACGACTCTTATTTCTGAGAAGGAAATGGGGAAATAATAAAATTTGAATTTAAAAATCAGTAGAACATTCTGGTTTCATAATCGAAGCGGAAAACTCCGTTAAAAAGTTGCAACTGACAGTGAGTGTTGGAATTTATCTGAATTTCGGACGGATTGCAAATAAACGACGAGACAAATATATTGTAAGTTTGTTATTGTAAGTTTTATAAAACAATTTTCAAGAAAAACAACAAGAGAATTTTAAAATCATTTAGAGAAATGTTGTCAATGTTTGCTTTTTGCTGAAGTTAGCTATTCACGGCTCTCCAAATTTTGTTTAACTTTCTCATACAATTGACGCAATTAACAATTGCAATTTCTGTGGTTTCTCTACAAGGGTTTATTTTGAGCACACAACATTATTCACAAAATATATTAACTTGCTTTGTATATTATCCTAAAGGCGAAAGGGGTAGAAAGGGATGTCAGGAATTTTGAGTCCACTTTCCGACTCGGAATGCTGTGAGAGGAACATTGGGCATCGCTCGTGGCTCTTTCCTCTTTTGCGGAATGCACATTGTTCTAAATGTGTCTGCGTTCTCTGAATGAACTCACTTTAGGGCTAAAAGGAAAATGATTGTGTTTTCCGAGAAAAATTATCTGAAAATTTGCATAATTTGCAATTTTGAAGACAAAAGCTATTGACAATAGGACGCGTTGAAAAAATTAATTTAAACAAACATCGGCCCCTTTTCACGCGTTTTATTGCAGCCGATTTCATGCAAATTACGACTCCGCCCCACGGACGACCCAAATGCGGCCGAGTGTTCATAATTACGTAAGGATGAGTTGGCTTGGCTATGCGTTTATAACTATTACGTTTGTTTGGGAGATGTGCATCTCCGGCGGAAGACCACCGATTTCGCAACGCAGCGTGACTTCTACCTCAAAAGTGGGGACGCCGTTTGCTGGGGGACATTAACAGATTATCAAAGTTTGCCACCCCACCGCAGAAAACGTTGCTGCGGCCGCAAGAGCGAGAACCGACACAAAGTTATTAATTATGGCAGTCGAGCTCGTCTATATTGCACCCCGGGAAAAGTTTTATTTATGCTTTAGTATATTATTCTTTTTTTTTATTCCTCGGCAGCTTTGTGCAACGATTAAATTTTATGAATACCGGGAACAAAGTTTCAGAAAAAAATTGCTGCGGTGGATTTATTAAAAAGTGTTGTATGCATTTGCCGAGGGCAGAGAGTCAAAATCGTTCGGTTGGAAAAATCGAAAAAGGTGGCAGCTTTTGTCAATATATGAATTTGATTTATTTTTGATCGGCTGGCCTGAAAATTGGATTACTCGGCACCAGATTAAAAATGGCCAGCGTCGAAAAAGCAAAATTAATCCACGGGGGTGAACGTTAAAATACAGCATCAAAAAATAATATTTTCCTAAGGGTTGGAAAAACAGCAGAGACTGGCCAAATGCATGAGAAATCGCAACTGATGTTGCAGGTGCAAAGCAACAGGGTTGATTTTCCCGGAAAGCTATTTATCAAGGTTCATGTTCACACATCAATTGCACTAATTGATGGTCAGAAGTTATTTCATAGCAATTAAGCTCTCATGTAAATGTGAATCAATCATCAAGGAAACGCGGCGTGACCTAGAATTGAGAACGTTTTGTGTGGGATCAACGGCGAGCTATGATTCATCACAAACAGCATCTCAAAGCCTGAGACTGCTATTTTGCATATAACTGAGCCATTTGCAGAGTCATTCTTGCATTATGAATTTTGTTAATTAACCTTCTCATAAGAAAATTTGTTTCAATATATAATCTTACTCATTTTAAACTGATTAAAAACTTATAAAATTGACTGAAATGGTCAATTTTTTTCAGCTGAAGGTCAAATTTTGTTATTCATTTTTGATTGCATGTGTCTACGTGGGTGGATTGAACTTTCGACTCCACGCGTCACCATCGTATGATTAATCAAGATAAACTCGGTGGCAATGTAAACAAGCTATTCTGTTAAATATTTGTAATTAATTTCTGCGCAGCTTTTGTGTTGGAGAATTAATTTTCACGCGCATAATGAAACGCTACCAGATTTCTCCACTGATGCAAATTCACCACCGTGACGTTCATTCGGCATTTTGCATAGCGAATAATCAAAACAACCCGCGGAGATATTACAAAATTTATCCAAATGAATCGGTGACAGGCGAATTCATTTCCGCTGCGACACGCGCGGAACTCAATGGATGAAAACGTCAAAGGGCGTGCAATGATTGATTTTTAACGCTTGCAACACATTTCAACACTTATTGTTAGGAACTTTCTGTATCGCTTCAATAGGGCTTTGCACTCTAAAATAAATAAATTACTTTATTTAAGTATTTTTATTGACGATTAATAGACCAAACACTGAGGGAAATATTTACTAACTTTTAAGTCATGGGCATTTGTTGAGCGTCAATTAATTATTTTTACTGAATTGAACTCACTTTTTAAGTTCATATAAGTAAAAGCAGCAATTGCTATTTGTTGAATGAACAAATCACTATTTATTGATTAACTAAATGTTTTTTTCTGTATACAATTAAATTTTGATTGATTACAAGTAAATATTTTGTTGAATTCGCCATGTTTTTTGATCAAGGATTTCAAGTAATACTGAAAGCTAATGGCAACTAATCAATTTGTTGCGACCAACAATCTTTTACTATAAACAAGTCAAAAATGACTTGAACGGTTCAAAACTGCTACGAGCGCCACCTGACTACGTCATTTCCGGCCTCATGGTCAGGTTCAGTTAAGAGGATGGCGGTGGACGTGCATCATGTCGGCTGATTATTTTCCAAGAAAATGTGGATATTTTGCGGATTCAGGCAACAAAAACCTAGCGGAGGCATCAATTAATGATACACCCATTGTTTGAAGGTAAGCGCTCTAACAATTTGATAAGAAATAAGTAGTTTTAAGTCGAATAAAAGAGAATTTACGAAGCTCGACATTTTTCTATCAGATTAATAAAATAATTTAAAATATTTTCAGAGGACGTTTCAATACAATGGAAACACTTCTATTTCACAAATGAAAGGACATCCCACTTGAATTGATTGAAAATTTTCCACCAAGTGAGAAACCAACTCTTGCTGCAACATCCAAAATTTCCATGATCAGCACTAATTGGCATCATGCAGTGGTTCCAAATCAGCAGTGTACCCTTGTGGACGCGCCAGATAAGGTTTTCACCTAAGTATAATTTTTAATGTCAAATATTTGATTCAATGCAGGGCCTTTGTCATATGTTTTGTCAGAGAGCCAGCAAATTTGTTCGTTAATGTTTTTAGATTTCCCGCGCGCATTTTACGTTGTTTGTGAATGTTTTGGACAATCAATAAAATTATTTGTCAAATGAAAACAAAATTTTCTTAATTCAAATAAAACCTTAAGTTCCTTCAAATAAATAGTAATTTGAACCAACTAAAAATGTGACTAAATATATGAAGCACAGAAGGTTGGCAGTTTAGTAAAAGATGACTTGATTTAAGTCATATGATGACTTGACTGGAAGGCGCAACTGCAAAAATTCAACTCAATCCATGACTTGATTCAAGTAAATAAATGAGTTGAACCAATGACTTAGGACAACAAAATATCATGACTTGAATTTCAAGACATGGGCATTTGTTGGCGCAAGTCATGAGCTGATTTGGCTCAAAATCGATCAAAAAAGTGACTGAATTCAAGTAAATATGATTTCATACAAGTAAATATTTCTCTCAGTGAAGGATTCTCTATAGAGTTCCGGTACTTTCCTCTTTGTATTCAATCAAGTGTTTCAGCACCCGATTTAAATTTGTTGGAATTTATTTCTTAAATAAACTTCTTGATTAATTTTAAATCTCGTAATGATTGATGGTCAGTTCTAGAAGCCGGATTTAAAAACAGGTTTTTATATTATAATAGAGACCGTGTATGACTAGTACACGTTAAAAATATGTGTGTGCTCATGAAATGAGAATGCCGTTGCTTTTTCGCCCTTACTGTACTTTCTGAATCATTCATATTCGGAAAGCAAGCGCTGGAAGGCCTCTTTGTGCCGCGCCTGACACAATAAATGCATAGCGTGACGTCACCTGCGCGCAATTATACATATGAAAATATTTACAGCCGTTTATTCACGTACCGTCGCTACTAAACCCCTTCTTACACAAGTTGCTGGAGGCGAATCATGCTTCGCGATATAATTATTAAATTTCAGAATAGGAGCCGCCGTGTGGGACCAAATTCCCCAGGTTCTCATGACTTTTCTTCTCTTTTTATGCAGATGATAATGATCGTCCTGATTTAATTAAAGATTGTTAACCACCTTTTGCATTAATCAACTTAAAAAATTAGTTTGAAATTTAAATAATCTACTGTGTAAAAACTAAAAAGAGAATTACCAGATTTTTTTTTTTACATTTCTTTAATGTTAATTTGGTTCAGAACAGATTTGAAAATCTAATTAAAATTAATTTAAAATGAGCTAGATTTTTTAGCTAAAAAATCAAACCAGCAGCTAAAGTTAATTTCCTAGTAATCTAGGGAACTAATAATACTTCTTTAAAATAATCGGTCCCGCGAGCTGCTGATTTTCAAGGTTTCCACAGCGACCGCTAGAAATATTAAAGGATTTGATGGTCACTGAACTTCCATCAAAGATTGGCTAATATTAATAGGCGAGAGCAGGCGAGAGGTGCTTCTATAATCTGATCGTCGATTCAGATTTTTGTGAGCTTTTCATCGGACTCTGCGAATTTTGGATCGAATAAAAGTATAATTTTTTTTTATAAAATTTTAGATATTGCAGGATTTATTCTGGACTGTCACAAATAAATTAATTATATAATCATTTAAACAAAATAAAAAAATCTTTATAATTTACTGAAAACTTATCTTTTAATTTATTTTGTTTTTAAATTTAGAAATTTGAATTTCTGTATTCCAAATTTTGATATTTTTTTTTCGTTTAGTTTGAAACGAAACACGGCCGGACATTGCTGTGATCCGAGGGTGCTCTGTTCACAAAGCAAGCTTGCACGCTGGGAGAATAAAATGCTGCAGAGAAGCCGGCTCGGCCGCGCCTCATGTCGGGGGCACGAAAACGCAACAATGCCGTCGAAATTCGCGTGGAAATTATTGTAAAAAGTGATCAGTGCCTACCTGGGGGTGCGAATCACAGTAATCCAAGGGCGAATCACGCAGGTGGCGAGTCCTTTTCACCAAATTCACGGAAAAAGCAAGCAAGACGAACGCGCTCGATGGCCCTGGCGGCCCTCCAACGCTACACTACACGCCTCGCTCGCTGTACCTGCGTCGAGCAAAGAACTTTGTTCACCTCCTTCCCCCACTTTCTTACCTGGCTGACACTACCTGAGGAGCTGGCAGCGGCCGCAAGGACCACTCCGCGTGCCTCTGCCTCGGCATAATGGGCCTTACGAGCCGCTGCTCCCCTCGATTACTTCACCTGTGCGTACCGCCGGCTGCATTCCATGGGAACATCTTCTCTCCAAACTCGCGGCGGGCCACGAAATATGGGAAAGAAAACGCATGCTGATAATTGAGCCACACATTTGTAATATCACTCCTCTTCTCATGGCACAATTCTGACTCCTGTCTCACTGTGTAGATTTTTATCGTTGATTGTAAGTTTGAAAAATTCCCTTATATCAATTTGTTATCGAATGTCTATCAGATAAATGAAATAAATTTCATGACACAAAAGGTCAAAGATCTAGCATTGATAACGTTACGTGTAAAAACCTAAACGGAATATGCAATTAAAAAAATCCTTCACAGTTTTAAGGCAATTTTACTTTTCATTGATATATATATTTGAAATTTAATAATCAAATGAAGTCCTAATTTAACTAATAATATTAAAGATTATTGAAAATCATTTGTTATTTGGTTTTTAACTGGATATATATCTAGATAAAGTTATTTTCTTATTCACAGAATTCAATTCGGTTTAGATCCACTAAATAATATAAAATTTAATACCATATTTCCATGTGTAGGATGCATTCACACAATTCTAAAATTTAAAATAGTTTTGAAAATGATATTTACGAAAGAAAACTAAGCTTTTTATGAGACGCAATAATTAATCGCAGCGATTAAAATCTTTCTGTAATTTTTTGTATCGTTTTTATGTATGCAAAATGTTATTGGACCAAAAGAACGCGGGCTGTACCAAAAGCAAAATGACATCATCATGCAAGTCACGTGTGTAGCGTGTGTCAGATGTTTTTTCAAATTCGCAAATTGAGTTAGTGAAGGCACTCTGCTCATGCGTGCAAAAAAAATTGCACCCCTATAAAAGTGCCTTTGATGGCATAGCAGATACACAAAAAAGGGATTTTTTAAACAAATCACAGTTAAACTAAAAATAGGTTTTTAATCATTTTCATTGTTCAACAGGTTCCTTTTTGTATTAAATTGTATTATATATTGAGATTCGCGTTGCACATAGAGCAAAGAAATAAAAAAGAAGCCAATTTGGTGATACATCTTTTTATGTATAAAATGAGGAAAGAAACAGAGGGAGCTTTCTGTTGAATTTAGCGGCGCACAAAGCCAATTTGTACACCAAAACAATATTACTCCGTCACTCTTGTGCGTCGCAGCAGAGAAGAAATAAAAACAAATTTAGCTCGGAAAGAAAACTCCCTAAAAATAAATTGATAAATCAGCGAGCAAAGGAAAGGGAAGGAATGGAGTCTCTTTGAAATCACTGCAACGCCAATGTACGTGGAGAACTTTTTGCGAGAGACGCCCAGCACCGACTCACTACCCTACATTTCAATTTCGGGCCGTCCATTGTGCGGCGGTTTCATCTCAGCACTCAGGTTGCGCCGCGCGAGTAATGAGTTTGGTCCAAGAGAAAGAGTCTGCAGGAGAACGAGACCGAAATTGTTTTGTTGCATGGCCGGCCGGTCGGCTCTGGTGCGGCTTTTGCATTTTTATCGGCAAAGAAAGGCTTAAGGTAAGGACGCTGTACAGTTAGATTACAAAGAAGGCCCCTCGGCAAGGCGGCTTTCAGCCGGTCGCGCGCTAGGAATCTGCGCTGGCGGGGCTCGGCGCAAGAATGGGCCCAGAGCGAAAACCGCCGCAACGCAAATAAGGAGGACCTTCCTGAAACCGCCGGCATTCGAAATAGCAACAGCCCATTCTAAATTTGCTGCACTATGTTTGGCCAAACTACAAAGACAAGTGAGTGTCTTGATCCTTCCAGAAAAGAATGGCAGATGGGGCCCTTAAAATTTGATGGTTGTCTTATTGAGGTTATTCAAGTCCGCATTGATTTTATTAATTAACAAAAAATGAATAAAACATGATTATTTTTTTAATTCAAAAGATTAGTTTGATATAGTTTCACAACATGCATATTATATAATCATCATTATTTTATGGAAAATCCTTACAAATAATTTAAACATTTTAAATGAAATAAAATATTTAACAGGAAATGGGCGAACTTGTTTCATATAATTTTTTTAACAACATTGATCTGTGTTGAAAAATCTAATCGCTAGAAATTTAGGTTTGCTTTCTCATTAAATAAAACTACTTGCTCAATCTGGAACCTAATTTTTAAATTTTGTTTACCAAAATGTAGTATTTTTATAGGTTGTAGCAACTTATCATAAAGACCGGACTTGGAGTAATTTTTAATTTTGCAATACAATATCAAATAAAAAAAATAATAATAAATTTAAATCTTCGCAATGTAAAATAAAGATTATAAATATTTTTCATTACAAATTAATACATTTTTTTATTTCATTAATAATCAAATGCTGTAACATAAAGTTTTTTATTATCTAGAATAGCATGAAAATCAATAAAATAATTTATAATTAAAACTAATATAGATTATATGTATAAATGCTACATTAATTTATAAATACATATCATCGTTATATTTTTGTAAAATTCAAAAGCAATTGCATTTCAATAAAAGAATTTAATTAATAATAATATCAAATTTATTTTTGCTTTTGGCGTCAGCAAAGTATTTATAGTGGACAGATTTTTGCTTCAGAAACTCTAAAAATTAGAAATATTTGTTTTCACTTGAATTTTTTGCTGCTGCTATATTATAGCGGGAGCGCATTTGCTCTCTCTGACCAAGGGATTGATGTTCTTTGAATGCTTCTTTTTTTGTCGACCCCTGACGCACAGCTTTTCAGCCCCATTCATCACGAACAAAAAAAAGTGGCGGGAAAACATATTAACATCCCACCCAAGGGCGAAAACACCTGCTGGATAAGGGGACGAGAGATGCTGCTGAGATTTTTTCCCCGAACCGAGAAGATTGGAATAAAAGAGCGAAAACAACTCGACCCCTAATACCTGCCTGCGTTTGAGCGTTTTTATTAAATCAAAATCATGAACGTCGAGCCCTCCTGCATCAAAATCAGGAGCTACAGGAAATTAAGTGTATTTTGATTTACAGGAATTTTATGGAAATAAAGCTTGCGTTGTTTTTGTTTCAGAGGCAGTCGGTGGAATTTTCTTCAAAAATTTAATGGGTGTTCGTGTTTGACCAAAGGGAGAGTGTCGGTGGAATACGATTAGGAGCTTTTCGTTAACTTGCTTGGGTGCATAAAAATGTAAATTAGGACCACCTGCCTGGATCCTCCCCAATTGATTATTTATGAAAAGCTCAAAATAGATAAATTTTGTTCTGAAATGTTTTTAAATTCATCAAAATGCAACTTCAAACCAGCTTTATTGAGTGGGGAAGAGATTATTCCTTATTTAATATCTTAAAAAAAAAATAATAATTTTTATTAACTTTTTACCAAATAAAATAAAATTAATATCAACTTTTCACAAATTTTAATTGTAAAAAAGTTTGCAAAAATAATTTTTAAAAGTCAACAATTTATTCGGCTTATTGTTAGCAAATTTATATAAAGTTAGTAAATATTCAAGATCATGCGGCAATAAAACATGTTACTCTGGTTGTCGCGCAATAAGACTACATCCGGAGAGCGCTCTTTATTCGTGCACTGGGACACACATTTTACACGTCTCAGTGGCGGCGGCGACGATTTCGAATGTAAATTCAATTTATTTGTTCGCAAGCTGCGCGCTTCTCTTCTTCCGACTCGATTTTCATCCTGAAGAGGCAAGCGACTTCCAGGAAAACAACGCTCTTGCTTCTTTCTCTCTCGCTGCTGCTACCCCGTCAGTGGAGCACCTCTTTTTGAGAGTTGTTTGTTTTGTGCTCATTACGTGATACCAGCCCCAGATCCGTGCGAGAATCACCGACTCGGCAAGCGTTTGAAGTCTCAAAGTTGAGAAGAATGAGGAATAAAGGCTTTTGTCGAGCAATGCTTTGAATTGCATTCGCTCGTATGCGGACAAATTTTCTAAGTAAGCCCTTCAAGCACACATGCATGCACAGCTAAATTCAATTGTTCTTAATTTCAAACTCTGTGTGTGCCATGGAGAGTGAAATTTTGTGTATGAGCGCAAAATAAAATTGATTATGAATTGATTATACTGAATTCAATCCGTAGATATGAATATTCAAAATTTGCCAGGTGATTTTCTTAAAGAAACAATAAAAAATTTAATTACTACCATATTTACTGATGCAAAATTTTGACCAGATTTCTTTATTTGCACCAACTATGATGGTTTATTTTGTAATATTCAAGTAAATCCAAGATTATGTCTATTATTCGTTTAATGAATTTTGAATAATTAATTTGATTTTCAAAGTCTAAATTTAACATTTTTTTTTACCAGCTTTTAAGGTTTTATTTCTTTTCCAATATAAACAAAATAAAATTAAACTAACATTGCCGAGTTTATTTTGAATGAATTGTAAATATTAAATTTATAACAATTGAAAATATAATAAATTAAAGGTACTAGTAGAATGCTATTGTTGTTCAAATTATTACTATTTAGTGAAATTTAAAATATAAATGTACGAAAAATAATAAAAAAATTATAAAGTTATTTTTTAAATAAACCATATGTTTGTTCAGCCCGGTGTTCTTCTTCAATCGTCTTTTTCTCGTTACTGTAAACTGTATGAAATAACAATAATAACCGATTGCACGCCTTCACTCACTCACTCACTTCAGCTGCCGTGTGCATAACGGGTTAGCCGCCTCTTTCTTTCTCTCTCACTTGATTCTCCTTCCTCGCATACCTCGTCCTCCTCTCCAGAAAAGACGGCAAATGTAATAATATAATTGTTCAAAAATAAATCCTGCACACTCGCCATACGGCACATAAAGATAAAGAAAGGCGTGGGCGAGGTGGCCCCTTTTCCTTAGAATATTTTCAAACAAGGAAGTGTCACCTTTGGTATGGAAGGAGGAAGTTACTGCTATTAATTTTGGCTCCAATGCCTTAATAGTGCTGCGCCGTTACATATTTTCGCTCCGCGCGTGCATTACACACTGTGTGCAAACTACAGCCGCGGCACGTGCTCCTGCTAAACTATAAAAATTGTTTTCCACTCGACGTGACAACTGTTCCGATATATAGCGGTCGACGGCGACATTGTTGTGGCGCATGAGACGAGGAGAATTTCACACATTGTAGAAGAAGAATTCAGAAATGAGTCGCCACTGGCGGTCATAAGGAAAACACTGAAAAAATTAAATTAAATTAAATGGATGAAATTGGCAAATAGGGAATTTTTTTTATATACATTTAAAATAACAATTATTTGAAGATGAAAACTAACAATAATTATAATTAAGCTATTTTCAACAGCTCAACGTCATAAAGGAATATCATGTAACGCAAATTTAAAATAATAATAATAATTTGTAAAAGAATATCTGATTATATGATTAGAATAATACACAGTCATTTTTTTTTTAAATTCCGTTGCTATTTTCATTTTTTAATTTGTCAATTTAAATATTTTAAATTTTCCAACAAAAAATAGATGTATTAAAAAAGAATAAAAATGTGATGATAGTCAAATATTGGTTACATTATTAGTTGATAAAACGAGCTATAAATTTTTTTCTGAATTCATATTTTTTTTATTAGCAATTCACTGAGAATTGCGTCATTAACTTAGATTTCACTAAAAAATTATTTGAAAAGAAAATATTCCAATCCAGTTCAGAGAGGACATGATTTGTTGGTGTCATCATTAGAATCAATGCAATTACTCAATAGCAATATGAGATCAAGCTGATGTTGTTGAAATCCCATTTGTGACCGATATTATTCATCCACATGACATATTGTAAACGCCTTCAAAGGCGGTAGATCAGATCGCTGCGAGGATACACCGAGCCCTCTGCAAATGTGATTTGCGATTTGTGTTGTCCCTCAACGCTCGTCCTGATTACATAACATATTGTGCACAGATGAAACTGAATTATGAACTTGGCGGTCTCTGCAGAGCACATGTGGAGCACAGTTAGAGATTGCGCTTCCGCGAGCGGTGCGCACGAAGATGAACCATAATTCAAAATAATTGCGTTTTATTATAAACCGGACAACTTCATGAACTGTTACATGCCTGTTTGTGACTGACAGATTGAGCCATAATCATTAATTTACATTCAGAATGAAATCCTTCAGAGTGGATTAATAATTTTTCAGAGTCAAGTTTGTTTTCCTGGTCAGTAACACTGCTCAAATAAGAGAATCGGATATAGGAATTGAAGCGTGACCGCCATAGTTTGTTGCGAATCGAACAGAATCGGCACATAAAGCCATTGGACCGCGGCAAAAGTTGTTTTTGAAGACAATTAGCATCCATCTTTTTTGAACCAAAAAATGCGTGGTCGCCTATTCGCGAGAGGAAAGATTGCACAAGATGGGAAAGGAGCGGTCAAGCAAATACGCGGCGCCGAGAGAAGAAAATAACGGGACAACTCGCGCAGACAATAATTACATTCAGCCATCCTCGCTTGCCTACTAGATTCCTCCGCGGGCAAGACAAAAAATTTGCCACACTTCCAGAAAGTAAGAGTCAGCAAAAGAAATAATGCCGAATTCGTTTTAAAAATATCTAACTAGGGTACTTTCATCATTATTTTGCAAAATAAAACATATTTAAATAATGAAATAACGTCTCAATGATTATAAATGCTTTTTTTCTAATAATTTCTTTTAATATCAAAATATAATTTAATATCCTGATAAAATTTATGATTAAAATCTGCGTTTCCAGTTTATTGTTATAAAATGTATATATTCATCGAAAAATGGATAAAGCGAATTTAGGGAGCGACCTTGACAAAATTTGATTAAACCGATAAGTCCCAGCACGCTGAATGCAATCACGAGTTCCGCACGTCCCACGAGAACAATCGAGTCCAGAGCGAATGACTTGGTCGAATTCAGATTTTTTCACAGACGGCGCCCACCAAAGCAGAAATGGTGTGTGGCTCTGGTGTGTTATCGCGGTGAGCGAGAAAAGTTAATTAAAAAAGCTGGCTCTGGCGCATTTGCCTGCGGAATACCCGCTTCAGCAGCGGACTTCCTGAGAGCAGGTTTTTCGCTATTCCTCGCCGCGCGCAAGTGATGAGAGTTGCGAGGGTCGACAACCTTTCTCAGGGCGGCCACTCCACGCCTGATTACGCAAGGCTGCCTGACGCGCATTCCTTTTGCATCGTCACAGCCAATTTGCTCGCCAGCAAAACCTATAGATAGATGGATTGCCTTCTGAATTCTCCTTCGCACGTTTGCTCCGCTCCTCACAAGTAACACGTCCTTATGCCGCAATTGATTAGGTGCGAGTATGGCCAACCATCTGATGGTTCATTGTGATAGCCCATTGAATACAGAAACAGCTGCCGAATAAAAAAAAGAAAATAATATTTTTTTATATCTTTTCATTGAAAACGTTCTCCTTTTTTAAATCCTAATAACAAATTCAATCAAATAAAACATTTACTAATAAAAAGTTTTATCGTGTAAAAAATTATTATTCGATTTAGATGACATAGCTGGCGAAACTTTGATGTTCATTGACTCTTGATTAAATCGCGGTTGGGGAGATGAGCGCCTGTGCCCTTGACCCCGGCGCAGGTGTAATTCTATTAGGCTGGGCCGCGCTCCAAAGTTTGAAGGTTTTGTTTGGTGACGCAACCACGCGCGTTCGATGAATAAATTCCTGTGCATCCCATAAAGTAGTGGATTTGCTGCGTGAGGTGCGTACGGAATTGGCGGTGGGTGTCACTGCACTTGCCTGACCCTTGCCTTTTCTGGCTCGCGCAAAATTCATTAGCTGCCTAATTTTTCATAATTAAGCTCGTTACGTGAGAGATGATAACACCCTCTGACGAACTTGCAAGATAACTCATTTTAATTAGCCGTCAAACTTTATAAAGCGTTGTTAAAATTGATTTCAGAACTCGCACTTTCTAACTTTTTCAAATTTTTATCTCATTAAATTTTAATTTTACGTCTACTCAAACTTTATGACGGAAAGGATGAAAAAATCTTGCCGGCCAAGAAATAATACAATAGTCTCAAATAATACTAAAAGCCACAGCGTTCGCGTTTTTATGATCTTACCAGTTGTGTAGGCAATCTGGGAACTATGCATGCATTGCAGGTTGCATAGTTTCCTCAAGTTGTAAACTTTTGCTGCAATAAAACCACCGCTATTTCCCGCATTCATAAACGAGCCGTTGAGCTTTATTTAGAAGTAAAAGTGTCGCAAGTAGCAGAAGTGACTACAAACTTTTATTTGAACTATAAATGCAATAGATATCCTAATATATACCTTGAAGTGGAGAATAAATATATTATCAGCTTCTCATCAAAACTTTTTCCGTATCTCCTGGTAAATAATGCAACTGCAAATCATTGAGGGGTTTTAGCGGATTGCAATATAATCTTGATTGTTAGATGACTCCAAACAAGGGAGATAAAAATAGACTTTTGCATTGGTGAGCCTGATTTATTTCTGGTTTCTTTATTTCTACCAATTGACATAATATTCAACGTAATGCAATTTAATATTCAAAATAATTATATATTGAAATTAAAGTACAAAAAATCCAATGTCAATCCTTACACAGGAGTAAATTTTGATCATGCAACTATTTGTAATGACAGATTGTGTAAAATTCAGGAAATTACCAAGTTTGCATAAATGCACATTTTTGAGTAGTATTTATGCTTTACAGTGGCGAGTTTAACTGCATTATACCTTTAACTCCAGCAGTTTACATCACAAACAAAATAACGTAGAATTTTTGAGTTAAATTGACGATGTAGAGCATGCTGCATTTTGTGCATTTCTTGACAACTTACACTCATAAATTAAAAAATATTTATATAATTTTGTGCTTAAAAAAAAAAATAATAATAACATGAATTGATTTACATTATACAATTTTGTGGTATATCTGAATTTTAGTTTGAATCAGTTTAAATTCCGTGGCCAAAAGTATTTTCAGAATTAAATTGCTTTACTTGAATTTGGGAAATTTAGAAACTTTACAAAAACAAAAAATCAAACATATATATATACATTCATTATATCTCATATAATATTATAGATATTTCATAAAGATTTTCCATTGCATAACGTTTAACATCTACATAACACAAAATAACATTTCTTTCCATATATTTTATTTGAATTTTCAACAGTTATACATTTATCCTTCTTTACACTATGGCGATTAAGATATACGATTCTTGAGCAAATTAATAATAAGTGAGGTTTCTCCAGGATAAATATATAGTATACTGTGAAGTTTAGTAACTTTCAAGTGTTCCATTCTTACGCTTTCCCAGTGTACTTTTCATTTCTATTTTATTTTTAGCAACTTATACTTCTTATTTTTACGTATATCACATCAAACATTGAACAAATCGCGCTAATTTTCTGATTTTCCAACGTTTAAAAGTTTCATAGCATTATTCTTCCACAGGTCTTTTGTTTAACATCAATAAGATCAAATTTGGAATTACAACCTTAACAAATCTCTATCTCTTCTGTACTAACAGTTAGGGGTTTGGATCGGTTTTTGTTTTACAAAGGAATTTGAGTAAGACAGAAGACCAAATAATTTATTAGGGCTATTTCGTCTGTGTATCTGATTCCCTGATCACTTCACTTTACTTGTAGTAGAGCAGTTCCAACACTTTTCCTTCTGTCAGTTCTGCCTTGAGCCAAACGACACCCTGTTGCCACATTATCAATAATTGAAACAATTAAAATCAAATATGTTTATTCATTTCTAAAAAACCGTCTCGATTCGCCTTTCACTCTCAGGTGAAAATTTTACCTGTCGTCAGGCTACGGTGCAACACGAGCTGGTAGCACCGTCGCGACCTCAGGTTTTGTCTAGGCTGAAGGCCGTTGTCACAGTTACCTCGTGGTGGCGTTTGACAGAGCTGTGGAAGTGGACGAGGGTGTGCGAGGAGGCGTCGTTGCGACGACTCTTGTCAAAGGTGTTGCGCCGAGTGCGTTCAGGAATCTCATCAGGGCAGCAGCAGCAAAACAGGTGACGGTTGAAGTGCTTGCGGAAGGTGCCGCTGACAAAGTAGAGAGCAATTGGGTTGATGCAGGAGTTCAGGAAGCTCAGGCAGAAGCCCACGATGCGCAAAGTGTTCCAAAATTCGTCATACTCGCTCATTGAGTCAGGGTTCAAGTGAAACCACAGCATGAAAACGTGATATGGCAGGAAGCAAATCACAAAAATGACGACAAATGCCAGAACCATCTTAGCTACCTTCTTCCTGGCCTGAACCTGAGTCGAGTGAGCCGCCTCGCCTGGCATGTTCCTGGCACTTTTCTCCAAATGCACGGCCATGAGGACGTAGAATATGGTAATGATGCACAGGGGAATGGCGTAATAGGTGAGGAATTTGAAGACGATTACAATTTTGTCTGGAGTGTCTCCAATGTCTCCAGGCAGAGGGTAACAGTAGAGGATAACGCTATGGTTGTTCAGCAGTACATGTTCCCGTAGTCGAGAGAAGACAGCGGACGGAACTGCAAAAATCAATGAAACGATCCAGATGCCAATAGCGGTGCAGAGAGTTACAGTTTTAGAGCCTAGGATTCCACCCGCGTGTCTTCGCATGGGGTTGACGATGGCGCAGTACCGTTCAGCGCTCAAAGCCGTTAGAGTGAAAACCGAGACTCCGACGGACAGATCTTTGACTGTTTCAGATAGCTTGCAGATGAAGGCACCGTAGGGCCACGATTCAAAAGTGTAGAGGGTTGACGTGAAGGGAACGCAGCTTACGATTAGGATCAGATCGCCCAGCGCCAGTGAAAAGATGTAGGTATTGGGAACATTTCTCATTCGGCGATGTCTGGCAAAAATCAGGATCAAGGATCCGTTGCCTAAAACGCCGACGACGAAAATTATGGCAAAAACTACCGGCACGATGTAGGTCTCAGGGCGTTGCTCGTAAGGGACGTACTGCATTTCATCATCAATAAATGGAGAGAGGGACGTGTTGGCTAAAATAGCCGTGGAGTTTGACGGCCGCTCAAACGCTGATTCCGTAGTGTTGTCCATCATGCTCTCTTCAGACATTGTGAGTCTGCAACATAATACGAATGGAATTTTTAAATGTGCTAATAGTACTTTTTTTGGTAAAGGGAGCTTTCACATGAATTTATAATAGCTGCAAAATAATAAACCTCGTCTAAATGCGGATTCAAAAATTAAAAAAAAAGAGGAACGGTAAAACATTTGACCCATTTTCATTAATAAATTAGGCATTTGAAATAATAAAAGTGGTTGTTTGTTTAGCAACCCTCATTATATCCCTTTGCTAGAAAACTTATAAGCGGGGCAACTTTAATCTCATCTCATAACATATAATGGGAACCAGAGGGTCACTCTGTAATCGATAGTCGATGGAAATGACAAGGCATATTGTGTTGCAACCTGTTAAGCATCCGAGACAAGCTTGTTGCCTATATCGGCCATAACAAGGCGATAGAGTCTTTGCGGCGGGCCGGCCTTCCCTTTCCATATACATATTAGCTATGCTCGAAGTGATATAGCTTTGTGTACGAAAGTTCATTATAAGCTTTGTAACAACTTGGCGGCAGATTTTCTTGATTCGAATGAATGAGACGCAAAGCGGAAAATTAAATTATTCTGCCAGAATTAATACCCAAAGTTTTGCTCTTTTTTATTGGCAGGATTGAAGTTTAATTGGAATTATCTGGAAAATTTTGTAGATAACAAAAGTACAACTTTGAGAATGAGTCATTATAAAATTAAAAAGAATTCGCAGAAAATTTAATTGATGCAGAGTGCTATTGAAATATAAAGTTTCCCGCCAAATCTCCCTTTTATTTTTGAGCTTATTGATTTTTCGAAGAAGACAATTCAGCATTTTTGCTTTCGTTTTGTTCTTAGGAAAAGATTGGAGATAACCCGGCATGAAGAATAACCGTTTGCCAGCGAACGTGAAAAGCTGAAAGGGTGCAGAGACAAATCGCCGTCCGAAATAGTTCGGAGAAAAGCGGAACACGAAATGAGCCATGCAGTGTGTAGGGGTTGTTGAATCTTTGTTGCGTGTGCGTGCATCACTCACACCACTCGAGAGACAAATTGCAGTCTGACGATAAACTAGCCGTCAACACAAAATGAAATATCGTGGATATGGCGTTGCACGCACCGGTGCGTTTGTTCGCTATAGGTTTATTAAATTAATTTTTGGGTCTACAGTCCACATAAGTTTACATTGGCGAGGGAATTTTCCGCTAGTAGATTTGTTAGTAAAATTGAATAGAAGTGTGGCGAATACAATTTACAGAGTACCATAATCCTCTGAAAAAGCGTAATCTCAGTCATATTTGTAAATAAAAACCTGTCTGCAAACTCTGCAAGTCTGTGCAAGAAGAAACTCCATACAGCCAACGACCCACGCTATCTGTCTTTCTTTGTTTCCACCCCGAACAACGCTATTTCATTCCTCTTATTATTTACGAGAGGCAACAAAAAGAACGCACTGACGTGGAAGCTTCCATCCGCCTTTTTGTTATCACTTAATTGCCAGGTTTTAATTTGCACTGGAAAGTATCGTCTAATTACAAAATCATGAAGCTCAAACGCTATCGTTGCGAAAAAAAACCCATTGATGTATTTTACACTTTTCAATCTCTTTTAATATTTTTTGCAATTTGAGAACAAAATTTTAATTTAATATTAGAAGTGGAGTTTTAAAATTATATCACCAGTTAATGAAGGGAAATTTTAGAAATTTGCGCCTCGTTGAACAGTTTAAATTCGCACGTAAAGAATATTATAAAACTTTGATTTTTGGCGAAAGAGTAAAAAAAAAAGGAATTAAAAATAAACATATTAAAAAAGCGGCAAAAAAAATGTTTTTTTTTATAAAAAATTGTATTATGTCCTTTTTATTCAAAAAGCCATCCTTCAAACCATCCAAATTAAATCTCTTTTGAAAAGTGACAACCGTCAATAACGAGTTATTACACTTTCGCAGTCCAGACTAAAACAATGGCCCATAATCCGCCTCTCATTTAATGACATGCGTTGGCATCGCCCGTCGCGCGATAAAGCGGGCCGTGATTTATGCGGATTCACGCCCATTATATTTGCCGTCCAATTAGTCTGCAAACTCATTCATCAAGGATCCAAAACTCGTGTCCCCTTCTCCGAGCTGAAGGGAAATTTAAGTTCAAAACAGAGCTCAGCTTTTTTCTATTAATTAATTCGCTCTCTTATTTGCATGAAAAGTTTTCTGTATGTTTTTTTTCCACCGGAAGGGGTGACGCGACTTTTGATGTGTGGGTGTCGCGACAGAGGAAATTCAGGCCGCGCGCGAAAGTGTAATTAGGCAGAGCATCCTCGCTAATGGCGGCTGCCTTGTGTAGGACATTGTATACGCGCGGCGTCATTCGATCATCCATCATACCGCAAATAGCCGCGCAGGCTTTTGTCGAATTTCGTTGCGAGCCGCTTCAGGCAAAATTGCCGTTGCCACCGAGGCTCCGTGTCGCTGACAGCAGCCTCCACGCGATTAAATTATGATTCCACATCATAATTCACTTAAGCTCGCAATCCCCGAGAGAGGAGCACGCGCCGAGATTTTGATATTCGTATGCGGTTGATTTACGCACTGTGTTGTACGTGCAAGAGCTAAATTGCACCTCGGAGGCTAATTAATAATCCATATCAACTCGAATATCAGCACAAATTACTCTGCATGACAAACCAATGAGGTGAAAACCAATGTTAATTTCATTGGCTGTTTCTTTTATAAAGAAATATTTTATCCATCACAAATATTGAAAAATGAATTCAACTTGAAGTTTTGTATGCTAGAAAAAAATTTAATTAAAATTTTATCTAATGTAGTTAATTTATATTGTTATTTTTAACTATGTTATTTAATTATTTTTAATTGTAATCAAAATTTAAATTATTATTTTATAGTATACACATTTTATTAATATTTTGATTTTTAAAATTAATTTCTAATCTGTATTAAATATATTATTTTTTTAACATTCTCCTTTTTTCAAGTTTTAAATTTATAAACAAAAATCAAGACCTGTCTCTAAGCAACCTTTGCTGCAGAAAACTGCGCTAATGGTTCTGTAATTATTTTCTTGTTTCTTTTATACATTAGTGCATATCACAGCGATTTATTTTCATTTTTTTCTGACCAAAATTGAGAGACATTAAATATATCTCATATTTATGAGCTTTATACAAAGAATATTATTTTCCCTGTGTAAATGCTCAATCCGCCATCGGTTGGGAACGTTCGATAAGTGATGCTTTTGCAAACGCCTCTTGGTAATCTGATTAGAGGTTCAACTACGGCTATGTATTGGCACGGGACGCTCAACGTCACGTCTTGTGTGTACCTTTAATCATATTCCGTGCAGTATCCGCATTGCTTTTCGTAGCTCGCATCAGATATTCCGATAAGTCATGACGGATTTATTGGATGGGAAGACGCAATATTCCAACCCAATAATATGTTTTTCTTCTTCTGAAGAAGAGGGGTAGTTTCTCGGATCGTGCTTTTGGCCTGCCTGTCTCTTTTTTGTTGGATTCAAGATGGGTTGCTCCACTTCACCAGCAATATTTTATTGGTGCATCGGAAAACATTTTTTAAGGGGCACATTTTGAAAAATTGCATCCTTGACGTCCCTCTGGCAATATTCCTTAAAAAAATTACCCAATTATACCCATTTTCCAATTATGCACATAATTAATTTTTTTTTTAGTTGTTCGGTTTTAAAATTATCACTGTTGTTTATTGATGGTTCCAATCACATTGTTTACGTTCAATTATTGAAATTATAATCTGGAGAAATTTGAAAATATTTTTTAAATAATAATGGTTTGTAATTGAATGCAACCTTGAACGAGGAAAATGAAAGAAAGAACAAATAACTGAATTTTCAGCTCTTGTCATTTTTCCTTCTCATATTCTTTTATCAAGTTACTCTCCTCAAGTTCAGATTTTATTTAGGAAAGACTCAATGGCCAAACTTAATTTCTTTGTTCCTTCTCTGATATAATTATAGGAAGACAAATTTTCTCTGCCAACTCTCGAAAATGTCGCGGTCTTGAAAAGCCGCTGGAGATTGCTTTTCTGTAATGATAAAAACAACAGAACATCGATCGCAAGGAAGATTATTTTCTCTGAGCGCCAAAAATAACAATTTTCCTGAGAGAATTAATCTTGGAAAAAATATGAAATAAAATCAACTTTCCAACAGATTTTTCATTTTAATAATAATAATGCGTTCACCAATTTTTTTTTCTCTTTTCGCTGTTGAATACGCAAATAAACATGGCGCATTTCTCCAAGCATGCAAATATGTTAATTATTCCACTCCCAAATGAACCCACGCGTCGCAGAGCAATGTTTCATTTTGAAGAAGAGCTCGACGAGGAATTCTGCGCCCTGCGGGAGAAGCGCGATACTCTCTATATCTCGGTTAAATTTCTCAGTCCTCCGCAAAATGCAGACGAAGCATATCATTTTTGGAAACCAACGCAGTTTTTTACATAACAATTTGCATTCCACCCTTCGGGACTTGTGTTTTTTTCTTCGTCACGTCGTCGTTGATCAAGTCAAGATTCATACCCAAAAGTCGGTCACCCCCTACGCTCTTGAAGAAGCACTCGAGCGTAGAAAATAGTGCCTGGCCGCACCCCACGTGTCACAGGGATGATGGGAGCGTGATTGTCGCCGTCGTCATCCATCCACCCACGACGAGCGATATTGCAACGGAAGGTTTTTGGTTGATCAAACAAGGGAAGCTTTTCTGACGCGCCAGTGGTTTATTATTTTAAGAAGCCGAGAAAGGAGAAAGGCGCTGGTTTGTTTTGATTGAGGAGCAATACTCGGGAATCAAATCCGGCGCACTTATTGAGTGCTGTTTGCCCAAGCGCGGTCAATAGACCAAGATGTGGGCATTCCATCGAGTGACCTGGCAGAGACGCCAATTGATTGCCACTCACTCCAGAGAAATTCGCCGACAGTGAAGGCCCCACGATTTTAAGTTGATTAATCATTCATGCGAGAGCACGTCTCTTGCTTGGAAGGAACTTCTGCGAATTGGTTAAGGACCAACGTGCACCAAAAAAATCAAATCCTTGAACCCTCAAACTCCCATAACACAAACATAAGATAATGATTGCAAATTTTTAAAATTCTCTGCCTTAATGTATTTTTATTTCAACCAATTTTGTTAATAATTTGTCTAAAATTCTGGTTTGATTCTTAATATATTAATAATCATTTATAATAAGAAATTGTAAAATATAATGCAAAATGTTTAACTTTCATTTTTTAATGTATTTAAACTGTATTGCGAATCAACTATTTATTTCTTTTTTCAGTGTCATTGATTTTTTTTTTTTTATTAATATTTTGTTATTGAATAACTTTTTACATTTTTCTTTGTAAATTTGACCATGTTATTCAATTATTAAACTTTTATAAAATTATTAATTATTTTTTTTACTTTTTTCAGCGGAATTTAATTCATGCATAGCCCATTGCAAGCGTCTGTTGTGCTAGCCATTTTTAACTAATGAATAGATATACAACTCTTAATACATTTATTTACTGTGCAGTTAATACTGAATTAAATATTCTTGGCTGAATATGACGATGAGAATAAATATAAATAGAGTCCTTCCTTGGATGATTGACGCATAGGAGTGTTTTTAATTCATTTTATTCTCACAATTTTTAGAAGAATGAAGGAGGTAAAGAAGATTTTTTTTTGTAAATCTCACAAAGATAATTAATGATAATAAATCAGTGATAATTTGTTTTACAGTGGTCATAAATATAATAGAGACAAAGGAGTCTTTGTTAAAAAATAATAATAATAGCAACCGGAGACTTTTTCCGCGGTTTACCCTGCAGCACTAATTTGCATCAGCACGGAGGGGATGAGTTAGCCAGCAGGCCTGGTAAGTTTTGGGCAAGTGTCTGCAAGCAAGTTTCGCGCCGTCTTTGTTCCGCCCTGAAAACTTTTTGACAGCTTTCTTCGTATAATCTTGAGTAATTAACTCCTCACAGGAAATAATCTGCTGCTAAAGCCCAAACTTACTTATGGCCTTTTCATCACGATGAGCAAAGCACACTGTGTGGCCGCCAATTACGAAGAAAGCCACCTGCCTAGGTGACAGATTTCCTCCTCCGTACTTTGGATAATTCGTTCCGGGAAATACATAGTGGCTGAAAATTTTTCTCCGCCACTTTTCAAATTGACGCCAGTCGATGTTGCTTAGAATTCAACGTGGTAAACTGCGATAAAACCTTCAGAGGCGCCGGTGTCTAAAAATAAACGTGGCAAAACCGAGCCGCTTCTTCACAGCACTCCATCATTCACGCCGTGATAACTTTAGTGGGTACCACATGTACGTATGTACTGCTATGTACACTCTGTAGAATGAATGAGAAAGTGGAATGAAATGAATCCAACTTTTCATAAAAATTTTCGTCAGATTATTGAAAGAAAGTTTAATTTTAGATTTAAAAGTACCTTTTTCAAAATAATATGACATAATTTAAACATTGTTCTTCCATATTTTTTTTTTTCAAAAAGTTCGAAAAAATTCAATAAAATTCAACTTTTAACCAATTTTATGTAATTTTTCAAGAGGATTTTTTTTTAAATTAGTCAGAAATTGGTAATTAATTTGGGCTCTAATAAAGCTGTATTTTAGTAACTTCTACACATGTAACAAATTTATTCTGTTTAATATTATTTTTAATATAAATTTTGGTCATAGAACTTGTGTGAAGAAAAAGTATTCCACTTTTTTTTATCCTTATAGTCGAAATTAAAATTCGCGAAACTGGTGATAAATCCCAACGTCTATTTCAAATTCAACAGGAAATTCAATTTTCACGCACCTAACTTCTTTTACGTTTTGCCATTACATGCATCTGAAAAGGATATCAAGAGAAAATGAAAAGGGGAGGTCTCCGTCATCTTTGCGCGTGATGTCTTTTTTTACAAAAATGAGAACCCATCTTCAACGTCAAAGAAAAAATTGTGTCATCTCATTTTGAATAGGAAATTTGTCGTCAAGGAAATAGAGCCGTTGTGACACAAGGTTTGCAGGCTGTCTGCGAGCAAATTTTCTTTATTCGACGGACGACGATCAATTCCCTTTCATTTTCCACTTTTCGTGCTTCGCGTGGCGCCAAATCCCACTCGTCAGCTAATGAAAACTGCGGCTCTGACAATAGGGGCAGAAAGAAACAAAATGAAACAGCAGAGGAAATTTCTTTCCCTTTTGACCGCCGCCATCATAATCCGCCTCGAAAATTCCCTTTCTCAGTGAAGAGGCTTTTCTTGTTTCGTTTGCAACACGCGTTTTAATTACGACCAACAAACCTCTCTGCAAAATTAATCTCAAAGAGAACAAAAATGGAAAAATGTCAGCGGCAAGAAGATCTAAACGAAAAAGCGCAACGCTAAAGATAAATATTTTCGTAATATATGAAAAATTTAAAAATTTACGCAATCCCGCTCGACCTGGACTGCTCGTCTTCGTTTAATTTGTTACGAAAATATTATTTAATTTGCAAGCTCGCTCAAGTGCGAGGGCCCAGCTCCTCTTATTCCCATTAAAGCTCCGTCGTGGATTCAGCTGGCAATTTGCACTGGCAATTTGGCGCGGGTCTTTAGGTCTCTCAGGCTTGGACTGTTTTTGCCGGGTGCAAATTTGATTAATGCCGGGCGCTGCTTGTCTCTCTCGTCTTTTAATTGCCACTGAAGACACGCGAGTCTCTGGAGATGTTTTCATTTTGTTTCACAATTTATATTTGCGAGTAAAACGAGATTCGGGCTGAAAAAAAACATACTCGCTTTATTCAAACAAAAATCCTCTTCTAAAGATGGGAATTAATTCATGTCTTCCTCTGAAGGAAACGTTCTCATTTTTTTTGTATTAAATTTTAATAAAGCTGAATAAAGAAGCAAATAAAAAGGGCATTTTCCTTTTCTTTGCTAGGCATTTCACAACGGCGTGCTTGAGCAGTGCCTGTTTACGAGCACAAAACAATGGTGCTGCATGTATTTACCCGAGTCTCTCTCGCTCTTTCAAAAGGCGTCACAAAAATATGAACGGACTGCCTTCAGCCCTGTGAATTATTCGCTCTTGTTTGGCCAAGCGGCAACAGCACAGCCACTATCTGCCAGCCAGAGAATGGAAATCCGATAGAGCATTGCAAGCGAGGGAACCGAAACCATTTTCGACCGGCCAACAAAACCCAATTCACATCAGTATGGGTCATTTAGTCGAGAAATTTACATTCGGCGCGGAAGCTGCGAGTTGTTTGCACACCGGTAGCAAACTAAATTCAAGCCCAAGTTTCCGCAAACAAGACCAGTCTGCAATTTCATCCAATGGTGAATTTTTAATCCCCTTTCATTTTTTGTTACTGAGGTGATGATATAGTGTTTTTAACATTCAGCCCTGATGAAAAAAAGTTGCTCGTTTCACCGTTTTCATTCGGAACAAAAAGCTCACTCATTCCGCATGTAAAATTTCTACATTGCAATTACAGATCAGTGTGTCAGCCTAATTGCGCTCTCTTGTCCAATGCAATACAAATGAAACCCGCATAATTATCAATATCATAAATGAACTGCAGCAACTCATGACGTTTTACAAACAGGCATCAAGAGAGTGATTAGTCACTGCATGGACTCCAGCTTCAGTTTCCTGCTTTTCATGAATCGACTCCATCCAAAGGAGAAACCCAATTTAATTAACTATTCTTTAGCTGCCGTGATTTATCACAATTATAATATGGAAAGTTATGCACAATTAAAATTTCTTGAAGTGATTAATGAATTAATATTTTTTTTGTCGATTAGGAGCTTTTTCTCAAAAAGTAATTAAAATCTTGATAGGAATATTTTCTTTGCTTTTAAAATAAAATTATATTTTGTTTACTGAAACATTGCTTCATCAATTAATTTAATTTATATTTTTTTGTAATATATTAACCCGTTTATATGGGAATTCAGTTTCTGCGATCTTTCAACCATCAGTCATGCAGGTAACTTGGAGTTTGCGTGAAAGGGCCTTATGGCGCCTTATTTGCATTTCAAAGCCTACACCTTTCTCTTTCTTCCTAAAGTATGAAGTCCCGAAAACGTCAGCAACATTCATCGTAAGCCAAAGTGTTGCAGAAATGTAATTAACTAAGTTTGTGCATTCATTAGAGCTCAAAATCACTCTCCCAAAATGTTTAACTAAATTAATAAGCCATTCTCAATTTTATTCCTCTTAAGCGCGCATTTGCCATTCAACAGTTTGTTTTTATCCATTCATTGCGTTTCTGCCTTAAACGTAGTTAAATCGGACACGAAAATTGGCAAAGGAACATGCAAAATGTCAATTTGCTTGGCTGCGAGGCAGATTTGAGCAAAGCTGGTCTGGCCCAGCGCCAATAACATTTTACTTTCCCCTAACCGAAGCAAAAAATTATATAAGACGAGCTACAAATTAGCTTTTGCTGGTCGCCCGCCTTTTCAGAAATGTCCTCGCGGCAAGAGAGGAGGCAGACAGACAGTGTATGTATCATACTCAAAGCAAGCAGAATCTTTGCTCCTCTCTGAGGGTTTTACTTTTACGACTCATGTCTGTTATGAAGTCGCCTAATGGCTCTTGTGGGCGACTGAAAAACACGAGGTGGCCCATTTGGCGCTATCTAAACACGAGGGCATAATAATAATTCTCATTCATATTCAGTTAGAGACACCACACTGCCTTGCGATAATATTTGTAATTAAGTCCACTCTCGCTGCAATTTGCTGACTGTAATATAACCAACTGGGTTTTTTTGCCCTCAAAACTTATTTTATTAAAAAAAAAAAAAAACTCGTTAAAACTCATAAACTTATCATTCATAACTCAAAAGCATAAGCAGCTCGTAAAGTACAAAGTTCATGCTCATATGTCTCGGCCGTCTTAGGGAATTAAAAAAGTTAATTTCCTGTGATTTATATTAAGCCCAAAGTTTTATTAACCCAAGTCTCTGGGAAGGAAAGATTTGTGGTCAGCCGCGTGTGCCGCTCGTGCAAGCTCCCGGATGAAAAGGAATTAACTTTCTGATTGAGGCAGCCGTTATTAATTGCGTTCTCATTTCGTCCAAGGGCAAATGACCCGAGTCCTGAGGTGAGACGAAGTATTTAATAATGTATCTTTCTCTCTCACAAATTATTTAAATTGTAATTATGTTGCCTGCTTGTCTGTTGGCAAACAGACGTATTTGATCAGCCTACGGGCAGACAAAATAAAGCGTCGAGAGTGCTTGACAGCGATTCAGCAGCACATTCATATTGTTTTCAGCGCCGGATATGATGAATATAAATTTTGCACTAAGCTTGTTTAGCCGTTGCATACTTTGAAATGCCTCTCCGCCTGCGGGTGGTAGGTAGGCAACCGGCTCGACAGGCAAGAGCAGCCAGTTGCATAATGATTTAATAATTTCTCGTCCTTTTTGGTTAAAAGGCGACGCCTCCGGGCGCGCAAAAAACGTGCCTCCGCTTTTCGCAAATTGAATTTTTAATTTGATGTGGTGGGCGAAGTTCATGAAAAATCCCTGCCGATAAAATATGAAATCTTTCATCTCCCAAGCGCCAGGGTGATAGTTTTAAATTATTTAAAGCTTTTAGTAGTTAAAAGCTTATAAATATAATTATTATATTTCCTGTCAAATTAGCTGCTACTTTTTATTGACGGCGTTCAGTTAGTTTGCCTATGTTTTTTACTAATTTCTCTCAACGGTCTAAAATTTTAAACCCACCTGACTAACTGTTGACAGAATGGTTTGTTTTGGATAAATTTCAACTAATAAGTACTATGGAATACCATTATGTAAATGAAAAATGCAAAAAAAAAAACATGGTTCACCTATTTTACCTTGCCTGTTGTTTTTACTTATTGTTAGAAGGCCTCTGAAAAGTTTTTATTTACAGAACAAAGAAATACACACACAAATAATACATTAAAGGAAATAAAAAGACTCTGCATGAATTCAAATAAAGCGTGATATAGAAAACCAGTGAATATTATTGAGACGACGCATCTCACAATCAGAAGTTGTCGGGAGAGATTTTATGAAATAAATTAAATTGGATTGGTGCTCCTTCCCACGCAAGCTCCCGTTCCGTCATGAATAGGAGCTCCATTTCTTTAATTGCGATTTTTATGACGCACACCACTCGCCATCGATGACAATAGTCTATAAAATTGGCACAGCGGTCTAGACGAGCCAGTTGCGCGTAATGAGCCATCTTGTAAGTCAAGGTTCTTTTGCGTCGCTATTTTTAAACCAAAACATTGTGCGTGTGTGTGTATTGCTGAGGAGGCAGAAAACGTCGCTAGTCCACCTTTAATATTTTCTATCTCGGCTTTCCGCATCGCACGGACGAAGGAGGGAGCACTTGAGTTTAGTACGAGACGCTTTTAACCCCCGCTGGCAAGTGGCAGCGCGCCTTTTAGAAAACTCCCTGTGTGCAAAATCAGCACCGATTGCTCCATCCGTTTGCTTGAAAGGGCTCGTCGCATCAAACGCACACACATGCCTTTTTTCAGCTTTTTTTTTGCAACCACTTGTCTAATCAAAAAAGAACACAGACGCTGTTTTTTTGGACGTTTGCCATTTTGAGAGTATTTGTTGACGCCTTCAAAAGTACCGCTCAAAACTTTGTTTATCGATATTAACTATAATAAGCAGTGGCTGGCAGGAAACTTTGATTGATTAAAGAGGCGGCTTCGGTTTGCAATGAACCACCGCAGGGTGAATTCAAAGGATGTTTTCGAGATGATGGCACGTCCTCCCGTTGAGCATGTCTCAGGAAAATTGCCTCAAGGCGATGCCGCATATATAATTTATTTCCAAATTCTGCATTTCGTGCTAAAAGTTTTAATGAACCTTTCAAATGCAGTCTCAAATTTTTTGATAACCTACCGCCTGAAGTAATTCAGCTACTCACTTCTCACAAAAGCGTTTAAAAATTCAAGACATAAAACGATTTATTGAATCAAAAGCACCAAATTTTATCACAGCAAAACACACACAAAATCATTTTGAATTGTAAATTATTTTAAAATAAAATTAATGCGCTTTGTACTTATTCTTTGTTTACAGCAAAAAAAGCAACTAGAGAGGTCCGATATTTATCACCTATCTGTAAATATAAATACGAAGCAGGCCACAAGTTTGAGTGGGTTGTTCATTAGCGTTGCTAACACTCTTTCATGTGCATCATTAAAAACATTTTACGTTCTTTAAACCATGGTCTGTTTGTCTATTCTAGTATTCCTCAGTAAAAAAATTGAAATATTTTTATTTTTTTGAACGTAATAATTCAAATTATCCTTGAAACTAATATATAATTAACTGATCAAATTTTTTAAATCAGTAACTTATCACTTAATATATTAATTTTGGAAAATTTTCTCCCTCAATCAATATTTTTTATTATCACAACAAGAATTTTGTAACTTTTTTACACTGGTTTTGTAGCTCACATCTTGGAACGTAATTCCACGTAAAAGTCGAAAATTACTAATTTAATTATTTCCTGTTTCTAGTGGTTTCTGGGCTTTGAATTCTGATCAAATTTTAAATAATTTTCCTCACTTCCCGTGACTAGAAAGTTCCCCCATCAAAATTTTATTGCAAATATTTATAATAGAAGAGCAGCATAAATTACAATAAAAAGGTGCCTAAACTCACCAAAACTAAAAGTATAATTTCATCAATCAACTTTTTGCTGTAAAATTTTCATGAGCCAGAATAATGCTATCTATAGAAATTACTTTCCATTTCGCTTACCTTAAAAAAAATCAGCTATTGGATTGGTTGTTTGCAGACAGGCAGTATGGGACGGACGGCGAGGGCGACGGCGGTGATGTGAATGTGGGAGAGACTCTCTGACCACGCACCTCATAAACTCACCAAACAGGGGAAGAATGTGCGCTGGCGCCCTGCCGCTGGTGCGCCTCGCGTCTCTCGCTGGGTGGAACACCCTTGCCTGATGAATCGGCCACTGGCGTTTCTGTGGAAACGGCAGAATCTCGCAGAAGTTTCTTTTGCACGTCGGCTCATTTATTTTGGTGTAAATCGTCTTTTCGTGATGCGAGGCGTGTAATTGATTGTGCTGCGCCTGATTTGAAAAAGACTTGCTCACATTACTTGAACCAATTGAACCCTATTGGCTTTTGATCCAGATCTGTCTGGTGTAACTTCCCACTCGAAATAATTCACAGTATGATTGAAAAAAGCTATCAATTTCCTAAAAGAGAAAAAATGTTTATTTTATAATGTACACAAAAAGATGATTGAAATATATTTTAGCCATTATCTGAGTAGCACTTTAACATCGTTGTTCAAGGTATCTTTTTTTAAACTTTTCCAGAAAATCTTATTTTTCGAATTTAATTAAAAATATTGTCAAATTATGACTTCTGGCATATATCTGGATTTTGATGATTGAGACCAATTATCTTTTTCACGAGCAGACAGAATTTTAAATAATTTTTTTTACGTCTGCTCTTTATGAGTCACAAATCAGCTTTATTACTTTGTAAATATTCTATTATTTTCTCTACTAATCCTCAGCACTTTTAAAGTTATTAAAAATAAACGAGGCCGAGTTTAAAAAGGGATAATGTTCCGCATCAGAAAATTATATTATGCGCCGTTCTTTCCGTGAAACTTTACAGAAATGCTCTCATTTTATCCATCCTCTCATACCTTTTGGCTTATAGTTACGTTTTTGCTTTGTAGCTTCAAAGAAATCCTTTGGAAAACACTTTGCTATTGATGGTTTAAAGCGAAAATTCTCTGAAAGCAGTAAACAGAAGAATTTTTGATGTGAGCTGCGATATTAACTTTATAACTTTTGCGAGTGAAACTTCAAACGGACCATGATTCTGATGCACAGATAGAGTGCAGAGGAGAGCATGAATTATCTATCCTTTAAAATCACAAATTCCCAACTTCTGTGTACTGCGTAGACTTTTTGCCCTTTGCGTATCGGTCGAGCCCTTCGCGGCTGAAACGAAGCGCGACTTCGGCCCCGCAGGCGGTCGTAGGACCGACGCTGGGAAATTTGTTCCTCCTGCTTGGGTTCACAATAATTCCGACAGCAGCCGCCTTCGGAGCAAAAAAGTCAACCGACGACGAACGGCAAAGAGTTCTTATTTATTTATTGCTTTTTCGGCACACCCCAAGCACAGTACCAAGGGAAAATTCTTCTTGCAGTGAAGAAATAACGCCCGCGGGGATTTTTCTGAGCAATCTTTTAAGTTCCCTTTGCGGTAGTAGACGCAAAAAGTCTAATTTATGTATGGCGCTGATGCCACAAAAAGCTTAATCAAGGCAAGTGTTTTGTTTGCCCAAAATAAATTTGGCTTGTTTTGGAAGTTGCAAGTATTTAAAACGAGTTCCTTTTCCATTTTATTTACAATTAAATTTCTCTTTAAGTGTCTTCAAGCTGTAGGACTTTAAAAACAATTTTAGAGTTAATGGAAATATATTTTTGTTAATCTAGAAATAGATCAAATTCACCTTTTATCGCACACAATGCATGAAGTGCTGGGTTAAGTGCGTTACAATGTGTCAAGGTTATATGCAATTGTGCGGGATGCACAAAAGCTTTGCTTTCTTTCATCTCTATATTCTCCCGTTTTCTTTCATCTCAAGTCGCATAAAATGACTATAAGGCCACATTGAATTGGCTGCATATGTTCTGGTCCAGATGCGACAAGCTGATGTCCTCCACATAATATCATTTTATAGCTGAAAATTTTCAAAGGCTTCCTATACAAAGCGACTTCCATATTGTGCATGTACCATAAAATATATATTGCCCCAATTCTCCTTCAAGTCCTGTACGCACTTGATTTTATTGTTCAGAAATTGCATCATCGCGAAGTCAAGACAAAATGGCACAAATCCACAGATGTAATTAAAGTGGCGGTAGCTCCAGAGAGTCCAGAATGTCAGTTAAATCAAAAGAAATTAATCGTCATAGAATATTTTGTCAAGGCTGAAATAAGGAAATATATATTTCAAAAAGGAAATTCTGATTTTGCCATAAATTTAAATATAGATTAGAACTTCATGAAAAATGACTAGGCAGATCATAAATTTTTCATCCATTATTCTTTGTTATAATTAGGGCTAAATTAAGCAATCCCACACACTAATTTCCTACAGTTAGATTATAACACGCAAATCTCATATTTATTTTGATCGATTAGCACAGCAGTGCAAACTAATTTTCGTAAGATTTTAATCGCACTTCATGCAATACATTTATTTTTGGCTCTCATAACGTTCAAATAGCCATCATAATTACTCTTTGTTCCATTCATTCTCGTGACCTATTTAATGAAACAATATAAAATCAAAATTATAAGCAGGCGGTAATGCGCACAGAAGTGACGCACACACTCAGTAGAAATTGATTTTCAATCATTTTGCACGAAGTGACTTTGACAACTCATCACTTCGTCTATGTGGCTCGAGATTAAAAGCTTTCCACCCAGAATCCATTTCCCATCACGTATTTGCACACCTTGCGGATTTCGAAATGACACTAATAGTGGTGGCTTATATGCACACACTTTGCGTGCCCCGTCAGCCTTCACTGCGGTGCACCTATCATTAATGTATGTACCAGAGAGTTATATTAGTGTTATGGTACTGGAGGGTAACTGGGAAATGAGATTTGAAGCATGTCACTCACATCGACTTTACGAATGATACATTTTTTATATAAAAAAATAATAGTTTTCAGCTAAAAGAAAAAATTGTTTTTAAATTAATTATTAATTTTATCTTGAAATATAAGTCATTTAAATGTTTTTAATTTTCACCTCTCATACAACCCCAAAAACATAAAGTCAGGCCTATTCTTTTACTTTGGCATTAACAATTTTGCAGTTTTTTTTTTTTAATTTTCAATATAGCGTAAATAGCAATAAGTTAAAAAAAATTTAAGGTCCCAAAAAAATATTTTCAGTCTATATGCATAAATTGCTGAAATAAAATTTTTGCTTCAACAATGCCAGCAGTGGCATGTCATCGTGTAGTTGTAGTGGTTCTTTAATGCTTCATTATTTCTCGCTCCGAACCTCAGCTTTAATTTGTGAATGTCGAATGCTGAACGCGCAGAACAATGGGCGAATATATTTGGCTGGTTCTCTATTCATTGCCAGGGGCCATGTGAGCATTATTTACACATATTCGAGAGTCGCGTGTGCTCGCACAAAATTGACAGCTCGCGATGGTGGAACGACTGTTTTTGAAAGGTTCTCTCTCAACAAGTTGCCTGGCTGTCATTTCCAAAATGTATTCTCTGGACGGCTAATGTTCGTCGAGATACAAGCAGCATATTTTATATTTTGTAACTGTGTAAATATAGCACGCGTTGTTGACTGCAATATTATTCGTTTCATGTTATTTGGTCTGCAAAAAAGGTTTCCCCATCTTCACCAGGCGTCACCCGCACTCGCCAACAATGATGAGCTCCGAGAGCTAAGTGGAACGCAACTATAGAGTTTCTCACAAATACAGGGCAATGTGTTATTTCTTCATTGCATCTCGGGAAGTAAGAAAACTGATTGAGCTCCAAAGTTGGATACTAGCGATAATGGATGCTTTTTGTTTGAAGCACGGTGCACTGCAATTATCACAGCACGTCCCTCTATTAAATAACTTTCCTCCTCTCAGTTAGTGGAAAAGCAATCAATTTCACTTTGATGAGAGCGAAATATTGAATATCCAAAATTAAAAAGTTTTCCATGAAAACGATATTAATTTAATTAATTAAATTCACTGATTATTTCATAAAATTATGAAAGAATTCCAAAGCCTTAACTTTATTTACATAGTTTAATGTACCCTATCCACATGGCAGAGTGGTAATGATAAATACATATTTTAATAAACATTTATTGTAACTGTGACAGGGACGGCTTCTGTAAACAAAACGTGGTTGAAATAAGTGAAACAAGACAGCCGAGTACTCTCCACCTATAGTTACTTAAACATGTATGCGCTAATTAAAATACTAAATAAGCAGAGAAGTGAGCAACCTTCAGTCACAGAAGCTTTTGGGAAGAAGCTCTCCCTCTCTCTCTCTCTCATCACAAAGAGCGCGCGCTCTGATTTAACGGAGCTATACAGCACCCTTAATTAATTCACATCATGCACGCCGCGCACCCAAAGTAAGAGCAGCCGAGAGAGGTTACACATTCAAGATGAGAGGCGTTTTGTGTACCTTGCGAAACGCACAAGGGCCACCGTTTTGTCAGTTAACAGCAGTGGAGAGAACAATAGCAAAGTGCTCGATTGAGAGGAGGCACGTCGAGCAGTACCTGAATGATGTTTGATGATTGCTCAGCACCCCTTTGGCGCTGCTGCCAAAACCTGATTTAATTTGCTGGAAAATAGCGCCGAGAAATTTCCAGCATTTTAAGGCTTGCTCTTGTGGCTTGTTTTGAGGGAGAGGAAGGGTTAAAACGTGTGTTGCACTACTTGGGATGAAAACCGCCCTTTATAATTAAAACGTGCTCATTAATTAATAGGGTGCTCCAGAAGAAAAGCAGAGCAACAAATTGCAATTTTAGACAAGAGTTGTGTGGTAAGGTATTTCTTAATTGTAATAAAGCTGCCTATACATGACACAAAATCAAAATCAGAATTGAAATTTGCTCAATTGATGTTTATTTTTGCATTTTATCATTTCCACAAATCATTCAAAGCACTAATGCATTTAAATAATTTACTTTATTGTTGTAAATTAGAACGTCACTTCTCATTATTTTAATAATATATATTATGCTCTCTGCAGTCATACATTTGACTCACGATGCATTTTCCTTCTCAGAAAAAAAAACAAGAAAAATGGCTTGTTTTGATAAATTGGCGTTTCAGTTATTTGCATCCTTGTTGGAAATGATGCCACAATCAGCACACTAAAATATATTTTGCTCTTTTAAAGGTGTTGACAAGCTTAATAAAAGAAGGATTGGACAGGAGAGAAGAAAATTAATAGTAACAACCTAAATCAGTCAGGACACACAGTGTGATTATAACATTTCTTGTAATATATTGTCTTTTCAAAATTCCGTTTCCTCTTGCATACTGAATTACAATAATAGCTAATTTGCAATAGCTTGAAAAATCAGGCACATATTTACAGGTTTCTATTGCAAAACCTAAATTAGAAGTCAAATTATGAATTGCGTCTGGAACTTATTGAGTTAATTCTCACTAAAAAATGTTAGGGTTTTGTAAAAGGCATTATGATAAAAGTAAATTTAATGAAAAATCTACTGTTCTCTATGTTTATAATAAAAATTATAAAAATGAAAAATGTTTACAGACAACTGTGTTCATTGGGGAAACGTTCAATTGAAAATACAGCACAATTTAATTTTTTAGGGTGTTTGGAGATGGAAGTCGGGCGATATTTGTCTTAAATTAATCTGATTTTAATATGAATAGTCTCCATGCATTTTCTACCTCTTAATTAATTAGCCGAACTTGTAAATTAAATGGTTTTCAGGAGGGAAAGGAAGACTGCAATCTGAATCCCACCTTTGTCCCAATGAACACAAAACACTTTCCCCTTTCCAAAGGTCAAACCTACTCAAATTAAATCTAGCGTTTTGATTTGGAAAAGAAGATAAAACTTAATACTTAATTAGATGAGCTAGAGGAAGCATCTGATATTGTATTGGATGAGATTCCACCGTGAGAGCACGAAGCAGAAGCTTCACAGGAATTTGAGCTCTTCTGCAGATATCTAGTTAAAAAATCACCATGAGTTTACAAAAATTTACATTATATTGTTTGATACGAACCTTCGTCTAGCTTGCAGGACTAAAGCTTCTCTTCGTTTGGCTAGAGTTCTTTGCCTTTCTGTAGCCTCGTCTGAGAATGCAACTGGAGAAAATGGATCTGTTGCTGTTTCCGCAGGACTTTCTTCTTGCCAATCAGAACTATAAAATTGTAAATAAATTTAAGAGGATAAGTCGTTTTAGAGAATCTCACAATAGAGAAGGTTGTTCTTGAGCTGGCTCAGGATCTCTTGGAGTTTCCGTCATGTCCGGGTTGAACATTGGGGCTGGAGGCAGAAGCCTACCCTCTAAAATGTTCTCGACCGTCAATTCTGCGGAGTGAGAGACTCGCAAGTCAGCAACAAGCACCCACAATGGATAATGCGGGAACATCTGCTGCACTTGCAGAGCCATGTTGTGCAACTGGGATGACGGGTTCAACTCGGCATGGCCTCCCAACTGCGAATGTGCAGCTTCCACCGAAAAACTGGGCAGCCACGAAACATATCGAGATCCTGTAGTGCAAAAAAAAATAATGATATCTTTACAAGAGAGAACTGTGAAAAATTTTACCATCAAAGTGGAAGACTTGTGCATTGTTGTTGATTTGCTGAGGCTGATCCCTCTGTTCATTCTCCAGCAGGGTATCATGATCTCTAATGGAGCCCACTAGGCCTCCCAGCACATTGCCTAATAACCCCACAAAGCCAGTTGAGGCAGTAAGGTTTGCCGAAGGATTTGAGTCTCCAATGGATAGGGTCATCCTGCATGTTGGGCAAGATGGGTCTTGCTCCAGCCAAGATTGCAAACACCAACTAATAAAATTGAATGTTATAAGAGGATCATAATCAATTTTAAGACAGTTACGAGTGGAAAAAATGCGAGCATGGTAGTTTGCGTGCTGTGCAAAGACTTTCCCAGCAAATAGCACAATCATCATCAAGAGTTTTTAGCTCTTCTTTGGAAGCTGACGGAAAACTGAAAGAATTAAGAAAGATTAATAAAGTCTTGGATAACTAATTATAAAAACGTACTGTTTTCTCATGTAGGCCTGCAGTCGGAGACGATGTCGGTGCCTGGCCAGGCGGGCTCTCAGCTGGTGCAGAAGCAGTCTGAGCTGCATGCAAATGACCAGCGAGGCCATCGACAAGAGAATGTTGCACCAGAGAAGCATGTGGATGTGATGCAAAAGGTCCAGCAGCAAGGCTGCCAGCTCGAAAAGCAATTCCAGGTAATACGAGGCGCCACCACCACGCACCCACCATCTGCAAAATATAACCAAATTTAATGGCAGTAATGTAAATAGTACTAAAATAATTTGAAATTAAAAAAAAAGTAATAATAAAACAATAATCAACAAAAAACCTTTTGAAGGCTAAAAACCCTCTTTCAACAATATTTCAGATTCAAAATGCAAAAAAATCTCACTTCTGACTAGAGGCTGTGTTGTCGGTCACATCTGATGCAACATTATCTCTCAAGGAACTGTCGTTGCTCTTTTCGTCGCCACTCAGTTTCTCATTAAGTTTTTGTCGGGCGTGACCCTTGGCCGCTGGGAATTTCACACTAGGGAAGAAGTGATGCACTGGATTTGCGGAGTGGGCCACATCATAAAGGTGAAGCAAGTAGCGCAGCATTGTTTGAAGCGTTCGCAGAGTAAGGAGAATGCACTGAAATTTTTAATATTTATTATAGGAGGAAAAATGGCACCATAGGTAGTTTGTTTACCTCTGCACCCATAAAAGCAAAGGTGTTGAGGGAAATAAGAAGGCCGACTGCAACACAGACCAGAAGCATAGCTCCAGAGGCCAGAAGAATGGCCGCAAGCAAGGCTAGGAGGCGAACGTGTCTCCATCTTTCACGTCCAGGGCTCACAGACATACTTAACTGCAAATTTAAATTAAAAATTCAGTTAATTGAATGGAAAAAGATTTTAAATTAAAGTATAGTGAAATCAAATATATTAAATTTAGTTGGGAAATTATGCGATTTACTAAATATATGAGTATTTGGTTTTAAGCTAAATAATAAATTAGTAGAAAGCAATTCAAGAAAAAGGAAAAAATATTATCAATCATTTTCAGTAAAATGTTTAAAAATAGGGAATTTTTGCATATTTTTTTAAACTTTTGTTTTAGAAAAAAAAATGAAATATTAGCAAAAAAATTACATATTCGGCCCTCTCTCTGGCAAGTTGGGCCAAGTGGTGGAGGAAGCCGAGCAGGGTGAACCACGAGCACCAGAGGACCACCTCCTCCAGCTTTTGCACGCTGAGCACGCCGAAGATGAAGATGAACTTGTAGAAGACAAAGTTCCAGAACGTGTCTTTAATGGCATTGCTCTCGGAGACGCGTAGCTCGCCAAAAACGGCGCTCTGGATGCACTTTCCCAGCAGCACCAACACGCAGTAGGCCATGTTCACCAGCGGCTGCAAAGAAAGGCACAGGTCAAAGATCAACGGCCTAATTTTAAGACGCAAAAACATTTCACTGCTGCTACGAGAGAGAAAAAGCTAGCGAAAATTATTTACATAATAATTATTTAGTGAAAAGTAAATTAAGAAATAAGTGAGGAATAATTTAAAGTTTTTATCCATGTTAGGAAAAAAAATTATATATTTTATCTTAGCTGTTTTTCCAGTTAAATTTAAATTAAATTGAAAGAAATTATCAAAATTAATTATCTTTAAATAACATAAAAATTTTAAATTAAGTTTCATTTTTCTTTGCAAACGTTTCTGCTAAATTTTGTACGCTTAAAAAAATATAATGTTAAATACAAGCTCGTATGTAAATAAATTTGTCAAAGACCTTGAATTATTTATGTATTTGTATTGGAGATTTTATTCACCAAAATTTGTTTTTAAAATCCTGAAAATCGGTGTAAATTTTACTATTAAATTTACTATACATTTTCACGAGAATAAGATTTAAAAGGTTTGAAGAAAATTTCAAAAGTGCCAAAATTCAAGTCAAATTTTTTTGCAAGGCCAAACCAGAATAAAAATCTAGACCAACAACAATGCAATTGATTTGGACGAACCCAAATGCAGAAGGGCTCGTGGATCATGAAGGTGAGAATTGTCGAGCATCGCCTGCCGAAGACCCAGCACAGGGTGGCCAGGTCGAGTTGTCCTTCGGCCAAGGGCGGCTGTCGCTCCAAGTCGAGTTGATGGGCGTTCTGGGCCGCATAATAGAGGCTGCAGGCGAGCAGGGACACGCTGACCGCTGTGTACGCGGGCAGCGAGGGCAGGGGTAGTCTGTCCAACAGCACCACCGGCATCCTCGGTCCGCTCAGGGCATGGTCACCTTCAGGGTACTGCCATCGCCGCTGTCACTCGGCTCGGACGGACAAACTAGCCGATTTATTTCGTATTCCAATCGTCCTTCTTTTTTCTTGCTTCCTCTCTGACAGTTTTACGCACAGCTGAATATGCGACGTTGCCAACTCTCTCGAGGCTGCAGTCGCGGCGCCCGCAAGCCTGCCAACACACACAGCAAAATTCGCAAACCACGCTCCGATTTCCGCAAAATTTGGCAAAAATACGCCGCACCGCAAACATCAGGCGGACAACTATAAATTGAATTTTAATTTTTGCGATGGAAATCGGCTAAGACCGGCTTAGTCGCGACCCCCACTTGCCTTTATTCATTCATAAATGGAGGGTATGCAACTGGGTGGGCGGTGTTGCAATGGGGGTAGTCTATGTCATGAATGGCAGGGGTACGTGCAGAGTTAAATCGACTACCAAGGTCTTCACGTTACAGTTGCCTCTCACGTGAATGTAAGAAGTGACGTGCGGAGAGCTGATTGCTGATTAGCAAAAAAAAACTATTAAATGAAATTAAGGTGGCGTGACTTTTCTGATAGATAAGGAGTGTGAAGCGTATTATATGGTGGTGAAAAAATTTGCAAATTTAAATTTTAAAAGGAAAAAAAAAATTGCACATGAGATTTTAAAAACTGAACGTACGTGCGTCGGTACAGAAAAAGAATGTAAAACGAGGCGCTAACTTCTTACAGCATTAACGTGTCGTTGCACAACAAAAGCCGCTTTGTGTCTATCTATTTTTAGAGTGTTTTAGAGCGTAATGCCTTAACTTATAAATCAACAATACTATGGCTATTTGTAAGGAGGTATAGTATTGCAAGAATGAAACAAATCTGAATAACAAGTAAATCTCGGAAAGACAGTTGCAATGAAAATTTGAATGAAAAGCTGGCAGTAAATTATGTTGAACATAAACATTTTCAATGGAGAAAAAACGTGAAATGCATTAATTAAATTAATTTTTACCGTAAATTTAGTATAGTTAAATCTGTTCCTTCTTCATACTGAACTTTATTTTGGAAAACGTTACGTAAGTAACAAAACAGAAAACAATGAAAAAAAATCATGCTCGTTTGCTGTAAATATTTATATGAGATTGCTTGACGCAGGAAGAAAAAAGTTCTAAACTTTAACTTAATAGAAAATGAATTAATTGATAAAAACAATTTTAACAAGACACCTGAAAGTTAGTAATTAAATAATTTTTGGAATCGTTAAATTTCATTGCAATTAAAAATCAGTAGCATGCGGTTTAAAAAATATAGTATCAAATTAATTAATTATTGTAAAATTAATACTCAAAAGTGCATAACAAAGACCTGTGGTGTATTGTTCTGTTTATGAAGCAGATTGATTGGGCACTGTCACTTTTCACCAGCCCGATCACACACGCGTTTGAATAAAAACATCCACCGTCGTTCGGGACACATAAACACATTCCCTGGCGAGCTACTCGCGGCTCGGGCACGCACTGCTTCGAAAATATAAAAAGAGCACCACCTACCTACTCCCCCGCCGCGAGAGGAGCTCCAAGGGCCACAAAATTTTAGTGCCTGGCAATAAAGCAAAGTGAGCGAGCAGCCAAATAACTGGCTGGCTTCTCTCGCGCGAATATGAAAGTACGGCTATCAAAGGCGCTTCTTTTTTAGAGCAAGGCCGCCCTGCACCTTGGCTGCGCGACGGCGGCGCTTATGAAACTCCCAGCGTTGCAAGACTTGTTTACGCGCGCTGCTCACCTTTAGCTCTCCTCAGGTCCATTCTATTCGCGCCTCGCGCGGCTAACACTTTGGAACAATAAAACTCGAGTGCAGCATAATTACATTAACCCTTTCGTCGGTGATGTCTCGCCATATTTCAGCTAGTTCGTGAATTGTTTATAAAGATTTTTATGCTTCATTTCTTTAATGATGCACAATGATTCAGCTAAAAATGATGTTATAATTTGGTAACGGGAAATTATCATGGCCCAGGAAGCTATAAAAAAAGACAATTCTGAGCATTTATATCTTTTTAGAATTACATTCATTTTTGCAGCCACTGACTTTTTGTGTCAATTGTCAATTTATTTTTTATTTACGATATTTTTTTTCTTTCTGTTCATTTTATAGTAAAATATAATATTTTTTTAGATGTTTTCATTTTAAATTCCATTTATTCAAATCTTTCAATCTTATGTAATTCCAAATTAACAATTTTGTGGTAGAATTTCACGATCGAGGGTTGATTCATGGTGATTTGAATTTAAAATCGGCTTTTCCTCGATGGGTTTTTGTGAGTTGTTTATTGTTTCAGAAAAACAATATCCCGCTGTACATGTTTCGGCTGCGGGCTGCAGCCATAATTCATGAGCTGCGAAAAAATTTTGACAAAAATTAGTACAAAAATAAACCTTTTTTCAAGATTAAGTTAAATAATTTTTTCACGGAAAATTGTCGATTTGAAAGAAAAATAATTTTTGAAAAAAGATTTATTTTTGTACTAATTTTTGTCAAAATGTTTCCGCAGCTCATGAATTATGGCTGCAGCCCGCAGCCGAAACATGTAGAGCAGGATATTGTTTTTCTGAAATGATAAACAACTCACAAAAACCCATCGAGGAAAAGGCGATTTTAAATTCAAATCACCACCAAATTAACAAAATTTGTCCTAAATATCATAACCCAATTTTTTAGCGGATGTTTTAGAGTTTAATGTAATCATCTTCCGTATCAAATTAGGCTAGCTGTTGGTGACACACGCATGCTGTGAACCCTTCACATTCTGAAATGTAAATTTCAAACGTGATAAAATATTCCCTTTCTTTGAATTATATTTATTGTTTTCAAATCAATAATATACATTAAATTTATGATCTCCAGAAAAATTACTGATAATTATGATCACTTATAAAAATTGAAATAATTGTAGCAAACTACGAGTTATTTTAAATCCCGATTTCTCAATTTTGAAATAGTTTTGCATTAAAATTGTTAATTAAATTCCGAATTTATCCCAAAATTTTAATCATAGGTAAAGATAAAATTGCAAGAATTTTACTGGAATCATAAAGTAAGGTATATTGTGCACGCAAGCTTTGCTTATGATTTTTAAAAATTCAATTTCTTTTTCCCAATTTCCCAATTTTACAAAAAATTTGATGTCATCGCATTAAAATTGCTAAATTCAATCCAGAACTTATTCCAAAATTAAAATGAGGAGTAAAGATTAATTTGCACGAAGTTTATTTGAATTATAAATTAAGGTTTATTGTGCATAGCGCGCTTTACTACAAAGTGAAGCCCAAGCCAAAGAAGCGCTGCTGCAAAATGACGAGGGTCAGCAGGGAGAGAGTACCAAAGTTCATCATCAGCATGACCATGAATAAAAGACGGTTCGCTGCCAGACGGTGATGTTCTTCAATGTGAAGAGTAGCAGCCGACTCGCACATCTGCGGAACACATCGACCGCACCAACGCACACCAACCAAGAGTAATGACCAGGACCAGCTAGGAGCCGGCGGAGGATCCGGCTCAAGTAGCTGAAATGGTTAAAGATGAGGTGAGAGACAAAATATAACACAAATCATAGCTTTGGGGAATGAATATGTTTTTAATTAAAAATTTTTCAAAATCAAATTGGTAGTCAATGTGAAGCCCAAGCCAAGGAAGCGCTGCTGCAAAATGAGGAGGGTCAGCAGGGAGATGAGAGTGCCCAAGTTCATGCTGATCAACATGACCATGACGACCGTTCACTGCCAGACGGTGAATGTGAAGAGCAGTAGCAGACTCGCACACCTGCAGTACACATCGACCAGCAACGCACACCGTCCAAGAAAAATAACCATGACCAGAAGCTGCAGGATCCGGCTCAAGTAGCTGAAAAGTTTAAAGATGAGGTGAGAGACAAACAAATCATAGCTTTTTGGGGAATGAATATGTTTTTAATTAAAAATTTAGGAGTCTGCTGCTGGTTTTCAAAATTAAATTGGCGGTAAATGTGAAGCCCAAGCCAAGGAAGCGCCGCTGCGAAATGAGGAGGGTCAGCAGGAGGGAGACGAGAGTGCCCAAGTTCATGCTGATCAGCATGACCTTGAAGACCGTTCGCTGCCAGACGGTGAATATGAAGAGCAGCAGACTCGCACAGCTGCGGAACACATTGACCAGCAATGCAAACCGTCCGAGAAAAATGACCCTGACCAGAAGCTGCAGGATCCGGCTCAAGTAGCTGAAAAGTTTAAAGATGAGGTGAGAGACAAACAAATCATAGCTTTTTGGGGAATGAATATGTTTTAAATTAAAAATTTAGGAGTCTGCTGCTGGTTTGCAAAATCAAATTGGCAGACAAAGTGAAGCCCAAGCCAAAGAAGCGCTGCTGCAAAATGACGAGGGTCAGCAAGAGAGAGTGCCAAAGTTCATCAGCATGACCATGAAGACGGTTCGCCAGACGGTGATGTTCTTCAATGTGAAGAGCAGCAGCAGACCTCGCACATCTGCGGAACACATCGATCATTAACCAAGAGAAATGACCCGGCAGGACCAGAAGCCGGAGGATCCGGCTCAAGTAGCTGAAATGGTTAAAGATGAGGTGAGAGACAAAATATAACATAAATTATAGCTTTGGGGAATGAATATGTTTTTTATTAAAAATTTAGGAGTCTGCTGCTGGCCTAGAAAATCAAATTGGCAAACAAACTGAAGCCCAAGCTGGAGAAGCGCTGCTGAAAAATAACGTGTCTCCGCAACTCATCGTTCACCACCTGCCTCCAACCAAGAGTACCGACCAGAAGCTGGAGGATCAAACTGAAGCTCGAGCCGAAGAATTTAAGCCAGTAATTTCAACAAGGATGTTCAAAAGCAAGAAGAACCAGCTGAATAAAGTGAGCCTGTTGAAGAAAAACAGCCAGCAAGAGTAGAACAGGCTGCAGGTTCTGTAGAAGAGCCTGTGGTTTTGACTTTTCCAGTTGTTGGTCCACGAACTGCTTATAACTACTTCAGGTCAAAGAGAGGTGCGCAGACCTGAAGGACATGGATCCTCAGCCAAAGAGGATCAACAAAATTGTCTCCAGCGAGTGGAAGAAATTATCCATCGAGGAGAGGGCCAAGTTTGAGAGGATATGGCTTTTGAGGATAAACTGCGTTATCAATATCAACTAGAGTTATCCAGATATGAGGACCAACAGGGGCAGCAGGCCAATTTATGATTTGATTTTCTAATTGTTGGGTAGGGTTCTTAAAACAAAAGTGCAAATGTTTTTGTTCTAGCAAGTTAAGGTTTTGTCAAATTGATGACTTTGTCTCCATTTCAAATAAATTATATGTATAGTGTTGAAATAACAATGAAAAAATATCCGATTTTTGCCCTCAATAAAATTCACATATAATTGAATATTTTCAATAACTAAAACATATTTGCAGCAGTGAATTAACACATCCCCAACACATTATATAAACAATAACGGAATTACAACCTTAAAAAAAAAAACATGTTTTGTATCCCAGGTGAAATTTAGTTGAAAAAGGGGTTAGGAGGTATCAGCAGAAATAAATATAATTTTATAATTAACTTTTAGATTTATTAAGTTATTGTAAAACAAAAATTATTTGTGATCAAAATATTAACATATCTTAAACAATAAAAAAAATGTGCATGCTTGTATTATATATACAGCATATTATATTTTTGATATTTTTATTGCAACAAAATAAAAACTAAATAAAGGTCAAGAAACACGATAAAGATAAACGTGTTAGGCAGAGTTTTATCGGATCGATGGGTGTAGAGATGTTTATGGAAGTCGCGAGAAAATTGGGTCCAATTCCATGTATCCATCGCAGTACGATGTCAATCTAGTCGAAAAAGTGCCGTGGTCGTGCGAGTGGTGAGCGTGCGGCGGCGGCGGCTCTCGCATCTTATCAGTAGTTGGTGCGATACCGCAGGGAGCGCCACAGGCCAAGAAGCTGGACGGCCCATTCGAGGCACGATAGGATGCCTCTGCAGATGACCTTTCCACGCCAGAGGGTGTCATGATCCAGGGTCCGCAGCGACGCAGGGCAGCCCTTGGCTGCACACCCCTCTCCATGGACGTCAACGTCACCGTGGAGCAACAGCAGGGTGTCTCGCCCTCCGTCATTGTCCACAACTCGTCTGTAACCAACGGCTCCGGCAGTATTGTCACTGTCCACGGTAGGTCTTGCTTATTATATTTTATTGAATCTTGCATAAATTTAATTTCTCTGCTGATTTTTGTACCCCTAATAGCCTTTTACTACAAAAATGTCTTAATCTCGCTCACAACTATATATAATAATGAAATTTTCTCACAATTATCTTTATGTACATTATAAACAATTCTATTAGATATTTAATAAAAATATAGAAATTCACTAAAAAATTCACAGTATTATATTATCATTTACTGATTGTGACATGAATAGTGCTAACAATTATGTTGGAATTAAATTATTCAAACAAATCAGTTCATTTTAGGACATTTTTGTGTAATAATGAAGCTAAAATAACTTGTATCCTCCAAATTATAATTATTATTTTCCCCAAAAGTAATCATGCAGCGTCAGTAAAATAATTTAATTTAATATATAATATTGAGCAAATTTTAATTATTGGATTACCTAAAGTATATGAAAAAAGACAATTTCATGCTTCACGATAATAAAAATTATAATTTTTTTAACCCAATGTTAATTTAAAGATATAAATAATATTTATTTTGCTAGAACCAACAATGATTTGGTTGAAAACAAAACATTTGTGTGTTTAATTAGTTTATCATTCTGATTTATTTGCACAAAATAGATCCTGCCATCCTGCTTACTAATTCATACAGCGTTTTGGATTATTTGATTTTAATATTGCCCGTCGTATTATCAGCCGCTGCGCGCGTGAACCATCAGTCGGACCATCATTTCGGAAAGCGCACAATTCTCCCGTCTTACACATTCATGCAAACAAACTCAATCGCTGTGTCAATTTAAACAATGACGGGCCGCCGGAATAAGTATTTCGGGCCGAAATCAATAAACGTCACAACTTTTAATGTTGATCGAAAACGTCGACAGACAAAATAATTATTGAATTTATTTCGGTGCTCAGCCAGACGCGTTAGCAAATCGGCGCCATCCAGAATAAAAAAAAAATCAAGCAAATCTGCGGTTTCCGCTTTTTGCCTGCCTCAGGTAGATCGTCAAGAATTCGCTGAGCCGCCCGCATTTTGCTGCTGATTGTGTTTCCGCGAGAAACATCCTTCTCCCGCGTGAAAGTCTCCTCGTTTCGCTGCGAACAGCGTTTTGTGTACGCCCGCCGAGACAACTTCTTCTTTTGTTATTCTCCAATATTCTAGTAAAAAACGTCCCACTGTTATTGACTTTTTAATTTTCAATCTTCTCTCGTCCTTGGCAGGGTTATTTTGGGCGTTGCTATGTTAAATCGGCGGGGTTATGCAATGCCAATATAATTACTGCTGGCACTCGCTGACTGGCTGCAACACTTTTTGATATCACTTATCACTATAAATTTTTTTTATCTAGATTCGCGGTTTTGAAGGCATTTTTGCAGAATACAACACGTGTATAAAATCTCCTGCTAAGATAAGAAGAACTTTCAAAATAATTATTTGAAATTTAATTAAAATTTCATTGAAAAAAAGTCTAACCGGATATTTTGTAAACGTATTCTTAGCTTTCTTCTTCTTTAATCGCAGAAAAATTGAGCTCGCGGAGTACCATGTGCTTGTTACTAGGCATCCTCGTTCAAAGACGAGGAGGGTAATTAATTAAAGCTGCGAGTTGAATAATCATTATAATATATTATGCTTTGCCGGCGAACGATCGAAAAAGTGGATGGGATCATGCAACCTCTCTGACTTATCACGTGCTCTAACCCTTCGATAACACACAAATGCACACACATTCGTAATGTTAAAAGCAGGGTCATCCACTTATTCCACTTTGTATTTGACCTTCTTCCCCATCTTGATATTTATCTTTTTATCTATTTGAATAAGATGCACCCACCCGTCACCTCCTGATCCTAGATACGCGCCCTTCGAGAAAAAAAATGATAAAAATTTAATTAAGTCGGCAACCAAATCATTTTGAAAATTTTTCGTGGCAACGAGAAAAGTGTAGAAATTATTTTCCATTATGCTGCTTTTGACGTGTGCAGCACAAGTGATCCGTCAATGTAATCAATAATAAAAGATAAAACATGATGATTTTCGATAGGCCGCCGTGCTTGAGGATTGGCTCTTTCTCTTGCGTTTCTTTCTTTATCTCCGAGTCGGTGCCGCGATAAGGGCTGAGAAAAGTAATGCCCTCGTCCTTGGCGGTGGTCGTGCGCGTTCAAAGCCGCTGTAAATCAATCGCTGCGATTTTGTGAATATTTCAAACACTGCACTTGTTTTCAGGTATATTATTTGCGCCTTTGTAAAGGGCAATAAAGATAATTTCTCGTTCGCAACAAGAAACGAGAGGTGTTTTTGTTAACTCTGAATCTGAATATAACCTCGTGTCTTCAGTTTTTGCAAAATAAATAATAATAATAATGAAACGATTTTATTCTGCTTTTTCCTCTTTGTTAAAAAAAAACATTTTAAATTGCAAACAGTGCATTCATTATTTTAATTGCTATTCTCATTGTTTCGTTATGGAAAACATGCTCGGGAAGTGTGCCAAAAGGATGTGTGCATTTGCTGCGAGTTTTATCAGAAAAACTGACTTTGTTAAAGTCATAGTTCACTCGCAATCCTTGAAATTAATTGCGACTGCTCTTTTTTCTGTGAAAGAAAATTTATCTGCATTTATCACCAGCAAAGAGCTAAGAATAATCATATAATTATGGTTGCTCATTTCTGGTCACTTATTATTTCTTTTAAGACTTTTTACTAATATGACCAGTTATATGTGTTGTTTTAACAGTATATTAATATGTGATAATATTATTTTAGAAAAATTGTAATCAACAATAATTAACAATTAAATTTTTTCAGTTCTTTTTAGTTATACTCTCATTACATTGATTCAAATAACAGACAATTTTTATTGATGCAACGTTCGAAAATAGGATTACGTATAAAATTCAATGCTATGACAATTTGAAGCTGCTTGATGCAGAAAATTATTATTGTTATTAAAATCTTCACTATTTTTAATATCAGTGCATTTTTTTAAAGTTTAATTCTCTTATGGAATGCGTCAGGCGATTGTAGGCGAACAAACGACAGATATTTCATTTAATTTTAAAAAATATTGAAAAAGTAGCAATGAAAAATTAAATAAATTTATAAAATTATTTCAATTAACTAAATATTTGATATAAATAAAATATAATTAATAGTTAATCAAAAAATGATTTCGGAAGTAAAATTTCATAAGAATATGTCATTTAGTTATTAAATAATTAATTTTATTATTACTGGAATTGTAGAAACACGCAGCAAAAAATTGAAATCATATCAAAAGCAAACTTCTGGTCAAAACAAATCAATTAGCAACCGTGACTCATCCCCTCCCAACTGCAGAAGTGCAGAGCGCGAGATCATTTTATTTCTCTCCCCGCTGGGGTTGTGTGTTTGTCCAGAAAACCCTAATCGCCGCATCATTCAAGATTCCAATCACAATCCCAACAATCGGCTCGCAATAATGACAAATTAGTCACTCTGGCAGAAGTGTGACGTCACTCGACTTTTTATTCGGCTTGGACTGCGAGGGAGCGGGCCTTACAGTCTCATTCACGCAGAGCTCGTGCGCGGACGAGAACAGAATTGAAACAACTCGTTCTTGGTTTTTCACGTGTGCTCTCATTGCATCTCATACAAGCAGCAAAATATGCCGCCGATCGGTTGCACCGCCGATTTCTTCAACCACGCCGCCGAACACTTCAACGGCAACTTTTACGTCGATTCGTACGTACCGTCCGGACAGTGGGACATGAAAGCAAACCCGGGTAAGGAAAAATACGTTGTTTTTCATGAATGGCTTTGTGGGCACCGGACGCATGTTTTCATCGCCTCGCTTGATTTTGCGGTTGCCGCGGAAATTTTGCCGACGAGCATTTTCACAAGAAAAAATTGCAACACAGTTAAAATTTGTGCCATCTGTCACACTTTGTTTATTATTTTGACTGCTAAAAAAATCGGGGGAAAGTAATTTTTTACGAACAATAAATATTGAAATAATTATTTTTTGTTAAAAAGAAATATTGAAAATTGTCAGAAGATTTTTTTTAGAAAACTAATTCGTTTTTCCTTTACATGGGAAATTTTTTTATAACTTTTTGATCTGATTTTTTAATGCCGGTTGATCGCTCATGTATTATTTTAATTATTTCTACTACTATCGTTTCTTGGTTTTTGCCGTACCCGCGTTGACACATCCACACAGCTGTGGTGGACATGCAAAGCCCCAGTATTTAATTGCAAAATATTCAATCCTCCGTGTGTGTTGTCTGATGTCTCTCGAGATAACAAGAGTGTGCGAGGTTGGCATCCAGCGCATTGCTCCCATGCTTGGCAAGATATACAGCAAATAACTTTGCCTCGCTATTCGTCATCAACAACCCCAAACTATAACTTTTTCGCTCTCAAGGTTTGCTTTGCTGCTCATTATTTTCGCCGAGTCACGTCAGCGTTGATGCAGAAATTTTTAATTTTTTTCCCTCAACATATGATCCTATTTTTATTTTAACAACAATCTCCACTTGACTTTTTTGACCTCTTCTGAAAACTTTTCATCTTATTTATTTGTCATATAAATTGCGACGAATATTGATTCCAAAGTAAATCTTCAAAACTAGCTCAGCATCAGGATCTTGCGGCAAACGATAATTTTTTCTGCTGTTATATTTTTTATTTAAGTTGGCCTGCTCCCTGACTGACAGAAAAAAATTGGTCGTTTTTTCCCTCTTCGATAATAATTGTCTTTTGCTGGATCCACACTTGACACACGTGATAATGCATGATGACCTCGTGGTGACCTTTGACCAAGCTATCCGGGTTCGCTTATCAGTCACTTCAATATTGTACATGGTTATGTATAAATAAATCATTTATGTCTGTTGCTCTCAGCAACCAAATGCAAGGAAGATGCGAGCACTAAAATTAAGATGAAATATTTTTTTAAATAATTATTAATTTTGTGTAACCATTTTGACTCTCGATAGGAGCAGCTAAAAGTAGCAATTTTTATAACTCTCCAGTTTTCATGTCTCATAAAATATAAAAATAAAACCATAACGAAAATCTTATCAGAATCATGTGAGCAGAATGTGAAGAAGGGCTAGACGATTGTAAAACCTTGATTAAATGCACTTAATATTATTATGCCTTTTATCACAATGGATGCGTGGAAAATAATTGGCATTTAATTACGCAAGGATCGCCAGAGGTGACTAAAGACTTATAAGAAAAGAGAACCTCGTGGAGAACAGAGTGATAAACCGTACGTCCCCTGATCTCTTATTATTAAGATAGATAACAAACAATCTCTATAATATGTGTCTGCGCATATATTAATCGTTTTGGCGGCTCAATTTGCTTGTCAGATAAAAAAAACCGAATTAATTTATCAATTAAGAGTGGCCTCTCGCGCGCGCACAACTTGAAATCTTGATGGCAGAATAGTCTTCCTATCATAAAATTTAAGATCAGCCTTGTTTACCGAGCAGTAGATTTTTATCTTCACACCTCATGCGTGAAGGGAAAAAGATGTGCGCAAAAATAGCCAGTTCAAAGTCCACCCACGATTAATTTAATATTTAAGTGCGGGTTGCCGCGATAAGAGGCTCATTTGATGGACAATTAAATTGATTTCAACCTGGAGCAAACTGCATTTTTATATGATGCTCTGTGGAACGGCGCGAAGCAGAATGCTGGACGAAAAACTCTTCAAACCGGCCAAGCACTTACTTTCTTTTGACTCGGTTCTCGAGTCACGTCCGCGTACTTGAAAGATTTTCCATTTCATCAGAATTTGAAAAATGTGCCTTTTATTTTGGCAGATTCTCCCGAGTTGGGAAACTTCACCATCATGAACAGCGGCTCGTCCTCGCCGACCGGCCAGGTGCACTCGCCAGGGAGCAACCCTCCGCAGGGTCTGATTCAACAGCAGTGCGCCATCTGCGGTGACAGGGCCACTGGAAAGCACTATGGCGCCTCTTCTTGCGACGGCTGCAAGGGCTTCTTTAGGCGCAGCGTCCGCAAAAATCACCTGTACACCTGCAGGTTTGAATTTTCAATTTTTTACATACGCTTATTTTAACTTTCCGTTTTTAGTTTTTTAAAGTTTTTATTTAAGCTTTATGAATTTGATCAGCTTCAACTTGTCTGAAATTATGTGCGACTAAATAAGTATAAAATAAAATAACTTTCTTGAATGTAAACATAGACTTTAAAGCAAAGGTAAAATTTATTTCTAATTGTTCGTATTGTTCATCAATTTAAAAATAAAATGTTTATAAAAATAAATAAATGTGCTGCTGTTACTTCACTAAAGGCATTATAAAATGTATGCTATATCGTCTGATTTTTTTAAACTTAAAAAACCAAAGGCAGCAAAAGTAATGTAATGTTCATAGTATTTTACCTTTATTTATTTTGAATTAAGAAAGTTTAAAATCTTTAATTGTTTGAAATAATATCATTAATAAGCTATTTTTTATCCATAAAATTACTTCATAATTTAAATATGCATGAGTCAGTTTATTGCATTAAGCAATATAATTATCATTAATATAACTGAAGTACTCAAAAAGCATTATTATCTCTTGACCTACAGATTCAGTCGAGGTTGCGTTGTAGACAAGGACAAGCGAAACCAATGCAGATACTGCCGTCTGCGAAAGTGCTTCAAAGCTGGCATGAAAAAAGAAGGTATATTATCTATTGTGATGCAATATTTAAAAAAAATATCTAACAATTTTTATTTCAGCCGTACAAAATGAGCGTGACAGGATAAGTTGTCGGCGTCCTAGCTACGACGAGTCCTCCGTCGGAAATGGTCTCTCGGTGGCTTCACTCCAAAACGCAGACTTGCTCTCACGCCAAGTTGGTGCAGCCCTCGAGGTAAATATTTATTTACATTTGGAAATTTCTATATCAGATCCGCAATAATTTAATTTTGACTTTTTAGATAAACTGCACTGAAAATGAGATCTCAAACAGAAAAATCGCCAACATCACTGACGTGTGCGACTCGATGAAACAGCAGCTGCTGATGCTGGTGGAATGGGCCAAGTACATTCCCGCCTTCACCGAGCTGCCCCTGGACGACCAAGTGGCTCTTCTCAGGGCGCACGCTGGTGAACATCTTCTTCTGGGCCTTGCGAGACGTTCCCTTCATCTCAAGGAGGTGCTCCTGCTCGGTAACAACTGCATCATAACCAAATACCCAGCAGGTTAATTTTTTTTTATTCATGAATATTTTAAATTAACTAATTCAAATCAATTTTTGCAGAGTCTGGAATGTCTTCAGACCTTGACATTAGCCGTGTTGGCTGCAGAGTTATGGACGAGCTGGTCAAGCCTTTGGCAGAGGCCAACATCGACGACACAGAATTCGCTTGCCTCAAAGCGATAGTCTTTTTTGATCCAAGTGAGTATTTTTTCTCATTAAATATTTTGCATTGAACTAAAAAATCAATTTATTAATTTTGTAGATGCAAAAGGCTTGAATGAGACAGCGCGGATAAAGGCGATGCGCTACCAGGTGCAAATCAACCTGGAGGACTACATCAGTGATCGCCAGTACAACTCAAGAGGCCGCTTCGGGGAGCTGCTTTTGACCCTCCCGGCACTGCAGTCCATCACTTGGCAGATGATTGAGCAAATCCAGTTTGCCAAATTGTTTGGCGTTACTCGAATTGACTCTCTTCTGCAGGAGATGCTTCTTGGAGGTAATTTTTATTTGAACCCAAATTAAATCAACAAGGGCTTAAAATGTAGCTTTTTCTTTTCTTGTTCTTAATTTTTTTTGTCATTTAATAATGTGGCTTGCTTGTTCAACTTTCAACATTGTTTGTTTCATTTAAATTACATTTTTCTACTTTCAACTTTTTCTTTGACATAAAATAAAACTTAGAATTGCTAAAAGCTCCTTTTACTTAAAATCTGTGATTTTATTAATAATATCAAAATAATCATATTCCTCCTTAGAAAAATTTGTATCTTAACATAAACATGACACAATATTTTTTTCTGCAAAAACGAAACTAGTTCCCCGGATGGAATTTTTAATTAAATTTACTTACATCAATATATTATTTTTTACTTTTAGGGGCTACGAATGAGTCTGTCCCCAATGGGTCCGCCACTTTAGGACTCACGCAGAGTATGAACGGCAGCGCAGTTGTGCACAACTACGGCACAGCTCTCAGTTCTCCTGGGACGGACGTCGATGATCCCTCCAGTCCGCCGCGAAGCAGTCTCGAGTGCAGTGACATCGAGCAGCCTCCCACCAGTGGGGACGTAATGATTTTAGGCAACTCTCCCACTCACAACAGTGGCCACTTCCAAGGACTGATGAGCACCTTCAAAAGAGAACTCCAGCCTAGCTCGCCCTATTGACTCCGTTGCACCCACCCAAGGCACCAAGAGAAATTTTATTTAATCAGGTGTAACACAATGTTTATTCCCTAGAGGAAAAATTATCCATATCAAACTTGCTCAATGCTCTAAAGAGACTGTAAATCTATTATTTTCTTTCAAATTTTCTAAAATGTCTGTAAACATTTACAAAAATGCACTATAAATTAGTAAAATGACGAATGTCCCTTTTTGTGCCGCACTGCCAATTCGTCTGACCATAAATGGCCATAAATATTTTTTTATCATGTTTTATCATTCACACATAAAATCAACGCCATAAAATATGTAAAATATATTTACGAGAATGTTTTCATATGAACTGTTTTAAACTTAAATGTTGCCAAAGGCCTTGAAAAAAAATGCCAACAAAAATCTACAAGTACAGGATGCAATATTGAAAAAACCGAAATAGGATTAAAACATAAGAAAATAAGCTTAATTATTTTTGTAAATATTTTGTCTTTATATATAAATTTTTTTTCAATTTGATTTTTCTTGGAGAGAAAAGAAAAACTTTTTTAAGGAGTTGACCATTTGTAAGTGTGATGTACATCAAATTAAAATTGAATTTTTTAAAAAAGAAATCAAAATAAAATTGGTGAATACTAAAATATGAAATTTTTATGATTTTATAAAACTGCGGGGTATAATTATGATAAGTATATTGGTTCAAGTGGAATAAATATAAAATATAATTAAAAATTTGCTTTATTTTCATGTAATAATCAGTATGTAATAATATATTTATGACTGTTCAGTTCATAATCAATGCATGATGATAACTTCTTTGCAAAATATCATTGATTTTGCGAATTGCATTCAATGAAATTTTTAAATTTTTTAATAAAAACTAAAGGGAAATTCATTTGAAAAGGTGAATTCAACGTTGAACGTTAAAAAGTTTGAAAAATATCTCTTCACTTTACACCGATCTTGGAAATATTCATTATCTTTTCGCTTTTCAATTCGCACACAATTGACACAATACAAACATGCTTCCTTTTACGCAAGTCTTGGGCGGTCGCGGGCTCTGGCGTTTCGCCACTCCGTTTGGTTGGTAGCCCTTCAAGTTGCCGCAAAGAAAATCACAGGTAAAGTTGAACTGTCTTATTTTAATCTGTAAACATCGGCGTTTGTTTACTCAATTAGAATGTAATTAGTAGCCTAGATGAATCTTTAGATATTTATCTCGCGAATGAACTTTAAATTCCGCCGCTGCAGACATAATTTTGCAAAATATTTGCAAATCCCGGTCGCTGTGAAAAGTCGGCACCTCTGTTCTCCATGGCAAACATGCAATTCGGCGTCCGCTTGCATATTTTGCACAATTTATAGCGTTTTACTAATGGAATTAAGTATTTTTTATTCAAATTATCGACGCTCTTCAGATTTTCAGCCAAGAATTTAACTTTTTTCGGCGAAAGTCTGAGAAGGTCCCGTTTAGGGCGTAACCAAATAACACGATCGACTTTCCGACATTGCAAACATATGATCAGTATGCCGCAGGGCTGAACGATTGAATTAGAAGCGATTGAACTTTAATCGGATAAGCACGAGGGATGTTCTCGAGTGCATAGTCATTCTCTGTTTGCTTTCAGATGTCGGCAGAGGCAGATATGGGCGACATGGAGGGGCTGGAAAACGGGGCAGGCAACGGGGCTGACATGCTGCTCGATGACTCTGGGGCTGGAGCAGCCGACGATGCCGTAAGTTTTCTTGTTGCTCTCAAAATGAAAACTCCTAATTTTGTTTTATTCTGACAGGAACTGGAAGCTATAAAGGCCAGAGTTCGGGAGATGGAGGAGGAGGCTGAAAAACTCAAGCAGTTGCAAAGTGAAGTGGACAAACAGATGAAAATGCACAGCCCCTCAGCAGGAGGTATGTATTTCACCCTATCTAATAAACTAGTTAATATGCTAAATGTTACTTAAATTTAGCCTCAAACTTGTCTGTGGAAGAAAAAATGGAGGTTGATGCTCGGTCTGTGTACGTTGGAAATGTAGGTTTCATTTCTTTTTTCTTTAATTTGGATCAAAATTTATCTGTTTTGGTTATGCAATTTTTTTCTAAAATCTCTAGGTTGACTACGGAGCCACCGCAGAAGAGCTGGAACAGCATTTCCATGGCTGTGGAAGTGTCAACCGAGTCACTATTTTGTGCAACAAGTATGACGGACACCCAAAAGGATTTGCTTACATTGAGTTTGCTGACAGAGAGGCCGTGGCCACTGCCATGGCCATGGATGAGAGCTTGTTCCGTGGCAGGCAGATCAAGGTGAGGATTTCTTGTGTATTAAACCATAGCGCATTGTGTATTATAAATATTTACCTGAGATTAGTAACATTTTCATTTTTTGTGGCTATTTTTTTCAGTGAAGAAATCAATCTTATACATTCATGCAAACAGGCACTTTCATATCATGGAACAAATAATGTTTTTCTTAGTTTTGATTGCCTGGGTCACATTTTAAATAAGTTTTGGATTTTAATTTTTTTTTTTTATTGCACCCAAAGTGAAAACATTATCTTTTTTTTAAGGAAATGCTGCTTTTTAAATTTTATTTGATTAGAAACTTAGTGAATTAAGATAATATTTTTGCAGGTGATGCCAAAACGAACCAACAGACCAGGCCTATCCAAGACTGATCGCCCTCCCAGAGGCATGGGGGCAGCCAGATTCCGTGGCGGCCGCGGCGGCTCACGAGGTGCACCGGCCTTCATGGGCTACCGTGGGGCCATTCGTGGTCGGGGTATAAGGTACGTTGCGCCTCCTGCACAAGAAGCGCCCCCTCCTCAAGTGATGCCAATCATGGCTCAGTACCACCCTCACCAGCCACCCACCTTGGGGCTACAGTTCCCTCACTGACAGGCGGCCACCTCTGCGCCTCCGTTGTGGCCGACCCATCTGCTACCCGAGTGAAGCAGAAGGGACACGCACACGTGAGCAGCAGCAATCTTCCTCCGACACGACAAAAAATCGCTATTGAACAATTAGTCTGTTGAGCTCTGGAAGCCTGACCAACCACATTTTTCTCATTTCTTTTGCATCAGGCATTGGGTTGCTTGTACTTTTGTCTTCTTATTCTTTTGATGCCAGATGAGTGACCTGGCAGGTAGTTTAGAAATTCATTTCTGGTTGGTTCAGGGCCTTTCCAGAGCTCTGATAGTTCTTCCATGCTTGACTGCAGCTTAAAATGCTACCACTGATGTAAGCGATTTTCACCGTCGTAATTTTCAACCCTACGTTGAACGTTTTTGTATAGTAGTTAAAATGATAATTGAAGAACCCATTGCTGCTGCTCGTCTCTTCCCAGCGGGGAAGGGAGAGGCGCCGAGGTACTCTCTGTGCTGCTGCGTCGACTAAACAGATAGCAAACCAAGAAAGCAACTTTTAATGATGACTTTCCACATTTATTTTATACTGCCATAATTATTAACAAAGTTGTCGTGTTTATTTTTGCACATTGCGTTCTACCTTGTGTAATCTAGCGTGCAAGGAGTGTTGTTACATTATTTGAATTTGAATACAATCGTACGGAGTTGTTGTTTTTCTCTTGGATTATAAGGATTCTATTAATCAAACGATACTGCCGCTTAGCAAATTAGCAGGAGTCGGATTTTCTTACTCGACAAATTAAGACGATGCAATGTTAAAAAAGTAATATTCCACAGTTGTTGCTGTCGTCATACACACACACACTACTTTCCTAATGCTTGTGTAGTTCAAGAACCTTATATCGTAAAGTGTTTGTATGTGGAGATAATTATATTTCTTGTTCACACACACACCCACACTCGTCTCCTATGACTAGAGCACGTTATTGCATAAGAGCAAATTTTGAGGACGATTGGTAAAACAACACACGTGGAGCTTATTTTGAATGGAATAGCAGAAAACTAAAATTGGTCCTTGCCGCTTTCCAACTTCTCTCCTGCCGTGCCCTGGTTCAAGTTAAATAATCCCTCTCTTTGTAAAGTGAGCAGTTGCTGTTAATTTTCTCTGTTTCGAATGGAAGATGCACATTGGCAGTAATAGTGTGTCAACTAACTGCGTTGATTCGCATCTAGTCAAAGCAAAAAGCAACTCCAATATAATTATACCGAGTCATTGACTTATGAAGTCAGACGCCCCAAACGATGAATGATAAGTAATTAAAATACAATTCTGTGCTGTACTATTTTTATCTATCTCTCGTTAGTGGGAAAATGGAATTAATCAACAAACACGCTCCTGTCTCTAACTGTTAGATGAAATGCCCACACTTTGGCTGTTCACTTTTTTATGTTGAATATCCGCTACCTCTACAAAAGATTTTAAGCAATGTTCACGAACAGAGGAAGCACCTGAAATGCTCAATGTCTTTTTACGAAGGCTACGTGTGGGCAGAGTTGAATCTAGTTGATCTTGCCAAGCCTCGGCCGGCCGGCCAGACCCTCTCGTCCGGGCCGGCGGCCTGTCTTTGCGAAAATAATTATTACTAGACTTATACTTCTTCACCGTTTTCTCCTTGTCGCAAGTGCACATTAGCAAGTAGACGCTTTGGATTGGCGCAGAGCGATCCACTCGCGAAATTCCTCCCGTAGCTGTTGTGTCGTGGAACTCGAAACTCCCTCCTCCATCCATTATCTGATATTTTGAAGCGACCCTTGGCTTTTGGGGGTCCGAGAGAGACTTTTCCGACCTACGGCAATGTGCGCCTGCTTTTACTTTCTCCTCCTCCTCGTCATCCAATAAACTTAATTGTATCGCATATTCTTGTTATACAACACACGATGAAGCAAATCTTAGAACTGTTATGATTGGCCCTGTGGAGGGTCGTCGGCAAAACCGTTTACTTTTTGCGCGCGCCCCTGGGCCAGTCAAGTCATGTGTTTTGGTGCTGACCTTAAAAAAAGCTACCGCGGCACCCGCTCGCCGGACACCCTGGTATATTATCGGGGGGCCGCCGCGCAAGACGGGCTAGCTGCTTTGTTTAAGGCTGAACTACTATACTTAGTGAAAGAAAACGCAGACATATTTGAGAAAAATGAAACAATTATTATCGTCAGGGGCTTGTTTGATAGTGACAAAAACAGAAAGTTATATTGATATATACGATTTTGATTCACACGCATTTGGAGAGCAACTTATTAATTTTTATCTACCAACAAAAAAAAATCGAAAAGATGAAACTTTTGTTACAATAACGGACACAACCACCCAACCAACTAACTGCAATGTAAAAACAACCCCCTTTTATACAAGCTACAAGATAAATCGACCCTTGCCACATTTTAGAGCACTACTTTGTAACGCCATGTTGTTTCATATTTATACAATTAATTACTCCAGAGATAATATTAAACTGATGATGATGATTATGGTGAATCACCTCTTATTATGATAATTATTGTTGATGTTGAAGATTAAGTTGTCTCTTAATTGTTATTATGATTGCTCTGTTTGTACACTCTGTTTGAATAACCAATGGAAAAAGGGTTTTTGTTGTTGAAGACGATGAAGTTGTACTTGATTAACTCTCGCACCAAACCATTTTATTGCTCCACAGCTACTAGTGCTGCATTCGTTATTTTTACTTTTTTATCATTGGTGGACAACTCGGAGATGACTGACAATTTGGAAAAAATGACAACACTGAAAAAATCAATAACTGTGGTCATCTCTAATAAAGTTATGGAAACCTTAAATGTTGTTTCTTATTTGGCTGCAAAACAAACAAACGACGCCCCTTTTTCCATTGCTTATTTGACCACAGCTCCCTCCTTGATCCTTTCGTCCTTGCTGCTGATTTTTCCTTATCATATCACTAAAGATTAAGCTGTCTCTACTTCATTTGAAAGTCTCTCGCATGAGTATTATCGTTTTGGAACTTTAAATTCGCGCATGAAAAGTGTGAAGGTTCGGCGTAGCATATCGACTTAGTTAAAAAATATCTCTAAAATTAAATAAGGGTTGCCATAGAAAATTTGCTGCTCGGTGTGACTAAAACAAAAAAATTTGATCTCGTTGCAGGGGTTTCCGCCGTATGGCGTATTTCTCGCCGTACTAAAGGATTTACGGACAGGCTCGAGACGCGCCTCACAGTGTGCTTGGTTGATTCCGACAAGAGACGCTCATTTGTTTCCAACTTTGGTCACTCTTTTTTTTCGATGACTGTCGTTTAGTTTTGAAACAAACTCCGTTTTTATTTTTATCAATCGGTCCGCCGTATTTATGTTTTCGTGTTTAATGAAGCGTCAGGATTGTGACGTTGTAGTAATTTTAGCGACTTTCTTAAGGTTGTACGATTAATGCAAATCTAATTCACAAAGAAAAAATTATTATTTCCAATGTAAGAAGATCTCGTCAATTTAATGTGAAATTTGGGCACATAAAAGAATTTCCCCTATCTAATAAATTCACTGGGGATTGCGAGGTCAAAAAAGTTAGCCCGAATCTGGTGTTGCTCTTATGTACTTGTGTAATACTGACAAAAAAATTAGTCTCCATGGTATCATCCTCATCAACTTTCATGACTCCAGAGGTAAGTGAGTGCTTCGAGATAATATTTTTTATGTTTCAGGACATAAAAAATAGCGCACCTACCGGGGTCTCATGAAATTTATAAAAGATAAAGAAAAAAAATAATTAAAAAGCACCATATATAATAAAAAAAAAGAAAAAAGAAATGTATGGGGGAAAAGATTTCCAGTGAAAAAAATTAATGTAGCCGAGTTCCCAATCCATCCGATTCCACATCCTTTTGATCCTTTACGTCTAATCGTTCCCGACAAAAATAGAAAAATGTATATTGAAAAGAGAATGTACGAATAATAAAATCAAGATGAGAGTATCACAAAAAAAATCCTTGATTCTTTGAAATCCCTGGCGTTGAATTCTCCTGCTCAGTGTGTGATACAAGGAAAGACGGTGAATGAAGTAAAGTCGTTATTATTTTAACACATATATTTGAAAATTAAAAATAAAACTAATCACACATGATACATTCAATTCCTTTTCAGCTTTATGCCCAACTTCAATTAATATTAGATGTACACTTTGAAAATCTCTTTGCCTCAACGTCGTTTGATTGAAGCGGCGCGCGTCAAGTTGAGAGTCAGACAATGTTAAGAAAATTCAATCGCCGTTGAGGTTTCAGAGATTTTTTGCATAATTCACGCAACTGATTGTGTGCGAAATAAAAAATTTAATTTTAACCATTTGCTTTTCAAAGCCCAATACCTGAAAAATTGACAGACAGTATGGTTTTTCACTTGATGTAGTGTTAAAGACGAGGAAAAGTAAAATAATTTCAATTTTTCTCCACACATGCCAAAAGAAATAATTTTTTTAGGCCAATCGGTGGCGGTCAACGCCAAATTCAATTGAAACAATTAATAGCTTGCTGAAATTTTAAGATTTTTTTTTTAAATTCCGCTGCTCTACTTTCAACATACTTCTGTGCATTTTTTAACCTTGTAGCTACTATCACAGAACACATTTAAACCATATCAAACCATCCTTTCTGATTTTGTGAAAAACAATCACTCATTTTGCGCTTCATAATTTTTTACTATTATTTATGACTACGCAATCTAAGTATGGCTTATAAATTATTAATAATACTTTTTAATGTGTATGCTATATTACGTAGAAGAAAAAGAACGTTTTTCTAAACGCGTAGTGGTATTTTTGATGCCATCGAACTCATCCAAGCTCCCGCGGTCCCAAATTCGTACACTAATATTTGTTTTGATATAAGTATATTGGTAACAGCAATGCAGAATATTTTCATTCTAATTAAGGTGTGTGTGTGATATATAATATTTTCAAAATATTTCATATTTTGCGTACCATGTCAGTCTTGATTAGGAAAATTTCTTGGAGTTAGCGACGGACGCGATTGATTGAAATCATATTAAGCGAGTACGAGTGGCTCTTTTGCGTTTTTCATTCTAAGTAGAGATCAAGCGATTTAAAAGTCTCCAAGTAATTTTCCCCGAGTTAAACGTTAAACATTGAGATAGAATGGATTTGCGTGTGTGTGTATGTTTTAATGTGATTCAAATCGATATCATTGATGTACTGTAAGTTACCATTGCTCCAACTCTATCCTTAATCTTATGCGCGCTGATAAATAGGTGTATTGCTCTTTTATACATACAAAAATAATGGCTACCTAATTTTTGCACCACTTTCGCTGACAACAAAATTAATATAAACGTGATTCAATTCTACCGTAATTACCAAATTACATATTTCTAGCTGTCAATAAGTCACGAGTTAATTATAATAATTTCTCTAATAGAAGAAAACCGTGTTGCTTGGCTTTTAGTTTAACAAATTTTGTAAAATTGACAGAGGTTCCAAGGTTACACAGACAGGACAGAAAAACACTCCTCTTTTGATTCGTCAATTCTTTTCGAGAGATATTTTTAAATGATGGATGGATATAGATATAAGGGTTCTCTTAGTTCTGGTATCTCGGCAACGCACAAACCAATAAAACCAAAATCATTCACTGACTTTTCTAGATGAAATAAACAAATTTCTTCTCCAACCGAACCCATTGACTACCACGAATTAATTTTTGATGAATTTTCTTCTCTACGAGGTACATTTCTCTAAACTGACGCTTTTCCTTTTCTGCCTGTTTTAGTCTAGAAAGCCAGTATTGACGAGCTTCTCCAGGAAGAATTTCACATCGCCGAGCTCTGAATCTTTGATGCCAAGAGATTTCAACATTCCGAGATCGCCATTCTCGACCGCGATGAACACGGAGCGCAGATGTTCCAAGTCAGATCTCATTAAATGTAAAGCTGCTCCGAAATCCTCTATCGTCTGCGACTCTGTTGAAAATTGAAATTTATCTTTTGTACCGGCTCAAAATTCAAACCCCCAAAAATGCTTCATCAATTATTACTCAGCCAAAATCCAATGTAAAAAGTTGTTTTTTACCCGAAAGTGTGATTGCCACTTTGTCGATTCCTCCCAAAGGTGCCAGGGCGTCTCTCGCCTTGGAGCCGAACAGTTTTTCCAGGTAATTTGGTCCGTGACTCTGAATCAGTGACTGCAAGAAACTCGCCGTTTCCTCCACAGGTGGTCGTTTTGCTGCGAAAATTCACATTGTTAGAGAATGAGATTTCTGTGTTTCGGAAAATAAATGAAAACCCTCTTTGCAAAGTGGCCAATTTTATTCTGTAAACCAGAAACGGAAAATATGTAAATACTTTTTATAGAGACCGAGTGTATATTATCAAAGCTATTTTTCTAACTGGAAATCGTCGTGTTATTTGCTATAACTTCTGTTGCAGCAGCTTTTGATCAAGGAGCGCTGCGGGTTGCATATTCAAACCCGCGGCAGGCGCTCAAGTGCGATTAAATTTGTGTTGTTCTCGCCTCCCGTCGAGTGCGATCAAATTAATGGGTCGCTGCATATTAATGAGCACCACCATTTTCCACACCACACGGCATAAATTAATTGAGGAAAAAGAGTTGCAAAATTAAATTGTCGCCTGCTGCGCAGTTATTAATTCGCGGCAGTCGAAAATTGCAAATGCCATCGCGAATTTTAATCTCGAGTTCAGAAAAGGTGAAACCACTTTTTCATTCTAGCTTAAAAGTCTTTTGAGTTTTTAAATTTTAACCTGCATTCCGCAACCTTTCCAGCACGTAAGTGCATTAGAATTTAAATTTTAAAACAAGCCAGAGTTTAGCATGCAGGATTGAGACTGGACGTCAGAAGCGACGTGCCATCATGAATCATGCAATGCGCTTTGCCTGAATTTCAGCAGCCGTCGATGAATAAGTAGCAAGTTTGCCCTTGGCATAAACTTTTGCGGTCTCTCGGGACAATGTTTATGAAGCTACATATGTTGAGAGCAAGATGGATGAGTTGCTATGCAGTAAATTTTCTTCAAGAGCAGTCTTGTCTTGTACGAAATCTAATAAAACACTCAAAATCCTCTAGTTTTTCCAAAAAATATGTGTTATAATATTCTGAGAAAATAAATTCAAATTTTGCTTTTAGAGTCTGGATTTGGAGTGTTACAAAATTAGCTCAGGTAATGGAATTGCAATCAAGACTGTTTACCTTCCCTTGTTTGTGCTTTTACCAAAGCCCCACATTATTATCTGAAAAACACACGGCGCGCGTTATAAACAGATCGATGATGCCTCACAGGGCGCGGTTCTATATAATCCGTTTTAAAGCTGCCTTGGGGCTCAAACTTATCTCGGTGCGCCGAAAGCCTTTTTCATTTTCATCACGAGCACTCTCGTTCACCTTATTTTGAGGGCATTGTAATTCCCCCCACAAACCAGGAACGTCAAAACGCGAAACTCCGTTTCGTTTCAAAGTTCAGGCGTCAAGTATGCCATAAAAATTTAGGTCGCGTGTCATTCGTTCAAGGAAATTCCCCGCGCGTAATCTCTCCGGAATTTATGAACAAGTGACGTGGAAAATTAAATGATGCATAATTTACAATGCGGAAAGCATGCTGCTAAAAAAAAAACGAGAGTTGTGTGCTTCTAATCTAAGATATAAGATAAATTTGAAATAAATCTCGATCATTAAAAAAATCTTGTTTATGGGATTATAAATTCCTGACTTTTATTTTTCAGGATCAATGTAAAAAGTGAATCCACAATATTATGTTTATTTTAAAAAAAATCCTTATTGTCGAGAAAATTATATTTTTTTTTAAAAGAAGGATTTTGTGTATTTCTGGCAAATAATGATGTAGGCCAAAGTAGCATTACTTAATATTTACTTATTTACAGAGAGATAAGTTTTTTCCGTTTCTTTTGAAGGTTAAAATTTGTTTCATCTTTTCCATTAGTATTTTGTACGCCATTGTGTGCGAGTGGAGTTTGCTTTGATTTGATCTTTGCTGTAAATTGTACCCCGAGGCGAACCAGAGATGAAAGGAGCTCACCTGCAGTGCAGAGGCGCGAGTCTTCATCATAGCCATCTTGACAGTCAGGGGCGCCATCGCACAAATACTGGATCGAAATGCACTTGGACTCTTCGTTTGGACACCTGAATGGCTCATACGGGTGACAGTTTTCAGCTGGAAAACGGAAACTAAAATTAATAATAAACCCAAAAATTATGCATATACATTCAATTCCAGAGAAGAACATTAAATTTAAAAAAAAAATCATCTGAAATTTTGAAACTGTTCCATACTTTTGTTAATTAATAACACAATTAAAACCTAAGAATGGGTCCTGAAAATTTAAAACATATCTTTATTGAATTATAAATTTTGATTTTTTACTTCTTAATTTTATTTTAATTAAATTGTATATGAAGGGATAATCTGGTTTGCTTTATTGAATAGCATTATTTTTGTGTCGATAGCAGAAAATTTGTGAAAAGATGGAACTTCTCTACAGTCGGCAGACAGACAAGAAAACTTCCCAGCTGCAGTCTACGAAACCGAAGTCTGCAACGGTCATTTCATTAATGGAACTCACCTCAGCAGGGTCGGGCAAATCAAGTCGGGTGGTGACAATACAACGAGAAGTAGTGCAAATTGCCGCGTGGGCGTGCAAAGTGGTGCTGCTTGTGCTGATGTGCTGCCACACAATGGAACGAAAAAGAAAGAACGGTGCAAATTATGCTACTGTGCGCTCGTGGGATTGCACACACACGCAACCTCAATTATATTGCAAGCGGAAAACTCGCGAGCCTTTTTGCCTACGTATAATAAAATTGCAAGCGGTCGTGCAAAAAGAGAAAAATTCAAGTGCTCTCGCGGCACAAAAGTGAGTGCCTAGCATGGGAGGGCTAGTTTCATATGCAAATAATAGTCTGCATATAACTTTGTGATAAATTTTTTCATTTCAATTCATGTAAGAGCTTCATAAAAGTATTATTGAAAGGGATGCGCCATCACATAATTATACAAAGGGGAAATTTTAAATCCTGAATTTAGAGTTCAAAGAATTATTAAATAGAAAATTAAATCTGCTGCTGATGAAATTTTTTAGCTTTATTTTAAAAAATAAATTACAAAATATTTTGAGGATTTGCTAAAAGGAATGATTCAAAATTTCTAAAAAAATACCTGGTTTATAAAAGTTACACCAACTAATACAAAAATGTAAACTAGATGTATCTGAATCATCCTGCTCATGCTCATGGAGAAGATAAATAATTTTTACTCTTAAGTGTGCACTTCGACTGATACAAATGGCTTGCTTGCTAACTTTGCAATTTATCGCAGATTTAAAAGTTTTTTTTGGGTTTTTTTGTTTTTTAAATTTAATATATTACTTAAAACTTTCTATTAGTTGGAGGTTGGAGCATAATGAAATATTGTTAATCAATTTCCAAATAAATCATATTTAATGCATTTTAAGATTAATTTTTTTTTTACTGCCGAGACCTTTTTTTAAACAAATTCTTTTTTCTATTTCACTTTAAAAAAAATTAAATAAAAATAAACAGGAATTTCTTGGCTTCCCAGAACGTTACACCTTATATAAAGCTTGAAATAATTTATGAGCTTTTCACTCAAGGGAGCTCTTCTCAGGAAATAAAGCTTGGATGGAAATTTAAAATTCAAATTACGTCAGACGTGTACGACTCGGGCGGAGCATTGAGCGCCAAATGTAAATTACCGACGATTTTCGGCACGGCGCTCACACCCGCCGGCAAATTTTGGTCGGAAAACAAAAGGGCCGTGATAGCAGACGGCGGCCGAATCGATAAAAATGCAAGTGCGCCGTTAGTGCCGCCGGGCAAAAGTGCGTGCATAGTTCGACCTGCCCGAAAGTGGAAATATAGAATAATAATGAGCTGGGCAAAGTAGAAATGTGACGATCCTGCCGACTGATAAAAAGCTTTTGTAAAATGCCAAATGTCGATTCCATTCGTGGGTTCCGTTTTAACGCCGCCTGGATTAAATTTGTTCATTCACGCAATCACGGGGTCAACCGCGTGTTATTTAAATGTGCCTTCTGACTAAAAAGGTATGTTTGGCAAGTTACCAGTTTGTTCCTAGAGAATGCAACTAAAGTAGTTCCTTCACCCAACGCAATTTATTTTAGTTCGTCGCGTGTTCTCGGGAAGAGATTCATGCGCAATTAGAGAAGTATGACAACGGCACACAATTTCATAACTGGGTTGCACGAATCGCTGGCAAAACGAGCAGGCAGTCTAGTAATCACATGCGAATAATTAAGGACACCTTATTGCCATAGTTAAATCAAGTATTTACAACAATAAGAGCAATTTTTTGCAATTATATTGAAAACAATTAGAAATTTTAATGACCACTGTTCTTCATTTTAATAATTATAAAAAGTTATTAAGCAGTTCACAATTTGTATTGTTGCAAAAAAAAAATTAAAATACTCCTTTCATCGATACATTGGAATTGGTTTTAATGATGCAATTTCCAGCACAATAATTTTCCTGAAGTTACTTCAAAATTTATTGAAGTATAATTAAAATTTACTTTTGAATCAATTTCTGACTCGTCTTCTTAAATAAAAAAGCAGTAATATTACGTTTAAATTTTAAATTTTGATAGGCTGCAAATGTCTTAATTGAGCAAAAACGACACACTTTTTGAAAGCGTATAAAAGCCGGAAATATAATTACTTTCAGAACTGTTTTTAAGTTAATATCACAGTAATGTTTTTCGAATTGACGGCGGTCGGTTAAGGAAGTCGAGGAAATCAATCAACGACTCAACAACCCGTTTGTTGGCTGTGTATCGGAGTTTGATTTAAGCAACTCGCTCTGCACGCGAGTGCGGCCGGTTGCATAGCAATGTCAGAACGGCGATACCGAAGTCGGAAGCAATTACGCGGCGACTGCTCACTTACTTCTCTAGTCAAGTAAAAGCTGAAAAATGGTGAAAATGTATCGCATTTCTTAAAGAAACAAAATAAAAATGCTCTTATTACGGTTCAATTAGTAACTTTTTGCCGGGTGAATCATTCAACTGAATTAAGGGGGTGTATAAAAAGAGGGAAATTTGGCGCCCAGAATTTAATGGTCCATATAATTGACAGCCCGTCGACCAATTTGACGTGTGTCGTAAAAAAACCTGTGGCTGCGAAAGAAGGAAACTCCTAAACGTCTGCTAAGTCTGCTTGCTTTTCGGGTGGTGCGTGTGTGCAATAATATGGTAGAATGTGGGACAAGGGGTGCAATTTGGAGAACATGCAGAAGAGGAATAATATCAAGGTGGCGGATCGTCGCTGGAACAAAGATGCGACTTGCAACTCTTAAATTAGAAAAAAAGAGTGGCTCTTGTATGAAAACACGGTCCTCAACTCCTCTGGGAAGAGTTTAGATAAGCACCGGCAATGCTTGTTTAGTTTTAATGAAGGAGACATAAAAGGCCAGACGGAAATAGAACAAACGCAAAGAAAGATGTGCAGGTTGAAAAGACTTTTCTCTCTTAATATTCACCACACGAAAGTTCCAGACACTTCAAATGAGCTCCGCAAATGCTTGGTTGGCTCTTATCAGAGACGCTACTTTTGTGAAAATTTGCTCGTTAGTCATTACGAGGAGGAGAGATGATGAATTTTACGACGCAGTAAGTCTTTTCAATTTGTACAGAGGTACTTTTTACGACCGTGCTCAGCGTCCGTGTGCAACCTCTTTTAGCACACGAAAAGAAAATATTCTTTAAGAATTGAAATCAACGAGCACGATTTGTCTGGGTGAAAATTTGGTATTTAATGCGATAAAAAAGTACTTTCAGTATCCTGAGAGAAAAGCTCCACTCAACCAACGCAGGATAAAATTATATAGCCCTCTTCTCTTCTACTAGACCGAGTATTCAACAAGTCCCTTCCGACCAGGACCGATTTTCAGCCAGTGAAAAGGGAGGAAATTTTTGAAATTTTGACAGAAAAGCTTTGAGGAAAATGGATAAGAATATTAAAAATTTTCAATCCGCCACCCTGAGGAGTGCTCGAGGCTGAAAAGTGAAGTAATATAGCGAGAAACGAGCGTTTGAATTGGGCAACTCACTGCTGCGCTTGGAGGTGATGCGGCCGTAGAAGCCGAGCCTGGTCAGGTCTATGGCGGCCACTGACAGGAACCAAACGTTGGACAACAACAAAAGCAATTTAAACATATTGGTGGTGCGTTAAAGGGCGCCCTCGGATGCGCTCTTCTTGCAGCAGGCAAGGGAGGTGGAGGCGCTTGGGGTGCTGCGAGTGCCACTGCTGGGGTATCGAGCGACCACCCCTGCTTATATAGAGCACCAGCCTACGCCCACCACCGAGCCACTGCTATCGATTCGCCCCGACCAATCCCCGTTGCTCTACCTTTGCAGTTGGTTGTAGGTGGCGAGAGAGAACGAAGAGAGAGCGAGAGAGAGAGCCCAGCCTAATGGCTCCTAATTTGCATTACGCAAACACAAAGACTCACTCCACTCGTACTTTAGCCCCCAACATTATTCGCCCGCGGCGGCTTTTATGAATTTTTATCTGCCTATTCTAATCTCGGCCGTCTTGTCTCTAGATAATGGGGTGCTCATTTCGCCTCCTGTTCTTGTTAATAACTTAATTAATAAGTCAACCGTAAAATTGCTCTTTCGACTAGAAGTGGTTGGGACGGATTTATTGTCTCTCCCCAATTTTCCAATTATGCCTGACAAGTGTGCACAGTTAGAATAAAGCTCTAATCAACTCAAATTAAAATTAACGTAATTCGTACTAATTAGATTTCACCCCTTGCGGCTGGGCATTACTGCTTAAAAGTGCATTAGTATACCAATTATGCTGTGGATTGTATTTTGGATTGGATTAGAGTGGTCCAGTAGGATAATTTTAAACTTCTAATTAAATAATTTATTGTAAATTAAGGGCGTATATTAAAGGGAGGATTGCATCAAAAGAAAATGGCAGCAATAATTTCGTTTCTCGATTATGCTTATACTTATAGTTCAAATTAAGGTTAACAGGATTTTTTATTTTCATGCTTTTCGCCAAATGATTTTACTGAAAACCGAGTAGTTTGAGATTATATGGAAATAATATTTTGTTTATTTATTACTATTTTCCATTCATTTGAAATTTATCGTTGTGAGAGTCTTCAAAAACTCTTCCCAGAATTTTTTCATAAATAAAAAGCAACTCGTCGAAAATAAAAAATGTATTCATAATAGGATTTTCCTGTTCGTCCAGGTAGAAATGCGTGGAAATCCTCACTCAGTGCTATAAGAAGATTTTCCTTTTTTTCTGGTGGGAGGAAATGGGGCGAATGAAAAGCGGCGTATTCCAGGAAACAAACCTTTTTGCAGTAGCCATTAAAGCTGCTCTTTAATTTTATCAGATTTTTTCCAATTTTTACTTCGTTTGCTTATCTTCTTAGATAGGAAAATGCAAAAATATTCTCGCCCGTCCTTTATCAAAATGAGAGTTTTTGTAATTAGCGCCCTTCACACGCGTCAGTTAATCACGCAAATTTTATTTACGTCAAAAGCTTAATCATTATTGGCCTTGAGAGAACACATGATTTATTGAAATTCGTCGTGCACGCACTCAACAATCGTAGTGATATAACCTTGGAAAATTTATTAATCGCTTTTTCATTGTCGTTTTGACCAAAAAGAAGCATAGATTAAAACCAAATTGATCCATAAAAATAGCATATTATTTGGGGATACCGACCAAATATTTATGAGTAAAAATTAGCCTGTAAAAACTGGTTAACGGATGCATTCTTTAGTTTTAATTATATTTATATGCATTTTAATGTGAATTATCTTATCAAATAATTTTATTTGAAAGTCAGGTTATGGATTTTCTTCTAGTTTCTATAGTAGTAATCGCTCGTTTTACTTCTCTACCTCCTGGGAGTCCGCAGGAGATGCACTCTCTACTCGAGAGGTCATATCTCTTATGTCTGTATCAGTTGTTAGTGCAAATTAAATCCAACGTTAGTAAAGTAAAATTAATACCAACGAGCTTCGTTCCATCCAATCCATCCGCTCGCAAGGAGAAGCAAAGCGTGCTAAACGAATCTCCTATATACATACTCTCTCTCGCAATTGCAACAAGTCCTTGACAATTTCATCTTCAACATCTAATTTGCATAAAACCCGACCTGCGCGATATTGACACGTGCGAGGAGTTGCATCGGCGTTAAGTTTACAAGTTTATTTCTGCCGAGTACTTGCAGTTTGTGATGAATATTTACGATTCATCTTCACCGCGTGTTTATTTTCCGTCCACGCGACGTTGAATATGCTAACCGGAGAAAAAGCATTAAAAAGAAAAGTGCTTGATTCTGCCGTGAAAAATGGCGGTCGTAAACCCCGGGAAAAGCCATTTCTAGAGCAACAGAAGAGACTCTCAATATAGTGGTTTGACTTTTGGAAGATTTTTGTAAAGCGTCATTTTATATTGAATCCTGAAGTAGTAAGAAAACAAGTGGCACTTCCTTGTTCTTTATAATAAAGATGCTAATAATTAATATTATATACCAGTTGTGGTCCTAATTTCAAGAGTTGCTTCTTAAGCATCCAACTTTTTACATTAAGGTTTTCAACAAATAATAGTCTTTTTGATATTGATTGATATCTTTCCAAAAAAATCAATTTTGATTTTATCATTTACCAATTCCGTAAAACAGATGTGCTCATTTTTTATTTGAAATCGCAATCGGTTATGAACTTGGAGAAAAAACATTCAATTTTACCTCAAATTTTGTATTTACAAGTGACTTTTCCCACACCCACACAGCATGCCTGGCGCACACGATGAAAACAGAAGCCTTCTTGTTTCTCAGCAAAGCACATTTTCGCAGCGCGCGTCTTGAAGAAGGTGTAGAAAAACAACAAGTATAGCAGCCAGCGGCGCGAATAAGCAAGAACATGCAAATAAGTTTACAACAGCCGTATGTATGTACTTTCGCGTAACAAAATTCAAATCTGGGAAGACTTTTCACAAGAAAAAGCAGCAAGTGTTGGAATTTGCTCTCTTGAGTGTTCACGATTCTATTTTTAGAAACAATTCTCTCGTTCCGCAGAATAATTTGCAAAAGTTTGTACCCAACGCTGATGGCATTTCATTTCAGCGCGTTTCGTTTTTTTTTTTGTGCAACTAGCAACTCTGAAGGTTCTTTTGTGCGTTCCGTAGTGTGTTTTTGTTAATTAATTTTCTCTCCCATTTTTTTAGTCGGTGGTATTTTTGAAAAACCATAAAAATCTTTGTGCAGAACTGTATATTTATTTTCAGGTCTCCCCGTTTTTTGGATGTGTGGGTATAATTACAATAAATAAAAGGTTACTGTAACTTTTCATTTGTTCAAATTTAATTAAAAACAACATGGCTTCTAAGGTGAAAATTCACTTGCTTTGTGCAATTTGTAACAGATCAAAAGGCAGCTCATAGATTAACCAAGGAACTTGAATGTGAAATTGAAATGTTTTCGAGCACGATTTGATTTCAGATAAAAATATCTGCGAGAATGGTACACAATATAATAAATATTAAACAAAGTGAAATAAGCGATAGTCAATCGAGATGTGAGAGAGCAATCGTGAAGAATCAATTTCCTTCGGATGAGATGAAAAGCAAGTCCGCCTATAGTTTTCCCGTCGCTCAAATTGTGCCGCAGTACTGGAATTATTTGGAATCATTTGATTAAAATTATAAGCACACAGACGAATTTATATTTCAATTAAATTTAGATTAATTATTTAGCACTTTACCTCGGCAACTTTGTTGGTGACGCACTCAAACACGTCATATGAAACATCACAGGCAAGACCAGGCTCTGAAAATTGATTAATAGCGTGGAGAGACACACGAATACAATAAAATGAGAAAAAAATGATATGTTTTGCGTTTTTCTGGTAAAAAATATCATATATAAATTTTTTATCTACTTCTGTGGTCGGACATTACTAACTTTTTCTGCTTTTAGTATCCTATCCCAAACAAAAATAAAGTAAAGTTTTTATTTTCCTGTTAGTTGAATTAACCTAGGGTATGAAATTATAAAAAAATACTACTTTAAAACTCCAAAATTTCTTAAAATATGTTAAAATTTTGCATTAGTCCTAAATAAAATTCATTTGGATGCAACAAATAAATATTAATTTCGAAAAAAAATTTAGGAAAACGATAGAGTTAGTTTGAATTGAAAATTTCAAAAAAAAAAAATTAATTTAGTAGTCTTAGGTGGTCTTTTTACATTTTGTCAAAGATTTATTTTACTTTTTTTGTCTTCTTTTTTTAAATAAATCATCAAAATTTCCCTCTTTCTTTATAACGTGAACTTATTTTCCAATAAAAATGAGTACCATTGGAAAGGAAAAATACTTTCTTTTCCTGTAAATTTCTTTGCTGTAAATAAATCCATTCAATATTATGTATACCTTGGTATCTTTCGGCAATAACTCTGCTCGAGATTGCCAGGCACGCATGGACCGCTCTCGTGGTGGCAGAGATGTATTCTGGGTCGTCTCCGCCTTCGGTGTACAACTTGATCAATCCCTGCGTCTCAGGAAACCCGAGCTGATCCACCTGCGCCAAACCGAATGAAAACTCAATTATAACATTTCCCATCCGCACACGCAGCTACAGGAAAAGCCGCGCAATTTCTCCCTGGCCACAAAATCAATTTCGGCTCGTGGCCGTTTTTGCTTTCAATGAATTATGGATTTGAGTTAATTAGGATTGATTTGTGACTCACCGCTTTCACCTGCCGGTAGACGCACTGCAGCAGACACTGAAAAAATAATTCGCGAATCAATACGCGTGGAAAGTGAGTATTTCGCCGTTCGTTTACCCCAGCGATTTTCTTCTCGTCCTTGGAGAAAACCTGGCGCTTCACTCTTTGAATGCCCTGCTGTTTTTGCTCTTCTTCCTTCACCTCTTGCAAGCTTTCCAAGGCCTCTGCGAAAAAAAATTAAATCAAGAGAGAGCTCTCGTAAATTCCTTAATAAGGTGCGCTCCAATTAAATGAGCGGCTTCGCTCTTTTTTGAATTGGCCGTAAATTATTCTTTATTTCTCCTTCTTTTGAATGGTATAGAAAAAAGGCAAGTATATGTTTTCAGGATAAATTTAATGAATAAGCACTGATTAAAATTTTTATTTTTAGAATAAGCAATTTTCTGTAATTTCATTTTTTTTCAAGTGTTTATTTTGAATTTACTGCCTATATTATACTTTCATTTTCAATTAAAAACTTCAAACGAAATTCACTTTGCAAGTTTTCTTATTAAATTTCAATAAATACCAGAGCACTATCATCATGTCTGCTACTCAGACTACTCAGAGCCAGTCCTTTCAGAGAGAGGAAAATTACATTCGTGTGTCTCTTTGCGGGCAGAAAATTTCATCTCCCAAATGAAAGAAAATTGCTCCAGAGATGTGGGAAAGATAAAAATTGCCTCTCTTACCCTGGATGATGGCTAATTTGACCTCGTCCTGACATTGGTTGATGACTTTTTCCACTTTCTGCGGCGAGACAGGCGGAGCTTTGCAACGAAATGATCCCTTTGATACATTTTTGCTGCGTGGCAACTACAAAAATACAAACATGCGTACTTTAAAAAAGAGGGAAATGAATGTGAAATGTGGAATTGCCTCGGAAACATTAAATTGCTTTGTCCGTAGCTGTCAAGACTACCGTCATATTATGTCATAATTATTTCACAGTTTTTACTTTGTCAAACAAATTTATTTTGTGAGTTGTATAAATATTTGATAATATAGAATAATTAGCTTTTTATTAATCGGTATTAGTTAATATAAAAATTTTAATTAAACATTTTCTTTTGATATTGTTTAATACCGCTTGTATAAATATATAAAAATAATATTGATAAGTACTTTTTAATTATATACATATTTACCATATAATTACAAATTTTGAGTGTTAAAGATATCTTGTAAAAATTGATACAAAAAAATTTCTTCCCCTTTAATAAAAATTTCACATCCTAGCTTGCAGCTTCTTTGTCAAGTTTTCCATTTACTCTCTGGATTTTACGTTTTTGATGTGAATGTTTGAGGCCGAGTCACTGCAATGTTAACATATGGGAGTTTCACAACTTTAATAATATATACCAACGAGACCAGTTTACTGTTCTGGTCGCTGACTCGGCTGCACAATCGACCGCGTTTTCGTCCCAGTGACACCTTTGCACTTTTCTCAGACCAAGCATGTTTTACCGCTGAAAATCAGTGAGCGGTCTCCGAATAAAAAAATTTGAACTAAACTGGTTCATTTCGCATGTAAATTATAATAAAAAGCAGGTTAAATTTTTAGCCGGCCTTTCACTTTTAATGGGACCGTCTCGAACCGCAATCGCCTATCGTAAAAAATTGCTAATGCGGAAGATAATCCGGTGCTAATTTCCAAACCATTATCATCATTATTTCCCTTTGGGTGGAAGGCGAGTTCTTTGCTCTGGATTGCAAGATTAATTTTCGTGCCGGGAGTAACGCAAGTTGCTGCTGTTGAAAGATGGGAGATTAACCTTAGATCTAAACGCAGTGAAAGTGAGCATTAGTTGCATATAATTGCTGTTGCAACGAGCGAGCACGTGAGATCGCCATCAGCTCATCAAGACGCTCGTCTGATATAATACTTGTTGGAAGAAAAGGAAATTGCGCACACGATGTTTGTGTTTAGCGACGGAAAACAAAAAGCAGCTTAACTTAAGCGGCAAGTCATCTCTTAACGTCTTAACCCTTTGACTTTTGCAATAGAAAGTCAGCGGAGAACCTGCTGTTATAATATCAAAATCAGATATGTTTGTTTTTTATTTTTATGTACTAAAAAAATATTATGTTCAATAAAATTATTGATAAATGATAAATACACTAAATCCAAAATTTCACATTATACGTTGAGAGTAATTTATTAAGTTACAACTATTTATTGAAATAATTCAAAAATAAAATTGGCAAATCGGATGCATAAATTTTCGTTGTTATTTTCCCAACTAAAAAACTCAAATTTGAAACATGGACGGTTTTAATCAGTCTAGAAAGATTAATTGTGGATTTTTACAACATTTTTTTGATCAAACAACCTGCAGCATTGAAGTGGAAACTTAAATAAGGGCTTGATTTAAAAAAAAAAAAATTATACCATTTATAGACGGTTAAATTTTTACAAAATAAACTTTGAAATAAGTTAAGCTTTGCTAAAGCGTTCACTTTAAAAAAAATATTACATTGTCCATAATCAAAATCAAAAGATATAAATGGTGAAAACTTGCACCGAAAAGATATTAATTAAAAAAATTTAACTTGTATTCATTTTTTTTTTTTTAGTTAATGGCGGCTTTATAAAACTTAGATTGCAATTACAAACTTTCCACTTAATCTGCGCTGACTGTGCTAAATTACATAAAACGCCGCACAAGGCTAAATAATAACAGCGCGCAGTAATTTATATTTTCTTGGCGTTGAATCAAACAAGCAGTTAGACTTGAAATTACTTCTCGAGTGTGTATGAAAGAAAATAATGACAGTTCTGGAGCACTATAGGTGCATGTTTTGAGTTTGTTTGCGCGTACCTGATTGAGAGTGGAGGCTGCGGCGGCGCAAGCCACGAGCACGGCGATCAGCACCAGCAGCTTCATCTCGACACCTGACGCAGACTAAGCAAGTGGCCTCAATTGAAGGAAGGTGAGAGCAGAGGGTCCTTGCCGCCTTGCTGCTCCCGTCGGCCGATTCACCGGACGCACCTTGCAGTTTCACGCACGTCCCCACTCGCTGATAAGCCGCGGTCCAGGCAAAGCAAATTTACACGCCAGATGCTCGTCCGTCAAAAATATAAATATGACACGGGCGCGCACACAACTTTCAAAATTTGTAAAAGTGAAACCATCAATCAACATCGTCCATCTCTCCTTGAAAATTATTATTAGAAGTTTATTGTCTGTTTTGCTGCTCAGGGCATTCAACCGCATCGGCCAATGTTAAGATTCTCCAAAGTTCTAATAAAACCATTTTTTCTTTATATATATCATCTTTATGTTCAATTACCATTTTCAAAATAATAAATACTTATAAACGACTAAATAAAATTAGCAAGTGGGTTACGGTTAAAAAAATGCAAATCATGGAAAAAAATTTATTACAACTATTTAATTTTAATTATGATAAAATCAAAAAATAAAATATGTATACATGACAACAGCAAGATTAATTTGGATTTTTAAAGATTTTCAAACATCTCCTTCAAAGTTTTTTACGCCTTTGTCGCTTTTACTGTTATTTGAATGAATTAAAAATGCAGCTTTAATTATATCGACATTCAATAATATGAAAATTATTAATTAATTTAATTGTTAAGTACGAATCATGCGTAACACCGCGTGCTTGATAGAGAGCGTCGGCGGCATCCCATTCATTATTCGTCAGATTATTGAACTGCAACTTGATAAAAAAAATCCAAGAATAAAACAACCGCCGTCAACGCGATAACGACGTGTTGTCACCAGCACGTGCTGCTTTGTTCAGATTAGCGCTTTGTTGTTACGAGGTATGCTGGGTGCTGTCAGGTTTTTTATGAATCAAAAAAGATTTCCGCTTTAAGTAATTCCCGGGAAAAATAGTGCAGCGGCTGCCTCGCGCCAAATCATGTTTACGACATCTCTGTATAAAGATCAAAAGTGAAATATCAACGGTTGTTGGGTGAAAGAAATTTTGAAACGAGAAGGAACAAATAAATTTTTCCAAGCTGATTCAATTTTTAACCATCAAGTAGGATTCACTTTTATTGATTAAAAAAAATGTAAACTTATACACATATGTATGGACTCCACTCAACGGAAAACTGGCAACCGAAGAAATCAATAATTAGGTTTCAATTTTCAAAATTGGGGTCTAAGTCATTAATTCAATAACTGTGCATTTTTTTATTGGAGCTTGAACAATTAATTTTTGTTAATATATAATTTTTTTATCTCACTGCTATTCTGAAGTCATTTGCCAAAGAATTCTCAAGATTTCACTCAACGGGGAACTAGCAACTGGAGGAATCAATATTTTAGCTAAATTTTCAAAATTGGGGTCTAAGAAATTAATTCAATAACTGCATTTTTTTTTTTTTTTTTTTTATTTCAGCTTGAACACTTAATTTTTGTGTATAATATAAATTTTTTGTTCCCGCAATATTCTGGAGTTATTTGGCAATGATAAGCAAAGATTATCACATAATTGGTGCATCAACTGAATATTTACTTATTTTATTATGTTACATGTTACGTATTTGAACATTCTAAATCCTTAAAGTTTTCACGTACAGGGGCTATTGATTAAAAAAAAAAATGTATTATTTAATAATAAAAATTTTTTATTTTAAAATTTTTAAATTATAGTGTTAATTCTTTTTTTATCACAAATAACAATATAACTATTTTTATATTATTGTGATTTATTTAAAAAAATATGATACAAAAGTTTTTAATTAAAATAATGAAATATTTATTCGTGATTTACATGATATTTTTAGATTACCTTTACTACTAGATTTTTTCATTATAATTTATTTTAGAGTAAAATATATTTTGGTTATGCAATCATATACCCAGTAAGCTTGCCTTTTTGGAACATAATTTTGAGACTTATTTCCTAACTTCTTACAAAAGTTGTTTTTCTGTGTGCTAGTATTTTTATACGCCGTGAGCACCATTGTAAAAAAATAAAATAATATTGGTAGTCAGCTCAAAATAACAACAAGCCGCAATAAGCTGAATCGTCTGCTTCTCGAGAAACACGGACATCAAAATCGCCTTCCGCAGAGACTTTTTTATTGGCTCGATCCAATATTTACTCGCGCGCGCTGATCATCTCTCGATGCGAAAACGGCGGTGCCGACTATTGATTTTCCGTAGGTCAGAGGTGAATTGTCTGTCGGCCCATTCAGGCAGGTGCGGAGTGGAACGGGCGAGCCAAATGGAATTTCGCACTTGACAGCGGCAGTGAGCGATGGATTCTCTTCGAGTCGCACGCGGCCCGAATTCTTTTGTCAACTACTCTCGGTACAGCTATACCTGTGATGGACAGACGTGCGCAATTCGTGACACTGGAAAATGATGATGAATATTCATGTGGCGCGACGTGTGCCAATGACGCTCGATGAATCGTCCAATTTCGCCTCGCCTTTTAAATGTCATTTACTATGTATTATTACCTTGCCTTGCACGCACTTTCAACCAACACCAACAACATATCACATATTAATAAGATATAGTATAGTCATGCTTAGCCAATGATAACCATAAGCAATTAGCTAAAAAGTTAGGATTAAAAGATTTAAAGGAGACAAATTTTTTGAATGAAATTATTAGAACTTGCATTTTGTGTCGATAGAAGAATTACATTTTTTCGTGCTATTTTGTTTTCAACCGATTTTTTCTATTACATTTTTAATAGCATTGAACTCTGAATAAACATTTCATAGTCAAATTTTTTTATAAAAACATGAATAACACAAAAATTTAATTTTTTAATTATTTATGCGTTTTCTTGATATTGTAATTTTTTGTGCCAAAAATTATAATGGGAGAATCAATCAAAAACCTTATTTCATTTTACAATACAATGATAACTCTTTATTTAAGTAATTAAATAAGAATTTGGGGTTTTTTAATGTGAATAATCGCGATTTTTTAATGAGAACCGCATTTATTTAAAAATTTGATCAAAAACAGATGACTCCTGCCAAAACATTGTACAGTTCTATAATTCTCGGCAAAATTTTTACTCGTTTAAGCTAAATGCTTATCAAAAGCTTAATCCGGAATTAATTTTATGAAGCCAAAAGTTGTCTATTTGGATTGAAAATCAAAGTTTTTTTCAAGGTATCTGTTGAATGGAAAACCATGCATCGATCTGTCTGATGCAAATTCGCGTGGCCCTTTGACCTATGACGTCGGGGCCTCAGGCGATCGATTCGGTGAAACAATTATTGTTCAGAAGGTTTTATTATATTGATATGGGGACCAAATAAACTGATGGAATTGCGCGGTTCGTGTTATTCTTTGGCAAAAAACACGGTCGGTGTGGAAAGACAGACACAAACTCACTTGCCGCCTTGTAATCGAGTTAGCAAGTCGTTTCGCCTCGAGCCCCTCGCCTCTCATCCCATTATCCCTTATCGCCCCGCCGTTATTTTCACTTTTGCGAAACGCTGAGCAGACGCACCAGAGCTCAAAGAATGAACGATAGACCAACATCTTTTCACGCTAAGATGATCCGACCAGCCTCGAGTTTCAATTTTTATTAAATTGAAACTCAATTTTTATTAAATTGAAACTCCTCCAGGCCCGGCGCCGAGATTTTTTACTTTAGAGTTAAATTTGTGTAATACATTCTGTTGAAGAAAACTAAATTGCATTACTTTTATGAAAAATGTTGATGGAAATTTTTTCAGTTTCAAAAAATATTTTTCTTTGCATTGATTTCTTTAAAAAAAATTCCCAGCATGACTTATTTGCAATTTTTTAAGTCATGATTAGTGATATATTTTATCTTTATTTTGAAAATAAACTCTTACCAAACCACCATTACTTTTTAAAGGATAATTTATTTTATTAAATAAAACAATATTTATGCTTGGAGGAAATATCAGCTGCTTGCCTTTATACAACGATTAAGTAAAAATGAATTGCGCCAACTTATTATAAATTTTCTGCTTCGCAATTATTAAAGCCCAAGAAAATCTCTAGCCTTGTCTGAAAAGTTGAAAAACGATTCCAAATTACGTCGCTTTTTTCTCAAATGTATATTTCTTACCCAACATTTCGGATACCTTTGACTTGCTTTCTTCAGCAGCTTTTCCTAGACGTGCAATCAATTTCAAAAATGAAATTATCTTAGAAATTAATTTTTAACTGCATTAATTACCAACTGTATCGGTGGCACCGCTCAACGTTTCCGAAACCTTTTTTTGTGCCTCATTGATTTTTTCACCTGTTTAAATTTTACGCGTACTTTGATGGTCCGAAAAAATTGCAAAGAAGTACCTGCTTTGCCCTTTGCATTTTCCACCGTGTCCTTCACTTTATCCGCCTTGTCGCCCAGTTTTTCTTTGATCTCCGAGTCGTCTACATTGACAGCATCCCTGCGACGCCGGTCCGCGGGCAAAGGCAACTCAACTTTTTTGTCAGCAACCACCACGGAACCTGCTGCTTTTCCAGCAAGCAATTTTTCCCCATTGGCCTTCACTCCAGCAACATCTGGCTTTTCTACAGTGGCATCATTCAGAGCTAAAAGATAATAATAAGATGACAAAATATTTTTTAATCAAGCATCAAGCAAAATGTTTATATTGATACAAATAGACGGAAATTTTTTTATGCATACCTTTGAGCAACTTGCTAGCATCGACTGCATTTTTCACTGGCGTGCCTTTGGTGAGAGCGATGACAGCACATATGCCCAAAAGAACAACGATCCTTTGAATATTTCAAGATAAAAGTTCCCAAGGGTTGAGGTATATTAATTGAAAATTACCCTTTCACCATCGTGCCGTTGTTGTCTCCTTAGGGTTTTCAGTGAATGTTAACAAATCAAACTTGATGCCTCTATTTATAGCGTCAACTGTTTATGAACGCACGAGAGACAGCATTTGCTTGGCTGGATATTGAATAAAAAATAAAACAATGATAAATTATAGTGCTCTCTTTACGTGAAAGAATTAGAAGTACTTTAAATAAATTTTCCTTCAAATGGAATTTGTATACAAAAGACCATATCTTTTTCCTTGGTAGTTAAAGAAGCCAATTTTTTTGCTTGTAGCTGTTTAAAATAAACTGAAACAGTGTAAATAAAAATATTAATGATTCTGCAATATAGCGTCAGTTAAGCAATTTGTATAAAATTTGCATGCTGTAAATACATCACTGATTGAAATTAATTAATTTAACAGTTTACTCTAATTGATCGCGACGTAGAGCAGTATTTTTTAGAGGAATCAATTCTCGGCCCGCTGGGCTGAACAAGGACAAATTTATAATTATCCATTTTGCGCATTAAAGTTTGGGATTTTTCCACTTGCTAGTGTAAATGTAACGGATCGAGAGTTGGAAAAGAGTTTACTTTTTGTGACCTACTTCGTTCTAGCGGAGCTGGCAAAGTTATATCAATTAATGCACGCTCTACATAAAATGGGAAATGTGCCCTTTGGCTGAGTCAATACGGACGGAATTTCCATTGCGCTTATTTGTCTTGTGAATGAGGAATTCGTGATAAACGTTACTAATGCAAAACCGTGGCACGTATAAAACGATCTCGCAAATTCTGAATGGGAATTTGCCATTGCAATTCAAACTCTGCTCGCAACCGGATGACGATGGACTTCTCAGTATTATCGTAGGACCTTCTCACAACTGGAAATTTTTCATAACCTAAATTTAATTTTTAGGTATTCGCTGTGCCTAATTTTTTTATCTGGTCAAACTTTTGCTCAGAATTTGCAAAATATTCAGCCCAAGGATAATGAGCAAATGGGAGGTATGTCAATTTAATTCGTAAAAAATTAATTAATTATTTTTTTCTTATTTCATATCAGTTATTAAAAACGGGAAGTGTACGTGTCCCTTTGCAAATTTGATAAATAATCAGAGTCCTAATATGAGCCCAGGTAAGCTCGACGCTCACCAACTTTCCATTATTCAGATTTAATAATATTACCATGAAAGCTCTCAATAAACCGATTGGGCCGCCGACTGACAATCAAAACATGAACCCATTGACGAATCCGCAAAGTGAACCAAGCGAGTCAACAAACAACGCAGAAGGTTTAATAATAACCCGTGCAAACGTTTCAGCCTAAATTTTGCTTTTTTTATTCAGAATCGGCAGATAACCCCGAGCTTATTGAAGACTCACCAACTGACGTCAGCAATATTCTTCCCGAGCAGGACGAGGAAAATTTGGCAAACAACGCGGTTGATGAGGCGCAGGAAAATGAATCTCCTGTGCCCGCAGAAATACCACAGAATCTTGACGCAAATATTCGTAAAAATATTTTAAATTTGCTATTGAAAACTAAATATTAAAAAATTGCCGTGTTAGCTGAAGCAAGCCCCGACGCGGATGTGGAACTTGTAGAGGACCCTGAGGTGCAAATTAATTCTGGTATTAACTGTTAATTATTCAAATTGCAATTTAACTCTCAAATTTTCTTTATCCAATCTTTAAAGACGTTCCTACTCCAGACATTGAATCTCCCACAAACAACATGAACGGTCAGTTAAAATAAATTTTGTTAAAAAAAAACATCTTTAATTTCGTGTTTCAAAATAATTTCTGTTAGTCGAACCAGTTGGAAAGGATCTTGAAAATGAGTTACCAATTGCATTGCCAGCAGTAGAGGGCCCAATAGAAGGTTCATAAAATAAATGTTAAAGATATTAATTTTAAAACTCAATTAAAAGCGCCCTTAGACCAAGGCTTGACGGGTAATTACATTTGTTTTGTGAAAATCTAAAAAAATACTAGAGATGTATTCTAGTACCTGAAAATGTGGAGGATGGAATTGTACCAGAGCTTGTTGATAATGAAAATTCAGACATCATAGAGACAGGTTTTTTCTTCAATACTAAATTATAATTCGTTTTACTTCTGGTATCACTTAGGACCTGAAGTTGATAACGAGCAACCTGTTCAAACTCCTGACGCCACTTATACCGCTCCCTTGGGTATATTTTTTCTAATTAAAATAAATCTTAAAAATATGAACTACAGATTCAAAAAAAGAAAATTTTTTTCAAAAAATATTCATTAATACATCAGTGTGAATCTTATTTTATAGAATAATTTATTCTGCAATATTCAAACGTTATAGAAAATATAGCAAAGACTGAGGCAGCGCCTAGCAACGTTCAAGCAATTCCACAGCCGGCACAGCCCTCAAAAGGTATTCAAAGAATTAAAACAATCAATCTCGTGTTTTTAAAATTTCAATTTAAAGTCTCGCCTGCGGTCAGTAAAACTGTCAATGAAAAGCCACAAGTTCCTCAAGCTAACCCAATCAGCCCAATCCAATCACCAGTTAAGCAGCCTGGTATTGTTCAAAAAATTATAAGAAATTGAAAATATGTAATTTCTCTTAACACTTCAGTTCCTCAAGTTCCTACCGCGCCAAAAGTTTACCCTACAACCGAGCAGCCGAAAAGTTTGGTGAAACGTAATTTATTTATGAGAATATAATTTAAAAACTTTAAAGAATTTTGTGTTTATATTTAAGGGCCAACAATAAAACCGGCGTTAAGTGCACCCAAAGCACCACTTTTGAACTCCAACGTCCCGGCCAGGGACAGTTCTGAAAGCGAGGAATCAGAGGAGGAGATTTTCAAGAAAAAGAAGCCAAAGGTCGTTACGCCAAAGCCTATTCATACTTCGCCCGTATCTCAAATCAAACCGGCGCCCGGGTTAGTTTCTAGACCCGTTTACAAAGAACCACTCCCTGTTGCCCCTGCTGGTCAAAATATCGATTCTGACGAAGAAAAAAAAGCACCGCCTAAACTTCCAGGAAAATCTCCCATAACCAACCAAATAGCTACGAGTATAGAACTATTAATTTTTATTTTTTTTTTTAATTAATTCCATTTTATTGCTAGTCGGTGTAAACAAAAAAGTCCCTGTGGTGCCACAAGCCACCGCAGCGCCAATTGCACGACCGCTTCCCGCGAAAGTTCCTGTAAGACCAGCTCCCCCTGCAGGTAATAAAGGAAATTCCATAATTTTATACTCGATTTAATCCGAAAATTATATCGTTAGCTGTGCCAGTTCAACAAAATCCATCACCAGTTCAACTTTCAAAAGTTCCGGCTATGCCACCAAAAAGGCCAGTTGGTTCGGTTCCTGTGGCGCAAAATCCACCCGCTTCCTCTCAAGGTATAACGTGTTTGTCGAGTTTCTCTAAAAAATTACAAATTTGGCCTTAGCTCAAAGTGCACCACAAAGTCCTGTAGTGCCTCCATCCAATGCCAATAAAAAAGGTAAAAGAAATAAGATTATCATTACATAAATTAAATCATTTTTGAAATATAGTTGTAAGACCAGTAATTACAACCAAAGTCCCCAAAGTTGTGAATCCAGGTAACCAATTCTTCTAACTATCAAAAATCGTTTTTTTAATTTTTTTTATTTCACAACATGCAGTGTCGAGTAAAGTTACACCAGCAGCGAAACCAGGTATTTACCCCAATTCCAAATAATCATCAGATGGGAATCCACGTTGGCCTGCGGGTGTTTAAATTTTAATTACAATGCACGGTTATGCAACAAGTGCTGTATTGATGTGATGCGGGTTGCAGCGCAGTTATTTATAGTTGCAAATGAAGTTTATTGGAGCATACCACAGGGCAATCTCTGCCCATATCAACTCATTGAGGCCATTTTCCCCAGCGACCCAATTACCCGCCGTATTTCAATTAATCACCATTAATATTCACAGTTGGAAAATTTGTCGAGGACCGAACCACCACCGTTCCACCTGTTGTGTTGCAACCTGAGGGTAATAAAGAATTAATTGTGTCTGGATTTTTTTTTCGCTAAAAAAATGAAATTTAATCAGACGAGGTGCTCTCTGAAACGCTTGAAGCGAAACCCATTCCACCAGCAGATTGTAAAAAAAAAAAAAATTACTATTTCCGCCAAAATTGAATTTAATTCACTTTTAGCTTTGGTAAACGAGCAGACGGACGGCGTTTCTGCGTCAGAGGATGAAATTTCAGGTGAGTGGTCGCATTTGTTATTCCGCTGTGCATTATTATTACATGACGCCTCGTTAGGTTCTGATAATGATCACCAAGGCCTCCGACCAAATGATGCGGCTGAACAAGCAAACGTGATTCCTCCGGGTAATATATGTTTTGTTTCGTAACATAAAACCTTCGCGCTATGTACTCATAAATGAATACGAAAATATAAACACACAGGCTTGGAAGAAAACAACGCTGGTAGCGACGCGCTGGAGGAAGGTAAAACTTAATTTTGGGTTCACGATTTTTTTTAAGTTTATCCACAGCTGCACCTGTTGTGACAGAGCCCTCGATTCCAAAAACATCAATTACAGGAATTAAGAAAGGCGGTAACTTTACGAAAAAATAAATTTAAACGAGGAAAAAGCCCTTTTTTAACATTTCAGTTATGATGAACGGTCAGTGCACTTGCCCATACAACAACCACAATCCCGACGTGGCACCTATTCCGTACCAAGGAACAGGTTATAAATTAAATTTTTATTTTCAACTTTTAAAATAATTTAATAAATTATTTTAGCCGGCCGTTGAGCTCCATCGAGAAGGCACAAGGAAATAGCTCTTTCCACATTTAACAAAGAACTACTGAATATTTAATTTATACATATATTATTTATCAGTGTAATAAAAAAAAGTAGTAATTTTTCTGAATAAAACTCTTTCCACGTTTAACGAAAAACTGAATATTTAATTTATTATTTATCAGTGTAATAATAAAGTACTTATTTTTCCTACGCACGAAAAAACGCGAAGTTGCGTGACCTTACACAGAGAATTCAGAATGAATTAATCAACTACCAGCGTGGCGGCGGCGTGCAGAGGTAAATAAATGTAGATTCGACGCGTCGCTCTTTAGTATGTCCTCGTTTGCACGCTGGGCGAGGGGTTGCCTACCTTTCCGGCGAACAGAATTGCGTTGGTTGCCCGTTGGATAATCATGAATAGGAATGGTCGATTCGCTTTGAATGTGGAGGGAAGACTGTAGTTGTGCAACACAGCCGCTGAAATCATAAAATTGATCGATTGGTCAAAATGTAATTTAATTGATGAAATATGAATATGAATTTTTCTCTGCTAGAATAAAATGTCATTTTCCTAAACCTGAAAATCTTGAAAGTAATTTAATTGTGTACCTGAAGACGCAGAAGCTGTGGTTCCTTTTTCGGTGACGCTGATGGCCGCCTTGTGGATCAAGTTGCTGACGTACAAATTAGAAGTCGACACACCTCTCAGATCTGCGCGTGATTCAAACAACTTCTTGATGCCCATCTAGGTTTTTTTTTAAATAAATATTAGATAGCGATAATATGGAGATACTATGATTAAAATTATTTTCTTCTAGAAAAAAGGAAAAGTAACTAAATGATTAAAAAAAAAAAAAAAAAATTCATCCAGCTCATTGTTCAATTTTTAATTTAATATTAATATTAATTGATTTGATATAAATTTAATGAAAAAATCCTGATTATTTATTAAACTAGTTAAAAATTAAACACTCATATTTTGAAACAATAAAAATAAACAAAATTACATTTTTTTAATCGATCGATGAGGTATAGTCCGTATAATCTATCGGAAATCCATAAAATAAAAAATGTTCTACCTTTTTCAACAGGTCCACAAGTTTAAGCTTGGAGTTGAGCTCGAATCTTGGCAGGTAAACGTGAGTGTCCTCGTCCTCAGTATCGGCTATTTGGTCTTCCTCGAGCCTGCAAAAGGGAAACATAACAGTGTGAAAGAGTATCCCGCGTGACCCCGTTGGCTTAGCAGGGGGTGGTTCGCCACCAAAGGGAGCGGTTTGTATGGCGAGTAATTAGATATCGCCTACGCAGCAAGCCAGTGGCTCAAACGCGATTTTGTTTTGGCAAAAACTGGTGCTGGCGTGCCCGTACAAAACATGGGATTAAACGGATTCTGCGAAGGCGGATTAATTAAGAGTCACTAATTACATTGCTTCATTAAGGTTCCAGTAACGAGTTCTTATTATTTGATTGATCGCGGCCGCCCGTGGTCGATCGCGGCCGCCCGAGGTCGATCGCGGCCGCCCGAGGTCGATCGCGGCCGCCCGAGGTCGATCGCGGCCGCCCGAGGTCGATCGCGGCCGCCCGAGGTCGATCGCGGCCGCCCGTGGTCGAGCGCGGCCGCCCGAGGTCGATCGCGGCCGCCCGAGGTCGATCGCGGCCGCCCGAGGTCGATCGCGGCCGCCCGTGGTCGATCGCGGCCGCCCGAGGTCGATCGCGGCCGCCCGAGGTCGATCGCGGCCGCCCGTGGTCGAGCGCGGCCGCCCGAGGTCGATCGCGGCCGCCCGAGGTCGATCGCGGCCGCCCGAGGTCGATCGCGGCCGCCCGTGGTCGATCGCGGCCGCCCGTGGTCGAGCGCGGCCGCCCGAGGTCGATCGCGGCCGCCCGAGGTCGATCGCGGCCGCCCGAGGTCGATCGCGGCCGCCCGAGGTCGATCGCGGCCGCCCGTGGTCGATCGCGGCCGCCCGAGGTCGATCGCGGCCGCCCGAGGTCGATCGCGGCCGCCCGAGGTCGATCGCGGCCGCCCGTGGTCGAGCGCGGCCGCCCGAGGTCGATCGCGGCCGCCCGAGGTCGATCGCGGCCGCCCGTGGTCGATCGCGGCCGCCCGTGGTCGAGCGCGGCCGCCCGAGGTCGATCGCGGCCGCCCGAGGTCGATCGCGGCCGCCCGTGGTCGATCGCGGCCGCCCGAGGTCGATCGCGGCCGCCCGAGGTCGATCGCGGCCGCCCGTGGTCGATCGCGGCCGCCCGTGGTCGATCGCGGCCGCCCGTGGTCGATCGCGGCCGCCCGTGGTCGAGCGCGGCCGCCCGTGGTCGAGCGCGGCCGCCCGAGGTCGATCGCGGCCGCCCGAGGTCGATCGCGGCCGCCCGAGGTCGATCGCGGCCGCCCGAGGTCGATCGCGGCCGCCCGAGATCGATCGCGACCGCCCGTTGCCCCTAAACATTTACCATGTAAAAATATGAGGTCGTTCGAGTACGACCTCCAACGGTCTCGTTTTTGACAAGGGTATAGTTTTTATCTGGAAATAAAATTGTTCTCATTAATCTTCATTGACGAGGAAACAACTCACTTTTTCATAATGCTGGGCACAAGTGGTTCCGTGTAGCTGGCCATGTTGGAAAGTAAATCAGTAAGGGTGCTTCCACGACGAGGCAGCAAAAGGAGCATTGAATTTCTTTCGCTCTTTAAAAAGAAAAAAATAATAAGTAAATAATCATCTCCATATTCCTTTTTTTACCTCTAAAAATATTTATTTGAGATTAAAAATTATAATGACTATTACGTTCTGACGCATTTTACTGATGCATGTGGATATGTTTAATTTAAAATTATTTTCTTATCTTAGAAACACGCATTCCTTAAATTTAAAATAAGTTTTTCAATCAGGTTGAAATAAATTTATGTTCTGAGAGCAAGCACATTCTAGTTACAAAGTTTAAATCCAATTAGCGTGTGTTGGAAGCGTTGCGCGTGCCCAAAATAGAGCCCTGCTAATAAAATCTTTTAGCAAGTGCGTGCAAAATAAAATAAATCCTTCCTCACTTAATGAGTTTCATTCGCGAGGAACTTAATCCCCGCGCCTAGCTTATCAGTTAGAAGAGCGTGCGGGTTTGGTTTTTTTGGCGTGGGATGCCTTCAGCTCGACTTCAAAGCGGGGCGAGAGAGTGAAATTTTGAAAGAAGCCCCGACGGATTTCAAATGCGAGTATGAAACACGAGGAGCCGGAGATGAAAGCAACGCAGTAGATGAATGGCACTGCGAGCTGCGAATTTCATCCCATTGTGCATCAAAAATACCAGAGGGCTACAGAGGGAAAAGTTTGTGAGGCGGAAAATTGCCATTTTGCCGTCAGGGCAAAAGCGAACTTTTCATTATTTGGTGTGATTCTTGTGTTAAAGTGTTTTGGAGGTTTTATAAATTTTACATTCATGCGAATTTAAAAGAAAAAACTATAAGATTTAAATTAAAATGTTTTAAATGCATAGTAATTAAAGTGTATTCATATATTTGAATTATTGTAGAAAAGTAAAAATTCAAAGTAAATATTTTCTGCTTTTAAACGAGAGATGAAAGGCAGCTAACATAAGAAAAAAGAACAAGTTAAGAGTTGCTTTCTGTTTTCACTTGCGAAACAAGTGTGCAGTGTAGGCCCCCGAGTGCTTTGCTAGAGTTGCGACTTATAATTGAAAGCGAAATGACTCGAGTGTCGACAAGGGAAAGTTTGCATACCACTCTCGGGAAATAATTGTATTATTTTATTCTTCCTCTCTAAAAAATTCCATCCCTGAAAGTTGAGAGGAAAGTGTGCGACTCACCGAGTAGGGCAGTTCGAGGGCGATCGCCTTGAGACCTTCAATGAAGCTGAGTCTGAATCGGCCCACCTGGTACATCATATCGACCTCGGCCACCCTCGCCCCGCTGTCGTCCATGAATGGTTCTCGGCGAGTCAGACTCTCATTGAATGCGTCTTTCCAAGAGCCGCGGAAGTAAAGGGCACTAGTTAGCACCAATTCAGCGCGGTCCAGGTCATCTAGTTTCGTTTTTGAATTTAAAATTCTATATTCCTCCCACACCTCTCTTATTACCTGGATGAACGATTCCTTTAATATTGCCCATGGTAAGATCGTCCACCCATTTGTTAATCACCGTGGCAGCAGCCGATCTATTTCGGAACTCTACATTCTGAATGGTGGTGTTGTAACAAACCTGTAAAAAATATATTTCAAAATTACAAGAATAAGTAAGTTTAGTAATAAAAGCAATTGGGTGGAAATATAAAATGATTAAATTAAAAATAAAAATTTGTGACTAAAACTTTGCAATAAATAATATACAAAATTTAAAATAAAAAAAAAGATGTCAGAAATCTAAAAAATTCACAGTCAAGAAGAGTTAGAACTTGAAACTTGATAAATTGAAACAAAATTTTTTTTTTTTTTAATTTTTTGATCCTGTTATTTGAAACCAACAAAAAAGAAGAATAGCAAAAAAATTTAATCATATAATAAGAAGTTTTATGAAATAAGTTTTTAAAATTTCTCATTGTTTCTAAAAATCCCTGCATAAAATGTTTTTTTACTTAAAAGAACATCGACTATATTTTGAAAAAATTTTAAAGGGAAAATTAAATTCTTATTTAATTTACCTCCGCAATTCTTTTGAATTCATCCTTCAACGTCAATCGTGGACTAGTAAAAGCAGCCGATCCCAAATTGATGAGCGAGTTGCCTTTCATGATTTGCTATATATTTTTTAACAAAATTGTTCATACTGATTAGCTTGAATTGATTTTAACCAACCATAATGTCACTTCTGATCGATTCAAAGCCTCTGTAGGTAACATTTTTGTCCTTGGGTAGGGCGAGGGTGGTCTCGAGCTCTTGAAGAGTTGACCCCTGAGCGCCCTCGCTCATCAAGGCGAGCAAAACCCACGTGGTCAGAGGAGAAAACGCAACGTTCGTCTCGCTCTTGGCCAACCTCTGAAAGATAAAAATCCCTATACAAATTTCCGGATCATAACATGGCATCAAAGGAAACATTTTTGTAGCAATTAACACGTCTGATTGGGAGTGCAAACAATAAAATTCTCCAAAGCGATAAAACCTAAACAAATATTTCTTCATAACTTGGTACAAAAAATTAAGAAATTTATTAAATATTTAATTAGAGAAGATTATTTGAATTTTTTATACAAAGGCATAAAATTAATCTAAATGCAGAAGGGAAAATTGAAAATGCCTTACCTGCATCATGTCCAGCGAGAAGCCAGAAAGTCCCGTGAAAAACTCGTTCAGGTCATCCTTTGGCAGTTTTGCCCCTTCCGCACCCAACCTGTCAATTATGCTTTGTTGCGCCAAAGCAGCCGCCGCCGCTTCGGCTTCATGCTTCTTTTTCATCTCAGCTACGAGGTGAGCTTCACGCTCCGAGACCTGCGAACAAGTTGCACAATCATCCAGGATGTTTACGTCCAATTTTTCGCAGTGGCGCGCTCAATAATGTACCTCTTTTTCTCTCTGCGTTATTTGCTGCTCTCTGTCCCTCAGCGCCTGTTCTCGCATGTGCAGTTGCTGCTCTCTTTGCAGGATGAGGGTCTCTCTTTTATTCTCTGACGACTCCTGACATTTTTAGATAAATCAGATTTTCAAGCAAGGAAAAATACAGTTTACAAAATATACCTTCAACTGATTGTAGCGATGGTTAAAAAAATTACTATGCCATATGATCCGAATTGAAAAATTATTAATGTTCCACTCATGAATTAATATAAAATTATATTATTTTCTTAAATTGACATATTTTTTTTATTGAATCTTAATTTAAATGCGATAAACAATAAAATTATTTGAAATTTTCGGAAAATGATTGTTTTAAATTCCAACAAATGATTTATAATTATTGACAGTGCTATTTTTTTTTTGTCAAAAATATAAAACTTCAGTAAAAGTGCAAGCAGTAAAAAAAAAATTGCGTTTTGACCATATTATTATTAAAAATTTTCATATTATTTCCATGATCTTTGGTTCAATTTAATGAAAATAAAACCACATGTTAAAAACTGACAACACGGAAAATAATACAGTAAAACCCAGCTGAACAAGGAAAACCATTTCAATTCCCATCACGTGTAATTATTGATGTTTATTTTTTTTTTTGCGAGAGCGTTGTTCGCATTGTTTTTGTTTTTAATTACCTGCGGAAACGTGATCGCCGTCGTGTGGCATTCCGTGATGACCAAGCTGAAAGTCATCAGCAGCATCGTGCCGGCCACAACCTTCCGCCGACTTCCCATTTCTGTTGTCTCCGTTTGTGTTTCTGCGGTCACACAGCAATCAGCTAATTAACCAGAGACGAGAACAACAAACTCTCTGCGCGACAAAGTCATAGTCGGAGAGTGAGGCTCTCCGAAATAATACAATAGCGACGCGCCGTCAAAAGTTATTACACAAGCAGTTCAGTTTCGGTGCACACTCGAGTGCGCGCCTGAGGACAAAATAATAATATTGTAGAACAGACAGTTCGACACGTAACACCAAAAGCAAATAGCAAATGTCACGTTCAAAAGCAGAGTGACGCTAAACTGACATCGGTAATTTAAACTATGTGCGTCAGTTTGACAAGCAGCTTAGAATTGCGCAATTAAGCTGAACGGTTTTGACGTATTGACTCTAGTTGTCAGTCAGAGATGTCAAATCACGGTTATTTTGGCGGGTAGTGGGAAAGTTTTTTTATTTTTTCATAATTGAATGCGACGATATATCAAATTAATCAGAAACTTTACAGGGTTTCTTTTCCTGTAACTGTAACATCTCAAATTTAGCTTTTTGGAAAAAGAAAAATGCATCAAAAAGGAAGAACTTTTGACCTAATCATAAAATTGGCAAAATAAAATACAAAAATATTAAAAGGGGGATGAAATGATTTTTTAAATTCATTTCACTGTTTCGGGGAGATTAAAGTTGACGTTTATATACTTTTACTAATTGTAAGAATAATTTTTAGAACTACAACACAAAATATTTTTCCCAGAAAATTATAGGTTATTACGCATTATTTTAAACGTCAGTGGAGAATAACTACGTCAAACGCCAGAAAATAGGGCCGGTGTTTGCACAGCAAAGTGACACAAAATCAAAGTGGGAATCCCTTTGTTATACGCGGCTCACAATCAACAAAGCACTGCCATTCAGCAAGGTGGTCACGCTTCTCAACTTTGAAATTCCCAATCATTCACATCGGTGTGTGACATAGTCAGCTCAATTTGCACCAAGCATTGACGTATTATTTATTTTTCATGATGACACAAAAAAAACTTCCGAAAGGAAGTTTGCGGTCAGAATTCGTGGCTGCGTGTCACCACTTCAAGTGGCATGAGAAAACAGATGATATAAGAAAATCTTATTGATCAAAAATGCAAGGCTATAAAGTCAAATAAAATCTACGTGCAAAGAGCACGTCAATAAGAAAGAAATATAAAAATGTGTATGAAAATCGTGTCTGCAATGAATGCTGCACGAAGAATGAAAACACTCAAGGCCTTGCTTTGAGCTTTGAGCGAGAGAAACTAGTTTTTTTCGTTCTTATATATTATGTGTGTTAAGATTTTCTTATTTATAAATTTTCTTTATAAATTGGAACGCGTTTGAAAGGACAGAAAGGAGCACAATATTTATTTTTATACAAAGGAAATGTGTATGTCTCCGAGTTTTTTTTTTCACGGCAAGAGTGAAATTTAATATTAATTAACATAAAATTATACATACGTTTACTGCTATAATAAAAAATATTCAATAGAAATATTTGTAATTTAAAGTAAAGACAATCAATAATTATTCTTTTGGATAAAAATGAGCGATATTAATTGATTACAAAAAGAAAATAGTGGTTAATTGGATTTACGGTTTCCTCCCCTTCAATTGTATCCGTGATTGTGAAAAACAATATTGATTATTAAGAGCAATTTTAAGAAGCAAAGATATATTAATTAGAAAGCATTTTAATTTTTAATATATTAGTTTTAGAACAACAAATGTTTAAAAATAAAATTTTAATTACAAAAAATGTTGAAAAATTTAAGTACATTAACTTAAAATGCAGCGCATCAATAATAAGAAATAATTTCATTACATTATAATAAAGAAAGCTACAGTAATAAAATATGTACATATGATATTGGAAATCAATCAAGAATAGGAGAAAGCAAAGCCAATACGGTCACATTCTATATATCTTTTATGATACCAAGACTTTTCATTAAAAATCACGGGTAAACACGGACGTGAGATCGAGAGCGTGACTTAGATGGTGAACTCACCTGGCCGCAGGTTGCAGAGGTTAGACGTGTTGGGCCGCTGTGCTGAGACTGTACAAGCCCTGCGAGGAAGCAACAACAAAAGTGAGTGAGTCGTTTTCTCGTCAGTCACACTGGCTTCCCATCGCACACTTAACGGAGGCGGTCAAGGCCCCTTCCAAACGCCGCCGCCGCCGCTTCGGTGCTCACTTCTTGTAATTCGCACGACCGCCGGCCCCGCGACCGACGAGGAGCTGGTCATTCAGGAAAGCCTGCCTGATTCAAGGCCACCACCGCCTGCTGGCGAATTTAGCTCATTACGTACATCGGCGTCGCCAGACCTCCTTCCCATTAATCGACGATGCCTTTAATTTTGAATTTTATTAAGCAATCTCCGCTCGCGACTTTTTGCCCAAATATTTTTTTAAAACTTGACCTCATCGTCGAAGTACCTTTTACTAGAGCCAGCTGATTTTAACTAGTTCTGCGGGAGAAATCTGGAAAACACGGATACTGCTCAACTTTTTAATTATATAGAGCCGTGCCGAGCAAGATTAAATTTACATCTAAAAGGAAATCTGCTAATCTTCAGTCATTAATTATTAATTCTTTAAAATATTCAAAAACCGCTTGTTGACCTTTAAAAGTAACCTCTAGGATGGTAATATGTTTAATGCCAGGCTCCTTGATTTATGGCAAACAGCTAAATTAGATGAGCTCTTTGCTAAATTCATGGAAGTTTTTAACACAAATTTAATTAAATATCATAAAAAAAATTGGAGTGCACGATTTTTAGCATTTTTTATGTTTTTTTTTAATTACACATTTTTAACTGAATAATTCCATAAAAAATGATAACATTTTATTTACAATCGATAAAAAAATTGTTTTGCCATGATATGGCAATTGACTACGCGTTCGTTCGGCAGACCAATCAAGTTGCCCCTGCTCTAAATTATGTGACTAACATAATAAAGAAGTTTTATTTTGTTAGTTATTGCTATGTTTTGAATTAGATTTTTTTTAATCATTTTATTTAATAATCTGATGAAAATACGATATAAAAAAACAAATTGCTTTTAAACATTCCCTTTCGTGGATTTCAGCAATAATTTTCAACTTTTTTGGTACAAATTAATGAAATAAATCTAACAATTGCCAAGGTCTGTTTAAATTTCTATTTCGCTTGAATTACAAATGTATAATTATCCTCTTCTTAGTAAGTGTTAAATTGAAATAGTAAAATCTGTAATTCTAGTTCTATTTTTTCAAAAGCCTTTTTATTATAAAAAAATCAAAATATAACATTACATTTGATATCTCTCTTCGTACAAAAATATCCCATGCTTTGAAGGCAGTTTTCATATTATTTACGAAATTAATGTATTTTTTTAATAACGTTGTAAAAAACTAAAACAATATTTTACTGTTGGAATTTAATGAAAACACCCTGGAAACGAAATCGACTTTTGGACCATTTTCCGCCTCCCTGCACACCGACGAAGAGCCGCCGAATATAAGTGAAGCATTAGCAAGGTATAGAAATCGCATGGGAACGCGAGCCAGGCTGCCTTCGAAACGGATGTTTTTACTTGCAAATATTTACACACACATTCCGCGAGCGTTGAAGCTGCTGCCATTTAAATTAAAGCCCTCGGGTCGAGATCCCGTGGGAGGCGCGCTGAATTTTCACTCTGCCTGCACACAATGGAAAAAGCGGCAGCAGCGAAACCTACTGCGTCACACGTGCATGGGATCAGTCGTCGTACACCCCGTGCACTCGTTTTCCAGCCGGGTCGAAGGGGCTCCTCAAGTGAGCCACCGCCGGAATGCGCTCACCCATCACCTCGATCTCATACCTGCCACTTGTGACAAACGAGTTTGTCACCGGCAAACCGTCTGGACGGCGGATGTACCTGTAAATGAAACATACAAAATAATTTTTAATTTTCATTTGCAATTTACATTTATTATGATAATTATAACAGGATTATCAAATCAACTCGACTAACTCGAGTTCAGAAAAATTGATGATTTAAAGGGCAAAATAGGGGATTTCTTTTCAGTGTAAAAAGGTAATTGTAGATGAAAAATAGTTTCAAGTCAAAATTCAAGCAAGCTTAAACATTATTTTAGGGGGAATTTTTAGGCAATTTTTTTTTAAATAATAGGTGATTTAAAAATAAAAATAGTTGATAAATGGCAAAAAAATAAATAAATAAATAACGAAATTAATTCAATAGAATTTTTTTTATGCTCAAATATTTGGTATTTATTAGTTCATTTTAGTTAATTTCCCGATTCCAGAATTATAGGTTATAAAGGTCTCCAACAAATTTTCCCATCCTTAACATATGATCGACCTCTTATGCTATGTTATTATATTCAATATTGAAAATATAATACTAAAAAAATGATTTTGAATGCAAGTGAACTGGATTGCCAAAAAAAAACTTGTTTAATTTCTGTTTTGATTCTAATTTATTTAAAATTATTATATACTGAATTTAAATGTCATAACAATTCTAAATAAACCTTATTAGTTTTGGAAAAAATTATTATAGAACGATGAAAAATTTAGAAATAAAATTAATAATTACCCAAATCCAACGCTGGCGTTGAGCGTGAATCCAAATTCACCCCTTCGCAAGTAGCCGACAACGTCGCCGTCTCTATAGACGGCTTCCAACCCCCAGACGGGCACTTGCCTGTGTGTAACAAAAAAGCAGCCGCGGCTTTATTCATGCAAAAGGACAAAGCAAAAGTGGCGTTAAAATGTAGTGTCTCTCACTCTTTGAGCTCGAAGAAAACCCTCTTCTTGGCGAGACCTTTTTTGCGCGCCTCCTCGACGGTGGCCCGGCCCAAGTAATCGCCGCCACTTTTGCGGCACGTGAAGCCGAGTCCGGCCTCGAGGGGGTTGTCGTCGGAGCGGAGGTCCAGGTTCCACAGATGGAAGCCCTTTTCGGCGCTCAGCGAGTCGATCGCTCGGTAACCGGCGTGCCTCAGACCTGCGGAACAAAACCCCCGGGGGGCATCAAGTCCCATTACTAACATGAATCCCAACATATCCCTTTATCTTTATTTGCCATAAACAAGGCGGAGAGAGTCCTAATTGTTTTTCCGGACAGTTTTCTATAGACTTTTTCCAAGGGAAAATTTCTCGTTCTGGCATATCTTTAAATCCTTTTATAAGATCAGATGAAAATTTAAAAAAAGTAGGAACAAAAAATTTTTTAAGTTATAACATTTACCTGATAAAGAACTCAATTTTATATTTTCGGAATTTTTTTTTATACATTTAAAAGTGGAATAAATATATCAAAGGTTATTCCTCCTTTATCCTTCAAAGTAAATTTGGAGGGGCTTTTTTCAACGTAGCGTGTTGCGCCTCTGCGAAGCAACTATAAAATGCTTTTTTGATATGTAAAAAAATATTGAATTATTTTTACATCAATGCAATTATTTTTCTATCAGTATAATTATCAAAGCGACATGATACATCATATGCCCCAAATCACTGCGTACCCATCTGCTCTGCCGGTTCTGCTGACGTCGTTGTGTTTCCCAACCATTACGCCGGAGTGCATTAGCCCGCAATGTAGCCCAGAGGCATCAGTATCATTACCAAACTGATTTGTAAGCGAAGCGCATCGATTGCATAATGTGGCCACAGCGCCGTGGATAACAATTATTCAAATGCGCTATTATTGCACGGCGTTATGACTACCACGATGGATGTTCTACATGCATAATTTTGCAGTTTCATGCGCGGAAAAATTTAGCAATTTTTATCGCTGCCGGCAAAACGATAAACCAATATTTTCGTGACGGCTCGGATATTATATTTCTGATAGCAATTTTCACCGTCGTCCAATAAAATCGTAATGTCAAGTAGAGGAAAACGTGCCATGCAAAACGGGACTAAGGATAGAGCATCAGAGTTAAAGTAGATTGAAACTTTTCATAATTTTATTTTTATCATTTTTGTTTTTAAGTTTATGGAATGAAGAACGTTAAAAAATTATGAAACAATTACGTGTGTTTTCATAAAAGAGTATTTTAAATTATTTTATTAGAAAATGTAAAATATCTGAGAGTTGCAAAATGTGTACATTGATATAATTAATATTTTCATCTCATTGCATTATTCCTTATATACATTTAATTTGTAAATAAAAAATTGTGATGAAGCGAATCGTTATGGATGTGACTATCTACTTTAGGTTTTACAAGCCGAGCGCTGACCATCGAGCAAATCGATCGTATATTTTTTAACAATGGTCGAGGAGCAGTCAGAAAATTGCTGCCTTTTGCGCAAATAATGGGGCTTTGTAGACGAGATAGTTGGTAGGCAACCGAGCTAACGTGAGAGTAAGGCCGGTTGCATCTTGTTCATCGCAGGCGCGTACTAAAGAGAGAACCCTCGAACACAAAGTGCACTTTCTAATTCAATTTTACGGTGCAAGGCCGAGCGTTAAGATCTTCTCTATAACTCCTCTTCAAAGACAACGTTAAATTATCGCTTGACCTTTGCAAAATGAAGTTATAAAGTCATAAAATGGGACTATCGACTTTTTAATACCTATTCCAAATTTTCATAAATTTTCCTACCGTGTTTCTTTCCCTCGTGCACAATGGCACGGTAGACATTTTTGCACGAGTCGAGCGGGATGTGAAGCTCCCAACCCAGTTCTCCCACAAAGCTAATTCTCATGGCGCGACACAGGTGACCAGCAACTTTGACTAGTTTGGTGGTTGAGAAGGGAAAAGAGTCGTTGTTCAGATCAGTGTCAACCAGATTCTGAAGAAGTGCTCGGCTAACGAAAATAGTAAAATATAATGCAATTTAAAAATATCATCATAAAAGGAATCACATAAATTTTGACGAAAAAAAATTATTTTACGTTTATTTAATTTAATTTTAAAAATGTTCTTCATTAGAAATAATTGAAAATAACACCTGTTTGGTCCCTGAATAGATAAGAGGCCCATTCCTTCGCTCAGATCTGAAACTTGGGCCTTGAACTGCCTCTCTTTGAGCACCCAATTGATGTGGGCCCAAGAATGTTGAGACGAAGCACCACCAACCGCAAGGTAAAATCCGCGACCCTTAAATACAAAAGTTTTCAGTCAAGGCCTAAAATGATTGTTGAGTCTTGCCTTAAAAATAGGATCAACTTGTCCACCGTGCCCTGTTTCGATGGCGCTGACAGTCAGATCGGCCTCGACGCCGCCTCGCTTGTTCAAACTGCACGTGTAAACGGTTCTGCCGATCGACCGTTGCGTGTCGGCCGTGAAGAGCCAGTCGGCCGCCAGTTGGGCCTCAGGACCGCTAAGGTACAGTTTTCCAAAGTAGGACATGTCAAAAAGGGCCACTTGGCTGCGACAAGCGTTGCATTCCTGGCCAATCTGTTAAATTTTTAATGAAATTTGAAGGCATGAAATTAAATTTTGGTTTAAAGAAAAAAATTATTTCCTCGGATTTTCTAATAATGACTTAAAAAAGGGCACTTTAATGAATATTAAGTAATTAAAATTTATTTTTATTGGAATAAATATATGAAGGAATTAATTATTTAAGAATAGTGGCAATGTTAAAACAATATCAATTGTGTATGGCTCATCAAAGAACTTAATGTTCTCAAGTTCATCATTTTAAAAGTTTTAGTGGTGAAAAGGCGGAATTTAAAGTAGCAGAACTTGCGTTGTGGGAATTGAACAAAAAAGGATGAAACCAAGAGAAGTCGCTTCCAACTTCTCTGCTGGGTAATTTCACATCTATGGCTTATCAAAAGTGTATCAAGCGATTCCATTTGCATAATAAATTTTTCAGCAGCAGGAAAAATTACTTTTCCGCATCCATTATTTTCGCGTTTTTCATTTTCATCTTTCAGCGAGCGAGCTTTAGTAGGGCAACTTTAATGAAAGCAAGCGAAAATTAATGATCTGCGCACGAATCTTTCATTACTTTTCATCATCATCTCTCTCTTTCTCTCTCCCTTATCCCACTTTTTTAATAAAGCTGGAAAGAGAAAGATGAACCACTTTCAAGGATCTCTCTTACCACGTGGTGGTGCTCGGGATGACCAAAGCTGTAGTCGCCCTGAAGTAATTCTTTGTACTTGGAGGCTGGGTTTTTCGAGTTGCCATAAGCGCCGTACCAGTCGTACTTTGGCACAGGGGCAGGTCCTCGAAGGGTGAACCAACCGGCTCGTTCCCAGCCGAGTCTCTCCTGGAAAACGCATCCCTCTTCCAAAAGTTCCTGAGGAAAAAACAAAATATCATAAAATTGAGGTAGAAAATAGTGGTATTAAAATAATAAAAAATTAATAATAATTTAATAATTTATGTCTCTGAAAGTGTGTACAAAAATATTTTTTTAAGAATTTTTTAGTATGAAATTAAAAAAAAATCTATACTTCAAAAACGTGTTTGTTTCAGAGTGCTCAGCCATAAAAATTAAAAAATAGACGAATTAAAAAAAAAAAAATATTTATTCAGTTTGCAAAGAATTAACAAGCAAATATTTTCAGGTAACAAAAATTTCTTACTGTTTATTTATATATCTTTTTTATCTTTATCGTCACGGAATAAAATGAAATGAACAAAATTTATGAAATTATTACACCGGCCCACTCAAGCTCGGACGTTTTTCCTCTTAACTCTCTAAAGGTTTGAAAGCCTTGTAAGGAAAGTATTAATAATAAAATCAAAAAACTTGAGAGCCTCTAACACTACCTCTCTTGTCGTAGCCGTTTTCATTTTCTCATTTTGGATCGAGATTTTTGGTTCGACGGGGGTCGCATTACCTTGTGGAAGGGTCCTTGTTTGAAATTTCTGCCGGCAAGAGGCTCGTCGTGTGGGAAGACGATGCTGTAGTTTTTCGCGTAGCTCTCGTGACTGCGTTCCTTCGCCCACGCCACTGCTTTTCGTTGCTCTGGGCTAAAGCGTCTGTTTGTTCATCCAGCGAAAAGCAAAAAATAAAAATATATTGTGAAATCCGAAGCAAAAGATTTTGGCTTGTGACGTTCGTGAAATAAAACTTGGGAGCTTTTTCCTAGTTATTACGTGAGCACCACTGGTGTGTGACGTGAATGCAATTTATGCCGGGAAATTGCGCTACGTGTGCCACAGTTCGAAGTCGTAGCTGCCACAACCGAATTGCCCATTCGCGTTCATGGGGGGTAAGCGGCTTTGCCAAGCAGCAATTTAGCATTTCCTGCGCTTTACACCAGGCAGATTTATCCGCGGGGGTGGCTTTAAAGAGGATTTATTGGTATTGTTTTCATAATGCATGTGCTGAATAAAATTAATTTTTTGGAAAAAAATCTAGATAACTTACACGTTATTGTAAATAATTGCAATTTTTTTCTTAATTTTGGAAAAAAATACCCCTCCGAATAATCAGAACAATTTTGCTTCTTTATTTAGCGTTTTTTAGTGAAATTGATAAAAAAAATTAAGCATTTTAACATATTTTTTTTTCTTTGACAAATTTGTAAGTATGGAATTAAATATGAAATTTTTGCTACAAAACTTAATAAACAAAGAGAAGAATAATGAATGCAGCTCAATTAATTTTGCAAATGGTTTCTATAGCCCTTGCCATAATTCTTCATACACATCTTAGTCATAACTCACTCACCTAATGTCGTACGCGTACATGGCCAATTCGGGCCGGCCGTAGATGATCCACTGAGCCAGCTGCTCTCCGCAACCTCCGCCCAACATCATCCCCGACGAGTTGAACCCGCACCCGTAAAAGAAGCCGCGAATTTTCGGGTCCTCTCCTAAAAGTAGTTGTAAATACAAATTAAGGCTCGGACACATTAAATTAGACACCCACCGAGCAAAGGTTTATGGTCGGGAGTGAAACTTTCTGGGCCGCACACCGTCGACTTTATGCCCGTAGTTTCCAAAAGGGGTGCTAGCTGCACGGCGCCGCGCACGTGGACGCCGAAAACATCCCAGTCTAATTCATATAGGCCAAACATGAAATCTTTTGCAACCTAATAAATCAGTTTCCTTGTTAAATTATTGTTAAAAATAATAATAGGAAGTAAATTTATTTTGAAAAAAAAATACTAATTAAAAAATGTTGATTTTGCAAAATAAATGTTTTGTGCTATTTGCTTATTTTTCTTCACATATATTGAACTCTTGATCCCGGTAATAGAAGATAATTTCGGACATTAAAAAAAAAAATTATTGAGAAAACCCAAATTAAATCATTTTATTCCTCCTAAAAAATATCCCTCTTGCAAAACCAGAAAGTTTTTCCTCTGCTCCTCTGTATATTATCGAAAAATTTCGCCCGAAGTTTAAAATTTTCCAGAAAGGTCAGAATAATTTGATTTACCGAGTCGAGGATGATAGGGTTTGGCTCATATCCTCCAACACAGAGGGCGTCGCCTTGCACCCTAAAGTAGACGGACGAGTCGTGATCCCTGACATTTGGCAAAGTCCTAACTCCACCGGGCACTTCCTCAGTCACCACGTACGCGTGCTTCATCGGCACCAACGGAATGTGCTGACCGACCATGGCGGCAATCTCGCGCGCCCACACTCCTGACATTTGATTCGGACAGAAAAACTTTTAATTAAGCCGGGAAAATACAACGAAGGAAGTTGAGTAAGTTTTTTAACTCTGGACGTGAGCTTCTTTTATAAAAATGAGCGACGCAACTCCTTTTTGTGGAGAGAAAAGCAGAGAGATAGAAGAGCTGCTGAGCTACAAAATTGTAAGAAAATAAGTGAAATAAAAAACTTACCGGCACAATTAACAACGCACTCTGTTTTGATGGTGCCGTAGGGCGTTTTTACCGCCGTGATCTGCTTTGTGCCAAACATGTTCCGCTCTACCTGAATGCCCGAAACTGGACAACCCTCTATAACCTGAGGATCAATATAAAAGAAATATTATAATTGAATAAATCATCCTGAAAATTTATGGTTTGAATAATTAAAAAAAAATGATAAATTCTGAATTTAAAGTTAGGATATTTAAATGCAAATGCAAAACTGCTGGGTCTCGACTGTCGTGAATTTGGTGGGAATGAACAAGTCTTTTCTGGCACGCAACACTAATGAATGCGCATTCATATTTAATAATTAGCAGCACACACGTTGTCACGGCTCGCTATATGCATGAGAGAAACTCACCCTGCCTCCGGCGCGGCTTGCCGCCTTTGTTAGGGCGGCGCACATGCCTGTTGGGTCGACGGTGCCGTCCCCGGGGCTGTACAGAGCACCATAAAGGGCCTTTTCGTCGATCAGAGGGAAGAGCTGACTGGTCTCGGCGGCACTCAGCATTTGCGACTCAATTCCAAAATACCTGCCCGCCGTTGCCAACCGCCGGTACTCGTCCAGACGCTCCTAAGAGAAATCATGTAAATTGGTAATTTTAGTACTCATCTATATTCATATTCTAAATAATTCAAAAAATTTTGATGTAAATTATTTTGATTAACTTTACTGCATGCGGTGTTTTAATTGTGTTCAAGCAGACACTTAAATTATGTTGAATTAGGACGCTATGTTAATTTTTTTATTCAGTTAAAAATTTGCTTTATGCTTAAAATTTATAATGTGGACACATTAGCAAAATAAATAGTATATATTATCACACAAATTTTTGATAAAGAATAGCCAAATAAAGAGAACCATTTCAATTAAAACTGGCTTTCACCTCCAGATGGATATAACGTTAACTTAGCTTGATGTATGCGTATTTTTAATTAACATTTCGGCAACAGACGGAATTACTCACGGCGCTAAAACACATTAGCAAAATTGCGTCCCCTAGGGAGCCTGGCGAGATTGGTGGTTATTCAGCCAGCAGAACTTGGATGCGCGCCGCATTGCATAATTTACAAATCTACAGGCGTCCAACTCAGGTGGAAAAGGAAGTTTAACAAAATTGTCTACGTGTTGCTCGTGCTGAAGAATTCACTCGTGGTTAGGGATTTAGGAGATTGTATAAATTAAAGCCTTACGTATCATAAGTGGCGGCTAATCATAGTATATTTTCTCTTCAAAGATTAATTTTAAATAAATTACTGTAAATTTGTAAATTCCAACTTCAAGATAAAAGTGTGAATAAAATCATTTTTGTACAAGGTAAGGCAAATTCTGAATAAAGGTTTTATGCTTTGAATGTCCAAAAATTTAAAGAAAAAAAAATACTCAGAGGGGCCATTGTTAAAATGCTTATGAGTAACGACGCAAAATGCAATTACCGGTTTGAACTCCCTAGATCATTGACTGGGATTGAGCAAAAGCAATTTTGAGCCTTCCCGTAGGACTAACGGTGCCGGAATGGAGATTGTGCAGCATTGCAAAATTAATGAGAGCAAATCTGCTCGAGAATTCCCATGGGCCGGCCCAAACGAAATTTTTTATTTTCGTTTGCGTACTTTAGAATGGGCGATGAAAAGGCCGCCGTTGTTAATCCAGCCAGGGTCGACACCGGTCTCGGACTCAAGTCTCATCAGTAGGTCCCTCGTGGTGGCCAAAAGTTGGATTTCAACGTCGTTGGGTCGCAAGCGCCAAATCAGGCCGGCAGTGTGCCATGTGGTGCCGGCAGTAAGTCGCGACTTTTCCAACAGCACGGCTCGCACACCACGCCGCGCTAGTTGGTACAGCGTGTTGCATCCTGCTGAACCACCACCTACAAATATTTTTAGCCACATTACTTAAATTAAATCATTATATGTAAGAATCGGAAATTTTTTTAAATTATTTCTATTATTTGTTTTTTTAATCTTCATATAAGTGAAATTTTTCAAAGAATTTACTTTGTCCTTTGTAATTTGACTAGTTTGTGTTAAGATGTTAAGATTACAGTTCGCTTTACTTTTTAATAGTTTCGGAGAACGTGTAATGAGTATAATTATCATGAGCAGACTATAATTAGAAACACTGAGAACTTGAAGTGAATATAGTCAGGGTGGAAAAGAAAATGAAGGTTTACATTAGAGCAAAGGAAACAAGTATAAGTAGTAAGTTTTGCAGCAAAGCATGTTTCAGACGCGTAATTAATTTGCTTTGGGACAAATTAGTTTTACAACATAGTGAATAAACTGTTTTCAAAGTGGAATTGACGTTTGCAGAAATAACAACTTGTAATTATAACTCACCAATAATAACTACATCAGCAGTCTCTGGCACTGTAGGCGTCTCAATGGGTTCTTGGTGACTCTCTGGGACTGTCGCTATCGACCTCACAAGGCAATTCTTGTTCTGCCTTGCTAGGACCGACTTCTGTGATTTTTTTTTTATAAATCAATATTTGCAAAAATCATTAAAAAATTAATTTTCTTACAGCCCACTTCAAACGAGTTGCTCGTAACATTATTTTTCTTGATCTAAAAATATTTCAAAATTATCAGTTAGGAAAAAGTTGTAGAAATTGATGAAATAGGTTACAAAATTTATTTTGTCACACTTTGTTTTTGTTTTGTTTTCTTCTGTCTGTAACCAAATGTATAAGATGCGAGCTGCACGTTCAAAGTTCACTGACATCAAGATAACTGATAAGTGATTATTTTTTTTATCATAACCTTATCAAAGCAAAGTTCATGACTTGGTGGGTGCATCAAAAAATCAAACTTTCTAAATTTCCTTTGGAGAATAAAGTTTTTTTTTTTCAAAAGTAAACAAATTTAAACAAGTTCTTTAGAATTTTTTTATAAAAAAAGAAATTTTTTATAACATTTAACTTTCAAATTTTAACCAGGAGTGAACAGCAGGAGATTTGAAACTTTTTAAAATTGGATAAATTTTTAGAGAATTGACATATTATATTATTGTGTGTTTTTGTTATAAACACTAAAACTAGATCAAAAGTATTTTCAAAAGAAACATAATTTACCGACTCCGTATTAACTTCTTGACATATTCAAATAAAAAAAATATATGTGACCTGTTCCACGTAAATATTGTAATACCTTCAGCTGCTGTATTATTTATGCATGCAAATGTAAATTGTGCGTCTCTCATATACTGGTCGGTGGCGTCGAAGGTCACCCGCTGTCCGCCGATCGTCGGACCAATTCGCCGCTCTCGACGACTCGGCAAATGAGACTAACTTAAGATGATCGGTGCGCTGTGTGTGTATTGGTGCGGCTGCTGGTCCTCGCTGACCTCCAAGCATCTCGCATCTCTTTCTGATGTTTGGTGACCCCTCCTTCGCTGTATCAGAGCTGATAGGTCTTTGACACGCACATAGACAATCGTCGATTTTTAGCAATAATACTTGCTTACTTTCTCGATTTATTGTCATTTTTTGGAATGTTGATCTTTTTTTATCAAATAATCAGTGAAAAATGGGTAAAGACATATTATATTGTATAATTATTTTATTTGAAAACTGTAAACTATTTTCAGAATCGCTGGATCTTTGCAGTTAATAAAAAAAATACACTTAAAGTAATAATTTGGATAATTTGACTAAATTTTTAAATTTGCTAGAAAACATAAGCTATAGCATCTTGTTGCTCTACATTCATTTGCACCAACCAATGATTTGTGCCTTCTGACTTTTGCGTCTAAGTCACACGAATAAAAATAATATAAATAGCACACGTCTCTCAGGGAAAAGCAATCCTATCTAGGAATGAGAGCAGCTTGCGTTGCACTGTGTCTTGACGGAGTGGAAAAATCAACCATGTCTATCTTCATTTTGCAACACGGCAGACGTTTTTGCGTTGTGTTTTTATTCCAGCTACAATAATCACGCAAACAGAATTGAGTAACGTCAATACAGGAGTGAAATTTTAATCATTACCAACAAAAGAAAGAAAAAAAATTAGTTTGATCAGGAAAACCATTTGCAATAAAAAAATTTATGAAATTAAATTAAAACCAATTTTTTTTTAATAACAGTTTTAAGTAAATTACCCTTGCCAATATTAGTTTCCAAGGAACGTTGTTTTTTCAACCAAACTTTAAAAATTCACAAAGTCTTGAACAGTCTTGAATTTTAACCAAAAATAAATTGATGTGACTTGAAATTAAAATCAGAGTTTCCTCGGATTTTTGAGTGAGATTTACAACCAGAAGTGGCAGCACTTGCTTGCAAAACAATTGTATAACCTTTTGATTTTGAACACATGGAAATATTCAAGGCATGTTTATTTCATTTGCCCTTTTCTAGTTGATGAGGGTACGTGGTGCGGCCGCCGTAATTAATAAATAGCGAACCAAGCCGCCTACTCTCGCATCTCGCAACAGTGCTTTGTGATTAATATAGTTCAATCTGTTTGCTTTCTAATTAGCAACAGAACCCTTAACGAGGTAATACATAATTAATTTACCATCAAATGGTTAGCCAATTAGCCTCAATTTCTTATTATTCGGCTTTTTGCTTCAACGCTTCAAATATTGTTTACACTTCAAAATTTGAAATTAAATGCCCGTTTTAATTTCATCTTCAATCAAAATTTATAATTATTCAATCTACTATTTTTGAGTTTAAAAAATGTAATGATCAAAGCGCGCCTACAGACATTTTTATTTTTTACTTTTCTTGGTTCTAAAAATTATAATGAGTGAACGGCCTTGGATGCTCTCTTGGAATAAATTAAAGCAAATAATTTAAGAAATGAGAAAATTGCCGTGTTACAAAAAATAGCACCTCAAAATTTTACAAGAGGAACCTAAATACTCGTCCTGCTAATAATATTTTATTAACAAGTTCTGTTTTGAAAATTCAATAAACTGAGCTGAATTAATAAAATAAAAAATCAATGAAGTTAACCTTATAGCAGAAGTTAAAAGTTTCACCCTTCTTGTGGCAAAGTCTGTAAATTTTCCCCTTTTTATAATTTAATGAAAAATGGAATAGCAGAAAATACAGTGGGTTTGTTTTGACAGCGAGAAAGGGCAAAGGATAGAATAATATTTGGTTTGCAGCCCAGTGGCAGGGTCGGAGGCTCTTGTATGGAGGCATTGAGCCGTTGCAAATTCAAATCGTCGTAGAGTCGAGACCGTCCCAACAATATTCATTATTCAACGCCGGCTTCAAAGCCACCCACGCTACACACCGCCTGTGAAACATGCGCGCCGCTGACGTCCTGACGCGTGAAATTTTCCGCTCCATTTGGCACTTTACAGAAAAGCGAGCAATGCAAAATTACGAGCTGTATTATTATTTGCACTGCTCCAAATTAACGCTAGTTTATTCAAATGCAAATTTATTAACGCTCTTGTTAGTTGCCTTTCATGACGCGCACTTACAAAAACGGTTCATCTCGCGAACTCAACATTGACGCAGATATATGATAGTGTTTGACTGACCTCTTGTTCTGGCCTGACGAAAATTTGATTAAAATAAACAAAGACGAAAGCAATAACTATATGATAAGACGTTTCATAATATAAAAACAAAGCAAATTTTATCGAATTCAAATGAGTAATTTGTAAATAAATATAAATATAGTAATAATTTAGTAAAGCAACATTTGATCGCTCTGGAATTTTTTAATTTTTCTTTTACATCTATCGATAGGTTTTTTCCAGATTATTTTGCGTTTTGGTTGAAATTTTGTTAAAAAAGGAGAACTGATTTAAGTTAATTAATCATAACCTACAAATAAGGTGAATTAATTAATACACACAAGCAGTATTAACTTCAAAAAGTACTTATTCTGTTGTTATATTGAAGCTCACAGAAATTTGTTTGAAGAAGTTGACACTCGAGGAGATGATCATGGAAATGAAGATTCGGGCTTTTCCTCGTTGCAAAAAATTGTTTTTTATTCAAAAACAAACGGCTCTACCAGTTTCGGTCACGGTCTGCGACCCTATTTCATGAGCAAGAAAAAATACAAAAAATCAGCAAAATTTAAAAACCACATTTTAACATAAAAATAAAAATCTTAAAACTAACAAATTCAAGTACCAACCTATTTCATGAGCAAACGCGCTGCTCGCTGACTAATACAAGAATGAGCTAGCTAAAGACAGATTGATTGGGGGAGGTGATCTTTATTGGGTGATTAGCGCGCGGCGCGGCCGACCACGGGGGCGCCGAATGACGTCGGGCACATTATGCGTTTTCGAGAAAAAGCTGTTTGCTTCCTCTCTCAAAAAGGACATCCACCTTTGATCGAATTGGTGGCTCGGTTGGCTTATTACATTATTACCGCATGCCATTGCCATTGCTTCCAGCACTTTTCTTTTTGATTGATTTTGTTCGAATTTAATAACCGTTGCATCTGACCATGCAAAAGAGTGGCCAAATTCAGTCGCGTGTTGAGCTATTTGAAAACCATTGCTGTCCGTCCCAATTGAAGCCGGATCAAAAGTTTTTGAAATTGCCCTTTTATGCTCGTCAAATCGGAAATAAACGTGTCTTTTTGTCTCCCCAATGTAAACTGAAGAGCAATCGGCGCATGGCACGCGGTATACACAATTACGCAGAGCAGGTTCACATTTGGGTTTTACATGCATTAAACATTTTCGCAGATTTGAAGAGTTTGAGAAAGCAACTCGTACTCTGGCAACTTCTTGGCTGATGGCCCTGATTTTCTCTGATTTTCCTTTAAAATAAGGAATGACCATTGTGGTTGAAAATTGTTCGGGGGCTTTGGGTGTTGGAGGATTTTTTGCTTTATTGTGTGCTTTGTTGATAAAATTTACGGGGTAACAATTTTGACGAAGAATTTTGTAGATGTTGGAAATTTCTTCTTTCAAAGAAATTTCCCCTGAGCAATAACTGTATGCTCTTTTAAACATTGAGAGAGCAACAGAGAACTTAGTTGAGAAAGAGTGATTTGATTCAAAGTGGAGGGTTGAGTTGGTGGAGGTGGGCTTGCGGTAAACTGAAATTGCAATTTTTTCACCATCTTTTTTTAAAAGTAGGTCAAGAAATGGGATTTGGTCATCCTTTTCAAACTCACAAGTTAATTGAATTGAGGGGTGGATTGAGTTGCAAGAATCTAAAAATTTTTCGATTGGGAAAACTCTTTTTCTGTAAATTATGAAATAATCATCTACGTATCGGACGAATAGACGGGGGGATTGTTTGAAAATTTCTAGGCATTTTTTATCAAAGTTTTGCATGAAAATTTCAGACAGCACTGGGGACAGTGATGATCCCATAGCTAATCCTGATTTTTGTTTGTAGAATTTATCTTTAAATTGGAAGAAAGTTGAATTGATGCTAAATTCAATTAGTTCCAAAAGTGCGCTAATTGAGAGGGAGGTTCTGTCAATTAAAGTTGGGTCATTTTCAAGCTTTTGTCTTAAAATAATTAAAAGATCATTTGTTGGGATTGAGGTGAAAAGGCTTTTAACATCGAAGCTACAAAATTGATCAAATTTGGAAAGTTTGAAATTTTTAATTGTTGGGAGGATTTGCTCTGCATTCTTAATGCTAATTGTTGACTTATCAGTTAAGGGTTGCAGGACGTTGGCAAGGTAGCGAGCGAGCGGCTGGAAAGCGGACCCCACGGTGCTCACGATGGGCCTCAGCGGTGCACCCTCCTTGTGTACCTTCGGAAGGCCGTAGATGTGAGGCGTCTTGTAGGCGTTCTGCGAGGCGCCGGGATGGCTCGGGTCCATCCCGAGCCATCCCGGCGCCTTAGATTAAGGAGGGTGCACCGCTGAGGCCCATCGTGAGCACCGTGGGGTCCGCTTTCCAGCCGCTCGCTCGCTACCTTGCCAACGTCCTGCAACCCTTAACTGATAAGTCAACAATTAGCATTAAGAATGCAGAGCAAATCCTCCCAACAATTAAAAATTTCAAACTTTCCAAATTTGATCAATTTTGTAGCTTCGATGTTAAAAGCCTTTTCACCTCAATCCCAACAAATGATCTTTTAATTATTTTAAGACAAAAGCTTGAAAATGACCCAACTTTAATTGACAGAACCTCCCTCTCAATTAGCGCACTTTTGGAACTAATTGAATTTAGCATCAATTCAACTTTCTTCCAATTTAAAGATAAATTCTACAAACAAAAATCAGGATTAGCTATGGGATCATCACTGTCCCCAGTGCTGTCTGAAATTTTCATGCAAAACTTTGATAAAAAATGCCTAGAAATTTTCAAACAATCCCCCCGTCTATTCGTCCGATACGTAGATGATTATTTCATAATTTACAGAAAAAGAGTTTTCCCAATCGAAAAATTTTTAGATTCTTGCAACTCAATCCACCCCTCAATTCAATTAACTTGTGAGTTTGAAAAGGATGACCAAATCCCATTTCTTGACCTACTTTTAAAAAAAGATGGTGAAAAAATTGCAATTTCAGTTTACCGCAAGCCCACCTCCACCAACTCAACCCTCCACTTTGAATCAAATCACTCTTTCTCAACTAAGTTCTCTGTTGCTCTCTCAATGTTTAAAAGAGCATACAGTTATTGCTCAGGGGAAATTTCTTTGAAAGAAGAAATTTCCAACATCTACAAAATTCTTCGTCAAAATTGTTACCCCGTAAATTTTATCAACAAAGCACACAATAAAGCAAAAAATCCTCCAACACCCAAAGCCCCCGAACAATTTTCAACCACAATGGTCATTCCTTATTTTAAAGGAAAATCAGAGAAAATCAGGGCCATCAGCCAAGAAGTTGCCAGAGTACGAGTTGCTTTCTCAAACTCTTCAAATCTGCGAAAATGTTTAATGCATGTAAAACCCAAATGTGAACCTGCTCTGCGTAATTGTGTATACCGCGTGCCATGCGCCGATTGCTCTTCAGTTTACATTGGGGAGACAAAAAGACACGTTTATTTCCGATTTGACGAGCATAAAAGGGCAATTTCAAAAACTTTTGATCCGGCTTCAATTGGGACGGACAGCAATGGTTTTCAAATAGCTCAACACGCGACTGAATTTGGCCACTCTTTTGCATGGTCAGATGCAACGGTTATTAAATTCGAACAAAATCAATCAAAAAGAAAAGTGCTGGAAGCAATGGCAATGGCATGCGGTAATAATGTAATAAGCCAACCGAGCCACCAATTCGATCAAAGGTGGATGTCCTTTTTGAGAGAGGAAGCAAACAGCTTTTTCTCGAAAACGCATAATGTGCCCGACGTCATTCGGCGCCCCCGTGGTCGGCCGCGCCGCGCGCTAATCACCCAATAAAGATCACCTCCCCCAATCAATCTGTCTTTAGCTAGCTCATTCTTGTATTAGTCAGCGAGCAGCGCGTTTGCTCATGAAATAGGTTGGTACTTGAATTTGTTAGTTTTAAGATTTTTATTTTTATGTTAAAATGTGGTTTTTAAATTTTGCTGATTTTTTGTATTTTTTCTTGCTCATGAAATAGGGTCGCAGACCGTGACCGAAACTGGTAGAGCCGTTTGTTTTTGAATAAAAAACAATTTTTTGCAACGAGGAAAAGCCCGAATCTTCATTTCTCACAGAAATTGCTTGCCTTTTCCGTGGACAAAAAAGCGTACGGTAAATGAGTCCGTCTGGTCTGGGTCGCCGGGGACAATTGAGCACCAGGTGAAATCACGCCGTGTGTGCTTTTGTGTTGGGAAGCACGTTTTTAGGGAGGCCAAACTCACTGCAAACAACAAAACGTCCCACCCGGCGCCCAATTTTGCACAAAAGGAACGCTGCGTGTGCGACTGGGCATGGGTTATAAATAAGTTTGAATAAATCATGCGGACACACGTTGAGTCTGTTCATTTCCATGCGAGTTTGATGCGTAATATGTGGGCTTTATTGTTATTTTGATTTCAGAGATTAGGTTTGTGTGTTCGAGAGGGCAAGTTTTATTTAACAAAATGTGACTAATATTTTATTGTATAAAAAAGTAATATTCCTACTTATTAATAATTGATTGTTGGCACGAGGAGGCAGCAAAACATTTTTAGTTTGATATAAATATTGAAAATTATTTTAACGTTTTCCTTTTTAAGTATATCTCTAATTGAATTAAAAAAAGTGTTTATTAGGTGCGGCGGCCTCTTATTGTGGAATCCGCGTTTTACCAGAACCTCTGCAAGTTAAATTTATCGAGCTTCCTGTTTTTTTTTTTTTTTTTTTTTTTTTACCATTGCACATCAACCCCCTCATTAGAAATAATTTTATAAAAATACATGCAGGATTCTTCAAGACAAAAATTATACAGTGTTATTATTAATAACTCTGTGCTTGCTTTTGCTTGGCAATTATTGCGGCCCGGCCGCTTTTTACTAACATAAACCGCTACTTCCGAGGGCTCTTTACAGATGTCAGCAGCAGCAAGGGACCAGCGAATAATCACGTTTTTGATCAACACTTTTCTTGTGACTCTTTGTTTACATTATATTCCCAATCAAAAGTAAACACCTTTTTCTCAAGGCCTTGCTTTCCCATCGGCTACATTCCGACTCCTCTAGAATCCAGACCTAAAGGCTAATTTATCTACGTGAGAGACGGACTGAAAATGTGCAAAAGCTCTCTGCCAAATGTGCTCTAGTTCAAAAACTTAAAAGGCCCCAGCTGCATCCACCGATGAATCAACAAGTCAATATCTACCATGAGCGTCAGGTCTGACCAAACTTTTATTTCATCATAAACTCTTTTATAATCTCGACTTTCAAATTTTTAGTGCAAAGAGCTGTGCGCCCTGCACGCCCTAAACAACATTTTCCAGAAAAAGAACGCTTTCAAACAATGCGACCTGGACGCTATTTGCAATTCCTTGGCCCCCAAGGCGTGGGTAAATCCACACAAATCTTTTCTCGGACTCGGCAACTATGACATCAACGTGCTCAGCACAGCTCTCCAAAGGGTTGGACATGAAGCGGTGTGGTTCGACAAGAGAAAGTGAGATTGATTTAAAAAATATGACCTATCAACATAGTTAAATTTCTTACAAAAGTTTCTACATGAAAGTTATTAATTTTTAAAGAATAAAAACTTTCTATAATTTTTCTTCAAGCAAATTTATAATAATCATTTTCTTCGTTCATATAATTTTTTTGTGATTTTATATTATTTGAACCGATGTAAATGCAATCTAAAATTTATTTAATTTTGCTTAAAAGGAGTCCGAGCTGCCTGAACATGAACCAAGTTTTTGGTCTTATTCTCAACATTGCCAACGAAACCAAATTTGGTCCAATTTCACTGCCCTTGAATCGACGACACTGGTTTGCCATTAAAGAAATTAATGGGGACTTCTACAATCTAGACTCAAAATTGGAGGAACCCCTATTAATTGGAAAGGTATTTTTTGGAATTATTAACCATTTTTATAAATAATAATGGTGAAATTTTAAATTTTTGTTACAGGAAGCAGAGCTCATTATCTACCTCAAGGATCAACTAAGTGTAGCTGACAAATTGCTTTTTGTGATTGTGAGAAAAGAGGTGGCAGAAAACCAAAGCTGGCTCAAATCAAGTGATACAATAAGAACGTGAATGTGAATAATGTTATTGTTTCTAAAAGCAAAAAAATTGCGTTTGTTCTTTATGTCTTGTTGATGAATTCCAGGTCTGGTTTTTCCAGTGTTGTTAAGCTTGCGAGCTTTGATAACTTTTGATATTGTTGAGAGTAGCTAAATGCTGGGTTTATTTTTTTAAGGTTTGATGTTTGAAGAAAAGGATTTTTAAAAGATTGAACTGCACTGTAATTTATATTTGATTGCATATCTGATACCAAAATAATAATTGTTACTAAAATGCCATCATTAAAATAAATGCGTTGTACAAATTTTGGCTCTATTCTTTAATGTACAAGATTCCTAATCTTTTGAAATGCGTTCTTTCCAAACGCAAATAAAATTTGTCCTCGTCACGGACACAACATAATTTTCATGCAACGCAACTTGAGATATCAAAATGTTGTAAGTACCAACTTGCAACTTACGTTCTGCTTCCACATTTATGTCTCGTAGATTCTTCGGCCAATTCAAAATTCCCGATGGTGGAGTGGAGTCTCTATCACTGGACGTTAACTTCAAATCTGCAAGGTTGTAAAGCCAGACGCTGCCTTTGTGATCGCCACAACCAAGAATTTTTCTCTCTGAAATCAATTTGTAATTTTATAAAATTTATCAGCTTCATACATTTAAAAATAAATCACAATTAATAAGGAGATATCTATATAATTATACACATACCTGGTTCCCAACCAAGGAACAAATAGGCATCATCCGAATCAGCCCATGTTAGCAATTGGTACATGTTAGGCTTCATCTTGTTGTTCTTCTTCTCAACATTTTTCGTATCAAAGACAACGATATGTTCTGAGTTGACTATCTTGCACGCCACAAGATAGGTTCCTGTCAGTGATAAAACTGTGTCAACCATCTTTTCTGGCGTCCTGAATATGTCAGTCGTATTAGACATCGGTTGAGGAAGAATCACTTGAAAATCATCAGGTCTATAAGAAAATTTACTTGTATTAAGAGGATGTTACACTTTTAAAAATAATTGCATTACTCATTATTTCCAAGCTTGTTGAGGTTACTATTTAGGTCCCAAGCATGGAGGCCTTCGTTATGAGCACAGAAGAGAAAGCTGTTCGATGAGTGGAAGGTGATTTGCACTATTTGCAGAGTATTATCTGGGCATCTCAAACGGTGCAAAATAGTTAGTTCCGTCAGTCGTGCTGGACTAAATTTTGTCACTAGTATTTGGTTTGAGCTCTTTGATACTACTCCACCTATGTTTAATCAAAACCTTAAAGTAATTTTGAGAAGAAAAAAAAACAATTTTGTTGGACTTACAAAATAAAATGTCTAGCTGATTCGGATGGAAAACAAGTGAGATTACAGAGTTAGTGATCCTCTTGTCCAAAACTTGTGAAACTACAACTGAAGACTCGTGAGGAGAAATAAAAAAGATTCTTCTTCCAGTTCCACTCGCGGCTAATAGAACGTTTGCTGAGAAAGAAAGGCTTGTACCCCACGCCAGAGCAAAAAGCTTCTCACTGAAAAGAAAAATAAAATGTTCGTGAAATCAAATTTTTTTAAAAAAAAAAATACATAATGGAAAGCCAGCAAAAATAATTTTGAATTTAAAAAAATCAACAAATATTACCCAACTTCAGCTTTGAATTTGTACTTCACAGTGGAGGTTGAAACATCAGTAACACACACACTATTTCCCCCACAAGTCGCAACAAGCGAAGTAAATTTTCCTGGATTATTAACGTCAGGCTGAAAAGTACACTGCCAAATCTGCAAGGGAAATTGTAATTGCATAGCAAAAAAATAGTCAAATATATAATATAAATATAATTTAATAAAAAATCTCGCACCTCTGTCCGGATGTCGGATTTACTGTTGTCAGCAGAGTGCGCTCTGATGAAGTCGACAGGGCAGAAATCTAGGGTGGTTTGCGCAGAGAAATCCTTCATTGCGTAGTAATAATTTAGTTTGAATGCAAATTGCAATAATGTCGATAGTAAAAACGGTAAAAACAACTCCTTTTCAGTTCAGTCCAAGGTCCAAGCCACAGGTGAGGTGAGGTTGAGGTGACTGCTGTTTCTGTTGCTGTTTGGCGGTATTTAAATAAACAACAAGTGTACCAACATAAATTATGCACATTAAAAAATTGCTACAAAAGGTTGATTAAATAATTGTGTTGGCTACAATGATTTAGTTATTTAAATTCAAAAGTATGATCCACGTGCATAAAGACAAAAAGCTGGCGACATTAATTTAATATTTTTTTTTTTCATAAAAGGTTCTATTGATGCAGGCATAAGGAAATGAAAATGTGAAATTAATAATTTTAAGATGGAATCTAAAATAAAAAAATCTCAAACCTAGTTCATGATTAATATTTGAATGATTTATTTTTATTAAATTTATCACATTATTTAACAATCAATTGTTTTAAAACTTATTATTGGTAAAAAATGGAATAGTAGAAGTGCATTAGTCAATAAGTGAGTTTAAAATGAACATACATCATGTATTAAGTAAAATCCAGAGCATAAATAGTCATTTCCAGTGTGAATGTGTCATAAAAAATGTTAATTAAAATTATCCAGGCTTAAAAATGGTTAAAATCAAATATCGACATTAACACAAAAAGCAGGTTTAAAACTAGTGTTATAATCCCCTCATGGCTTCAATCAAGAAATTTTTTACTTTGTATCATTAATATTATATTATTACAAAGACAAAGTTATAATCATTTTGCTGTTTGCATGAATAGTAATAACAAGCTAAAATAAGAATTAACACTAATTTGTTTTGTTGAGCTCTTTACTTTGATCTAAAGCACTTAAACTTTGCTTTGCATGGTGTATTTAGCAAAACATTGTAAAGCTTAAATTTCGTTTTCAGCTATGTCTGAATTGTGTGTTCTTGTGTGGTGGTGGAATATTGAGCTGGGTGTTTGAAGAGGCCGTTCCAGGCTTTGTCGGCGCATCATAGCGGGTTTCAATTTTACAGAGCGAAGCATGTCCACTGAAACTAAAGGTCCTCGAGGGCCAGTGGACGCTTTTGTTGGAGTCCGCTCAGAAAACTGTAATTTATAGATAAATATTTAATTTGATGTTGTAATTATCATGTTCAATAAATTTAATGATTTCTATTACACATAGTTAGACCCACTTTGGCCGCAAAAAAAATTAGAAAATTGAATGTAAGTTTCTGTGTGCACAAAAATTTTTGTTTTTAATTAATCCTTTTACTTGAATCTGCAATAAAATAAGTTAATTTACCGGTTTCACAGCAGGAGTTTTCTTGAGCTGGACACCAAGGATATCCTCAAGCGTGATGCTCGGTCGAGAGGGTTTGACAACTGCAGGGTTTGTTGTCAAATCTTGAGATTTCTTCACTATTTCCAAGGGCTGCGGTGTTGCTGAAATTTCAAACTTTGGCATTGGAGGTGGCGGCGGCGGCGGCCCTCCCGAGGACAAGCCGGTTGCTAACGGTGGTATGGCGCTGCGGGCGCACCTCGCCTCCAAGGCAGCCATCCGGTTGAAGAGATTCTCCTGTCGTTCGTAAAACTGGTCTTGCTTCATGCTCAGTTCGGTCATGCAATTCAAAATCTCATCAAGTTTTGAGGCAACGTCGTCCTGCTTCTTGACAGCAGGAGACTTAGGCTTGTCCTCGGAAATCCTCACTGACGTCAGCGAGAAGTACATCTTCCAAAAGTAAGATGAAATGGTGTTCAGCAGGGTCACAACCGCGACCTTGAAATTGGTGAACCATTGGAATTTGAGATCAGTCTTGTCAGGTTTGTCGTTGGAGCTGGAAATGTGTGCTAATTGCACAGCCGTGCTACGGTCAGTCTCGTCGTCGGAGTTACAAAATTGCTGATCCTCGGCACTAATTAAAGGGTCCAGCAAAGACGAGGCACTCAGGTTGGATTCAAAGTTTCGGTTTGGAGAGGGCGAGTAACTCATTCGACGCCTCGGAGTGCTGTTGACGAAAAGGGTGCGGCTCCTTTTGGCCACTCCATCCCCGCAGGGGGTGCTGAAGGGTGGCAGGTCAGAGGTCTCACAATAGGTCGAGTGGTGTGAGAGGCTAAAGATGCTGCCTCTGGGGGTGGGTATGAAGGCCACCACGTCCGTTTCTTCCAGGGCAGAGTTGATCAGGTCGTCCCTGCTACGCCGAGAGCGCTCCAGCAGTTGGCGCCGCTTCCGGTTCCGCCTCTGCTGCTGTTTCTTCTTAGCCTTTTTGCCTGGCGGCATTTTTTCCTCTTCGCTGCCGCCGCCGCTGCACTGCTGCCGCAGAAAGTACGTCCTGAAAAAGTCAAACATGCTGGTGTTAATTTTTTTGAGCTTCGTTTGCCGAACTGACACATATTGGAGGTGTAATAAATTTCGTTTGAAAATTCGCCTGCCGTCAGGCCAGAGATAAAATTGGTGTTTGTGTTATTTTCTTGATATATACCAGATAGAATCGCGCTCCTTCCCTTATCACTCAGCTATGTTTTGTGTGAAAAGGATTAGAAAAATCGTTGCTGGTGTTTGCTTACGTGATCTCGCGAATATTATTTTTCGGTAGGGGAAGCTGCAAGAAATGTTTGTTTGGTTGCATCATCGATGTATTTTATAAGAGTGAACGTTTTAAAAGTATGCTGCTGTTTACACAATATGTGAGATCACTCTGAGCACTCCTATCGCTTTGTTAATAATCTCAAGATTAAAAATAATTTATTTTTAATCTTGACTGATCTTGACATGATTGAGATAATGCCACCCGCCTAATTAATAATCAAATTTTTATGAGAGAAAAATGTTCAAAAATATTCAAATATAATTTTCAAAGTATTTTGTAAAACACCGATAGAAGTTTTCAAATATACAATTATAATTTCAATTCAAAGAGTAAACATAATAAGTTAATAAAAAAACGAAAACAATATTTAGAGTGAAAAAATTGGCACTTGAATTGACTTTCCTCTTGATTTTTTGTTTATTAAAAAACAGTAATATAATTTGCATAATTTGACTTACTGGATGTTGAAAAAATTAACAATGTATGAGCTAGTGTGCTGATGTAATTATACTACTGGCTCAAATTCAATTCAAGTACCTACATCTCATACATACATAAGGACGTTGAGAATAAGAAAAGCTTCCATAGCAATCTGTCGTCTTCGTTAGGCGTTTTTAGTGTGGATTTTAGCTAACATTATTGGAGTGCTGTGCTCCAGCAACGGAACATTTGAATAAATTAAGACTACACACATACATTGCAAGAAAAGTATGCCGATCGACTAAGAAAATGAAAACGATCGATGTTTCGTCGACCAGAGCTCAAGCGATTAGAGAATACTCCAATCCAATAACAATGTAATGCATAATAATATATTTGAGGGACAGAATAGCAGGAAAACTTACAAAATCTCGAGTTATGCCTTTCGCGAATGGAACGAATCAAGGCCGCCGCCTGCAAAGTGCAAACCGGGCTGATCATCTGCGAATTTTAAAACAGCGCGGCGTACGATGTAAACAAACCAAGCGGATGCGAGCCAATGGGATCAATTCGGCAACAAGGCTTGATGCTGATTGGCTGTCTGCATTGACTTTTGTCACATGGCCTCCATAACAACTCCTTTTCTCCGATCTCCCTTCAGTTTTGCTATTCTTCACAATTTTGCTGGATTTTCGTCAATCAGATCCAAAATTTCCAGTCATATTTCCGGGTAAATTTAAATAAAGAAATAATATATATTTCAAAACAGTATTTTAAGCATGCTCCATGACTCTAGTTTTAACACAATACATATTTTCATTCAATTTCTCGATTGTTCTTTGCAGTTTCCACCACTCGCCAGTAAAAATAATAATTATGGATGAAACTGCTGTGGTGATGTTGGAATGCGATATTTGCCAAAAGCCTTGCTGTTCGAGACAGAGTTTGGAGAGTCACGTTAAAACGCACGTGAAGAAGAAAAAATTATCTCAAGAGAATCGTGCTGTAAGAAAAATTCCATCTTCTAAAAAGTTTAAGTGCAGTATTTGCTCTAAAGTCTGTGCAAGCCAGACTGACTTCACTCTGCATTTGCATAACCACACCGGCCGAAAATTCTTTAAGTGCCAAGATTGTCCATTTGAATCCAGTGAGAAAGTCAAGTTGATCAAGCATTCGACCATTCATAAAATTAAACAGTCAAAATTTCTTAAATTGAAAGCAGGCAGCCTCTTCAAATGCTACAGCTGCAACTACATATTTAAATCAGAATTAAAACTGAATGCCCATGTCAAAAAATCACACTCTTCTGTTTTCCGGTGCACGATTTGTGGACACAAGTTTCCCAGCAATGCTGCCCTTCAGGGTCATTTGCTGACGAACTGTCTTGGCCTGGCCGAAAAAGGGCAATTGAATGACAGCATTTTGTATGACTGCACGATGTGCACAATGCAGTTCACACATTTGAGATTAATCAGAGCGCATCTCATGGAGCACACAAGTATTCGCCCAGAGAAATGCTCATTTTGTGGCAAAAAATATATGAGTGGAAAATCTCTGGATCGTCATGTCTTGAAATGTCATAACTAAAAATTGGTGTTAAAAACTTAAAATGCCTCCTATTTTTATTTTGATCTGATACATTCTGCATTTAAGAAAGCTTTGTATTAACGGATAATTATTTGATGCTTGTAATTTAAATAGTATATTTTCAACGTTTCAAATAAGCAATAAAATATAATTTAATGATAAGCTTCAATGAGTATTATTTTTGCTTCCAGGTCTCGGCCTATTATCTAGGGTCTAATGCCTTTGGGCAATGTTGTAGAGCTGAAAATTTAGTTTGCTGGAAACCAGTTCTTTTGTCAGATGATATCAGCCTTTTGTGCTCAAGTTTTGGCAGTATTGCTTGGTTTGACTCTAATAGTGAGTTTGATAAAGGTGTTTATCTTATGCAGGGTTTTTACATAATTATCATTTCAGAAGAAAAACTTCAATTTCAAGGATTCAAGGACAACTTAGGAAAAAATGAAATTACATTAAATGCACCAAAAGAAATCTGTTCAGAGGTTACTATCCTAAAATGTTGTGTTTGTATTAAAAAAATAAACCTATTTTTCTGTTCAGCTCTCTTGGGCATCAAATACAGTATATGGAATATCAAGAAATAATATTTTTAAACTCTTACCAGACAACACGTGGATAGAAGTTGATTCAAACGTTGTTCAAAGATTGAAAAGCACTGAAGAATCCCCAAAAATATTAGGGACAATGGGAAAATATATTTATTGTTTGACAGAAAAAGGTACGCATTAAAGCCAAAAATATTTATTATTCTGATTGATTCTGATCATTTTATTTTAATATATTCATTTGCCAGGTCGGATTTGGAATATAATGGGAGAAGACTTGGAAAAAGCAATGGTTCAAATACCAGGAACTGTAACTTCATTTAGTTGTGGGGAAGAGCACTGTGTTGCTGCTACACAAGAGAGAGAAGTTTTTTCGTGGGGAAACTCTCTGTTGAGTATTTTAAATTTAATCCAAAACTCGGCGGGCTCATCTTGTGCAATTTGAACAGGAAAGGTCAACTAGGAAGGGGAACATTACAAGAAGAAGACTTTCCGACAAGAATACCAGCTCTTGGAGGTCTTAAAATTGCACAAGTGGAATGCGGGAAGTGGCACAATGTGGTTCTGACAGAAGACGGGGATTTATATGTGTGGGGTTGGAACAAGCACGGGCAGCTGGGAATACCATGTCCTGATTTTGAGGTTAGTAATAAAGCAAATGCCAGTCGACGACCTTTCAAAAATAAAAATTTTAGAATCTGGAAACTTTCGATATGTCCACAACAGTATTGGCAGAACCGACACTTTTAGATTTCCCCATAGGAGTTCGACAAATCTCGTGCGGGTCTGCTCACACTCTTCTATTAGCAGGTGTGTCTCACTTTTCAATTTTGTAAGTGTTGAATTTAATTAAATTATTTCATAGATGATTATACTGTGTGGGGCTGTGGTTTTGCAAAATTTGGACAGCTTGGTTTCCAAAATGATAAAGACAAGATTGATGGACTAACCCAAGTCAGTTTGCTCAACGGAAAGGTCAATAGAGTTCAAGCAAAATATTGGAGTAGTGTATTTTTTGTTGAAAAATCTTAATTAAATTTAATTATTAACTAGAGGATTTTTTAATGATTCAATTACAACTAAGCATACCTTAAAAAAGATATCCTTTATTATTCATCGGTTATCAAAAATTCCTCAATTTGAGATCTCATCTCAGAAAACGATTGTGATTCCTTTACTCTTTCTATCACTGATGATGGCATCAAGTCTGGTTTTTCCTTTTAAAAATAATGAATTTTTCAATTTAATTTATATGCTGTTGCTATACTAATAAAAACACTTCTCACCATGCTCCTTGCTAGAAGGCGACACGAGTAGCATAAAGCTTGCATCAAGTTCAACTGAGAAACACTGCTCTTGCAATTGCAAGAGCTGCATGAACCTGTTTCTTTTTTTCCTCCCGTCGAAAGTTTTCTTGAAAAATCAGTTGCTTCTATGGCACTGCAAGCCTTAGGGCAGGTATCTTTTGGACCAAGACATAAGGCACAAATAGAGTTTGAATCTAGTGAACGAAATTTTTCTCCAGTTCTATAAATCGTGGAAACAGTTGACGGAAACTCGTTCTGCAAAGTGATTATGAAGTCCTCCGTAAGTCGCTGAATGCTGCTATCTGCCTCGGACTACAGTATTTTTTAAATTCAAGTTAACAATTAAAATTAAGTCATTTACCATTGTGAGTAATGATGGAATGAAAACGGGCTGGCTACAGCCACTGAATGAGCAAAAAATTGCAGCTTCTTTGCTACTAAAATCTCTCAAAGGTCTCAAGATGGTGATATCAGGGTGACGAGTGTCCGAAAACCCCTAAAAAAATACAATTAATTTCTCTTTGAATCCAATCAAGTTTGTGTAACACAACAATCGGAGCAAATTTTGATTGTTGCTGAGTATAGATATGGACATTATGAGCTGCATTGGTCTAGTTGCCATCTTTAATTTCAAGACAATCGGAGCAAGAAAAAAAACGGACAATTCCGATTGTTGAATTGGGGGTCTTTAAATAAAAAATGGGGTTGATTGACCAATCCAGACTTCTAATATCCATATTGCCTAGCACTCAGATTGAGTGAAATTTTTCTTACACCCAACAAGAGAGCCCTAACAACAACCAAAACATGTTTGTTGTGATGCACAAAGCATAATGCAAAATAAAAAGACGCACCGTTTCAAGTCCGATTGAGGCGCCTCTTCCAAGTGCTACACCTGAGAGAATTTTCACAGCCACAGACGTAGAACTGTCAGCCAGCATTACCAGTGAAGTGTCTAGCTTTCTTGCACAGTTAGCTAAAATTTCATATCTGAAATATAGAAATCAATTAGAATTTGAAACTCTTGACAGTAAAAATGTTTTGAAGACCTCATTTGAGACAAAAAATCTATCTTGCTTGATGCATCTTTGATTGCATGAAACATCTCCTGCACTTTGGTGTCATTTTCCTTGTCAATTTTATAATTGTCGATTGGAACAGGTAGACAGCCCCCAATATTGAGAGGCACGCAGTAAACCGGGAAACCAAACATTGCTGCAGCTGATTTAATTTCACTGCACTGTCGCAGTCGGTCTTCGCTAGAGAGGTCCAACAAAGACCCTTCTAAAATTTGAAATGTTCAATTAAAATTTTAGAAACCCAATGGGCTTTTATTATCGCAAACCTTCAATGTGAATGATCTTTGGGTCAGCCATGATTCTCCGATGAGACGGGCCAGCTGCAACAGCATCGGAGAGGAGCTTTGAGAGGGCCAAACTTGACGCACTTCCAGAAAAAGCAATCAAAGCAGATTTAGGCTTATTGTCAAACACTCTGCTTTTTCCCAACAAAGCACGAAACTTGTGATTGCACAGAGCCAAGAAGCAATCTCTGCAGAAAAAAGAAAACGCGCGCATTTTGATCAACTCAGAAAATAAATTTTTGTAATTTAATATTTTACATACTTGCAGTAGGCATCTCTGATCTGAAGAACAACCTGAGCTTTTACAAATTTACACTTTCGGCAGATTGTCCCTGGTCTGGAAGTAAACAAATTTAGGAATGAGAATAATTTTCCTTTGTAAATAATTCTTTTACTGTAAGAGGCGAGGTTTTGGCTCCAAAAGATTATCACCATCATCTCCACCTGTGCTGCACATTTTGAAATTTATGCGATCAAGAAAGGGTCGAATCTATGGACGAAAACAAATTATGTAATTTGTATTATGAATAAAATTGTTAAAAATTAATTATTAGAATTTTAATAAAAAAAAAAGTTTTTAGCAGTCATTACATATTATTACATACCTTCGTCGTTTCTATTAATTTAATTTTCCCTTTTCCTCTCAGTTTAATACCCTCAGTGATCCGTGTTTGTGTTGGGTTTTTTTGAATTGAACACATGCAGGCTTCTTGCATGCAGGCGGAACATGAAAGGTGGTAGAGCCGACCGACAGCAGGATTTTGGTAAATCTGGCAACGTGCAAATCAGTGCTCAAAGTAATCCTCCGCGAGATAAAATAGTAACTTCTTACGTATTATTTTCTTCGGTTGATAAGATACCAATATTCAAAATTTTTATACCTAAAATTATTTATGTCTTCTTTTAAGTAAGTATTGGATAATCGCCTTCCAAATCAACAATTTTACCAAATTATCCAGCAGCGCGCATGAATACAATGTGGAAGAGCCGGAGCCGACGGAGGAGACGTAACAAGAGCCGGAGGTGGGGGAAATTCTAATGGAGTTCTAAAGTGAACAAGATCCTGTTGTTGTATTTTCACTTTTGACGCTATTTTTCACTATTTTGGAACCGCATTTTGCATCAGGTGAACGTTGGACATTCGGTTTGTCGAAATCGCGTTAGTGCGACGAAAAGAAATTTCATCCGAAGACCAGAATTCGCCTGCTTTCTTGGAAGGGTGTGCGAATCCTTTTGGGGAGTTTTCCTTCACTTCCTTCTGCTGTGACTAAGCCTGAAAACACTTTTGAGGAAATTGTGAATTCTCCATAAAACCTACACAATGGAAGCACAAGCGAAACACGATTTCAACGCAACTGCGGACGACGAGCTTAGCTTTCGAAAGGGTCAAATTTTAAAGGTTTGTAGAATAGTTTGGACGTTAATGTAAAACATATATTGTAATTTGATTGGGAAAGCCTTGTAGAATACAAGGATAGACTCACCACAACAACTAAAAATTTCCCTTCATTTTTCTTGTAGGAATGAAGAAAGTCAAACCTTCTTTTGTCATTTTCAACACAACAGCACGAATTAAATACATTATATTTACAATTCAAATCGTAAACTTCCTCTGAACGACCCCACCTTGTCACAACCTACGAACCAACCCCCCATGTGATAGTTCTGAAATAACCCATGAATTCATCTCAAATTTTTTTTTCAATATACTGTATTTTGGAAAAAATATCCATTTAAATTTAATAATGATTTCTTTTGTTGTGTTAAATAAAATAATTACTATAAATACGTAATAATTATTTTAAGGACGCAGGACTGCAGTTGTAGCTTAAAAATGCTTTATTTTTAGATCCTTAACATGGAAGATGACATGAATTGGTACAGAGCTGAACTGGACTCTAGAGAGGGACTCATCCCAAGTAATTACATTGAAATGAAACCTCACGAGTAAGTTTGTTAGATGAATTTAAAATCAATTTAATGTTAGCTTTTCCTTGCTTGGTGGGTGTTTTTAGTTTGTAAAAGTTTAGGGGAAAAAAATCCTGCTTTAAATGAGCAGGATATGTTGTTTTACTGGGACACTATACATGACTAAAAATCTCATTGAGGAAAAGCTGAATTTACATATATTCAATTCACATTGACTCAATAAAATTGTAGTTGTAAAAATTTTATAACAATTTCTCTATATGTATGTCAAATTTTAAATAAAATTGTATTGCAGATGGTATTATGGCAGAATTACGAGAGCAGACGCAGAAAAACTTCTCTTGAACAAACATGAGGGAGCCTTTCTTATCAGAGTCAGTGAAAGTTCGCCTGGTGATTTTTCGTTATCAGTAAAGTAAGTCGGACACTTCAATTTAAAACTTGTTCATTTTTTATTTTTCCTTGAATATAGATGCTCAGATGGAGTGCAACACTTTAAAGTATTGAGAGACGCACAAGGAAAATTCTTTCTCTGGGTTGTCAAATTTAATAGTCTGAATGAGCTCGTTGAGTACCACCGCACTGCGTCAGTTTCACGCTCCCAAGACGTAAAACTCCGAGACATGGTTCCGGAAGAGGTACACTTTATATTTTTATTTAATTCACAAAAAAATAGTTGTGCTATCAGAGGAAGTGATATTATACATCCTGCCTGTGGCATTACTTCCTGATGCCATGTAGCTTCAAAGTAAACCAAAATGAAGTCGGCTTAATTTTTTTTTACTAGTCGTATCTCAGTTTTATCCTTTTTATTTGCTTTTAAATCGAAGAATTCAATCAAAAATTATTTTCCCATATCATAAGACATCCTGTGTATAAAAAAATGCATTATAAAGTAAGGAATAAAAACTTCCTAGTTTGAAGGAAAATGGAGGAGGAAAATGAAAATAATATATGTGGATTTTTAGGGAAATGTTTTCGGAATCACAAAATTGAAATAAGGAAAAATGAATAATTTTGGTGTTTTTGGTTGTGACTTTGATGAGATGATTTTGTGTAATCCTCTAATCAATGTGCCTTTTAATTTAACTTGCATTCCCATTAATTTTCAATTTCAAAAGAAGATTCTTTTTACACTTCCAGTTTCAATTTTTAATTCTTTCCCTTAACTATCAGCATCTTTAATTTTTGCATTCCATTAATTTCAGTGCCTGGTGCAAGCCTTGTACGACTTCACACCACAAGAACCAGGAGAACTTGAGTTTCGTCGAGGGGATGTCATCACAGTAACTGATCGCGCTGACAAACACTGGTGGAGTGGTGAAATAGGTTCCCGCAGGGGCCTCTTTCCTGCCACTTACGTAACTGCCTACCACTCCTAGAGAAGCTTCCTGAGCCCTTTTGTGCTGCGCTTTATTCGATTCTGTCAAACTGAACCTTCCTCCTTAATTAGCTACCCCAGTTTATTTTGGTGCCTTGAACATTTACTACCACACAGAATATTTTGTGAAACTATAACCATTGGGCTCTAATTTGTCGATTTTTCGAGCTCTCATTTAGTATTAAGCTGAAGTACAACTTAACTGAGAAATTTCAGTGATGAATATTAGTTTTTACTTTTCCTGCCAAGTCAGTCACTATTTTCTCACTTGTTCTGAAAATTGTAGTTTTCATTTTACGGCTTACATAATTCATTCAGAGCAGTTAAGCTTGAACTAGAAACGTAACAATTTAACACATTAATATACTTGGGCATTTCATCTCATTCTGCCAAACAAAAGTTCATTATATGCATTTGAATTAACTTTAAAGTCACTATACATTTTATTGATTGAGAAAGTTTACTTGTGGATTAGCAAGGGTCGTCATTTTGCATGAGTCGCAAATGACAACTTTGTTCGTAAAACCAAGCATATCCACCTGGGAAACCTCTCTCAATCTTCAGAGAGTGCAATATTTATATCTACTTTAATTTGTTTTTTCAACTACGTCAATTATTGTTCCATGTCTTGGCAAACTTTCTGTGTCTTATCATATCTCCGAGCTCTCTTCGTTCCAACTTTCGAAACTATTTCTCCTAATGATCCTAATGACAACAAGCCACCCCACCACCAAACAGGACGAGAAATCGCTCTGTCAAACAGAAACAGTGTAATTACATAGCCACAAAACTGATGCTATTGCTAGAATATTTGAAACGGCCCAGAATTCGCTGGCGATGGAAAAAGTGGAAAGTCTGAGTAAATCCAAAATTTAATACGAAAATCTAAACCATGCAATTAATTTATATTATACATGACTGAGCACAAATTTGTGTCAGTCTTAATTCGGTGCACCTAATGATTCATTCTCAAGCATTTGGGAGGTAAACCTGCCATGAATTCAAATACGTGATGGAAAGTGTGCTATATGATGACAGAGGCAAATTTTGTATAAATTTTTTATGCAATCTCATAGCAAGTAAAACATTGTAAAATAGTGATAATAATAATTTACTGATGATTGGCTTTATGATACGTTGAATACACAACCCGTTGGATGTTAAAGCATGAAACCAATGTGGAGAAAAATTTAATTATGTTGAAACAACTCAATATAAATTAAAGCCTACCAATCTTAACAATAAGTTGTAAGAAATTGATGCGATGCAATCATTTGTTGGAATGTATAAAAGTTCTCAATTGAGAGATGAATGAGAAAAAACGGGTTGGCTACTGCTGCAATGGCTCAAAAATGCTGCAATATAATTATTTTGATTGAGAGGCCGCTTTGCCTGTCCAGAGTTTATTATGAATTTTGTTTACTGTTTTTTTCTGGCGCGAAATTTTTTGAAAATGTTTTTCCCAGAGTGGATAATTGTGTAAATATTTTACTTACTCTTCGATGTCAATAAAGTAATACTGTATGATTGTAAGGTAACTATTCAGAACTCTTTTTTTATATTTTCCTAATTTATCAAGTTTTCTTACTAAAATCAGGTTAAAGCAGGGTGGAAGATAAGACTATTCTTAATTCGATTGATTCAATTAATACAATGGTTTCATTATGAGGATGAGACAAGAGACAAAATTAAAAAATTATCAAAATTATTATCAATAAAAATGGAATCCAATTTAAACACTGTTACATAATTACACAGAAAAAAATGTAATACTTCTGATGGAAATCATGCATGACATAAAATAGGAGAGTAAAATTAATTAAAACTGGATGTTCCCTATTGAAATTTTTTTTAATATTTAAACTTTAATTGTTCCTATACTTAACTGGTTTTTTCGTAATTTTTATTTTAATTTTAGACCACGGACCACAAAGTAATTTTAATTTTAGTGATTTTTTTTTTTGGTCAGGTCAAGACAAAGTGTTTTATTGGCCTGTGCCCTTTTTTTGAGCTTGCGGAAAATGCGGAGGGAAGCTCTAATCTTAAATGCTTTGCGCCAAACATTTAAATTTTGTATTGAACTAGTCAATTGTAAGAAGATGAATTTTTATTTCCTTAATGACATAAAAAAGAAAATTAAAAAATATCGATATTTATTTTTGTAATTTTAAAAGATTTTTCGTCTGTAAATCAATAAAAATAAAACCTAATTTGCTTACAAAAATGTTTTCGAATGGATCTTCTTGATCAACGTAGTACTTCCACCTTACGGAACTCTCCCAGTGGCATTGTTCAACGTGAGTATTTTTCCGGCTGTATTTTCTTCACTTTTAGCCTTATTTTCTTTTATTATCTCTTTGATACGTTGAAATTTACATCAAAGAGTCTTTCAATAATCTTTTCATGTAAATATCTCTTGCCTAAATCAAATAACTTATAAAGTATTGCTAAAAATTAAACAGCCCGCGTGAGCGCGCCGCTTATAAACCACAATACCACGTGGCCTCCATTTTCTTCCCGGCTTATGTATTTTATTAATTTAAACTCGTAGGTTTATAATATTTTCTAAATAAAATTTCAGGTTGAAATCTTGAAAACCAACGTTACGATGTCGGGAGGATCAGACGTTTTGGCCCTCAAGGAGGAGGACGTGACCAAGATGTTGGCCGCGACCACCCACCTGGGCACTGACAAGAAGGACATCCAGATGGAGCAGTACATCTACAAGCGCCGTCAGGACGGAGTTTACATCCTCAACCTGCGCCGTACCTGGGAAAAGCTGTTGCTCGCCGCCAGGGCCATTGCTGCAATTGAGCATCCCTCTGAGGTGTTCGTCATCTCGTCCCGTCCTTACGGACAGAGAGCTGTGCTCAAGTTTGCAGCCCACACTGGCGCCACACCTATTGCTGGACGCTTCACCCCTGGAGCTTTCACTAACCAGATTCAGGCCGCTTTCCGCGAGCCCCGTCTCTTGGTCGTGACCGACCCTTACACTGACCATCAGCCAATTACAGAGGCCTCGTACGTCAACATTCCTGTAATTGCCTTCTGCAACACTGACTCGCCTCTGCGCTTCGTCGACATTGCCATTCCAGGCAATAACAAGGTAATTCTCCTTTGCAGATTTATAATTTTGGTTAATTTTTCCGTTTCTCTTTTTAGTCCATTCACTCCATTGGTCTTCTGTGGTGGCTGCTGGCCCGTGAGGTGCTCCGCCTTCGTGGCACCATCCTCCGCGAGAACAAGTGGGATGTGGTCGTTGACCTGTTCTTCTACCGCGACCCCGAAGAGGCGGAGAAGGAGGAGCAAGCGAGCAAGGAGCTTGCTGTCGCTCCCAAGGTTGAGGCGCCTGCTGAGAACTGGGGTGGAGAGGTTGTCGCTGCCTCTGAGCCTCCTATTCCCAGCTGGAGCGAGGAAGGCCCCGTGGCAATTCCAGCTGCAACTGCTGCCGCCGCCACTGCGGCAACTGCTGTGGCAGCTGCTGCTCCCATCACGGCTTACAACACCACTGAGGACTGGGCCACCCAGGTCGGAGATGACTGGAGTGCTCCAGCTCCTGCTGCACCAACTTCAGACTGGGGCGGCGCTGGTTCTAACAGCTGGAACTAAGATCGTGCTTGTATCTTTGTCTGCTCTCTTGAGCCAACAATAAAAGCACTGAAAAACAAAATTATGCATTTTAATTGCGACAAATCAGTTAAAATTTTAAGACGGCGAAATCAATAAATAATATATTGTAGCTACACCTGGTAGTTAAATTACGAGCCAAAATTTTTTGGAACAGTTGTCAGTATTTTGATAATATAGGTTTACGATATGACATATCTTTAAGTTAACGATAATAAATAATTTTATTTTTGTTTTACAATATATCTATTTTACTTATGTATATGAATGTCAAATACTGCTCCATCTGATTATTAAAAAGCATGTGAAGAGAAAGCTCCATTTATTCTGATTTATTCCTGTTTTTATTGGGTACATTTTACATTTACAAAAATTTTCAATAAGCTCTACAAATTTGAAGTGCCATCCCCTTCTTTACTTTGAGACTGATATACTTGTGCTGCTCGCATTCTCTTGAACACTAATTCTTCAAAATCATCTCCCTCCACGTCATCTGTGACAGGTTCTGGTTTTGGCTCTTCTATTGACCATCCAATAGGGGTGACCTCTAGAGGTTTCCCAGGCAACTCCAATGCACTGCGAGCAGACAGTCTTGCAACATGTAAATCATTGTACTCCAGCAAGGCCGAACCACCCTTTTTAGACACAACAAGAGCAGATAGAGTTCCTAACTTGGAAAACATCTCTTTCAAAGTATTTTCATCATAGCGAGTGTCTGATTTTTTCCACTTCAACTTCATTCTGTAAATTGATGAGTCTGATGCTGCCCTTTTTGCTTCTTCCTCAATCTCCTCAAGCAACTTTTTTTGCATGGCTTCAATTTCTTCTTCCAGCTGTCTTGAACTTTCTTTCCTAAGCCTTTCAATTTCAGCTTTCAATCTCTGCTCCTCGGTCCTTGTGTCAAGCCTGTTCTGCGCACTTTCTTTTTCTCTCCTTTCCAAATCTTCTCGCAACTTCTTCCTCTTGGAATCTTGCCTTTCAAGACGCAGCTTTGTTTGTAGTCTTGCTTTTCTGAGAGCATCGTAGGCATTTCTTGATGCTGGGTCTAACAAAAGTTTTAGGACTGCTGCTAATTGAATGAACTGCTTGGCTGCATTGGGGTTGTCAGGGTTTTTGTCAGGATGGCACTGAAGGGCAACTTTTCTGTAGGCCTTTTTGATGTCTTGGACGGAGGCTTCATCGGGAACGCCGAGAATAGCATAGACGTCCAGATCTTCAACACTGTCTTCCTTTGGCATTTTTACTGTTTAATTCTGATAATTGCGGTTGAGATGAATAAATGAGACCTAAAACACAGAAAATGTTTTCAATTAGAGCAAGCAGAAAAATCTAAAATACATTGTTGCAATTTTTAGTCAAAAAAGTTGTTATTATGTACAATTGAAAATTATTGAAAAATAATAATTACATATATTATTGTAGGGAGAGAGAGCATCCTAATAAAATCAATGGGAGGGGGACAAAATTGTATGTAACAAGAAGCATATTAATGTAAAGGATAATGGACAACACCAACAGGAAATATTTTTTGGATTATAGTTTTAGTTTTGATGGGTTCTAAAAACATAGATCAACGTAACTATGTACCTAATTTTTCTGTTCATTTGTTGATAACAGTCGCTTTTTCAGCTATATGAAGAAAAATAAAAGAAACTGGTGATTAACTTCAATTTCTCTCAATATTTTGCAATGCTGTTTATGTTATGAATTCACCGCAGTTATGCCAACATGACATAAAAGTCATAAAACAAAGTTAAAATAAAAAGTGCTACCAACACAAATGAACAAAAATAGTTTCGAACAAATTGCGTAAAACAGCTCCAAAAATTTAGATTTCCCCTTGTCGGCGGATCACGTTCTCCCTCCTCGTCACGGTTCTCCACCTTTTGTCGGCGCTAGGCGGTGACGTCGTTCGTGACTCTGGCAACAGAGGTGGGAGGAGCGGCGCGTCGTGCTTACTTCTGAAAGAAAATTCTATTCCATTTCGATTATTTACTTGCCGCATCTAAATCAACACCATTCCGGGGAAAGGCCTCGCATATAATCTGCATCAGGTAACATTCCGGTCAGGGGCCAATTTTGTGAATGTTGAAGAGGGCCACGTCGCCGTTTTTATGTGAATTTTTAACTCGACCATGCGAATGAATTTGCGCTGTGGGACAATCCAGGGATAACTCTTAATTTTATACCTCCCCATTTTGCTTTCCGTAACTTGAGGGAAAATCTAAATCCACCAAAATTTGGAGTGTTGGCTCATTTGATAATAGATAAGCCCCTTCGGCACCACAATTATTATCACAAATATATCACTATTTCCTTTTTCTATAATGTGTGTTCCGATAAGGCAGGGAAATTTAAATTATGTATAAAGCCAGAAAAACGCGTCCAATCGATTTTGTATTAAAATATTTTAATAGGTTTGATTCTTGTTTTTATGAAGTAAAATTATTAATTATTTGCCCAAAAGTTCAAAAAAAAACTTTCTCTATTAAGCATACATAATTGTACAATTTATAGTACTCGCCCACGTATTAATGTTTCATTCTTATTCATTGTGTTATCTGGTTAATTTTCCAACAGGTCGGCCTTGTCCTAGACAGCCAGCATGGAGGAGGAAACACAATCGCTGCGCCGGAGCAGCAGATCTCGATCCCGGACCCCGTCGGTCAGTCTTGCACCTGCTGATGGTGAAAGACTTATCGGCATGAGGGAAGCATCGATCCGGATTGAGAGGTGAGCAAGTCTAGAAAGCGCTTACATAGATATTTGTAATTACTATTTTTATTCAACAAAGGTACCAAGCCATTAGGGAAGTGGTCATCGAAGGACAGAATGAGTTCTCCATGAGCTCATCCATGGCCCAGTCGTCGTACTCAAGCAACGGTACCATTGGACTGAACAACAATCAGCTGACTCTCGAGGCTGAGCAAAACGCCACCAACGTTAACCAGGAAAAGAAAAAGGTAACATTTATCTTTCAAAACTTAGAAATTAAAAATAAATTTAAAAATTTACAGAGAACGTCCAAGACTGTTGAAGAAAAATCTCGCAGAACTGTGAAAAGTGCCTCCAAAAAATCTACAGCCAACGGAGGCACTCCTACTAAGAAGAAATCAAACAAGAGTCAATCGGATGTGTCTGAATTGTCCCAGGAAGAGTCTGTCACAACCCCCCAAGCGCAGCCAAAAAAGAGGTCTGCCAAAAGTGCTGCTGCTGGAACCCCAGTTTGCAGCATCGACGCCTACAGGAGCACCAAGTGCTCACCTAAGGCAAGTCCTCAGGCACGAAAGCTGTACGAGAAGGCCATCAGTGGACAGATCGATGCTGGAAATTCTGTCTTCCTGCAGTTCTACCGCAACATGGGAGAGTGGTGGAAGTGAGTAATATTTTTATTTCCCTTCACTTTCAAAAAAAAAAAAAAAAAAATTAGTATTGCTTAATTGCAATTTCGATCCAATTTTGGGAGGTTTTCAAAAGGTTGTTTATTTATTTTTCTTCGGTTCAAAAAATAGTGACAACACCTTTGCGTCAATGTTTTCAAAGGTCACACACTAGCAATAGTCAAAATTTCCTTTAAAATAAAGCCAGATTAGTGGTGCAGAATTGCAAAACTTAATCCCTAGAGTAAATTTAACACTGGGTTGTTGCGATAGATTTTTTGCCTGCAGTGATTTCATTTAACAAACTGCTAAAGAATGTTGAGAAATTTAAAGAGGAACAGAGCGTTGCATTTCTGGCGGTGGGCCAGTGAGAGGTAAGTGCAACCATTGGCTTTTTCCCAACTATAGAATGACAAGTTTATTTTTTATTGAACAAATCGTCCATATCAAATTCCTTGCAGTTTTCCGTCAAGCAAGCGTGATTTTGCCTACTTTCCAGCTGAATACACTAAAAGCTGAATGTTAGGGATCTTTGTTTCTTATTTATTCAGAGGCAGTTTTCTGTATGTTGAGTCGTAAAACCCGAATGAGCTCACGGGAGATAAGGCTCACAAAAACGGCCGCTCTTTGGGAGGAAAGAGTTAGAAAATATATCTCCTGTGTTGCTGCTAAATTAATCTAATACTGAAAATACCCGCGCCAGCCCCCTCACAGTGAGGACAAATTTATTTTTGTTCTCTTTTAGATAATCTGCATGGTGGCCATGTCCATAGACTATTTTTTTGCATTCGGAGAAGCGCACAGTGGGTCTGCCGCATAGGGTATTTTTAGACATGCAAGGGGAGGAGAACGGGTGTGAGTTGCTCGCGCCAAGGGGTGGTCTTGATGAATTGAAAAAGGAAGGGCCTGCGATTTAATGTGCACCAGGCACGCAATCCGAAATTCAGACAGAGTGACTCAGTCACCTTGTTATCTAACTAAAGTGATGCCAAAAGATCGTTTTTTAGCACAACGGAACTTGCATATATGAAAAACTTTTGTTTGTTTTCACATTTTCATCCTCAAAATTGGTTATAGTCATTTTTACTAAGAAGCACGAGTCCCTTAAAAAATTTAATTGTTAATTGAAAAAAGTTTCAGCATTAAAGAAATTATTAATTTGTTTTCAGCATCTGTTAGGTACTTGATCTTTTATGACTCAAAGATCGCTAAAGATAAGTAAGCAGAAATTATTCCACCGTTAATTTTCTGCACCTGAACCGTTTGTGTGCAAACAAAGTGCCGCCCACGCATTGGACGAAATCTCGCATCACTCACTCGAGTTTCTTTCTTTTTCTTGTGATGGTCAACGTGTGATGTCACTATGCACAAATACGTTTATTTCCAAGACGAGATTTTGCCGTCATGAATAAATATAAATATTGCTGGCGGCTTGAGCTCGCCGATTGCATTAGCTCACATTATTTTTAATTGTGACATACCACCGTGAACAGGTTAGGTCACTTTAGTGTTTCGAGGTCTCATCACGTGGAATTAAAATTTATTATCTGTTGCCATGGTACCTGTCTCGATCAACGCACCTCATGCCGTGTGTAGAGAAATTGTAATAACTGGAGCGTTTTTATTATTTTGGCTGATAAATTATTCACTCCCCATCTGCTGTGAATTCTCTCACGTTAGAGTTTTTGTCCTGAGACTCCTGAGACTAAATTTCAATGAGAAAAGGTGTCAGAAATTTTTCTTGTTATACTTTGCAAGCCGCCCTATTTAGTTTTATCTACTGGTCTGACTCGGATCTCATGACTGAAACATTTTTATGACCAGCGTCGAGGCCAAAAACACTTTCTGTGCTTGACGACTCAAGTCTGAGTTATGCTTAAACATGTGACTCCTATTTTGCCTGGATTACTAACTAAATTAATGATGTTCCTATACTTTTTTATTCTATTTTTCTAAATTTTGTACTTAATTATTCTAATTTAATAAGAAGTGTTGGGTTCAACCATATTTATAGGAAAATCATATTCCCCTGAACCAATCATTGAATTCAAATGAAATTAAAGAAGGAACCGTGAGAATTTTTTATAAATAATCCAACTTGACATCATGTTACAATAATAACCAGTCAAATCAAAAGTTGTCCAAACGTGAATTTTCAGACTTGTCAGGGCTAAAAATATATCTCTCTCCCTTCTCTTATTATTATGCGCTCTTGTGCTGAAGTAATGAAACGAAATTTGATCTGACTATTTTCCAAGTTGAACTCCTCCGGCAATTATTTTTTTTTTTTTTATTATATTCTTGTGGCCGTTCCTTTTTCTATTGATTACGATCAACCAGCAAATAAGTGCAATAAAAGGCCTGTGGTGTTTCTTTAGAGCGAATCGCTCGCCTTACTTGGAAAGTGGAATCACAATTTTATAATCTTGAATATCCAATGAGCATAAACATGCATGAGATACGTGGGCGGCAGAGAAATTGCTCCGGCGTCCTTTTTAGTTAGTATAGGAGGAGTTCAAGTGCTCCGGCTATATATTTTGTTGGTCGAAGAAAGAAAGCTTTTCTCTTTTTTAAAAAGAGTGCTTTATTTTTCTTTCGTCGCATTCTTGGTGTAGAGAGAACATGTAATTCTCTTTTCAAGTAAATCAAGCCTGATTTGGGCAGCAAGACTCTTTGTTTGAACTTTTGAAAGCTGATTGTGAGAGTGAGAGAAATAACTGGTGCTCGCTTTTCGTCAGTCGCGTTCAGGTCGTCTATACAACCAACACCTCTTGTGCGTGCTTGTTCCTAAAAACATCGAGCTAAGGGACTTGATATCTATTTGCAATGGGCGTTGACTGGCAGTAAGTAGTAAAATTTCGAAAATTTATCGTACGACTTATTTATGCCTCTCGTTAGGTTAGAAAAATAAAATTTTTTATATCTAAAGAAATGCAATGGCTTCTCAAAAGTTAACCTTACCAATGTCAAAATATGCAAATTGATGAAATTTATCTTATGCATTGACAGGAATGTGATTTTCATTGTTGAACATTTTTATAATTATTTTGTTGTTTTTAAGATAATCTTAATTAATAATGTTCTTTAAAAGAAGAAAAAAAGATAAATTTAATTTTACATTTCTTGTTTTGTTTTGTTTAGGAAATAATTATAATTATTTCTTGATTCAAAAGGAAAAAATCTTATTTAGAATGATATTAAAAAGCTGTATGACTGGCAAGACCGCCCATTTGACCAAATTAAAAAAAAAAAAAACATTAAATGACAAATTTAATTTTGATTTTGATTTCATATGCACACATATGCATACAAATATTTTATGCTTCATTTATGTTTATGTTGCAAACCTTAAAAACTCTTCTCTAATTTTTTTATTGAAGAGATCAAAGCATTCAAAACTATGCTTTCTTGATAATGAAAATTAGAATTAATATTGTTGTTTATCTGTTCATCACATTGTTTACAATCATTTTTGGAAAATAATTTATTTGAAAAAAAAAATGGAAAAACGGCACCATCTTTTGCTATAATTTAGCTAAATCTTCCAAATCAAAAAGACCACTTCGGCCGCAGTGAGCATCATCAACTTATTCGACTTCTTAAAGATACTTTATGTATCTAGTTGATGATCCCTTAGTTCATTTTTATTTCACTCTCCTGCTATTGCTTGCCAAATATTTGGCATTCACTTGCAAACTCGAGCATTCCTTTTTTTGGTCCACATTTTACTCCGCATTTTTGAGATTTCTTAACAGTTGCAGTGAGGGTGCCGGGCAGTTCATACACTGGACAAACTTCCTCCATTCTGATTATTTACATAGATTTAAGATTTGCAAATGGAAAATTCAAAGGAGCTAACGCGGCATACATGTTGTTTCAGTTACTACAAGAAGACGGACTACACCTATTCGCCCTTGTCTCAGCAGCGCTACGAAATTGCGCCAGGTGTGTACAACATGCCCAACCTGTCAAGGCGGCCGCTGGCCACATACTTGTCCACCATGTCTCAAAATCAGAAGAACTTCAACTACAACCTGAGTCGCGAAGACTCTGACACAGAAGAGTTTGTGGATCCTCGCAGGTGGCGCTACGAAGAAGAGCAGCCTCGGCAGTTTGGGCTGTGGCGACGTTTGTCCGAAACCTTTGTTGCCTGCCTCCTCTTCTTGTACACCTACACCATTGGCATTGTGGTGAGAGGTGTCACCTATGTGGCCTCTAGGATCAAATCTGCCTTTTCCACTGACAGGAGCACAAGTAAGTGTTTAGAAACATATCGAAACAATACTGAAAATTGTCCTTTCCTGGTTATCGGAGGATGTTGTACCATTTTAACTTTTGCCTTTCCTTTTCGTCACTTGTTTGTGACATGAAAAATGTAATTACGCAGGTTAAATGTATTATATTATATATTTTTTTTTATAAAAACGACAGTTTGCAACTTATTTATTTTTCTTGAGATTTATAAGTTAGCACCAGAGGCTAGTAGTGTGTTAATTTATATCTATTCTTACAGATGAGAAAGAAACCAGATCGTACTATTACTACAAAGAAACTCTGATTCCCGACAACTTGACTTTGGAGCAGAACAAAAGCTGGACTGACAAGATTGTCCTGTTCTTTGCTTGGATCTATGGTGGTCTGTCTCGTAACTGGGGCAAACTCCTCTCCCTGCTGATTCTTCTGCTGCTGGCCTATGCTGTATATACAGGTCCGTCCGTTTTTATGAAAACCGTTTGAATTTTTACTCTAGTGTTCACATTTACAGGTGATTTCAACATGGTCAGGGGAAAAGTGTCTGAAAAGTTTGCAAAGTTGGAGGGAAATTTTTCTGAAAATTTCTTTGGTGTGGTTGAAAGTGTCAAAAGCACTTCTGAAGCCTACTACAACTTTTGTTGGGGAAAAATCAATGAGATTGATTACAGAAATGCCATTGCTTGGCCCACTTGGTTGAATATGCTGGAAAAGGGAAAAGAATCTATTGAGATCAATGAACCCATAAGGGAAAATGTTGTCACTCTCGAAGAGCCAGTTGTGGCTTAAACATTACTCTAGAAAAGCTTTAAATTAGTCCACCGTAATGAAATACTTAAAATCATTAATGGCTTTTAAAGAGCACTATTTTGCTAGCTTTTAAAGTGGACAATGGTTAAAAAGTGCCTCTACTTTTTATTTTTAAGCATTATAAATGCCTCGAATTAAATTTTTATTTTGATCAGTGTTCTTTTTGAGTTGATCAATATAATTTGGTGGATGGTGTTATTATAATAACCGTAGACCCTTTACTAGTTTTTTTTTTCAAGACTAATATAAAATTAAGAACTGGCGTTGGAAAACAATTTTAAACCATCTGATGTGAGAGCCAAAGAGCAAAAGTTTTTCTAGTGATTTGAAGGCCATAAAGTATGCTAAATATTTCTGATATAAACTAATATGTATTATCTGTTCTTAAATTAAAGATATGTGAATCGTCAGTTCACAAGCCCATACAATATGTATCTAATCACACCCATTGTGTATGAAAGTGGGATTGAGTTAATAAAAATATATTTATCAACATAAATGTTTTGCAATGATCGTTACTTCAAAGATTCAAGACTTGACCTGAGAGGAGGAATAATTATCTTATAGTTTCATGTCCTCCTTACAAAGGAACTGGTGTTTAGTAAATTCAGAAATGGTGAGTGGCTTTGCTTTTTGTAAATACATCCTATTCACATTCCTCCTCTCCTATGGTTCAAGTCTGCACTTCTCGCTTTAACTAACTGGTCACATATTTACAGCGGGTTGGAGTGACTACCTGACTGACCTTTCTGGCCGAAGCAATATCTTGCACTTATGCAGCTCCTCCGCTATTAACGTTGGCACCTGGATCACAGAGGCTTTTTCGTCCTTCCAACAAAGAACCTTCCTTCTCATTCAGGAGCCATTGAACTGGATTTTAAACCTGGCGTCCGCTTTTTACAACTTTATTACTGCAATCTTGGCTGCACCATTTCAAATAGCATTCAACTTGTGTGCCTGGCTTGCTGCTTGTTTGTCTGCATTTGTCTCAAGAGCTCAAGAACCTATCTTTCAGACTGCCGAAATGATGGTAATATATTTAATATCAATTTTATAACGTTTTCGAAATTATATGAAATTTACGGAATTTTGAGACTAAGACTTACTTTTATGACTATCATTCTATTTTCATTACTTTGACTTTTATAAAGACAATTATTTTTAAATCACTATTTTTCAACTCTACCCTCTCCAGCAAGCCTCTGTTGCACCTAAAATACAGGTTAACCAAGACCAAACCATAAGGACGAGCCAAGAAACAAAAACATTTGATGTCAACTCTGTTGATTTTGAAGAATTAGCTGCAAGAGTGTTAGCTTCAACTACATTTAAAAATCTTCAACAAAAACAGGCTATTATGTCTGATGTAATACTTATTCACAATAGATTTTGGCAATTTGACCATATTTTCCTGTTTTTTAGGATGTAAAAGCTCAAACGGCAGTTTTCCAGAAAATCTCCGGTGAAGTAAATCTTATAGACGAGAAATTGGCTGCACTTAGCATCAATCTAGGCACTACCACAGATGAGCAGGAAGAGAAATGGAAACTGCTTGAAGCCCTTAGAGAAAAAATTGACAACGTTGAGCTTGAGTTGAAAAATCAAGGCATTTTGATATCCGGAGTCCCTGACTGTTGCGAAAAATTGCAAGGTCAAATTAGTGGTCTGCAGGAGAAAGTGACAATTTTGTCACAAGTAGACAACAGTGAATTTAATGCAAATATTCTGGCCAGCATTCAAAGTCAGTCAGATTTAGCAGAAGAGCTGAAGGATAGAATGCGTCTGCTAGAACTCGATCTTAAGACAGCACAAGAGAGTAAGTACTTACAATCTGGGTTTTAAAAATATTTAACATAGAAACTTTAGAAATATTGGCCACCATTGATGAGAAAATGGAGTCGACAGCTAAAGAGCTCGCTGAGTTGAAGGAGCTGAAAACTTCTACGGCCGCTTTCCCCACATCTAATTTGGAATTCTCGGATGAAAAGCTGATTGCCTTAATAAGAGAGCAGATATCCCTCTTTGATGCTGACAAGACAAGCATGCCTGATTACGCATTGGAATCTTCAGGTAAAGTACAAAAATTTTTCCATTTTTTAAACTGCTGAAATTTTGTTACTTATAGGTGGAACAATTTTGACAACGCGCTGTACCGAAAGCTATGATGGCAGAAACGCTATCACGTATTACTTGGGAATGGATTGGTTGTACAAGAGAGCTTACCGGCCCAACAACCCACGGTCAATCATTCAAGTAATTTTTATTTTCGTGTAAATATTTTTATATAAATTTGTCGAATATTTTTAGCCAAGTGTCAACCCTGGAGATTGCTTTGCATTCAAAGGCGCCACAGGCATGATATTGATTGAGCTTTCCAAGAATATCCACTTGACCGCAGTAACTATGGAACACATTCCCAAGTCGATAGCAATCAGTGGCAATATAGACTCGGCCCCGAAAGACTTCTCCATCTGGGGCTTTAAAGAAGAGCAGGATCCCGAGCCGCTGCAACTTGGATCTTTCTCATATTTGGATAACGGTCAAGCTTTGCAAACATTTGATATTACTGTGAGCAATTTTTAAAAGTTTTATGATCCCGTGCAAATTTAATAATTGAACATTTTTGCAGGCCGAACATGACTCGTACCAAAAAATTGAGCTGCGAATAGAATCAAACCATGGGCACATGGACTACACTTGCATTTATCGCTTCAGAGTGCATGGTGTGCCAACCTAATTTCAGTGCAAAAACAGTTAGTTGTTGACAGAGGCGCACCAAAGAAAGAATGCCCAACGAGTACAATACAACCTATGTTGCAGAGCCTTTTTTAATTACATACGCACTTTACTCTAAAAACTGACTAACTGCTGTAAAAACCTCCGTCCTTGGCTGTGATTCTCAGTTGGTCTTCAAGCGACAAGTAGACTGACTGGCTTGTACCAATTTTCCCTAAGCTGAAGCAGCACATGATTTTAATTATTAAAAGGATTAACAGAAGTGACTTGTTGGTGAATTGACGTGCTATGTAAGTGCTGCAGAGACTTAGAGGTGCTACAGATAATTTTATGTATTCTACACAATCATTGAAATGTTTTTAAAAGCTTTTGTTTAACTCTTGAAACATGTTCCGAATTCATTTTTAGGCTTAATATCTACTTTGTGTACAAATTGTGCAACATATCATGATTTTTTTTTAACATTTACAAAATTTGATTTGTGAAATCTTATTTGATGTTTTCTTGTAGAGCAATCATGTTTATAACCAATGTAATTTTCTTGATTTCATGTTAACCATTTTGTTAATTAGCTATGTTCAAAGAAAATGTTCCTTCATGGCGAAAAATTTGTAATTCAATATATTATGTAAAAAAAAATTGGGAAAACCAACTGCATTTGGCAATCCTATTTTTAAAATTTATTTAACTAGTCATAAGTGTCATTGTGACAAGAATTTTGTAATTTGCTGCAATATAGAAATTGTTCAAATAAATAATTCCCACTAATCAAAGTAATAAAATTGCTATATTTATTTTAATGTGAGCTAAAAATTACATTGTTTTGAAATAGCAGTCATAGCACGACGTAAAGTTTATTAAATACAAAATTTTTGTGAAATTAAGATTTTAATCATCAGTCTTTGTCGAATAGGCAGAAAGTTTGTCAGGGTTTACTAAGAATGCTTGCCATAAGTCAATTGGTGGCTTCAGATGTTGGCAAAGTTTCAGTCGTTCCTTTAACAGATTGACAATGAAATAAACAATTAATATGATTGAATATGTACAATTGTTCATTTTGGAAATATAAATTAAAATCAACAAGGAAAATTATTCATTAAAGGAAATATTAAATTTCCCTTGAATTTTAAATTTAAAAAAATTGAACAACTACTTAAAATTTCTGATTTTATAAAACTTACTTTTGTCTTCCTGAATTCCAGAACACTACTCTGAAATTCAGATTTGAAATCTGTGTGCAACTTTTCCAGCTGGGAAACAGAGCTTTCAAGCATTGGAAACTCTGCAGCGTCAGCACTTTCAGTTTGGCTTAACAGCAAAGCTCTTGAATTTTATTATAAATTAGACGATGGAGTTAATTAAATAATTTAATATACCTCTTTCTCAGCAAAACAGTGTGTTCATTTAGTTGGTCAATTATTTCTGAACTTTTTACACAAAAATCTTCTAGCAAAGGGTCATCCTCGCATGTCTTTGTAGCTTTGGCCACCGGTGCAGATCTCATAATCACTATGCCCTCTATGTTTTTCTCTATATTCTCAACTTCAGTTTTGAAGTGCTTTCCAATGGTACCCAAAAAGTGGTTGGCTTCTTGTGTAATTTCAGATTCAACCTTCAAAAATAAATGCACTAACACTACTTAAAAGTAAAGATTTAGAGGTCTTTTATTACCAATATCATGTTACACAGAATCGAGTCAATGCCGATTTGCTTTTTCATGATTTGTTGCACAGACTCCAAGCAGTCCAAGTAATAGTGAAGTCTGTTTTGTTTTACTGCTAAATTGGCCAAGGAAATTACATTGGCCTTGTTGGCAGCAGCTTTGGCAGCAGATTCTTTCACTTCTCTTTCAACAGTTTTTACTGAAGTTGTCAAAGAAGGAAGACTAACGTAATGAATTTGAATTATCAGAAACCTTATTATGGTATGACTTATTCAGTACTCACTTTGTTTCTGCTTTTGAATTTTTGTGCTTAATAAAATTTATTGCTGCTTTCAGGGCAATATTCTTAGCATCAAGAATCTTCAGGCTTGCCAATGATCTCCCGTAACTGCATTAATTTAAAACAGGGTCAAATTTTCACCTTGAATAATGCTTCTGAATATATAAGAATATAAAATTATAAAACTTACTCAACTTGCAACTTCTCCAGGTCTCGGCAGTGCTGATCAAATTTTTTCTTGTCGGGGCCAATCAGTAGATGTAGGTATGGGTTGTCTGTTTTTGGACTGTCCTGCTGGAGTTTCTGCATTTCAGAAAAAAATTAATTGGTGTCAAAATAGGGCGATAAAAATGCCTTTTGAAACTGTTTAACGATGAGCAGCTTCAAATTGCTTTCAACGGTTTTTCTTGATTGGCATAGCTCGTCCAAGGGCATCTGACACAGAAGCTGTGGCTCTTTGGGGCACAAGGCGCCGCTCAAATCAAGACACTGTTGGTGAAGAGTTTGCAGGTTTTGACCTAGGCTTGAAACCGAATTTTTGCAATCAAGGTAGGCCTTGTCCATCTCATGCTCAGCTTTCTCAGAATGCAGTTTTGCGTCGTCCAGCTGCTGCTTCGCTTTCTTAGCGGTCTCTTGCAATCTCATGTGAATGTTCTGCATTTTTTGCAGCACATTTTCTTGAGCCTCAATTTGTCGGAAACTTCTGTGGCAGTCATCCATCACGACGGCAAATATTGAAGTTTGCATATAAAGATAAGACGTCTGAAAAAGTGAGGTGTAAAGAAAATAAAAAAATTTGACACATAAATTTAAGTTTGATTTCTAACCAAATTTTTAAAATAAAATTACAACATAAATCATTTAAAGAAGCTTCATTGTTTATTCTATCAAAAAATAATATTCTTTTTGATGGGTCATAATTATATACCGAGAAAAATCCCAAAAACCCTTCAGGAAAGTGTTTTGTTTATGTCTCACCTGTGAAATTTCCTCGTTTTCGCGGTTTGTTTCGGGACAGCCAACCAGAGAAGGCAGAGAGCCTAGCAAATCGCAAGAGAACGAGAGCTAGCGCTTCTAGCGGAACGAAGTAAAACTATCGCTTGAAATTTTAAAAGTATTGAGCGCCATTCCAAGCAGAAAGAAGCCCCGCTTTGAACTTGTTTTATTTTTATTGCATTTTCTAATGATTTGTTTTTTTCTTTTTTCTAATATTTAATGCAAAATTCATGAAATGACTTAAATTTTTAAAAATTTATGTTAACCCCCTGATGTTGCAGGGATATAAGAGCGATAGGTAAATGTTATTCAATATAGTCGCAAGTGTTTTGACCAAGGTTCTGTGTTCGTCGTGCAGATGTCTACCGAGGACATTTCGCATTTTAATCCCATATATAATTGGATCAAAAAGGCTGCGACCGCAGAATTGAATCAGAACGTACAAACCGTTCGCCGAGCAAACAGAAATAAAGGCAGCGCTATGGCTTAGTGTATCATTATTGTATTATTTTAACCTTGTGGTCGTGGTGCCTAATTGTAGTTTGCTTACATCCCAAGATCTTGTCTTCTACATTTTTATTTATTTTTCTTGCGATTTAATAAGTTATCGCATACGTAAAATTTCATCAACTTCTATAAATGAAATTAAAGATTTTATAAAATTATTTTTTGTGACAAAAAAAACTCAGAAAAATATTCTTATTTCATTGTGAACATATTAATTTTCAATTGATTAAATTACTATTTTTGTCCCCAACTTAATATTATTCAATGAATTTTCTACAAAAGAAAGTAAGTTACATTTTCAAATTAATTAAATTTGTTTATTTTGTTTGAAACCATAGAAACACTAACAAAATTTGATCCTTGTTTTAAGTTTAAAATTTTTATAAATCCTTTGCTGCAATTTCAACTCCAATTATATTTACATAGTTTATTTATTTATTAGTTCTCCATTCATGATACATTACATCGCAAAAAAAAGTACAAGGTTTGAAGAATATGATTTTTCTAATAAAATTGTTGTAATTGTTTGTATAGTTTAAAAACCAAAAATAGTGGCAAAAATAATATTTTCTTCGAAAATTAAAAATAGTAATGGCAATACGAAGAATTTTTTCTTCTTAATAACCAAAAAAATCCAAATTCAAATTTTATAGTTTTCAGGCACTTGATACTTATTTATTTATAGATTTTTCAAGTTGAAAATACTAGAGGAAAAGATCTTTCAGTACTGTAGATTTGTAAACTGGTTGCGTAATTTGTATTAAATTATTATTTTTTGAACTTTTTGAAGCAATATTTTTTACAAGGTTTTAATTTTGTTGTAGCGCGTACAGGCGGAAGTAGTGTCCGTAGTCGGTCAATCCAGAGATGTTTTGCAGTGCTCTAGTCATAATTATAAATTCTGTACAGATAAAAAAGGTGTATTAAAAGACTTAAAAGTACAGCAGGTTTTCTGCAATTAGTCTAATTAAAAAAGCGGCTCGCACAAAAACGAAGAGATGAAGACGCGAGGAGGAGGAGGAGGCGCGAGAGGGGACTTGCGTAACGAGCAAGAACGAAGGAAAGAAACTCATTTAATTTTTCTCTAATTCAACCCTTTGAGGCATTTCAATAGCTGGCACGGCAGCAAAATCAATTACATTTGGCTCGGCGCTGGTCTGCGCGACTCCCCTCTTCTAGTTGAATAAGTGCCGGGTGGACTCGTCCGCGGCGGCTGCAGACTCGCCCGGCCGTGCCGCGGTGGGGCGCATCGCACGGCGACAGGCCAGCCAGCGAGCCTATTCGGCTCGAGAGCAAGCTCCCGCCAGAATGACGTCATTCGTGTAGTGTAGTGCGTCAAGCAGTAATGTGCCGTGAAGAGTATAGAATAATATTGCAGCTGTAATACCTTCGATTAATTTATTGCTATGGTGTGCTAATTATTCGGCGGCAGTGCGACTCTCTTGCGACACGAAATAGTCTTCGTTTTCGCGTTCGCAGGCATCAAATTGGCCGCCCGATTCCGACAAATTCCACGCAAATCTTCGCGCCCAAGAGAAGAAGCTTGAGAATGGAATCACCATCAGGATCGTCCCAATGAAGACCGAAGGAGGCCAAGACGATGGTTAGAGAGACTCGCCACCTTTGGGTTGGGAATTTGCCGGATAATATCCGAGAAGATAGAATTAGGGAACACTTTAAAAGGTAAGTTCGGCTCACTTTTCATCCCTTTTTGCCCCTGATATATGAACATGTAGATAATTTTTGTCTAATGCGTCCTGCAGCCATTTTCATCCAGATTTAACTCGCGTAACATCCATTTTGGTCCCAGGTTAGATTTGGACTTTCTTAAATCCTAAGAGACGAATTTTGAAATATTATGCAGAATTTGAAATTGAAAATTTTGCACAAATTTTGATTGTGTTCTTCTTTGAAATTGCAGGCGGAAACGCAAAATTTTATTTGGCCTACGTGTTGGAAGGCACAAGTCGTTTTTACGAATGATTTCGCAGTTTGCTCGACCTTGTACCTAAAATTCGCGTTACAAAAACACGACTATTGTCCGGTTATTTTTAGCAAATCGCCTGTTCTGGATAAGGAGATACTTCCTATTTACATGAACCACCCAAAATTTATGAAAAATAATTAGATTTACATATGTTGAAGTGATACGATATCGTCACCTTTTTTCCTTATCAGCGTAGAGATAAGGACGAGTTGAAAGCTAACAAATAAATTTTTTACTGTCAAATTAGGTACATAAATCGGACAATCACTTTAATGCACGCTTTGAGCAAGGAATACGGAAAAGGATTGCCTCAGAGAGCAAAGCTGCTGGACAGAAAAGTGCAACCTGCCGCTGCAGAAAAGGCAATTTGCAGTCCGTTCACCTTTCTTTCTCTCGCACTCGGCTGTGCTAGTTGTTATTAATAATAATGCTGTCTCGTAATGATAATCAGCATCATAATCCAGTGGAAAGAAATAAAACCAACTTTATCTCCAGCCAGAGTCCAGTTTTGTGTCGCAACTCGTCGCATATATTTGCATTCTGGCTCTCGCAGACTACCCGGATTTTGAAAATGAATTGAACATAAATGTTTTTAAGGAAATCACAGAACTTTTCAAACAAAATTTTTGGCTGAAGTTAATCGAGATTTGGTAAAATAATATTTGATAAAAATGAGAAAAAGACTCATTTTTTTTTGTTCATGTCGAATTTTCCATTTCGAATTTATGCTATTTTTATTCATTTTTTATACAATTTATAAAATACAAAATAAGTGGCATAAATTAAATGTTTGTCGACTTTATTAACAAGTTGAGATTTCCATAAATATGTAAAAGATTTAGTAAAATGTATTCAATTTTTTGGATTTTTTTTTTTAATTTACTAAAATAATGAATCGAGCATAAAAATAGATGTCTTTCCGCCTGATAGGCTTAACGTGGGTAGTTTTAAAGTTCCTATCTACACTTCTTGAAACGCGGAATAATGTTCCCGCCCGAGAACAGGAAACGCAGAATTTGATTTGAAATTTATCAACAAGGGCACGGAATCGCTCTATGAATCGTCTCGCCATTGCGAGTGACACCAGAAGTTGATAAAGTTTAACGACCTTCATCAACAGCCGGTATTAAATTTTGCCCCACTTTGAATTAATTCAAACTGAATGAATTCTCTGGATTGCGTAACTTCCATTGACTCTTATCACTCGCGAAATTTAGCGTGACCCATCAGATCGAGGCCGTATTTTATGCTCACTGCATTATTTAATGTTGAAATAAAATTCATTTACTTTAATTTCAAAGTAGATGAAATGTCGTATTTACAATTTGATTTGGTCAACGGAAGCTCAATTGTTGCATATATTATTTTTATCAATGCTTTAGTCTAATTGTAATAATTATTAGAAATCTCTGTGGTTGATTACATAACTGGGATGTAATATTCAAATTTAATGATTTCAAAATTATTTGTAATTTTCCATCCAAATTCAAATTTGAACGTTACACATTTGTCTTCCTGTACTTCCTTATCCACTATTCTTAATTTTGGAAATTTATTCATGAATTTTTGAACTTAATGTTTTTCTCAGTCAAACCACGTGTGACTGACAGGCCCAAAGGTCGTGCCACTGTCAATAATAATTCACGGCAATTGACGGGCGTCGGCAGCAACACTGCTGCGGCTAATTGCGAATCGCCCGCTGCTATTTTCGCCGCCGGAATTCGGCCCGAGAGTAATTAATAATTCCGAGTGGCAACGCGGCGGCGGCGTCTCTCTCCAGAGAGAAAGCCTCGCGGCCGTCGTAAACTTTTATGGAATAAGAAAATACATACGCTCAAATGCCACAGCAGAAGAGTGTAATGTCGGATCGCGCGCGACGTTGCCACTCCGGCCGGGCCCGTCTGAATTATTAACATTACAATGCAATGGTACAAAAAAGAGAGCAAACACGTAACACAATTGTGGACCAGTGTCTGCCACTAGTGAAAATAAAAAGGGCCCCGTTGCATTATCGTGCAGATGGCCGCCTCCCCTCGCATGTGAATTTTCGGAAGGGATGGACTCGCTGCTGTTGGATTTAAATTATCCGTTCGGATGGGCGACATTATTTCGTCTCTCGTGCACGGCCGGTGGAAAATTCGGCCATTGTTTCCTGCCGAGGGGCGCGAAAGGGAGGCCGTTGTTTCAGTGCGTGTTGCAATTCTCGCACGGTCTGGCGGGGAACACATGGGGTGGCACCAAATCATGTAAAGGCAGAAATTAAGCGCGATTTATACGAAGCAAGAAAAAAAAGATAATATTTTTAATGAGAGAAAATTAAGTTTGAAATTTATTATAATGATGTACCCATTGGAAGTAAATTTGAGGCTTTCTTGATGCAAATGAAAAGAGGGTCCAAAATATAAAAATTAATAAAGACGTTGTAATGATCTGGGAGCTCAATTTATAGCTATTCACATAGCCGAGTCAAACAGTAAAGAATAATTAAGATTCCACAAAAGAGACTAAGAATTCTATGTTCATCAAATTAGACGCAAATATGAAATTTATTAACCTTGCCACAACGCCAAGGGCATTTTTACAAAGCAAAAATTGAATTGATTATACCTTCCTTCATTTCAAAGTTACTTTTATAAATTATAATTATTTTCATTTCGCATTTCTCATTTTAAATTTTAGAAAAATCCCTAGAATCAGATGAAGATTCATTTTGCAAGTTTTGTTTAGAAATTCTTTCAAATATAAAATTTTGTCTCAGAAATGGAAATTGTCTCACTTTGCAATTTCTCATGACTCCTTCCATTATTGTTCGCAATCGCAGCACACATCGGACTCAAGTGCAAAGTACAGCAGAGCTTTTTCTCTCCGCTCTCTGGTGACTGAAAAATAGTCATTTCGCGCAGATTTCCCAGCAGTGCCTGCACTCATTTTCTCGGAAAAGAAACGTCGCACGCAGCCTTAGCTTGAATGAAACGGGGCATCAGGTGGAAATAAAACGAGTTGCGACGCGTTTCAATCATGTTCTCGCAGCACCTTGTAGACTTCATTGTGCATTATTTTTATTTTATTTTCGCGGAGAAAAACGAGCAGACATTTTTTAAATCAGCTCTTTATACCATTCGGACGCCGACTGCGGCTGCCGCGGAGCCCCTGCCGGCACGACGTGTATATTTTTGCGTTTCGTCGTAGTAAACCTAAAACTGGTTATCAGGTGCATAATATCAGCCTGTTTTACCAGTTTGTCCACTCGTCGGCTCGCTCGCTCTCAGGATTTACTCATTTCGGAGGGTTTTCAAAATCCCTCCTCGTTAGCCAGACACGCTACCGCAAACCAAAGAGGCGGTTGACTCTTTCTTTCCCTGCTTTGACGTGTCATTCTTCGTCAATATCTCTTAAATCAATTTTCGCCACTATATTTTATAATTTACAATGGAAATTTAAAACAGAATAATTAATCTTCACGGGAAATTTCTTATAGATTTCATAAAATTTTTATCAAATGAAGAAAAAAAAATGATTTTGTTTTTTAAGATAATTTATTTTGATTATTTCTATCCTCTTTCCAAAAATTGAGATCGAGTGACGAGAATTTTTCATCATTGCAGCCACCACAGGGCGCGGGGTGGAGTTTTATTTGCATTTTTCAATTTAGCCAAGCCGTAAATCGTGCCAGATTTACGTGCATGAAGCTCCTCTTTTGCTTTTTCACGCGCTCAAATTATTTTCCTACGACGAGCAATATCATTATAGACGCACCGCAGTCACCATAAATTACGCAGGAAGTTTTAATGTGGAAAATTTCCATACTCTGGCGAAAAGTTGAGGTCCTCGACCGCGTCGCGCCGAGTAATGAAAAAGGAGCTCGGCCATAAATTCTACAAAAATTCCTAAAGAAGAATTACGTTCGCAGCCTTCTGAATATAGAATCTTGTTGCCGAAGGTGAGATAATTCTAATAAAGGGGGTCGCTGGCTTGGCAATCACAATAACGATCGCAGGCAACGAAGGTCCCCTAGCTACCTAGCTGCTCCCATTTTTTCCTTGGTAATTTATTCCTCGGCGGGCGCAGTGCTGAGAGAGGCGTAGTTTCTCGCTGCACACAAGAAGATCCTCGTTCTGGAAGCCCTGCCTCGGCAGCAGAGTATTGTGGGTTTTCTTTCTTTCTTCTTTCTCCTCACTGGGTATATAATATGGAGCAAGCGACCGACGTTGCCACGACTACTGCAGCGATCGCGTTTCTGCCGATGCAGAGAGAAAGATGAAGCTCGGTTCGTTTCTTCACACCGCGCGATGCCTCACCCGGAAATGCCCCAACCCGATACCTGCTGCTCTCATGCGAAATTACGCGGTGGTATCGCAAACCGATCTCGTAGCCAGATTTTTTACTTTGCCAGCCAGACAACAACGAAAAACAAACCTGTTTGCTTTGAATTGGGCCAAAAGTACGGGTTCTCACCCTGTCTGACGTCTGCAACTTTTTCGTGCCTAAATTAGAGTTTGGGGAAGAAAGAAACTGGAAACTCGACTCATGAAATATGCAAGAAATTGCTAAAAAATCCTTTCTAAAATTATCGTAAAATTTTAAAAAATTGTTGAAAATTATAATTTGGACTATATTTACGGAATTTTGTATTTTTGTTTTGGATTGAAATTGTGCTTTTTAGTCACAAAAAGCTGAAAATATCCCTTAAACTTGAACCACTTTGTCAGACTTCATGTTATCTTGTGAAACTAATTTATCTCCTCTGTTCGGAATGCAAAAAGTCCAATTTTTCATTCAGTCTGAAGCCGTCCCTTTTCTCCCCGAACTCATTTCGCTGCTGCCTTCTTAATTTTTTACTCCCAAACTTTGTGCAGTATGATTTATCACCGCTCTACCTGTCTCCGAAAAGTTTTAACGATCTGGCTTCTTTTGTGCCCGGCCTAGGGGAATTTATTATCATTTTTCTCGTCAACCAGGCCCGACCAGGTGTACGCACAAATTTCTCCTATTGTGACAGCAGCGACGCTTAATGTACTTGGAGAAAGAAGACGGAGTCTTCAAGAGTTTTAACAATAGGTTAATTTTGTGCGCGCAACTCATTTTAAAGCGCAGCCAACTTTCTACTAAAACGGGCCGATTTCCTCCTCAAGTCGTTCGTTCACTCTTGTAGTTTAGATGCCACGCCGAGATTATTTGCATAGGAATTCACAACAATGCGTGTGGATTCGTCCTCTATATCCCTCTAATACGCTATTGTATTTTCTTTACGATGGATCAAATGGCAGAAGAGTCTAGAGTCTGGGCGACGCCCTGAAAACCGAACATGAGGGGGATTGACGGTCGCAGCGAAAAAGCGAATCGTGCATGGTTCTCATATTAATTATGCGCAGTTCCGTCTGAAGCGACCAAGTGGTTAGGTAAAAAAAGGTGGGAATGCACACCTTAGGATCAAAATATAAGACAAGCAGCTTTGGATTGTAACGAAGAGACGTTAAAAACCTATAAAAAAAATGTTTGTGCCTAGGGCATTTCAAATATTTTCAGTTTGACTTAAACAGTATTTTATATAACATTAATATTAAATATATTATCAAAAATGTGTAGCTAAATTTCAAATACAAAGCCCCTTACGCTTTTTATTGTCTGTTTGGTGGTGAAGTGAAAACCTCTTCGTCGTTAGCAAAAGCGAAACGTGCATAAAATTCGTTCCCAATGCAAAATTTTGTAGAAAACGCTGACTGACTCGTTTGGCCGGGCTGATCAATAAAATTCTCTCCCGCATCAGCAGCCGACGAGCGGGATCTGTCCGGACGCGTTCCGTGTGTTTCAAATCTCTGCAATCCTGTTATTTGCCGCTGCCGAGTCTGAAATTCAGCAGAGCATTAATAACGGAATAATTCGGCTGTAATGGTATTAGCCGCTCAAAAGTGAAGAGCGTGCAGAAAATTCTGCGCACAACTGCAGAATTCGGTGCCAAAGGAGATTAAAGGGAAAAAAATACATACGCCGGCTCTGGCAATTAAAGAGGGAAAATTTGATTAGGGACTACAGAGGGAGGAGCACTGTCTGACTGCGGAAGTCGACGACGCACAAACGAAATTAAGATAAATCATGCTGAAGTAAAGAGCCGCCGCTCGGGTTTTTCTGCAAACTCAAGTTTTTGTAATTGGAAAAGCTACGATTTAAAATTTCTGTCAGCGTGGAAATGAAATATAATAAGCGTAATAAGCTATTTGAAAAGGATGATATCAAAAAGTGTCTAAATTTTAATAAAAGTAGACAATGAGCTGATTCAATCTTTTGAAAATTATAATGAAATGTGTTGATCTAATTGGCACTTCGTTTAATAATTGACCCGCCCAATTTTGATTTCTATCTGCATAATTTCCTTCCATTAATTTCCCAGCTTTAATGACGGAGGTTAATTTATGAAATAATAATTTGTTCTAGATACAACCATGACAACCTAATTGCCCTATTCTATCTCATTGAATTCATACCAGACCCGCTTGACTACAAATATATGCAGATTTTTCTTCGTGCAGGGATGTGATTTGAATATTGCGTTATTATCTTTGGCTGGCGTATGCATTCATGTCTGGTGAAAATATGCGGCGCAGAATAATCTCCAGTCGTGTCACCGCCGACTTGTTCGTACTCGCATGCAATCGTTTCGTGCAGTTATTGTTATTGAGAGGGCAATTTGCATGGCGGCGAAATTATCGTAATTTGGAATTATCCCTTTGGCTGGCGCAAATAATAAATAAAATATAGCGTACACGACGGTGAAACAAGAGGGGGAGGCAATAAATAATGATTGCGCTGCCAGTGCGTTCTTCTTATTTTATCATCCTCCTTGACAGACAGACCCATAAAGCGACTGCAATTGATGCTTTTACGACTTCTGGAACGTGGAGCTCCCCGAAAAAATGTGGGTTTCTCATCCCGCACACGCCGGAGTGACCTTTAAAGGTGGCCCATCAATTTCAATTATCGCCCTCAAAACTATTTCATTTCTTGATTTTTTTTTTCAATTGCCTAAATATTGCCTAAAAGAATAGATACTTGTTTAAAATCAAAATAAAAGTCAGTGATATAATTTTCTCAACCGTTCATTCTCTATGTAAAAATGTACTGATTTATGTTGTAAAGTAATCCACTTAATTTAATAAAAAAAATTACTTATAGAAAATTTAATTTTACTGAATTCCGTTTCTGGAATGTGAAGTTTCAACCAAATTACATTTTATTTTCAAAAGAAGTGCCAGGCCGTACTGATCGCGCTATCTGCAGCACCCCTTTACCATCCGCGGCAGCAGCAAATCACGAATCGGCGTGCAGATTCACCCGTGGACGCCGGCGCACCTTTCATTGTCTGCACCATCGCCACGCGAACGGGCACATGCATAGCAACAACAAAACGAAAGTGCGAAATTAAAAATTCCCTTCCACGGGGCGTGCTTTTTTGTCTTTCACCTCGAGCAGCAGCCGAGCACTTTCATTACCCAGCAGGCAGGTTGTTTTCATACCCCCGCATCTTTACTTTTTGTCCCGAGGTGGGCACGAGTGGGTGGGTCGGACGGTGCTTCGTTTGCATGTTGGCGAGGAATTCGGTCTTTATTTTTCGCCGCCGCGGCGGCCGATCGATAATTCATCATGCCTGAGAGCCCTCTCCGCTCGGATGTTGATGATGAGGCTGCAATGTTTGTATCGGCGTCACGTGACGTGCGTTACGTCACGCGGTTTTTGTTATTTTTTTTATTCCCGGAAAAGTGGTGCTCTCCAAAGGGGGCGTCTCGTGCCGCCCTTCGCAGGACCTTGCGCTCGGCCGCCCGCCATCGATCCGCACCCGGCGAAAACTCTGGCAGAGCGCGTGCCGCCGCCGACCGTAATATACAACAGACACACACACACGCCGAAACTCCCACTCGGGATGAGATTAAGTACCGTCGGACACTATAAAACCAGGCTCCGTTTTTACTGTACTTTGCACTATACCGTGTGAGATAAGGTCGGTCCGGTCCTGTTTCTTCAGATTAGATCGAGAAACGCGAAAACGCCATTTCCCAACTTTAGGTCTATCTATCTTTTGTTCCATGAAAAACGAAGAAGCTTCTTTTTTAGCAACGTTGAAAAATTAGTCCAAGTGCAATTTGTGTTCTTTGCTAAAAATTTTAAGTTAAAAAAGCAGTAGTAAAACTTCAAAGGCAAAGACGCAGTAAATAAAAGAGGATTAAATTGGAAAAAATTTACTGTTAGTAAAAAACGGGTGTTCCTTTACATGCAATTCTTGTTTATTTGGAGTTGAACAAATTTCCAGCTGAGATAATTTGGAAACTCCATTATTGCCACTAACTCGAAACTCATTTTGTCACACGAAAAGTTCCTTTGGTATATTTTTTTCCCTGATAAATTTTGAGCCAGCGGCGCAAGCAGCAAACTTCTTAATGAGTTTCTAAAAAGTTTCATCTTTCCCCGAGCGGTCTGGACTTGCTGGTGGGACTTTGTCGTGTTTTAATTAGGCCAAAAATGGCGCCTTCTAATTATTCGCGGCTCGTTATTTCCTGCGAAATTGGGAAAACCGCCCCCGTAATAACAAGCAAGGGTTCCCTTCCCTTTTTCTCTTTGCGCGCACTCGCGCTCGGCGACGCCACTCGAAGCAACGACTCTGGCTGGTTTCCAATTCGCCATTACGTTATTCGTTTACGCATTACGTTGTTCGTTTTGCCAAGGAAATCGTATAAGCCGTTTCCAATTCACCAAAACGATACACGTAAACGGAATCCGAGTACAGCAAAACGTATAAGCGGTTTCCGATTCGCCAAAACGTACTCCGTAAACGTATTACGAGTGCCGACAGTGGTTTCCAATTCGCCAAAACGGACTCCGTAAACGTATTACGAGTGCCGACAGTGGTTTCCAATTCTCCAAAACGTAGTTCGTTTACGTGCAACTCATTACGAGCACCAAACGTGCTTCATACGTGATACGTACGTCGTTTTAATTAAAGTGCAATTCTGAATCATTATAATTGGTGCTTGTAATGAATTCTTAATTATCTCATCCATTTGAGTATTAAGTCGTTCAATTAGAGTTAATTTTCCCCCAATTAAGTTAATTCGGTTATGGGGGTGAGCAGGGGTGAGTTGAAGGAAATTAGTTTTATGTCAAGTGCGTAACATGATTATAGGCTAAAATTTTGTGAGGAAATCAATGGTGTATATGATTTTAATGAAAAATGTTAATTTCAACCCTTAATTAGCAATTAACTCAAATACAAACAAATTGAAGTGCAATACATGATTTTAGGGTAAAATTTGAAGCCCAAGCGATTGCCAGCATAAATTTTGCGCTATCAATTTAATTTCATCCCCTAAATTGAAATATAATGATGTTCACACAAATTTTAGAGCGAGACATGTTTAAATGGTAAAATTTGACGCCAGATCGTTTGCCAGAAGTTATTTTGCTATAAAAAATTAATTTCAACCCCTAATTTGAAATTACGTGAAATTAACAACAATTTCAGAGCGAGATATGTTTAAGTGGTAAATTTTGACGCCAGATCGTTTGCCAGAAGTGATTTTGCTCTAAAAATTTAATTTCAACCCCTAATTTGAAATTACGTGAAATTAACCACAATTTCAGAGCGAGATATGTTTAAGTGGTAAAATTTGACGCCATATTGTTTGCGAGAAGTGATTTTGCTCTAATAATTTAATTTCAACCCCTAATTTGAAATTACGTGAATTTAACAATAATTTAAGAGCGAGACTTGTTGATATGAGTAGAATTTAGCGAATTTAGAGCCACATTGATTGCCACACTTAACTAAAAAAATTCAAACATTAGTTAATAAATAAGAAATCAGGTGTTGAAATTAAAATTAAGCAAATTAAGTGCAAAATAACATTTGAAAATCGATCTAGCATTAAAATTACATTCATAAAACAACTATCGCTCTTAAATTGTTGTTAATTCCATAAAATTACGAATTAGGGGTTGAAAATGTATTAAGTAAGTAGAATTTTCCAAATTTTCCCTGGCAATCGGCCTGGCCTGGAAATCTACCAAGAAAAAATGTCTCGCTCTTAAATTGTTGTTAAATTCACGTAATTTCAAATTAGGGGTTGAAATTAAATTATTAGAGCAAAATCACTTCTCGCAAACAATATGGCGTCAAATTTTACCACTTAAACATATCTCGCTCTGAAATTGTGGTTAATTTCACGTAATTTCAAATTAGGGGTTGAAAATAAATTTTTAGAGCAAAATCACTTCTGGCAAACGATCTGGCGTCAAATTTTACCATTTAAACATGTCTCGCTCTAAAATTTGTGTGAACATCATTATATTTCAATTTAGGGGATGAAATTAAATTGATAGCGCAAAATTTATGCTGGCAATCGCTTGGGCTTCAAATTTTACCCTAAAATCATGTATTGCACTTCAATTTGTTTGTATTTGAGTTAATTGCTAATTAAGGGTTGAAATTAACATTTTTCATTAAAATCATATACACCATTGATTTCCTCACAAAATTTTAGCCTATAATCATGTTACGCACTTGACATAAAACTAATTTCCTTCAACTCACCCCTGCTCACCCCCATAACCGAATTAACTTAATTGGGGGAAAATTAACTCTAATTGAACGACTTAATACTCAAATGGATGAGATAATTAAGAATTCATTACAAGCACCAATTATAATGATTCAGAATTGCACTTTAATTAAAACGACGTACGTATCACGTATGAAGCACGTTTGGTGCTCGTAATGAGTTGCACGTAAACGAACTACGTTTTGGAGAATTGGAAACCACTGTCGGCACTCGTAATACGTTTACGGAGTCCGTTTTGGCGAATTGGAAACCACTGTCGGCACTCGTAATACGTTTACGGAGTACGTTTTGGCGAATCGGAAACCGCTTATACGTTTTGCTGTACTCGGATTCCGTTTACGTGTATCGTTTTGGTGAATTGGAAACGGCTTATACGATTTCCTTGGCAAAACGAACAACGTAATGCGTAAACGAATAACGTAATGGCGAATTGGAAACCAGCCTCTGCAGTTCTCTCGTGCATGTGAGTCTTATTAAGGCGAGAAAGGCTTTAATTAGATTCTTCTCTGACGGAGGGAAGAGTTATAGAACAATGCCTTCGGAATTAATAAGCACCACCGCCGTACCAGCACAGGCAGGCCTTCTCGAGTATCATCGTGCGCCGACGAGGGCCGCGGCGTGGAACAAACGCTGCATCTCGCGTTGAACCAACCGACAAGGGCTCTGATAATTAGACAGAGTGAATGCGAATTAAGTTCAACCACGAAAATAACGTTGAGAAATTGGAACGTGGTTTTCATTAGAAAATTCCAACAAAGGTAAAAGACAAGAAGAATTTGTATATTCATTTAAAAAAATGCCTCTGCTTTAAAAATGTTCACTAGAAATTGTAAACTGGATGTAAGATCTTGAAAAAAAACTCTTAAATTTGGTCTAATTCCAATATTAATTTGAGTGTATGTTGAGCAATTACAGTTTAATCATTTCCCTATATTAAAAATTATATAATGTAAGTAGAATTCGATTTCTGGCTAAAAATTGAAAATTATTACATTAACGAACACCTTTGCTCCATAACTATAATCTTATCTAAAAAATCCAATAAATCGATTCAGCTTCTCTTGCTCACACTGAAGACCTGCTGCGTTGGCGGATTTCATTTTGCACGGGCGGCGCCATTTTTCAGCAAGAAAATGAGTTTCGGATAATATTGGAATCAAATAACTCGGACGGGGCAAATCGCTTTAGTAGGAGATGCGATTTATCCCGGCCCGTCTGCACTGCACACAGTGTACGTACTTAGGCGCAGCGCTGTACAGCTCCTCTCTTTTTATTGTTATGCCCTGCCAGCCGCTCAGCCAGCACTTCTGCTGCCGTGCTATTATTTTTAATACCAGGTATTATTATTGTTATGGTGGCCTGAAACTTTGCAACACTGTCCGTCTCTCGAATGGCTCTCTCGGCTGCTGCTGGATCGTCAATCGATTTGCGGTAGCAGCTCGGCCGGCGAATCGCCGAGGCAAAAAGTTTGTTTCTGCAACAATAACTGCCGAGTGGCAAAAAGCGTAGCTTTTTTTCTGCGACCGGCACTAAAAACTGTTTCGCTGCACGTTCAAATTGAAAAGAGATCGGCCAGCAGTCAGGGTGAATGGCGGTGCAAGTATTTATATTAAAGTATACTTTAGGTGGCAATGATAACTGGCCTTTTGCAGCAGCCCTGACGTGGCTGCTCACACGCAGACTCTCTCAGGGCCAATTCGCTAAAAAAAGAATAAAATGCAAAGGTATGAGGAGCAAAAAATAAAAATAAAAATTCAGAAAGTTGAGATTTTTAAGAAAAAGTATAAAAATCTTATCAAAATTAAGTAATTACAATTTAATGTAACTATCTATCTCTCCCAAAGGAATTAATTTTGTTTTGAAAACCTTGAGTTTAAACGCAAGCCATTATATGAGCATAACCAGCCAAGGTGGAAAACGTAATTCACATTTATAATTAATTAGCAAAACGCGACAATATTACTTCCTGTGGGACGACCATAGGTCAAGTTTTTAATTTATTACCGGACAATGTCGCTCTGCACAACTGCCACGCGTTTTTTTATTTTTTATTATTGTTTGAGCCTTATCTCGCATCACCAGTTTCCCATTTTCCGGGGTTTCGCTCAACCAGCCAAACCTAGAGGCTCAAAATTTTAATGGCTTTTTGTAGCCTCTAAGAAGAAAATGGTCCATCTCGCTCGCGTAGGCCGTTGTAAAACGAGATGATGCCCGTCGGGGGGCAACCTTTCCTTGGCCGTTTGGCCTCCTCCGTGACACTGAGGAGCGGCTCCTCGGAATGAGAGCGAGAGGGTCTGGTTTGCTCCCGAGTAATATCCGGATGGATAAAAGTGAGGCGCCGCAGAGACCAGCAGGGAGAAAGATAGCGTAGTAATAGTGTAGCTGCCGCTGGATCGATTGATTTCTGGGCGCCCCACCCCCGGGGTGCGGGTGGTTGGTGTGTACATGTACTCAGTCCGTGTTCGCCACCGCACACCCCTTTCCCTCTGGCGCCAGCCCGGTATATTATACAATGTAATGCGCAGCAGCAAAAGTTTCCATTTATTTCTTGCTCGCACTTTTTGTCCCCTGCGTGTTATTGTCACCAGGGTTATTATTCTAATCTGAGAGAGGGAAGAGAAAGAGGTGGGCGCGGTGGGCCACCCTTTGTCCGAAAGAAACATTTCCAAATTCATTTGGAAAACGTCCAAAATAAGCTCAACCTAATAGTGGCACTTTGTCCATTTTTGTTCGAAACCTTTAAAGAGGTTATGTTTATTATTTTATATGAGACAACGATTGTTGATTCGCTCTTGCTCTTTGAGCAGACTTGTCGCTGCGCTCACCGAATTTTTAAATTTCTCCAGTTTCTCCACTCTGCTCTTAAAATTATAATTTACTTGGATTCAAGTACGATACTTGAATCCAAACTTAAATTGTCCTCATTGTGCCTATTAAAAAAATGCACAATTTTCATTTAAATTAAAAACTACCTCAATTAGGCGTGTAATTATTATTTAGAAAACTTTGAAAAAAAATTCTTGAAAAAATTCTGAAAGTGAATCTCGGGCCAGTTCTGGTGATCCTGGTACCATCCATCCCTTAATCGCGTCGCTCCTGTATAATACACCCATGTTTTTGCACGCGGGTGGAATTGTTTTTCTCTCTTCCTTTCTCTCCAATATGACTCATAGCCAGCCCTGTTATCTGCAGACGTTGGCTGGAAAATAAATTGGCGATGTCAATGCGATGCCTCTCTCTTGCTCGCTCACAATTGACTTGGAGATGAAGACTCACTCGCCAAAATAAAATCGTGCGCCCAGCGCGCTTGATTAGTTTGGCCCACCCCTGCTGTCGACGCCTTTATTTGCTCCTTTTGTTTTCGTTGCTGGGCCACCTCCAGCAAGCAAAAAAAAAAAAAAATGAAAAAAAAATGGAAACCTATTTTTGCTAGAAGCATTTTGTAGATTAATACCTAAATTGCAATTTTTTATTTACTTTTGTTTAAATATAGTGATCAGAATGAGTATTATTTTAAAAATTACAGCAATTCACGATAAATCAGCAAGTAATTTTATATTTTTTATAATCCATGTGTGCCAGAAAATATTAAATATTCGTACATACGTTTTAAAGATATAAAAATAGCCCAGAATTAGCTGTAAAATTCTAAATGAAACCCAGTCATTGACACTGATTACAAAATCTCCTAGCCGTCCCATTAACACTTTTCAACACGTCGCAAGCAAACTCGCACCAAGGTTCAAATAATCGTAAAAAGAGTGTTGCTCATGAATCATAACCTAAGCGGTGCTCGTACGTTTACAGTTACGTGATTTCTCTAATTAGCCAATAAAACTAAAATTAGCCGGGTGTACTCGGAAATCCAAAATTTGTATCACGCTAATTCCAATGCAAATTTATCAATCCAAGTTTTGCAGTTTTGTGTGTAAACAACCCATCCTTTAAATTCACCTCAATTTTGTCTTATCTCGCGTGAATCTGGAAACTTCTAAATTTCGCAAAGTGCGTCTAATTTTTCGCTGACGAATATTACCTGGCTGCATCGCAATTAAAAAAGAACTCGCAGCCTCTGTCTCTCTCGTATGCTTTTTGCCTAAAGACGTAATCATTCCCCCTCTACCGAAACTTCACCTGCCGTATTTCATGATGGCCGCCGCCGCCGCGAGTGGGGCTCGGGATTTCTCGCCGCGGCTGCTTTTTATCCTCGGCTTGAGAATTCTCACCGAAATGCACACCGCGAAACCATCAAATGGAAAGAACACTTCCTCTGGCTTCAGCTGGCCGTAAATTCCGAGAAAACTGCGCCGATATTATGACACATGCGAGCAAGCCAGGGCCCCGAATCCTCGGGAAAAAAATCGCTGACAAACGAACATAGTGAATTATGAAACGCTGACGGATGCTCAGCTGGCTGAATGAGACGAGAAAGACCTTCTGATAATTAACCGTGGTTTTAAAAAAGCCCAATGCCAGAGCTTGTGATTAATTTTTAGAGATTTAACCTTGGATTTTCAGATTTGATTAATTTTTTTTTCTAATTGTTCTTCCTTTTCTATTCTCATGATGATCATCTACTTGAGATTTGGAAAAATGGATATTTAAAAATTTGTCAAAATTGTTTCCTTGTTAAAGAAAATTTAAATTTATTTTTAGCCTTAAAACTCGTGGCTTAATAGAAGCAATAACAATAGTCTCTGAATTACTTTCACTGTACGATTAGTTGTTGAGAAATTCAAGGAAGAAGCCTCCCTGTGCAATTCAATAATTATTATTGTTAATTATGAAACGAAGCCTCAAATTAAATTTTTTTTCGCGCTTCCAAAGATTTTACTTTTTAAACGAAAGGATTTTCCGAAATATATTAAAATATGCATCATTCGTATTGAAAGCCCGAAAATATTTATTCGACGAAAGGTGGCGAATTTTATTCGGACGATGGAAAGCACGCCGAGGAATATCGACGTTTTCCGAGTACTGCGTAGAAACCGAGGATAAGCTGGCGTTGCTCCTGGTGGAAAGCTTTTTAGGCTGCGAGCTGATCGAGCGTTCGCGCCAGGAGGTTGCCTTGTAGTTGGCCTCTGCTTGAGCTCTCCTCTCTTTGGATTCCCTGCCTGCCCCTAGCTGGCTGCTGCTGCTGCTGCCGTACGTATTATGTGAGCCAGCAGCAGCAGAGCATTGGAAAGCAACTTTTTTGTGTGCTCAAGTCCCTTTATATTTATCATGGCAGTGTGTTGGCGCGGGGTTGCAACGTCGCCTCCCAAAGAAGTGCACACAACACACCGAGGGCCATTCAAATGATGCAGCAGCAGGGGTGTGCGAGCGAGCAGCGAGAAAAACCAGAAAATGCCAGCCGGCCAGCCGAACTACCAGGCGCTACATAAACTCAAAATCGATATTTTGCAGAGCTCTGACACTAAGTTGGCGGCTCAAATTGCGTCGCCGCTTTTTCAACTTTTCCCAGAGCTTCCCGGCCGTAATTGAATTTCGCCGGCGCCGAATGTGTTTGGATTAAATAATTTTTTATTCAATTACCCGCTCGGTTGTTGATTTTGAATTTTTTTGCCGCTACTATTTTCAACCAACACTCGCCTCCAATTAAAACTTTTTACCATTGACGGGTATATTTGCCCATTGATTGACAAAATTCAGGTTTACAATGGTGAAATTCCTGCAAGCCAAGGCACCTGTTGGTCGAAGGTGTTTGGAAATAAAATAATATTGATTGAGGATTCGAGGATGGGTAGCTTTATAGCACTTATTTATTTATACCTGGCGCAGGCAACGAACGCTTGCTCATACCCTGAATGCTCTGCTGGCGAAACAACCTTGGATACAGGTGTTGGTATTATATTCACCTGAGGGCTTAGAAATTATTATGGTGGAGAATAAAGAAAAAAATACACGCACTGCGTTTTACCTTCAGAGGAGGGAAATACCCCCGTTTGAAAAGACGCGAACAACAAAGTGTCCCAACCGCCGTCAGGCAACCCCACCTGAAAAATAGGTGTGAGAAAATCCTTGTTTGGTAACGGTCAGGGGCTTTTCCTGAGGTTTAAGGAATCTTTTCACTTTTTCTCCAAAGCAAGAGACAAACATGTAAAAATACAAACGCTTCAAAGCAAGGCTGTTGTTATGGAAAAAAATTGTTTATTTTATTATTTAAAATTAATTTCTCATGAATAAACTTCCCAGGTTGTAAAGCCAAAAATTTTAAGCGGCTAAATTGTAAGCAAACCGCTAAAGCTTTGATTATTTGAAATGCACCGAATCTACTTCGACCTTTGCCAAATCGCTGCAAACAAACCATTTGGCAGCCAAGGAAGGTGAAGTGCATTAAATTGTGTCTCCTGGAGATTTTCGCCTTGAAATTAATAGTTCGGCAACTCGTTAAGCGTGGTTAGTCGCGCGCCGCTTTTCCGCCTTTCTCTGCACCAAACCCACGTTCAACACAGATTTAAAGGTTTCAATCTTTTTCATATCACACATTCAAGTCCGTTTCGACTCGCACAACCTTGACTGAATCGTGACAGCTAACTACAGTGTATAATTATTGTTGCTCCGCGCAGCAGTGACGCAACAGCAGCAATCTGAAAAAATCATCTTGCTATGGTTGCCGTCGTGTGTCATTGAATTATCCTCTTTTTTTATATATACAATTGAAATCCTCGAACACACGAAGTTGATAAATTATATTTTCCAGACCTATCGCAATTCTGTAACTCGGCGAACTAAATTTATTAATAAATTAGTAATTAAAACTGAAAATTTAAATTTGTGACAGCTCAAAATTAAAACTAGAATCTCATCTAAGATATTATCTTCATGTTTAAATTTCATTATAAATCAATTTGAGTTTTTAGTATTTTTTTTCCTCGAGTTTTCAACCATTTTAATTGTACGCTGCTTAATTTACAATTAGTACGGTACAGAGTGCTGTATAATAAATTACACCAGAACCATATTAGTTTTTTCTCTCTCGGCGGCGTTACTCGAGCCATTGTGCTTATCTAGAGTGTGGATTTCTCGCGCCAGGTTGCTGCTGCTTGTGTGTGTCCTCCTTTGCCTGCCGAGCACTCGTAAATATATAAATATAGCCCGTTCAGCAGCATATACATGTAGTCGTGCGATGACCCCGTTTAATAACACTTCGACATCGGCCGACGCGCGCACTCGCGCACCACCACCACTATTTCTCTTTCCACAATTGAAAACGGGTATTTTGTAATAATATTCTTTGTACTTAGCTCTCGCAACGCACTCCGCCCCGAGCCAAGCTATAAGTAGGCACCACTTTATGCCCCACAAAATTTTCGAGACGAAGATTAAGCCAAAACTCGCCACTCCAACTTTTTGCCCTGCATCGCCAAAGATTGGCCTTAAAAAGTTAAAACGAGCTCTGCCAAGAAGTGCATATACAGTCCAACCACTCGACCTTTTTACCAAAGAGTAAAATGTTCTTGATTTCTAAAATAAACGGTCTAGTTTTTTTCTACCTGGTGCAGTTTTTTCTTGCTTCTGGTGTATACATTCAATTGGTTCGATTTGCGTTTTGAGCCACTTTACTGAATAGAGACTCTAAAATTTCTTCATCCTTGACCAATAAAATTATATACATTTCCGACACATATGAAATGCTCCAGGCCACAAGAGAGGACACATAAACATTAACGACCGTCATTTCGCAGATTTGATGATCTGATTTTTGAGTGGTTTCTCGTTGAATCGAAGATTTCCACATCTGTTGTGATTTTTAATGACCCTCTTGATAGTGGGTTTTTAAATCTTAATGGAACGAGAAGGAAAATCATGAGAGTTCTGAATTTGATTAGCGTGTTGGCTCATAATATTCCATTTTTTTTTATAGAGTTTTTCCTTGAAGCGTGATGCATACGTGGAAAAGAATTAACGTGCTGCCGAAGGACATGCAGAATCATAAATAATGGATTACTGCATAAAAAATATAATCCACGGCGCTGAACGGTTCATTTATCATCGTGCATCATTATTTTAATCATTGCGAAGGAGGTTCTTCTGCTCGTTCTTCATTATCTCGTTCGTAAATGTACCTGCCCGGCCACATCTCATCACGCGCATATCATTAAATAGCACACTCGTATACATAGAAATTGTATGAGCTGTTTGCGGTGAGGGAAGAAAAAAAATGAAAAAAATAAGTACTGGAATCGAAGCTGCTGTGTGCGATTTGTTTCGTTTTACAACATACACATGAAGCGAGCGCCCATTGTACGTACAAATAAATAATCTCTCACACAAAACTACTTTTCTATCAGCGGGAGGAGAAGGAGGATTATTTTTTATATTGTGCTGTATGTAATGTACTACTCCTGCAGCGCGGCAGCTCCCGTTATAATGTGTCCGCACTCGAGACGCTTTTTGTAAAAAAAAAGAGTCGCACGAAGGAAGCCTTATTGCAAAAAGAACAGTTTTGTTTGCGTCCACTCACAGCTCCATTTAGAGGAAGATATGACGAGCAACGCAGGAAAATAATCTAGCTTGTTACGAGAGGAAAAAGGCACAAAAGAAAATTTTCCATTATCTTTCAGAAAATAGAAAAAAGCGGAATTTATTTATTTATTTATTTTAGAGTCAAATTTTCTTTGCTATTCTTTATTCATTTCTTCTGCAATCTTCAAGCATTCACGATTAGATTTGCATGCTGATGAGCAGGAAGACTTCAATAAATTGCGCCGCTCGTCTCATTTCCTTCCATTCTTCTGTCCACCGTGCGCTTTTTAATTAAACAGTTTGATGATTTACTCTGCAGAATGCATTAAATACAATCTCCGCTTTCTTTCTGAATTTGAAACGCCCAGTGAGAGGTTCTTAAATTAAACTAATTTAAGACTTGAAATTAAATAAGAAACTGAAAGGATACACTTCGGTTAAAAATTGGATTGAGTTGATTACATTTCAACTTTTTCCAATCTCCTCTTTTTTATATGATTTTCTGCATTACATTAATTTATAATTCGAGTTTCAAAATTTCAGCTTTGCGATTTTTTTACTGACTTACATTGAAATTTTCCTTTCGACAAAAACTACTCTTCAACGCATCACGTCTTTGTCAACTCGTGGTGCAACTTAACGAGATCAATAAAATACTCCAAACGCGCATTATTATCTTATCTGGGGTGCACTAAACGTACTCTGGAAATAGATAATGGAGCCGATGATGCTTTTTAGCCGCGGCGCGTAATGTCAACGGGATGCTTTTATCTCATTTCTTGCTCAAACCGCTGAGGAAACGCGCATTTTATTTCAATTTTCTTGCTTAGGAAATACGCAGATTTAAACCCAGCAAGATTTGTGCAGAATTTAATATCATAGAAAGATGCACTCGGAAAAAAGGTCGCGGCGGCAGCGAGAGAGAATCCGCCCTGCGAGCTGCTTGAAAGTGGATGCACGGAATGGTCGTGCCAGCAGAGAGAGTATTGATTTATACGGCGGGCGGTCGCCGGTGCTCACTCCACCCGGCCACGGAGGCCGCAGTTGCCGAGCTGGCTCGCCGCCTCCGCTGCCAGCGAAATCCGCGCTTAATCTACTGCGCGAAGACCTGAAATAATCCCGAAAGGGTCCGTCCTGCGAAAATTGAAAAGGGCGCAGAAACTAATCAGTGAGATGCGAACTTCCTCCTCCTCCAGCAGTGGCAGGCAGGATATTGCACGCAGGCTTATTATTAAAAAAGCGGCGAGAGGATATTTTGGAAAAGCAAAGGGCCACCCCCGCATACTTTGCTCGGGGGTGAATGAGGCTCTCTGCAGCCAACCGAACGACCCACCGCGAAAAGGCATCAGTCAATCGACGCCGAGTTTCCAGAACGTTTAGGTCCATCCCTCGCAGTGCACACATGCTGGATTGTATTATGTTACGCGTACAGCACACCCCACAAGTTGTGCAGCACGTGAATATGTGTTGCGTATAAGAATTCAAAACCTCTTTTTAAAATATTTGTTTTTTCAATATATTACTAATCTTTTTTGAAATTTTCAAATTTATTAATTAATATTTTGATTAGATTCATTTCACTATTTGAAAACTTTAATTTTACAAGACAAAATCAGATATTGAAATTGCTAAATTACATGGAATTTTTCTATTAATAGGATTTTCTTGCACGTCCCCAGCAGGTCCCCAGTCAATCCTTGGCTGAATTTAATTAATCTCTCTGCCGGCAGAAGCACCGGAGATGAAACAAGTTTTTTTTTTACGACTGGCTCGATTTTACGACGGCGGCCATCAATTTTTCATTTTGAGCCGAAAAGCGCTCTCTGGCTGCTGCCTGCACGATTCCGCAAACTCGGCTCGCATATATGCAGTTTAACAGTGCCTGCCTTTTAAATAATTTGCGCCTTAATTGTTTAGGCATGAAAAAAAGCACGCTCGAAAAAAAATCCAGGCGCTAAATTGCGCATTGTGCTAAAGAGTTTTCGAAACTCAGGAAACTTGGACGTTGGCTTGTATGCTCAGAAAATAGCTCTGCCGCCCTAGCTGGTGAGAAAATTAATCTTTGTGTGTTGCTGCGCAAGAAGCTCGCTCAAGAAATTAAATATTTTAGAACTTGGCTGTTGCCTCGGCACCAAGGCAGGATTATATATTTATTTATAAATATATAAAACATCTTTGCTCTAGCTGCTGCTCGCGGTGGTTGGCCTAGCCCGACTTTTGCCAGTTTAATTAAAAAGCGGGCCCCTTTGTGTTGTTTGATGTGCTGCTGGAGCCAAATTTAGGCTCGGCTCCCAAATATATTATTGCATGCGGGACCCACAGGACTGGAAATTGCAATAACGACCGCGTTCTCACTGCCTTTTTCATTTTATTAAAATCCTGGTGCTAGATAATACTGGGGTTCAATATTATCTACATTGAACTCACAAAAAATAATAATAATAACAGGCACCAGCAGGAACCTTGAACAAGTTAAAGCGAATCATAATAAGCAGGAAATTGAAACTTACAAATTAATATTCTTGGCTTAACTCTAGCTGTGCCTTTTGTTGATTGTTATTTATTTCGAATTCTAATCGACTGCAACTAGTTTGACAGTTCTGATGAACTCGAATAACCTAACTTTTCACCCATGTCATGCAAAACAACAAAGCCGATCGGATACAGGCTCATTTTATAAATCTCGACCTCACCCTGCACATGACGAAACGCATTCTGCTCACAACATTGTCTTTTCCACGCCTCTGCACGCTGCTGCAATCGACAGACGGATTATTATTATAAATTCTGGTGCCGCCGCGACTGCCCACTCGCGGGAATGGACTTTTCGATGCCAAAGCGTCGTCTTCTTTCTCGCCTGTGCGTATACTTGTGATATTAATCCATCAGACATTCACTTCGTTTGCCAAGTACCTTGCCAAGAGGAAAGAGAGAAAACCATGCAAATGCCACGGATGAATGAGAATGCAATGTCGGGAGATTTTGTAATCGGCGTCCTTTATTTTCGCGTGACACGAGGGAGGAGAAAATAAATTTTTCTAAAGGAAGGAAGGAAGCGGTGCAAATTTACCATTCCTGTTTCTTGCAACTCGATCTGTGCCAAATCCCAGCAATGGGTTGTGTGTTATGAAAGGGGTTCTTTGTTCATTTCTCGCCACGTGTCTTATTGTTTGGGGGAAATAAAATAAAAAATTTAAAAGAGCGTTTGCATCTTTGTATGGCTGATAAACTAGACTGCCTTTCGGTGCTTGTTATCTGAAGTTATTTGCGTGCTCGCGTTGAAACAAAGGGCGCAGATGCCACCTAATTGTATTTATTTATACTTAGGCAGTGCGCTAAAAATACCCACATTTTAGTACAGTGGACCACGTGCTGCAGTTTCAGGCCGCCGTGTTCCTACAAAATACGGCAGCTGCCGACGCGTTAAATGGATGCGCGGCCGCAGACAAACAAAAGCTCATTCTCCCTAATTTTGCACCTGGTTTTCGAATAATAATTCCCTTTGCGACCCCCTGTGCAGCAGGGGCACCGCCGAAAATTGTTTGTTGCGCAAAAGCGGCTCGGTTTCTGCCTCGGTTTGGCAACTGGCGCCGAATTCCGACGGAGGCAGACCAACGTTGAGAAACAAATAATAACGAAGCGCTGCGTCATCTCTCTTGGCTGCAACTGCAAACAGGATATTGAAGTTTTGTTCTTGCTCATATTTTTTGACCTGGTCCGTTTTTACATTATTTTTTGTTTCACAGAGTAATAGATTTTAGCGCATATTTTTTATTTATTATTATTCAAAATCATCTTCATTTTTATTGAGAACGAGAATTAAAAATTTTCTTGTTCATCTTGAGAATTTAAAAAAAAATCTATAAAGAGAAATACACCAAATTGTTTATGCGAATGTCGTTTATTTAATTGGCAAAATAAAACCAGGTTTTCCAGCCTGGACATCAAAGTTAAAAATTAGCGGAGAAATATTTTTTGTGTAAGATGAAGAAGTTTGTTATAGAAATTATTTCAGCCTCGGTATAGAAGGGAAAAGGGGCACGTGCTTTTTGATAAGAAAAATAAACCGAGGCACTGGGTGCGGAGCTGCCACTGCTGCCTGCCAAGCCAGCAGCTCACGTACACGCCGGAAAAGTTTGAAAGTATTGATTTGCCCTTGCTGTGTGTGATGAAAGTTATTCCGACGATGGCACGGCGAAGGAGCCGCCGCTGCTGTAGTGGAAGTTGTTTATTATTGTTCAAGCGGCGCACATAGAGAAGCGAGATATTTTTGTAAGACGTCATTTGCTGTTATTGTGCGCGACGAAAGCCGAGGAGAAAAGATTGGAAGTGCGGAAAATACGCCAAGCGAAAGAACGAACTCGCTCATTTATTGGATTTTGGTTGGTGTGGCTGGTTCGCTGGCTGGGTGAGGAGGAATAATGTGGCACTCGCTCCAGAGTCAATGTCTGCAATGCGCAATGTGTGACACGTATCTGCCTGCCCGTCGTTTCTGGGTCAAATTTCATATATGCTTAATGACATTTCCGTGCGATTGCCAAGACGAGGAAAATCAAATTGATTGGAACGCACGTCGGCCAATTTATTACGTAGTTTGGCTGGCGCTGCTGGAAAATTCTGCCGTCAGGAGGCAAGCGCGACCCACCGGAAGGAAATTCGAGTGAAACAACTCGGCCCATTTTGAATGCGGAAGTGAATAGGTAGATGCGAGCATCAGGCTTAGATAGAAGTTATCATTGCATTTTATTTTCTGTGCTTGCTTGCGTGACAAAAATGCTGGCATAATTTTAAAAATATCTTCCAAAATATTATATGGACACGAATATCAAAAAGTCGATCCTTTTCCTGCTGACGATATCATATAGATTAACAATACTATTCGTGTTGCTGATTAATTAAACAATGAAATTAACAACGGGCAGGCTGTTCGTCTGTCTTGCTGGTTGCATACCTTTGGAGTTAACAAAAGGTTTAAAAAACAAATCGAAATAACTTTAAATTGTCCCAATGGATTGAAAGTTTTATTTTTGTTGGTTTAAAAAAGGTACAAAATTCCAGAAAATTTTCAAGAGGGTTTAAATTCGCATTGCAGACAGAGTAAATGCAACAACGCAAAATCTCTCCGGCCGAATTGATTTTTACGCAGCACGCCTTTTGTGCTGTGACATAAAGATATACCTACCGACCCACCTTGTGAAATAAATAAAAGAACGGGTCCCTATCCTATACGGGAGAGCACAAATTTTGTTCGACGGGATCGATAGACGCGGCAACAGTGTCTGTTTGTATGTAATCTGAAAAAAGGAACTGCCTGCTTGGCTGACTCTAGCCAACTTTTCTCACAAAACAGATGGTGTTCGTGTGTATGCAGCAATATACGTATCAGCCGATATTATCTTCCTGCTTTTTTTGTGGGGCTTCTCACGTGAGCAGGAGACCCAGAAGAAACACCACTTCTTCATTTTCTTCAATCCCCTCTTCCACAGAACTTTGTTAGCCGAATTGCAAACGAGAAGAAGTGCAGACTGCGGAGCCTCACTCACTCATAACTTACCAGATAACTCACGCACACGCTGCAAAGAGAAAAATTTACAAAACGCGGCATTCAAATTTTATTTCCACCGAAAAGGGCGGAAAAGCTGCAGAGAGTGGAAAGAGAGCACTGGCTGTGTTTTCCGGAAGGAGCTTAGGGCCGAGAGCTGCCAGCAGCGCGAATAATGCAACGAGAATGGCTGCTGTCGTCCTTAAACAGGGCTCAAAGGGGTCTCTCCGGCTGGGAGCAGGGGTCTCGCTTGCGGTTGTTATGCGCAGGTCACATGATTTTATTATTGTACTCCACGTCAGCTCGTTCTCCATTGGTCGGCGCGGTGACGAATGGAACCCGGCAGATCCCCGCACCACTCGCTGCTACCAGGCCCTCTCTCTCTTTCTCTGGTGCTCTCTGGGTTTGTAATCGGGCTCCGCGTGACGTCACACGTGTACCAGTTGCCATGACAACTGTGCTGTTCGTCGTGTAATATAACAGCAGCCTCGGCAATTGAAAAGCAAAGGCAAAGCCAGCCGGCCTAGCGAGCTCTTTTCCATGTTGTTATTTCTATATGCATAAAGTTTTATTTCAATCCAGTGGCACTCGCAGCACCGAAAATAAATTTCGCTCCATCGGCGACGCTTTAAATCGTCATTTCATTTTACTTTCGTGCTCGTCTTGATGGGTCTCCTTCCTATCAACCACCGCTTGAACCGCGCCAAGGACGAATAATTTATCAAGTTCAATTTTTCTTATTGAGAGAAACGATTTAAATGAGAGGAGAAAAATTATTTTTCATTCATTTTTTAAATCGCTTCCATGATCTAATAATTTGGGAAATTTTTATAAACCTAAATAGTTTTTTGGATTATATAAATTTAAATATTAATGCCATTCCAGAGGGGCATCAATCAGTTTGTAACAAGCGGTGTCGTTGAACTTAGAAATTACGCTTTCCTAACCTATTTTCAGTAGAGTCAGAGTAGAGTGTTGCTCCTCGTGATTGTCAGTTCGATTGGCGCAATGCATACTATTAAAAGCCAATGAATCTATTTGAAAGAAAGAAACAGAATTCCGCGGCCGACAGGGAATACTAACAGGTGCCGCGCGAAATAGGACTTATATTTGCATGACAGAGGGTCACACGCGGCATGCAAATAATCTGGCACACCGAGACAACGTGACCTCAGTCGGACGTCTAATGCCGCATGTTTTCGCAAATGTAATCCATCATTCCAAGCGAACGCCTTCCAACTGCCGGTAGGGTCATGCATTATTGATCGCCGTTAATCTTTAGCAGCCCGAATGAGGGTAGAAATAATGTCACTTTTTCGCAAAAATAAATAATTATAGAAAAAAGTGGGCCGCGTCCGTTTATCATGTCGGCGCTGAATAATTCATCTCCCGCACGGAGACGGACGCCGAATTTGAAGCACCGACCTCAGTGTGTGGTGAACTTTGGTGCTCTCTGAAGCTCCGCAGATCACTCGCCACTTATCTCTCGGCGGGCAGCGCCGCTTATCAGCCCAACAGTTTGAGGAATTGGGCCATGAGTGTGTCGTGTGTACAGTAGCGGTGATGCTGGCAGCCCGATAAAAATTACTATTGCACCCGGAGCGAGAGCGATTTTGAAACGCATGCGTCTCCCGACGTGGCCGCCAATGACGATGAACCACCCCTCGTGCTGGAAATTCCCCGGACAGGTGAAAAAATGGGCGTGGTGCACGCGGACTCTGCTGGGCTCATTTTCTTCTTTTCTTTTTCCACTGCTCTCGCTTCCGGCGGCGTGTTGGCCGCAGGCCAGAATTATCTCCAGCAAATACGCAGTGGCTGTTGTATTATGGTGAAAGAGGCAGAGGGTTGCTTTCGCACGCCCAAGTTCGGAGTTTGCCTCAGCTGCACAAACCCCACTGTGTGCCGAGCGAGAGCAACCAACTTTGCCCTTTTGTTGAAATATTGCTTTGGCCGGCTGCGTGCCTTGCGGTGGAAAAAGAAAATTAGAAAATCACAGGAAAAAAAAAACAAAATTCCGCAGAGGGCAATTTCAAAACTCTTCAAATTTATGTTATTATTATTATTATTTTTCATTGTTTATCCTTCTTGGGAAAGGTACCAGCCTTTGAATAAAAAAAAATTTATTGAGTTTAAAAATAATAAATAATTTTTGTTTTCCATAAAAAACGTTTTGCACTTCCCCGCTGACTAAATTTACTTAAATAATAAAATTGACTTCAAGGGACTTCAAGGTTTGAAATTTTTGAATTGTCCTCGGCCCAAATGCTCCCAAATTGCCACGGAACGTTTTCGTGGGAAACTAAAACAGCGATAAATTCCGTTTCCTGATTCCACTCCCGGTTTCGTAAAACACTACCGACGGCAGCCGCACAGGCAGTTTTTGTGCGCTGCGTAGTCTGATAACTTCCACATTGGCGGTCAAATACACCCAAAGTTCCGAGCACCACACTCATTTTCCGCTCCGAGCTGATATCACGGCTCGCTCGCGCACTCCACGACTCATTCTTTAATACTGCCACGCCAGGCCGCGGCCAGGAAAGAAGTAGTGCAGACTAGATGCGTTTTCAGTGTTGGGAAAGTCATGCAAGGACCAGACAAAGTGATTTTTCCGTTCGAGTGAGTCTCGGAGAGCACTTGGTGGGCGGTCCCGAATGATGTTAGTTGGCAAGACGCACGATGATAAGGTTTCAACTGCACCCGCCGAAAAGATTTACTAGGTAAAGCAGAGCGAGAATAATTTCAGTTTAATTGTATATATTTCATATAAATATCTCTCCGGCGGACAAACGTGGCCCAGGATGTGCCACGTGTTTTCCCATCAATCTACGTCAAAAGCTGAACAAAATCGTTTCCAAATTGAAAAAAAGCAATTTATAAAAATGGCGCATATACAAACTGGGGCTCATATCTCTGTTTCTTATCAAAGCAGGAAAAGAGCCTAATTAAACTCGGCTGCAGGACGCCAGGACAAACTTCCTCCCCGACATTTTGAATTAAAACTTAAAACTCGTTTTCAGAAATAATAAAATTTTTTCTCCCATAGGTATGGTCGCGTCCAGAGCGTCAAACTGTTGCCCCCGAGATCTGGGGCCAACGCGTCGTCCCCCGCAGCCGCGGTCGAGGAGGGCGCCGGAGGCCTGTGCGCGGCGGTCGCCTTCATGGACATCAAGTCGGCGTCCAAGGCGCACACCGCTGAACACAAGCTGGACGAGCGATGTCTCACCACCGAGTACTATGAGCCGCCGACGGCGCCCGCCGCCATCTTGCACATCCACGAGCGAGACGACGGTCTGCTGAGGGGCTCGGCGCCGGTGAGCGGCCCCGGAGCCACCGGCGCCGCTCCCGGGGGCAGCAACTACCCGCCCCGCTCGCCTCGCTATCCGCACGGGTAAGTCTCAACTTGTTTTGCTACGCGGCAACTTGACCCAGCTTGACCTAACGTGATTTTCAAAATTAATAAGTATGTTGTCGAAACAATCTGCAACTGAATGTTAACAACAGAAATTATTTTAATTCCTTGAGCTAAATTCGCCTTGAAGAAAGTGTATGATAGCATTTATCAGAGGGGCGAGAAAGAACTGCTGCTTAAACTTTTATTTTTCCACTCTCTTGAAAACCATTCACCCTTACCTCAAATCTAAAAGATGTTTCAAGTTAAATTTTTTTAACTTCTCGCTTAAATTTTTCTTCAGACTAGATAAAATTTTCATAATAAACTTGTTTAATAAACATGTTCGTCTATTGTTATAGGGGTTGAAAATGCAAATCTTTTCACATAGCTTTGCAACTAATAAAAGTAATTTAATTTAAATTGGAATGATTCATTTTACAACTCTCAAATTGTTTAAATGTAAAATTAATCAGTAACTAGGACTTTAGGACTTAATTAAAAATTCAATTATTTTGCACAAATCTTGAGTTGTCCTCAAACTCTTAAGTTGTTTTGCTTATAAAACAGAGATTATATACCACATAAGTGAACCCTCAATTTTCCAGTGGCATTTTATTTCCACGTAATTTTTATACCACGTCCAGTGGAAGTTAACTCATCCTGCCGTTTCAAAACAAAGTTGATGTGAAAAGTCCACGTCATTTCCGAACCGCGCTGCGGCTGCAGGTATTTAATACACGAAACTAATTGTCGCGATAAAAATTGTGCCGCCACAGTCTTTTATCGTTGCCCTCTAAACATTTACACGTCATCGTTTAATAATGGTGGAAATTTTACTTTTTGGCTCAAGGAAATTAAAAATACAATTATTTTTATCTGAAAATGGAAATTACCAAACAAAAACAGGGCTCAAGAGTCCAACACGCATTTTCACACAAGGCCACGCTGGGTCAGTCTGCGCCGACCTCGCTATTTATCTAATCCCAAAACCTAACTTAAAAAAAAAAATACACATAAACTGCATCGAAATTGACGGAAATCGGGCGTGCAGGGCGGTGCATTTCAGAGGGGCATCTGTCTGTTGCTGACGGGCCGCCAGCTTCAGCGAGTGCGTGTTTGTGTGTGCATTAAAAATAAATGAAGAAGGGAATAGGGTCGGAGCGCTCTCGTCCGTCCCAGAGCTAATTCTGTCGTCCCATCCGTCCGTTCGTCCGTCCGCGTGTGCGAGTGAGTATGTGAGTGTGTGCAGCCTCCTGCGGCGGTCGGTGGATCTCTGCAGTGCCTGTCCAAACAGTGTGCCGGCCAGTGCTCTCTCTCAGCCGCAGAGAACGGATACGATTTTTGCCGAGAGGATACCATTTGGATACAGTGGGCGGATTATTGTGCTGTGTGATTATTTGGCAAGCCGACGACCACGACCCCTTCGTTGGTGCAGTGTGAATTTCGTGCGCTGCCAAGATTTTTGCATCACGCAGGAGGAGTAGGTAGGAGTGTGAGAAATGCGCCCCTCGCCCTGCTGCGCACCGATTTCCGTTCTAATTTTTGCTCTTTGTCTAAACTTAACCCATTAATTATTTGTCGCAACGGAACTGACCTCTTATTACGTAGAAACTAAATTGATTTACAAAACTTTATATGCTGCCAGTGATTTAGTTTTTTTTTTACATTTTCCAACATCATAAGATCATGAAAAATATTCCCAAAACTATATAATCAAATTGAAATTACTCTAAAATTTGGGCTTCAGTTATTTGAAATGTTACAATTGTGCCATTCTTTGAAAAAACATATTAGTGTTTTAAGTGGTGAGAACAGTATTCACATTCAACGTTGTGAATCCACATCTATTCTCATGAAAGACGTGAAAGATAAAAAAAAAATAAAATAAAAAAAAACTCTTCATTAATTATTTAAAATGGCAAGTTCGCTTTTTTTCTTCAAGTTATCTTTATCAAAAATTAGCAGTAGTAAATAAATAAATTTTTAAAAATTCATTTCAAATCTAATTGCTTTGGCAAATTTCTATGCATTTTTTTTTACATTACTAAAACAATAGGTAATCAAATGAATATTCAGTTCAATTAATTTGGTGTTAAAAATCACTTTGACAAATAAAATAGCCTTAATTTTCCACGCTTTCAAACCTACAATTGAAATTCCAACTTAACCTTTCAGAATAGGTTGCCCGATATAAATTTAGACCAATATAAACCCTCGAACTGTTGCACATTTGCGAATGCTACCACCGGCCAGCTTACAGAATTAATTGGCCGCAAACGTTTTCGGAACAAGACCAATTTGCTCGCTCTTAACCACATCCGAAAGGAACCTCGTGCGCACTTGGTACATTAGTGGCCACATCCTCCGCGGATTATACTTGCTTTTCTCCTTCAAACACAACTTTGGGCTGCTGAAAATTAATTAACTCGGCCATCGGGGGTTGAAATCAAGGCAAGGCGCAGTATAATTTGGCACTCGTGCAAAGCGCAGCCCGGCCGGCCAGCAGCAAACAGGACACGCTCGATTTGTTGCAATTTGCATAAAGCTGCTACCGAATCAGGCCCAACTTTCAGTGGAATGCTTCCGAAAAAAGGGTTGATTATTCACTTTGAGCTGTCCAACGTGGGTTGCTAATATATGCGTTGAAAGAGGACATGTTTTTTGAGCGGGAATTTAGTTACTAATTGAATACTCCGGAAAATTTTGCCAAAACATCCAAGGGGAAAGTAAATTCACTCATGAAAAAAGTAATTGAAACATGAGTTATAAAATTCACTCTAAAAAGCAAATTTCAATTGAATTTTTTTTCAAATTTTTGAATAAGAAAAATTCAGATATGATAATTTGGAGTTTTTGTTTTGCAATTAAATCAAACAGACCCTTTTGGTTGAAATTTAAACGCAGTCCTTAAACAAAAATTGCTAAATTTTTTGAATAGAGAGATTAGTTCATATAGTTGGAAGACTCCGAATTAAGTTCCTATAACGTTAAAATTACTATAATTTAAACTTCAGTAGAACACAAAAGAATAGTTAATTCTTCCAAATTTATGAAGCAATTAAAATTAATAATATTTTGTAATTTGTTTCTTTGCAGAATTTTTGGAGTCCCATACTTAAAGTTAAAATTAAATTCATTCAAAGTTAACAAACACAATTTGTTAAACGTTAGAAATATCTTTTATTTCCTTTTGTTTGGTGTCAAAAATTTTTTAATTTACCAAAAAATATAGATATATTATTTATTTGAAAGCCAAGTTGCATAATTCTAAAAGCCGGGTTGAATGGGGCGTGATTCTCAAAGTGCAGGCTATAAATAATCCTCTGTAGTCTTTGCCAGTTTGACCTCGGCCGTGCTCTTTCTTTCAATTGCAAATTTCGGCGAACGCCTGACTGCTTTTATTCCATATACGAAAGAGACGAACGCTGCAGAAAACCAGCTCAGCGCGCCCGCAGCACTTGATTAATTTTTTCCTTTACATATATACCGTTGCCTCCTTTTCAAGAGCCGAAATAAAAGTAATAATAATAACAGCCGAACGCAGAAGAGTGTGTTGTGCTCGCAAAGGCTTCTCTTATGTATAACAGCGAGTCGGGTTTATTTGAAGCATCCATCGCATGCTAAATGCTGGTGCTGCTGCGGCTGCCATAATAACGATAATAATGAGCACCATTGGCAGCAGACTCACTCGGCTCAGCAGGGCGTTGATCGCCCAAGGTGACGCCAAGGGTACGCGCGGAGCCTCTTTTTTATATTTGCACAGCACCATCATCATCCAATGACGTATGCAAACTTTTATACTCACTCGCAACTCGCAGCAGAAGAAGCAGAAGAGTCTCCGCCGGCGACGCGAAAAGAGCCCTTTTTCGCGGCAGCCTCATTAAAAATCGCGCGCTGTTTTTATTCTCCACGTCGCGCACTCGCCAACTAATATTACAACAATTTTTCCTCTCCGGTGGCTATTTTTCGTCAGTGCCGTTTCGTTCGCTCGCCAGCGTGTTTACATAATTAGCAAGCGCTTTTCGGTCGCTCGTTGTTTACCGACGAGTGGCGGACAAAACGAACCAGCGAGCTTCTGCTGATGGAAAATAAACTCTGCCGCGAGACTGAAATTTTGCATGCACCGTCGCGGTAAATGCGTTGGCCGCAATTCGAAATCGCTTTTTTGCTGCGCATTTTTTTTATTTTTTGAAACGGGGAAAACGTTAACCGTGGCTTTTGCGTTCCAACTCTCTAATTACTTGCAGAAACAAGCAATATTAATCTCGATAATGCCGTCTGGCAAACGTTTTGGCTGCGTTTTTTATCAGTAACATATTAATTGACGTCTTTACCCCTTATCTTGAAGAAATTGCAGTCTTCATTGCAATAAAAAGAATTCGTGTCCCCCTTTGGTAATTATATAATTAGCGCAACAAACGGAACTGGAGTTTTATATTCAAATTGTCCTATTTTGTCTGTTAATTTAACTGTATAAATTCAGCTTGAAATTAAAAAAACTTTTTTCAAAATTTTAATTTTCAAGCTCCGTAAAAAAGTGTGTTATTATTGTACTTAATTATAAAACCTTTTATTTGATCTATGTAGATGCTCCGATGTCTTAAATTAACTCTAATTTATTTCACTAAATAACTATGAATGTAATAATTTTAACTTTTACCGTCAAAACTAATTTTCATCTTGCTAACTTCATTATCAATCAAATTATTTAAAGGTATTTGAGAACAATTGATATGCGTGAATGCTCAAGATCTAAATTTTTGAATGTATTTTCCATTTCTATGCCAATAACTTTCAACTTTCCCTGAAGCCCCAAGAGTTCACCGTACCTAGCTCGCATTTCCCTACGCGAGCTCGTTTTACCGTGGATCAATTCAGTTAGTTGTGCCGATTAATTAATTAGCAATGGACGCAGTAGTCACGAGCCGTCCTCGTCGCATTGTATGTACTTCGCAAGTATGGGAAGTCATACCCCAGCTGCCAAAATCGAAAAATTATCCGGATATTACCCTCTTTGGAGAGGATAATATCCGGATAAAAGTCAGTTTTGGCAACTGGGGTACTTGCAAATCCATTAGTTTCCGTCCCGCTCTCTGCTTCGAAGCCACGATGACGAGCACCGCTTATCCATCCATTAGCAAATAATAATTAATTGCCTCTGTCCAATTACTCGGAACATTTATTCATCACAAAAGCACTTTGCGAATCGTCACTTTGAACAAATGGAAAATTCGCTGGAGAGATTTTATTTCAATCGTCCGAAGCGGCAACCGAGCTGATGGGTGGAAGTAGAACATAGTGTGTTGTATAGTACACGACACGAGCGGCGTTGCCAGTTTTGCGTCCCGGCGCTGACGTGTTCGGCCTTAAACGTTCGTGTATGTGTTTTGTATGGCTCTGGCCATAAATTACCATTACTGCAGCGGCAGCGCTCTTTTATTGCTGCTGCTGGACACTGACATTTGTGCCATTATCTTTCTTTCTTTCTCGCTGGTCGTGGTGCTGCGGGGACGAAAAGGCACCTTTGCGCAGAAAAAAATTATAAAAGCAGCTCTTGCACGACGACGACTACGCCCCACTTTTCCGCCAGGCGCAAAAATAATGCGCCTGCCTGTGCGCAAATAAGATAATTCAATTGGGCCGAGCAGCCGATCGAATGATGTAAACGTTCTTCCCGGAGATAAAAACATGATTTTCTTGCCCAGAAAAAAAATGCTAAATGAATCGGGAAAGGAATTGTTTTAGCATTTTCGTGGCTTGTTTAAAAAATTTGTAGCAAAATAATAATTTTTGATGATATATCGTGAGCGTATTGAAATAATGTTTTTTTTTTTTTTATTGTTTTTCACAATTTTTGCGTTGCCTACAAAAATTTTATTTATAAAATTTTAATTTAAAAATTTCCTCAGAGCTCAAGCCTGAAAGATGAAAAGGAAATAAATTTTAGAAGCTAATTGTAAGAAGCAATCTGCTCTCTCTAATTTTCACCGTTTCCTTTGGTTGCCAACAATCGCACCAAAGGAAAACCACAATGGTAGCTGATAACCCTTTCAGCTTCAAAGCCTAAAGTTGAATTTGTTTATCTTAAAATTTACTTTTTAAAAAGCTAAATTTATTTTTACTACGTCTCATATTGAATGAGGAAAAACCGACTTTACTAAAGTCGAAAGGACTTAGGTCAATGATTGGAGGGCATCCGTGTCTGAAATGAAGTTGCATGACTGGTTTTACCAAATCAGATAAAACGACGACTAAACCAAAATCTCAATTTAAAAAGCCTGAAATAAATTAATGAACCCACAAATCAGCGTCGTCAAGATTAAATTGTGAAGAGTTCTCTACCAAAATTTTAATCCGCAGTCTCATCAGCACAGGGGGCAAAAGCTAATTTTCCCCCAACCCGCCCTTTCTCACACCTTGCTGCACAAAAGGTTTTCGCGTTTGTTTGCCTCTCTTGTGCGTTTTATTTATATTATGGTAGAAAACCGCGTGTGCTTGTCTTTTTCCATCTGAGAAATTAAATTTACGCTCGTGTGAGCATCTCATCGCGGGTCACCGCCTGTGATGAGTCTGCACCACATTTCGCGAGAGAGATGAGCATCAGATTGGCACCGCTGCGTTTGCTCGCTCGCTCTAGGGACCAAATAGAAGCGCGCATTTTAGAATTAGGAGGAACGCAGTCGAAGGGAAATTTTGTCATTATAATGGCTTCATTCGGAGATAATTGCGCTACGAATTCCTGATTTGTTCACCTCATCAGTCAGCCACTGTTCCTCTAATGACCTCATCAGGATGTGGCTTTTGATCAGCCATAATCCGGCGGGAATTTCCCATCCGCAGAATTTCTCTTGCGTAATAAATAAATTTAGTTATTTCTAAATCAGAGAAAAAAATGTTCTCAAGAATTTAAAAGAGGAATAAAAATGCGGTAGAGATAAAATATAATATCGCATATTATACATGCAGTAATCTGATAAATTTTCTAAATCTTTCATTAATTTTAGCCATAAAAGCAATTTAAATTATACTTGAGAGACATTACAAAGAGCAAGTTAATTCTGTTAATATTTTGTTTTGCTTTTAAACAATTGTTTACTTAAAGCAGTTGAGAATTTATAATTTAATTGATCTTAATTTAAATATGTTTCCAAAACAAAAAGTTTAAAATCTATAAATCTCTCATTTCTCTGGCTTTAAGAGCTACTTATTGGCATAGTCAAATCAAGTCTGTGCAACAATGAGAGCTACAATAATTTCCACCGTTTCTTCAAATTTTGATTTCTCGATAATCTCGATTGACTTGATTTTGGGAGAATAAACAATAATAACAAATTGCAAACGTTGTTGCAAGTCCTTGAAGAACAAAAACTAACTTTAAGTCAATTGAGGCTCACTGCGGCGGATGGTCTTTTTTTTATTGCGGAAGTTTTAGCAAAATCTTTGTTAGTAGTGGTGCCTTTTTTATCCAGGTGTCACGCCCAAACAAATTGTCTTTAAAAAATCGAATGTTAAAAGTATGATTGAAACAATAGGAAAAAGAAACAATTAGCAAAATATTAGATATTGGAGATTGAAATCAGTTTTAACTGTTTTGAGTGAAAAATATTTAACACTTTAACCTCTTTAACTCATTTTCGTGCGTTGCCTTCACGACGGAAGTTGACATTCGCAACTGCAGATTTCACCAACTTTCCTTGGAAACACTCGACAAACATACACGCTTAAAAATGTAAAACCGAGTGAAATTTTCTTTTTTTGTTTGCACTTCAGGGTGACAAATCGAAAAGAACTCGACGTGCATTCCGTTTGCCTTTTATATATCGCGTCTGAAGAAAGCCAAATGCACACGGCGCAGTTGGCTCAGACAAAGGCTAATTTCCTATTCCTTTCACATCGCCTGCACAAAAGATCAAATTTCAATCAGTCCAATTTGCAAATGGTTCGTCAGACTGACGTGTGCAGTGCGAACGTGCTCTCCGTTGCGACGTGTCTCTTTGAATAATTTGCCTCCACCGACGGGCCGGACCCTTTTCCTCTCTCGTCCGTCTGGCCCAGATGAAAGAAGCATCGCAAGAGGGACTGCACACAAATGCATCATTCCGTGGGAATCGGTGCGAGATATGAATTCGCCGCTCATTTGCATAGCGAACGAGCCACGGCGTAATTACACACCAAAGAATAAGAAACCACTCTATATACATGCGGAGTTTTTTTTCGTCCGCCCGTTTCGCCAACGCCACAGGGCAATGGGCAATAAAATTTCTGGTTTTGAGCATTTCCACAACGACAAAACGTCCCAAATGGAAGACGTTTTAGAGGAGACGCGAATGCCCGTCTGAATATTTATGAAGGCGTGCCCATAAATTGAAGCGACAGGCCGGTTTTTTGTTTTTAAAGCTGAATCGTAATTAAAGATGAAAGAGACTGGACAGGGAATAGCAAAGGTAGTGATTTGTCTGCTTCGCACGTAATTGCAATTGAGAAAAAAAAAATGTGAATCTGAGTGAGTCGCTCTCAAATTGATCATCAAAATGATTTAATATAAGAAGGAAAAAATAATATCCCAATATTTCAAAGATTTTTTTAAGGAAATGTTCAAATTTCAGTGAAAAAGAATAAAACAAATTTAATATATTTTATTTCAAAGAAATGTTGCATTTGTATTAGATGCTTTTAGGAGGATTAAATAAATTACTCAAATACGAAACACATCATTTTCAGTCTAACAAACTAAACTACAACCAAATTTGACGAACCGTGTCCCAATCACTTAATTTATTGCTATTAGCAATCTCTAAATTACTCATACGTGAGGAATCGGCACTCGCTCCGCATGGAGCAACAGCAGCTTTTTTCCTAATGCTAATTTAGCAAAAGTGATTAGCAATTAATACGCATGCACAATCCAGAGCCTGCCAGGCAACCAATTTAGACGGACACGAACGTTACGGTGGGCAACGCGTGTCGAAAAGTGGGACGAGCGAGCTGGAAGCGTTTAGCAATGCGAGGCATATTTGTCTCGGCCATTAGCGCAAATTGCATATTGACCCCTCGGGAGGAGGCGCTAATAAAAAAAGCGACGTAAGGTCTCTTTCTTCACCCGTAGTTCACTGACCTTTCCCTCTCTCCCTGTGGCGTTTCTATTGTGAATTTTCGCTCGGCTTACAATCATGCAAGTCTGACTGCTTTCAATCTAATAATAGCTCAGTAATGACGGAAAATGAAACCTTTGAGCTATGCCTGAGAAAGGTAATTGTTTCAACATTCAACGTGCAGACACCGTCTGGGGAAATTTGAATTCCTGCTGCGTCTGGCCATATAAATTGCCAGCTCATACTAAAGCATGCATAAACTGTAATTGTCCACTTAACGCTCGATTTGCGCCGAGTTGCACATTTCTGGAGTGAATTTGTAAATATTTTCAACTTTGCTGTTCTCAAAACCAAAAGAGCAGGTTATTTGCCATGACACCAAAATTAAAGTTCAAATACACAGGAATCAGAACAAAACTTAAGAGAGTAGAATTCCAGTAATATAGAAAAAATTACTAATTTTAAGTATCATTTAAAACTAGATATATTTAAAAAAAATCTATAGCGATTTTCCATTTATTTAATTTTAAAATATCATCTTTTCCAAACACTTTTAATTTTAACCTCAGACCTACCTTGTTTAGGCTAGATATAAAAACGCCACGAATTTGCAGTGAACAGAGAACGTTTCAATACCAAAGCTTTTGAAATTTTGTTTTGTGAAATAGGTCTTTTGGCATCAAAGTTATGTTAAAATTTTAATGATCACTTTTTTAAAGAATGAAATATTCTTTTGCAACACACGACTCTTTAAATTGGCTCAAATCATAAATTACCATCCCCTTTAAAAGCGCCATCAGCACGGGAAACTTTTACCTCGCTTCTTTGAAATGAATTTTAAATGCATCATTCTATTTCGCGTTTCTTTTGATCTCATTCATTACAAAATTTCTCGCAAATCAGCTCTTTCAATGCCACCGGCAGTCGTGTGGCAAAAATCCACTTTCCTGGGCAGAATGCACCGACATAAAAGCTGAAAGGGCGCAAAAGTGCCTGGCAAAAAGAAGTGCCGCTTTCAATTTCAGACTTGAACGCGAAGGAAAAAAAGCTGAGCTTGGCTCCTTTTAAAAGCGGGAGGTCAAACTGTGCCGCATCTGCGACAATGGGCACATCACAGGGAGTCTCTTTGCTCACTTAGTAGGCTCGTTATTTTGCATGCATACATATTTTATTCAAAGGCCTCGGCGCCGTTTCCGCCGCTCAGTGCGATTTGGCTCCGACTGTACCAAGACGATAATCAGCCAGCAGCATCCCTGCCTCTTTTGCACGAGAAAAAAGACCCTTTGTCGCCAGACGGACGCAGAGAGAAAGAGAGGATGCCGCTGTTTTTGTGTGCGTTTCATTTTTTGCATGACGGATCAGAAGAAGACGGAAAACGGGCGGGAATATAACGACCGACCGACCGACCGCCTCGCTTGAACTCGCTGGCTCGGCTTGCTCGTTTAGCCAAATTGGATTCAATTTGTATTATTTGCAGGACTTGCGTAATTCTTCGTAACAAATTTTTGCACAGCCCCTTTGTTATTAGGCTTATAAAAGCGAAGCAGCTCGTTATCTGAAACTCTTAGCTCATTGCACATTTTATCATCCTTTGAAAAATGAAACTAGCTTAATTATTAGTAAAATTAGCCGATTTTCTTTTTTCTGTTAAATTCGTAATCATGAAATAAAAAATCAAGTCAGGTAATTAAGTATTCTTGATATTTATAAATTCAATATTAAATATTTGAGGTGGATCTATATTACATTTAATGGTATATAAAACCTATTGTTCAAATTTAAATAAGAAAAATTAATAATGATTGGAATATCTACATGAATTTTATAATTAAAGAATCCTGTTAATTTTGATTTTTTTTATCCCTCACTAGTCATGTAATCAAATTATGGCCAAATTCAAGGTAAATTGTTGCATTTCAAGGCTTACAATAAAACAATTATCTGTAAATTTCCAGTTTGATTAGATCTGTTCAGAACCAAAGGCATGGAACGAATGAATTCAAGAAATTAAAAATACTTCAAAAGTTTGCGCTTCCATGTAGTTACCCATTAAAAAAACGGTAGAAATTCGTGCAACACTAGCCGAATTGAAAAATTATATTATGGGAAAAATAGATTGCGCAACGAGATTGCTTTGTAAATCCCTCATTTCGAAATTTGCAATTGAAACATAAATATTAAATGTATAATTCCTAATTCTTCCTAATGTCACCGTTAATATAAATTGTGGATGAATTAGGCAGAAAATAAAACAAGCTAATAAAAAAGTTCAAACGTAATTTATAAACCAATTTAAATTTTTGTAATGTAGTCATACTTGAAACTAATATTTTAGCATGCGTTACAAAAAATTGGTATTGCATTATATTTAAAAATAAAAAGGAGCACGGAAAGAATGTTATATTAGTAAACAAGAGTATACTTTGATTTTTTTTTAAATGTGTGCAATCTAAAGAGAGAAATATAAAAAAAAATATTTTTTTTTAGAGCAATGCATTATTTACTGCTGGTTTATTATTATTATTAATTTATATTTTTTTTATTCATTGCATTTTGGGTAAGAAGTCGTCCCATTTTAGATCAACAGCCAATTTTATGAACTGCAAGTCTCGCATTTCCAAACGCAACATTGAAAACTCAAATAAGTGAAAAAGTGCTTCACGGAAGCCGTGGTCTGTTTCCCAAAAGTGATTACCTGATTCACAGAGCAATTTCTCGTTTAGATTTTTCCCCTTTAATGTCATAAACAAGACACGGTGACGCCGTAATTTGGCTAATGCGAATATGTGGGCCTCGTGACCGCGGCTTTTCCGCCCTTTCCCCACGTGCTGCTGACTTTCTCGGGCTTCTGCGCCAATAATCAGGCTGGAGGGCGATATCGATTTCGGCTTTGGATTGCATTAGGGCGCGGCGGCGGCTGAAACCTGATGATGGAGGAGAGAATTGGTATTGATCTGGCCGCTGGTCGTCCGTCCGCTGATATTGCCGTGAAGAAGCTTTTACTGCTGCACTTGGAAATTCCAATTTGTATGCCGCCGAAATCCAAAGCTTTGAGGATGCCCCTCCAAATTGAATTTCTCATTTTACGTCCGACTTTTATATAAATAATGCATTGTTTGCTCCACGAATTCCTTTCTTTTTTCCTTTACTTTCGACGATTGATTCTCCCCAAAGCTGCAATCAGGCGAAACCGTGTGGACTTTTTTCGTCTCATTTTTTTTTTTTTTTTTTTACGGCCGACATCATTTTGTTTCTGGTGCCACTCCCGAGCGGCCGAATCGATCCGCCGTCGCTGCCACTGTGAAATGTAATTTCGACAAAAGAGACAAAGTGCCTCATTGCTGCCTGCACTTGCGCAATTCCTTTATGTACTCGGTTAATTCGGAACTATCTTGCTTTGTGCAGGCTGCAAAGTTATTTATTGATGGACGCGCGGAGCAGCTGAAAGCCGCTCTGCACTGCACTTGTGTCTGAAAGTGCCAACAGTTGGCCGTGAAATCAATATTATTTCCAAGTCGCTGTTCCATGACTTCAATATTTCATGTCGGATATCTTTCTCAACTGTCTCACATTGCAAAATGAAATAAAAATCTTCTGCGTTTTTTTAAACGGGTATTAAAACCTTTATATATCAGGTCAGGGATGTTATTTCAGTTAGTTTACCAAAGCAAGTCTGAATAAATTGCGTGGAAAGTGAAGCTAATAAGAAAAATGTTCTTTCAAAATTCGCCCTGGAAGTTAATTAAAAAAAATCAACGATTTTGCATAATACTGCATAGTTGAAACAAAATAATATAATGTTTTCAGACCTTTTTTTTGACGTAAGCTAAAATGTTTCAAATAAAGTAAAATTTGAATGATTAAACAAAACGTTGAAATCACTTGAAAAATTAGAACGATTTTGTCATTGTTTTTAAAAATTATAAAAAATGGCGTGGAACTTGATGGGAATCTCGCACAGGAAAACATTTTACAGTAAAATTGCTTATGGGAAAGCTAATTAAACATCTTTTCAGATCTTTTCCTTTCTTTAAAGAAACTGAATTAAGTATCTAAATTCATTGGCTAACATTAAGTTTATTTAAGTTTCTGGAAATATGTAGAGGTCATTTTCCGTCAAAGCATGCTGTAAATAATTAAAAACGCGTTTTCGCTAATCCCTGTTCGCAGGCTGCCTGTGGAGGATTCTTTTGAGCGCTCTAGTCATTTTTATCGGGGTTCTGGTAGCGGGGGTGGAGCCCCCGACCCTGAGTACCTGAGAAGATCATCCTACCACGCTGATGGACTGAGAGGTAGAACTCGGGACAGGCCGTACAGAAACGGAATCTACCCATCACACAACGAAAGGTACGAGTATATGGGCTGCGGAAAATTTTATTTCATAACTTATTTATTTTATAAACAAGTGACGAATTAATGAGCCAGGCATGTTTTCGTGTGCAATCGTATAAAACTTATCTCTCGGGGTAATTCATTTCACAATTTGGGCTGGGCTCCTTTTGGGAGCAGAGAAGGAGATAAGACTGTTTGCGCGTCTCTCTTTGAGCGGGTTGATTAAAAACGTAACGGGCGCGCTGATTAATAGGCAAATAGTTAAACGGGTTGGAAGGGAAAGAAATCCAGTGTTAATTATCTCGGAGCACAGACATCTGAGCCATGAAACGTAATTATACGCTTCGGGGATGATAAAAAGTATCTGCCGGGGTTTATCTGTGTGAGCTGGAAATACAGAGGCAAGCACTGAGTTTTAAAATAATTTCATTAATTGTGTGATCGTAAATAATAGCATAAATACAATATTGTTGCATTGTTTTTAATTTCTTTGTTAAAGTAGAATTGATTGAAGAAATATGAAAATATTTTTTAGCCTAAATAGATAGATACTTTAATAAGAAAATTAATTAAAAAAATTGCTTTCGTTGTTACTTGCCTCGAATATTGAAGCTGAATTTGTGGTTTGCAAAGTTAAGTAAAATCTTAACAGAAATAGGAACTATTGTTGTTTCTTACATTTCTCCGCACACAAAGTTCTAGTCCATTAGTAAAAACACGCCCCTGACGTCCCCCGTACCTGCTTTGCCCTTTTCCATTTCATCCCGGAAACAAGTAAGAATGAAACTGTTGCCCTTTCGAAAGTGCCCATAAATAACATACATTTCCGCGGCAAAAGGGCGGCTGCCCCCGTCCATTCGAGGCTGTTGGCCAGCGCATGCGAGTCGTAATTTTAATTGGGCGTTGGTAGCTTCTCGATGTGCAGTGGTCATTCTGTTATTCAAAACATCCAGTCACGACCGAGCAACAACACGACTCGCGCGATAGCTCTCTGACTGGACACAAACCAGGTCATCTGCTTGTCGTCCATCGCTCTGCTCCGGTTCGACCTTTCGGTGACCCCCTGCCTGCATGTGGGCGTTTCGAGCCCGTGATTGAACCACAATGGGAATAACCCGTTATTCCGTTGCAAATATATTATGTATTTATATAAATATATAAAAGAGACTGTGTAATGTCGCCGCTCATTAAAAATTTGCCGAGCAGCTGCATGTGTCACCGACGGCGCCGTCGTCGTTCGCCCCTCTGCTGGAGAACGCTTGATAAATCGGATTCGCGACGCAGTTAAGAATGGGCGGTTGAGTCATCGCGGCCAAATTTGCCGGCACTACCGGCTGGGAGGTTGTTGTAGGGTTGCCTGCTGGATTCGGATCGTGTGTGGGTGGAATCACGGAACAAACAGTTCAACTTGAGTCTCTGCTTTTATTTGCAAGGTTTCTGTTAATGGCATAGACGGACTTAAATGTTAAAGCGGAATTGAATTATTATTAAATTTCTATTTTTAAACCTATGCACGTCTTTTTAATTAATTAAAAAGCGGACGAATGTATTATTAACGTTAAACTAGGCGTTATTTCATTTTTAAATTTCTCTTTCTGGTCTGTTCTATTTTTTATTCCAATTTGTCAAGGAAGATTGAGCCAATAGAGCTGGCTTTGAAATGTATTTAAAGAATCCACTGCTAACTGGATGATGAAAGAAGGCTTGAAATCGGACTCTTTCTCAGATTGATTTTACCGACAGAGCAGACTGTGACACTGATTGAAAAATGGCTCTCGGACGAAAATACCTGGCCGACCCATTGTCAACGCTGAACCATTCTGGCACTATCCTATTTTGTTTCTATCGATTCTCTCCGCAGCAGTCCGTAAAATTCCCTCAGTTTTGAGCCCGGCCGTAAATTTTAATTGTTCTCGGCAGAAGCAACAAAAGTCGTTTGTGCGCCGCACACGACTTGGTGAAAAGGATGTGCATCACGTTTGCTGCATTGAGTCGCGCCACGACGGCAGGCAGGCAGCACAACGAGCATTAAGTTTTATATTATTGTTCTGGCCATAAATACGAGAGCCTTCCTTATAGCTGTTGGTTGCCATAGCTGGCTGACTTGATGATATTCACGCCTGGGAAAGCGTGACGCGTATTATGGCAGCCTCATGTATAATACACGCGCGCAGCGGCGAAATGCTCTTTTGGAAATAGTACTCCCGCGATGGAAGCAAGGTTCTTTGTTTTTGTTGTGTTATCTCGCCGGCTGCAGTCTCTCATGCATTCGCATTACACCGCGCACAGCCACTCAGATATGACGAAAAGTATGGAGAGAAAGAGACGCTCTCCAGCTCGTTCCGTTTGGGTTTCTTTCCCAAGTTATTGACCTAAAAGTGCGTGTGCATGCACTCGTGTTTGTTCCCAGCGCTCGTCTGAAAATCCTGTCTAGTATTTATTAATAATTCTCTACCAGAGGAAAAAAATAAAGAATACAATACCTGTGGTATATACTTGAAATTTTAAATCCATACCTTTGTCAAAGAATAATAATTTTAAATCAAATTTAAGTTTACTCTTTTTGTTGAAATAAAAATATAAATAACAATTTTATACTGAAATTGAATTTCTGCCTTTTTAGTGGCAAATTGTTTTTTTTTTTTAGTATTTAATAAAGCAAATGAAAATATGGAGACGCTACATTCAATTTTTGTGTATTTGGAACTAGTATTTACATATAAATAATGTCAGCTTCTTCACATTCTCGTTTGTATCATGTTCTCCATATTTGTCATTCTAAATTTTAAGTTCAAATTATCAAGAAACGAGATCCGTTCTTATTTGATTTATAATAATATCATCATAGAATATCATAATTTTTAATTGCATTAAGTCTCACATCGATTTTAAAAGAATAATTAAACAAAAAATGAACATTGTTCAGCAAAGCAACTGACAAGAGTTTCTAGGTGTGACTTTCTGCAGCAATTTTGAAACCTCGGCAGTTTTGTAACAATATACAATATATACCTTTTAGAGCCGCCGCGGATAACGATCTCCGGTTGAATATCACCCCTTCACTGAAGTGCGGCCAAATAAAAGGGTGAAACTCGGCTTTTTCACCCATTTTTTTGTTCCCTGTACCGAAATCTTGACGATCAAGCTCTCTTCGCTCCAAGAAAAGGACACGTCGTTCCCAGAGGTCGATTAAATTTCAGTTGCAACTGCGGGGCGAGCAACAAAAAGAGGCCCCCTTGTGCTCGAAAAGACCGACCACTGCCGTCGTGGCATTTTAATTAAACTGGTCCACAACGCAGGCCGTTTTCGGCTCTAGTTTTTATGCGTTGCGTGCTGTCCAATTGTTATTATCATAAATATATACATGCTGTGCCGTAGGATTTCATGAAAAATCAGGTTCCACCGGCAGCGGCACTTAAACGTCAATCAGAGAGCAATTTTCGGTGGCGCGGACAAGTTTTTATAGCTGCTACCTGCCTGCGTTCTCATTACACACCATTATGCTGCTTTTTCGTATTTTATTGATTTCGGTTAGAAAAGAAAGGCGTGCTTCATTAGTCGCCCATTGTGTGTGTGTGACCTATAGAAGAAAGGGGTACCGACAGTCCGGGTGGAATGAAAGCCTCCTTTTCCCTTCATTAGGGGACGAAAAGGGTGCACGCAGGCATTTAAGAAAATGGCACCGACACGACGAGGCTCAGCCTTTTCCTTTTCCGCCTAATTCCCACTTTGAGCAGCACGGACGAGCGGACGCCCACGCTCGCTCCGCCGGCGGGCTGGCTGCCTCAGAATATCGATTAGGCATTATCAAGAGAGATGTTTGTTGCAAAAAAGGGAGAACTCTAATGGTCGGGGTCGGAAAATCGATTTTGCCACAGCCTCAATTGTTCCCGCTCGCTCGCCGCCTACAGAGTATTCCACTCTCAATATATTGACTGGAAAGCATGTTCCAAGGGTTCCTGAATTGACTTATGGATTCACATTTGAAATTTGCTTCCTCTGAGGACGATATTTGAAAAGGAACTTTCATTGAAACTGCCAATTTTTTCCTCATGTGAATATAATCACATAAATTAGGCAAAAAGATAAAAAAAAAATTACCTTACGTTATAACTTGTATATATTTTTGGAAATCGATTCAAATGTTCAAATAGCTTTTACAAAAACATAACTTTCATAATTAAAATTCTGCAAGCATCACACTTTATCGATTACCACCTCAAACTTTCATCGATAAAAATGATAACAAATGGCAAAAGTTTTGCTCTCAAGCAATTTATCGTGCGCCGACTTTTGACTCGCCATATATATTCGGCGCTTTTATTCTCGCCTGCGAGTTCAACTGGTGACTTATCTCTCTGGGTAGAAAATTGTGCATTTCAAAATGGAAAATAACACACGGGCGGCTGCTTTTTCTCTTTCCATGCTGTCACTTTCAAGATTCGTTTTTCAAGCTAGAAACTTTTGTTCTCATTGCTATTTCTGTGTGTTTCTGTAGTGGAGGCCGCAGCTCTCACCCCCAACAGCACCGAGGGAGCAGCGGCGGTGGCAGTAGCTCTTGGAACTACGACGGCGGCGGTGGAACGAGGTACGCCACCCCACCGGACCCCAATTTCCCTGAGGAAGGCCCGGCAAGACCAAATCCTGCAGCGCCTTCTTCGCCCGTTCAATCCACCCCTTCAGGTGCCACCACCCCATCCTCTCACATCAATTCTACCTCTGGCCGTGGCAGCAAGGGCAAACGCTCAAAGCACAAGTGAGTATTTTTTTTCTTTTCACACTGACAATGTGTACAATTTTTATTTTTACTTAAAATTTTATATTTGAATAAAAAAATTTATATTTATACTATTTTAAATTTATTTTTTTAATTCTTTTGAAAAAAAATTTAAAAAAACTTTAAACAATTTTTTTTCTATTTTTCCAGACGTCTTTCTAAGACCAGCATAGCTGCGGCAGGCAGTGGATCCGACTCGGATGCTCACAGCAGTGGCCGGGGTTCTCGTTCCCGTTCCTCGAGTCACTCCAGCTGTAGCTCAAGTCACTCCAACGCCTCCTCCTCCTCAAGTTCGGCGTCATCTCGGTCCCCTAGTTCCAGCAAGTCTTGTTCTCCTGGTAGCCGATCACACCCTAGGTTCCTACAGTCTTCGGTCTCACACCACAACAGTGTCTCTTCACATTCGTCCACTTACGCAGACGACCGCCGGCCACTGGCCATCTGCGTGAGGAACTTACCATCTAGGTCTAGTGGTGAGTCTATTTGAAAACTCCAAACACTGATCACCTTTTTAATTTTTGTTTTCTATTACTGTTGCAGATACTAGTTTAAAAGACGGTTTATACCATGAGTACAAGAAGCATGGGAAGGTGACCTGGGTCAAGGTAGTTGGCCAAGGTGGTGACCGTTACGCTTTGGTGTGTTTCAAAAAGCCTGAGGATGTAGAAAAGGCGTTAGAAGTGTCGCAAGACAAGCTATTTTTTGGATGCAAGATCGACGTGGCGCCTTACGAGGGGTTCGATGTGGACGACAATGACTTCAGACCATACGAAGCCGAGCTCGATGAGTTTCACCCAAAAGCAACAAGGACCTTGTTCATTGGCAACCTGGAGAAAGACATCACTGCTTCAGAAATCCGGAAACACTTTGATCAATTTGGTGAAATTATCGTGAGTGCCGAATCAGCAAGTTTTAAAGCGAAACGACCTTCAAATTTAAAACTTTGCTCGCAGGAGATTGATGTGAAGAAACAAGGCGCCGCCGCATCCTACGCCTTTTGCCAGTACGCAGACATCGGCTCTGTCGTCAAGGCGATGAGGAACATGGATGGAGAACACATCGGCAACAACCGAATAAAACTGGGCTTTGGAAAATCAATGCCCACAAACTGTGTCTGGGTAGATGGCATCTCAGGTAATTTACTAATGAATTAAAAAAATTCTTTTACTCATTTTTTTCTTTTGCATTTGCAGCAGAGACAGTGTCCGAAAAGTACCTGAATATGCAGTTCCATCAATATGGCCCAATTGCTCAAATAGCATTGGATAGAGATAGGGGACATGCCTTGGTGTTCTTTGAACAGCTCAGTTGTGCTCAAATGGCCGTGAAGGATATGCGGGGGACAGCGCTGAGGGGGCGAAAGTTGCAAATTGACTTTGCATCCAGGGAATGCCAGGAAGCATTCTACAGCCACCTCGAGAAATCCGGTGGAACAGCTGAAAGGCCGTGGGACAGAAGATCCTCCACCACTTCTGAACCTGCATTCGAAACAAGGTAAATTTTCCATGAATTTCCAAGTCTTCCAATTCAATTTAAATGATGAAGCTATTTTAAATCATTCGCGGTTTCCACCGGAGGTTTTGCTACTAATGACGGCTTGAATGGCGTCTGACATAAAAATATGATCATTAAAAAAAGATCGAAATTATCAGCAACTAAATTTCCTAAATTTGCTGTTCTCAGAGAGGTGCCTGCCCCCAGAGTGACTCGTTACGAAAGTGGCAGCAACTCCAGCACAAGATCAACCCCAAGAGTCCAGCCGCAGCACAGAGGCACCACCCCTGCCATTCCAGCAACCCCATCGCGGTCGTCGTCTGGCAGAAGTGGACGATCTCAGAGTGGACGATTTGAGTACTTTGATGAAATGCGCTTCAGGTATAAATTTTAGAAAACAAAAATCAATTTATTCAGGTTCTAATTTTATTTTAATTTTCAATTACAGAGCTGCCGAGGGAACCCATCCGCCCGCTGGCGCTCATGATGACAGTTACGAACAAGAATTGCGGGACTACGGCTACTCTCAACGCGAGAGACGTGATTTTGATGGTGATCCGAGTCAAAACGCTTCGCCTTCTGCCTTCGACGACGAGCCGGGCTCCACGGCCACAGGCTCGATCGTAGCCCGGCGGAGCAGCAGGCAGAAGAGCACTGCCAGCGAGCCGGCAGATCCCAGCCAGTCTCCTCCTCTCCGGCACACTAGTCCATCAGGCCGGGGAGACAAACTAGGAGGCCGATTTGGCAACAGCAGGATCCACTCGCTGTCGCCGAGCCCCTTGAGAGACCACTCGCCCGACAAAGAGGCGGGCAGTGAGAAAGACTCTGTCAGTGGTAGTGTTAATAAATCATGTGATCTCAGAGACCCTAGAATTGAAGATAGGTTAAAAGCAACAACAAGTGGTAATATTAGTGAGATAGAAAGGACTACACGCAGCGGTGGCAGCAGGTACAATGACAAAAGCGGTGATTCGTTGGCCTTGCCCCCACCGAGTGCGCCCGACAGTGAAATCAAACACCTAGAGAAGGAGCGGGTCCACATCCAACTGCTCCTAGGGCAGCTCGAGCCGCACAGCTCGGGGGATGAGGCAAGTGCCGTGAAGCGCCTCAAGATCAACAAGCCACCGGTGGACATGATGGAGAAACTGCGCAAGGTCGCTGCCGAACCCCGAAGACTGTCAGACCTGAAGGGGCGGCGCATCTCTACGGAGGGCTTCTTCAAGGAGCACCACAGTCACGGCCCGCACTACAATATTCCAAAACGACGTAAGACTGAGAGTTCCTCTGAGAACGACTACAGTGGACACCACCACCACCATCATCATCACCATCACCGAGACTCATCTGACAGCAGCCGGCCGGGCACGCCCCTCTGCGACGAGCGACCAACCGACCCGCGTAAGCCACGCGAGCGCTGCCTTGACGTCATGAGCCTCCCGCTGCCCAGGTTTGCGCACCAGGTGTTGTCACCACGCACCTCCAGCACCGGCAAGACCATTTACACCATCAAGTCTCCACCGCCGGCGTGCATCCATCCGAACAAGCACAGAGACTCAACCTCCTCGGTCACGTCCACCTCCTCGGCCAAATTGGTTGAGGAAAGGCGCCCGTCTGCCTCGTCAGACACTCCTGCTCCAGTGCTGGGCGAGGTCAGCAGTCCCAGCATGGTCCCCTCCTCGCCCAGACAGGAGGAGTCGTCCGACTCGGACGAAGATTCAGCCCGAGTTTCACCAACTCTGGAGGAGCGAATACGGATGCTGGACGAGAAGTACGAAAAGTGGTCAGGGACGCGGACCCTGACGGCTACAACGGCGACGGCGGAAACTCTGCAGAAAATCGATAACGAGAAACTGAAGCTTCGAACCAAGCTGCCTGATCTCAATGAAATCGGCAGCCGCCCCTCGGAAATCGTCAAGTCGCTGCTGGCCAAGCGCAGTGTCTTTGACGAAGACTCCAAACGTCTCGAGAACTACAACGAAAAGTACGAGCCTAAGGAGTTCCCTGCCGCGTCGCCCTCCTGGACCACCAAGGGGCTGACCACCAAGTTTCAGACTTTGAAGACTGAGGCGAAGGACGTTCTGCCCTGGAACAACAAGCCTGCCACTCAGGTGCCGGCGGCGCTGACCAGTCCGGTGACCTCACCCAAGTCCATCCTTCGGGGGGCACCGTTGACCCCGACGACGCCCACGGCCCCTGTTCCAGCAGTTAAAGCAGTTCCTCCGCCTGTCAAGCTGACACCAAAGACAAGCGTAGCTTCTCCTGTAGTGACGTCGCCGCGGCCCCTGCCGTCAACGCCGTCCAACTTGGCGATGTTGCCCTCTGTATCGTCGCCAAAGGGGCTGCAGTACCCCTTCCCAAGTCATCCGCCGGTGCCGACGACCCCACCGCCGCCGCTTCAGCAGCCGCTGAGTTTGGCTTCTTCTGCGGCGCCGCCGGCCGCGACCACCGCGAGCTGCACAGCGTCGTCCTCGACGGCTGCCGTTTCCTTGGTGACTGCCTCACAATTGCTCACGTCCCCACCTGTGAGGAACAGTCTGACCACTTGCCAGCCCCCTCTCTCCAGCCCAGTACAATCCGCCAGTCCCGCGGTCAGCATCGTGGCGGCCACAGAGCTGACGGCCACGGCCGCGGACTGGTCCTCAAGACTTGAAGTCAGCAGTGGTAAGGACACAGCCGGCAGCAACAACAACATTCCGCAGAGATCATCTCCGAGTAGTACGTACCTGCCAACACCGCCACCCTCTGTGTGTAGTTCACCCTCAGTTTCCTCTGTCTCAAGCATAGCAACGACTTCAGCCAAAAGCAGCCCACCCCCATTGTCAGATGGTTAGTAAAATTACCTTTTTATCTCTTTTTATCTATGAAAAAATTCAAAATCTATGTGTCGCGCTTATAAAAATTATTTCGTTTATATTTTTAAAACATAGATTTTTTATTCTTATTTTGTTAATTAGTTTTTTATGAGCAGTAATAGCTGTACAATAATGACGTTAATAATAACTGATTCTGAACTAATAATTTAAGATTATTTTAAATATTTAAAAAAAAAATATTATCACATAATCATAAAATTAATTTATTCATGTCAATCGTATTTATAAAGATTTAAAACTTTGTGTGCATTAAGGTCTATAAAAATGATTAAAAAAAAATATCAATTTCCCAATTTTTAATTTTTCCAATCTTTTTGTTCCAGGGAGTCAGGTCTCACCAGATGTGCGTGCGGTTTCTCCACCTCCACGCATACCTTCACCTCCTATACAATCAGCGCCGCAACCAACCCTACCAATGGTTGTAGACACCACCCTGAGCTCCTCTCTGCCTGGTCTCGAAAAAGAACCCTCCATATCACCTGCTCGCACCTCTCCCGAGCCTGACGTGGTTCCTGAGCCAGCAATTAAGCAGCAGCAGATCAGCAGCAAACCTGTGCCAAAGAAAGAGAACTGCATTGCCGTCAGCAAGGAGAGTAGCAAGGAGAGCAGTAGCAGCAGCAAGTCGAAGTCTTCATCGAGCAGTACCTCTTCGACGAGCAGCAGCAGCAGCGCCAAGAGCGACAAAGACAAAGAACATGCAAGCAGGCACAGCAGAAAAGAGCACACCTCCAAGAAGGAAGGCAGCAGCACTTCGTCCTCCTCGCACAAACACAAGCACTCCTCCGACCACAAGAAGGAGACCCCCAGCAAGGAGACGCTGGAACGGAAGGACAGCTCCGAAGGCGAGAAGAAAAAGGACAAGAGAGACAGTAGCAAAGAACCAAACAAGTCTGCAAACAAGTCACTCAATGTGCCTGCTGCTGTGGGCAACAAGAGGCGCGTCAGCTCTCAGGACAGTCTGGAAAGCAACACCAGTAGCACCCAGAGGTCCTCGACCACCAGCAAAGAAGCGTCACTGGAGCCTGAGGTCAAGAAACCAAAGCTTTCTCCCACTTTAGACAGCAGCAAGTCATCAAAAAAGATTTTTGATCGAAGAGAATCCAAGGATTCTAGAGAATCAAAGGAATCGAGGGAATCCAAGGACTCGAGAGAATCTAAAGACTCGAGAGAATCTAAAGACTCCAGGGAATCTAAAGAGCCCAGAGAGTCAAAGGACTCTTCCAAAGATGCTATAAAGGATGCTACCAAAAAAATGGAGGTTAAGAAGGTGGACGAAAAGCAGAGAGTGGATGACAAACAAAGAGTAGAGAAAAGGCACGAGCGTAAATCGGAGGAAAAGAAACACGAGTCCAAGAGCAGCAGCAGCAGTAGCAGCCGAAGCCAAGAGCACCGCTCTAAGGACCATGAAAAACTGAAAAAGAAGTCCAAGGTGGACAAAGAACCATTGCGCGAGTCTTCTTCCGCCAAGAAAGATGAAAAACCACCAAGTTTGCCAAAACCCAAAGAGGAGGAACGTGAAAACGAGGAGGATGCAAATCACCGGTACAAACCAAAGAAAGACTCGAAAGACAAGGAGCGAAAACACCACAGCTCCGAGTCTTCTTCCAAAAAGGAAAAGAAACTGGAAAAGCGCAAGGAGGAAGAGACGCCAAAGCCTATGAAAAAGAAGGACAAGCCGAGAAAACTCGATTCTGACAGTGAGTCCGAGTTCACTGACGGAGGTCGCCCGAAACAACACTCGATCTTTGACATTGTGGACGAGGGGCCTGTTTACATTTCCATGTATGACAAAGTCAAAGCACGCTCTACCAAAAACATGCAAAAACAGGAGGAGGAAAAGAGGCAAGAAAAGTTGAAAAAGAAGTTTGACCAGCTTAAGCAGTCAAGGGCCAAACGAGAGGAGAAAAAGAGATCAACCTCGTGGGACGAGGACTCCGACTCGGACCTTGACCGTGAGAAGAAAAGGAGGTCGCACCAGATGTTCATGACCAGCTCAAGCGAGGATGAGGGAAAGATCAAGAGAATTCCTCACAGTGACATTTCTTCTGCCTCTGACGATGGCGGACAAAAACTCAGGGAGAAAAGGCGCTCCCGAGCTGGTTCGGAAGAAAGTGACGAAGAGGGTCTTGCACGCAGCAAGTATATTCCTGGCTCAAGGAAGGCCTTCAAACCCAAAATCACGTCTGACACTTCTGATTTTGAGGAGATGCAGCACCAAAAGCACGCAAGCAAGCCTCTGTCCTCTTTCAACATTTACACAGATAGTGATAATGATGATATTAAACCAAAGTTGCCATTCATCAAGGCCAAGTCTAGGGAGCGATTTGACACCTCTGAGGACGAAGCAAAGATGGAGCGAATCAGGAGAAAAAGTTCGGAGGGTGAAACTCCTGCCAAGGTGCACAAAAAGAAGCAGAAGAAGCTGTCCTCCAGCAAAAAGAATTCCATCAGCTCGGAACGCCTCTCTGAATTGGACATTGATGAAGTTGAAGTGCGCCTGGAGCGTCTTGATGAGAACAGAATCAAAATGGAAACATCTCCCACCTCTCTTCTGGATCAAAACAAGAAACACCAGTCAAAGAGGGAAAGGAAACGATCGGGCCACAAGAGTACCGAAAAGAAGGAGCAAGTCAAGGAGGAGAGCAAAAGCAAAAAGAAAAAGAACAAGAAGGAGTCGCAGATCAAAGATTCTACCAAGATGGAGGACATTTTTGGCCCACTTTCGGACAACTCTGACGAAGAGACGCGCGTCTACTCCAAACCAATCAATAACAACGAACCTGCTAAGAAGCTCACAGTCTCACAGGTGTTCACTTCTGATTCCGACTCAAATGTGGAGATCCCCGTTCCTCCGCCATTGCCTCAGCCCATTGTAAAAGCAGAGCCAATTGTTGAGGTGCCGGTGAACCACGTTGAGGAGCGGCGTTACTCTGAGGAGAAAAAGAAAAAGAAGGACAAGAAGAGCAAGGACAAAAGGCGAGAAAAACAAAGAGAGGACTTTAAAATTAAGGTCGAACCTAATGACGATTCCCTTGAGGAGGCTGGAAGGAGCCTAGAGTCAAAACTCATGGAGGAGCTACCCGAGGAGCCCAAACCTGTGGAGCCTGACGTCTTCCGCTTCACCGACGACGAGAGCGTTGAGTCTGTTGGAAAAGTCAAAAAGAAAAAGAGGAAGAAGTCCAAGGACGAGAAGTCGAGGCACAGGGATGAGCACAAATCTTTCAAGTCAACCTCCGAGGAGAGACCAAAGAGCCCCAAAAAGAAGGAAAGCACCCCTCCTGAGGCGAGAAAGATCACCAAGCACTTTCCTGAGGTTGAGGCCTTTGATGATCTCGCGTCGCCCACGCAAAAGAAGAAGCCGGAAAAGTTCATCCCTGGTTTTGGTAAAGACGTGGACGAGAGCGTACACGAGGACGCGATCAAAAGCATTTCCAAGTTCGAGGAGGATCACAAAGTTCCCGAGCCTGAAGAGCCTGTTCCTGTCGTTGTACCTCCACCACCACCTCCACCACCTGAGGAGCGAGAAGAAAAGCCGCGAACTGGCATCTCTCAGGAGGAGACAGAAGATGCAGTGGCCGCCCTGCTTGGCGAGACCTTCGACTTCCGACGGTTCAGCGACGAGGGCGAGCCTCCTATCATCGAGCCCAGCCCTCCAATGCTCAACCAAGAGGACGTGGCTAACGAGGAGTCGCACTCCGAGATCCAGCAGGCCGTTGAGAGTCTTAAATGCGTCATGCCAGGTCAGTTGACCCCGCCGAGCGACAAGGATAAGTGGAAATCGCCACCTGAGTCGGCCAAGAAGGACGAAGAGCGTCCAGAAACTCCTCAGTCTGAGCACGACTTGCAAATCGACGAGGAGGCACACAGTGAGGATGAGGATGGCCTTCCCTACCCTGGCAACAGGTTTGACGAACCGCCCAAGACACCTGACATTAACCTTCCTCCAAAGACACCGGACACAGCGCCGAGAACTCCTGACATCGATTTCTCGCGTCCGCCCAAGACACCTGATTTTCCTGCCGCCTACTACCAGCAGCAGCAAGAGAAGGAAAGGCAGAAGGCGGTGCTCAACGACTTCAACAGCAAGCTGGCCGCCGAGGACGACTCGTCACTCATGTCCCCAGACATCAACAAGCAGATCTCAGACATTGTCGATTCGAAAATCTTGGACGACAAGTCTCAGTCGTCGCCTCCCAGGGAGGAAGAGCGCGCGTTCAGTGCTGTCACTGAGCAGAAGGAAAAGGATGACGCGGCGGCGGCTGCGGCCGCTGCTGCGGCTGAGGAAAAGCAGAAACTGCCGGCCATTGTGGTCGAGGAACCGCCCAAGACGCCTGTGGTTGAGAAGGAGCAGGCTGCGCCCAAAGAGGAAGTGCAACCGGTCAAAGTTGAGCAGCCTCTCAGGGTCACAACGCCAATCGTCAAAAAGGTCAGTTACTTTAAAATATTCCTGCAAAATTATCTTATTTTAAAACCTTTTTATTGTGATAATTAAATTTTTAATTAATTGTTAAGTATTAAAATTTAAAATAAATATCATAAAATTAAAGTAAGAATAACCTATTATAAAAATTTATTTAACTAAATTTTTACACCAATGCATAGCAAAAATTAAAAATTTTAAAACTAATCTTAAATGATATTTTCAAATTTAATTCATAATAAAAATGTTTCATTCAATGTTACAGGTGGATGTTCCTGTCATTCGAGATCTGGCCAGCCAAGTTTTGCCCAAACCAGAGCCACCTAAGGTTGAAATCAAACCACCTGTTGTGGAAGAGCCTCCGAAGCCAAAAGAGCCTAGCATTGAACGGGAAGTCACTCCAGCCCGCGAAGAGCCACCCAAGCCAGAGCAAGTCATCACTCCTGATGAAGTCAAGAGCGACGGCTCTGAACTTCTCTCTCCTGACTCCAAAATGGGATCCCCCTCAAACGACGAAATCACCACCAGGTCGCGCCGTGGAGGCAGAAGCCGCCGCGGCAGCCGAGGAGGAATTTCCACCAGAAGGTCTGCCAGAGGCAGTGGAAGCAGAATTGCCAGGGACGGAAGTTCCGACATTGTCGCCACACCAGAGTCGAAAGAAAAACAGGAAAGTCAGGCTGAAGAGTCCTCTGAAGAACACAAGGAGGAGGTCAAGGGCAGGAAGCCTCGCAAGGGGCGCAGGAAGAAGACTGAGAGTGAGTGCGAAGAAAAGGGCAAGCCGCGAACAGCCTCTGAGTGCACAGACGTGTATGAATTCCATGATTCGGACGACGAGGACTTCCAGTTCGAGTCCAAGAGCGTGTCTGGATTGTCTCCAACCAAACCAGAAGAGAAGATTCATGAACCACCCCCACCACCACCACCTCCAGAGGTGGCAATTCCAGCTGTGGTGGAGGAAAAGATTGAAGAGAATCTTGATGAAAGTCACATTGATGACCACGGAGCGTCTGAAGATGAAGGGAAACTTTTGCACCCACCCCTGTCAGGAATGGCCAACGTCAGGTCACCACCTGCGACTAGAAAGTCACGCCGTCTTCTTGAGAAAGACACTAGTCGTAGCACAGTGGATGATGTCATTGAAGAGGTAGTCAAAGGCAACTTCAAGGTGGATGATTTCATTGAGAGTTCACCCAAGAAACCTGCAAGTCGCGGCAGAGAAGAGGAGGAAAGGAAGCCTCTTGGCAGAGCTGTCAGGGGCGGATCAGTCAAACCAGACGAGGAGGAGGAAAAGGGGCCCGAAGAAAAACCAGTGGCCCTTTGCACGCCTTCCGTCGCGCCTCCGAAAATGTCTCCACCGGTGCCTCAAAAGGTCATTGAACTGGCCAAAGGAGCGGTCCAGCCCCATCCAGCTCATCTGCATGTCAAAACTGGAGACCAGCCAGAGGAGCCAACCACCCTCATCGACCCAGTCACAGGTCTACTCATGCCAATGCGCGAGTCCGAGGAAGGCCAGTACATTCCTGTCACAACATCGGCAGGTGTGCTCGTCATCAACCCTGCAGACGCAAGATTCGGCCGACAACCCCTGAGGTAAAGAAAAACAAAATTAAATTAATTCTATTCTGAATTTCAATTTTCCTTTAATTAACAGATTTTTACTAATTAAATTTTTTTATCAACTTACAGACTTCCGCCTGGGGTTCGTGCGCCTCTTGTATCTGCTCCTCCTGCAGGTCCGCCTCCAAATGTGCCAAAGCCTGCAGTGGTTCAACCACCTCAACAACAACAACAACAGGCTCCCTCCGCTCTGGTGACCAAAGTGCAACAGCCGCCTCCCGTTCCAAGTCCAAACAAGTCTCAGCCGAGTGCTGTAATCGCTCCGCCTGCGCCTGCCGCAGCTCGAGTGACCAGTACCCCATCCAGAATTGTTACCCCTGCACAGCAAGCACCACCACCACTGATAAGTCAGGGTGTGGTCAAGGTCATGACTTCAGCCCCGCCACCAACCTCAACCATTACTGTGGCAAAGGTAATTTAAACATTTCATATCTGATTTATTTCATTCAAAACTACTATTAATTTTAGAATAATTGTAAATTGAACTTGCAGCATAAAATTAGGATGATATTTTTCAATGTATTAACAAAAAATTAAAAATGCTCTTTTTTTCTATTAAAGGTGCAGCAGCCTCCAATGGCTCATCCTCAATCAGCACCGCCAGTGGCAAGGGGCTACCCTCCAAGGTCAGAAGGGCCTACGGCTGCCTATCCGCCGTGGCCTCCGACTTCCACTCCCGTTTCGGTGGTGCAGTCGGCTCCACCCCTGCCACACCCGTCTGTCATCACAGCTGGGGCTCGAGGCGTCGAGTTGCCTCGACCTGCTCACATGGGACCAGCAACTGTGCCCACGCCTCCTGCGGCTCACATGACACCTGCACACAGCAGACTGGTCACTATGGCCAGTTCACCTCCGGCCAGGATGACTGTGACTGCCTCTCCACCAGTGCAAAGGTCACTGACCATCACGCCGTCTTCATCGCCAGGACTTTCGCACACAAAGGTGTCGCCGCTGCCGCCTGGACGTCAGCCAGTGGCTAAGCCAATGCCTCCTCAGGTAAATTAAATATTGATAGTTCAAATAAGTCTCTTTTTAAGCCATAATTCATACTAAGCAACACAATCACAAGACATAATTAAATATCAAACACTGTCACAATTACATTTTACATTTTAACAACTTATTTGTTAAATAATATTGTTTTTCCATGTGATTTATATTTGATCTTGATAATGTTTTCTAACTCAAATAACATAATTTTAATCTTATTTTCCAACAGATTCCCGTGGCCCATTCAAGCAGTCACTTGACCTCAGTATTGGAGCCTGTTTCGAAACCAATGCCTGGAGTAGTGCCCTACCACCCTCAGCCTGCTCATTCTGGCGCTTCACAGTTCCCTCCGGGCTATCGTCAAGTTGAGCCCCTGAAGGTCAAACCAGAAAAGAAGCCTGACTCAAAAGACGAGCTTCCTCTGTCTATGTTGCCACCACGGTTGCGGGTTGGTGCCGTTGCAAGAACTGCGGCCGCCCTGCCTGGCGCCAGTGGCCTGGCCACCGAACCACCCAAGGTGGACGTCAACATGAGCGGCTGCATTGTGGCCAACCAGCAGCAGCAGGTGCCGCCCGCAAGGAGCGGTAGCCGCGAGTCGCCGCTGTCCAGACCGCATCTCACGCACGCCCAGGTGTTACAGGCAGGAATGCCCATCCCAGCCTACGAAGCGTCACTGGTAAGTTTCGCAATTTCTTATTCTGGCATGGGGTGTTATTGGTTGCTGAGCTGCTTCAGACACTAACATGAGTGCTTGTGATATAAGAGATATTGTTTTAGGGGCCACAATTTGAAATTGATTGAGATAGATTTAATAATAATTGGATAAATACAAAATTAGATTTTTTTTTTTTCAAGAAAATAAAAATTTTTATTTGTGCTATCAGAAAAAAATGATCAATTTCTATCAAATATTGGCTTTTTTCTTCCTATATTTTCTGGTGGTGGTTTCTTTCACTTGACTAATTGGGTGCTGCATGCTAACAGCAACAACACGCCGTCGAGCCGCCAGTAACGGCCAGCGGAGGCTCAGCGGCCTCTGCTTATTACGTGCCTCCGCCTTCTCTGCCCCCGCCCTCTCATCACCTCACCTCCGGAGGACAGGTTATTGAGAGGGTCCGGAACCGTCCAAGCGCCTGCGCCGCAGGAGCACGCCCGCTTTCGCCGCCTCCTGCCCACCAACAGGTACCTTCGTTGGGAACCAATTAGAGAAAGATTTTCTGCTTTTGCATGATAGACCTTAGTTTTTTTATTTTGTTTTGAAAATTATTTCTATTTCGTTCTCAAACTGACCATCTTTGTATTTTTTCTTACAGGGTGAACAACATGTGGCGTACGGTGGCATCGCTCACCACCACCTGAGACCAGGGCCAAGTGCCCCGAGGGACCTTTACTTGGTGCAGCAGCACTTATACCACCAGCAGCTCATGAGGGCGCAGCAGGAGCACCTGCCGCATCACTACCACCACCTGCCACCAGGTATGTGCTTTAAAATTCAAATGGAGTACTCAATTTTTGTTTAGTTTTAATTTTCTTCATGATTATATTTCAAAATATAACGCTTATATAAAATGATTTCTAATTTTGTCTCAGGTGCGGTGCGCTCTCCAGCAATCCCAGGACTTGAGACTCAGAAGGCTGATCAGCCAGAGGCCGGTGGCGAGGCCATGGGGGTTCACAGTCCACCCTTGGAGCTCCGCCGGCCTGCCAGTCGCGGCGCCAGGCACGGCCCAGTGCCCCCGGCACACCTGTTGTCGCCACACGACCGCAGCACAGACTCGCCCCAAGTGGCCACCGTCTATGGCGGCGCCCAGCGACTCATCCACCACCAACACCTGGTTGACGAGCGCCTCGCCCCCAGAGGCCTGCCGCTGCCTGGACACCTGCACAACCAGCAGTATGTTGTCTACGAGGACGAGTACAACAGGCATGAGCCGCCTCCAGCGCACCACCGTTTGGCTGCGGCGGGGGCTGTCCACCCCAGGGTACACCCCATTCCTGCCGCAGAGGCGCCGCCAACCCTGCCTCTGCTGCAGACGCCACTAATGCCACCCTCGCAACCCCAGGATGCGCTCTTGGACGTAAGAAATTTTGTTATTTCTTGTGCGCATCAGTTTTTAATTGATATTTTATTTCTAATTGCAGCGCTATCCAATTGTGTGGCAAGGCATGCTGACCCTGAAGAATGACTCAGCCTGCGTCCAGATGCACTTTGTCCATGGCAGCCGCTCAATTGCTGAAGACTCCCTACCCAGAAATGAGAATGGTTCAGCTGCTCTGCTCAAGATCGCTCAGAGGATGAGACTCGAACCAAGTCAACTTGAAGGTGTCACCAGAAAAATTCAGGTGAATATTGTTACCTTGATATTTTTTATTAACATTTTTGTATAATAATCAGTCAATGTAATGATGAAACCAATTTTTAAGACATTTTTATAATTTTTACTCACTAATTTGCAATTTCAGGCTGAGAAGGAGCACTGTGTGCTTCTGGCTCTGCCCTGTGGCTTGGACGAGCATGACGTTCTACTGCAAAGCAGCAACCTGTATACCGGATTCCACAACTACCTAATGCAGAAATCAGCAGCGGGCATTGTCAACACCCAGAGCAGGGAAAACCCGCAAGCAACTGTAAGCATCAAGTTTCAATATCTCAGATTTTTAAACTTCCATATAAATAATTGCAAAAACAACAAAAAGCATTTTTAAATGATAACTTTTTTCTCAATTTTATTTCTCTGGAAAGGTGTTAAATATATTTTTATATTTCTAGCACTCGTATGTGGTCCACATCTTTCCTGGCTGCATGTACGCCGCTGACCAGCTTGGCCGCATTGCGCCCGACCTCATGACCCGAGTGAAGAACATCTCGCACCTGCTGATTGTCGTCGCCACCAACACGTAACTCTCGAGCAAAAGGAAATCTTCCCAATTTCAAAAACAGACAAACATAGTCGATCAATGTACACTCTAATTACACATAAGAATACGAGACTCAATTAATATCGATATGCGCAGCTGGCTAAATATGTGGATGGTAATTATCGCTGATTGTATTTCTGTTGTTCGATGTTGATGTTGGGTTTTCCGCCATCGGAGAAACGTAATATATATTAAAAAAGAAAAATATTCACTTCAGAAAAAAGAAACTTTTGAAGTTGGGAGGGGAAATCGATTGTGAGAAGGAAGGAATTAAGGGTGCGTAGCATCTCGAGTAACCAGCCACTAACCCAGAGTGTAAAACTAAAGTAAAAACACAGAAGAAGCTTCCATCATCTCTTATCTTAACGAAAGCATAAGTGAATAATTATTAATGACGATAATTATTATAATAGAGATAAAGGCAAAAAGTATAATGGTAAAAATTGTTATTCTTCAAAAAGAACACACGACACAGAAATACAAACAAACCACACACTCACTCACATGATAATATCCAATATTATTAGGCCTACTCTCGTCATCAAGTACTACTACTGCTATTATTACCACTTAATTAAGTAACAGACACTGTTGTTCAGAAGCAAGAAGTTATTTTTATATATGTCTATTTTTTTGGATTTCTGTTTCCATTGGTTCTCTATAATGCTGTCACGAGAGAGTGCAAAGCACAAGTTCGTTCGACTCCCCCACACATTTTTAGATGTTTTAATTTGGATTTATTCGCCCAAGAATTGGTTTACTAATTTATTTATTTTAGCGTGTAAGTTAAAAACACAGGACTTGGATGTTTATTCTCGATTGAATAATGAAAACTCTAAACTGAAGTCAGTCATCATCCGACCTCATACGAGAAAAAAAATACAAACACTAATTATGATAATAATCATAAATTATTATAATTATTAAACAATGCATCAAAAACATTGTACTACATTAAGGGAAAGAAACCTATTACCACTTGTTGTTGCTGTAAAAAAAACCCACCTCTTTAAGAAAAAACAAATTATATGGAAAAATGAAAATAATAAAAAAATCCCTATCGCCTAATTATTAATAAGCACTTGTAAATTTTGTATATAACATATAGATCTATGAAAGAAGATAAATAATTAATAAAAACGTAATTAAAATTAATTTGCCGATTTTTCATTTTATTTTACATCATTATTTCTTTTTTCGGGGCCATAACCCTTTGTCAAGACACATACACGAGGAAATATATATTACATACACAACATACTTACTGATATGGATCAAAATAGCAAGATAAAACTGTGACAAGAAAACGGAGTAAAAGGAGATTGAGTGTTAACTGTCCGAAATCTAAAGAATTTTTAATTCTCCGATTTGTTGTTTGCAGAAGTAAAAAAGATGCGTCTGTTTTTTTCCATTTAGCTCCACCACACATCATAAATTGTAAGCGTATAAAATATGAAGTCTTTATAGAAAGATCAATAGATCTGAAATGGAAGCGTTTCATGTCAGTTTGCTCAAAAAATGTGTAACTCGTCTTATTAAAACGTGAATTAAAACGCAACTGTTATGTAGAACTACTGCAAAAAATTACTGTCCAGATGTGCATCTCTTTCTTATTTATCTAATAGGGCAAGCAAAAAAAAATCAATATCGGCCAGTGGAAAAATACTAAACATATAAAAAAGAAGAAATATTAATAACCGTCTATTTTCATGTGTAAAATAAAATCAGGAGAAAATTATCCTCACTTAAAAATGATGTTACGATTGTTAAATTTTTTCAAAATGTCTCTTTTAGGACTTGAAAATTGTCACTTGAATTGATTTTATGCAAAACCACTTGTCTCTGTATAGAACCATAAATTATTTCACAAACACACACATATACACACAGTTTGTCATCAAATTAAGAAAATCTCCGGGTAGCTTTGATATGTAAAAAAAAAAATATGTATTTATTATTGTACAAGATAAATGCGTTTGGGTATGTATGATTTCCGCGTTATTATTACTACCGGATAATTAATAATAATTGCAAAAATTGTAACAGTGTATATATTTCAGAGACTATCTTAGGCTGTGATTTCACTGCATTATGGTATAATAATTGAATTGTGTAATAATGCATTCATTCTCATATTCATCGACTAATTGCGAGCATCACACTCACTCACTCATGCATTCATATAAAAAGAAAGAAAAGGGACACGCATTAAATTATATCCACACTACCATAGCATGAATAAACGCGACTTAACATGACAAAAAGCAACAAAAATGGTTAAAAGAAAAAATTGTTTAAAAAGCGGAAAATCAGGAAAATTCTTTCTCTGATCAAAGATCGTCCAGGATGAAATAATAAAAAGATATGACTTTGATTTCCACATTATTTAATTATTATGGTACATAATGAAAATAAAAATGCATAAAAATTAATAAAAATCAAAATCTTTCATTTCATAACAAGTCCCTGATTGAATTTATCAAATGAGATTATGTAAGTGTCAGAAATTATGAAGCCCATAATATTTCAAAAGCTCAACAGATTTATTGAATCTCCTCCTAACTCCAAAACAAATATCTAACTCGCAGCATATTTTGAGAAAAGACCTTTCAATGGTGTGAGAGCCTCCACAACTGTAACCCCAACTCCCCTGGCGAGGGCAGCGACCACATTGTTGGTTGTGTACAGGCGGTGCATTCCGTCCACCCCAAACATCAGGGGCAGATTGTGTCGTTGCCGCTCCTTCTCGTAGTCCAACAATGGTTTCAGTTGTCCTGATAATTAAAATAATAATTATTGCAAAATTCAAAGACAGAAAAATGATTATTTTATTACCGAGTGCTGTTCCATTTTGAGCGCTGGTGGCCAGAATTTCCGTCAGGCACTTGACGTCTCCAAAGCCAAGGTTCACACCCTGACCGGCTAGAGGGTGGATTCTGTGGGCGGCATCTCTGCAATTCAATGGGAATTAGAAAAAAAATATCAATAAAAATACGAAAATGACTAAAATGAGAAACATTGTCATAATGGATTAAAGTATAAAAAAAAAAATCAAAACTGAAATTAATATTTATTATTTTTTCATTGGTGATTATTTTTTACGCTTAACTTATTTTTCAAACAATAATCAAATTCATTATTTACCCAATAAGTGCTGCTCCATGTTTCACGTAGTAAGTAGCGTGTCCGAATCCCAAAGGAAAAGCAGCCCTGCTGCCCACTTCTTCGGACGCGATCGACGGCTGCATTTGCTGCGACCCTGGGCTCGAGGACGAGAAGGGCAGGAGGGAGGCGAGGGCTCTGCCGACGGTGCGTGTCGCGTCCACCACCAACGGGTCTTGCTTGTGCTGCTTCCACTAAAAAAATTAATTTTATAATTGTCACATAGTCCATAAATAAAATTATTTTTGAAGTTTCATATTCAAGCTATTTTTGTAGTAGAATTTCAGGATTGAGGGTTGATTCATGGTGATTTAAGAAAAACAATATCCTGCTCTACATGTTTCGGCTTTGGTTGCTGTGAAATCATTTTGACAAGAATTATGTGGTACAAAAATCAATATTTTTTTTTAAATTATTTTTCACGGAAAATTGTTACTTTGAAAGAAATTTGATTTTAAAAAATATTGATTTTTGTACCACATAATTCTTGTCAAAATGATTTCACATCTCATGAATTATGGCTGCAGCAGGATTCATTGCAGTTATGTAGAGCAGGATATAAACTGTTTTTCTTAAACAATAAACAATTCACAAAACCCATCGAGACTTTAAATTTCACCATATATATTTTTAATACACTTCAGAAATCGAATAATATTAAAAATTAAAATGGATTTGTAAATTAAAATTAATTTAAAAAAGCGTGATGCAGTCATATGTGCAACTCAGATTACTGGGTCAACCCCAGCTGGGTGTTTCTCACTTGAGAGCTTCCACCGCACGCCACTTCCCCTGCTAGATACCACTGACATTGTTTCCATCAGATTTTCCTTCGGAGGTCAGAGGTAAGCAACGCACGGATTCCACAGACAAGTGTTCAACGGATATGGGCACCTGTGATGCGGAGACCACACACATGTTGTTAATATCAAATTCTTTTCCTAGCAATTCATACTCGCAAATCGTGGTCGCGTTTACTGTTTACACTTATTTTTCAATCCTCCTTAGTTTAGGAATAGATATTTGCAACATTTTCTCGAAAATAATTTTAGTTATCAGTTATTTGCTTAAAAAGATTTAAAAATTTCAACCAAAATTTTGTTCATCATGGTATAAAAGGTGTTGTTTGAAGTGAGCGCAGTCGGAAATTAGAGATTGACGTTGGATTTACAAGATTTACTGCGTAATTTGATGGATCAAATTTATTTCTATAAATCTCAAATATAAAATAACTAAAACCGGTTTAGCTTTTCACAATAAATTATGTTTTATGAAATTGAAGAAAAGTTTTAAAATAAAAATTGAAAATAATGACAGAACCTTGTCTGATGCAATTAAGAGCAAAAGAGGCTGATGAGAGACATCATGTCTTGGCCTAGTCCAGTAAAATTCGCCTATTTCAAAATAAAATACGCTTTTAAAACGGAATGCAAAATTAATATTCTTGATTTCAAGGCATCATAATAAATCCTCCAACTCATTCTAGTTTTAATTATTTACTTAATTTATGATTTATAAAATTGAAAGGATTTTTGATAATTTTTTTAATTTGTTTTTAAAAAGTGCAGTCGCATTGCCCCTCAAGTTAGTCATCGCCCTTGGGCGGGTCGTGGGAGGCGCTTCACAGTGGCTTTAGATCAGGGAAGATTCATGGTGGGCGCTGGCGCAGAAGACGCACTGATGGGCCCGTTTTACTCATTAGCCTGCACACACTGTGAGGTCCAGTGGGGACCGTCGCGTGACACTCCATGCAGATTCTATGGGCACTTGCGAGGTTCAGACCGCACGAAATGAGGCCGCCAAAATGCTCCATGCCACTTTACACGACAAATCGTGGCCGCATTTAAATTGCGTGGAATGTTCTAAAAAAATTTAAGTCCCTTCACTCGTTTTATGGTTCTTTCAGGTCCTAGCAGAAACTTTGTAATTTTTATGTTTTAGAAGATTAAAATAATTTTGAAACCAAAATCTTGGGGGTGAGATAATTATGGCAAAAATTTTAATTTTCATGATTTTCCGATCAAACTTGTTCAACGCCACCTAGGACAAGTTTGAACAAGTTACGACATGCTTTGGTCACCTTTATGGCTTTGGTCTTGCCGAGGGAGCGCAAGCGCGTTGAGCAAGCGCGCATCACAGGGTATGATTATTATATAATTATATTTGAACAAAAAAAAACTCATGTAATAAATCAGGGCCGTCTGCGATACTCCTTAAAAATAACACAATATCGAAGATGAACTTACAAAAGCTTCATTGACAGCGTCGACGAAAGACTCGCTTGGCAGCGACAGGACGTGCTTTGCTTTTTCATTCGGCAGGGACCACACAAGTGAACTCATTTCACCGTTCAGCTGAGAAAATCGTTATATTTTTTTATTGGAACTAAAATAACTCATATTGAAGAAGTACTCACCGGAAGAAGAGCGATGGGACCGGTGGGGAGAAACCTCTGCCAGGCCACCACATTGCTTGTTGGCTGGTGACAAATTAGAGACCCATTAAAATAAATCGTTAAAAAAATTCAATCTCACCTCTGATAGTTTTAACGTTGCAACAACACCCATGAAATCGTAATTCCATGAGAGATATTTTCCACCAATTGCTTTCCTCACTTGAGATCCAGCGCCATCAGCTCCAATCTGAAATCATAAAAAATTTTGATTTAAAATATTAATTATATTTGTTTTTAAATTTTGCTCCAGCTTTTTTTTTAAACGGAGTTTTTATTTAATATTACTTTCAAAAAATCTGAAGGCAGCCTTTTAAGATTTGCAAGCGTAAAACTCCGCAAAAACGAATTTTTGGCAACTGCCCTAATTGGTTGCTCCTGGTGTGTCTAGATAGGAAGTGGCAATGCTAAACTTAACAGCCATCGAGCACCCGCTAATTAGATTTCGTAAATACAAACGTGACAAATGTTTAATAAATTGGAAGTGGGTTATTTTTGGATCGGCGAGAACCTGCTGGCGGGGAAAAATCATCGGACGAGGGAAAAAAGTGGCGGCTCCGTGGAGAGGAGCGCCGCGGCAATTGAGGAACAGCGGACGCGGCCTGCCTGTTTCTACTCCAGAGACTTGAAGATAAAGCTACTTGTGAGTTCAGAGGAATGAATAGGGTGGACTCGGGACCAGATGGCTGACAACGCAGACGAAGTATTTTCAGGCGTGAGTTCACAATAGTTTTGTTTTAGCACATTTTTTGAAAGAAAAAAGTTAATTTTTTTGTATAAATATTCACGACATAAATGAAAATGACAAGCTTGCTTACTTTTTTATGATCACAAATTAAAAATTAACTGGATCATCGGTATAATGTTAATGTTTTTAACAATGATAAGAACCAAAAATAATTTCGACAGTAATAAAAAGGAAATCAAGTAAAAACTAGGGCCTCATTTGACCAAGATTTGTCCTTCCAGTGTCAGTTTTAGTTGAGAAATCGCTATAATATTTAGTACAAGATTAATTTTTATGACTAAAAGAGTAATAATTTTCATATTTATTATTGATGGATTTAATGTAATAAATTCCTAATGAGATTTAAAAAAATTTAGGAAAGTGATTTAGTCTAGAAAGAAAAAAATTGTTTAGAGTAAAAAAATAACGGAATGTAAAAACCCACAAAACATAGAGTAATTATATTTATTTGAAAACATACGAAGAGGACAAAAAAACTTAAACTTGCCTATTTTGAAAATTTCTGTAATCAATTCGGTGGCTTTATAATTATTTCCTTAAATTGGTCATCACCATTTCCGCGAACGCCAAAAATACATCTGAATAAGACTATTGAATCCTAACGAGACAGTAATAGGGTATTTTTGTTTGTGAGAGATCAGGGCAGTCCACGGCATAAATCTCGTGCGTTCAAATGCCACTCGCTGTAAACAATGAGCAGCAGCACTTTTGAAATAATAAACAAAAGCTAGGGTGCTGGAAATTTCTCGCCGTGTTCATCATATTTATCTAAACTCTCTTGGAGTTTGTGCGTTTTTGGGCCCGAGCCAAGAATTCGTCCGTTTTTTCCGTCAAAAAATTGACGGCGAGATGGTGTCGAGATGAGAGGCCTTTTGGCCTTTACGGTCGCTTAATACGACACTTAATTTTAACGGGCTTTCTTGGTCGGCTCCAAAACGCCAACTCAATTGATGGCCACTTGCACCAGGAAGACGCATGTCAACGAAAGGGAAATTTCATGTTGATGGGGATGTGTCAAATGTCAATCGCAGTGATAACAAAAAATAATACGAGCAGAAGTGTGAACCAAGCACATTATAAGGAATGTGAAAGTCTAATTATTCTTGCTACATCTTAAATTTTATTTCAATTTTGTTAAAAAAAGAAAAAAAAAATAAATGGCAAAAAAGTGGGAAAAATATGAAAAGAATAAATTAGCTTTTATAGAAGCCAATGTGAAAAACTTGTCCAAAAAAAATTTCAAAAAATTGGAAATTTTAATTTTTTGCACAAACCCAATTGCACGATCTACAAGAACCCAGTCTTTTTCAAATAGGCCAGAAATCTTTTCCTATTATTGTAACTCAATCTTTTGATTTTTAGAAGATTTTTTTTGGAGGGTTATTCACACGTTAGTTGAAATTGCAGTTCCTCAATAAATTTTGTGAACTGCCTTTTTTCAATTAAATCAACATGATTTATTTCCATGAATAAAATCTAGAAATAATGGAATGAAATATTATTATCAATATTATTGATTTCAGAATCGAACAGCTTCAATTACATTATAATTTTATCTTTTTTAATCGATAAATAAAGTTTCTTAGCGAGAAAAAATTAAGAAGTTGTTCATCTATGATTCACGGAATTAAACTTTTATTTTTAGATCGATGATCGTCCAGCAGGATCGGCACAGTCTCTGCACGAATGGGTCATCGCTAGCGGCGGCAGCATTTCATCAGAGGCGAGTGCTGAGACTGCCGAAGACGTTTTGACCAACGACTACCTGTCGACGCGCTTCGAAGACGAGACGCGCCAGCGAAAGCCGTCGAGGGCACCGGTCGAGGTCACCGGACGCGACGGAGTGTGGTCGGCCAACGAGGTGGCCCGCGAGCTGCGCGCCATGGCCGAAGGACTTTGGGACTTGGCCAATCGAGGCGAGGAGAAGAAACTGGTCGAACTGGTGATGCTCAACGGCATCAACTCGCCAGTGGCCCACACGACCCTGCTGATGGCCGCCTGGCACGGCCTCACCGCACTGACCCACAGATTGTTAGCCGAGGGCGCCTCCCCAGCAGCTTGTGACACCAAAGGAAGGTTGGGCATTTTTTAACGACAAAAAAATTTTGCTGTTAATTTAATTTGTAATTTATGTGGTTAAAAAGTGAGAATTGGATTGATATAAAAAAAAGGGGATTTAAAGAAATTACCTTATTAAATACAAAATTAAATTTTTAATTTTAATTATTTAAAAAAAAATTTTTAAATTATTTTGCAATATATACTTATTTTTATCAAGAATTTATTTCACATGAATGTTTTTTTTTATAAACAAAAAATTGAAATTTTTAAATTATTTCCTTCTTTGTGTATTGAGTTTTTTTTTTTAACAAATGACCGAGAGTAAAATCTGTGTTAATAAAATGTTTTTTTTTTAAGGACGCCTCTGCATTTGGCCTGTTGTGCGGGTGCTGACGACTGCGTGTCCCACCTTTTGAAATCAGGTGCGAATGCGTCCGCGTGGGACAGTGGCCGCAAAGCGACCCCTCTCCACTGCGCCGCCGGTGCCCCGAGTCCTGCCAGCGTCAAACTCCTCTTGGAAGCCGGTGCAAGTCCGAACGCGGGCCTCTCAGGTCACAACACAAACCGAAGTGCCCTCCACTTGGCCGTGCAGGCCAGCAGCCCCGAGTGCGTCCAGTTGCTTCTTGAAGCGGGCGCCTCCCCCAACACACCCCAAGTATATAGCGAAAAGGCTTTTAATTTAAAATCAATGTTTTTTGCAGTTGTTTACAGAAACGCCTCTGCACCTGGCAGCAGCTCTTGGGGCTGCGGAATGCATGCGGCTGCTCCTACACAGTGGAGCGGATGTTCGAGTTCAGGTTAGATTTTTATTATATTTACAAAGGCACATTCGATTTATTTGAATCTTATCAAATATTTATTAATCAAAGTCATATAATACTTAATAATACTTATCAGAACTGTATAAATCAAATATTTATATAAACATCTTCAGAAATATGTTATTTATAATAGATTCACAAATTGCTCTTGGATGAGTGTTACGTAATTGTAGAGTAAAGGTAAAAAAAAAGGAAGAAACGTGACAAGTTGTTGTAACAACCAGAGGGAAATGCATTAATTTCTATTCTCACAGTCTTCGCAATAAATTCTTATGAAAATTAAAAACTAATGATTCTTCAGTCGAAGTCCACCGTGCTGGTGATCTCGAGGTCCAAACAGAAAATTGTGTTTTTGAAGAAGTTGCTCCAAACTCTGTTTCGTTCGGACGACCTGCTGCTTTGCTTTTTCTTGGTCTGCACCACCTTCTTTTGCTTCTTCAAGGGCAACGGTTCCTTGAAGGTGTTGTCTGAGTTGGTTTCGACCTTCTCCACTTCCATCTTGCTAATAGCATCAGGACGATTCTCGTCGTTCTCCTCCGGGTCCGGGCAGGTACTGTCCGGCACCACCTCCTTGTTCTCCTTGATGACCTCTTTGTCGAGACCAAGTTGATTCTCGTGCTTTTCCTCCAAGGGCATTTCCTTGTCTCCTGAGGAATTCAGCCCTTCTTCGTCTGTCTCTGTGTCTCGCAAATAATTTTCGTCCTCCTCCTCCTTGTCTACATTTTCCTCAGAGTCGACACCTTTGTTATTCTCCGTCAGGGCCTTGACCCTTTGCTCCAGCTGGGTCAGCAGCTTCTCTCCAATTATCGACGTCTTCTTTTCGTCGTCAGGGTTGTTGAAAAGCCGGACGCTCGGAGCCCAATCCACGTCACAGACCTTTTTGAAATGGGCCGGTTTGCCTGTAATTTTGAAAAATTCGCGACGTCAGTTACACGTTCTGATTGAAAATTGCAGTAATATCGCGAATATTTACCTGAAACGAAGTGATCCTCGCAAATGTCAGTGTTGTCCAGCCTCTTTTGGGTGAGATCGTTCCTTGTGCGGGTGAGAACGGTGATCCATGCCATTCGTCTGCGGGTGGTCAGAAGCTCGTCCTGCGTGCCGCGGTGGGAGATGACGCGGGGGATGCGGAAGAATCGCTTATTTGGGTGCTTGACCTTGTTGTTTCTGCAGTGGCTCACACCACAGCTCCGTGCCATGGCTGCGAATTTCCGTCAAAAAGTTCGGCGATTTAAAAAGCCGGACGTATTTTTCCAACGCGCGTGTTTCTGTTGTCGGGCAGGGGGCCGTATGGGGAGTACACAAAGGAGCACAGTGGAGAGTAAGAAACTATTGTCTTAGTTCTCGCTGAAACTGCCTTGTGAGTTTTAAATTGACCAATTTAAGCTAAAATTAATAAATTTATTGATAATTGTAATTAAAAACCATTCAAACAAAGAACGTTCGGTTACTTTGGTTTCGAAAATTAGCTCCTGAGTTAACTCCCTTCAAGGGAGATCTCGTTTTGACGTGAGAAAAAAAGAGAAGTTACGAGAACAGACGCCTCTCGAGGGCGCGATGGAAGATCACGAAAAAACTTCGTCAAGGGCAGTGGGCGTTTGTTTTTATTAAAAAAAATAATTACGGCGTCTTGGATGTTTTCTGTTTTCTCTCGCAAAAATCGGGAAATTTATTATTGATGTAAAAGAAAAATATATTGAAAATCATCAATCAAAATTACGCAAAATAACTCTTGTTGCATAAAGATGAGAGAGGCTCTCTCTATCATAAAATTAGAGTGTTTGGTGAAAAACGTGTAAAATTGATCTAATTTTCAATATTTATGAACTGATTTACACGTTAAGTTTCTACTAATAAATCTAAATTTTAATAATCATAAGAATTTCGCGTTACATTATTATACATATTTTTATAAGCAATTAGATTTTATCGGATTTTATTATACCTGCAAATTTTTTTATTTAAAATTTTTGTAATTTTAAGGATGATTTTTTCCTCTCTTTCAATTAGAGAAATCATTTCATTAAAAATAAAATAGTTTTTAAAAATGCTATTGAATTTTAATTAAGAAAAATTAAATATCTTCTGAACTCAAGTTTAAAATTCATTTTTTTTCAGTTTTTGTTTTTAAATTTTAAATTTTTTTATTTATTTTTAAAGTGACTCTAGTTTTTGCAAAAATAGGCTCAGCTTGGTTCATTGCAGGTTTATTTAATTTAAACCCTTTGAGCTAAAATTTAAATTTGTATTGACTTATGAATTATGTATTTTTTTGATAGGTAGGTCAAGAGAGAGCAACGTCTCTGCACTTGGCGGCTGAGGACGGAAACGCCGACTGCGCCCGAATGCTGCTGGACGCCGGCGCCAGTCCGCACGCACGCAACGCCAGAGGACAAACGCCGGCGCATTTGGCGGCGCTCGCGCAGTCGGCTGAGACGCTCGAGCTGCTCCTCCAACGCGGAGCCGACCCCAACAGCGAGGACACGGGCGGTCGGACGCCCCTGCACAGCGCCATCGTCAAAGGGTCGCGGTCCTGCGAGTGTGTGCGGCTGCTCGTCGAGCACGGCGCCGACGTCAACCGCGCCGACGCTTACGGCTACACGCCGCTGCACATCGCAGCACTCAGCGAATTCTCACCCTGCGTCGAACTGCTCATCACACACGGTGGGCATGTTACGGCAAGGTAAAAAAAAAAATTGAAACGAAACTTGCAAAAAAGGCTAAATTTAAATACAAAATAATTCATTTGCAATATAGTAAAAAGTAAAAATTAAAAATTGAATTATTGTTTTTTTGATTCATTTAATTAGAATAAATAATTTTTCAAAGAATTTCTAATCAATGTATTATAATAAAGAATATCTCAAGATGTGATTTTTAGCAAAATGTAAAATTTTGTATATAAAATTTCGCAGAACAAAAGGAGGAGTCTCAGCCCTGAGTTTTATGGTACGAAGAACACCAGACGCCTTGCAACGCTTCACCGAGCGTCTTGACGCGAGCATTTCTCTCCACGAACATGAACTGGGTGACGTCGACTGCACCCTGAAGCTGGATTTCAGGGTCCTGGTGCCGAGAACTTGCCATGGAGAGGCGGAACTGCTGCTCTCGTTTGTCGAGTCAGGTCAAAGACACCTGCTGCAACACCCTTTGTGCCAAACGTTCCTCTTCCTCAAGTGGAAGCACATCAGAAAGTTTTTCCTGATCAGCCTTTTGTTCCACGCTCTTTTTGTGGCTCTGCACACCAGCTTTGTCATGTCCGTCTACCTCGAGCCGCCAATTAACAACACCAGAGCTCAATTAGGTTCGTTATTAACTTGAATTTGGTCCAAAATTTTTAATTCCGGTTTTAAAATTCCACCGAAATTTAAGAGCAAAAATTAAGAAAATATATTTTTGCTTGTCATGTTATTAAAAAATTTTCTCATTCAATTCAACTTTTTTAAATCTATAATTATTTTTAATATTTTGTTTGCAGGGAGGGAGATAAAGATTCGAAAACTCAGCGAGCTGCCAGTGTATGTAACCATTTTGGGCTACTTTCTGCTGGTATTCAACATCATCTTGGTGCTCAAGGAGATTTTCCAAATGGCACACGCAAAGTTCCACTACATGAGGCGTTGGGAGAATTGGCTCCAGTGGCTCATCATTGGCACTGTTTTTGCGTGCGTGGAAGCTCTGTGGCTGGAGAAGCCCCGACTGACCTCCTCCTGGCAACACCACATCGCAGCCCTTGGAATTTTCTTCACATGGCTCGAGTTGATGATGCTGGTCGGCAGATTTCCCATGTTTGGACTTTACATCCAGATGCTGACAACTGTGGCGGCCAACTTTGTCAAGTTCCTTCTCGCCTACTGCTGTCTTTTGATAGCCTTTGCGCTGAGCTTCACCCTTCTGTTTCCGCACTATCCAGCTTTTAAGTAAAAATTCTAATTTTACAAATTATTTTTTAAACAAATTTTGAATTTAATATTAGGACTGTGCCACTTGGTTTGCTGAAGACTGTGGTGATGATGATTGGAGAGTTTGAGTACGAGGACATGTTCTTCACCAAAGAATACCCAATTATTTACGAGGGCACCCTCCACATGCTCTTCTTCATTTTCGTCCTGCTGGCAGCTGTGGTTCTCATGAATTTGCTCGTCGGTCTGGCTGTCAGTGACATTCAAGGGCTGCAAAGATCAGCTGGACTGGACAGATTAGTTCGACAAGTAATTTGCTAAAAAAAAATTGTAAAAAAAAAAACTAATAAAATTTCTTTGATAGGCAGAACTAGTTTCGCACATTGAATCGCTGCTCTTTTCCAAACTTTTGAAAATCATCCCAGGCGGAATTCTCACCTTCTGCCACCAAAACGCCCTGTTGGTTGCTTCTAACTACAGGTGGGCCTTTTACATTCGACCCAACGATCCCCGCGAGGCGAGAATTCCAAAGGATTTGATCGAAGGGTGCTACCGCTTGGTGGCAACGAGGAGTCCCAGAAAAAGAAATAAAGACACCATGATGAGGAATAATAGGAATGTTTCCCAGTACAGCACCACTTCCGCACACCACTCTCGAATCGACACGAGTCTGTTGGAGCAAATCCAAATCCAGCTAGGCGTCCTCATGCACAAATCGGAGCAAAGTATCACCGCAGAGGGCAGCTTATCGCAAAGGATAACTAATCTGGCCAACCAGATTGAAAATTTGCGCCAAGAATTGGTTAACAATAAGAGGCAATTGTCAATACCTAATAGTGCGAATGGAACTGTGGTTCCGGACCTAAGTTCTTCCATTTAAAGTTTAGATGAATATCAGAGAAATTTTAAACTTATAAATATAATGCATTTTCAATTCACAATATATAAGCATTTTGAAAGGTACTCACCAAAAGGCTGCAGGTGATTTTTTCTCCTGATGAAAGAGTGACGGTGGGTCTTCCAGACAACTCATCCAAATTACAGGACTCGATTTTTGCCCCATATTTGACAGTGGCTGAGCTGTCAGTAACTCTTTGCGTTACTGCTCCCATCAAGACGTCATTTTCGACGATGTAGGCTATTGGATCGTCCAGCTGAGGATTGTTGAAGTTCAGAACAGCCTCGGAACTTGCCTCCCAAACCTAAAAGTTGAGGGCAATCAATACATTATATATTAGTTGATTTACTAAGCGAATAAATTTTAATTTGCCTGCATTTTTTTGACTGGACAAAATCTGGCAGATTCAATCAATGACCAAGCTCCAATTTCCAACATCAAACCTCTGGTGGCTTCACTCAACGCAGAAACTCTATTGCTGTATTTTGGTGAGATTTGGTATTCTTTAGCAGGTCCTGCCTCTAATAGAAGTATATTTTTGTCTTTGAGCATAGAATTATGAGCTGGAAGTTTAACCAATAATTAGTGATTAAAGTGTAAAAAAATATATATTTTAATTTCGTTTGCAAAACAAAAAATTGCATACCTAATGAACAAGCCATGGTCGTTCCAACCATTCCACCACCAGCAATGACAATGTCATAGTTGCTATTTTGCACGTTTTCCTCGGGTTTTTTTGTAGCTGCACTGCAAAATCCACATCTCTTTGGTCCGGTTGTGGTAATTTTTCCAAGGAAATTCAGTCGCCAACAACGAACAAGCATTTTACAGGCCAAGCTGTCAGTCGTCCTGAAAAAATTTAATATTTAAATCTTCAATTTATAAGAATTGATTTATCTGTTAACAAAATAAAAATTAAATTATCCGTTTAATTAGTTTGATATTTGATACTTTTTGCATTTAAATTTTTGTGTTCATCTTACTTTTATAAATTTTAAATATAATTGAAACTAATAATTATATACGAACCTTTACACAAAAATATATATATGTATTGATCGAATGGACGAAAATTTATCAATTAAATTATGAAATATGTACTTAATTATCTGCTGTTAAACTTGGAGTTTTAAGTTTAATTACATAAAAGTATGTTAATGTTTTGTTTTTCTTCTCTTTTCACATCTGAGTGAAGGAAAAAGATGCCAACTATGGCAAGATAATTTAAAATTGAATTACTGTTATAATCTTCAGAAAATGTAAAAATTCTTTAAATTTAATTAATGTTGTTGTTATAATTAATTTTTTTAGCTAGATTTTTTCAAATTCATTTACTTCTGCAATGATATATTACTGGTTTAATTTTCAAGTTTTGCCAAGTTGGCATTTCTGCAATCTGAAGGGTAAAAAGTAGGTGTGGCTCCACAGGAGAAATAAACATCGACGGCCGGTTTTAATTTATAGCAATTTAATTAAGAGGCCAAATAATAGTTATAAGATGATAAAAAAATGGATTATAACAGAAGCCGAAAGATAAAAATTACTTGAAAGTACGAAGTGCAACGGATGTCGTGAAGAAGATGTTGAAAATACTTTAAATTTCAATTGATAATAGGTACATGCATAGGTCTTTTTCATTGTTATTTGTTCCCTTCCATAATATTACTCGCACCTTTCTTATTGGAAAATTATACAAAATAATTTATTAATTACATTATCTATTTCAGCACAAAAATGCTGCCCGCCATACCACTTCTCGTGCAAGCCGGCATGGCTTTGGTTGCCAGTTATGGAGGTTACTGGTACTACGACCAAAATCTGCGAGACTTGGACGGTGACCTCAACATGCCTATGCTCAAATTCGACCTCAACATCAACATCTTTGGCCAAACAGAGGCACTGAACGCGCTGGTAAAAAAGCTCAATGAAGTTCCATCAGGCTATGGTGCGGACGTGATTGTTTTGTTTGGAGGAGTGGGCGTCGGGAAGACGCTGGCCCTGTCCCTCATTCGGCAGAACTTCTCGCAGCAGCGGGTCATCACCAGTGTAATTCAACAAAATTTAGAGGACCTCTCGCAGTCCCAAGAACTGCACAGAACGCTCAAGTCCAATCTGTGCCGGGTGAAAAATGGATTTGCCCTGGTCACCGTGGACAATGCAGACATCTCGAGCGTCGACCTCTGGCGCTTTGTCAAGGCCGTCGATAACATTTGTTTACAATTCAAGATCAAAGCCAAAGTTGTGATTGGAGCTCAGCTGTTCCGAGAGACCAGCTCTGAAAATGTTCGCGACCTGATTTCGCACTCGTTCAAAAGCGAGGACGAGTACACCAAGTACATCAATGACAAAAACCAGAAGGTCTGCTCGTATTTCAACCGCTGTTCAGCCATCATGTTCAGACCAATTTCTTTAGACACTTTGAAAATGTGCATCAGCGCTTCGGCCAAGACACTCACTAGGATGGACCTTACCGAGAAGCAGATGGGCTATTTGCTGGCGCAGATCACCGAAGTCGGACTCGATTATGTGCCTGGCGGCTGCAAATCGGTCGAAAATTATGTGGCACTGCTGCATGATGGACTCTAAAATATGAACTTTTGCACATAACTTATTCTGACGATAAAGTACACACAGAGAATTGCACTATTAATACCAAAGGCTGATTTTATATAAATGATAATACGTAAAGCACAATTTGTAAATTCATTAAATTATTTTACTTGTTTTAGACGTTTTGCAGATTAAAATTTTTTGAATTACTTTTCTTTGTGAGTTTTGGTTAATGAAATGCTTGGTTCAGTTTATAATAATGAATCTGAAAATATAATTAATTGTGCGGATATTAAGTTTGATTCAAACTTTTGGAAACTGAACTTCAGTATTTATTATTATTATTTTTTTTTTTGAAAGCTTAGCAAATAAGCTTAAAATTGTTGACCTCTGTTTTTAAAGTCTTTTTTTGCCAAATTTGGTGAGTCATTAAAATTTGAACTGAATAAATGATAGAATTTAAAATATTCTTTCATAATTGTTTATTTAACAACCCCCTCTTCCATAAAAAATTGTTTCACTCAAATCCAACAAAGAGATGATCTGATAGAAAGAAACGTAGTGTACAGTTTGCGGCTTTTCTTGTTATTGTATTTAGGGTCAATGTAATTGGTAACGGAAATAAGATATGCGTTATCAATAAAACGCATAACCATAATATTTTTCTTGGTCATAAACTTCCGCCACTTACGGATTGGCAAACTGAACTTATACTTTATGCAAGGCTTGCAACGAGTCTGTGCACGATGTCGACTGAAGAAGAAAACACCGTCGATGGACAAATTTTGTCAATGTCTTCGTCCACACTAATGCCCAACAGGGTTTCACAGGCAGATTTAATGGCCCAAATGTATCCCAGCGTCCACAAAGCAGTTAAAGAGGCGGCCGAGAAATGTTTGCAGCATCCCGCGATTCGGAGTCGCGTCACCAGCTCGATTTGGGAAATTGATAAGTATGCAACAAAAGTTTTTTTTAAATAACAATAAAAATGATCGCTGCACTCTTAACAGTTTCAATCCGCCTCAGCTATTTTCGGTACGTCACTTATACTAATTGCATAAAATTGGCATTAAATATTTTTCATAAGGCTGACCAGTCAAAATGCGTCATCCTCACTGTCACTGTTTTGAATGGAACAAATATCACCAATGGGAAACTGCATGACATAGGTTCAATTTAAACAAAATTAATAAATCATAACCTGATTCTCTTCAATAATACACCTTAACTAAATGTGCAGTTGACACACCTGATCCTTACGTCACATTGAGATTGACGGGAACTCCTAATCGCTACAAAAAAACAAAATGCATTTCTGATTCGAAATTTCCTGTTTGGAATAAGCAATTCAAGTTCTTGCTTCCGGAGGACACAAGCGACCGCGAGTTTTGTCTGTGTAAGCATAAAAGCATTTAGAAAATGTCTATATGCAACCTGCTTTGCATCATAATGGGGTTTTCCTATGCATATTTTTTTGTAATTGATGCAATTTTTAGTGGTTGGATTGTCGGAATATGACGACCTGATTGACGACAAAATTGGAACGTACAAAGTTGATTTAAATCATCTTGATCTGGTGTATGGAGAGGAACAGTTTTTAAGAGCAAATTTTGAAAACGTAACATAATTTATAAAATAAATTTATTTTTGAAAATAAATTTACGTTAACATTATAGGGTTCTGTGGTCAATTTGTCAATCCGCAAGGATCTGGAGTACTTATATCAGATTTTAATTAAAAGAAAAAAATTAATATTCAGCTTTCCAGCTCATCTGGGCCAGACTTGCGTTACAATTTGGCTTTGTGCGACGACGAAAAACAGTTTCTTCAACAAAGAAGGGAGCGCGTGTACATGGCAATGCGCAAACTGCTTGGTGACGAAAATGGGCCGATGACCTCTAAAGAGGCAAATAGATTATCGAATAGAGTGGAGGATATTCACGGCGAATTTCTCTCATAATTAATATTTTATTAATTTTCAGGATTTTATTTTTTAAATCTTATAGTCAATATTTTTTTTGAACGAGCAGGTTCCCGTAATAGGGTTGTTGGGTTCTGGAGGTGGATTCAGAGCAATGGTTGGTTTAAGTGGAGTTTTTTCTGCCCTGCACGACTTGGGGATTTTAGATTGCGTTGCCTATGCCGCTGGCCTTTCTGGCTCTACTTGGTATTTGCAAAATTTGAATCACTCTAGAACAATTTTTTTTTTATTGAAAAAATATTTAACAGGTACCTCTCGTTCCTATACTCGCATCCTGACTTCCCTGAAAAAGCACCAAGCAGTTTCAAAGAGGAACTGAGAGAGGTAGTCAACCAAAGGTGGCTTTGGATTCTGACAAAAGGGGCTGTTGGTTACCTTTGGCAATTGCGAGAAAAGGTGCGAATGACGGTTGAATAATATAAAAAAAATCCAATCCCACTTATAGGCCAAATCAGGACAACCAGTGTCTCTCACTGATTTGTTTGGACACATTATTGGGGACACAATTTTAAAAGACAGGAAATATTTACTGCTCTCAAGCCAAAAAGAAGTTCTTGCTGATGGAAAAGTACCTATGCCGCTTTACACGTGCCTCAACGTGTTGAATAACGTTCAGGCAAACGTTTACCAGGCAAGGAGTTAATATTAATTTTATAATTCTCCATTAATATTAACTTATAAATTCCAAGGACTGGGTGGAGTTCAGTCCTTACGAGATAGGAATTCCAAAGTACGGCACTTTTATGAAAACGCAGGACTTTGGAAATAAGTTCTACGTAGGAAAAATTATACGGCGTTTTCCTGAGGTGCCGCTCCACTTCCTTCAGGTAGAATAAATTTTTTTGAAGTAAGAATGTTAAGCTAAATAAAAATTTAGGGAGTCTGGGGTAGTGGTTTTTGCATTTTGATCAAGCGATTTTTCACCTCTTGGGGTGACCTGGAAAAGACGGTGTCCACGTTCGATTCCGGGAGAAAAGATTGCGAAATAGAGATAGATGGCTTTGTCAACGGTATATATCCTATTTTATTAATTTGAAATTCAGTTTACCACAAATTTTATTACTTAAAAGAGTCTGAGCTGTTTGCTGATGATAGTGACAGTGAGTACAGTACCGATTCAGACGAGACTGACGAGGTTTTTGATGACGACGAAGAAGGCATCCAGCTGGACACGGCGCGCGTGGTAAACAAAGAAAAGAAAAGGAAGGGTAGTTTTTTTGGGTTTTTCAAGAGAATATTGAAATCCCTGCTCGCGGACAGCAAACTGCTGGATAGACGCAAATCTCGCGCCGGCCTAGTTTTCAACCCTCTGAGGGGTTTGAAGCCGCAGGCCACTATTCCAGTTTCCCCCGTCTCACCACCAACTCCACAAGATAGTAATATTAATTTTGCTTTTAATACATTGATTAAACATTAATAAATGCAGCGAGAGACTTTAAGGGATTTTACTATCACACTGAATACTCGGCCAAAAAGATGCTGATGGTGGACGCAGGACTGAATTTCAACATCCCCTTTCCAGCGCTTCTAAGACCGCAACGTGGTGTTGAATTGTACTTGAGTTTTGATTTCACTCATCGCGATAAGGATGATGCGCCTCCATTTGAGGTTCATTCCTGACTACTATTTTTGTTATTGCTTCATTAAAAATTAAATAATTTAGGAGCTCAAGTGTTCCGAACAATGGGCCAAACTAAACCAGCTGCCCTTTCCGCCGATAATGCATCTGGCAGAATTTTACGAAAAAGAGGAGATGCGTGAATTTTACGTTTTTGAAGACCTACAGGACCCCAACTGCCCCACAATCCTGCACTTTGTCTTGTGCAACAAGCAGTTCAGACATTTCAAAGCACCAGGTAAAAATTAAAAAAAGTGCTTGCTGTTTAAAATAAATTTATAAATTTTATAGATGTGCCTAGGGAAAATAAAAGCGAGGACAAGTACGCCGACTTTTCAATTTTTGAAGATCCGTCTGATCCATACTCAACAACAAACTTCCACTATACCTCTGAGCAGTTCAATCGACTGCACGATCTGATGGAATTCAACGTGCGCCTCGCATCGGAAGAGATTAAAATGCAAATTAAAGCCGCGATTGATAGAAAGAAAAAATTGCAATCGCAAACGTCATCAACTGAAGAGTTTAGCGCTGGCGGGTCGATTGGGCGAGAGCGCGAGGAAGAAGAAATTCCTAGCGTTTTCAAACTAGATCCAATCAAAAAAATTTTGCCTGGTGTAAAGGGAACTAAACTCCCTTCCAAAAAGAATAATGAAACTGCAGAAAAGTAGTTCATTACTAATTTAAATTTCCCATTCAAATTGTTTAATATAATTTAAATTTTAAGGAACTGTGTAAGCAATAAAATGTTTATTTTGTATCTGACTATTGATTAAGTTTTCAATAAATGTATAGAAAAAAAATTAATTATGCTTAGTTAAATAATTTTAAAATAAATATTAGGATTAGAAATTATCACTCTCTTATTTTTATTTTAAACAATAAAACTAGCTTAACAATGCAGTAATTAGCATAATGGAGAGTAAGAAAGAGCTAAAGAAAGCGTGGTTAAATGCGGTCATTCAAATCTCCATTTTAGGATAATATTTGAAGAAATATTCTTTTTAGATAGTTGACGTCAAAAGATATTGTCTACGTTTTCTTGAATCTATCAAAATTTCTAGAAAAAAATAACAATAAGTTTAGCTCATTTTCTGCATAACCGGCAGTTATTAACCGCCTATTACTGACATTTAAGTAAGGTTTAAGTAAAGTGAGAATTCAAATAATTATGATAATCTTAATGAGGAATTATATATTATTTGTGATTATTTGTTTTCTTGCAGTTTCCATTCTGTCCAGTACGAGGCAAGAATATTACTATATTTGTAATTGCTTTTTATTCTTATCATCGCTTAATACATTGAAATATATAGGTAAATCCTTCTCGATCCGCCACAATACTCACAGTAACTGTGGTTGACGGAAAAAATATTACCAATGGATGGATGCATGACATGGGCAAAATTCATCACATTTTCAATTAAGATAATTTGAGTTAATATGAAAATCAACAAAAGTTGATGTGCCTGAACCTTATGTTGTGTTTGAGATAAAGGGAACTCCGAACGGGCCAAAAAAGACAAATTACGTCTTGGATTAAAAAAAACCCCGTAAAAAATTTTAATACAATTTATGAATGTAAACAAAATTAAATTAGTTCATATTAGTTATCATGTAGGTGTACCAAGAAGGTTTCAAAGTGAAAAATGCTTTGCCAATTTCTCTATATTTGAGGACCCCAGCAAACCCTACTCAAAATTTAAATTCCAATATACTGCCGAACAGTTCAATCAGCTGCACGATTTGATGAAATTTAACGTGCGTGACGCAGCGGACGAAATAAAGAAGCAGATAAATTTCGCGGTTGATCAGAAGAAGAAATTGCGGCCGCTTAAATTAGCAAGAAAAATGTCTGAACTGACCTCCGTTCGCGAATTTGAAAGTAGAAATAAGTTATCAACTGGGGATTGATGGAGCAAAAATTACCAAATGTATTTATCAAGCAGTAAACTGAGCGGTAATTTCGATTTTTACGACTTCTTGCTTAGCCGGAGTAACTTTTTAAAGTTTAAATTTTAGCAGTTAAAAATGTATATATTACATCCTTTCATTTTATATATTTTAACGCTCAACTGGTTCATTGGCATTTAAAATCAGCAAACTTATATACGGTTGATTTGATTCTCCATCTATGACTCTTTTTTGTTAATAATTTTATTAATTTTTTTTTAGCTTGTGGTATTTAACTTGTTATGGTTGTAGCCATTCTCGTCAACTTACCTAAAAATTAAAATATTTGAATTTTCTTTATGCGTTGTTTATAAATAATAAATTTATATTTGAACGGAACTTTCCGAGTTTACCAAATTTTCCCAAAATCAATTCGAAATCACCTACAAGCTCAAAAAGTAAAATGGCGATTATTGATATTTAAATTGAGCTTTCTGAGATTGTTTGCAGGGAATAATAACTATTTTCTATCAAGAGAATATGTATTGTTGCATAAAACAAATTACACGGGAAATGCAGGCACCCAAGTCGCCAGCTTTTTTCTGCTTGGTAACAAGTCATCCTATTTGGTGTAGTTTATATACCCCCGCAAGCATTTGCAGCCAAATCACAATTTCTCCTCCTCAGAGGTGTCGACAACCGTTTTTCTGTGAGCATTTTATGCAGTCACGTTTTCCTCGCGAGAGTTCATTAAGCCTGTGATTAATATAGTTTATGCCATGAGGCCTAGCCCAGCAGCTGATTGGCTTCCAATGGAATAATAACTTTTACCATCTGACCGGCGGCGTCTGATCGTGCGGAATGATCGAGTGATATCAAAAGCATCTCGCTTCCGTGGGAATGACCCTTTTAACCCTTTGGCCAATTCACTTTTTTGGATCACGTGAAGCGCCGAGAGCGAGATTTCGCTGCTTTGGGTCAAATTTTTATGTCTTTTTATATTTTGCTTGTGATTTCGCAGTTAAATTTTAGCACACGTTTCCGCTCAGTGCTGCTGTTTGACTTTACAGGGCGGATAATATGTGTCGCTTTCATCAGGCCATGTGTTGATAAACATTTACGTTGATCAACTGCATACATTATATGACGATGACTTTGCTGGACGGGCGCTATGTAATTTAGTTTCAAATTTTCGAAAGTCACGTTTTTAGGATCGAGTGCATCTTGTGCAATGATATGGTCCCTCATGATAATTGACAATTGGGGAGTACAATGTGATAGAAAATTATACGTAAATCATTTAAAAAAATAAATGATGAATTAAAATTTAACTATTATAATAAAAATCCCAGAGTGAATTCAGTGATTTTTTTTTTAAATTTTATTGATATGAAATACCGTGTAATTTACCATTCAGTAAGTGAGAAGTTTTAAATATGTAAATTGAAAAAATTTACTTTAAATTTTTCCAAATCCTAACTAAAATTAGTATGCAATTTTATTAAAATTTGGATTTTATTAAGATTTGTGCAAAAAATTGGCATTAAAAAATATAGCTGGTCCATGGAAATGATAAAAAAAGTCTTTTTAATTTTAAAACTAAAAAAAAATTAATTACTTTGAACGGAATGACTCCTGCGCTGCCGGCGAAAGTGAGGCAATTTAGCCAGTGCTACTGTTACATTTTTTTTGTAAACCAACCAGGCCAGCTCATTATGTAGAGCCAACAATGATACTGAACAATAAAGGTCCCAAATGTGTGTGGCGGTGGCAATAACCAAATGAAGCAAGAAAATAATAATACAAAATGTGGTTGATTTCACTTTCTTTCTTGTACCATCCGAAGGCAGATGTGATATATCAACGCGACGTGAGCAGAGAAAACAAGAAATCACACACATGAACTAATTATATAAATTTCTCTCATTGTTAACTGCGCTCGTCTTCGTCGTCATGAGGCACGACTGGTGCTAGTTACCGCGCAGATTAATAAATTTTTAATTGTCAGCGAACGCCTCGGCAGTCACGCCGATATTATACAGGCAATCTATTTTTGAAACAGCACCCGTCGAATCACTTTTTCTGCGATAAAAAGCGGTTTTCACCGACTTCCTTCCTCTCTCCGTCGTGTATGTCTTATTGCCATTTAAATGCAAAGTGAGAGGGAGTTATTAGTTCATTTTTTTTGTCGGACAACCACACCTCTCTCGCGAGATGCCCGCAGGAGAGGTGAGCTGAAGACTGGCAGGCGTATAAATAGTCGGCATGGCTCCTACCACCGCATCATTCCTCTCTCGATCGACCAACACTCGCTACCAGTACACACAGTCATGGCTGCACTTAAGGTGAAAACCACGATTTGCTCTCTTTTGGCTGCCGAGCCAAAAGATAGAAAGCTTTGCTCGCTCGTGCGGATCGTTTTAACTTTAAATTTTACTTCGGCAGGTTGTCGTCCTCCTTGTGGTCCTGGTGGCCGCCGTTTCAGCCCAGGAAGGATATGGACATGGACACGATGATTACCATGTGAGTATTGCATAGATCAGGGCGAATAAAAAAAAAACAGCAAATGGAAATCAGTTTTAAATTAAAAAAGCTCAATTTTTAAATTTTTTTTATTAAAGTTTGAGATTTACAATTTTAAATAAAGTAATTAGAGTTTGGAATAGGTTTGTCCTCGATAAAGATTTATTTAATGAGGACGAGGCTATTCTTTTTCACTTTAAAAAGTATATAATACTTCAATTTTACTTGTAAATAAGAATTAAAGTTCGTATTTTTTGTTGAAATAAATATAATTAAATATTTTCAGTTAATAAATTTTAGTTATTCTAAGTTTTAATCAATATATTGCTACAAACATTTCAGGCGCACCCTCAGTACAAGTTTGAGTATGGAGTCCACGACTCGCACACCAAGGACATCAAGCAGCAGAGCGAGCACCGCGACGGAGGCCACACCGACTCCGAGTATCAGGTGCTCGAGGCTGACGGCAAAAACACCCGCCACGTGAAGATCACCGTCGACTCTCAGCCCATCCACGGACACCACGGTTAATCAAATCGTTCCTCATCCCGATCCAATCGACCTCCTCCTATCGTTTAACGACATCGGACTAAATGTTAAGTTTGAACTTTATTGTGATTTTTCTAATTAGGAAATAAATGTTTTTTTAAGAAAACTCACCCTCTTTCATTTTCACGATCGTATAAAAAAATAATTAAGATTAAATTTAACTTTTTTGAAGAGGAATCCTGGAGATTTCAAAATATTTAAAATAAAACGGCTGTGCATGCGTTTGTTATTTGTTTAGAATAACAGTTTGAACAAAAGTTTTAACTAAATACTAGGCAATCGAGCTCATAACAAGTCTCAGGATTGGTAGAATCTTTGATTAAAATTCAGTTTTTGTCTTAATTAATTATAAAACTACTTTAATGCTAATTTAAGTTTTCTGCGGTAGACGAGCGTAATTATTTCGGCGGCAAGTCCGAGTGTAAATATTTAATGTGCGTGGCGACATTTGACACGCATACTTCCACCCTTCACTTTGCGCCGCAGCCCTTTTCCAAGCGGGGCAGATAGCCGGCTCGCTTCACCAACAACAATTAGCGCTAATGGACCGGATGGCAAGGGTGCTTAGTTAGTTGGCTTATAAATAAAACACATGCAGCCGACCGCCCTTTCACTCATCCGCGGTATGGAACAGAAATTTAATACAAAACTCTAGCGAAAGTGAGAAAGCTGATAATAAAGAGCTCAATTTATTGCGAATTCAGCAATAAAGTGAATAAATTTTAGGATCCGTGCAAATTGTAACCATAAAATTCTGAAATAGTGTAGATTTTATAAGAATCACTTAAATGTTTTGGTGATTTTACAAAAAAAAAAAAATCCATAATTCCTATAAAGTATTATAAAAATTGATTCAAAATTGAAAATTCCAGGAAATATAAGATGTTTCCGTGTCCTTTCGTAAATCTCCATTGTAGAATTGATGTCAAACTCTTCCTAGCTCATGATTTTTCTGCTCTTCTACAATTTCCCCAAAAGATCAAAGGAACGGTTCTGACAACAGCAATTATTTGAAGCGCGACCGCAAGAGAAACACAGCCGCAAAACGCCGGACAGAGGACCCTTATTTGCATGCCCCTTTGCACCTCAATAACGAGAGAGACTCGCCAATAAAACTACTCTGCAGTCGACCATTGCCGCAACAAAGTGATGACGAGTGGAGTGGGTGCTCTTTTCGTGCGACAAATATAAAACAAATTGCGAAACTCGAGAGCCGCAGAGACGTGCGTGTGCGGTCATTATTTTCCACTTTCATCTCAGAATTTACAAAATAATGAACATTGTAGGATGCTGATTCTTTAAAAAAAAGAACACAAAAAAGGGACGATAACGTTTTGCTGACCACCAACCCACATATATAAACTTTCTCTCACAATTAAAAAAAATCCACTCATGAAGAATTAGTACAAGTAAACCGCATAAGCTAATAACATAAAGAAAGATTTTATGTTCTTAAAATATCCTCAGTAAAAAGTATTTTTGTGTGTGAAATTCTGAAATTGTAATTAATCTAGTGATTTGATTATTTTAAGATATTAGTTTTCTTAAGTGAATTAATAAATTTAAAAGTAAAAATTATAATATTGAACTAGTAATCATCATTATATATGTAGAAAGTTTAGTTGCAGGAATTTGTGATTTTATTATTTTTTTCGAAAGTGTTAATGTGTTAATCGCTTTCTTATGAGCAGCTGCTCTGTGCCGACAAATCAATAAAACGGGGAATCTTTTAATAAGCTGCTGGCGCTCGTCTCTCCATCTCTTTCTCTCTCTCGAATGTCCCTACGGCCGCGTATATGTTATTTGCTCACGGCGGCTAATCCGCGTGTTCTGTGCTGCCTAGGTTAATACCTCCGAGCAGAAATAATCCACGCGCACACACTTTCAGTGAGCTGGCGCAAGTCCACATTGATAGAACATAAATCAAATCCCTCGAGATCTTCTTTGGACGTGGATATAATTGGAGTTGCCAGCAGCCACAAAGGCTTCCTGCGAATTGTATTTTGCCCATCTTAAGTAATCCGTCCCAGCTTATACTTTCTTTTTCAGTCAGCGCGGCAAAACCCGAAAATGTTCATCCACCAAAAAGAGACGCTTAATATATACCCAGTACCGTCTCGCAGAGTAAAAAAAAATTAATTTAGCAATAATGAATATTAAAAATTAAGTTTATAAAGACTTTTAACGTCTTGTTTCTCATTATTATTATAAGTAATTCTAAATTTCGTTACTAATTCAAAAGGTGAAACTGCTCATAAATTAGTTTAAAAAAATGCCATAATTTTCTTTTCCTATAATACAGATATTTTTCACTGCAAGAAGTAAGAATGATTTTCTATTCTTAAGTTTAAAAATATTTTAATAATTTCTCAACAAAAATGTTTTAGGAACGGTAAAATTCCTGAAGATTTTCAATTTTGCCCTTTAAATTTGCAGAGCTGGTTTGTTGTTGTTTAGGATTATTTATATACTTGCGGGTTCATACAATAAACCAATAAAATGGAAATTGACAATGAATTGGGAATGGAATGACTGCAAAATATGTGCGATTATGAAAAAGGCAACGAAATGGAATGGGTTTAAGCATTGGAAAAGAAGTGGAACCATTCCATATTTAATTAGACCCCTCTGGTTCAGAACTAGTTCCGAAAAGGTGCAGAACTGGTGTAGATCTGATGCAGAAATGCTGAACCGGTTCTGCACCAATTCTGTACCATTTTTGCACGAGATCTGCAATAATTCTAAATTTGATAAATTTTGATACGAAAAAGTTTTAAAATCCTGATCTTGATTTATGAAAAAAAAATCATTTCAAAAGCACGTTTTTGAAAATTTCTCCTATTGCTAAAGCAACATGGGTTTTATTTCATTTAAATGAAATCTATCAACAATATTGTTATGTTTAGAAAAATCAAAATAATTAAATGGTATAATAAAAATAATTATTACAATAAAATGCAACATTATTATCCCTAAACTGTTTCGTTCAAATTTTGCTATGTCTTTATTTTAATTTCCCGTAGAATAATTCACAAGCACTTAACGGCTCACCAGATCTGTTAATTACATCATGTCCCTCGTGCCAAACAGTGGTCGAGCATCATCAGGGGTGAGATTGTGTGTGTGCCTATTAGCCGGAGTCACTCTATATTTAACGCACGCGGGCAGGGCGATTAGCCGAATCAAGTTTCGCGCTTCGAGTCGCCGTCGAGTGGTTGTTCGCATTTGCATGTTGATGGGAATATTAGCCGAATATTTTCAGCCCCGAGGAGGCAAACACATTTATCCACGCACGATCCGAAAAACACCCCTGCTCTCGGCCGCACCCCCACGCACCCATCTGGCGTGTTAGTTTGCATATAGACTGTGCAAGAACTTCAATATGTGACCTCTTACGCTCAAGTAGCTGCCGCGCCGAAATTGCTCTCTCACTGCACCGACTATAAACTCTCTCTGCGAAAATTCACTTTCTTGCCGGTTCGATGGGGACACACGCCGCCGAGCGCAAATCGAATTCGCAGCCAATTTGGAGTAAAGGCGAGAAGACAGCCACTTTTGCCGAACAATAACGTTTGCCAAGTTCAATCTCATCACTTGTAATGTCGATTCGCCAGACCAAGGACATATCTTAAAAATCATACATAATTATATATATGTATAAAGTGTGGCCATATATATTGCAAAAATTTATTTACTTTACTTTTAAGATTTATAAAATTAAAATCAGATTTTATTAGAATTAACACAATTTAACAGCCATCAAAAATTGACAGCACCATTACAATACATTTTTTTAAATTATTTGTCCAATTTGATTTTAATCAAAAATTAATTTTAACAATAATATTAATATTTAAATTTATATGTTGTTTAAATTTGGGATTTTAAAGCTATTTGAAATGCTAATAATATGTTAAAATTAATGAAATAATATGAATTTGTTATTATAAAAAATTATGATTTTTAATTTACATTATTTTGAAACGTAAATGTTTTACTAACAGTGATTAAAATTAATTATAGCTTTTCCAAGTGAAATTAATTTAAATGCTTTTTCTTAAAACAGAATGAAGCTCTAGATTACTTAATTAAAAAACGATTGACTTACATTATATTGTCGTAGAACAGGTGATCTGCCTGCAGGCGTTGATTTGATTTTCTTCAGAACATATTCACACAATCAACTTAAAAAATCCACTGAGCCATGATCCATCCATGGAGATGAACGGATGCAGCGCGACTGCAGAACTATGTATAGCATTGTGTAGTATTGAGTTTCATCTGGTTAAAACAGCATACGTTCTTGTTATACGTCATAGTACTTGTAATGACCTTGTGTATTATGTTCTTCAAATCAACGCTGGTATGCGCGGCATGCGCACAAGGAAAGAGTGATTTGCTTTGGAATTTCAGCAAAAACAGGAGCGGGGATTTGACTGCACAACCTCTAAAAGTCTAGAAAGGTGCGAACGATGGAGAGAGAGTAAAACTTGTTGTCACAGTCGCAATTATTAGGTCGCAATTGCAGTGTCAGGAATGGAATAACATTGCAGTGCAAAAATTATTCTGATAAAAGTTTAAAAAATTGAAATATTGTGGGGCTGGTGAAAGTTACATGGAACTGCTTCGAACTTATTTTGACCGGCAGGAAACAACATTTTTTGAGTGACACAAATGATCAACATTATAAATATGATGTCGACTAATATTTTCGAAGAGTTTGAAGACATTGGAGATGAGGATATTTCTATTTCCCTCTAACAAGCGGATCTTCTAGAAAGGTAGGAAAATAAATCATTATTAAAATTATTAATTATTAAAAAAAATCTGATAAAAAATTTATTAAATGGCTTAGAATTGATAAATTATTAAAATTTTTGCAATAGTAGAAGATAAAAAAAATTTCAAAATTTATTTTTGAAAAGGTACGATGTGAAATGATTTTTCAATTGAGGTACATGATTATTTAGTCTAATGTCATCCAGAAGGGCTCTCTCTGTCCAGCTCTATAGCATGACACGCTCTATTTGCGTTTGCATTCTCCATGGGCTGAAGGACTTTACCCTCTCGTCGTCGACTGCCCAGCCCCAATCGGCCGCGGCAATGTAAAAGCTTTTCTATTATATCGTGTGAGATGAGGTGGAGCGCGTCAACGAGATGAATCCGGCCGACTTCTCTATACCAACTTACGCACTAAACTTGAAAAGAAAGATATTTCATCTCGAGCGCGTTCTTTTATGTTCAGATATGATTTCGATAATAGAGACACGTCCACATGAAAGAGAGGATGAGAGAGAAGAATATGAAGAATATATATATGTACGTGTGGAAAAAAGGGACTTTTAGTCTGCGACGCTTCCGATGAGAAAAGCTCACAGAAAAAGATAAAAGTTGGAAGAATTGAGGGGAAATTCACGTCCTTCTTGTAAACTAAATTAACTGTATTTCCAGTGTTGCAGTAATAATAATTGCAATTATATTGAATTAAATTAAAAAGTTCAATTTTTTTTTAAATAACGTATTAAAAATTTTTAAAATTTAACTGCACCAAAAAAACACTACTAGATAAAATTAGTTCGGAATATACAACTAACAAATTTTAAAGACACTTCAGGGTTCGACTTCATTACATACTCCTAACGATAATAAAATGCACACAAAATAATCCTCTTATGATCGAATTTTTAACTAAAAAAATTAATAAGGACTGAAACTTGGCAGTCATTGGTACCAGTTGATAATTTACATTTTTTGAATATTTTCCTATTCATAATAATCAATAAATTAACAATCAATAATTTAAAATCGTTGATATAATTGTAAAATTTTCTGCTAATTTTAGTTTTGTTTTTAGTTTTGATTATGCTGCGATTTGCTATTAAATTTGCAGGTGGTTCGTTTTTGCGTTTGAAAAAGGCACGCGTGATTGAGGGGCTGGAATTCTCACCCCAAACGAGTCCATCACCCCATGGCGCACGCATGCTTCTGAGGAATCCACCCGCAATAATGTCCCCGCTGATATGTTCATTAACCGTGGAATGCCGACCGCATATTTCGCTTCAGACGCGTTTTTCATCCGCACTGGCATAATGATTAAAATTTTTGTGCTCCAACGGATACTTTGATGTCGATTTTGCTCCGATAATGGCTCGACCGTTCTGTTCGCAGGAATATAATATTAACGTATTATGAGTTCTGAAATTGGAATTTTGAGCGAGGTCGTCCTTGCTAAAATCGGTTTAAATTTGGGAAAATTGTTCTCCTTGGCATTATATCATCTTCATCTGTAAATGCAAATCTAGAGGAATATGGAAAACTTTGCAAATTTTTAAATAGTAACTCAAATTTTATGCGTTAAAATTCATCCAAATTAAATTGATATCACAATTCTAAGTACTAAAATAGGAAAAGAAAAAATTTAGATGAAGTAATTGATCTTTTCTTAATTTTTTTTTCGTAATTTAAAAACTGAAAATGCAAGAGCCATTCTTATTAATAGCGCAAGGTGTAACAATGTTTTGCTTAATTGAAGGCAGGCGCTGAGGAAAAAGCAGTTTGGCCTTTGACCGACTGGCAACTCATCGAGCTCCAGTGACGTCACTCGGAGGGCGCAATGGCCTGGGCGTGTCTCTCGGTATCTGGGGGTAGATGAGTGCACAGCATCTTGATTGGTCCAGCAGAGTCCCGAGACGATTGGAGCGTGTGTGCCGGGGCGCCTGCGAATCTCGCGCCGAAAGGGTTGAGCCGATTTATTATTCCAATGCTCGCGCACACAAGAATTCTCCTCCAACGCTCAAAGCAAAGAGCTCCTCTGTGCTAAAAGCGGAATGGAGGTTTTCTAAAGAAAATAAATAAATAATAGAGAGTGTAATATAAAAAGCAAATTTTGATATTTAAATTACAATTTAATTGTCTCCTATATTATAAATTTTTAAAGTGATATGATAGCCAGGTCCTTTTAATTTAATTTTAAATTGTATAAAACAAATACTGAGAGAGTGAGAGCTCATTTTTGAAATAATTTAATTAAATGCCTTTTCATACATTATGAAATGAATCCAAAAAACGTCCCTGGACATCAATCATTTCACATATTTATAATTTCCATAATTTGATATTCTTCGGCTCAGAATTTTGGATCCGCACGTGGCGAAGATGGATTCGATTCCGATTGAGAGGACATCAGGGAAAAGGCCGATTCATTTCGAGCGACACTTGTTTTCACTAACGAAGCGACGCGTGTGAGAAAATTCGAGTTCTCATGCAGCCACAAGAATCCCCAAGCGCGAGGTGGAAGCGTGGGAAGGCGGAATTATTATTTTCGCCCCCGACCGCCGAGCAACAAAATCAGAACAACGGTCGCGTGGCCGTTAGCTGCGTTTCGCGCTGAGTGCATTGTGCGTTGCAATCCCTCGGGCCTCTTCTGCATCAGAATAGCTGCAGATGTTGGCCACCCATCCACCCTCTGTATCTCGCGACTCCCGGCAAATCGGCCAGGGGGTGGCTCGATTTGCTAATGCGGATGTGCCGTTTAAAAGGCTCTCTCCTCTCCGAAGCTCGCTGTCTAATGGGCAAATTGCTCGAAATTGTTGCGCTGATGAGAGAGTGCGCGTTTTTCATGCCTTGCTTGATTTGCTGGAAAGAATAAAGGATCAAAGGGTGGCGTCGGGTTTCGTCGGAAAGTTGGGGTTGCTTCCGTATCAAAAGAGAGTGCAGCCGCGGACGTATTACACATTTCATTGGACAAAATGATTCGATAGAGAGATTTTGTATTCTTTTTACTGTTTTATTTTTCACTACACTTTGGAAGGCTTTTTAAGAAATAAGTGGTATGAGGCTGACACAATTCCACTGCTAATAAGCAATAAATTGTTGCCATAATTTTTTATTTATTCATATTTAAATTTCCAGGTGTGTTGGTACAAAATATAATTTTTCACTATATTTATTTTATTTGATTCATATTAATATATAATTATTTACTTTTGGTAAATTTAGTCATTTTCAATAAAATTTTAATGTTCTAATAAATAAAACCAATCCAATCGCTCCTATTGTAAAATCCAGATATTTTTACTGCAAGAAGATCGATTTAATATAAAGGAAAAAAATATCAATTATACAGCATTAAAGCTGCAAATTAAATTAAAAATTTTGCTATGCGATTAATTATTTCTTGTGTATTTTCTAAGAGCACTTTTTTTAATTAATACTACTAAATTTAAATTAATTCATGCAAAATAAATTTTTACTTTGATCAAAATGATCAAAACTAAAAAAAAATATGTGATTCTAATTTTAAATAATAATGACGTAAAAACTGCTAGACAATTATAATCAAACATAATTAGCAACATTATTTACGGTACTTCTGAAAATAAAATTTAATCCGAAAAAAGTTGATTTTACATTTTAATATTTTGATAGAATTTGAAAATATGCGCCAGTACCAGTACAGAGGGTGGAGTCCTGTGTTGAAAATCCTAGAGGAGCTCATGATTAATGCATGAAAGAAAAGACGGCTCGGCATGTTTTTGCCATTACTCGAGACAAAAAAGAGGCAGATTTGAGGTTATTCCTCTGCGAAATGCATCACGTTTTTGTGGCACAAGCGCAGGAATGGGCCTCGGAGAACGGCCGGAGAGGAGCGCGGCAGCGGCAGGTAAGCCGCTTTCCGCCGTATACATATTTGATGCGATTTTAATGTGTGTGGCTGGCGAATATGCAGGGTAGGCAGCGCCGCAGAGCATTCTGCCACAGCTATTACGGCGCTAAGCTCCTTACGCGGCAGCACGGATTTCTCCGGCTGCGGCGCGGCGCCGACACCATCAAACAATCTGCCTTTTTATCATGCCGCTAATGCTCACACACTCGCCGAAATGCTCATTCATTATTCAAACCGTTGTTTCAATTGGCACTGCCGCTCCACCACGAATATTTTAACGTTCTGCTTTTCCACTCTTGCGATTAAATTGTTTTCATTGGCCAAAATCTACGTGGATTTGTGGTGATTTACTGGAACAAATGGAATGGAAGTTTTTTTTTACAATTTCAGTATGTTATTTAAACAAATGTACAAGTTTTCAAAAAATTACAATAATATGTTTTTACCTAAATTATCTTTGATGGTTAAAAGCTGAAGACAAAATTGGAAAATTAGTTAAAATAATTGAATAACTATTATGTGATAATAAATCAACAAACTGTCACCGGTATTTGATGAAAAGTCTAAAGAATTTTTTTCACACTCCTCACTAATGTAAACAAATCCATAAATAGCAGCGAATATTTCCTGAAAACCACTTGCATTAACCTACTCAGAAGTTTAATTTAATAATACATAACCATTTTATAATTTTTATAATAGTATAATGAGTAATTTTATACTAGAACGTTCATTTATGCGAAGTAAATTGTTACAAAAGTGAAAAATTAAAAAAAGGCAATTTTTTTTTTATACATTAAAAGAGTGAAATTTTCATCTCAAAATAGTTGCATTAGCGAGACCCTGGCATTAATTTTTTTTTTATTATAATTCGTTCACAATTTAAAAATATTCTCATGATCTTTAACTTGTCTTTCTTATGCTTTTAATAAATAATATCATTCTGCAAACGAGTTTTTAACACACAGGAAGTAGTTTTCGTATTCTGTGAGGGAAGTGCAAAGCTCATCAAATAGAGATTTACAGTCGAAAAATGGCCAGAACAAATAAGCTGTGCGAGCATGAAACATTGACCACCCCAGCAGTTTGGTGCGCGCAAAAATTCAGGCCACGAGTTAATCCTCTTTGCCGGACCAAAGCAAGCGTTGATCACTACAGTCTTTGCTCCCTCATTCATACATGTTGCGATCTAGTTGCACAAAAAGGGACTCAAAGTCCGTCGGCAAACACTCTTTTTGCTCAAAAGAAACATGAAGCACACACATGAGAGTGGGTAAATATTTTGCAACCAGCGTAAAAATGTTTTCCCTCCACTCGTCCGGCTTTGAGCACACACGAAATTATTTGTCCCTCCTTGACGATGTTGAGTGACCACCGCGGCAAATTGCTGGTCCATTTTCCTCTTCAGTTGGAGATGATAAGTGAGTGCTCTTGAACTGCACTGATTGAAAATTGCCTATATTTTGTGCAATTCTTTTTTAAAGAATAAACATCGCTTTTTCTGAAAATTTCGTCATAGATTTCCATCTGTTAAAAGTTCAATTTTTAGGAGAATGCGGCGTCTTTTCGAACGGGCGGATCCAATCTCGTCAAATCCATCAGAGGACGACGAGGTACTTCAAGGTTTTCACTTCCACTGATAGAAAAGACTAAATAAAAATAAGTTGACGAGACGACAATAGATTGTGAAATTCGCCTTGCGAGCGCGACCTTTTTTCTACATCTTCCTGCCGGTATTCTCTTGAGAGATAACATTTTTCCTTTTACGCACATCAACAGGAGAGCGGAAGAGAGAAGCCGGAAAATGGTATTGCCTCCCTGCGAGAGAGAGAGATGATTATTAGCTTTGTAAAGTTCGATTTGTGAGTCTTCGACGTTACATACACGGGACATATCCTGCCAAACTCCCTTGAGTTTTGCCGGCAAAAATGCTGCCCTTCAGATCCTGTTAACAAATGGCGAGAGGGTTTGAGAAAGAGACTCACTAAAGCGACTAATGGACCGATTTGACGCATTTCTTTGTTAAATAATATTTATTTTAAAATTCTTCATTCAATGATTTGTTCCAAAAATTTATAATTTTTGTACCACATAAATAAGAATTTCTGATATTTAAAAAAAAAATGAATATTTATAGCAGATTTGCAAATAAATATTCACATTAGTTTTGAAGAATGAAAAGGAAAAAAAATATGATTCTCTCTAATAGGTTCAGACATAGAAATTTTTCGCTGATTATTTGTGTTTTTAAAAATAAATTATTTCGTGCTTAAAATAAAATATTTTTTTTTTTTAAATTCATGGATGCAAGTTTTGTGAACATTGTATTTAATTATTGTTCATTTTCTGTCATTTCTTCTCCCCTTAAAACTGTCTTATGAGAGCGTAGGCAAACTGCTGCGCAAGGAAATCGTGCAGGTTGCCTACTTCAAAACGCATTACAGTGGCGTCGGTCTTTGAACAAGCCCTCCAATTTGGCGGATCAGCCGCGCTGCTGCGGGGAGAGGTGGCCAAATTGTTTTCCATCGCCGCCGATAGATAAGGGAAAATATTGATTTCGCAGCAAGAGAGGCGGAAAACATTATTTTTCGTGACTGCAGCTGCATATTTTGAGGGGGGCCGACGTCGAGAGACGCGTGTCATGCACGTGTATGGGCCTTTCTGCCGCAGACCCCATTCGCAAATAACGCGAAAATGCGTCAGGCAAGCTTTCGGTTTCCATCTTATCTGCAGCTCGCAGCTCGAACGATTATTTCCATGATCGTTATTTCACGCAGGATTTGTTCCTCAAAAATTAAATTAACAATTTCAGATTATATGGCCAAAGGGGCTGTTCGCACCATCGAATATTGAATTAATTAAATTTATTTCTGAATAGGGTTGATGTGATGAAATATTCAGATTAAAACTCAAAATACAAACTTACTATTTGTTTAAAAATTGTTTTTGTGGCTTTTTTAAGCTGATTGTTCTTTTCAAAAGGGAAATGTTGTTACACATTTTTAATAAAAAGTTTAATAATACCTTCATTGTTTTGAAGAAAAAATCATTTTACCCAATGATTTTTAGTATAAAAATCTCCAATGCTTTTATCTGATCAAATTTTTTACTTCAAATTCTGTTTAAAGGTTTAAATTTTTTTTATAAAATCTTTAAAGTTGAAGTTCGTGGGAATTATAAATGATATTGTAAGTTTGATCCATTAAACTCGGAAAGCCACTGCAGCAAATAATCTAAAAAATCAAAAGTTGCGCGTGCAAGTGACAATATTTGAGTTGGCGGTGACAACAATAAAGTTTCTCACTGTGGGCGGAACACACTTTGGAAGCAAAGTGCGCGACATTAACGAGCTCTCGCCGCAGCTCGAGGGGAAAGGGTGAGTTTCGCAGCCGGGGGAGTCTTTAATTGGCCTCCTACCGAGCGTCGCGAACCTTTTGATACAAACGCGAGCGCAAATTAAAATTTATACACAGTGAGCACTTTAATGATGTGCCTCTGTGTCGCTCGACCGGATGACACTCGCAGAGATGCCTGCCTGCCCGGACTGCGACTAATCAAATAATGGGCCGCCGTTCAGAGGAAAGAAGGCGGATCGAGGGCCAAAAATTGTAATATTGCTACAAGCAAGCAGAACCACCACCCAAAAATCACCCCCGCTGAACTTTATTGCGTCGAGATGAGAACAAGGAGATATTTATATTTTGACGATAAAGAAATTATTTTTAAATTTTGTATTCAAATAAAAACTTTAAAAAATTATCCATTGAGAAAAATGTCTTAAATAAAAAAATCACAGAATACATTTTTACGATATTGAAAAATAATTTTGAAGGATAAAACTAAATTGAATTGTTTAACTATTTAATTGCGTCTTATTCTTTAAACTAAAAAAAAGGATTTTAGAAATTTTTAGTCTCAACTTTGTTCCCATATGAGGCGCATTTATCGGTAGTCTCGTCGAATTTTGGACTTAAAAGTCAAAGCCTGCTCAAATTTATGGAACGTGGGCTTGAACTTTGTGATTTGATTAAGGTGCGTGTGAATGGCTCAAAATTTGTCTTGTTGTGCCGAGATTCGATTTGAATTACGCGCGTGCCCTTTGACAGCTCGCAAACCTTATTAAAACGCGATTAATCTCGCGCAAGGGTTACATTTGCATGCATTCATCATTCCTCCCGTTCCACTCGCGCTAACTCAATTACCAGCGACGCTCTGCTTCTGCTCTCTCCGCCTATTTGTTTGCAGAGCGAATTTACACACAAACTTACTTGCGTACAAATCCGTTCTTTAAATCTTAATGCTTTTTGCCATCTGTACAGCATTTTTTGTTAAGCAAATATTTATTTAATCCTCTGTAAATATGAGCATAGAAAAATTTGCCAGTTAGGATTTGTTTTAATAAAACAAATCTTGGTTAAAATCAGTTAAAATGATTAAATTTTATATAAGATTATTTATTATTATACTTATAATCATGCAAGTGTATTAATTTTTAAGATTTTTTGTTATATCAATTACTAGATTAAAATTTTTGATACTAAAGTGATTTTATAAAGTTATTTTCATATTTATCAGTATTTTTTTTGTCACTTCATTACAAATAAATTTATTAAAAAAAATTGCAAAAAAAAAATCATTTTCACAAATATAACTCAAAAGAAATTATAAATCTAGAATCATGTGGAAATATAAGAAAACTGCATATTTTTATAGAACGTGAGGACATGCAAGACTTCGTTGGCGTAATAGCAGCTTTTCTTCTTCGATGTAAGCAAATTATTACGTGCACAATCAAAGTAATTGGGGTAGTATTAAATAATGCAGCAGGTCTGCAATGCACGACAATAAATTGCACCCTTCCTCAACACGTTCCTTGCCGATGCACACGACCGATGCATTTTGCCCCGACCTCGCTCCTTTACTCTGAACCCATTACATAGTAAAATTGGTCTGATAAAATGCTCTATTTCCATTCGATCCTTGGAATTACAGACTGGAATCGACTTGGCATGAATGCACGCCGTGCGGCACAGCACATGCCGTGATTCAGGCAAAATACATTTAATATAAAAGAGCCGTTAAAAAAATCGACAGGTTGCAGTTGTAAACTCTGTCAATGCACTTAACAGAAACTGTGAGGAATGGCAGTAAAAGGAAAAAATCTTTTAGTTTTTAAACCTGTTAAAATTTTTTGTATTATTTACAGCAGCCAGTTAATTACAAACTTTTATATGGAAAAAATGTCACAACTTTTCAGTTCGTTTCTGGCTAAGTCGCATCTCTGACCTGAAAAATGAATGAATTATTTAAAAATCATGGCTAATAATGAAATATTTTAACTGGATTCAATTTGGCCGGGACATGTAGAGTACGCCTGAAATTGGTTTTTGTTAAATATTTATTTTTTTCTCTCATTCTCATGTATAATATTTATTACCAAAATCATGGATCTTTTTATGCATCTCAAAAGTCTGAAGGGTCCTAGCATGCACTTCTGACCAAAAGTATTATTGACGTGCGCCGTTATTTCTAATTCAGAAATGAAAAGAATGGTATTTTTATTAATTTTGAAATACTCTGAACTAAATTGAGTAAACCCACCTCCATATCCCTGAATTGAGCTGCACTCCACTCTGGCGTAATTAAGTAAATTGTTGAAGGGTCCGGGTGGAACAATTACAGCTAAATCCAGATACAGCAAATTTTCGTCGATGAAATTTTCTGGAGCAAGCTGAATTTAATCAGTGAAAAAATTTCTATCAAAACTAATCCAAAATTTAAAAAAATTTAAACTTGCCCATCTTCTTTGCTTGAATATGCAGTGAACCCTACACTATTTAATTTAGAATTTAAATAATGATATTTAAAATAAAATAATAATTTCTAAACGTGCTTACTATGTCTTCAATCTTGGACTTTACTTTAAATTAAATTTAATATATTTATTATCTATTCATATGTTGAATCTTTTTTTTGAATACTGGTGCTGTTTTTGGAAGCCAAACTTTTCCGATATGGAACCCTGACTGGACCGAACAATGCGCCGAAAATTCCTTGCCACAGAGGCAGGGTTCGCACAAGCTGCTGCGGTGTGCAAATATTGTTCACACTTTCCGTGTACAACCGCGGCACTTTGCAGCACCCGTCCATTCTCTGATGCGTTAAGATTGATTGCAGTCAGGGCAAGCAAACGCATTACGGAATAATGTTACCCTAAAGGCGTCCGCGGAGCAAACAAAGCCGTATTGGGGTGGAACGGCGGGGGTCGGAGCAACAGTTACCTCTTGACGTCTCACGCGAGAATGGCTGCTGCTTTTACGCAATTCTTTGTTGTGCCCGAGAATCATTATAGTGAATAAAAAGCTGAAGCTTGTATATTTGAGATCCTTTACCGTTCAAAAGTGCACGGGGCTGATAGAGCAAGTATTTCAGGCCGTCCATAAAATCCGGCGTTGTTTCCTGTAAAAATATTTACTTAAACAAGACAAAAATGTTACATAAAATTTACCAAAAAACTGTTTGCAGTCAAAAAAATCAGAAGATAATATTTTGGGAATCCTCTCATCATTATTATATCATTGTTTTTGAACGAAAATATTCTTTTATGAAATTTAACACAGAGTTTGCAGATTTGATCAACAGCCTTTGGCTTTGCCGGTCCGAGTGAACCGGGAAACAGGATGTGAAAAGCCATGACAGTGGCCGTGAGAGTGAAAACCTAAAGCAGCTGTCAATGAACGCTGCCTGTCTGATGACAACGTTCATTAATGACATGAATTGCAAATTTGAAATTTCAAAGCCAAAAACCTTTTCTTTCTCCCTTGAAAATATTCCACAAAAATAAATTAAATCTTATTGTAAACGACGTAAACATATTTTATTAAATTAGTTTTTTTCTAATCCACTACAGCAATGAATTTAAATATTATTTCCTCTAAATCAGAACTAAAAAAAAGACAAAAAAAACCTTAGGATTATTAGCTGAAGACTCCCTGCCATTATAGATTGCCTTTCGATTACGCTCTTTTATTGCTAAACTTAGATCATTATTTAAATTTAATTCGAAATTTGTATTTATTAAGCTGCAATGCATGAACTCATCCAAATATGTGACTAAACAAAGAAATGAAAATCAAGAGACAAAGAAACAATAGTAATTATGATAAAAAAAATTGATACTTCAGCGTTGATTTTATTAATATAACAGTTAATTTTATTTTTCTTCTTTTGCAAAAAGTACTACTTTTTATTTTACAGAGATGTTTGGTGTCCAACAAACTTGCTCATTAACATTAGCTTGTATCTATGACAATGAAGGGCGAGTGCGGTGGTTTTGATTCCCTTTGTAGCTGTGCCGCACGCGTGCCTGAGCATTTTGCCTCGGCAAGGCGCCCCGTCATTGCAGCGAATCAGTCGGGGCGGAATTCCTGGAGCCACCGCTGCTATGCATTCAATCACGCGAGCAAATCAACCCTTATACGCGGGCAGGGCTTTTGTGCGCCACCGCGAATACAAACTAAGTAATGAGGAGCCAAAGTGCCGCCGTCTGATCACTTCCAGACCGGGTCTATATAATGAAATGCCCTCTGAGCACAACGGAAAGATTTCGATCTGCTTGCGAAATATGCACGCACGGCCAGAAACAAAATAAATGCTTGCAGGGGGAGTAAAATCGACGAGAGGTGCACGACTGGCCGGGGTATGAGTGCGCACTGCAAGTCGTATAAAACGATGATGATAATGGGCGACGTCTGGCTCCAGGTAAAAACCCCACGACACTCAAAATTGGCAAAGTTAAATTATATTTAGAATTAAAAAAAAAAAACATCAATTTTGATCAAATATCCTGAATATCTTCTGATTAGGAAGGAAAATAAAATGAAAAAAAAAATAAATAAAATTTTTACTATACTGACAATGAAACATGGCAATAAAAGTTTATTAGTAATTTCTTGTTAAATAAATATTCAAACAAAATAAGTGTGTTGCAATAGATCAGGTTGCAGTGAAATGTTTCTTTTTTTCGCAATATTTATTTTATCTCTACAGAAGCAATTAAAACTGGAAAATATACCAAATCCTTAAACCATTTTTATTTTTCTTATTTGTTCTTGTGTTTGATTTATTTTTTTTATTTATTGCCATTAAAAAATGAAATTTGTATTTGATAAGAAGTTGGCTTAGGTGTCTAGATGAATGGTGGTTATGCATAGACGGGGGGTGTGTTGGACTCCCCCGCGTATACCTAAACAGGGGCGTGAGTCATATCAAGTCATGAAATGCACGAACGGCGCCTCCGCGACTGCACGCGACCCCGGCTGGCGAGTGTGACTGAATTTCGGCGCCTGATTATAAATAATAACATTTTGCCGCGTGTTCTGTCTGGCGAGCTCTCGTGAGCCCAAAACGATTCTCCAGAGGAATTTTAAGGACAATTAAAGTGAGTGAAACGTGCATGTCCCAAACTGATGTTCATCTACCAAAGTCGCTTCTCATTAATTTATCCTAGCAGCGGATTCATGCAATTACCCTAATTACTTAATTGCGTAAAAGCTTTCATTCTCTCTCATCAATTTAATTGTTACTAACAGAAGAAACAAACAATTTTCCAATTGATAGGAAATAATTTTTGTAATAAATCCAATAACAGAGTTTAAAAATTAAGATTTAGAAATAGAAACAAATTAATTTTTTATGGTTGAAACTATTTATATAGGAATTATATTTCATCGCGCCTTCAATTATTTCCGTGGAAAATTCGCATCTGCTCTTGAGGATTTCCAATTTCCACATCGCGGATAATAAAAGAGAAAGTGAATCAGTGAAAAGGATCGCCCTAGGCAGGCGCTCCTGCACTAAATAGATTCCTTCCTTTCAACTCCCCCGCCGGCTCACCTGCCAGAAGAAGGTGAATCACAATAATAAAGTCCCCCCAGCGCAGGAGGAAGTGCGGTGTGCATGACTCAAGGTGTGGCTGGCCGTCTCTCTTTTTAACCCTCATCCCTTCTTCCTCTGCACTCCCCCTCGCAGTCATCTCATAATTCGATCCTATTTCCTTCTTTTGTTGTGCTCCTGGGCAAGGTGAAGAACAAGTTCAATGAGCACTCGGTTTCGGGGTAAGAAAGAAAAGAGAGGCGCATATGGTCTTGCGCGGGGTCTTTAAACTTTATCAGCAGCACAGGTGATGAGAGCAGTTGTTGTTGAGTTTTGCTTTGTTTGCTGCTTTTCACGCTCCAAAGGTGCACGTCCTGCTCTCGTTTCACAAATATTCTTTTCGACAGAGGCTGAGCCTGATTGTCAAAATATTTCAAAAAAGCAGCAGGTCGCGTGCTGCTGCAAAAGAATGGAAAGGTGTCTATTGTCAAAAGGGTTCAAAGTACCTTCAGGAGGGTTGTTGAACCCAGAAGGAGTTCAAAATGAACTATAATTGGAAGATGTCATGAATCAACAGGCTTGGCAATGAAAAGTGAATTAAAAAAAAAAAAATAGCGATCCATAAATATAAGTTTTATTAACTGTTATTCTATTTTTAGTATTTTTATTTGTGGTTTTTTCTATAAAAAAAGGGTGAAAAAATAAAATTTAGTCAGTTCAATGAGTATTTTTTATTTTTAAAATAATTTTTTCAAATAATCAAACATAAGATTACGCTTCATAATCTACTTGGGATAATTCAAATTTCAATATTTTCTTTCAAATTAAATTTTAATTATTATTTTTTTTTGTAGCACATGTACATTTTAGTAATCAAAATTGTTCCCTCTTATTATGAACCACGTTATAAATCCCCGTGCAGAAATAAAATCCATCACGGGCCTTATAGAATAAAAAAGACAAGCGGAAAAAATGAGCAGCTGCTGATCTGAGTCGCAGGAATTCGTGCTGCGATCTAATCACCATAATAATCGCTGCAAATGAGAATTACCTGAAGCGAATGGCCACCCCCCTGCACAGCAGCCACCCCATTCCGGAACTGCTGGATGAAAAATAATAATTCACAGCTATTTTTCCTATCACGTGACGGCGGGGCCATCACACAAATTAATGTGTGCTGCGTGCATTATGGTCCTCTGGAATTAATGAGAGGGATATTCTAACATGCCTGTGCACTCTGCCGGGAAAGAGAGGCAGATGTTTTGGAAAAAAATATATGTTCAATGTGTCCCGAGATCGGGGGTCACGCTTCTCTTGATCGGGGTTGCTGTCCTGCTGCTGCTCTGGTTTATAGGGAAAAGTGTCTATCAATTATCAGAGCATTCAGAGCAGTAAACTATGGAATTTACAATTAGTGAAAAATTGAGGATTTTTAAAGGAAAAATTCGCTAGCAATAAAATATCACTTATTTTTATTTGACTTGCAAAATAAAACTTTTATTTTTTTAAGTAATTCATACATTTATTTAAAATTATTTTCCCTTATTTTGTAATTATTTTACCTTGAAGTTTCAAAAAATTTCTTATAGTGATTTCTATAATGATATATGAAGTTTCAGCATATATGTGCTACTTTCAATAATAAAAGAAGGAAAAAAATTACAAATCATCCATTTTTTACACAAACTATACTAAAAATCTGTAAATTCAAAGTGCACAATTAATTTTGTAAGTTTTATATTAAAGAAGAAAATGGAGACAACTAAAATTATTGTTTTTGCAAATTGTTCATCTCAATAGGTGCAGGCTGTGACGTTAATGAATTAGGTTCATTGTTTATTTCTTTCGGTGCAATGTAGAAAATTGAATAGAGTAAAATCTCTCCAAAAATTAAACACAACGCATTCATGTGCATCGCAATCGGGCTATGCAACTGAAAGACGTAGAAAAACAAGTTGAAGATATCATTAAAGAAGTTCAGAGTGATCGTGAGCCTCAAGAACACCAGCTGTAAACTGCAAATTTTTATTAATAAAAATATCTTTGTTAGGGCGTTAATTTTAAATATTAAAATTAATCAATATATTAATTATTATTTTACCTTTTATTCCGATTATTAGTCGGAGCAACCATTTTAAGAGACTTGATTGTAGAGCGAATATCAGAACCTGCCCTGTAGTTGAGAATGAAGAATAACACGTAAAAGGCTAATTTTGTCCCATTAAGTCCGTAAGTGTTCACTGCAAAATGGGTAATTATATTTAATTTTTGATGTCGGTGTCGTTTAAAAATAATTATTTTACGTAATGCTGCATATACTTTGGATCTGTCCCAGTCAACAATTAGAGGGTTAATCTCAAAAAAGAAGTTAACTACACCAATAAATGCAGTGCTCGACCAGGCGATGATATGATAGGCGATAATTTTTGCTTTCATATCAATAATTGTTCTTCCTTTAATTCTGAATGTTGGAAAAAATAAGCAAATGATAAAATAAATTGTTTGTTTTAAACCTTGAAATTGTGTAGCAGTCGTAAATGTACAATACAATCCAGATCACTGATGACATGGATGCCATGGATGTTGCGAAAAGAAATGCTGTCAATATTAAAATTGCATGAAAATCATAGATGCCAGTTTAATTTGAAAATAATTACCCTCCAACTTGATTGAAGTTTGCTGAGGAACGAACACGTGGGACATTGTCCCAGTGCTTGATATTAGGTTAGAGATTGCGTAGAACAGAAGACATTGATTGCTTGGTAAATTGAACTGAGCGGAGAAAAGAGTTGTCAGCAAACACAGCGAGAAGAGAAATGAGCCGATGTAGGACGAAATACAAATGTTATCCAGTAGCATTTTCCTGTCCATAGTATTCCAATATTCAATCTCAAAAATCTCCTTTGCTTTTTGATAAATTGAAATGTCTTCAAATGCTTGAAGCTTTTTGCAAAAGGAGGGCATTGTTGCAGAATTGTTTAAGATTTGAAGCCAATTAAAATTATCAAGGTCCTCCTCTTCCACATCCTTGTTTAGAAAGTTGCACGGAACGATCGACTTTTCACCAATTATGATATGTGACCATGAGTTGGCGTAACAAACACCTTGACAGTCTCCGCATATTTTTACATCAGTAGAGCGTTGATATTCATTGAGGACTGAATAAAGCTGGAAGTAAAACTGGCCATCTTTTTGGTAGCATTGCGCCTCAAACTCTGCGACAATGCTGGAATTTTTTTCCTCAACGGTCAAGTCTGTTAGTAGAGAGAATAATTTTGAATTATTACAAGCTGGATTAAATATTAATGATTAATAATTATGATTTTTTTATTAAAACATAACTTCATACTTTATTAAACTTACACGAACAAGCTGCGGACAGCATGATATGAATATCTTCTAAAGTTCCAAAAATTTTGCGCAAAATCAAGTATTCTGCATGACTTTTGATTTTTCTTGACCTGCATTCGTCTACAGATGACATATATGGCTGAAGCAGCTAATTGAAAATTATAATAAAGTAAATAAATGTTTGCGACGATGTACCCCGTCTGGAAGAGCAGTATTTGTCTTCTTTTTAAATTTTATTTTGTCATTTGTGATCTTATCTACTTCAAAAGTTACAAATATTTAATCTATTCAAGCTGAAAATGCTAATAAAAAGTTCTTAGTTCAATACCGATTTTTTAGATATTAAATCCTGCTTCATTGCCTGGTAAATGGGATGATTCGTAAGAGCACTCATGGAGAGTTCATCTTTCACTATTTAAATAGAAATATCAGCGTTCTTAGGGCACATAAAATGAAGAAGGAAATACAAACCATTTTTTATGTATATTGGCTTTTCAAAGACATAAGTGGTGAGGAGGATACCAGCAATCACAACTGACCAGATGGAGAGAACAACTTTTTCCTGCAACAACATTGTCCCAAGTGCGTTTTACAAATGTTCTGAATCTGTTGCACACAAAAGGCAAGGAAGTGATAAAAATAATCAGTGCCAGCAGCAATTTTGTGGTGGCGAAAACCGCCTACAATTAATATGATTCTAGCGACTCAATTATCTCGACATTTCCGCTTTCTACAAGCCAAATCAATCCTCATACAGACAATTCTTTTAATGTGTAACTGCTATAAGGGTGCCTATAAATTGTATAACTTTCGATAATTTTATGTTGTACTGATTGAATTTTGTGTGCTATTCGTGCGATCGTTTCTACGTAAATATATTCCACAATTAATTAGTTGAAATAATTAATTTTTGTTTTAAATTATTATATTAATATTGTTTTGGAATAATTGATAAACTGCACTTGTAAAATTTCATTTATTTTTATTGTTTTCCAATCCGTATACTGTGGTAATATATTACAAAATTTTAATTTTTTGAGCATTGCTTATTAATAAACACAAAATATTTGAAAATTCGAAAAGTCCCTCACAATATCTACCGCGCTCTTTTAAATTTTTTGTCATAAAAATAAAAAGTTCATCTTCACAAAAAGAAATAATTCCACAAAATAAATTTATTGTGGTGTTTGCAATAAAATTACAAGATAAGTACACTTGTTATTGTAGAGCACTTTTCATTTTCCATGCAGGATCTGCAAAATAGCTGCAACCAAAGGAACGCTTGAGTGATCTTGTCACTTGTTCAGGGAGGAAACGCAGCTTTTAGCACAACTTGCATTTCTATTTTCCTGTCATCCGTGGCGAATAGTCTTTTCCCTTGATAGCCGCTCAACCCCCGGCAATAAAACAAACACGAAATTCCGCCCCGCACATCACACCTGCCCGTCATCCAGCTCGGCTGAAAGAGAAATTCATTTCCACGTAGAAATTCGAAAGAGGGTCCGACCGGTCTAGAAAGGGGTAGGCCCCGAGTAAAAAAATAATGTGCATGAATCAGCTCATTACGCTACATGCAGTGCAGCTTGTCACTTTCGCCTCCCCTTTCGGAGGCAGACACGCGACCACGCGCTCGCAGCCAGGTGCGGCTCTTTGCTTTGGGGTGGAGCTGCAATACAATATAAAATAGGTGCAGCTGCCTTTGTGCTCCTCGAATCTGATCAAAAAGTATGTGTGCTGATCTCTCCGCTTTGTCCGAGCTTTCTTTTTTTTTTGTCTGCCAGCGCGGTACGTGCCAGGTGGCTCTTCTTTTCGCTTTTGCAGCCGCGACCCTGCAGCGACGGAATTTTCACTTTTGGCGCGAATCGTCCCTTTTCGCGCAACCAGCGCTGCACCTGGACCGCGTACCTCTGTACTGCTTTGGAATGTATATTTTCAAAACGCCACCTCATTCAGAAAATAAAATAACAGAAAATATATTGCGATTTGTGTAATTAATATCTGGGCGCGACTTTTCCGGAACTCAAGGTGAGGGTTGAAACTTATGCACTCAAGAAAAAGGCTTTCAAGTAAAAAGTTGTTTAATTTTAATTATTAATTCTAACTAATTAATATTTATTATATATTAATCATATATTTATGGATTATAATTTAAATATCTATCAGGCCGCAAAAACAAATTTAAATTTTTTCAGTTGCAATAAAGGTATAGATTGAAGAAGCTTTATATTGTTATTAAATTTGGTGAAATTGAATTAAAGCAACAACTGATATTTGTTGTGACACAATTCATTACAAACTGAATAAAATAATTTAAAATGTTTAAATAACTAACATGTATTTATTTATTTATATTTTAATTTAAATGAAACAATAATTAAAATAATTAAAACGTTAATCAAAATTATAAGTTTTATTTATTATAAAACAGATTTTTATTTTTAGTTTTGTTAGACGTGTCACTTTCAGCACTGATTACAATGAAATCAGCGGCTTCCTCGTCAAATAAAGAAAATTATTTCACCCTCGCTCTCGACGCTTTCCCCTAAAGAGCCGCAAAAAAACAAACTCTCCGACTGTATGAGTGGTAGAAAAAGACGTGGGGAAATCATAGGTCTTTCCCTCGAGTGTTTGTGGCTCATGGCGCAGAATAAAGTGCGTCTCAGTCAATTACTCCAAAGTATTATGCTGCACTTTGAATAAAAAAATTTACAACCTGCCCTGCAGGGAAAGGAAAATGACTTGGGGGCGCGCGTAGATCAGCTGCCGATGAATGAGCTGAGAGATTTGAATGGAGGGATTTGGTCTGAAGAAAGCGAAAGCTCATTAAAATCTGGCCCTAGCTATAGCTGTCGTGAATGGGCGACCGAGGGTCTATTAAGGGTCTCCCCCAAAGGAGTCTCTCGGAGGAAGGAGGCGGAGCTGCGTCGTAGGGCCCTTTAATGAGGTTGCAGCTGATGTGCATGCGGCCGCAGAAGCCACACTAATTCTTTCGAGATTGATTACCTGCTTTCAGGGGCACGAGACACACATTTAGTCCGAGCTTTTCGTACCACTTTTTAGTGACAATTGAGACAAGTGGACGGTCAAACAGGAAGTTGTACGTCGGTTGCTCTTTTTTCATTTAAATCATTTTAACAATCCGTCCTGTGTCACCTGAGGGACTGGTGATTTTAAAAATGAATTTTTTTTAATGTTTATAATAAATTTTGCAAGCTCATTTTCCGGTAATTTAAGAACTTGTTTTATTAATTTAGAAAAGTGAAGATGATTGATAAATTTTAAGATGTTAAAATTTTGGAGAGTTAAAACTTGGAGGTATAAAACTTTTTCCTATAAAAATAAATAACAAATTATAAATTATTTACGAAGAAATAAAAACGGCGTTTCAAACGTAAAAAATTGTTTAAGCACGAATAAAATTTTTTGCACAATTCTACTCCATCTCTTTACTTATGGAAATTGATGTAGTTTAAGTTTTGAAAAGAATCTATGCAGGAGCATTATAAAGAACCGCGGGTGGTTTTTGCTACAACTGCGCGCAACAGCAAAACCGCCGATCGAATACAGAAAGTACGCAGAGGAGCGACGAGATTAAACATTTTTCAAAGGAGAGACCTCATCACCATACACAGGAGAGATTTTTCCATACAGAGGCAAGTAATAACTTCTATCTGCTGTGGCGGCTGCGGGAAAATAGAGCAGCAACAGCATGGGGTCGAGTTCCCACATGTTGGCGGCCCTTTGAAGACGGATTACTATTTGCTGCTGCTGTGCAAATGTGCGTAATCTTTTGCTCTCTTTATGGAAATTTCCTCAGATTTGAACATGAATGCGCGTATCAAAATTGATACGCCGCTCACTCACACATACGCAAGCTCCACCCAAACGAATATTAAAAAAATTGCGTCGCTGATTGAAAATAAAAATGATCCCCTTTACTGGAAATTGTAAAAAATCATATATACAATTTTTACAGTGCTCCCATAGTGCTTCAACCTTTTTCATTTGAATACTATAGAGTTTTTAAATCAAGCAAGTATATACCTATGTTGCAAAAAGCTTTTGAAATATAAATGAGTTTTCAATCTGGAGAGCATAGGGGCAACGCCTTTAAAGTGATACGGCCGATTACAATCACATTAGTTTCCCCCGAAATCACATTCCCAGCAATTCTCAAGTGGATCATGTGAACAACCCTTTGCGCGCCACAGGTATCCATCCAACCCTCAGCTTTGGTGCATGAGAATGCAACAATAACAAAAACCATTCTCAAGATTCTTTCAAATGCCCGTATCAATTTAAAGTGCAGATTCGAAATCTGTGTGCGTGCAAAGTGCGTCTCGAGATTTTAATTGCTTTTCTACCGTTTCCCTCGATTTGGTGATGGGGGCTTCGAGTTACTTAATGGAAATTAACCATCAAGTGCTCAGCCTTGATGAAAAAAAAACTCTTTTTGCCAAAGAGCAGTTTAATAACTCTGTGGAATTTTTAATAACAAGACTGGCGTGCAATTATGTACTCATTAACGAGCTGAAGAGTTTCTTTCTTCGGTGTGCGGATAATTTTTAATAACTTTCTTCGCTCGTAAATAGAGAGAATGGAAAATCTTGTGGAACACTCAAGAGGAGCATAAAGAGTTTCAATGAGGAGCGTATATAATGAAGTTTTGTTGTTTTCCATTAACAACGGACAATTTTATTGAAGCCAGCAAAATTTACAGAGCCATTTTGATTAAAGGAAATTCTTATCTGCTGGGATGAAAAACGAGGGCTGAATTTAAGTTTAAAAGTTAACAGCAAAAACTTGTGATGCTTGGCCAAAATTTCTTGATTCATTAAAAATTGTATGCGTCCAATTTATCGTTAGTAGAAAAATATTGGAACGTGCTGTAATAATATAAAACAATCAATTTATATTAATTGAAATTATGTTTGATCTAAAACTTTATATTTAATTTAATCGTTGAAATGAAAATGAGTGATAAACCAAATAATCCTAAAAACTCTGTAAAAGAATAAGGCTTTAATTAAATTGAAAATCACTTTTCTTATGGTTTCTGGAAAACTTTAATTTCAGGAAACATTTTTGAACCCCCGGAGGCTAAAAGGCAAATCGCATGGCTTTCTTTTTCTGCCCCCCCCCCCCCGCCCCCCGCTGGAATAAAAAATAAACACGACCGCCAATCTGAGAGCGAAGTTGCTTATTCCGCACCCCGCCGAGCAATTTGCAGATTTCCACCCTCCACCCGCCGCACACATTTACAAAAGTCAGAGTCACGTGGCTTACATTTATTCATTTCTCTCACTCGAGGGGCCACTTCTCATCAGAAATCCCATTTCGAGTCGACGGCTGGTCGGGCGCGCGGCCACATTTTATTGAACACGAAACAAAACAACAAATGTCGATGGCTGGCTCGTTACTTTCCTTTTTAAATTTTAATCGATCGAAACAGACATAAAAAATGCACCTGGTGTTTTAAAACCGGCTTTCCCCTCGGCGTCTTATATACCTTCCACCCCCGAACGAAAGGAGAGAGAATAAATTTACATGCACCTTTGGCTTTATATACGTGATGAGTCATTCATTCTATGCTGATACTATCCGCATTGTCCAATTTGATGGTAATATACCTGTGCACCTCGGCATTTTCGTTCGGACGCACGTGCTACTGATAATCATAAATAGGAGCGTGGCGTGCGCCCGAGCACGCTCTCGCTAGTTTTCTGTTTGATGTGCTTGAGCAAACAGAAAACGAAATAGCAGCCTCGCAATGCGTTTGCTCAAAGCCACTAGTGGCGTGGCTGCACTTTCAAGCCTGTGGGAAAGCAAATATAAGAGAGTTGAAAAGGGATTTTAATTATTGCACCCTTCAAGCATAATTTAGAACTTAAATATGCACACTGCTTTAATTGAAATGGTATTTGCTTAAATAAAAATATAATACATTTTATTTTTTTTTTACAATCAATATCAAACACTGACATGCTTAATATTATACATATATAAATAAGTTTTCACATGTTTTTATAAAAAGTTTTAATAAAAAAATTTTTTTTTTATTGAGATACTAATAATCAAATTTCTAGTAAAAAATTTACTTATTTTTCATAAATAAATTATAAATAAAATCTAGAAATTTTTTAATATAATTTATTTAATTTAATTTAATCAATTTGTATGGCTGTTGATGTTAACAGGAAAATGTTATAATGATGGAAGTCTTGCATTAAATATAAATTAATTTTTTAACTTAAACACAATAAGATCAAAATAATATTATTTTCATAATATTTCGGTCTTTGATTCACTCTTGAACAATTGTGTCCTATCCAAACCACTCACTATCTGAAACGAGCTAGTGTCGATCAGTCTCGTCATTATTAACCAGTCCATTCGATCACTTTATCACGTGTGCAGAAGATAATTGGCCTGTTTGTCTTTTGTAAACGCGATAAGGGCGCGCCCGGCTGGTTGCTTCGCGGCAGGCGAACAAACCGCAGCCGGTTCTTTCCGACCTGTTGCTGGCCGAGCGCGCCTTATCTGCGTGGTGCCAGATTAGGCACTTGATCGATAAAACCCAGCCGAGAGCGCTCAACCGCCTGAATAAATAAATATTTACAGAAAATAAACACCCACGAATTTGTTTGCCTTGAGGCTTTTAAAATGCCAGCGAGAAAGAGGAAAATTAACTACTGGAATTTCCTTGTAGACCAATTTGAAATTCAGATTTCCAAACGGCGCCGAGCACGCCATATTATATACATTTCTGAGGGGTGAAATATTTGCGTGAGAGTGATTCGCATCGGAAAAGGAGGGCTTCGAGCCCAAGTTTTGACAATCGAGGGTTAAATTTAATTTCGAAACAAAATTTATTTGTTCCTTTTTAAAATTTTTAGATTTTGAAAGAGTGTAACACGTCAGTTGATATTTGTTTTTATTCGCCAAATAAAACATCATGTTCATTGTCCGGAATTAAAAAAAAATACTTGCGCAGTTACCAAATACTTTAAAAAATTAAAAACCAAAGAAAATCGCGTGCCTGGGCTTAAATATTTGGGGAGCGATGAAAAATTTGTAATTCTGATTAGTGCAGACCTAAATTAGGTCATAATTTACAATTTGCATGCCGCCACTTCTCTCTGCTGGAGAAAATTTCCGTAGTCTCGCAAGCAATTCACAAAATTGCTCACCTGTTCGTTGACCTTTTCTTTTCATGCGAGCATAAATACACTTTTCGCCGAAGGCCTTTCTTTCACATCCTCTTGGGGAAATTATTGAAAATGAAGTTCAGCGAGCCTTCAACTGAGCAGTCGATAACCATTAGCCAAAGTGACCTCTTAACGTTTTACCTGTTGTTCCTCGGCTTCAGACACGACACATAAACGTACGATTACTCCTTTCCTTAAGTGATTGAGCTTCTAATGGCTTTATTGTAATCAGTTTTTAAGCAACGACCCAGGCAACAACCACTAACAATTGTTTGGCAAAAAATTGCGATCACTATAGTGGACAGCAACAGAAAACATTATTATTTTGATGTGCTTAAAATAGGGTAAATCAATAAAGAAATGTAATGGAAAAAATCATCATAAAAATGTAGAGGTTTCGGCTTCCGTGACGCTCTGCGGAAATTATTCAAACTTTTTTACGCCACAAACTAAATTTAATAATATAGCACTCGAAGTATTTTTATAGCACACACTTCAATTCTTAATTGCGGCGTTCCCTAGAATTTTGGCGATTGCAAAAGTTTTATAGCAGGCTGAACATGAGGAAATTGTTCTCTTTTGTTTTCGATTGGGCGTCATAGAGATGCTTTTTTTAAATTTAGTAAAAATATTTTACTATTATTTAACCACGTGAATTGAAAATTTTTATTATTCTCATGCTCACTGACAATAAAACTCGAGAAATAATTCCTTCCTCAAATAAGTTTTTACAGCCTTGGCCCAAAATTCAAATTAATTTCTCGGGAGTTCGCGTTCCGACGGTAAAGCCGTGGCAGACGCTGGCAGAAAATTTTTGAAATAGCTGCCGTCGGCTGCCTATGCGACAACTTTTTACACAAGGCGTGTATTATTGAATTGCAAAACTCGGTGTGGTACAGCAGAGGCAAGTATGTCAACTGCTTAGCATGTCGGCATGCAAAACAATAATAATAGCAGAGAGCGCGCCCCGCCGTAATGTGTTTGCTCGACACGGCCGTGTGTGTCTCGCTATTATCCCGGGAAATGAGGTGCCATATATACGGCCATATAAGTGGTAGTGGTGGCCGTTCCACGAACAAATGGAATAAAAACTACAATGTACACCCGAGCGGGTAAATAACGAAGCAAAACACACCCTGAAATGAGGCAGATAAGGGTCTTGCGTCGCCGGAGCTGACGAAAATTAATTGGGCTGATTAGCATAAAATGTACATATAAAACTTGCATACATGTTGAAGAACTTTTTATGATGAACAAAAACTTGATTTGAAGTAAGAAATTATTTACATGAAAATCTAATTATTTTTATTTTCTAATCTTTCCAAGAATTAAGTGGTTATTATTATGCCTTGCAATAAGTAAAATTTTATTATATCATTAAATTATACGTTATACTCTTTGATTTTTCAATTTTAAAAAATGTTTTAGGCTTATTATGCAATTTAGGAAATAATTTATAAAATTATACTTCTTATTTGGTAAAATATATTGTAATTTAATTCTGCAACTTAAGTTAATAGCATTATTACACTCCATTTTAGTTTGAGTTTCATTAGCTTATTAAAATAATTTCAGAGCATGTTTAGTACCGTGCACTCTCTCTCCATTACTTAATTAAGCGTCGGCGACGAAGATTCCGAGCTCCCCGCGGGGCCGTTTTCCACCTGAACATTGCTGCCGGCGTGTTTGATGGATTGCGCGCCCCTCGCCGCTTTCGTGTGCATGAGTCATACAGGTGTTCACCCTCGCCCGAAAATAACGCACAACCAACAATCGCGATGTAATTACTAGTTTTGTGCCCCGGCGCAAATAATTTCCACTCTTTTAATCCGTATCTGCTGCTGGTTGTTCAGATCACTGCTGTCAACGCGCGGAATTTCCGCCTCACTTGCTGCCCTAGAGCGCGGATCAATGCCATTGTCTGCGAGCCCCTGTGCTCACAGAAAAGTGTGCAAATTGCATTCTTGGTGAATCACTCTCGTGTTACATACTCGATTTGTCCAAAACATGATGCTTGCGGACGGATATTTTTGCTCAAGACAGAAATTAAAATCAACACATCTAAAAAGTGCTGTGTTATAAAAAAATTGTTTATCATTAATTTGGTTTTAAACATGACAAAAATAAGTTTCTCCATTCTGTTTTACTGCTTAACTACTTACAATTATTAAAGTTGTTCTAAGAATATGCACAGTAATTTAGAACGAACTGAGAGTGGAAAAAAAATTTAATTTCCTTTTTATTTAATCTCAATTGGATCAACACGTATTTCTAGCCACGTTAATAAGAGAAAATGAAGCAATCGTTGGACGTAATTACACAAAATGGTACAAAACGACGAAATGTCCCTAATGACGACTAATTATGATAAGAAATCTGAGCCTTAATATAAGTCTTTTATGCCAACTTTGGGAACTTAATACTATTAAAATTTAGTTGATATCGTTTCAATAACAAATAGTAAAGGATTATTTATATTTGTGTATATCAATAGCCTTTAGATTGCTTATTTAAAAGGATTGACATGAATTGTCTCTTTTCCCAACAAGTTTATTCATTGCAAAATAATACGCACTAGTTCTTAATTTTTTGTTATGAAAGTGTATGAAAATTTGCAAGTGCAATTCTCACATGCTTCACAATGAAAGTTTTTGTTGCTATTCAATATAAATAATGATATCCATGACTTTCAAATCAAATAAAAGCTGATCTATCATTAAATTTAAAAGATTCATTTCCAAGCTTCATTTTTCATTTATTTTGCATGTGTATGTTTGATAAAATTTCGTTAGTAATCATCATTTCATTTATGACTTATTTTTTCTAATCCTTTTTGATGCCGTTTTTTAGAAGAAAATTAAAATTTATGAGCATCGCTATATATTGATTTACAAATGAATCATAAAAATATTAAAATTAAAATTAGCTAATAATTAATTACATTAAATTTACATTTCGGCTTAATTTGATTTACTTTATAGTCCTAAATAGGAACCGAAACATTATCATAATATGGTATGTACGTTGTTAAGCTAGGTCGCATGTCACTTGAGTTTAACCGGTTGCATATCCTCTCGGATCGCAGGCGACGAGCAGCAAAACAACTCGCGCGGCCCACGCTGCAAGTTTTCCATTTACCGAATTCAATTGCTGCGTGACACTCACAGGATTTTATTTTCGGATGGAAACACTCTCTGCTGGCGTCACGTTAGCCAAATTAAACGGGACTAGTCTATAGTTGTTAGTCTGATTAAAGGCGGAAAATCGCGTCCCCAGGGCACAGGACGAAGAAACGTCCGTGGAACAGTGTCGGGTATCGCAATGGGCTGTGACTCACTCGCTCACGCACGCACCCACCCAGCACCCGCCAGCCACGGGGGTGGCGAGCCATAAGGCCGGGGGTGGAAAAATAAGATAAAGGAATCCGCCGCACGACAATGGAGTTGCGTCCAAACATATTCGAGTGCGCGAGTGGCGGGTGCAGGCAAGATAATCAAATACGAGCGGAATTAATTAATTATAGTGGATGATGGTGGCAGATTTAGTTTTGATTGATGTGAGTTTCTCTCGGCGACGAGTGGGCGGCCGAGAATGAAAATGAATAAACCTCGCGGGGAAGATTTTATTTGGCAGCAGCAAACGAGTGCCCCTTGGGTGGTTGTTACTCGTGCTGACGACAATTTTTATTGTGTTTGCACGAGTCGAGAGCGTGGCGAAGCTCTTAATGAGCAAGATGAACGAGCCGCTTGTCACGGCTATAACTTAATTTTTAAGATTTACGGTTAACGACTGCATACAACACAATAACAAAAATTTGATTTAATGATCAATTTAATCCAGCACGTAAAGGTTAATTTAATTAAGATCAAGTTTTACAAGTTACTTTCAAACTCTAAGCAACTTAATTATTCAATCAAAACATACATTTACGGCTAAAATATTGTTTTTGAGCAAAATATTATTCATTACAAGACAAACTTAATAAATCTAGAAAAGAAACAGTTCATTAAAATTATTGTTTTTTCCATTTCAATAAATTTTCAAAATTATAACTTACTTTTGTAAATTATTTACATTTATTTTTAATTTTTATATATAATATTAAATTATCTTGACATGACAAGAATAATGCAAAATCGTCATTGAAAAATATATATTTCAACCATAATTTATTATTTGATCTCTAAAATGACAAATATTTCTAAAATTAACATTTTATTAATTTCACGAGATTTTCAGTCTTTTATTTTGTTATTCTATTATGCGCATTACGAATAATGTAATAATTTACCTAGCATGGCGCAAAAAAAGTGTGCTTTTTGACGCAAATGGAGACAAATGCGATTCGGAAGATTTATTGTTTCCATTATTTTCAATAATTTTGAATTTTTCAAAAATTTGAAATCTATCACTTGGAATTTCCCATCATCAATTGGACGAGCACAGGAAGTTCTGTCCTATCCGGCAAGCGTCATCAGTGCAAAAATGAGTATAAAATTGAGGCAAGCGAGCAGATTTTTGGACTTTCCGTGTTCGGTTTGCGATCTGTTTACTTGCCGAGATGAAGCTGACGCTAGCAGTAAGTTCAAAGCTATTTATATTTTATAAATCTGAATGAAAAATTAACTTATTGCAAAAATGTCAGGCAACTACAGACTAATGCATTTACAGTGAACATTAAATTGAACAAACGATTTTTTAATTTTTTTTTTTTTAAATAATCAGTTCTTAATCGGTAATTTAGAAATATTTCTTTATATTCGATTACGGACTATAAAATTGATCTAAATTTCATCAAAATCTTGAGAGTGATTATTTTAAAAATGCAACAAGTGCAATAAACGTTTATAAAAAATTACAAAATTTAATATAAAATTCTAGCCCAAAATCATAATCCATTTTTATTTAATTATGCAAAATATTATTGGATATGTTATAATATTGTTAACAATCCTTATTTCTCATAATGAATTAATGAAATAAGAAGTTGTGAAACAATTACCTATTTGTGTTTTTTTAGAATATTTTATAACAAATTACAATAAAAATTATGAGTGAAACTTAAAACTAAAATTAAAAGACAGAATAAAAAATAAAATAAGTAAATTTTTCTAAATTGTCAGATTTTGTTGGCGATTTGCGGATTGCTTGCCTTCACAACGTCAGCACCAGTTGGCGAAGAGACAAAACGCACCGGTGACGTGGTCGCTCCGTCAGTTCTTTCACAGCCTGACGGCAGCGGTTTAGCAGCAGGTCTTCCTGGAGATTTGTCAAAAATTAGGGAAAAATTTAAAAAACGAGCAAAAGGCTTTTTAAGTCAAATGAACGTAAAAGTCCCAGACGGTATAGTGCCTGATGGAAAAGATGGACCAGCTCTACCTCCAACAGGAAGATTTCCTTTATTAGGTCAAATTAACGCTCCTTCCGATGGCTCGGATTCCGGATCTGACGTTTTCACAGGACCATTAGGAGGAAAGTTTACACTGCCAAAGCTTCCCAACGTCGGAGATGAGGTGAATGGAGCCAATGGCTTTCCTAACTTGGGATCTTTTGGCAAACCAATGAGCTCTGGGGGCTCAGATGGACCAGAGGGTCTCTTCGGAGGAAAGGACGGTCAGGGTGGAGTTCCGGAGCAACTTGGGCAAGTCATGAAGAACGCAATGAATAAGGTCAGGGGCGTCTTTTCTCCGCAGTCAGTTAATGGGAAGATCGAGGTCAAACCTGCTGGTGAAAATACATCACCAAACGATTCCAAACCTGCAGAAGCAAATAATGATTCTGGAACTTCTCAAGTCTTGGCTGCAAAACCGTTCAAGATAATAAGGGAGAGGATTAACAAACTAAAGAAAAAATTTACTAAGACACAGGAGTAACAATTTAAATCCATTAATAGATTTTATATTAACCTGATTGAAAACAAATAAAATCTCATTGCATCTAAATTAATGAGTTTTTTTTTAAATAAAAATTTAACTCAATCTTTAAATTAGGAATTAATTTCTTAATTCTTTACAAATATTTAAATTATGTAGTAATAGAATAAATAAAGAGAATAAATAAATAGCAAAAATAAAATATCAGCAAAACCTGATTAGTTTTTTTGCCCTGATTTTCATTGTTTCGAGCAATCGGCGCGTATAATCAAGTCAAGAAATCACAAGCGCCAAAAATATTCCCGCGGCTGCTCTAATTGCCAAAGCCACTCCAAGCAAGGGTGCTCAAAATGCGGATAATTGCCCGGCGGCAGAGCGAGAAACCTCGGCCCGCATAACAATTTTTCATCCTCAAGAGAAACAAAACAAAAAAAAAAAGAGGGAAAAAATCACCTGGAGAGTAAAAAGCAGAATGCGTGCACACAATCATACATTGTGTGCGGAAACGTGTATATATCCGCAGCGTGCGTTTAATGACGTCAGCCTCGGCGATATCAAAATCGCACCTGGCCTTCGAATAGCACAAGGGTTGCTGAATGAGGGAATCCCCTCGCCAGCCAGCGTCCGCCCCTCCTCGCGGCCCTTTGTCTGCGTGCACCCGGCTTGTGGGGCGCGACATTATGCACTTCCACAACCCCAGCGGGAACAGCTGCCGTTCTTGAATCAAAGCGTTTTACTCTCCTGCTTGCTCTCTCTCTCTCGTCTCGACCGCGTAGTACTAGTCGTAGTAAATAAAGATAAAGTACGTGCGTTTGTGCCTCGAGAATTCGGTCTTGAGGAGGGTCTTGGCGTGGCAATGAATGAAACGAGACTTGCTTGAATGAGCCACGTCGTGTTGCGTCTGCAGGGGGCGGTTTAAAGGGCCCAAGACACAGGTGGAATCTGTGGCACCTTGTCTTCAAACAGCTGCCACAAGATGCGAAGGAGATTTGAATATCTTCGAGAAGGAGAAGGTTGAAAGACACCTGTTAACTAGGTCACTGTGTCGCGCATAAACTCTGTTTTTTTTTTCTTGTAAATTTGAAACTAAATTAAAATTTTATAAAAAGTTTCTTCTCTCTTTTCTTAAAATTACATCGCTTTATAAAATATTTTAAAAATTAAGAATTAAAAAGTACGTTAATAATTCATTTTTGGAGCAATTTGGAAAATTTTATTGTAGATAGAAAGCAACAAAACCAAAATTTTGAAACTTAATCTTTTTCCTCTCTATTTTTATTGTGGAACTGCTTTGAAATGTCAATTAAAATATGAAAAATTTCTCAGTTTAAAATTCTGATTGCTCAATTATATAAATGAATTTAGATTTTAGAAAGTAAAAATTTACTTCAGTAAAATTACTCTGCAAAGAGATAATTCTCTTTAAGCTATCAATATGTAAGCATATTGCAATTTTCCCTTCATCGACTATTCGTGGTAATAACCCTTTCCTTTGCCATTATCTTATCAATTTGCACTCAGCCGCGCAAGGGTGGCGGTTTATTAGCTTGGGCATTATCAAGTTGGTGTAATGAGAGCGCAGATGTCTTCATAATCTTGCGTGGCTCGACACAAAAACAGCTCCAATTATCGCTCACCCTTGACGCATTTTGGCTGAAATAGCGCGCTCTGGCACTCTTTCCGCTAAGCGGCGCATTCTCTCGCCAAACATAGCTGCAAAAGGGGCGAAGTACGAATAATAAGAGGGCGCAGATTGTTGCCAAGTAACCGTGAACTTCAATCACGCCCGTCGCTCAAAGTCGAATTTCCTAGTAATAGTTATTGCTGCAAAAATAGTGAAATTAATTATTAATAATGTATTAAAAAAAGTGAATTGAAGGCACTTTATGAAGAAAATCTGTATAAATTAATTAATGAAATAATTATAAAAGAATACTTAAATATGAGACTTTAAATTTGTTAAAATACTACAAGTAAAAATTAATTTTTAAATCTTCAATTTTATAAATTAATTCAATTTGTATACACATATTTCAGATTTTTAAATAAATAAATAGTAACCAGTTAGAAATTATGTTTAATTTAAATAATAAAAATACATTTATTTACAAAATTTGGGTGTTTTTTTTTAATTCTATTGATTTAGAAAATATTTTTAAAAAGTCAATCAGATATTCTTTTTGTAAAAATGTCAAAACTCGTTTGTTTGAAAGTACAAAATTATTCAAGAAGAAAAACTGGTAGTCTTCGTGCATCCAGCAAAACTACTTTTCAACCCCCATTTAACCCCATAGCTTCTGTTGCCTTTTTGGTCAATCTATTTACATCCTATTCAAGCACGCGCTGCACAAAAACTGGCCGCGAGTGCAGCAGGTATAGAAACCGGCACCCGAGGGAATGCTAAAAATAAATCAGCTCAACCCGTTTTCGAGTCCCGTTCGTGCTGCACAATAACAAAACATCCCCCGAAACGCAACCCTTTCCCGTTTCATTCCTACACTGCTCTAAATTTAGCCGCCAACTAGCCAGACTCGTTCGACTCGTGTTTTTCAAAAGGCGATAGAAATAAAATACGCGCGGAGAGCAACAACCCTGTCGCCGACCGTCTGGACCCACCCCATTTCATCCCCCGGCAGCGCGTGCTCTTTGTGTCTGCAGCTGATCTCGCGGTAACCAGCTGGCCTGGCAGCTCGCTGGGGCAGGTGAAGCTGCAAGCGAAAGAGATGATGCGGGCATGCATTTCACCCCCTGCATCCCCCGCTGCACCGACGAGAGACCGCGCGTTGATTATTATTATTGTCGCGCTGCACGATGATGATAATGCGCTCAATAACTATGCTCTTTGATGGGCTCTCTCTCTATTTTTAGTTTTTCAGCTGGAACAATATGCACTTTTTATCGTGAAGAGCGATGCCACTTTATCATCTGCCGAGCGAATATAAAAGCCACTTTGCTACTCGCGATGCGTCCGACATGATTAAATACTTTGGCCGCCGCGAGTAATGAGAGAAAGAAAGAGCGTCATATGGCTACTTTTGCCGCTTTTTGTTATCCGAGTTAAAGGGTTGTGCGATTTTGCATGTCACTGTCTGTTACTATGGACAAAAGTGGATGTGAAGGGCCTGAAAATCGCATCCCCATTTTACTCGCAGAGGAATAAAATATTAATTTTTATTAATGATGCATGATACAATAGTTTTTTATATCTATTAAAATATAAATTTAATCAGCAAACATTTCAGGTGACGATGGGGTTGAATTTTAAAAATTTGAAATGAATGTCATAAATGAAACAAAACATAAAAATTAAATTTTAACTTTTGAAAAAATTGATAAAACGAAAAAATGTATTTATTAAAATTAAATATTTTAATACTTTTTAAAATTTAACATTAAAAAATTTTGTTTTGTTAATTTAGAATATTGTAACAAAAACTTTTACCCCTGAAGAGCACAACGACGACCAAGAAAAACTGAAAAATTGATGAATTCATAAATTTTAATAAGGTAGAAATTTTATATTCCTTTGAAAAAAGAACTAGAGTTTATTAAGTAAAGAGCACGTGGTAATTTCGCTCAGCAAAAGTGTTCATTGTTTGATCAGCTTCCTTCAGACTGGAAAATGCGCTCGGCACGTGATTACAATGGGCGGTGACCACATGAAGTGTTTCAAGCCGCGATGGTGCAGCTGCGACGCTATCCGATACTTTGTTCATCCGAGAGGATCCCCTTTGTTTGAGAGGTTCGTGCTAGCGTTTTTAATTATAGGGAGGGAAATAACAAGCGCGGCCACTGGATTAATTGGTGTTATCTCGTGATAATTGCGGCCGCCACTTATAATATCGCATATACTGTATTTGCGCAGTGTTTAAACAGCTTTTGGAAATGGCATTATCTCGCCCAGTGGCTTTGGTTGTCATAAGTCATAAGGATGAGTTTGTGAATGCAGTTTCACTGGAATGAATTAGTGGAATTCTAGATAATGTTGATTCTGTTCTTTTTAAAGCTTAATTAGATTTCTTACACACTTAACACGATTCAAAATATAGTTTTACCCTGTAAAATAAATTTGAAAAAATTAACCCTTTTTTATTTCAAAATTGGAAAAGTTTATTTCAATTATTCTTATTTAATTTTTTGTTAAACAAATTATTTTATGATCATAATTATATTATATTATCTACCTCAACAAAAAATCACTAAAAAATCAACAAAAATTGTTGTTTATTTTTATCATGAAATAAATATTGACAAAAAAATTTAATGAAAGTTAGAATATTAATTAAGAAATATTTTACTTTTATGGTTTTAAGAGTTGTACTAAACAATATCACTCCACTTCAACCCTTTGCCCGTCTCCGGTGCCAGGCGGAAATATCCACACAGCCGCCCGGCGTGTAAATTGCACCGCGACGAGTATGCTTAGCTCTCTCGACGAAACCACTTCCTTTTCCCCGTCGATTTCTGCGTGAAATCCTGATAATGCACCAAAAAAAAACTAATCATGCCCCTCGCACGAAACTGGCAGCTGCACTTGTGGGAGGAAAAGTTTTTATTTTTATTTGATGCGAACTTTACGTTGTTTATTTTAGGCAGTGTCATTTCCGTGTGATTATACACACAGTACAAAAACGGCAACGGCACAGTACAACTGACAATATAAAGAATAATCACATTAGACGGCGCTCACAATTGGTGCAGGATCGTTATTGGAGTGTGAGAGAAAATTGTGATCTAATTAACGGTCGCTTATAATGTTCGAATAAGGGTGGGTGTGTGCTCATGTGTCTCTATATTTTATGTTGTCTACGGGTCGGTGCAAAAGCTTAACTTAATTTAGATGGCTGTGGCTTAAAGATTCATTAATTTTAATCTCAGAAATATCTCTTCAATGATTTTCTCAATTATGTTCATTTTAATTTAAGAGGCCTTAAAGTATTGATTAAAATGGATTAAAAAGTTAATTTTTTAAATCAAATTTTTCACAAATTCTTATTAAATATTGAATTCAGCATTTCCATAAGAGGATATTTTACTGTTCCATCAAAGCTCGCATCATTTTACTAATCTAAAATATAATTTTTTTGACCATTGGAAGAAAAAGGAAGCGGCGACATTCCAAGTATCAGGTCGGATGATGGATATCATTGAGGGTGTGCAAGCATAAAAAATGCTGTTGGTCGCTGGAGCGGCGTGTATGGCTTTATTTCCGATAAATTTGTCGGGAAGCCGGAGCAATGCAGGCGGCAAACTCATCAGCGTGCCCCATCTTCGGCAAAATGCCACACACGGCTGGAATGCTTCTCGCTCGCTTCCTCCTGCGATATCAACAGATCAGCGCGGCTCTACGTGTTATTTTGCCATAGAAAGAAAAAAGGGGGCGGCGAGAAGAGAGACGGAGAGACGAACTGACAGCTCATTAATGGGGAAGACACTAGAATGTGGCATGAAACTATGAAGTAATCTCAGAATTCTCAGCTGCAAAAACGTTGTAGAAGAATGCGAACTTCTAAAATCGTGATTAATTGAATGCCTTTTTTAAATTTTATCATTGATTAAATGAATATAAAAATGATTCGTTTCAGCGCTTGAAATTTTAAAACAATAATTTTCAATCAAATTTAAAAACGTCATTGTCATGTACAAGTAAAAACATAATGTATATAATTAAATTAAATTATTTAAAATTTAATAAGAAGAAACATTTGCGATTTGTGTTCTTAAAGTTATTAAGTTACAGACCATTAAAAATCGAAGTTAATGCGTAATATTTAAGTAAAATAATATAATATGCTTGGTAAAAAGTTAAAAAAAAAACCGTTTGAAGTAACAATTTCAAATATAATATTTTAGTTAGAAATGTAATAAACAATTTCAATTTATTTTTTCACCTGTTGCAGCCATGCATTTTCACTTCACTATTATAAATTGTTTTGAAGGTTTCACCTTCCACCTTTCGAAATTTGTCAGCCAAAGGTAGGTGCCCATGATAACATAGAAATGCGACGCACCTGAGCGATCCAAATTCAATATCCTCCTGTATACAATGCACGGTGCGATAAGGAAGAAGGAACTCGGCAATTACGTGTCGTGTCGCTGATTTGAATTTTTCGACGCGTGCTTTTATTGGGAATGCGGGACAGCTGATGCGGATGACACTGACTCGATCGTCAAGTTCATCCTCGGCGGAAAAAAGGTGCGCGCGTGCCGCGTTCGTAATTAAAAGATATGCGGGTGGCGGCATCGCCCTTTCATGCGCCGCCGCCCGATAAGACCTGAATTCTAATAATATGCCTCGTTCATGCACCTGCACTTCCATGATTTACTTGCTCTTGGCATCATAATTGATGATTAAAAATTAGCACCGGTTTCAAAGAAGACAAATGATATAATTAACAATGATTGGAAAATATTATTTTTGTTATAAATTTAGTCCGAACTATGAATTAGAGTTACCAATTTTTTTTATAATTGAAAATAAATTACTTCTATTATTAACTAATGCACCCAGTACCAACTGACCGAGTTCAGCAACCAAGTGCTTACAAAATAAAATTAGTAATGACTCGTCTGAAAATACAAATTTAATTCTAAAAGATTTTTAGATTTTTAGAACTGTGTTGCTCATAAAGACATAGAGACATAATTTGGGGATTTTAATTATTTCAGTCTCATTTGAAAGTTTAACTATGAGTTTTCCAAATTAGCGAATTTGATAATTTTATAAATAAGAAATAATTCAGAAGTATAAGCATAATATTTGCACTTCATGTTTCAAAAAATCTGAGTTAAACTGTAAAAATAAGATTAATTTGTCAAGGAAAAAAATTATTAAATACGAGTTTGTTGCTTGCCATTATTTCTCATGGCATATTATAACTGATGTAAAAAAATATCTCCACACTAAAATATTTGTATCCTCTTCACAGACAGGTCCGAACAGCCATAAATATCCTGAGGGTCCTGTCCAAAGGTATTTCCGGCCGCCTGCCGATCTCCATCCAGCAACACATGACCCTTGCTTTTGCTTATGTTTCTCTTTCTCTCTCACGACTCATTCGCGTGATAATTTCGGCCAATTCGAATTTCCTGCGGCAATGCTAAAAAGGTCGAGAGAGCGTAAAATAAATGGTCTCGCACTGCTGTGGCGTGGGGTCCAGAAGCAGCTAATAGGGCGATTTTATTCTCTCTTGTCATGCACTTTGTGCGCGCGGACAGATGGTGTATAATAAAATGCGTGTGTGTGATGGTGGAGCTCCAAAAGGAGTAGCTCTCACTGCATTTGATGAGATTATAATTTGAAAGCACTGCATGTCTGTAATAAAAATAATACTCTTGCTTGCTTGTGGAGCGGCTCGTCGCTTATTGAGAGGGGAAATCATATTTTATATATTTTTCATGCTCTCATTCAAGCCAGTCGAGAGGGAAGATTGATGGTTGGGTGCGGATGCATCGTGTGTCGCACTTTTTGTGTGTGCATTCGGTGCAGATATTTAAATTGGAACGTATATATGGCTTCATTATCAGCTGGTGGCTAATTAAACAGAGTGCATAAATGTATTTCATGAAAGAAGATTAAAAATATTTTTAGCCAGCTCAAAAATATACCTGCATTCAGCCAAAATTAGTGATCAAAATTTAATTATGTTTTCGTAGAGGAAATATTAAATTAATTAATTTTTAGTTAAACTTTGCTTTAAATTAAGTTAAACTGAGAAAATTAAAGTGCACATCAAAAGCGTAGGATCGTTCTAAAAAAAGCATTATGCTAATTAATTACAACTGCTGATATTTTTAATAAAAAAACCATTCTCAATGTTGAAAGAATCCAAACAAGTGCGAAAAAGCATTAAATTTTTTGGTACCCTCATTCCTCGCGCACACCCTTAATCCTCTTGGTTGGCACTTTCCATTTCCTCAAATTTTAATCTGTGTCCGGCCGCGTCCGGCCGGTGCGAGGAAACCTTATGTGCACCCACACCATACCCACCCCACAAGTAATTCATTTCGATCACACATGCAGCACAAAATTCATCTGGACGAAAATTTAATTCCACAACAGAGGAAATCCGGATCGGAGCAAAAGCACGAGATAGTTTGTCTCTCGCGATGATAAGGGTACGTCCGCTCAAAGGTATTTGTTGAGCAAGGGTCACCTGAACACCACTTCCGCGTTTATGTGTCCGCTGTGCAAAGAGACGCAACTCATGCGTGTCCTTCCTCCAAGCACATAAGCCACGCTGATCAAAAATTTGTTGTTAATTATTTCACGATTATGGCGTCAAACAGCTGCGCGGACGCGGATCAGAAAATTTCCTCATTTTCACGCTCGGTGTTGCGCACCTTGCCATAATTAGTTCGTAATATATTGTATATTTTTTCCTATGAAGAGCCAGTTTACCTATAAATTAAGCAATGATTTTAACAAAAAAATTTTGCATTGAATTTATTATTTACAAAATCAACTATTTAATTTTTTTTTCTCAAACGGCCCAGTAGATTCCCTCCCTTGTTTTCTCATAAAAATTGATTATTAACCACGCGCATCTCACATTTTCGCGCAAAGTAATAGTCGCAGCGCAGACGAGTGCAATAAAAAACTCAATAAACGCCTCGACACGCATTTTCCGCGCTTGGCACTCTCTCGCCCTTTTCCTCCCTTGAGCGATTGCTATGCTTGCTCTCGTGACACAAAATTTATGCATATTTCCTCCCATCGAGCCGCACGCGCCGCACAACAAAGCGCGATGCATTGCAGCACGCGTCTCTATCGCAATTGTCCACATTTAAATGCACGCGGGGGGTGGTTTGATTCGCGTCGTCGGGCGGCAGCTGCCGAAGAGAGGAGCTAAACAATCGATCTCTGCTTTTTACGGCACGCGTGCATTTATTGGCAGAGTGACGACCGCAGAATAATGAGAGAGTTTCTCCATTGGTGCACGCACAACTCACTGAATCGCTTTTCGCATTTCGGAGCATTGCGATCGGCGGAATGAGCGTCGCTTAATGGGGCGCAACATCTGCTCTGGCAAACATCCCCCGAGCGCGAATCATCAAATGTCATCCCCCGAGCGCATCTCTTATTCTGTACCAGTATTTGTTTAAATGCAGCAAGGGTTGCAAATCCGTCTGCTTTGCGTCGCTTCCTGCACTCGGGGGTGGGAATTCACTTTCTCGTTCTGCTCCCTTCTGCGCGACGGCTATTAAATCGCGCGTTATTTGAAGTTCTTTAGTAGAATTTATTCCGGCCGGATTTGTGTCATGAATATGATCAGTTTTGATGTGGGAAAACATTAGCACCAAAGTGGGAGGCGTTTATTTTAATTTGACAAAGCGCGTTTGTTAAAAATTATTGATGCTTCTAAATAACATGACACAAATTATAATATTGTATTTAAGTACTAATATTTAAATGATCTTACTTAGTGCAGAGCGAAAATTTATTTATCAGATTTATCACATGTGAGTTAAATATGTTTGCAGAATCCCACTTTGTTCAGAATTATTGAAAAAAAATTCAATAAAAAATAACGATTTTACTTTTACCTTCTGATTTTTTTTGTATGCAAAATATTTTTATTTGAAATCTAGAGCATTAAGAAAGTTGATTTATTTGCCTGATTTTCACTAAATATATGGAAATGTGTCTTAATAACCTATTTTGTTTTAAATTTCCCATAAAAACCGGAATGCCAATTGTGTTCCCAATTTTTCTCGGTCAAAGATATACAAAAATTGCTGACAACTCCCACAAATAAAAAACAGAAAGCAGCTGCAAATGCAAAAATTGAAACCAACGGTCGTTCGCTCCTCATCAAATAATATCCCAGCAGCACAAAAACCAAACAAAGCTCGAGTTTTCCCGTAACGGCTGATTCGCTCTCCGTTCATTGCGTAGATAACCGTTATTTATATTAGAGCCGTGTTTTAGCGTGGGCAGCCAGCTCTTGGAATATGTACACGCAGCAAAATTACCCTATATATGCGCGTGCTTTATGGCAAAATAGCAGTCGGCCGAGTTGATGTATAATACGTATAATATTGTCGCACAGAGAGAGAGACACGCGGCGCGTTCATCTCTCTGCTGTGCGTGCGCGAACCAATGAGGGGCGGCGCGGGGAGGAGCTCCGGGCAAGGGTTGGCGCTCGGCGGGGTGGGGGACTGGCGGAGTCGAGGGCCCGGGTCGCTCCTCTGAATCATTGCCCTCGCAGAGCTCGAGGTGGCTGCGTCCGAGCGCAAGCAGCATGCCGAGAGGCTTCCTAGTCAAGCGGCAGCCGGAGCAGCCGGACCCCGGCTACCACAGCGACCACTCGGACGATGCGCCCACCGACCTGAGCAAGAAGTCCATCAGCCACCAGGTATTGCATCCTACGGCGGTCATCCACCCATACCCGCCGCCGGGTCTGTTCGCGCCCCATCTCCACCCCATGGTGGTCGAACGCCTGCAACACCACTTCTACCCTCCGAGCGAGCTCTACCCTGAGTATTACCATCTGTACCAACCCCTGAGGCCAGCCCAACCGGTAAAAACTTTAATTAATTGTTATTGTTACTTTAATTTTAGTAATTCTATTGCAAAAATTTCTTGCCTTGTCTTTTATTTTATATTTTTAATCGGGAATTATAAAGAAAACAAAATATAACTGACTGAAATCTGTATTGTGATTGAAAAATGATGGTTTCTTTGAAGGTTTGCCAGCCGGCCGGTTTGCTGCTTGACCTGACCATCAAGGCCAGCACCCCGATCACTCCTCCGGCCACTCCATCGCCCGTCAGCGCCGCCCAAACCACTTCCAACCCCAACTCTGGAGCCAAACGGAAGCTGGACACCCCCGGCAAGGCAACCGTGGCCACCAGTCCGAGCAAGAAGCACAAGGCGGCCACCAGGCGGCTGCACTTCGACGAGGACAAGAGCTCGCCAGTGTCCGGCACCATCATCAAGGAGCTGAACGCCGACGACCCGCCACTGGTCGTTCGCAAGGGTGACATTGACCCGGCCTTCAACGTCGTCGAGGTCACGGAAGAGGCCAAGGCCGATCTAGCCAAGATCGAGAACCGCATCGGTGACTATATCTGCAAGCTGTGCTGCGAGATGTACGATGACGCCTTCATGTTGGCGCAGCACCGGTGCTCGCGGATCGTTCATGTCGAGTACCGGTGTCCCGAGTGCGACAAGGTCTTCAACTGTCCCGCCAACCTGGCGTCGCACCGTCGATGGCACAAACCGCGTCAACCGCCAGCCGCAGGAGAGCCGGTCGATTTGGCCAGCAAGAAGGTGGCGTCCGCAGGGTCGGACAGTTCGTCCGAAACGGAAGACTCGGCGGAGCAGCAGTTCCCCTGTGATGTGTGCCACAAGCGCTTCCGGCGGCAGGCGTACCTGCGGAAGCACCAGGCCACCCACGGTCCTGCCGCCGTCGCCCCCGGACAGACGACCCTTTGCGCTCCGGTGCCGCATTTGTCCGCCTTCCAGCCGCTGATGAAGCAGGAGACGATGGTGCTGGCTGACTGACACAGGCACAACTACTGGACGGCGTTTTGGCACCACCAGCAGCAGCATTTATTCTGAGGTGAAGTCTTGGTTTTTTTAAATGAACATGCGCAAACTTTGCCTAGTCCCAATGTCTAGTCTTGATTTAATTTTTAATTAAGGGCCTATGATGCTAGTCACTGAATTGTTTCGCAACCGATGCTAGTCCCCGTAGTTTTAAGTAAGACACGAGTCTCTTTTACCTGATGCTAGTCAAATGCTTTAGTCGTATTTTTAGATAATTATGTTTAATATTCGTTTGTAAATGTTTTCTAGTCGATGTTTAAAAAATTAATTTTCTAGTCTTTTGTTGAAGTCATTTGAAAAAGCTTTCTTCAGATCTCTAAATTCTCAAATATTTATTCGAATTTATTAAATCTAGTCTACTTTTAATTAGGACCTTTGATCTCATGAAAAGTCTTTAGTTACAGAGTAAAGTTTTAGTCTTTTTCTAATCCGAAAAAAATATTTAAAATCTAGTCCCATTTAAAAGTCATTTAACATAATTTTAATTTCACCCTAGTTCAAATTACACAACTCTGATCTCATTTGCTTTTCTCATCATATTGGAAATTATCAATTATCATATCCCGATCTCAAAATGCAGTCATTGAAATTCCTCTAGTCCTATACTACGTCGTAATGTTAGCTTCATATCAGCATACGATCTCAAAATTTTGAAAATTATGGAATAAATAGTCACTCCTTGTCATTATTTTCTAGTCGAATTTTATTTCCTTTTTTATAATAGTCATTCTCTTGTCATTTTATCGAAGAAAAATCTAGTCCCTTGAATAAGATAATTTTTATAGTGCTCAAAATTTTCTGCTAGTCGTCATGTTCTTAAAATTCGTTTGAATATTTCCAGCTGATGTGCCAAAATTTCTTGTCATTTACATTTGAAAATCTTGAAATCTAGTCCTAAATTTAAAATTTTATCTCGCGGAAAGCGCCTGCAAAAAACCGCTCCACCACCTGCGGCATAGCAGTGCGCAACTGGTTGCATACATTTCCCGCACTCGCGGGCGCTTTCGCTGTTGTTATTTTATAGTAGAGGATTATTTAGTCAAAAACGATCCGTGCCAGAAAGAGGCGACCAAAGAGTTACAAAGAAGCCTATATATATAATAGTACTTTATTTATATTAAATCGTGTCTAGTCAGCTTTGATTTAATGAATTAAGTCTAGTCTTACAATTAAGTGCGGTACGTTAGCTTTAAAACTTTGAGTTCTTTTCTATTTGAGTTCAGTGGTTTTACGAGTTTCCGCTGAAAAAGCGAAAACGGAAAACCGTGGATCTAAGCTGCCATGACATTAATTTTAATTATCATGTGGTGGTAATGTTAGTTACCATGAATACTACACACTCTTCGTAAATACAGAACTTTGTATTGCTGTCAAGTGTAAATTAATGCATTTAACGTGTAATTACTCCTGCAATTGCTACTTAATTCGTTGCGAGTCATGTCCAATTGTGGGATGTGCCAGTCGTCTTTCAAAATAGTTGTAGGAAATTTATTTGATAAGATATATAATTTTGAGTGGACATTTTGACCTTTATTTCCGCCAGTTTTCAAGCGATGAGTTCTCTAGTCAAGAAACTTCAGTCAGTAGAGTTCAGCCAAAGTATCGGAATCATTTTCGTTACTTACAAATCAAGTGCTGATCATTGATCTCAGTCTGATGTCCCTAAATGTTTAAGCTTCTAGATGTAAACTTTTGCTGTTTAATTGATTGTAAAGGCCCGGACAAGAATTACCGTTAAAGTAATTTAATGCAAAATCGTCAAACTTATTGTAAATAATCAACACTCCTGCAAAAGGAGCTCTTGTTGTTTGTAATTATTGTGTAAATTTGAAAGGCTGTATAAAAAAACCAAGGCAAAAAAATACCAAGACTTCTCCTCTGATTGATAATGAGTTATTGTTCAAAATAATTATGCTAATTGTATCATGTTTGTGTAAATAATATTTATCTCACCATTAATGTGCTGTAGGAACTCTACAACCTCGAGTACGTTAATTATTTTGGAATACTTTCACGATTATTGCAATTGAATTGCTTTTGGATAACATTTAATTATATCTCTCAGTTTTTCACTTGTAATTATACTGTGTATGATTTTTTGATGAATTTTATATTTCATAAGGTTGTGTTGAATATTGTTTTACTGCATTTTTTTATAACATCGTGTTGATGCGTTTTCACTTTGTTTCTGTCCAAGATAAATTTAATTTTAACTTTGAATTATTTGTGTGCTGTCTCTTTTGAATAATAAATTGATGATTATTTTGTGTTTTTAGAGGAAAATAAAGCAAATCTCAATGTACACCTTATTGTTTTTTTCGCATTAAATTAAGACAAACGTTTTCATAAAAATTATTACAATACATAATTTATTTTACCTTTTTTTTAAATAAAAAAATAATACAAATTATTTATTTTCCATACACCATGAAAATGATATCCACTGAATAGAGAAAAAGAAATTACAAAATTAAAAAAACTTAAATAAACTTGCTATATCACCTGCTAACTTCAAGAGCTAACAATAAGAAGTGCTATCCTTAAATTGCCAAGAAGTAATTACTTTTTAATATAAGAGAGATGGATACGCGCAAACACAGCCGACCCCAAGGAGGCCGACCCGTTCCTAGGACCCGTTCTTGTTGGACCTGTGATTTCGGAGTACCACCTTAGGTGGCAGCACAGACCGATGATGGAACTATTATTTGACCGCCTTTTTTGGTGTTTGGAGAAAGTAAACACACAAAACGGAAGTTATTTAGTTAAAATTAGAGTCTTTTTTATGTTACAAAGTTATAATTACAACGGTATTATTATAAGAAGCGCAGATCAATTGATTCTTTCAATACGACACGAATTTCTATGTGACCAGAGCTGAAAATGGTAAGAATTTAGAATTATAACACATGAAAGTAAAAGTTACAAATTTACTTTTACATAGAGATTTATTTTGTCATCACAAAACCTCTAATTAAAGTTTACATATATTTTTTTTAACAAAATGCATATTTTACTTTATCAGGCTTCATTTTCAAATATGAAGAGCAAGACCAGAGGAAAAATCCGAGACATCAACAGTTTTGCCAAGCAGATCATCAGTGGAGGAGTTGTGCGTCCGAGAAGATTTTTACCTCGAATGTCTTTAACGTCTGCCTCGGATCTGTCATGCAGCTCGCCAAACGGCGCTCTCAAACCCAGCAGAACATCAAAAACTGATGTGAAGGCTGCATTGCAGGAGAATATTAAACTGACTACAATCAATTCTCAGCCCAGAGTGGTTATTAGGAGAATTATAGAAGAGTCTCCTGAGTTGTCTGATTCTGAGCAAGATGAGAAACCAAGCAGCAGCAATCGCCTGGTGCCAGCAAAGAAGGCGAAACTGGATTTGCAAGACACCAAAACAGCAATAAAACACACCAAAACAAAAGTTGATCTGAAACAAGAAAGCGTTCAACTGCATTCCTCGTCAATGTCCAGCACCTTACAAGAAGATGTTAGCAGTTGTCTGGGCAGACACAGGAACAGAATCAACCAATCCCTGAATGCCAGTTTCATTTCTCTTGGTAACATTAAGTTAAATGAGACGATGGCTTCCTTGCCAGAGGTTCGTCCAAAATATTAGTACGGATATTAAATAATTAAGAATTCTCTTTAGCCTAGCTGCCCCAAAAAGTACATTTATTTCCAATTACTTTGTTACATTTTTTTTTGTGAAACTTGAAATTTTTTCTGAAATCTATTAATGGCTGTAAATGATATTTTTAGTGGTTCTCGGAGGTCCAGAAGAAACGTTCGAAAGAGCCATCAGTAAGTTGAAAAATAAGTAGAAACTTGTAAAAACTAATTATGCAACTTCAAACAGCAAATTCAAGTAAAAATTGATTACAAAAGCAGTCCAGCAGATGCGCAGAAATGGGATTCCTTTGACAAAAAACTCATGCCTCCTCCCAGTGCTCCTTCAGAAAAGTTTTATGAGCAGAAAATCAGAATTCAAGACCAAAAGAATAGTAGCCATAAGATTAGCAACTGGTTTCTGGGCTTCTCTCCAAATGGCTGTGCTGTTATACAGGGTCTTGACAACGAGTAAGCTGTCGGATCTTTTGTTGTTCTGTCGACTGAAATTTTAAATCATTTTCAGCAGGAATAAAACTATAAAAACCACTGACATTGTGTCTGTGACAAACTTCAGGGAAGTCAAGACTGCAAGAAGTAGTTACATTTTGGTTGGCCCAATGGATGAGAAGAAGTGGAAGAAGCAGTTACCTCCTGGATATGAGCATCACTTTGTTGATGGCTTCCCTGAGAATTGGAGGGAAATCACTCATAAGATTAAAAGTGGTAAATGTATTTTGTAATTTTAATCAGTATGCTCTTATAATATGCCGACTCTAGATCTTAATTGCACTCTGACTGATGCACCCACCTCGCCTGAAAATGAATTCAGTTCTGATCGAAGACTTGGAAATGAACCAATGCAAGTCAAAAGCTTGAAATCAGTACATGAAGAGTTGTCCTCGGTCAACTATGTGTCATGGAATGAACGAGTGAAGAATAAACTGAGAACTGTTCAGTCAAAATCTGCAGTTCCTAACGCTCAAGTAGACCTGGATAATGTTTCTTTAAATGTAATTTTAGAAGATTTTATTATTATTTAAAAAATTTGCCATAAATTTTCTTTTATAGATGAAATTCTCTGACTCTGAATCAGACACTGAGCGTGCATCAAAGAAGTGTGCCCCTGAAGAGAGCATAGACGATGCCGAAATTGTCAGGTTAATAAAATGGAGACCAGCCAAGGTTGTCAACTGTGGAAAAGTTTCCTTTGTTTTAAGAGGATATATTATTGAGTAAGTTAATTTGGATTCTGCAATGCACAGCTAATAAATTTAAATTTTAGTGGAAAGGGCAGAGTGAAAAAAAGTGTAGAAATTCCTTTTGAAAATATTTCTCCAGAGAACTCAACTTCCTGCATTCTTAGGAGCATCGACAAACTCTTCGAGTATCATTTGATTGGCAAGCTATATGCTGATAGAAGTAAATAATTACTGTAAAATAGTTAAATATTTTCACGGCTTTCATTAATTTAGGCATGCCAGAGCACATGCGGAGGAAATTTGAAAGTGGTTTCCCTGACGAATACATGCACTACCTGCTACAGTGGGATGAAATGGACGAAAGTATTGAACTTGCAGGTGCCATGTCAAAGAGTAGATTTGGGAGAGCAGTGAATTTGCCTGTTAAGTTCCGAGGTGAATTTTTTTGATCAAGCTTATCCAGTCAGTTCACAATTCATAAAAGTTATAAATGTGGCAACTAAAAGAGCAATTTGCCTGGATGTAATGTTTTTTATCTACTTTTATAGATATTCAACAAGACATCTCGTCTGTTGAAGATGTTCAGTCTGGCAAGAAACAAAGAATCTTATCTAGGACCAACTTGCAGCAACCAGTATTACACGGTGGTAAAAGCTCATTTAAATTATTAATTATATCATTGCCGATTAAATTTTAGAAGGAGATGTGAACATTTTGGCGCTCAAAGGAAATACCTTGAAAGCTGCCAAGAAAAGGGCGGAAATTAAGAATAAGTTGAGGGCAGAAGTTACCACTCTGGATGTTGACTTTTTCCATCATGCATCAGAATTCGAGTCGCAAACAGAGGATGAATTTCCAGTGAGAATATACACCCTTACCAATGGGATTTAAATACCACATGATAATTTTTTTTCAGAATACAACAAAAAAGACTCCAATGCGCAAAAATAAACTCAATAGAATGCTCTCTCCCATGGCAGAATTTGCGAGTAAACAAGTAGAAGACGAGAAGCCAAGATCTGAATCTGAGGAGGAAGAATCAGTGAAGCCAAGAGACAAGAGGAAAGTGAAAACCTTTAAAAAGTTTGTCTATCATGAAGAAATGCAGCATTATACCAAACCAAAGGCAAATGAGCAGAAAAAAGTGCTCCCTAAAGTGGCAAAGTTTAGAAGTACAGACATTCGTTGCATGAAGGAATATCTTGAAAAAGAGCAGAGACGTAAGTGCCGGATTGACAACAAGCTGAAGTTGGGTGATAACTCGGATTTTTCTGAGGAAGAGGACTAAAATGTCTAAAATCTAGCGTTTTTCTTTTTGCTTAAAAAAGTTTTTCTGCGTGAAGTTATAATTTTTTTTATTCTGTTCATATAACAATAAATTTCAATCATATTGTACGTCATCTCGCAAAAGTTGCTTTCAAAAATCAGATAGACCGTATGCAACCCACAACTGGGTTAAAACTCTTGATTGGTGCTGCAGTTGCTTGGCAGTTTTTTAAGTGGCTCACAAATTAAAATAAAATGGCACCATCTCAAGCTGTGTCCGAGGAAGCAGGTTCTGCTTCAGACTCATCACTGGCAGATGCACCACGTCCCTTCTCAAGATCGTCTGAATCACTGAGTTGCAGAGCTGTGTGGGTGGGGTTTGCGGCAGCTCTGCTTGCGGTCAGCGCCAGTCTGTGCTCCAGGGGTGCCCACGGATCCTCAACCATCGAGTGTTTGTAGAAAAGTGAGACATCGCCCATAGGAGAGTTATGACTCACATTGCTTGGACCACCTCTCCGTTGAAACTGTGACATAAAGGAATTTTAATTTAAATCAATTCTGGATAATTTGTAACAATTAATGTTACCCTTCTCCTAGGCGAAAAGGAGTTTCTGTTGTTGTAGGGAGACATTCCAGGCCCAAACCCACTGTATTCACCAAAGTTGGCGCCTCCACTGTTGTTGTTGAAACTCATGTTGGACTGTTGATAAAAGCGCTGCTGCGAGTGCATCGTCCACTTTCCACGACCCCTGCCCCTAAACCTAGCATTTGGATTGGGACCAGGACTACTCGCACTTAATGGAATGAAGTCCACATTACTGCGGGGTGAACTTTTAAACAGCGGTGACATTGGACTGTCGGGCTGTGGCGCGTCGCCGCAGTATGAGTTCTCTGTGCTGCTCCACGGACCAGACTCGCTGTTTGACTGGGCACTCGTGATCGGAGAGTATTTCGCAAAGTTCGTGTTGAATTTGAAGCCAGATCCTGCAGGGTTGTTCTGTCGATTATTCTGGGCTCCTCTGCCAAAATTCGGACTCTGCAAGCCACTCATTTTTGTCACTCTCTGGGCACCAACCCAACCGATGTCATTCGTATTTCTAACTTTTGGACGTTCGGCTCACGGGGAAGGAGACGAATACTGCGGCAGCCTCTGATTCAACAATTTTTCAGTCTTGAATATTTATTTTGTGAATTGTGAATTTTACCTGGTTTTCAACTGCTGAAGCCATGACACTTTTTTTGGTTGCAAACAATCATTTATACCAACAAAAGCACAATATAATATTGACCTTTAATAACTTTGATTGAATTTATTTTACTTTAAGAAAATTATGTTTTCTTCAAGTAAATAAAATTATAACATTTTTAATTTCTCAAAATGCAGAATATGCAGAGTGATTCATAAGGCTAGTGGATTATGTCATAAGGTCAAAGGGTAAAGATGGTGGTACCTCCGTTTCATCCACTAACAGCAGAAAGAAACCACACCCCCTTGCTCAGACTTCAGCTGGACCTCAACAGAGATGGAAAAATTGCCCTGCTCTGCATGTTGCTTTGCTTCAGTTGCTTGCGATTTTACCACACATATGTAAAAGATCGGACTGCCCGCGTTCCTCCTTATCAACTACGTGACTTAAAAAAGGTTTCCAAAACAAGCATTTACCTCTAGAATGCTGATAAAGGTGAGGTGCGCTCGTAAAATTTGCCTATACATTCACATACGACTCGCGGCCAATGCTCTTTGATTTGCTGTCTGTTTCGGCTCTTTATGTTTTATATTTCCTTCCTTTCCAGTTCATACCTTTAAATGTCTGCTGCTAACACCCCAAATGCTCAAGGGGTGTATTCGCCTCTGCCCTACAGCGACTCCGAGTCCGAAGAGGAGGTTTTCAGCAAAGCTCCGCAGTTAACATCAAGAAATCATGAATTGCAGCAGCACAAGAAAACATCCCCATTGTATGTTCGCTCGCAGGCTACCCCAAATGGTAAGTAGTTTACGTTTTTATGTTTTAATGTGTGATTTTTTTATATTTATTAATTTTTTCTAGGTAAGCTTTCTAATGCAGAAAGTTCTTTGATGGCCGAATACAGACCCTTGAGCAACAGTGAAACATCCCTCAATGGCTTTTCAGACAAAGGAAGGGTGGTTCTGATAGCAAGTTCACCCAATGAAAATGCAAAATTTGAAAACCCATTCCCTAATTCTAAAGCAATTAATCAAAACGGTTGGGAGAGCATGTCTTATGCTCGAAAAATCTGCTTCCTCAGCTCGATATTTCTGTGCATATTCACCATCGTCGGGTTCTTGTGGATCTTGCCTTGTGATCTGGAATCTAATTGTAGTGCAAGTAGTGAATTTAAAGGAGACCACTCTCAACTCACAACACCAGGCTCTTGGGAGTCGGTTTTACAAGGAATTGGTAAAACAAAATCTGGAATATTATCATGGTGATTTGCTTACATTATAATTTGCAGAACTAACTGGGCCACCAACGTTTACTCAGGGTCGGCTTATCTTCACGGTTCGAGGGCCTCAACCTGCTGTAAGGAGTCTCACCTCTGGAGAACCCAGGTGGCACCAGCTTGGTTATGGGCCTTATCGTCCCGATAGAAGGAGTGGTGGACAGGCTGGAGGTGGTGCATTGGCACTGCTACCCACAACAGGGACTCTGTTGTGGACCATCATTATTCCTGGGGCAGCGCCAACTGCAGCAAATTGCGAGTTGCTCGATATGAATAACAACGGAAAGAGAGATTGCCTGTTGGCAAATTCAGACTGGATTTTGGCTGCAATTGATCCTATCAATGGTAGTTTTGAAATTATAAATTGCAAATTAATAAATTCAAATTCTTGTAGGAAAATTTTTATGGACGTTGGATGCGCAACGAGAAAACAGTTCAAGTAGAAATTCTTCTGATAGGTTAATGAAACCTCAACAGCTGAAACCTGCAAAAATTGTTTTTCCTCCTTTGGTAGTCCAAGACTTGGACGACGATGATGTCTCTGATCTTTTGGCCCTTGGAAGTCTTGTTACTGGGCGGAGGTAGCTTTTTAAATTGGTGTAATCTTCAAATATTAATTTTAAACTCTCTAAATATTGCAGTGCTGATTGTTTTGTACTGATTTCTGGCAAAACAGGCACCCTGATAGGGAAACTAGTAAACGTGAGTGGATGCGTTTCCATTAGCAAATTGGAGCTGAGTGAAGAGGGAAGCATGGAAAGTGTTCTTTTTGACTGCATGTATACTGTTGGAGGAGGTAATCAAAAATCAAGATGTCATTATTTGTTAAGATTATAAATAAAATGTAATTAGTTTCTGTAAGAAAAATGGACATCGGAGAAATTTATCTACGTGCCATTAATAAATCCAAGCAGGATTTAGCATCAGCACCACCTTTGCAAAAACGCCAGCAGCCCTACAGGTTTGTCGGCCTAATTTTTATTTTTCTCAGCATTCAATGTAACATTTTTACAGGGATCCAAGTGACCAGAATACAAACAATGGTCACTCGTATATTTTAGAGGCAGAAGGGCATTTTCTATCAATTGAAAATATTGGCACTTGTCCCAAGTGCAAATCAGTTTTGACCCTGACCGACGCTCAAAACAACACAGTTTGGGGGTATACAGGAAAGGGAGAACGAGCAATGTCGCCCGTATCATTGCACTTCTCTGGAGCTTCTTCACTAAGGTAAAAATATTTAGAAATGAAGTCTTGCCAGAAATAAAATTGTGAATTTGCAGCAATTCCGGAAACTCTGCTCACAAAAATGGATTTGTTTTCAAACTTTGGGTGTGGCCTCCCTCGGCTCCAAAGTCGAGCAAGGCTTCAAGAAAACCAAAAGATGAAGAACCTTACCATAAACTACTCAAAAGGAGTGATAACAATTACATTATTGACCACGGAGGGTGAGCAAGAGATACTTTGTCAATTTTATTTATATTAATTATGATGTCAATAGTGTTGAAGAAGGCAGTCCTAGTTTGAAAAATGACGTTGAGGTTCTCGAGTTGAAGGAAAGAGTAGTATTGATCACATTCAGTAGCTCTGACCTGCATGTTGTGAATGCCAGTCAAAGCAACATTGCTGTCCTTTGTGCCACAAACAAGCAGCGATACCGAAGTTCCTTTGAACCCGTTTGCCAGCCAGAATTAGCAGCCCAACAAAAATCTCGTATGATCATTTTCATTTTAAATTAAAAAAAAAATATGGTAATTTAAATTTTCTACTTAAAGTGTTGGTTGCTGATTTGGATGAGGATGGAACACAAGAATTAGTTTCCTTCACCTCCACGTACATCCCTATAACGGAGCCTGCCACGATGAGCAGCACAAACCATCCAAATAGAATTAGCGCTCCAATATCTCCTGCGATGACCTCGTGGGAGCTCATTTCGAAGATCAAAGTGATCCACCTTGAAACAGAGCTGTCTAAACTAAAGTAGTCCGAGCACGAGTTTGCATCATTGGTTAAATATTGCAAATCTAGTCACCTCAGTTATAATCCAGTCATTACTCAAATGCACAATGGATGATATTGTTTAGGATCTCTCAATGCCTTACAGTCAGACGACCTTAATAATTTTGTTTGTAAAGAATGTCTCTTGCAATGCCTTGTAAATATTGTATTAACTAACAAAATTAAATAATATGATGCAAATACACAATCGGGTCCATAAATTAATATGCTAGAAGGCTTTTTTATATTATCGGGAAGAACTATAGGGTGAAGTGCTAGTATTATATTGTTAAGTTTTGCTTGATCCTTTCCAAAATTTTGTGTAATTATCACATCGTTATATTCATTATTTAATTAACTCTATGTCATTTTCATGAAATACAGCTTCTACTAATACATTTGGTTTTTTAAATTGAGTTGTGAAATTGTGATTTTTATAAGTATTGATAAGCGATGTTCTTTTTATATTTAATATTTATGTTACTATACCTTATTACAATGCAATACATGTACCTTTCTGTTACTAATTATTTATTTTCTAAGGTTTAATAATTTTTTTAATTTAGATCCATGGTTGTAATTTTACTCCTGATATTGATTGATTTTATTTGTGAATATAAGGGTTCCTATTTTTACGGTTTGCCTTTGCCCTCCTATATTATGCAAATACAGCACAGCGCATGGAACAAGAACGGTTTTATTATTATTAATTTCACCAAATAAATGAATTAAAATTTAAAAAAAAAATTATTTAGCACGTATTCTACTTTTTTTTAAAATTAAAACTTACATTAAAAAAATTGACCGCAACCCGCTTTGGCTGCGTGTTGAGCACATAGCCTACCCTGTAGCCGTTCGCCAAGTTCACCAGCAGATCCGGACACTAGCGCCGCCACCGCGGCTGTCGCAAAAATCAATCATCTGTTCTCGTTTTCACGAACAGTGACAACGAGTGTGTATGTGTGTGTTTTTGATCGGCGAATTTCTCGCAGCGCAGCACCCTGAGCGTCGTCAGAGTCACCTTGCTAGCGCCGCAACTTCATCCGGACACGAGAGGACGGCGATAACGAGCCAACCACGGAGCATATCCGAAATATGGCCGCGAATCTGGATGAGGAGCAGAGTCTGCGGGAGTGCGAGGCCTACGTCCAGAGGCACAACATTCAGCAGACCCTGAAGGACTGCATCGTGCAGCTGTGCGTCAGCCGCCCGGAAAACCCTATCGCCTTCCTCAGGGAGTACTTTCAAAAGTTGGAGAGGGTGAGTGTTTTAATTAAATTTTACTGCCGCGCGAATGCAAATTGAATTAAAAAAAAATGAAAAGGGGGAGTGGCCGGTCACGGCGGCCACTGCTTTGTTTGGAGTGGCTGACCTCATTTGCGTTCATTACGAACGCACTTGTTCTTCTTGCTCGCACGTCTCATTATCCGCACGCAGGGCGCTCACTCGCTGGAGCACGACCCTTACTCGTCGGTTCGACCCCGCGTCCCACATTTCAAAAGAAATCGCGGTTCTTGCAACAGAGCTGAACGTCATCTTTCGAGACCGACAGAGATGATCATTTTGCGTTCCAATTGTTCCTCAATTAATAACTGAGGCACATCAGTGATTGGACTTGATTAAAGTTGGATGCGATTTAAATTGATTTGTTTTCTTGGTGTTTACATAATAAGCAAGAGATTGTCAAATAAATACTTGTTACGATAGAGCACTTAAAACTTTAAACAAAATGTTTTAAAATTAAAATTAATTTCTAACACACAAGGAGTTTATAAAAATTGACTTAATTGTGTTTTGAAAATATTATCTTCTATGATGAAATTCCTTAAAATTCCATACAATTTTTAATATAATTTCTGCTTGAAATTTTCAAGAAGTAATTTAATTTCATTGTTTAAGTTTGATAATATTGATGAATGATAAACCTTTTAAATTCTATGAAGTAGAGATATAATATGACGAATAGTTCAATATCACACTACATTTGTTAACTTATCAATTATTAATTTCATCTACTAGTAAAGCTCTAACGTTTTTATTTTAAAAATGACTGCTGATATGACGGCAGCTGTCAAATCTTGTCATTTATGCAAAACCCCGGTAATCATTACTGACGCGGTTGCTTGTCCAACCTGCTGCTTGTCTTGTTTGCACTTGACTTCACAGATCCGGCGATAATAATTAAAGAGTACGTCGCCCACGCTTATCAAATTAAAAAAAAAAACTCAATTCTGGCAGCGAAATCACGTTTTTATTACTTCTCCTCTGGTTGGGTTTCGCACTATATACTTACCGTAATTACAAGAAAATTGCCTTTTCCGGTCTAGCACAGGAAACTGCACTTTTACATTTGGCGCCTGCTAATTATATTTGCAGACGACCCAATTATTTGCAAACTGAGAAAGTCGAGCAGATGACGCTAGAATATTAAAGCGCCTTACTCTGCAATAAAATTGAATAAAATTACTAAAAATTTAAGACTAATAAAGTCTTGTCATAAGAAAAATATATTGTGGGAAATACTTTTTCCTGTCAAAAATGGAGAATATATTTTTTGCTAATGATTATTTTAATACTAAAGCAAACTCCAGAAAGAAAACGTTGAAGCTGTAAAAATGAAGATGAAAACTTATCGTTCTGGAAGGCTCTGGTTTAAATATTTTAAGCATTGTATAGCGATTTTAAATTTATCAAACGAATTAATTTCAGTACATAATTATGTTCAAGCTTAGTAATAATAAAATTAAGCTTAATAATTTATAAAAAGCTTCAGAATTTTTCTGATGCCACAGGAGGTCTTACTTTTAAGTCAAGCTCCACGTCTTTATAATTGACCACTTAAAATTTTGTTCAAATAAGTTGATTAAAAATAGTAAAATATTGAGATTTAATTTGTCATAATTTGCTTTCCTCCTTAGCTGCTCCATGGTCAATGATTAAATTAAATTTATAACAATTAAGATTAAAAATTACATATTGTATTTAAAAAATAATTGAATGGAGCTGCTTTTTAAAACAGAATGAATTTAAATTTAATTAATTCAAAATTGCATTGATTCCCGTTTTTCCGTTGTTTTGAAGATTTTTTGTGTGAATTGCGTCTTAAGAAGTTGCGGAAAACCCCATACACAAAAATTTATTACACAAATTGAGGATTGAATTGTTATTTAAACCGGACGTTGCGTCTGAAAATATCTGAATTTTGAAATCCTCTTTGCTAATTAAGAGGCCCATTCAACGTTTAGAGAGCCAGATTGATTCGCGAGCAGCAGCGCGTGGGCCGTTTACTCAGTTTCACACAGGCGTGGATATTATTGAATTTGCCCACGCACTTTTGGCCGGTGCCGTCGCCGTGTGCTCGGCATGATGAATTGTATACATACGTGTGTATTTATGAGCAGCGAGTGAGGCTCCATGGTAACCGTGACAACCTGCTGATAAAAGCTGCCCTGGCAAAGCACAAAGCTGGTTTGTGCCGCCAGCATCAGCAGCAAGCAGTGGGTCATGCCAACATGGGCAACGCGCTGCACGGGATGCTTTTGCGCTACCTCCGAAGGGCCCACAGACACTTCGCCCAACAGGTATTTATTTCATGTCCACTGAATTCCACGCTGCCGGGCGTGCTTTGTGTTGCGGCGCCGGTTGTTGTTCTCTGACAAACCCGATTTCGCGATCCTCGCAACAGGAAAAAGGGATGAAATCGAAATTAGCTCAGGCGATTATACCAAGCCTAACTCCTTAAATATTTTATCCTGGAGCCCCAGATGAAAAGTTTTCTTTAGCTTATTTCATCCCTGTTTGCTCTGGCGGAAAAATGAAATGTACAAAGTTTTAATTAATTAATTTACTCCATATTAATGTTAACTTCTTTTTATTACTTTTATTATGTTGCAAATAAAAATTTAACTCTCTAGTGAGAAAATTGCCCATTTTATTCTTTCATTGTAAATAATTTTTCAACAGAATAGCTCTAAATCAAATGCAAACGTAAATAAATAAGTCAAATCTAACTTATTTCAATTTTCTTTTGGACATCCTTTTTTAATAAATATAGATTTCAAATTTATTTATCAAATTTTCCACAATTGATTGTTCTGACTTGTTTGGAGAAAAATAAACAAATTGAAATTGAAATTGAAATTTTTACTTTCCGTTAAAATCTGCAATTTTCATGATAAAAAAACGTTTGATGATTAATCACATGAATAGAATCCAGGCAAATCCATAATTTTGCTTTTTCCATAGAATTTTTGAACCCAATAAACAAATTTCTGAAACTAGAATGTAGTCAAATTGAAAATGAATAGAATGTGTGTTGCGATGTCTCACTGGAAACAATTCAAAATAATCTGCTCGTTTGCTGCTTGCCAAAATGACAGTTGGTTGTCTTCTGGGCTGATTTGCAGCAAGCAATTTCCGAGATGGTTGTGACTGCGTCTGTCCCTCTTGGGACTTGCCCGGAAATTTGCCTCTCTTGTTTGGTGCGCGTCACACAATCAGAATTTGCTCACGCCCAAACAAGTACTTGATGTGATTAGCACTTCGTTTGCAAAAATCAATCCCACTGATTGCGTTTCACTGATATCATTTTATTACATGTCTACTAATTATAATAGTAAAATATACATAAAAATTAATAAAATATAAAAAATAATAAATAATACTTTTATAATTTTTTTTCTTAAAGAAAATAACAAATTTAAAAAAGAATTAAAGCACACATATTTTTATTGTGAATATCAGTCGCATTTACAAGTACAAAATGAAGACCATTTTACATCACAGTGCTATTATTTTGAATTTTTCCTCTCCTCCTCAAAATGCTGTAATCCTGCTGCAATCATAATTATACTCTTTTTATTTAACATGCACTTGACATGGCTTGTTCACAGCAAGACAAGTGTGTAATTCCCCTCACTCATATACATATTTGACAAGTACACCAGAACTGGATTTTGCAAATTGCTGTCTCGGCGTTAGTAACTAAAAAAATTGCCACATGCACTGTCAAGAAACTTAATCAATTAATCTGGTGCTGATGTGTAATAAATTTTTCTGTTTTTATTTCTCTCACGTACTGCAACAAAGTTTGGACAAAAAAAGGCAATACCAAGGCTAAAAACTTTACTGCCTGCAAGCGATCGAGTTATCGTCCGTGCTGGTGAATAATCAGTTTTCGCGAACGCCCGCTGTTGATACTGAAGTACTATACATGTATGCGCTTGCATCATCTCTTGTTTGACGGACGACGTGCCGACGTGTGTTATAACAGTTTTCGTTGTTTACCAGGAAAACTAATGCGTAGGGAAACAGTCGCGATTTACCACCGGGGGAGGCAAATATTGGAGGACACAACATGTCGTTATGCCGTATAATGCATAGTGAAATACCCCCTTTCAAGCCTTTTAAGTTCTCTGCGGGAGTAATTTTTTTTGTTTTTGACATATCTGTTTAAATCCATAAAAAATTTCCATTGCATCAATTTTAAATATAAGTAGCGAAATGATGATTGAAAATTTAATTCAATTTATTTTAAATGGAAACTCTTGCAAATTATTTATTGTAAATGTACTTATTTTCCAAAATTATTAGATGAAAACATATAAACATTAATATCACTTGAATTTTGTAATGATTTATTATTATTATTATATACTGTATATAATATAGCAATTTAAAACATAATTATTTATTAACCACGGCGGCCATACCTCTTTTGATGTTGGGCGTTTTAGTAGAAATCGCTATTTGTAAACTCTGCTCTTTTTTTTCAATTACAAGTTTTTTTATGTATTGACAGAAGAATAAATAATAATATATATGGTAATGTTAAATTTAAAATTTGGAGGTAAAATGACCCCCTCAGATATGGATTGTGATGAATTGGTCGTTTTTTTCTATGTTAACTTTTTTTTTAAATTTTATTTGAAAATATATTAAAATTGATATAGCTTGTAATTCAAATTGTGATGAAAATTTATTGCCAAGTAATAAATATGAAACAAGTTGAATAAAAATAAAAATTATTCCTTACAATTTGAAAGTAAATGAAAAATCCGTTAATTTATTCAATGGCAGTCAATTACAAGTTCATCAATACAGAACGACCTTGCCTTGCGCTCTTTTCATTCATCAGTTTCATCACTCTTGTCCCTATCAAGCGCAACCCTTGAATTGGTCATGCCACTTGTGTGTAAATCGTGCGGTCTCAGCAGGCGCGAAGGCGAAGGGCGATTGGTGCGATAACGCATGCAAGTCGGTGCATTAGCGTTTGGGGGGTGCACGGGTGCCCCGGGGTGCTCGTTGAATGACGTCATCGGTGCCAAGGGGTGGGCGCCACCTGCCGCCAAGATCAATGCCACGGCTCCGCCCCCTTCAACAGCCCGATTTCGCGACGAGCCTCCTCAACACAATAACAATAAAATTTGGCGCGCGCCTCTCGCCTTTCCACTTCTGCGATTGCGGTGGCCGCGACCAAAACCGCCGATTTCCTCGCTGCCATGGTCCTGGTGAGTCCAACTGTTTTTTTACAATGCCAATCAATCACCCCATGTGGCGCGTTTAGCACTCGTTTGCCATTTATTCTTATTCTATTTGTGCGAATTATAGAGTAAATCTTGATCAAAGTAAAAATTTAATGCAATTTAACAAGAAAAGCAAAATAAAATTTAAAATTATCTTCTTTACTGTGCCTTTCAATCAAGCATGAATATTTAAATTATCAAACAATTTTAAAACTTCATATTAAAATTTTTATTCTTTTTATTGTTATAGATTTTAAAATAATTCTTTTGATTTATTCTAAAAATAGTTCCCAAAATTTTACATTAAAATTTTATAAACCAGACATATTTTTAATTTTTTTATTAAAAAAAAATAATATTGAAATTTCTGTTCAAATCGAATCTTCTCTTGATTTCTTGATATTAAATTTCTGCCTCTATTTACCTGGCCGAACCTGCGTCTGCTGCGCATTTTCATCTGGTCGGGTTGGGCGTGATGCAGAGGCCAGCCAGCCTGAATTTTTCTCTCTGCTTGCCATGAGAGCGTGTGGGTTAATTTGTGCTTACTCAGCACAGAGAGGCCTTTGAAGCCAAAAATCTTTTTCATTTTTCCAGGCAAATAGTCAAAAGGAGGAATGAACTCTGATTTGAGGATGAAATTGACGTTGAAAGTCGAAATTTGAGCGAGAGGTGAAATAGAGTGAAAATGTTTTTGTGCGAAAATTGTGTAATAAAGCATAAGCTACACAAGGGGGAAATGCATTGTTGAGAGTGAATCAGTAAAAATGGAATGAGAATCTCCAAGGCCAAGTTATTACTTTTGAATCAGTGAAAAGAGGAACAAGAAAAATTCAGAAGATCAAAGTAAAATTGCAATAAAATTATAATGTTAGTTGTTACAAAATTTTCATTTCAAATATAAAAATAGTAAAAATACCATGGCAGATTTGTTGAAAAGCATATCACCATTGGCTATTGGTTTTATGTTTGTACTGATCATAAAAGTTTCCAAGGCAATTTTGTAAAATGATTTTCTCAAAAGTGAGTTGAAGCGATGCAAAGTTGTGACCGTTTTGACATTTCGGACATTTGAGCAAATGCCAGAGGTGCCTGTTTCTCGAACATTCCGCTCAACCTACTTTCTATGGGTCCCAAAAGCAGTTATATTTCTCGTAAACGGAAGCAGCCGGCATTATTTATCTCGTAAATGTGTTCCATGAAAAGGGTCTCTTTTCAGTTTGAGTAATTGAGTTAAAACGGGGCTGAATAGGCTGCGTCTATGGCGAGATCGATAGCCCAGCCTGCGATATATGTGTATTCAACAGATTGGATTCATCCACGAACGATTTTCGGGCTCAGGTCTATCACTGCCAAACAGTCAGTCAGCCAAGCTTGACTAGGAGGGGCGAAAAGGGGCTTGTATATATGCGACCCGCACGGCAACAATGAGCGTCAGGTTGCCTGACTTTTGATCGCAGATATTAATACCCTTCCACTATACACATAGCAGCCTTTAGATTACGTATGCAAATAAAATGGCACAACATGTTCGTTTTTTTGCTTTAAACGTTTAATAAAATTAAGTATAATGAAGATGTTTTTCGGAGATAATCAGAGATGAACGAATAAATTTAAAATAAGCTTCTGTTGAAAATGAACTGGTTCGATTTTTTTTACATAAAAATTATATTTATATATTTTTTTTTAATGGGGGACCGGTTGCAAGGATAAAAAACCATCACATAAAACGCTGGCATATTAAAAAAAATATGTAACAAAATTTGCACGGTTAACGCTTAACTAAAATATAAACTTGAATAGGTAGTTTTGTACTCAAAAGTCACATATTTTGCTTTCAATGAACTGCAACGAAGTTGAACATTGATTTTTTTGCAACTTTAGGAAATATTTTCAAATGATAATTATCAATCCAGCACAATCAAGAAATTACAGCAATTATTTTATTAGCCCATATAGTCACGGAAGCCAAATAGAACATTAGCACCGTTTCCTGGCCCTTACTGAGAGAAATTGCTCTTTGGAAAAACGTATTTGTACGCACGTAGAACACAATACTTGCCGGTCTTCACTCGGCCTAATGAATCGGACAGGCCCTGTTGCTCTAGCAGGGCACGGCTGTCATTCAATCATCTTGTTTGCGGCCGACTGCTAAGAAGTGTCTAAGCTGAAGGGGGGCGAAAATAAGACGGAACAATGCAAGTTCTTGATAAGGAACAACTAAACTCGACAGTTCCACCCGCTCTCTCTTCTCGCCGGGGTGTGTAATTTGGCCGAGACACGCGAAAGGTGACGCACGTGGTGACGTCAGCAATCCGCACCAAACCTTTCTTTCAATCCAAAACCACCTCGTGAATGATCCTTGTCGGAAAATCTTTCCAATGAAATTTTTCGCCCTCTTTGCGTGCGTGACACACGCTGGCAAGAAAAAAAAATGTAACAAAAGCTTCAAGCTCAATTACGGAGCCAAACAAAGTTTTCTATCTTGATGGATTTATTTATTATACATATTGACGTGCATAATGTATGGGTAGTTGAAAAAGACGCATTGACGTGGAAAAGTGAAGATGGTTCGGAAACGAGAGGTCTGCGTGGAAACGCGCCGAGATGATTTATATTAGGCCTAATGCGTGTGTGCAGGGGAATGATTTTTTTTTATCGTCGCGCGCCTTCTGTTATTCAAAGGTTCCGGCTGGTGTGTGTTCGGTGATGCATATTTTACGAGTGCTTTTATAACTGCGTCAACGCGAAGTTTTCAGATGTGGTACACCGTGAGTTTGCCATACTGCTTCATCCATATTTCAAGAGATGAAAGAAAAACGAGATCAAATCTTTCTAGAGGATTTGATTCCGCGAGTAAACTTCTTTTCCTAACTCCATTTAATTTAAAAATTAAATTCCAAATTGTTAGAACAAACAAAATCGGCCAATCGGGCAGAAAATTGTCATAAAAATAATTACTCAAAAATGTTTGCTTTATTTCAAACGCATTAAAAGTTTAAACGTGAAACAAAGTGGATTGATTTCTTTTTTAAACTTTCGTTAATATACAACCAAAATGTATTATAATTATATCATAAGTAGAAAGTAAAGGGAAGATGTCTCTTTCATATTGCTCCAGGAAATCAAGAACAATGTTCCCGACACCTTAAATAAACCAAGAGCAATAAATATTAAAATTTTGTAATTTAATCTCAAACAATCAAAATTTTTAACTGTTTATGTAAATATTCAAACCCAGGGGAAAACTATTTTAGGTCAGATTAAGACAGAGTGCCCTTTAATGTTGGTGCAGAAAGCACCACCCAATTTTACCTTTTTTATTATTTGCATATCTTTTTGAACCTTTTTTTACTAGGTCGTGCAACTCATTGTCGGCGCAAAAAGCAATTTAAAGCGACGGACTTTCGCCCCCGGTGCTGGGCTGCAGTTGATCGAATGCGTAACCTCTGCACACACGCAGGGTGCGCCAAGTTCAGAAGCTGGACGGGCGGGTTTGTGCGGTGGGCGGGCGCATGCAGCGAGCACCACCAGCTGAGTGTTGGAGCACAACCCGTATGGTGGCGACGGCAGCGGCCGATATATAGTAGGATTTTTTTACTTGGACCTTTATTTTGCTCCGTCAGCTGCGGCGTGTGGAGCAGCCGAGGCAACTTTCAGTCGAGCGCCAGCAGCCAGTGTTGTACCAGCAGTGCACGCAAAATGCCTCTGGTGAGTCGCACACACGCCACCCTATATCAAATTTTCTCTGCTTTCCCTGCACAACTTTTACACGCCAACTAAAACTGTAACATACAATCATGGAAATTGTTTGTTTGCTATGATTTGGGCCAAATTGGTTCGAAATCTTTATAGAGCGCAGGGCGTATCCAGCCTTGTTAGTAGGTCATAAATCTGCCCGATTTTAATCCGTTGTAACTTACGATCTATTGGCACACATTTGACAATATCCGTTGATAACAGTTGCATCATTTCACCAGACATTGTCGCAGCATTGTTTATTGTGGAAGCTTCTAAAGGGTAGGAGTTTTGTTTCAAATTATATTTTCATAGGGATGCACAGTGCTTCTATTTTGAAATAATTTATTCTTCCGGATCCAGAAATTATTTTTAACTCTCAAAAAGGCTGAAGCTTCTTAATTATAATTATTCTGAAGCTTATAAAAAATCCGAATAATCCAGTTTGCTGGCGAAATTAAAAACAACTGATCAATATCTTGATTGTGTTATTCTTAAAAATGAATTTTCCCCCCTCTTTTTTATTAAATCCATTAACAGAAATCAATTTTACTTTCCTAAATTTAAAATAATGCTATTGAGTAGTTTTTTTTAAACTCTCATTGAAAGGAGCGAATTCCAATATTAATCGCTTCTGCCGCATACTTAATTCTAAATAATCTTTTGCTCCATTTTTTTATATCTTGATAACCTGCTCCGTTCATCTGCATGAACTCAAAAATTTTATGTTCAGTGCTACTTACCAATTTGCGCGCGGACAGAAGTTGCCTCCTGCACTTTATTCATGAGAGCGGGTATCGTCGCCTGCGGTGCGTCCACATTTCACCGGCACAAAATTAATATACAATACCTGTTTGCATGTGGCCGGCGCATAAATTACCGACGGTCGGGTCACCACTAGAAATTACGTCAGTGCTCGTGCCCCTCGGTACAAATGTTCAAATTAACGGCCTCTGTATGATTAATAAAAAATTGTAGGCCACCCACGCGGCTTGTGCTTTTGTTTCTGACGAGAGAACAATTTTGCCAAGCACTCCTGTAAGAAAGAGCAAGAAGAAGTTTAATGATTCGCCTGGTCTGAACTTTCGCCTTGATTTTCTTTTGTGACTTTGGTTTAATCAAAGAGCTCTTTCTCCGCTGCTGCCGACCGCCTTTCTGCATAATTAACTTTTGCATATTTCCCGCGAAATAATGGAAGTAGAAGAAGAATGGGACACGTGCCCACACCAGAATTATGCTCTCTGGGGAATCAACTTTTTGGGCCCATTCGAAATTTATATCACCTTTGAAACTGTTAATATTCGCTCTACCACCAAATTTTCTGCGACTTGAAAGCAACTTGCACGGAGAAAATGGAAAGCAGTTCAACATGTTATAATAAAAAATGTCCTTTCAATTTTCCGCAATTTTAGTTCCAGGCTGCAATGACAAAATACAAAAGTAATGTCAAATTTAACATTTATTTTTTTAATTTTTAAATTAGTACTAAACTTGTGACTAATCGCCCTGATGTGGAATTACGTTCCGATACGCGAGATAATTATCTGAGACAAAGCCTGGAAAAAGTTATCCTGTTGTGATAATAAAAAATGTTGAGGCGAAAATTCCCAAAAATTAACATTCTTTAAATCCACACCAATCTGTCCATGAATGGGCGATTAGTCACATAATTTAATTATTTCCCATTTCGAGTGGTTTCTTTGAGTTTAAAATTTTAAACAATTTTAATTTTTATCACTTAAATTTAAACTTTTCTAAACAATTAAAAAAACCTCATTTGTAACATAAGCAGTAAATAATACCGATTAAAAAAGCTACTGGCATATTTTTCACTATCCAAATTCATTTTTTTTAGCCAGAATTTGCTGGACGTTGCAAATTATGCCCAAGAGAAAGGTTCAATAAACATATATTAGGCCTGTGGGGCGAAAAAACACGACTATACTTTCAAGCTGACAAAAACTGGCCTCGAGGGATTAATTTGGTGAAATGTCAAAAGCACCTCCCAACTAACCAAACGTTCACTTTTTCCCCAAACCGGCCAAACTTTTCCCGGAAAGGTCACTCGGTGGTTGGCGCCGAATTTCACTCGTTCGTGTTTCGGCAAACGATTTTCGTGACATATCTTGCTTGTCCCGTGGCCGTGCTATCTGCGAACAAGTCACATGGGTCATTCCATTTGCTGCAATGTACTCGCGAGTGTTTTCGCCGCAGTATTCGAGAGAAAAGAGGGCGACGCATGGGTTTATTATTAACAGAATGGCGACTAGAAATAACTCGAAGCGCGCGCGGCGTCATCATTTCAAAACTCTACACATACCGCCGCGCGGCTCCACATATCTCTATCCTGAGCGCTGCGGCAATTTGCTCCGAATTAACCAGCGGCAGTCGGATGGAAGAAATTCCACCGACGACGAATCTTAGCCCCCGGGGACTGCCAGTGTGCGGTGGGCATCATAATTTGATAACGTGCACTTTCGCCGTTTTACTAGGATCATTTTTTCCGATTTTTCCTTGGGCCGGATAACGAGGTGCGGTTGCGGGATTTTCGTAGAAGAGGGAAGGAAATCGGTCGGTATTTGCATTGGTGAGATATATCGGATCGTTGGAAGGCAAAATTTGTGTATTGGAAGCGATGCCTGTCTTGGTAGGTGAATAAAGAAGGAAAAGAGTGGCGGAAAATTGAGCTGTCTTTTATTATACGAGCAAAGGAAGATATATAAATTTTCCTCTTCGTTGAAGAAATTTCAAATCTATACTTGAAATCTTATTTGCTATGTGAGCTCTTCAATATGCTATCAATTTTCTTCTTATGATTAATTGATATTTTGATCATACTGGGATACATAATTTAATTTCAGTGAAATCTCTCAGCAGATTGATGATCCAAGAAGTTCAGAATCATTCAGAATGCTCGTGATTTTGTAGAATTAAATTAGCAACCAGATTGAAATCAAATTTCTTAAACTTAATTTTAGCATAATTTTTAGCTTGCCTGAAAATTTGAATGGATTTAATAATTTGATAAATATTATATTTTAAATTATTGGGCATGGATTTTTTTTTATTTTTATACAAAATAGGTTTTGATTATTGGAATTAATTTTAATTCTCTGTTATTTTTTTACTTTCTTTTATTATTTTTTTGATTAGAATATTGAAATAAACATGCGTCGTCTTGTATTATTCATTACAATTAATTGGAGAGTTAAAACTAAATTATTTCTCCAGATTAAAAATGCTACCACCGTCGCTGTAAATCTCTTTATATTGGTTATGGTTATTGCAAATTCAGAGCAAACATTTAGTTCAAATTACTGTCTGCAGACCATTTGCGATCAACACTGCATACATTCACGCAGTCGGAACGGCCAAAAATAAACCATCGGAAAAAGAAAATGATACGGCTTGTGTGGGAGAACGAGCAAAAAGTTGCGATGCACGCCGTTGTTTTTTATTCGCGGCAGGCGAAAGTATCAATTTTGCACGCTGCAAAGGGTGGAGTGGCAACCTAAATAAACACAGACAAAAGTATCATTCGTGTTTGTTTACGCAGAATCACGACCCTCTGCTCGCTTGCCCAACTAGAAGAGTTGCAGAAACGGAAAATGCAGCACAAAACGTTGCTTGCCGCCATCGGCGGAAAGTCGATACTTTCCTTTTACCGCGGGAAGGCGTATTGCGATACATATTCCCTTTATTGTTATTTAATGCGGCTCCGAAAAAGCCGCATTCGCTGCACGGCATTTAATAATTACTCACGCGCGCCCAGAATAAAGTCGCATGCGAGCACCCCCCACTTCAATTATTTGCAGCTGAAAATAATGCGTCTGCGTTAATTCCGGACGGACGCGGCTTTGCACGCCACGATTCAACCAAAGTTTTCTTTCATGGAAAGGGCAGGGAAAGGTCGGCTGACGTTGAAGTCTCGTGACCCACCGTGCGCTGTGCGCGATATTTATAATTGCCATGCTGGTAAATGAATAATGAGCACGGTTGTTTTGCTCTTTGTTTGTCCCACGGTAGTTACGTCAAAATTAGTCCGATTCTATTCTAAGCTCTTGCAAAAAAGCTTACGATTTAGTTGGACAAAAAAAATATTATTAATATTTCTGAGCCATTCTCAGATTTTTTGCTGTATATTTTCCCTTCTATCTGAATCATTTCTTTGAGAAAAATATTGTTATTTTAATTTACGAGGAGTTCTAGAATGAAAATTTTACTGATTTAATTGTAAGCACATTATGCATTGTTATTATTAGATTTTATTTTAAACCAAAACTAAATGATGCGCCAAATTTGCAAACGGTTTGCTTTAATTAACAAACAAAAATAATAATTTTAAGATGATAAATAAAAAAATCTGAAATATAAAGGAAATTAAATACATTTTGCTGAGAGGATAATGAGAAAAAAATAACAAGTGTCTTGTTTCAATGAAAAATGATATTTTCAATTTTTTTTTTTCATTATAAATTCCATTTTGCAACTGACAATGAGTAATTCAAAACCATAAATTATAAAAATTCGCGCAGAACTTAAATTTAATGCAACAACTTTTGCCCTTTTGGCCGAGCGAGTGGGACTCCCGGGCGATTAAAAAGCATCATCAATTATCCAAAAGCGGAGGTTAATGTTGGGGCTGCTCTCTCGGCGCAAAGGCAGAGCAGGATGAGCCGACGCAGTTTCGCACCTCTGGCGCTGCTTCGGTCGGTCCTGCAGACGCAGAACAGAGCTTGCTTTGTTTACCGGTCTAATTGTGGAGAGGCGTGCACATACAACACACAAACACACACGCCGGCCGGGTAATTGAGTGCTCCTCTTTATGCCCAAACAAAAGTCGGCCTGCGCTCGCTCTCGTTGCCACCGCAGTTTCCACTAATTATTGATAAATAATGCCTGAGCGAATTTTAAGCCCGGAATTTTGACGTCGATGAATTCGGCTTGTGGGATTCGATTATTAAAATGGATTGTTATTTTAACGAGATGAAATTGTGGGAATTAAAACGATGGTGCCCAGGTGGCGATTTTCATTAATTACTGATTTGATTAATATTGGTCCTGAACGCCCTTTTCGCTTTTTTTAATTGAATGTTCTAAAGATATTCAGAGAGTGTATCAACGCAAAAAAATAAACCGCTGAATAATAATCTTTGAATAATTTATAACATGGTTGGAAAACTTTGCATTCAACCTTCCAATATCAAATTTTGCTCTTGTGGCAGGTTGCAAATGAAACTGGATTTTTATATTGTACATTCACTGGAGCAGAAAGTAATCCCCTTAACGTCACCGTCGCTGATGCCACCAAACGTCGGCACAAGGTTTTTCAAACTCACCGAATCTGAAAATTTATCTCATCACCAGTGGGCGTTGTATATGAATTGCGTGGAAATTTCCCATTTTTCCTCCACCCGCGTCCCTTCGACAGCACAGCAGCAGGGCCGTTTTTTTCACATATCACGGAGAAAATTCAATCTGCTAGACTCGTCAACTGGCATCACACGCAGCCTCCCGAAATCCGGTGGAGTTATGGATTGGCATGCATGAGCGTGTGTCGCCGGCCGCGCTCGCCCACCCCAGAAATAACTATCACACACGTCCGAGCCAAATGCGACCGAATTAATGTGAATATGGGCCGCAGAAAATGGTGGTGCTTCCTATGGAGCTGCTTCTGATAATTCAAAACACAAATCTGCTTCAAAGCAGCGGATCGCGAATCTTAGTGTGAAGTTTCTTGGTAATTAATATGGCAACTCATGCGAAATTGCAATCTCCCTGCTGAATTTGCCAACTTGTGTTGTTGTTTCAGAGACAATTTTGAAATTGCCAGAGGGAATGTAGAGCAAAATGAGTTATTAGTTGGCGCGACTGCTGTGAATTTGCTTGCAGACAAAGCAAAGATTCGTGTCGTTGGAATTGAGAAAATTGCAAGACGATATATGTTTGCAATTGCAAGCAGAATAATATGATATATTTTTGCTTCTTATTTTCTTGGCAAGCATTTTACAAATAAATTTTGTATTGTTTCAACGCTACATTTTAAAATAATAAGTTATGTTCCAAACTAGTAGTCATTTCCTTGATATTCCTATTATTAATCATGTTTCAAAAACCTTAATTAAACCTTAATTTATTTCCATTTTCCAATATTAATTTTTAATGAGGCGACAATTTTGGGCAAATTTTAAACCTAAATTTTTTTAAATTAATTAGACAAATATTAATTTAATGAAAGCTGATCCAAACTTGTAGAAAAAATAAAATACCTGTTATAAATTAATCTCTGATTTCGGAGTAAAAAATTAATTCTGAATGAATTCTGAATTTATGTAAAAGGTTTTCAAATTGGCTCTGCCACTCTGCTCATAAAATAATTCTCCCTCTGCCGTCTCTTTGTGATTTACGGTTCTCAGCATTTGAGATAATGGCGTGAGCAATGCGCGCACCACCTTCCCATCACACCTTCGCAGGGTGCTGCGCCTCTGTATTTAATTGCACCACATAAATCTAGTTTGCCCTCGCGTGTTTGGCCAAATTGAATGACCACGCCGCTAATTTCTGCAGCGAACAAGACACACGGCTGCAAAAGCGTTTCGAGTTGGGGATTAGGCGAGGTTTGTAGCTTGCATTAATGTCAAGCGACGAACAAACTCGCGATTCCTCTGGGACCGAAGCAGCGGCGGCGCGAAATTGATATTCATGGAAGAGGCGCGTCGGCGTAAAAAAAAGAATGAAATTCCTTTTTCCCCGACTAACAAGAAAACTCCTCCGAAAATTGAAGATTGCTTCTTGCAGGGTATTTATTTTCGCCTCGCCCTTTCTCAAAATGCAAATATTTAAATTGCAATAAGCAAGAAAGAGGCGCTGTTCGGGCTGGCAAACAGTTGAGAACCGGCGGCTGCAGCAATTGTTTGTCAATATCTCGAGGGAGGAAAAGCCACGCGTATGCTGAGGCGGCAAACAAGACGCAAATTTCCATCGCCGGATTTTCGTTTCCTTTTTTGTCGTCGAACTCCTACTCGCGAAATAATAATCCCCGAGTGCTAAGTAAAGGCCCCGTCTCTGTGTATTATTCTTGCTCGCCAGCAGCAACGGCCGCAGCCACTCGCTCGGCGGCGTTTTTGATGATGTCTCGAGAGCCCTTCCTCAAAGACGCGAAAAGACCGTCCCAGATATTTCCAGAGAGCGATTTTGATTCTGGCAGGAGCGGAGGAGAAGAGCTCTTCTGCGACGGTCTGCTTATTATGCCTCTGACGGAATCACAAATGCAAATTAGAACTTAATTAATTATAAAATAAATCAGCGTCTATAGAATTGTTTTTTATCAGGAGAATTCAATTTTCTAAATTCTGCTTGATTTATGCAAGGATGGAAGTTTTATCAATAAATATTTTAAATTAAAGCTGTATTCTTCAAAAATCAAAGCATTTTTATTAAAATTCAGAATTTTGTCATTGTAATCGATTCAAACATGTTATTCCGATATTTAAATCCATCCTCTTTTATTATTTTTACTGATTTTTACTATCAAAAATCCGTTTTAAAAAAATGCGCTTATTTTGATCCTTGTTTGTATTGCATATCTCTATTTAACAATATGTTCACTATCTTTAAACATGTTTTTTACTTAATCCATCCCAAATTCCTATTTTTATGCTTCGACCCTTCCGATTCCGTTCCTAGAATTTGTTAGGCCCCATCACTTCCGATTATCCCCGCCGCAACTTCTCGCTCAGGAACACGCAAAACCTTATCCATCTCTCTCAACTTGTTAGAATAAATGGCGCCGGCACGCCCTACATTCAAAGGGAATCGGATCTGATCTTCGTTCGCACTGACACACACTCACACAAAGTCGATTTTCGTCCCGTAGTCATTTCTCGCGGGGGCAAGCTGCCCGCCCCGAGAGAAGTGTAGAGGCCACGGACGGCATTATTTGGGAAAGTGGCGAGTGCTGGGCTTTTGTTGACAGTGCCGCTGTGCAAACAGAAGCACACTCTCGCGTCTTCACTGGCCCTCTCCGACCCTTTAATAAACGCTTCCACTCCCTGAAAATGGAAACAGCCCGACAGAGCAACTTTAAATTTTTGCATTTACCATTATTTATAAATTCAAATTATTCTTCTGTCGATTAAAATTAAAATCTATTTATCACGATCCTAGGTATATATTTGAGTATGCAATCCACTTCAAATTTAAAAAAAAAAATGTGAGATTAAAACAATTGAACAGATTTATTCTTAAAATGCCATAATATTGAAGATTAAAATAAAATATTTAACTAATTTAAATGCTTTATTAATTTCTTCCAGAAAATTTTGGTTTTGAAAAATTATTTTTGTTCCGTTTACTCATCAATAATGATTACATATCTCGCATAGACTAAAAATATCACAAGAGCAAAGAAATAATTTTTTTTAGTATGTACTGAACGTGCAGGTCGGTCATGAAAATAGCCCTCGGTAATCCGAAAACCAGCGTGATGTCGTTGCTTTTGCTCTTTCGATCAAGTGGCAGTAAAATTAATCATCTGCGCGTGACGGCGAAATGAGCCAAGCACAAAAACAATTTGGTGCGTGTGCTAAACTCACCTGCCTGCTGGAAGGGCGGATTACACGGGGGCTGTTGGGCGCGCAAATATATATATCGTCGTAAAAGCGAGCGGGGACATTAAAAGATTTTAACGCTTTGACGTCACACGGCCGTAAAATAATATTGACACATGGATGTAGCGACCGAGAAAAGCCAAGTGGCCGATTCGTGCGTGTGTGCGGGTGATACACATGGAAATAATTGTGCAAATGGCCACTTTTGACGGCCGCCGCATTTGCATCCGGCTATTTCCAGTGCCGCGCAGCCAACAGTGTATTTTTAACCCTTTGAGACTTGAAGTCAGTCAGTCAGTCGATTTCGTTGTTTGCGCACATGTCCTCAGGACGGGCACGCGGCTTTCTTTCTTTCGCTGCTGTCAACGGCGCGTGCTGTGTCGATCGCACTTTCGTTTCTCGGAACATTTACTTAGGGGACGAGTTGAGACAGTCTGTGGCACGGAATAGATAGTAGTGCACCTGTGGCTTTCAATGAAAGATAAAACTACTTCGAATCAAACGATAATCAATAACCCATTATAACTCCAAGACCGTGGTTTTCCTTTGCTTCAGATTTTTCTATTCTGAACCTTCTGCTCATCTATTTTCCTTTGGATTTTTAAATTCCCCCTTGGCATTCATTCCACGTTTTATTGATCAATTCTAATTGAGTACTTCCCTCTTCGTTAAATTTCAAATTGATCAGCACAGCATTCGATTTAAATTATTTAAACGCTGGATAAGATGATGCGTAGGAAACTATCAACTTGTTTAAAAAAAATTTATATTAGGGATTCATTTAATTTTGAAATTGTTGAAACGATATTAAAATTTGAAAAATCACGACAAGGTTTTTCTGTCTTTTAAATGTCGTAATAATTTTGTAACCAGCCTTGCGATCCAGAAATTTTTTACATAACCCTGAGCTTGGACTTTTTCCCACCCAATGTAGTTGAAACTTGAGGGAATCTTGTCCTGATTGCTAAATCATTAAATTCAGTTTAAAATCAGCACTGTGAGGTTAACATTGAAAAATCAATTATGGAAATTTTACCTTTCAATTTCGATTCGCTCTCTCAAAATTTAATAAAATTAACTTCAGAAGTTATTTATTTTCATGCAGCTCCAACTATTTGATTTATGAGGTGACTTTCTTAAAACTTTCTTATCAGAGGGTTGCAAGTGCAAATTCTGAAAGCGACACCTATAGAATCGGATTTTAATTAAATCGCACGCCTAATTAATTTTAATGTTTCCACACCACGGCAAGTGTAATGGAATCTCTCTTCTTGAAGAACAAGTTTTTCAACAGCGAGAGAGCCAATTATTAAATGCAATCCTTTCAGCATCCTCCACTCGGGAGAAAATAATTAGCTGTTAAAGAGTTGCAAACTTTTTGCCCGATGTGCACGTCCGCTGAAAAGATTAATTAGCGCCGGCAAGCAACCTTTGATCTCTCGCGTTTGAGTTCTTCTGCTAAGGGCACGTTCAGATTGGTGCATGTGAAACTGAGCCTTTGGATTTTGGATTCAACCCTCTCTAGCTTTGCCGTTTTCATTCGAAAGCAGCAAAAACAGACCGCGAATAAAAAGTCGTCGTGTGTGTTTCTGTTGCTAATTATAAACACCGGCACTCAAGGGCGCGCTTCCGTCGAAAATAGGAGGGGTATGGCCTAATTTTGGGCCCGCTAATTATCGCACGCCGGGTGCGAATTAATTTTCGCTTCATATCGCTCCTGTAATTAAAGAGACCAGGCGTTATTTGCGCGCGTTTGTTTGTGCTTCCACCACAATTGCCACCCAAAAACTTCCCGCTGAATAAAATATCTGCGTGTTTGTCTTTTGATGGGCAGGCACTTGCACCAGTTTAATGACTGACTGCGAAACGAGTGGGTTTTGTAATGCCCGACACGAGACCCACTTGTTTTTTCAGCTGTCCCGCTGCTTTAATTACAGCACTGACTGAATTGAGCCGTTTGCATGAAAAAAGGAAAAATTTAATTTATTTTTAATTATTCTGATTTCGCCTTAATAAAAACTAATTGTGTCTGATGAAAATTTTAAGTTTTATTTAGAATATTATTTCTATAAATATCGATTCAGATTCCACTTATAATTCAATATTAAAAAGTAATTTGATCATAAATCTCTAGAGGTCTTTCAAACTTTGATGGATTATTGTGAAGATTTAATTCTATTCGGGAATTTCATATCACTCTGAAGAGCCGCTCAAATGACAGCGTGAAGTGCCCCAGATCGTTGGGAAAATGACATCCAACACCCCTTGAAGGCAAGGGTGGCCCTCTCGAAACCATTAATATTCCCTCATAAGGAAGGACGACGCGATTGTTCTCGCACCCGAAATTCTGTTCCGTCGGCATTCCGAACTTTATGGCTCGTCTTTCCAATAACGAGTGGCGTGAAGAAGTTCATAATATTCCCATCAGACACCCACACCGCGCGAGTGCCAAGGAATTCCTGTGACGTCAATCTGCAGTGCTCTCTCGGCTCCGGGGCGCCCTGGCTTGTTTGTCTCGCGCGACGGTCACTCATCATTCTCTCGCAGTCACCATCATGTGATTCCGTATTTCTAGCAAAATGCCTCCTGTCGCCAGACATTTCCTGTCGCTAATGCCAATTTCGCGGCTCCAAGACGACATGATCACCGGCTAAGTTTAGCATTACACGCAGAAATGAGACCCATTTTCATTTCCTCCATTTTTCTTTGCGATTCTTTCCTCAATTTTTAATTAAATTTTTCTCATTTTTTGAGACTCTTGGAGAATATTAGAAAACAATAATTGAAGATTTCTATGTAACTCTAACAAAATGTTTTGCTTCATTTTTCATTTTGCAAATTGTATATTCACGAAATTTATTTTCACTTTCTTCATATCTTTGGAGACGAAGAAATTTTTAAATAAACGCAACAAAACTTTGAAAAAATATTAAAGTGTTTCTATAATTTTCCAAGTTACAAGTTGGACAGAAAATAAACACCATGCAGTAAACGTTTTATTTTTTTCTCTTTTTTATTTTTGGGGCGAATGTTGTATCACATTGGAATTTTTTCCTTTTATCGCGTTGGCCACTTATTTGCCACATCGTAGAATTTGTGAGGCTTTTTCGCACAACCTAGCACTCCGGGGAAAAATCATTTATTTCTAGAGAAAAAAAAAATAATCCATCATTTCCTTGTTTGTAGCAAACAAGAAAGAATCTTGTAGGCCATCTACTTTTCTGGCGAAATGCCATTGGGTCATTTCTGCGTTCATTGCTTTTCGGTGAAAGGAAGTCGTACAGAAAGAAGCAAAGTTTGTTAGGAAATTGCAAAGGCGAAAAAATGATTCCGGAGCGAATTGAATTTCCTTTTGCCCGACTCACACAAGGATTCAATTTTCCACTCAATTAAGAAGAGCACGCCGATTTTTCTGAACTTCTTTCTTCCGGGAAAACGGTCTTCGAGAGCGCACTCGACGCTTGGAGCAATTACGCGAGACGCGCCGAGTGTCGAGTTTGAGCACGACCGACTCTTTGGCGCCGCTCCAACTAACCCTTGCTATGTTTCCACCTGTTTCGCAGCGGGGGCATATTTTCTGCTCCACTCCTACAGATTAAATCGGTCACCAGTAATAACAAGAATGAGCAAAAAAATCAATAAGAAACAACGCGTGCAGAATTATACAGGACATTTTTTCTTTCATAAAAACACAACATAAAAATAGTAAAAATGTTGAGTTGGATTTTTTTTAATAAATTCTTTCTATATTTTAATCAAGATATTTATTGATACAATATTTAGTTTATTATTTTTTATTTTCTGGAATTACAATTTTTAAATAATTTTCATTATCAAGATTTTAACAAATTCGGCTCAGGAGAAAATTTTAACAATTTTTTTTCAACAATAAAAATTAATTTTAAAATAAACAAAATAAATTTGCGGACCAAATTTGGTTTGGTTCGTTCTTTGCAATTAACTTTTCATGGTGAAAGTATGAAAAATTAAGAATTTGTCACTTTTAAAAAAACTAACGTCCCAAAGCAAATCAGATTTTCGCCTTTTTGTAAAGCCAGCCCTACGGTACCGCGCTTTCAGAAACACTCACTCGCCTGTTCGTACATTCGTAAATAACTTACGGGCTAATATGATATATAAGTAGGCCCGTCTCAGATTACCTGCTGCAAAGTAAACGAGAGCGGCTCACGCCTTGTGCAAACTTCTTTTTATTATTACCTGCCGGTCGCCCACTGGACGTCAAGTCCTTTGTAGACCGATGATATTACACGCTGCCATAAGAGAAGAACTCGCTTTTGCTATCACGTCCCCAGGGCCTGCTCGCTTGCCAGAGAGAAAGAGAGGAAGGAACCTCTGGAAAATGTCAGAGTGCTCCCTGATTTGCGATTCCCACGCCCACAGTCGGTGTTTGCGTCTGTTTTTCTTCCAATTTCCCGCATTTCCTCAGGGTATCCGCACACAGCCTTGTTTCCTACCGGCCTCAGGGACTGCAAAAATAACAGGCAGAGTTCTGAGCTTAACTTAATTTCAGAGGCAGATTGTTAGAGTTTCTCAAACACGCAGAAATAGCTTAAGGCGTGCTTATTGTTTACAATAATGAAGTAGTGCAAAAATATAATCCCTTAAAAACGGTAAATGCCACGCTGAAGATAGAAAAAATCTTTCATTTTATTTAATTTAAAATTTTTTATTATTTGATTTTTTCAATAATTTTATATTTATGTACATTTATTTTGGAACAACTTATTTTTTTGCATCCCCTCTCTTAAAAATTATTATTAGTTTGTTTTCTTTGAATTCAGGTCCGATAAAAAAATCTGTATAATAAATTTGATAAGAAGCTAACAATGATAAATCAATAATACATTTAAAAATAAACAATTTTTTAAAATTTCTAAAAAAAATGTAAAAAAAAAATTGGAGAAGAATTTGCGCTGGAGCCATGTATGCTCTTAAGAGTTTCTTCTTCAAGCGTTTGAGATTAGCCTCATAGCTTTTCACTTTTAAGATAAGCAAGGCCTTTCCTCGGCCGGCGACTGCCGATAAGTTCAAACACTTAGGCATTCAGCTCGTCATTAATCAGTTTAAGGTGATTCTTCTACGGGGTTTTGGCCAAAACTAGAAATGCTGCAATGGATTTCAAATGATTCAGATTATAAAAGTTGAACTATTGTGTGTTAATGTTTCAAGTATAGAAATGATTTATTTTCGCCCCATCGCTTCTTTACAAGGGGCCAAAGTAATGTCTGAAGATAAAAAACGGGTAAAAATCCACGTTTTTCTACCTTCTTTTGCTCGTAACTATCCATTTTGCAAAGTGAACTATATTTTTCTAGATAGCTTTCGATTCGCAAGATGTTTAAGTATCCAAAAAAAGATAAAAAATTATAACTCTTCTGTCATTTTATCACCCGCAGAGAAATAGCATTTATAAATGGCCCGTTAAAATTAAAAAAATTTGATTTCTCAGGGAGTGATAAAATGACAGAAGAGGTATAATTTTTTTACTTTTTTTGGATACTTTAACATCTTGCGAATCGAAAGCTATCTAGAAAAATATAGTTCACTTTGCAAAATGGAAAGATAAGAGCATAAGAAGGTAAAAAAACGTGGATTTTTACCCGTTTTCGACCTTTGGACATAACTTTGGCCCCCTGTAAAGAAGCGATGGGGCGAAAATAAATCATTTCTATACTTGATACATTAACACACAATAGTTCAACTTTTATAATCTGAATTATTTGAAATCCATTGCAGCATTTCTAGTTTTGGCCAAAACCCCGTAGAAGAATCACCTTAATCGGTGCCTCTCGCTTTTTAATTCCGTCATTAATGCTCCTGCAATTAGCCGCGACAAGCCGATTTACGTGCCCGTCACTTTGTCCTCCGTTGGTAGGCAACCGGCCCGTCGTGACGCAAGAGCGGGTTGCGGCCTCTGCCCCTGTGGCGCTTCGATCGCCTTTCGCTCGCTCGACCGTCGGGCGGCCATGTTTGTTTATGACGAGAACGCGTGCCGAGAGGATCACTCAGCCGGCGTCTGCGAGAATTTTGCATTTTTAGTAACAAAAACTAGGCAAAATGTCGTACAAGGGTCCGCAAAAGGTGCAGAAGGTGATGGTGCAGCCCATCAACCTAATTTTCCGCTACCTCCAGAACAGATCGCGCGTCCAGGTCTGGCTTTACGAGAACGTCAACCTCAGGCTAGAAGGTTTGTATTTATTTTAATCTAATTTTTTTAAATAAATAAAAATTTTTATCTCTGATAAATTGGCCTGCAGAAATTAATTTTATTACAAATTTAAATCTGTTTAATTTCATTTAATTTTTTTTCTCTGACGCGATTTATAATTGATTTTTTCCTGATTTTAGGTCACATAGTAGGCTTTGATGAGTACATGAATTTGGTGCTGGACGACGCAGAGGAGGTCAACATCAAGAACAAAGGACGGAAAACACTAGGCAGGATAATGCTGAAGGGCGACAACATCACTCTCATCCAGAACGTCAACCCTGTGGAATAGTGCGGGAAAAATTTTGTCTCGCGGGACTGTACATAAATATTGCGATTGTCAATGTGACCTGCGCGAACTCTTTATTGTTCCTAGATGTAAGACGAAACAAATTTGATCATTTTGAAAGAAATGCATTTTCTATTATGGATTTTTAGCTTAATCGATGACATTCGATAGCTGCCTATGTTCGTAATTTCCCTCTGTACCATTACTTGTCGTCAATAAACATGATCAACATAAACTTCTCATGTCTTTATCTATTGATTTAATTTTTTACCCACTTTCTTTCAACTTATGCCAAGCTTTATTGCACTATTTATTATTTTGAATGTGAGGAAATCATAAAAACTTCTTAAAAGAAATTTAATTAAAAAAAAAAAAAAAATAGGTTCTGCCACTCAAAAATAAGATGAAAAGTTATTTTTTTAGTGAAATTTAAGACAAGCCACTTTGTTAATCAGTTTGCTATTATTGATTTGCAGGAGCAGGCACATGACGCCAAGCAGGCAGCCGCCAGTCCTGAGGACACGGAGGACCTTTCGCCCCTTCCGGCTCAGGCGCACCAGCCAGTGAGGCGCCGAGGTGGAATATCGGCCGAACCAGTGTCCGAGGAGGATGCCACGAGCTATGTCAAAAAAGTATGATTGAGTGAATCTAAAAAAGAATGATAATTATGGGTTTGTGAAAAATCAGGTGGTGCCGAAGGACTACAAGACCATGGCTGCTCTCTCGAAGGCCATCGCCAAGAATGTCCTGTTCTCACATTTGGACGAAAACGAGCGCTCCGACATTTTTGATGCCATGTTCCCTGTCAACTTTTTGCCTGGCGAGAGCATCATCAAGCAGGGAGATGAGGGAGACAACTTCTATGTCGTAGATCTGGGAGAAGTTGAGGTAGAATTTTTTTAAATCATGGAATATTTTTTTAAAAAAAGTGAACTATTTTGGTAAACAAATAATGTTATTTATTTTTCCAGGTCTTTGTGAATGGAGAACTGGTGACCACCATTGGAGAAGGTGGCAGTTTTGGAGAGTTGGCCTTGATCTACGGCACTCCTCGCGCCGCCACTGTCCGAGCCAAGACGGACGTCAAACTGTGGGGCATCGACCGCGACTCTTACCGTCGCATCTTAATGGGCTCAACCATCAGAAAGCGCAAGATGTACGACGAGTTCCTCTCTAGGGTCTCCATACTTGGTGAGAATTTTATTTTAATGAGACTGACGCAATATTTGTCACAAATGATTTAAATTTGGTTGTGAGAAATATTTAAAATTTTATTTTTGAATTCCAATTTTTATATATTTTTTTTTAAATTTTTTAAATTATATCAATTCCAGAGAGCCTTGACAAATGGGAGCGCCTGACCGTTGCTGATGCCCTGGAACCAGTTTCCTTTGACGAGAGGGAGACAATTGTCCGCCAAGGAGAACCTGGAGATGATTTCTACATCATTGTCGAAGGCACCGCTCTTGTCTTGCAGTATAGAGCAGAGGGCGACGAACCTGTTGAAGTTGGCCGACTGGGACCTTCAGACTATTTTGGTAAAAAATGCTTTGGAATTTAAAAATTTTCCTCATCAAAATCCTCTTAGGCGAGATTGCTTTGTTACTGGACCGCCCACGAGCAGCTACCGTTGTGGCCAAGGGCCCCCTGAAGTGTGTCAAGTTGGACCGTGCACGGTATTTTTTCTTTTAATTTTTTAAATAAATTAAACACTTATGCATTTTGTCGTTGACAGATTTGAACGAGTACTCGGACCATGCGCTGACATCCTGAAAAGAAACATTCAGCAGTACAACAGCTTTGTGTCCCTCTCCGTTTAAGGCAACTGTTCCTTTTCTTCCCCCTTTTGTTGTTGAAGTGCCCTGAAATCACTGACCACAAAATCCCTTCCGGTCTGCACGTGACTCTAAATGTAAAATTAAAAAACCCAAATCCGTACATCTTTCTCAGAGTCCACTCAAAAGTGTGGAGTAAATTATGATAAATTTGTTTACTTAATATTGAATAGAGACACAAAAGTAACTGTGAAAATTTGTGTAACACCATGTCATAAAATTTACAATGGAAACTTGTGCATATTTTTAGTGTCTAGGGGATCAAGATGTTTTATGTAAATAAGTGGGGACTGCCAAAAAGCAAAATTTTCGGACATTTTAGCTTTTTCCAGGCCTTTCCAGCATTTCACTGTTTAGTTTGATTGCACTGAGAAGCACTTATATCAGAATTTGGAAAGGCCTTTTACAAAAATTTCTCCCTCAACACATTTGTTGTTAGCTTCAGTTCCACTGCAGTGAAGATTTAAAAAATATATATGAAAATTCTGTGGCTAGCGAGAAATATTGTAATAATTAACTTTGCTGCAGAATAGTTTAAATTAATTTTTATATTTAAAGTGAGAAGTAATTTAATGCTATACATATATTATATATTATTATGATCCGTTAAAACAGCATATTGGTACTAATTTATTGTATTTGTAATTAAGTAATGCTAAACGGTTGAATTAATCATTATTATTGTTGCACTCACACCAGAAAGAAATAATTTGGAGGTGTAGGTTTGACTACGATGCCAACTAATCTTGAACAAGTTTCTTAAAAATATTAGCAGAGGATTCATGAGCTTAGGCGGGAAACTAATATTTATACACAAAAGAATTTTCACAGCATTACTACACCCTTCTTAACTGGCACTTCTGATGATTATCTACTGTCTCAAGTGGTTTAGCTGTAAATTTATAAATAACTGCAATCAAAAGCCATTTTTGCCTCTTGCGGGCCGAGAGGAAAAACATGGAAAACAGTGAGGAATAATTGAAAAACCCAAGAACGACTGTCTGAAGAAAAATAAAATGTTTCGGAGAAGCCTTTGTCTGATTAGTCTGTCATTTTTGAAAACTTGAGTGAAATTCATTTCTCTTTGACATATTCTGATTTTGAACAAAAATTTATCAACCACTAAATTAATGTCAAACACCTTCTGGCCATGAGACGTGGTCTGAAACAGTAATTATTGTATATTTCTCTTAAAACATTTGATGTGTCTAAACAAGAATGTGTTGAACGTCATGGTACCAACAAGCCTGACTGGCAAATTAATGGGTCAGTGATCGCGGCTGGTTCCGTGGCCAGCTGTGCCACGCTTTTTTGACACTTTGTGGCTTGTCGTGCCCAAAATTTTATTAGAGCTCATTACGAAGTGAACCTATAGCTGTATGTATCTTTTATCTCTTGGAAAATAAATCCTGAAATTTATTAATTGTGATCATTTGGATTTTTCTTTTAAAGTTAGAACTTCTATACTAACAAATAATATTTCATCCCATTTATTTTGTTTTTGGCATAGTCAAGTGTCTCATCTGTGTCTCATATATATTGACCAAAGTCCTCTAATGAGCTTAGAAGTTAAGCTCTAATCTCTATAAATAATAAATTTAGGGACAAAAGGGGGCTCCCTCTTTGCAAGACTGGCCACCGCTTTCTTGGAAGGAGAAACGACCACAATCAACCTTCTCTTCTGCAAACCATTTTGGGCACTTGAGGGTGCTTTTTTCTCATTGTTGACAGGGGGAGGTGGTGGTGGGGGAGGAGCAGCTATATTTTGCAACTGCTGGCTGAGTCTCACCTCAGACTCCACTTTTTCCGTGCATGCAATGAGACACTCGGCAAGCGAGTCGTCAATAAGGAGCTTTCCTGAGAACTGATTTGCATTTGCACCTCTCCTTCGGCTCACGGGGTACAACTTCTGCTTTGGAGGGCGCGGGAAAGGAGGCTCTTTGGTGGAAGGCCCTTGTGCTAATTGGAAGTTTTCATCATCCCCAGCTGAGTCACAGGGATCTGGGGACGCCATGCTGCGATCAAATTTGTCTGATATGTGCAAAGACTGATGAATTGAACTGTTGAGCATTTCTTCTTCGGTTTCCTTCAAAGCATCTTGAAAGCATCTTGCTCACGCTCATTTTCTTCATCTAGGGGAAAAATGAAAATTATCGAAATTATTTAGTAGAGTGTATGTATCTATCATAAAAATTAACTGACTGAAGATAAAAATAAATTTCATTCATTATAAACCTACTCTTACCGCTAGAACTCAGCTAGTTCTTGCAAATCTTTAACGTGTTGCTGGAGAACGCTGAGGCCCTCTTGACTAGGTTTCTTTGGAGGAGGGCATTCATCGAATGTGTCCTTCTCTTCGAAGGTTTCATATCAGGTGGCGAAGGAAAAATTTTCCACAGCTCTGTCTCGATCTTCGGACTGTAAGATTAAATTAATAATTTAAAAAAATTTGCTACACTCTCTGACTATCCCTTACTAATCCTATTGGATTTCTGAACGGCATTGTAGTCCCACAGGACAATCGGTGCCGATTGCGTTTGTGAATAGGGAAAGAGCTAGATTGGACTGAATTCATCATCCAAGACCACCGGCTGGTTGTTTGGCGTCCTGGCAACATCAAGGGGTGGAGGTACACCCCTCTTAGGAGTGCTCTCACCTTGTCCTGAGTCGCAACTCGTTGCAGAATTGGCTTAATCAAAATTCAGATCCAGCGTGTCTCTCAATAACCTACCAAAGCCAGTGTTTGCTAAAACTGCGCTGCCACCTCCGTCTCGACTGCAATCTGCAATGGGCAGGAGCTGGATTTTTGTAAATACATAAATTATAAAGTACAGTATCATAACTGAAAAAACAGAAAGACTCACGAGCTTTGTAAGGTCTGATGTTGAGTTTTTTCCTTTGAAACCCGTCCATGTTATGAGAAGATATAACGCTCGGGCGGCTCGGGTTAAATTATATAAAAGCCATTTATACCAAATTAATGTTCCAAGAAACACTTCAAACTTCAACACGTGTTTAGATGCAGATTTGCCGCGACCCTGCGAAACGATGATTGATGAATTCATGATAAAAACTGCATCACGTATCACAGTACCTGCAAAAATTATTCTGAAGATTCCTGCAGAGAGTAGCTGTGAGAATCATATTCACGCACAACCAACCTAGATAATAGGGTTCCCAAACAACGCCTGCTGTTGCTGTTCGATGCACTTTTGCCACAGACAGAGAAAATCAAAACAAACGGTGATGTGACTGATCAGACACGGCCACGACGCCACCACCAGAGGCGGGTAAGGACACCTCCAAAATATATGAATAGGCGCGCATTAGACACGCGCAGGCATAACCTTTATGAATTTAACGAATTTAATTCAGTCTGGCTAGTGCGCTAGGGGCGAGCAGACGCTTTTTCGAATCGCTCCGCAGCTCTGCTCGATCTAGCCCGGCGCTTAGCTAAGATTTAAACGTACGCTAGAGGAATTTGTTTTCAGTGCACCGAAATGAATAATCAGTGTAATCATTGCAAGAAAAATGTGGCCAAGGACCCTGTCCTGTGCAAGGTCTGCGCGACGGCTGTGGCCCACCCGGGTTGCGCGAGCAAGTCATCGCGGAACAACCCGCAGATGTGGACCTGCAGCAATTGCAGACAGGAGTCCAGCTCTCAAGGCTCCGAAGGCCCCGACACTACTACCCTGATGGACCAAATTACATCAATGGAAACTAACCTGACCGCGCGTTTTGAGACCATGATGCAAAAATTCGTCGAGATGGAAAAGTCGCTCAACTTCTTCGAAGGCAAGTACGAGGAGTTGCTGAAACAGTCCGCCGAGCAAAAGGCCCTCATCGTCGACCTGAAGAAGGCCCTCGAAGGCGTCCAAGAGAAGGTCAGGGAAAAGGACGCCGCGTTGAATCAGCTCTCCGCGCGTTTGAACCAAGTGGAGCAGTCCAATCTGGTGCTTAATATGGAATTCCACAATGTTCCGATGAAGGAGAAAGAGAATGTGCTCGAGGTCGTGCAAAGCCTTGCAGATCAAGTCGGAGCGCCACGCGTGTCTGACACGGTTGTGGACGCATACCGCCTGCCCGGCCGTCCTCCCCGGGTAGCGGGTGAATCACCTCGAGCACCGCCGATTGTTGTGAAGGTCAAGGCCGCCAGTGTCAAGATGGCTTGGCTGGCGGGGAGGCGAAGACTGCAGCAGCCGCGGCAGGCAGATGACGTCAGCGAGGAGGCGCCCACCACCGCTGCCGCCGTTGCTGCCGAACGCCCTCGTCGCCGAGGCCCTCCACCTGTCCGCATCTACGAGCAGCTGACGCCCTACAACAAAAGACTCTTGTTCCTGACTCGCACTGCCGCTGCTCAAAAAGGTTTCCGTTTTGTGTGGGTGCGGGACGGAAAAATTTTCGCCCGGCACAGTGAACAGCTTGGTGCGCTTGTCCGAATCCGCTGCGAGGACGACATTCGCACCAGGATGGGGGTGAACGTCGCGACAACCCACATCTAAACGCTCAGGTGGACAAAAATAGTTTTTAATTTTAATTTTAAAAATGGTTAGTTCAAAATGCCTGAATTGCCGAAATATATCTGAGTTTTTGTTTGAGTCAAAAAATTTATACATACAAAAAAATTATCATATTAATTACAACATCGTACATATTAACATAAGATCAATTTTTGCAAACTTTCGTTCATTACAAACAACCCTTGCTGATGAGCTACCGTACATTGACGTGTTAATTTTGTCCGAAATAAATTGCAAAAAGCAAGATATACACAAATTCAAATTAAACGGTTTTAACATGCACGAAAAAACTAGAGAAATCGGTCGAGGAGGTGGCCTCCTGATTTATGTCAGGAGCTCCTTTTCCTGTCAAGTCCTTCAATCCGAATTAAAATCAGCAGAAAGTCTCATGCTCAAAATAAATTCACAAATCACACTGCTCGCATTATACAGAAAGCCTTCCGATAACAAAACATTATTTTTAACAGAGATTCAGAAATTTTTAAAAAAGCACAATAAGTTAAATGAGTTTATCTTTTGTGGTGATGTAAATATTAACTTGCTAAACACTAATGATGCAATAGTTGAGAAATATGAAAATATCATGGCAGAATTAGGATTTGCAAAATTAATTACCTTGCCCACTCGCGAGGAGTTTTCTGGTAATAATTTTTCATCAACACTAATTGACCACATATTTGCTAAAATAAATTGTTTTGAACAAATCTCTGCTGTGATTTCGTACAAAATTGCCGATCACTACGCCGTCACTACACTATTATACACTCATTCACAACAAATAGACAAAATTACGCGGCAGCAAATAGATTTTAAGGCTGTCAACCAAGACTTACACACTTACGACTGGTCTCGCTGTTTGCATGACAACACTAGTGAAACTTTCGAGAACTGTGCAAGGTATATTGAAAATGTCAAAAACACTAATAAACACGAAGTAACGTACACAATAAACAAAAGAGTGGAAAAGGATTGGTTGACGTCTGAATTAAAGCTGCTCATAAAAGAACGCGATAAACTATTTCGTAAATCTAAAAGTAACAAATCAAACAAACTGTACAGAAAAGCATACACTGTATTCCGTAATAAGCTAAATCAAAAATTGAAACACGCCGAACAAAATTTTAATTTCAAATTATTTAAATCCTGCCAAGGAGATGTAAAACGGACGTGGAATAATTTAAATTTGCTTCTGGGTAGAACAGTAAATTCACTGGATGAGATGATAATTCGATACATGTCGCGTAGAATGCAATTGCCCGAAATACTAAGTGGATTTGGAAAATATTTTGAAAACGCACCCGTTAACAACTCGCACACATGCAATTTTAAAGCACTTCGAGAAAACGAGCAGCGAGAATCAGCGCTGCAAAGTATGCGGCTGCCTCTCGCTTCTCCTGTACACATCACACACATAATTGAACACTTAAATAAAAACAAAGGCCCCGGTGTTGATAAAATCTCCGTCCGTGATGTTCTGAGTGGAGGAAGTGCACTTGTGCATCTAATCTGCTCAGTTATCAATGAATCGATAAAAAAATCTGATTTTCCGCAATGTTTAAAAAAAGCAATAATTCGCCCAATTTACAAAGACTCTGCCCACGACAAGTTTGAAAACTACAGACCTATTTCCATTCTTCCTGTTTTTGACAAAATATTCGAAAAGTATATTGAATTTTACCTTATGCAATATTTGAAAGAATTTAATATAATTGATAAGCGTCAATTTGCATACCAGAGAGGAAAATGTGTCAATGAACTTTTTAGCAATTTCTCTGATTTTGTTAATCTTGCACTCAAAGATAATAAACACGTAGCTGCAATTTTTATTGACATGAGAAAAGCCTTTGACGTTTTAAATTATGAAAAACTGTTAAAAAAACTTGAAAAAATTGGCATAAGAGGACCAGTGTTGGAATTAATAAAAAGCTACTTGAATAATAGAAAATTTGCGGTAAAACTCTGCGATGAATATAGTGAAGAATTTAGCGCTAATTGTGGAGTGCCTCAGGGCTCCATACTTGGCCCTATCTTATTTATTTTATTCATGAATGATCTATTCTCACTTTTAAAAGACTGCACAATATTTATATTCGCAGATGATATTGTTATATTATTTTCACATGAGAAATTTAATGTTTGTCAAAAAATAATCCAGACTGAATTTGATATATTAGTTGAATGGTGCCATGACAATGGATTCCTAATAAACACAAGAAAAACTGTATGTATGCATTTTTGCAAGCCAGTTATGAGAAAAGACTTAAGTCTTAAAATTGTGTGCCATGAAACTACATGTCTACATAATTTTTGTATCGGATGCATTTGCGCCTTATTGAAACAAGTGGAAGTAACAAAATATCTTGGCTTGTACGTAGATCAAAATTTTGACTGGAAAACACATACACAACATATTGCAAAAAAATTAAGAAAAATTATTTGCGAGTTTAATTATTTGAAAGCGAATATGCCTTATCATGTAAGACGTATTATGTATTTTTCGTTAGCTCATTCATACTTGAATTATGGTGTAACCGCATGGGGATCAGCCAACTTATCCTCATTAAAAAATTTGCAAGAGAGAGTCTTATATAAAATGTGTACACGAAAGCATAAAGAGACAATTGAAAATCAGTTTGAGTTCTGGAATGTGCTGTCTGTAGATAAAATATTTGAATTAAATTTATTATGCTTGAAGTACTTTGATGAGAACCATGGAGTACCTAGAATCCACCCTTATAGCACGAGAGCATTGCAATTAGGACCAGTAATTGAGCCTATAAAAGATAGTAAATATTTCAATAGAACGTCGGAATGTATATTACCACGTTTGTGGAATCTGTTGCCACCAGAGTTAAAAAACATGCAGAACAAAAATGATGTGAAATACAAATTAAAAAAATGGATGTTAAAACAAAATTGAACAAATTGTATGAACAAATTGAAAATAATATAGAGCACTGTAGAATTTCTTTGTAAGCACTAAAAGCTTCTAACTTGAAGCAATTAGTCTGATAAGCACCAGCCGATAATTTCTTCGGAAATTGGCTGGACTTGTAATGAAAAAATAAATAAATATCTTTCAATAAAAAAAAAAATTAAGGCGTGTGCTACGCGCCAGAATACTAAAATTCTCTAGGGGTTTAGAAGCGGTGTTTTTCAAATTTGCTAATTTTTTTCTTCTTGCTCATGAAATAGGGTCGCAGACCGTGACCGAAACTGGTAGAGCCGTTTTGTTTTTGAATACGAGGACAAGCCCGAGTTCTTCATTTCCATGACAATATTATTTATTCCAATTTTTATGAATGGCCACTGATGAAGAAAAGCTGCAAAAGGATGATTAAATAGCTAAAAAACACACATTTTTCTCACTAAGAAATTAAATTTATATGAGGTCTATTTCGTCTTTTCATAGAAGAGAAGTCAAATAAAAAGCGTTGGTTGGTTATTGAAAACTATAGAAACGTGTCTATTGACGAAACGAGTAAAAGATCTATGTAGAGAACTAGAGCTAGATCAAGGGAAGGTTGGGTAGAGCTCCTTCAGGCCGGTCCCGGTCCTCGTCTCGCCTGCTCAGATCTGATCAGTTCAGCAAGGGACTCGGCACCTGAGATGTATTATGCTTATAATAAACAGAGACCAGCGATAAATAACAATTTACTTAATTCCCCGTCGTAGGTCAGGTTGTTGGTAGCAGCTAAAATGAATAGAGCATACAGATGGCCATCTGATGGATTGCGGACGATGTTGTCCCTTTGCCTGGCAGTTAGGTACTCGTAGTTAAAGGGTCCATCGTGTGACTCAAACGAGACTCTCCTCAGAACTGTGCCAGGCGTTGCTCGGGCTCTACGCCGAAGATGGTAAAGGTTGGCAGCGATTGTGTTCCGTCCTGAGGAAATAAAGTATGTAATCTTTAGACTTAATTCATGATTTATCGAAATGATTTCTTGATATAAATCTTCTTACGCTCTTTGAAACTCAAGGTCTGCCTGTTCAGGGCGAGAGTCAGGTACTGGGCTTGCCACATTTATATGAGTCTTGATGGCCGCCGTCCCGAAGTGTTGATTAACACGATCGCAGTTGTCCAAGGCGGACTCGGCTCGATCAGTGAAGTAGACGGGAATGAGGACGTCATCCATAATTATAATCCTAGTGCAGACCTGCGACCGAGGGACCCTCTGGGACTCTTTCAGAAGAGCTTTTAAAATTATACAGCTATGAGAGCTAGAAACGAATTCGCGAGTTTGGAAGAACAGATTTGAACAAGAACAATATTTGAATTTGAAGTGCAACAATCACAAAAACGAAATAAGCGTTATTTATTGGTGGGAGGCATTGATATGGGATTGGCCAATTAGTAGTGTCGCGCGCTCTAGGATGTTTGGCTCCACGCGGACAGTTAAACTTAAGGAATGAAAGATGGAATTCAAACCCAAAATTTGCAATCAATCAGAATCTTTTATCAAACTTCAATCGGCAAAGTCAATTATACACAAAGTTCCCCTCAATCTATAACCAATTGAGTAAGAGTAACGCAGGCAATGGAGACAATAAAGCTGTTTAATGCAATTCAATTTGAATCAATATATATGCGAGAGCAAATTTTCAATGCAATCTAGTTTTATGTTATTCTTCATTTATTTAACCACATAGCTTGCAACCAAAAGTTTTACAAAAAATGACGATGAAGCAACCACAGCATTAATGAGCGAATGTAATTTGTTAAATAATACTGGTCAAAACTGTTGGGAATTACTGATCCTTGAAATACAGCGGAACCACCGAACCACCCACTGAAACTATGAGTGAAGGTGCTACGACATCCTCAACGGTGGCGGAGGCGACGGAACCCGTGACCACAGATCCTCCATCAGAAATTTCGCAGATTCCCCAAACAATGCCTTTGGGATCGTCAACTGCCTCTTCAGAAACTCCGTTGAGCAATTCGCCTCCAAATATTGACGCAAGCCAATCTTCCACAAGCGGAGAGACATCATCACTGTCAGAAATAGTGACGACAACAACGGCAATTACTCAGGGCACAACAACCACAGTTCCCACACAACTACTACAGATCCTTATGAGGTATTTTAATCTTTCAGAAAAAAATATTTAAATACCTATTTAATTATCAATTTTTTTGAGAGGTTTTGTACGAGTGTAGCAGTGTTTGCAAGAAAAATGTAAATAAAATTTAAACATTTTATCTTATCCTGATGACAATAAAGATAAAATTAAAAAAAAAATAATAATAAATAAATACCCAAATAATATAATATTGGAGCTTGCCTTCCGCAAGCTCAATAAGGGCACAGGCCGACAAGACACTTTGTCTTGGCCTGACCCAAAAAAAAAGAAAGCAATGTCGCAAGTTTCAAGTTGTGGTTCATAAACCGCATGTGCAAATAACAAAATAATCACAAATGAATTATTAATATTACTGAATTTCACACGAAAATTGAACAAATGTTATATAATGAGCAAAGAGGATTTCAATCCTGCAGAGGTGTGCTAAATGCATGACGTATGACAATCAATTTCAACTCAAATTAGCCACAGGAATTCTACCAGACTACCGGAAATAAGATGAACAGCGCAGCAGAACATGACAATTATTTCATTTCAGATTTTGTACTCTGATGTACACGGTACAAATGCTCTAATTTGTAAGTTGAAAATATGAAATCAAAACTACAAAGGCTTGTGCTTCTACTGATGCTATTTCTTCTGGTATTAAAAATATGTTCATATTTTTACTAGAGATATAAAAATTAATCGTTTTAATTGTTAGATCATTATCAGCTGTTCAGCAATATTTCAAAAATCAGCCACTATTAAAAAGCCAAAAAGGAGCAATATTGCAAACAAGAAATCAAAGGGTATAACGTGTTTTGTTGTTGTTTAGAATAAAATACATTAATATAAAAATTCAAGCATTAAACACTCGCAATCGGATGCTCATCATCAAGTGTTGTGGTGGTTCATCTTGTGTAAAAGGATTGCACGAAAATACAAAAATTACAGCTGAAAAAGTAAGTGCAAAATAGTGATTTCATAAAATATTAAATCCCTATAAAATCCCTTGAGAATAAAACCAGTATACGAGCATTCTTAAGACAGCTAAAAAAAGAGAGAATTATACACATTAGTTTCAATTTTAATCAACTCACTTAGCCGCGCAATCAAAAAAGCCACATTGTTAATTGCACTTAATTTTGATTTGAAATTTCAATGAGAGGAACATAAATTAATAATTGCTTAATTAATTGATATTTTATTTTAGTTTCATTTTTCAACTGAAAATACTTCCTGGTCACTAGACAAAGTAGCTGCTTTGGAGATAAAAAGTAAACTTAGCATTATAACAAATTAATATTTAAATTTAAAACACGGATTTCTGCATACAATAAAAAGCCGATAAGTACTTCGAAATCAGCATGAGAATTACTGAAACAACTGTGCAAGGTGCAGATGAACCAAAAGTGGAAGAGGTTTCGCAAAAAGTAGATTCCACTTTAGTATCAGGAAACTTGGAGATTTCCCAAACTCCCCAATATTCAGAATCGTTTCCTACTTCAACGACAATAGATACCACTACTGTAACAACATCTGATCCACCTTACACAGTATTTTTATAATTGTATTATTTTTACACTTCCTATATCAATAAATCTTAATGAAGGTTTTGCAAGGGTGTAGCGACGTTTGCAAGAAAAATGTAAAAAAAGCACGATTATATATTTAAAATTTGTTAAAATAACATAAAAAAAATTGAAGGAGTCTTTTTTTCTGAGTCAGGGAAGCTTAATTGGTATACAAAAATATGTCTTATATGCATTAATTTCACTCAAAATTGTCAATGATTTTACTGATAACTGTTAAATTAAAAGATGCTGATGATTATGGCTACTGGGTTGAATCGTGCGGCTCGCTATTTCTTTGGGGAAGTGTAGTGGTAAGTAAAAAATAAAAACCAATTTTCATTTGGCTTTCCCTTGCAATTGTGAAATTTCAAAATTGTGTATGGCTGTTGTTGCTGGGCACATCTGAGAGCGACATGATTTTTATACTATTTTATGCGTTATGAGAATTGGATGTTATAAAAGCGAGTGATTTATCGCTTCATATGGGAAGACCCACGGGAATTAATGAGACTCATAAATACTGAAAATTTAATTTACAAAAAACAGTTGCGGGGTGATTAATTTATGGTAGGCCATGATGGCCGCTCACCTCCCTCATCCTTGGAATTCCCAACATCCTATACTCCTTTCACCCTGTCCCAGTGTGTCCAAGGAAACCATATTATTGGCCCTCAAGATTAAGCACAGCACGCCTGACGGCTACCACCGGTTCCATTCCCATTAGGATTAGAAGAAAAATATTAATAAATAAATAAAGTCAGGTTATAAATATAAATTATCTTGTTACGTAGCCTATTTCTTTAGAACGATAAAATAAACTAGCATTTTAAGATTTCTGAGTTTGCATTATAAATTATTTAGGTGAACTGGCAAGAAAATGTTGATCGCTGTTGCAGTATTGGAATGACGCCAATCATGATTGAAAATGACACAAAACGACAGTGTCTGATTAACTTGGCAAAACGTAAAATATCTTACCAGTTCTATTTTCCATTAAATTATTAACAGCCCCACTTTGGAAATACAACGCGCACTACTGGACGTCCGGCCGAAGAATTAGTGCAAACGCCACTTTCCAGTGGTGTCTCTCGAACTCCACTTTCAGCAACGTTTCAAATATTTGGCAGTCCGGACAGCCTGACAACACGAACAACACTGAGAACTGCGTACATTTGAACATTGACAAAACTAATGGCAGCGTTGCAACCACGGACAAAAATTGTTCAAATTTATACGTCTTTGGATGCCAAGTAATCGATCTTGAGTGTATTAAACAAATAATTTAGACGCCTTATTAATATTAAAGGGATCAACAACACCTGCACCTCCGTGCTTCAAGCCGCAGTGTGTTAATTTCGTTTGTGAAAAGAATGTAAATCAATTAGGGAAGTAATTATGTAACATCAAAGCGATTTGATTGTTTTAGCCCTCATACTTCTACACCCTGCCTGATGGAAAGACGATGCTCCTTACAAGTAAAGAAACTTGAACTAATTATTATTTTTTTGTATTATATAAATATTACAAAATCTAGATGAAAATAAAAATAATGGGTGGACCATGACACAATTGCGATGAATTTTTTTACTTAACGCGCGCCCTTCTTATTATATTGTTAGCACAAATGAGACGGCAGAGGTTGCCTGAATTAAAATATATTTGTAGTAGTGAATGAATGGAAAAATCAGTTTAATTTAAAATTTTGCTAAAAAAGCTTTGGAAATAGTAGGTTGTAAAAGGTTTTTTTCAAAAGCACTCTCTCTCTCTCTCTCTGAATCTATTGTGTTGAGATTTCGTAATTAATGGAATACCGAATTTTTAAAACGTATCAAAATTGAAAATTACCTCATTCTTTCTAAGAGAAGAAAATCTATTCCTTTGTAAAAAAAATATGAAGAAAATATTACATAAAAAAATGCAAACAGAAACATTTCTCTTATATAAATCAATATAAAAATATAAATTAAATACACCCTTTCATTTCAAAATTTTTTTCCCTCAATCCGAGATTCTAATTGTAAGCAGCTAAAAAATAAAACTTTTTCCAGAACCATCAGATCATGGATATTGGTACACAGTAAATGGGAGAACGTACTTGTTCAGCACAGTGCAAAAATCAGTACTAAATTTTCATAATATAATTTTATTAGTTTAACGAAAGGTTAAATTAATTTTTAGTGGCTGGATGCTCAGAAAGAGTGTTGTTCCATTGGAATGAAATTACTCAGCATCGAATATGAATACGAATACGCCAGCTTGATTGCAGCCGCCAAAAGTAAATAAAGATTAAAATGACGATAAAACTTCATCATAATATTTTAAAGATTTGACCAACGCTGTGGGTATCTTTTGGACGTCTGGAACAGATGAGGGGTGCGAAGGTAAATTTGGATGGTGCGCCGTAAACCAACTGGTTCGCGACCAAGAGGCCAAATGGCAAACTGGCGAGCCCAACAATTATGGAAATAACGAGAATTGCATTTACTTGGATTTGTCACAAACGAGCGCGTTGCTGATTGACTCCGGTTGTTCTCGGAGCCAAAAGTATATTTGTGAAGCGAGGGACACGACGAAAACCTCCTCCAACTCGGAGGCTATACTTGACGAATGTGGCGCGGCTTTCAATGTTTCAAAAGGCATATTTTTCTCTATGCAAAGTCGCGCCGTTCCAACTTTACCTTTTTAATTTCAGATGAGACTAAGCTAATTTTCAATTCAACGCAGTATTCACTCAAAATTAAGGTAACCAGTTTTATAATTTCTCTGAAACAAAAATGACTCACAAATAATAAATAGTGTTTCTTAAAATGCGCGGGAGAGAATGGAGGATTTGTATGAAAAACATTTATACTTAATATTAATTTTCAAATTGATTCCAAGATGCTTAATGGGAAACTCATTGACAAAAAGATTTTGGAGTTGGCAGAGAGCTTGGCCATCAGCACAACAAGCCTGCAAGAAAACATGGCCGCAGTTTCGAGTTGCGGATCAAAGAGCGAGTTCAAAATTTTATAAATATAGACAAATTTATTTATAGAGGCCGATTAGTTATTGGTTCACCCTATTCACCTTAATTATTTTATCACTTTTATCAGGAAAAGTAAACATAGTAATGGGCTTTTTATACTTAATGGGGAATTTGGTGACGTTTTAATAAATGTATTCTCATTTCATTGACAGGAGGAATGGACGAGTGCGACACGGCCTCAATTGTGTATCAGTGCGGAAAAGAAAAAGCGCCGGAGTTGGTAGCAAACATCATAAATACCGTCGAAGCAAACTCGTCTTCGGTCAGGCTTGTACAAATTGCAGAAATATAGAATGACATTGTTTTGTACACAGGAATATGTGCCTTTGCCAAGTGTAGTGCACAAATGCCTCACAGATTATGAATGTGTGATGGACGTAAGCAAAATGATTGAATAAATTTTCCGTTAATTGGTTTCTGAATTTTATAGAAACTATTGCGAGATGATTATGACAACAACAGACGTCAGAAAAAAATAAACATTTAACAATAAATTTCAAAATTTTATTTTTTAGCGATTCCAAACGGAGAGATTTTCTTTGCTTGTGGCATCAAATATTTGCATCAACGTATTTTGGTATGGAAAAAAAAGATTAAAAAATACGATGATAATTTTTAATAAAATTAATATAAATAGCAAACGTATCAGTCAGCATCATCCTTCTGCTGCAAATACGGCCTGAAATTAGCCTACTTTGAAAATAGCACAAATGTCAACTGCCTTGTTAGCTCTACCATGAGTAATGTTTGAAAAGCCAAAATTTAATAATAATTTATCAGTAACTGCTCCAGGTTCAGCTGGTCGCGCTGAGCACTCTTGGTTGGCCGCGAGTAGGTTGGGCTCAGGGAAATTTGGATGGTGTACATCAAGCCTGCCGTTCACTGCAATGAGTGGCTCGATCGCTGATGGCTACCCTGATAGATCTGCCCTCTCCGAATGGTTTCTATTATCAGTAAATATCGGCGCAGACCTTCAAAACTCGCACTTCGCTCAGGAACAACTGTCGAGCAATTGCTACGCGCTCTGCAGGCCTTGAATGTAAAATTGCATTGATTTAGATTTGGCACTGGAAATTAATATGCGATTTACAATAAAATTAAGCTTGATCATCAATTTTTGTTTAAATATCCTTCAGCCCACATCCATAAAGCCAAGCTATTTATAATGAGGGCGATCCCAAAAGCGTTCGAACTTAACCCTTCATTCAAACTTCACGGCAAGTTAATAATTTAGGCTTTTTGATGGAACTCTCAATATTTTTCCGTATTGTATAGAAATATAAATATGCAATTGCATATTTAAGTTTTTAACAAGTTCAGTCCATGCATGGTTAATGGAAAGACCACCAACGAAAAGATTTTGCAGAGAACAGAAACTTAAGCTGACAGCGCGCAAATTTTCTTTATCCTATGTTGAATCTAATTTTTCAAACTCAGCATCAAATTTGTCAAATTTTATTTTCATGCTCCATTTTGTCATGGAGCGATATGATGTTGAAACCGACAAGCCGGATGGATGAGTTCCGCTGAAATGATAATAAATGCTGGCTGCTCGCATCTCGACAACGTTTTTCACGTTCAAATTTAATGTGCACCTTTGAAAAGCCATTTCGTGATATTTGAAATGTCATCAAGACTGAAATTGTTAATGTTTGGTGTCATTATTGTAAAATTCTCAAATATTATGCACAAGTTTTGAGTCAACATTTCAAATCTTTCCTATAGTTAGTTTTCAACTTTCCGGCAACACAGCAAAAAAGAGGTGGTTTTCTAAATCTAAAAGGCAAAAATCCTTTGATAATTCGTATTGGTAAGGGTTTGCTTTTCAAATTGCACACGATTTTTCAAACCTATATTCCAAGCATCAAACCTTGGGCGAAGTAGGACGCAACGGACGCTTATTGTTAAATGCTGTGAAAGATTTTCTTGCTACAATGGATCCAATACAAATTCAAGAAACACTGTGACATCGGTAAGTGCAAATAAATGATCGTAATGAGGTGATCTCAAAATGAAATTCACGTGATAGTATCAATTTGAATAAAAAAATCCGCTTTTTTAATATAAAGATAATAAAATATAAACAACTGTTCAGTTTTTGCGGGGGAATAAATATAATCTGTTAATTCAATTAAATTTCAAAACGCAGACATCCACACTTTTGTACTTTTATCAGCGAAATTATATTATAGCTAGCGGCCTATTTGACAGACAGAGGGGTTATCAAATTTAAATTGGCTTCTGCAATTTCTTTAATTATAAACAAAGTTAAGCAAAAAGATTTGATCTGATCTCATCTCAATCTATAACCAATTGAGTAAGAGTAACGCAGCTAATGGAGACAATAAAGCTGTTTAATGCAATTTGACTCACTATATGCGAGAGCAAATTTTCAAAGCAATCTTGTTTTATGTTATTATGCATTTATTTAACCACACAGCTTGCAACCAAAAGTTTTACAAAAAATGACGATGAAGCAACCACAGCATTAATGAGTGAATGTAATTTGTTAAATAATACTGATCAAAGCTGTTGGGAATTACTGATCCTTGAAATACAGCGGAACCACCCACCGAAACTATGAGTGAAGGTGCTACGACATCCTCATCAGTGGTGGCGGAGGCGACGGAACCCGTGTCCACAGATCCTCCATCAGAAATTTCGCAGATTCCCCAAACAATGCCTTTGGAATCCTCAACTGCCTCTTCAGAAACTCCGTCGAGCAATTCGCCTCCAAATAATGACGCAAGCCAATCTTCCACAAGCGGAGAGACATCATCACTATCAGAATTAGTGACGACAACAACGGCAATTACTCAGAGCACAACAACCACATTTCCCACAACAACTACAACAACCACAGTTCCCACAACTACGACAACCACAGTTCCCACAACTACTACAAATCCTTATGAGGTATTTTTATCTTTCAGAAAAAATATTTAGACACTTATATAATTATCAAAATTTTTTGAGAGGTTTTGTACGAGTGTAACAGTGTTTGCAAGAAAAATGTAAATAAAATTTAAAAATTTTATCTGATCAATATTAATAGCACAAATTAATCAACTTAATTAGGCCTCTTTATATCTGAGTGGACGATTAATCAGTTAAAATATGAAAATTAGTTTTTACCACCAGATCAGCTAAGATTTAGATTTACTTAATTAGATGCTGAAATCTATGGCTATTGGGTTGTATCATGCGGCACGCTATATCTTTGGGGAAATGTTGTGGTAAGTAGAAATCAATTTCCAGTTCATTCTCCCACGTACTTTAAATTTATTTATTTATTCTCCAATTCAAGTCTCTGTTGATATCGGGTGTTTTAGCAAACATCTGCTAGTTGTGAACCTTTTCTTCTCTTTTTTTTCCTATTTAATTTTTTTTAGTATTGACCGAGAAGAATTAATAATAATTGATGTATCAAGAGGCTTATGAAATAACGTAGCCTATGTATTTAATTTGGCATTGAAATGAATGGTGAATGTCAAAAAAATATTAATTGAATTCTGACTATATGAATTTAATTTATAATTAAATTAAGCAAGTTTTAATTTTTGTGGTAGAATTTCACAAATCGAGGGCTGATTCATGGTGATTTGAATTTAAAATCAGCTTTCCCATGATGTGTTTTGAGAATTGTTTATATTGAATTTTTACTTAAACAATAAATAACTCAAAAAAATGTGTCGAGGAAAAGCCTATTATTAATTCAAATTACCAAATGCTTCAAGAAAAAATCAAGAGCACGGGCTATAACATTTTCCTTCATCATATTTTAAAGTAAAAGAAAAACAGAAAAATATTTTCTGTAAATCACCATTTAACCTGCAGATTTCAAGCGTTTCCAAGTTTGAATTTCATAAATAGCGGAATTTAAATTTACTAAAAGAGCAAGAGTCAGAATTAATTTATATTATTAAAAATGCTATTTGCGACTATTCGTGACAAGTGAATCAAAAAATTATAAATCATTAAGTAAGACCTAATAAATCTAATTATTTTATTTAAATTTACTAAAGGAAACATAATTTAAGCACTAAATTACATTAATATAAAATGTTTCTTTTTAAATTATTTAGTTAAACTGGCAAGAAAATGTTGATCGCTGTTGCAGTATAGGAATGACGCCAATCATAATTGAAAACGATGCAAAACGACAGTGTCTGATTAACTTGGCAAAACGTAAAATATCATTCCAGTAAGTTCCATTTTCCATTAAATTAAAAAAATTAACAGCCCCACTTTGGAAATACAACGCGCACTACTGGACGTCCGGCCGAAGAATTATGGCAAACGCCACTTTCCAGTGGTGTCTCTCGAACTCCACTTTCAGCAACGTTTCAAATATTTGGCAGTCCGGACAGCCGGACAACACAAACAATTCCGAAAACTGCGTACATCTGAACATTGACAAAACTAAAGGCAGCGTTGCAACCACGGACAAAAATTGTTCAAATTTATATGTTTTTGGGTGTCAAGTAATTACAATTCAATCTTACTTTGATTTAATGACTATTTGGATCATTTCAATTGAAGGGTCCAACAACGCCAGCCCCTCCGTGCTTTAAACCACAATGTACCAATTTTGTTTGCGCTAAAGAAGTTAAAAAACACATGAACTAATATTTGATACATAATTAATAAAATTTCCGAATAGCCATCTTACTTCACCACCTTGCCTGATGGAGTAACGCAGCACCTGACGAGTATATATACTTTCTTTTTGAATTTTATTTGTGTATTTAATATGAAAGCTCAAAGCTCCTTGTTTCATTTTTCAAATAATATAAAATTACGCGAGCTATTTTTGTATTTGTTTTTAGTATTTTTTTAATAATTTTTTTTTTTAAATAGTAATTTTTTAAATCTTTAATTAAACGATAACCGTCACTGTAATATATTTTACCTAAGTCTCGTTGGATTTTCACAGGCCCTTCAAATTATGGATTTTGGTACACAACCAATGGAAGAACGTACTTGTTCAGCAGAGAGAAAAAATCAGTATAGATTTAATATTTTAACCACAAGCCAGAAGCTACTTTATAATTTGATAGTGGCTGGATGCTCAAAAAGCGTGTTGCTCCATTGGAATGAAACTACTCAGCATTGAATACCAATATGAATACGCCAACTTAATTGCAGCCGCCAAAAGTAAAAACTAAAGAAAGACCATTTTACATTTTATCATGATAAAATTTGGCAGATTTGACCCAGGCTCAGGGTATCTTTTGGACGTCGGGAACAGATGAGGGCTGCGAAGGTAATTTTGGATGGTGCGCCGTAAACCAGCTGGTTCGCAACCAAGAAGCCAAATGGCAAGCTGGCGAGCCCAACAATGCAAATAATAACGAAAATTGCATTTATATTACGTTGAGTAAAACGGGTGCGCCGCTGTGGGACGCCGGCTGTGCTTGGAGCGAAAATTATATTTGTGAGGCGAGGGACACGACAAAAACCTCATCCAACTCTGAGGCTATGGTCGATGAATGTGGCGCGGCTTTCAATGTTTCAAGAGGTATTTTTCCGTATTATGTCCAAATAGCCAAGTACTTAAAATGACATAATCTTCTTAATCTAATTTTAGATGAGGCTATGTTAATTTTTAATTCAACGCAGTTTTCACTAAAAATTAAAGTAAAAAAAATAATATTTCAAAAATGGTATTAATTCTCACAACAAATTAAGTGTTTCTTGAAATGCATGGGAGAGAATGGAGGATTTGTATTCACACTTTTTATTTTCATTAGAAGTAGTTTTTTAAACTGGGTCAACAGATGCTTAACGGGAAGCTCGTTAACGAAAAGATTTTGGAGATGGCTGAAAGTTTTGCTGCTAGCTCGACAATTTTGCAAGAAAACATGGCCGCAGTTTCAATCTGTGGATCAAAGAGTGAGCATAGATGTTTAAATTTAAAATCGACACATTTTATGTAATTGTGATATATTCAGTTTTCATTATTTTTCTCAATCAAATTAAATATTGAATTTTAAAACTGTAAATTTATGATTGACGTACTTGCTAGTAAGACCAGCTGTGATCAATAAATTTAATATCATTTGCAAGCAGTTTTTGAACCGTTTTTAAGATTTGGCTTGTAAAATTGTTTAAAATGTTGTTTATAATAGTTTAAAGTTTACATAGTAATTTAATAAGATTACTTATTAATTTGTTTTGACAATAAAGAGGGAATGGATGAGTGCGATACCGCTTCTCTTGTGTACCAATGTGGGCAGGAAAAAGTGCCAGATCTGGTAGCAAACATCATAAATACAGTCGAAGTTAACGCGTCTGCGGCAAGACTTGCATTATTATGACAAGATGGAAAAAATTCAAATTTTTATTCCAAAAACAGGAATCTGTGCCTCTACCAAGTTTGGTGCATAAATGCCTCACAGATTTCAACTGTGTGATGGACGTAATCATTATTATTTAAATCAAATTTTTCAAATGATCGCCAAACAAATTTTAGCCCGTATTGCGAGCTGACTATGACAACAACAGACGTCAGAAAATTATATTATAGTGTAATAAAATTTTTCAAAAATTTTATATTTAGCAATTCCAAACGGAGAGATATTTACTGCTTGTGGTATAAAATATTTACATCAAAGTATCATGGCATGGAAAAATGATTTCAAAATTGAAAATAAACTAATTCACTAATTCCATGACAGCAACCATATCAGTCAGCATCATCTTTCTGCTGCACATACGGCCTAAAATTGGCCTATTTTGAAGACAGCACAAATGTCAACTGCCTTGTCAGCTCTACCATGAGTAATATCTAGATCAGCCAAACTTTTGGTTTTATTTTAAATTTATTATAAACCCAGGTTCAGCTGGTCGCGCTGAGCACTCTTGGTTGGCCGCGAGTAGGTTGGGCTCTGGGAAATTTGGGTGGTGCACATCAAGCCTGCCGTTCACTGCTATGAGTGGCTCGATCATTGATGCATACCCTGATAGAAATACTTCCGAATGGTTTTTACTGTCTGTTCGAATTGGCGCTGATCTGCAGCCTCAAAACACGCACTTTTCTCAGGAACAACTGTCAAGCAATTGTTACGCGCTGTGCAGACCTTGAACGTAATAATTGGTTTCCATAAGGCGCATAAAAATAAAAAGGCTTTAGATAAATAAATTGAAATTGATTAAATTAAAAATTCAGCTTGATATTGTGTTGTTTTAGTTATCATCTCATTTACAGAAATTTGAATTGATGATTATTTAATAATATTTTTATATCAAATTAAAAAAAATTGAGCATTTCAAAAGCATATTTTTAAAAAATACATAAATTTATATTTAATTGTGAGTAATAAAGAGCAAACAGCAGATTACAGATTTCTCTGAATTCTGATTTCGGAATGCTATGCTACTGGCCCTTACAATAAGGAATAGTTTCTGATAATGATGCTGACCGCCACATTTGAGTTTCATAAAAATAAGACTGCAGCGTTAGCATTAGTATTAGTAAAGATTAACAATAAGGAAACTGAATACACTGCATCATGATTATAATAATTATTTTAATTTTGTATCATAAATTTCTACAAGTCATTGAGTATGTAATAGTATTACTATTGGTGAGTAATGCTTTTATTGTTACTATTCGAGTTTAAAATAATGTAAAACTAAATTTATACTGCAAGAGTTCCAGATCAAAAAATTTCGTATAAAATATTGAGGATCAAAGAATATTTCTCATATCAGAGGGAATGACAGGAAAAATCACCGATGCCGGGTTCCAATAATAATAATAATTTAAATAAATGATTTTTTTTTCAAATTTATAAAATTTTAAATAAAGCACATTTAATTTTTTTTTTAAATAAAATAGAAATAATGTTTTAATTTTTTGGTTGTTTAATGTTCTTAATGTTTTTTGATATTGTCTCCGTTAGGTCAGCGCGTTGGATTTAAGTTCTTAAATGCGCCAGAACAATACAAATTTAATGAAGATATAGCGGTTAATTGACAAAAATTAAATTCATGATTTTCACAAAGAATCCAACTTTTAATATTGATAGGAAACTGTGCCACTATCAAAAGTTCAGTGCACAATTAAGTGTCTTAAAAATTTAAAAGTTGTGATATACAATGAAGTGAACGTATATCAATGTAAGGAAGTATTTAAAAACAAAAATTAGCCTCAGCTGCAAGACCTTATTTTTAAAATCAGGCTTTCCAATTTTCCCTGAAATTTTAACATATAAAGATAATTCTTCCTCGGCAATCCAAGTTGAAAAAACTTGCACAATTTATCACTTATCTGAATAATGGTAAAAAAATAGTTCATTCAAGACTGCCCTCAAATCAATTGTCCCTTCCTCTGCAAGCAGCTTTTGGGGAAGCAGATTTGCATACATATGGTGATCTTGTCAACAGTGCAAGTTCACCACGGCGGCCGTCTTTTTTATTTTGGGCTATTTAGAGCGTTTTAGCTCTCATCTTCTAGAACAATTGGTTAGATAATACCCTTTTTCTTTTTTTATGATACTTTTCTCTATCGACTGAGAAAAAGATGATAAATTTGTCGCCTTGCGAGTTTTCTTTTAGCTGTTTCCAGAAGGAAAAAACACATAATAATTTCCTTTCCCTTTAAGAGCGGTGAAAAATTAATTTGATTAAAAATAAATATAGAATTGCAATTAAGTGATTCTATGATTGAAAAAAATATTCATACTTTTATGACGTCTGCGTGGCCGGATGGAGGAGTTCCGCTGAAGAGACAATAATCAATTCCCGTCCCTGTATATATTATGCACATCGTGTGTATCACGTTCACATTTAATGTGTATGTTCACCCAGCCATTTCATATTTGAAATGTTATCAAGACTGAAACTTGTCTTGCTAATATTTTGCATCCTGGTTGTATAATCCCAATTGTGATAAATGTGCAAGTGAGAGTCAAAGTATAATCTTGATAGATAGTTTTCAGTTCTGCAGCAAAACAGCGAAAAAAAAGTTCAAAGCAAAACGGCAACAATCCTTCAAAAATTCATATTGGTAAGTTCGCAGTTTCAAATTTATTATACGATTATACTGTGATTTTTTTTGCCCTCTTAAGCATCTACCTTTGGGAAAAGAAGAACGCAACGATTGCACATTGTCAAATGCTGTGGAAAATCTTCTTGCTACAATGGATCAAATGCAAAAAACACCGAGTCTTCAGTAAATAAGTGCAAATTATAATGACGCCATAATATTTTTATAAACACTCTAGTTTTTCTAGAGTTCAAGAAACCAGCGGGATACAAATAAACCATCTCATTTAATTAAAATGTCACATTTAATTAAATGATAACATAAATCCCATTAAACTAACAAAACATCTTATTTTTTACAATATGGAGTTTATTTCTTTTCGTCTAACGGCTTGTTTCACATTGACTGAAATTTCTAATTTATTTTTTTATAAAATCAAGCAAAAAGATAGCCATTTCCATTAATAACAATCTAACTAACCGTGAGCAATAGTAACGCAGCCATTACAGAAAATTAAAACAGTTTGGAACAGATTAAATTTCCTCGTGTTTAAAAAGAGCAAATTTTCTTTTAATGCTATTTTAATCTAGCTATAAATTTATTTAGCAACAACTTGCGACCAAAAACACAACAACCGCAGAATCAATGAGTGAATACAATTTGTGGAATAATACCAACCAAAATTTATCAAGGATTTTCCCCATGAAAAAAGGTAAACCAAACGATGAAATTTCGAGTGAAAGCGCCGAGCCATCCTCGGAAGGAGCAACTCAACCAGGAGAGTCTACATTGGCGGAGGCGACAGAACAAGTGTCCACAGATCCTCCGGCAGAAACTTTGCAGACGACCCAAATGCCTTCTGAATCTACACCCGCTCTTACAGAAATACCATCAAGCAATTCGCCTCCCAATAATGACGCGAGCCAAACTTCTACAAGCGGAGCGACGTCACCTTTGTCGGAATTAGTGACGACAACGATCTCAACGACAGTAACTGAGATTACAACAACCATAGTTTCCTCAACTACGACAGCCACAATTCCCACAAATCCTGAGGTATTTGTATCTTTCAGAAAAATATTTAAATAAATAGATTTCTTACTTTTTGGAAGGTTGTGTACGAGTGTAGCAGTGTCTGCAAGAAAAATGTAGAAAATTCAAAACTCATTATTTGATCTAACTTCATAACTCAATCAAATTAAATTGATTAGGTCTCTCTATATCAGAGTGGAAGGTTAATTGGTGAACACGTGTTTGGTTCCTTTTGATTCATAATTAAATAACATTTTTATTATATAATTAGATGCGGAAAACTATGGTTATTGGGTTGAATCATGCGGCTCGCTATTTCTTTGGGGAAATACTGTGGTAAGTAAAAAACAATTTTCAATTGGCTTTCCCCTGCAATGATGAGATTTTATAACTTATGGATGGGCAAAGCCGCTTATAACTTTAAAAAACGTGGAAGTTGCAAAACTGGGGCGATAGCATCCTCTGGGAACACCCATGGCAATATATGAGACTCATAATATATTAAAATTTAAGTTTGCAAAAGAGCATTAGTAATGATGATAAATTTATGCTTTATATTGGACATGACGGACGCATCAAATAGCCCAAAGATTAAATATTAAAATCTTTAAACAAGACTGATAAAAAAGCAGGCAGTTGGCTATCATTAAATAACAATATTGTCAATACAAAAAATTAGCATTAAATTTCAGTACAGAGATTCCTTTAAAACTTTAGGTGAACTGGCAAGAAAATTTTGATCGCTGTTGCAGTATTGGAATGACGCCAATCATGATTGAAAATGACACAAAACGACAGTGTCTGATTAATTTGGCAAAACGTATATTATTCATTTAAAAAATCATTTATTTAAAAAACCGCAAAAAGCCCCACTTTGGAAATACAACGCGCACTACTGGACATCCGGCCAAAGAATTAGTGCAAACGCCACTTTCCAGTGGTGTCTCTCAAACTCCACTTTCAGCAACGTTTCAAATATTTGGCAGTCTGGACAGCCGGACAACACAAACAATTCCGAAAACTGCGTACATCTGAACATTGACAAAACTAAAGGCAGCGTTGCAACCACGGACAAAAATTGTTCAAATTTATATGTTTTTGGGTGTCAAGTAATTACAATTCAATCTTACTTTGATTTAATAGCTATTTGATCATTTCAATTGAAGGGTCCAACAACGCCAGCCCCTCCATGCTTTAAACCACAGTGTACCAATTTTACGTGTGCTAAAGAAGTTAAACAACACATGAACTAATATTTTATACATAATCAATAAAATTTCCGAATAGCCATCCTACTTCACCACCTTGCCTGATGGAATAACGCAGTACCTGACGAGTATAATTTTTTCTTCAATTTAAAAAATTATATTAAATTTAACAACCGATCCTTAATTATCTAAACTACTTTTTGACAGTAATTATCGTAATCAGTTGAAACTTATTAAATTCTACGAATGAAAATTAATTTTCTCAACGTTTCATAAGAAAAGCAATCTGCTTTGAAATGACGTTAAATTACGCACACCTTAAATTTATTATTGTAAAATTTATAATTTCAACGCCACACTGATATATTTTCATTTTACTTGTTGGATTTTGACAGGCCCTTCAACTTACGGGTTTTGGTACACAATAAATGGAAGAACGTACTTGTTCAGCACAGAGCAAAAAACAGTATTACATTTTACAATTGCATTCAATATATTAGCTACTTTTTAATTTTATCAGTGGATTGAGGCTCAAAAAGCGTGTTGCTCCGTCGGAATGAAATTACTCAGCATTGAGTACCAATATGAATACGCCAACTTAATTGCAGCCGCCAAAAGTAAAGACTAAAAAAAGAGACCATTTTACATTATCATGATAAAATTGGCAAAGATTCGACCAAGGCTGAGGGAATTTTTTGGACTTCTGGCTCTGACCTTGAGTGCGAATGTAAATTTGGATGGTGCGCCGTAAACCAACTGGTTCGCGACCAAGAAGCCAAATGGAAAAGTGGCGAGCCCAACAATTTTGCAAACAGCCAGCATTGCATTTACTTGGAGTTGACAAAAACGAGCGCACTGCTTTTGGACGCCGATTGTCCTTGGAGCCAAAAGTATATTTGTGAGGCGAGGGACACGACGAAAACCTCTTCAAACTCGGAGGCTATGCTTGACGAATGTGGCGCGGCTTTCAATGTTACAAGAGGTTTTTTTCAGCATTATGACCATAATGCATAAATACTTCATAATCTTCTCAATCTAATTTTAGATGAGGCTATGTTAATTTTTAATTCAACGCAGTTTTCACTAAAAATTAAAGTAAAAAAAAATTGTATTTCACCAATGTTAATTCTCACAACAAATTAAGTGTTTCTTGAAATGCATGGGAGAGAATGGAGGATTTGTATGCAAAGTTTTTTAATTTGGTTTTCTCATTTTTTTTTTTTTTTTTTTTTTAATTGAGTAAACAGATGCTGAATGGAAAGCTCGTTGACGCAAAGATATTAGAGATGGCTGAAAGTTTGGCGGCAAGCTCAACTAGTTTGCAACAAAATATGGCCGCAGTTTCAAGCTGCAGATCAAAGAGTGAGCACACGCAAAATATTGAAAATGACTCATAAATATTTGGTTTTTCTTTATACATGTTTAAAAAAAGTTTAGAACTAACTAATTTTCTGAAAAACTTAATAAATATAGAGGGAATGGACGAGTGCGATACAGCTTCTCTTGTGTACCAATGTGGGCAGGAAAAAGCGCCAGATCTGGTAGCCAACATCATAAATACAGTCGAAGTTAACTCATCTGCGGTAGGTTATGCACATTGAGAAGGTAAGAAAGTAAAGAATAATTTGTTTAATTTGAACACAGGAATCTGTGCCTCTACCAAGTTTGGTGCACAAATGCCTCACAGATTTTAACTGTGCAATGGACGTAATCAAAAAACTCAATTCAAAATATTCACTTGATAGAAAATCAAACTTTAGCCCATTTTGCGAGCTGACTATGAAAACAATAAACGTCAGAAAAATAATATTAATCAATTAATTAAAATAATTCATTTAAAATCTCTTCTCAGCAAGTCAAAACGGACAGATTTTTACTGCGTGTGGAATCAAATATTTGCATCAAAGTATTATGGTAATGGCAATAAAGATTTAAATTATGAAATAATTCCTCCCATCCAATGAAAGCAATCCTATCAGTCAGCATCATCCTTCTGCTGCAAATATGGCCTGAAAATGGCCTATTTTGAAAACAGCACAAACGTCAACTGCATTGTCAGTGCTCCCTTGAGTAATGTCTTGATCAGCCAAAATTGAATTTATATTTATTAAAAACTACACAGGTTCAGCTGGTCGCACTCAACATGCTTGGTTAGCTGCTAGCAGACTGGGCTCGGGGAAATTTGGTTGGTGCACATCGAGCCTGCCTTTCACTGCAATGAATGGCTCAATCATCGATGCATACCCTGATAGAAATACTTCCGAATGGTTTTTATTGTCAGTACGGATTGGCGCTGATCTGCAGCCTCAAAACACACATTTTGCTCAGGAACAACTGTCAAGCAATTGTTTTGCGCTGTGCAGGCCTTGATTGGTTCTGACTTTACAAAGATGTCAATAAATTGGCTACGTTAATCAAAATTATGTCAATCGTTTTTATTATTATTATTATTTAAATAGCCCAAGTTGTTTAATTTTTCCCCATCTTCAAGGACTTATTTTACAAGTATTTGAAAACTTATTATATCTGTTCAGATCATTTACACACTATTATGATAAAGTTTTAAATAATTAAGTAAAAATATATATCAAATATAGGTGTTATCAGAAATGCACGTTTTTAAATTTTTTTTAGTGATTGACGCATTTATTACAGCTCCAGTGATCATAAACAGCACATCACAGAGCTGCTTTTCCGTGGAATTGTTAATAAATTAGGCACCGTCTAGGTTAGTGCTGGAATACTGGATCAAAATAATCGTTCGCATTGGTTTCAATTTTGTGTTGAGAGTGGCGAGTGCATCGGAATTAATAGAAGACGGCCCAAATCCAGTCCAGGCAAAAATTATAATGAAAAAAATGCCGTTGAACGTTGAGACGAGTTGGATCCGGAAAAATAGTGGCAGAATGCTTACATTTAGTCGTCATCCTGGTCCTGGCCACCGGGAGCCCTCGCTTTCGGTCCACCAGCACGCTTTGCCATAATGATCTGGTCCACCTTTAGCACTGTGCAGGCAGCGCTAGTGGCGTACTTAAGACCCCAGTACTTGGTGATGAAAAGGTCAAAGATCTTAGATTCAACAGAATTTAGCAAGCTGCCAGACTCAATGTCCAATCCACTGGTATTCTGGCCTTGGGCATGAGCGGACTGAAGCTTGGCAAGCAGCTCTGTTCCCTTAACTCCAGAGTTTTCTGCCAAAGCCTTAGGCAAGGCTTCCAAGGCATGTGCAAATCTCTGGATGGCATACTGCTCCAACCCTGAGCGACCCTCGCCAAAACGATTCACCTGAAGGAACGAAAATAATTTAGTCCCTCTAATAAACCTAAAAAGACAAAAACATACTAATAAGGCCAATTCCGACTCAACAGCTCCAGCGCCGGGAACAAGTCGGTTGTCTTTAGTAAGACCCTTGTAGGTATTGACTCCATCGTCAATACACCTTTCGATGTCATCCATGTAGTTATCAGTTGCTCCTCTAAAAAACAAGAAAATTTAATTCATATTTTATATTAAAATAAAATTGAATGCAATTAATGTGATATGAAAATTTACCTGATAACAACAGTAGAGATCTTGGATTCTCCTTCACCAATCTTGAAAATCACAACTCCAGTGTCACCAACCTCATCAACGGAAACCAAATCAGCATAACCCAACTCTTCTTTGTTTGGTGGGATCTATCATTAAATGGAATAAATTAATGAGCAATTAAAAATATTTTATTTTGCATTTCATTACCAATCTGGGAAGAGCAGTTGCATTGGTGGCTTTGCATAATCTACGGAGATCAAACTTGCTAGTGAGTCTGACGGCCATCATGTCGTACTTGTTTAAGTAGTGCAGGGCCATATCGCCAAACTTGCCAGCAGCAACCACCACATCGGCGCCAGCGTCTTTGAGACCCTTAATCTGATCCTCCAGCTGTGTCTCTTCTCCCCGGCTGAACGACTTCAATTCCTCGGCGGTTTTGATGAGAACAGTACCCTAAAAATTTAAGATCAGAAAACAAGATCAAGTTAATTAAAACAAAAATTACCGAAGTCTCCGTCTGCATAATGTCGATTGGACAAGTGTAAAGGGCAACCTTGGCCTGCGACTTTTTAGACACTGTTCCTTCAACAAATCTCTTAAAGACCATTCCAGGCACAACTTCCGATGAGAGGAGACCACATCCCTGTTAAAATTTTTATTTGCCGAGTTAAATAATGCATAATTTTCTTGTTAACAAATTCTTACCGCGATTTTGCAGATGCGGACATTATCGACATTGAAAGAGGTGCTCTTGTCAGGCACTACCGACACTGAAAGTTCAGAGATGTTTTAGAAATATGTGGTAAATCAGAAGCCACTTATTTACCACAAGCCTTTGTGATCAAAGTTGTGAGGAAATCTTCCTGGCCATATTGCTTGCTAGAAATGGCGGTTTTCAATGCTTCTTCCACTTGCTTAGCATCTCTAAGGTCTTTGACCTCCTTGCACACCAAAGTAGGCAAAATTTCTAGTGCCTTTTCTAGAGCCAGTTCGTAGCCTTCGACAACCTCCGTGGGAGTAAGACCCTGTTAAAAGAAAATCAGCTTTTTGTCTCAATATTTTTACAATATAAAAATACCATTCTTAAAAGGTCCTCTGCTGCTTCAAGTAGGGCGCCTGCAAAAATGATGACGAAATTTGTTCCGTCGCCGATTTCCTGCTCCTGCATCTGAGAGGCCAAAACAAGCATTTTGGCAGCAGGGTGTTCGACTTCAAGTTCCTTGATGATTGTGGCTGCGTCGTTTGTGACAAACAACTTCTCCAGATGGTTGATGACCATCTTGTTCATGCCGGTTGGTCCATAGGCAGTCCGTAAAGTGTGGGCCAACTGCTTGCAGGCCGAGATGTTGCGATAGACGACTTCCTCGAGGCCACTGTAGAGCTAAATACACGCAGAAACGATAATTATGAATGATTAAATTATATTATTATCTTCAATATATAGCATACTACAAACTTAATAAGCAGATATTAAACTTCCTTCAATGATTACTTACTAATTTCAGAAATCTGGTCAATTCTCAGATGCAAAATTTAATGAGAATGTTTTCAATTTGACAAAGATTTTTTCATTGTATGCACTAGTTCTGTCGCAGGTTTGTACAAAATTATAAGCGCATATTATTTTATTATTTAAGAAATCGAGGGTTAAAATAAATAACTGCAAGTCTAGAGAAAGGACAATTTTCATCTTGTGCTGTGCACGTTTAGTCATAGGAATAATCTGGAAGGTGTCGCCGGGCGTAGCACCCACATGGTATTGACAAGCGGTTTTTATGAATTAATCCACTTAAACATCCACTTTTTTATATGTCAAATCATAACCCATAAATTTAATTCTGTGATAGTGCCGAAAATTCGGCAGAATACTCACCCTGGAGCCCTCCTTCAGCATTTGAGCCACACCGGGCGCTTTCGGCACGTGCAACGCCATTTTTGTTTAGCAAGTTTTGAGTATTTAGAGTGGGCGTGCTCACTGGGGATCGCGAAGTGAAAGATTTGTGCTGCTCTCTACCGGTTGAGCGTTAAAACTTATTGTAATTTTTCTGGACTAAAAAGGAAGCATTTTTTCTCGCTAAAATGTAATAACAATTTTTTAGATTTTTTATTTTCATTATTTGGAATGTGAAGTGAAATTTATATTGGATAAAACTATTAAAAAAAATCGTATTTTTTTATAACAAAAGAAGTCATGTGTATGTTATTACATAATACGATATTATTTTAATTTATTAGCAGGAATAGCAGTCAGGGTATTATGTGTTTTACATTTGATATAGGAATATATAGGGCCAGGTTGGTACAGAAATAATTGTTTTAAGCAGACAAAGAAAACTGCTGCAGTCTGATAATATTTGAATTATATTTTTTTTTTTTATTAATTTGGCTTTAATTAATAAGTTGATTAAATTCGTTGCAATATATTGTTTATATCAGTTTTTATTCGTCAAACAAAAATTTAAAATTTCAACTTTAGTTACGATTTTGAAAAAAAAATTAGGATGGGAGCTTACTTCTGATTAAAATAATTTTTCACATGCAATCTGACAAAGAACTACTTAGTAACAATTTGTCTGATTCGCTAGTTCCAATGTGCAAAACACGAACCAAGCCACACTGATACCCGACAGCAATCCATCCGTAACTAGAAACATTGGCATTCCACGCAATTTTGTTAATACTGGCAAGAGGATAATTGGCAGAGCAACAGGGATCCATTGTATCTCCAGATTGGGCAGATTCACTTCCTGCAGGCCACTTTTTTTCTGCATCTAAAAGGCGGTCGCTAAAAACAACTCCCCGTTCACTCGCCTCCTCGTAGTTTCCGATGAACAAGTCGCTGGGGTCTTCCCATTTCAATTTTCCATCTTCGCTTCTTTTCACAATTGAATCAGAGATGACTGTCCTTGTCAGCAAGGCCCGCCGCTCTTTGATGTTCTTGTCACTGTCCATTCCAAAGATCATCTGATTGCAGAGGAATAATGAAACTTCTCCAGCACCAGTGCTGTGAGCGATGCAGTTAAGCCAATCGGATTTTTCAACGTCACTTGTTGATGAGTTTTGTGGCAGGAGGTTGCATTGGCCCATGAAATTTCTTGGAGGAACAGCCAAGGTTCCCTGGCCCTGATCTTCAAATGAAACAACTGGAGTCGGCCAGTTCAGAAGCCATTCAATGGCAGTAACTTTGCCTTTTTTAGGGTTGTGAGGGATTGGATTTGTGCCTATTTCTTCCAAATTCCACAACAAGAAGTTCTTGTCCACAAGTCCACCTGTTGCAACAAATTTTGGACCATTATGGGGATACATTTTGATTGAAACCACTGGTCCTTGGTGTGCGAAGAACTTTAAGTACGGAAGAATTTCAGTGTGGGATATTTTCAGCAGCGGCGACTCAGTTTTTAAGTTCCAGAAACAAACCAGGCCATCTGCATAGCCTCCGGCAACAAAATTGTGGCCTTTTCCTTTATACCAATTGAGGCTTATACATTGGTTCAGCCTTTCTTGATTCAGGTGAGGAACTAGAGTCACGGACGCCTGGTAAAAGTTATTATTTTAATTATAAGTAATAAAATTAAAGTTTTAAGTTCACCTTTGCTTTAATGTAGGGCAATTTTGATTTCTTGTTGATGATAGGAATGATCCTGATTGTTGAATCAGCGCACGCTGCAGCCAGCAGCCCAAGTTTTCCATTCTCAGCATCCCAACAGCCAGATGGACACCACTCAAGCTGTCTCACAGCTCCCCATTCATGGCCCAGGACACAAAAAAGAGATGGAGCTCCTGGTGCTTGTGTGGTATTGCTCAACTGACCCAATGACCAAATTTGGATAAGACTTTTCTGTGGAAGTATTCCTTGGAAACCCAGTTTAGAATCCATGCTTCTGTGGCATGAAATTGCAAGCAACTGCTCTTTGCAGGTCAAAGACAGAGGCGTTGGACACCAAGCTAATGACAAAATAGGTCCACCAGCAAAAATTGTGGGTACATTATCAGTTATGACTCCTGGAAATAAAAGTGTGCTGAGTAAAGGGCCGGGTACCAAATAATTTTTTAGAGTGAACCCACCTTCAAGACAAGCAAGGGATTTCCAGTTGGCACTCTCTGAGAATGCTTGGGTTGCTTTCAATTTTGTTGAATTGGAATTTGTGAATAGAATTGAGTTCTTGGCAAGCGGCAAATAGGAGTCAGGATCTCTTAGTATTGACGATTCGAGATCCTCGAAAAGCTCAGGGAACAAAATTACCATACTGTAATTTAAGATGCAGAACTCCAACATCCAATCCAATGCTGATCTGTACGGCACTTTGTTTTTGACCAATCTCTGCTGTGCCAAGCAGCTTAATAGGGAACCCTGGTAGATGTTGAAACCCTGGTCGTTGGCAGGAAGAGCAACTTGCCTTATTCTCGGCTTAATTAACCTGACCTTTGTGATTTCTGGCTCTAACTCATCTGCTTCATCTCTATCGGCATAGGACTAAGGATAGGAAAAATGTAAGTACATTATCTATAATTATGTAATTGCTTACTTCTATTAATTTATCAGCTTTATGACTAATTTTAAAGTGCTGCATGACTTCAGCTTCACTCAAATATTTTACATCGCATTCGCTGCACATAAAGATCTGTAACATAAAATGGACATATTATTTTTATCTCTACAATAATTTAAATGTTTAATCAGCATTTATTTTAAAATTAAGCAGAACTGAGAAAAATGTATTTATTCCATGTTTTCAATAGGTTCCATGGTGTCATGGTTAGCACTCTGGACTCTGAATCCAGCGATCCGAGTTCAAATCTCGGTGGGACCTTCATTTTAAATGACGGTGAGAATTAAAGTTTTCAGTTCCTATTGAGAATAATTTTTTTGTACATCCAAATCTATTACTAATTTTTAGCTATTATAGTAAATGGCAATCAAAAATTTCATCCAAAGCCCTTGACATAAGATCGAATAAAAATTTTAAATTTAATTTATTTAATTCATTAGAGTTTATTGAAGAATTTCCCGTAGAATAATTATTTCATCAATTTGCTTCCTGGGACCTCTCCACCAACAAGTTTCTTGTTCTCTGCCTAGCAAGTTCATTGAATTGGAATTTGAGGGTTGAGGAGCAGAAAGCAACGGGGGCGGGGGGTAAAGAAAGTTTATAATGCTATTTTCAGATCCCGAATCCCAAGGTAAAAACTACAAAGTAGATTGCTAGCATAAGCACATGCGCGGGATAAAAACCATTCTGTAGATTCTCCAATCACTAGCGGTTCCATGGTGTAATGGTTAGCACTCTGGACTCTGAATCCAGCGATCCGAGTTCAAATCTCGGTGGGACCTTACTTTTTATCTTGGTGTAGATGAAAATAACATTTTAATTTGTATATCAGGAAACTCACAAAAATTATACATTCGGGGACGAATTCCAATTTAATATTCAAGAAAATCACATACCTTTGCTTTTAACGGGCAGGTCTCACAAATATGCTTCTCAAAGTTGCCAACATCAAAAACAGAGAAATCGCAGCCAAGGTACCGGCACTTTAGAACTCCATTTGTGAGTAGATCCTTTTCCCAAGTTTTCCTCTTCCATGCGATACCCTTGTGATTTTCTTTATTATTATATTATTTTTTCTCTTTGCGGAAATTCCAACCTTCTTTGATTCCACTTCAATGACCGTGTATTCAATTGAAGGTTCATCATAGGACCCTGCTTCTTCACCAAGATTTTGCATGAATGACCTAGCTTTGACTGCAGCAGCTCGCTTTGAAACACCTACATCCACAAACTCGGGAGGCTCTATGTAGTCTAATGCTGCTTTGTGAGTGTTGTCGTGGTAGTAGCGACTTGCTGGGGTCACTTTTCTATCGCAAATTGGACACTGATACATTCTTCTGTCATGCTCATCAATAGTAATTCCACAAAAGGTGAAGTGAGATAAGTAACCCATATATGAAGCACAAGCTTTTTTGCACTTCTGGCACGGCAGAACTGAAATTTTAGCTCAGTAAATTTTAAATGAAAAACCATCCATTACACACCTGTCTTTTTGCATGATGTTTTACCGTATTTTACAAAAGCTTCTCTTATTAGCGAGCCCAAATAATTTAAATAGTTTTGATCTGAATTGTAAAACGTGATCGGCTCGTCTTCTCCGTCCACCCATGTCAGACCATGGTGTGTTGCCAGTCTGTGCACAAGGTACCTGGAGATGATTTAAAAATTTCAGTAATTTTTGTCTTTGAACAATTTTTAGCTCTAACGTTTTCCTTGGCATTTGTGTGCAGCATGCACCGCAAACAACCACATCATTAAGGTCAATTTTTGATAGTGGCACATTGTTTTCATCCTCGGCTAGCGAAGATTTCCTGCTTGATTTGGGGTTATGTTCCCCAGGAACCTCAAAATCATTGTCAACTACTTTGGGCCGTCCCCTCTTACGTTCTGTTAACAGAAAATGGGTTCATAAGTTTTATAAATAAAGATATTTTGTACTTGGCAGAGGAGTAACGGGAATTTCAATTTTTTCAGCTGTGATAAGTGTGAGATTTGTATTCAAAGGATCCCCTCCATCTTCGCTGTTATCATTCCCGTCGCTGAAGTCTTCGTATTTTTTGCTCTTGTTGGCACTGGTCCGTGTCGATCTTCTTTTTGGTGTTACCACTTCTTCTTCTTCTTCTTCTTTTGTGTTGCTCTCTTCAACAGATTTTCTTTTGTTAAGAGAAGTTTTCTGCTCTCCCTGTTTAAGTGGCAAGGATTGCCGAACAATATCTCCATTATCCAAAGCAATATATTTGTTTGGTCGACCACGTTTGCTTTTCTGCCGAGAGCTGCCAACCACTGTGGTCTGAGTTTCTGGCAGGGATATCAATATGTCTGCCTGAGCAATATTTCCCTGGCTGGCATTCGCCTCCGGGATTGAAAGAAGCACTTGAGATGTGCTTGTGCCTGGCTGGTTGGCAGGTAAAGGTGAGTCGTTAGGTATGATGATGATTTGTTTAGCATTTCCACTAAAAATAAACTTATTTGTTATTGGTATCTAAATGATTAAATTTGGCTATTACCTAGAAATGTGTTTTTTCACTGCATTTATCTGTGCGGGCGACATTAGCTTAGTGATGTCTACACCAAGCCCCTGCTGTGCGTTTGAAGGGGACACCTTTTTGCTATTTTCCGTGCTGGGGATGACCAGAGGAGCTTTCTTTTTTCTAGAACTCTGAATATATGGACATAGATTAATTTCAGTATAAAATAATCTAATTTTCTTTCCTAACCTTATACAAATTAATAAACGAAAAATTATCTGCATAATTATTGTAAATTAAAATTTTTTGAAATTATCGAAATTAAAAATATTTATGTACCACAGTCAACTGACAGTCAAATAATCAAAATATGATTCAAATTACAATCAGTTTTTGCAAGTTTTTGTATATCATTTTTGCAGTATACATAATTGTATATTGTATAATTATGACAAATCAAAGAAAAATTATTAATATACACTGATATCTTCATTTTGATAATTTTACAAAATATGTACATAATTATGCGTTATTATATTGTTAAAAATATTTTTTTTATTTTACAACTCCAGACTCGATACCCATTTTATAACCGAATTCGTTAATTTCATACATTAAATAATTATCAATTTAGTTTCATTAAGTTTAATTGCTAATTTAGTATTTTTCGTTTGAATGTGTTTCCTTCAAGAATGAAGAGCTCAATCAGAGCAACCGAGAGGTCTTGCGATCGAATCCAGTGCAAACGAAAAGTCCGATTACGATTTTTCCAGAAGTAAAACTTCTCTTTTTACTTATTTATCAGAAATTTTAAACCAATAATTATATGAAATATCAAAAATGTTACCATAACTGCTGTTTAATAGATGAAATTTTGGCGAAATTTTGCTCTCATTCTGCAAAAGTGCATCAACGATGTACATTGCCTCGCCGTCAACAGACATGGAGACTGGAGAAAGTAGTTTGAAAAGATATTGAAGACACCAATTTTAATGCGCAGAGAGAATATTTGGCTATTGCGCATACAACTTCATGGCATCTGAAAGTTTTCTCCGGTACATACTGTAGGCAGTACAGGCACGGGCACGCCCCCAAATAATTTTCTTTCACAGTTTCACACTCACATGGTAAAATTAAAATAACACTGACAATTTTGTGTTTTTAAGACTAGTGTGTCACATAAAATTCACTGCAATTTTATCAAAAATACTGCGATTAAAGCCCAGCCAAATATCTCTGTGAATTTCTGTGCGTAGGATCTTTTTCACACACAAAAATAATGCTTTGCCGAGGAAGACTTCTGCTAAGCCATGCGGGTCTCGTTTCTAAAAGGTTCGTGTTAAAGTTAATTAAAAAAAAAAAAAAATTATTAACACTATTTCCCGTATAGGAAGTTAATTTTAGCTTTGTTAATTTTCAGACTTGCAGTTCCTGCCTGCCAAAAATTGAATCAATCAAGTCTTGCGCAGCCGGTTCCTGAAGGCCAAGAACAGCCTGTCAGCCCAAAAATCCAATCTTTAGTCACAGAGATCTCCAAACTAACCCTTCTTGAGGTTTCTGAACTCAGCGGAGCTTTGAAGAAAGCACTTAACTTGCCTGACGCTCCAGTGGCAATGATGGCTGGCCCTGGTGCTTTTGCTGCAGCTCCTGCAGCAGAGGTGCGCTTTATTATAAAACTGCTTTAATGTGAATTTAAAAATAATTATAATCATTCAAATAGGAGGAAGAAGAAGCGCCTCAAAAAGTTCAGACTGCCTTCACAGTTAAATTGATGAAGTTTGATGATTCGAAAAAGGTGGCACTCATCAAAGAAGTGAAGGCGCTCGTCGAAGGCATGAACCTTGTTCAGGTATTTTATATTGCAATTTTTCTAAGCCAGTTTAATGCTAATATATTTTTTTTAGGCTAAGAAATTTGTTGAAAGTGCACCAACCATTGTCAAAGCAGATTTGCCAAAAGAAGAAGCTGAAAAATTGGCTGCAGCTTTAAATGCTGTTGGAGCGACATGCGAAATTCAGTAGGTTACCAACTTGAAGATAAAATATTGTCTAATTGTAGTTCATTATGAGTTGGTTTATATGCTGGACTATATTATTATGCATTTATGATTGATATTGTTTTGAGGAAGTAACATTTCTTGACAATTGAAGCAAAAGTGATGAGTGAATGTAAAAATCTAAAATAAATCAATTTGCGTCATTTTATTAGTAATATTATTCTTTATTACCCTTCTGTTGTCAAAAATCTTTTAAAAAAGCATTGCAATTCTAAATGATAATGAACGCTGCACAACATGTTCATGTCTGACAAGCTTTTGTCTATTGCAATTAATGTGGAGCTTCTGTTTAGTTTATTTTACTCATTTATGCTTATGGCAATAAAGAATTAATTACCATACTGATTAGATCTTATAAAATATTCAGATTTTTAAATAACTATGTCTTCCAGATTTAATTGGAGTGTTTATACTGTCATTATTGCCCATAATCATATACATTTTAAATAACCTCAATTTAAAATTATAAACTATTAAAGCAATATTTTACCCTCTAAAATTGTTATACTATTAAAAAAAATTCAGTCAGTCACTGTCACCACCACCAAACTCATTTGATATCAGTAAAAGCAAATTGGCAACAGCTTCCTTGATTCCAACTCTGTCTTTGCAAGCGTCGATGCAGACAAGAGCCAAATCTTCAATTTTCTTGCTTGCATCCGCCAACTTATCTTCAAGCTGTTTCACCCTTTCCTCAAGCCTCTCGTGATCTGCTGATCGACTGACGCCAAGAGGTACTCGAATAGTAAATCTGAGCAACAGTACAAGATAATTATTAACCTCCATTGATTTAATTTAAAAAATAATATTACAAAGAAATCTCAGCCGTATCAACAACATTGAGTCCATCCAGGTGCTTTAGCTTTTCTGTCACTTTGCAGTACTGTCGGCCAAGGTGTCTGTGACATTGCGAGCACTCGAGGTTTCGATATTGGCACTTGTAGTCAATTTGGCTCTTTGAGGTTTTTACTGATGTCTCCATCAAACAGTTTTCAATGTCTGCATAATAATTTATTTAATTTTAATAAATCTCATTTCATGAAGGTCAAAATACATGCCTTGTAGGTAAATCTTCTTTTGGTCAATGTCATTCTCCACTCTGAATCTGTCATTACTCAATACGGCTTTGCAATTTTTGCACTGATAAACTGTGAGTTTGTCGTCACCACTCTCCCTGCCGTCTTGTTGCGAGGGAGAATAATTTAGCAAGTCCATTATGTGAAGAGTTTCTAGTCAGCTAAAATGTTCATGAAAATAATTAAGTATTACCATAATCATACACACATATCAATAAATCATAATAACACTACTGTTGTTATTTATCTCAACAAGACATGGATCCTGGTAAATAATCCAAACAAACGCGATATGAGATGAGATAATTATGAATAAACCAAATAAACATTTATGAATAAGGACTATTGAGGATAAGGAGGAGACAATAATTGTTAATTATAGCAATTACCTATCAATTTAAGTGACCATTATTGTGTGACCAGAAAGGTGATCAACTTTTTTCTGTTATGCTAATTAATTCTTACCTTGTTGCCGGAGCTTGTTGTTGTTCCTTGCAGTAATTTGTTTTCGTTTCGTTTAAGGATCTGTTGTTGCCTTTTGCCTTTGCCGTTAAAGCCGGCAATGCTCTGGCAGTGGCTTGAGTGGCTGCCACGAGTGCCACGCCTTTCTTTTTTATTTTTGCACTTGCAGCGCAGTGGGCAAGGTGCATAGAAAGATTTTTCCATGCACCTTGGCAGTGGGCGCACGACGGCGGGAGACAACCTTGGAAACAACGCGGGACGCGGGATAACGGCGTGGCTCGAGGAGAGCCGAGAATCCGCGAGAATCATCATAAATAAAATTAGCTTTTTAAAGCAAGGCTTCACCTTAGACTGCATTTGTTTTTTATGTGTATTTTGTTAGTATGAATTGTTGTTGATAAGAGAAATACGTGCCCGATCCTCGATTCACCCAAACCCAACAAGGGATACAAGTTTATAAATTATACGAATTATACATAACGTTTAGCGCCCTTTCTACGCCTTCTCCCGAAACTTAGGCTCTGTGCGCCATCTGCTCGCCGACATCGAAAGCCCTACAAATAGTACAAATCTCCGCCATACTTTCTTCGGCTTTCGGACACCAGCAAAAATAGCAAAATTATAAATTTCTTTTGGCACAGTTCTGTATTTTGCGAAAAATGGGTGACAACAAGTTGCCTCGTCAAATATTCGATGGCTTTATCAATTCAGTCATTAGTGTGGTTGACGGACCTGTCACCTGGTTCAGAGGTACACATTATAACTCCTTCATTCCAAAGAACACAATTCAATTTTTTGTTATGTATTTTTATATTCTCCATTCTCCATGTTATTAGTCTTCATTCATTCCTGAATCTAGCTCCTCTCAATACAAAATTTGTGTTGAAGATTTTATTAAAACAATCTTTAAACAGAATAAGCCTCTCTTAACACTGTGATTTTCAAGAAATTTATTACACATACATACACTGATAATTTAATAAGCCTTTTTTCTTTGTGAATTAATTAACATCGCTGTTATTGTTATAATTTTCTTGCAGAAAGGGTTGTGACTCCCAACCGCGAGAGCTACCCTTGGTACCACCAGAAGTTCCGCAGGGTGCCCACAATTGACGAGTGCTACACCGACGATCGAATCTGCTTCTATGAGGCCAATGAGCAGTTCAAAAGAGACAAGTAAATTAGTTTTTAAATAATTATTATTTCATTTAAAATTTTTGTGTTTTCCAGAGATGTTGAGAACGAAATTCTGACTATTCTGCGAGTCCGCTTGGAAGATTGCACTGTTTTCAATGGCCCTGATGCTGGAGTCAAGTGCAAGGATATTTTTGAAAACTACAAGAAAGCAGAGACAAACTGGTTTTGCAAATGTAGGATGTGAAATTAAGTTTCCTTAATTTTTCATTTCGATGAGCTATCTTTAGATGGTGACCTGGGACGTCATGGCACTGTAAAGGATGCATACATGAAGCAGAAGCACCGCATGGTTTGGGAAAGACGTCATGGCCCAGTCGGCAGCGGAATGAGGGAAACTCCAGCGGCTGCTGAAGAGTAAAAAAATAGAAGGTTGCAGTCACAGAAACATAGTAAAAATGCTTGTTGGGCGAAAACTTTCTCACATGTTATGTAAATTTGTTGAAATAAAAGTCTCCAATTGTAGAAAAAGTATAGATATATATTTTGCTTTTCTTAAAACATTGATTTAGGACAGGGAATACTTTCAATTATTGTTAAATATACTATTGTTCATTCTTGGCAGAGATGATGAACATCGATGGAACATTTGCACTCATTTTTCACTTTACCCTTTCAAGTAAATAAAATCAAAGGGGGGCTTGTTACAATATTAAGATTTGAAGTACATAATAAACAGGTCATGTAATCCTGTACAAAAAATGTACTTGAAGGGGATACTCTACGATTGAGTAAGTTACGGTGATAATAACCTTCTTATAAAAACACTTGGTCAGACTCATGTAATAAAATAATTTTGGGACCAATTACTCCAGGCAAATAGCTTTCATAATATAAGTAACTCCTGAAAAATTCAACACAATCTGCAGCAAAGGCCAGGACATTAATTTTTGGGAGGTTTTCAGTCTTCATATAATTTAAGTACGAAAACGTAACACAGACGTTAAAATAATAACCAAAACGGCAGACCACTGTAATGCGCTAAGAGAATACAAAAACTCTTTTCTATTAAGAAGCTCTTTTAAGGAAACTGAAGAGCTTACTTTAAAAAAAGACGAAACATTTAAAATTATCCCTGTCCTTTTAAACAATTTGTGCAGCAATACTCATCACATTAAATCCTCAATGCAAATCAATGGGGTTGCTAAAGTTGGCAGCCAAGCGAGAACGACCTACATAAAATATATCTGTAACCTTCGAGCGACATCAAAAGCTGAATACTTACGTCTCGAAGACAAAGGCGAAGAGTGCCCAATGCCTGAATCAGAGAGGTCCAAAGGAGCCTCAGAAACTTTGGCAGTGAGATCCAAGGTAGGCAAGGGCAAAGAACTCAAGTCAGGAGATTGGCGGTGCGGATAAGCCTTTGGTGGAGACCAAGAACTCATTGGATTGATGGCAGCTGCAGGCCAAATTCCTCCGTTCTGAACGCCCATGTCCTGAAAATAACAATTTTAAGTAACTGTGATTTCAAGCTTTAACTAGAAGCAATGAAAATGACTACCTTGAAGTAATTAGTGGGCTGCAGGCCTAATGGCTTTCCAATCCAAGGCATGCAAGATTGAGGAGCAAAAGGCAACTGGAGACATGCACGGGAAAAAGGTTTAGGAATAAAGCTTGAAGCAATTTGCAAATAAGCAAGGTATTTTCAAGATCAGACAGGCATTCGCTTCGCAAGAGCTCATTTCATTAAAATGCAGGGAGAACTCGGAGTTCTCAACCGGAATGTTCAAACTCGGCCTTTTTTGTCATCATTTCTTGATCCGAAATATTTACATAATTGTTGTACAAAATTTAAACTGACCCCCTGAGATTGCTGGGAAGCATTGGGTGTGGGTAGAAGAGATCCCCAAGTAATCGAGCCAAAGTCCGAATCACTTCCTCCAGCAGCACCTAAAACAAAGAAATTTTTAATGTAGTGAAAATAATGAAAACATGTATTAATTAAAGTACCTGGCGTTTGATGGCTGAGAGTGTTATTGTTAAATGCTGGCATCACTTGTGTCTGCGACTTAGATGATGACTTCAAAGATGGTTTTGCATCTGTCAACATAATGAATTAGCAAACTTTAAAATACAAGAATGTCAAAAAAATCATTACCTTCCAGGAACTGTTGAATTGAGACCATCCGTTTGTTGGCCTTTCCAGTGACGCTGAAAACTTCAGGAATCGAATTCAGCAAAGCTGTCACTGACGAATGGCCGTACTGAGCGGTATTCAGTGGTTTTCCCCACTTGACTACAAACAAGTTGAACAGGTTGTTCAGAGGAACTGGCTCTTTTTGCTCGTAGATCACAGCAAATATCTGGGCAGCACACTTGTAGATTGGCGTCAGTGTCACCTTGTCTCTGTCCAAAGACAACATCTTGTCCAAATTGGTCAAATCGGATATGCTCAGGGTGCTTTCGTACATCTTTTCGTAGCCCAAACGCAGGTCATCAATTTTCATGGTGGCCTGTTTAGTTATGAGCAAAATTAGACAATTCTCGGCATAAAACAAAATAAAAGAAATTAATCATTAGAAGAAAATTTGATCAGGTTCGCTTCGGCATTCAGATCATTCGAGAGCTCAGCATGTGCTCAACCGTCAGATCGGCCTTTATGCTTTCATCCTTTCAATAAATTTTGGCGTTTGCTTAATTTATAACTCACCCGAGGGTTTTCTTCCATCAGGATGAACAGCACTCGCACTTTCAAATTCTGGACTTGCTTGACGATTTGGACACATGGTCCTTTACTGGAGCTGACAACTTGCAGCCAAGAGGAAATGTTGTTGACTAAGTCAAAAAGATTAGTGGCTCCATATTTTTCTGGATCGAGAGCAACTCCATGCTCATGTTGGTAGCTGGCGTTGATTTGGTCAAGAAGCATGCGGCCGCCGTGGCGCAAGAGCAGGTGCCTCAGCTGGTCTGCGAGAACACTCTGACGCTCCAGCAGAGACAAAATGATGTGGCGTTCTCCGTTGGGTAGATCTTTTATCTAAAACAGAGAATTTCTTAATGAGAATAGTTATTATTTTCAAATTTAAATGGTGAATAATCAAGTGAATCAGATAAGATCAAAGCTTCTGTGGTCAGTGAGGGGTCGGAGGCTCCAGAACTGAAAGCTCGGCTCAACTCTAACCAGGTTCTCTACCTTTCTCGGATGTCATCATATGTTCAAAAAATTTCTATAGCTTAAACGCAAAAAGTCTTACTTCAACAACATCAGAAACAGCAATCAGTAATTCAGTAAGTTTGGTAACACCAAAATCTGAGAGACGACACTGACGTCCAAAGTGATGATGGTAGGCAGGGATGAATTTGTTGAATGGTATAGCACAACGAGGAGCATTTCTCAGGAGGCTCACAACCTTAAAATTGCAATCATGAAAGTTGAAAAAAAAAATATATATAATTATGTAGAAACCAACCTCTTTTGCAAAGTGACGAGTCCTTTCAGCCTCCTCAGCAGTTTGTTCCCTCTTGGGCAAGGACAGGATTGTGTTCTGAGAGGGTAGCTGGCCCTCTTGAATTGGTGGCTCAAACACAATGGTGTTAGGTGGCACAGAGTGAACCAAATCCAAAAAGGAACACAAGCCATAATTGATTGGATCAAAATCTTTGCTGAACGTCTTGGTGAACATATCAGGCAGCTCGCTCAAAATAGCCTGCCTCTTGGTTTGAGCTTTCAAAATTCGAATCAGATCAGAAGTGAAGCGACGAACCTGAGCTTGTTGGGCAAGGACAACAACTCTGTTCTCTCCTTCACCAATAACCTAGAAGTAATAAAATGAAACATCTAAATTAATTAAGTTAAAGTTTGATTTCTACCTGAATGACTGTTGGAATGGCCTCGAGCAAATCAATCAGCCTGGTGAAGCCATACGAGGCGACTCGGCACTGTCGTCCAAAGTGATGGTGGTAGGAAGGAATGAACTTGGTGAACTGTATTTGGCAGTGGGTTGCGCCCCTCAGCAACTCCACCACCTCCCTTCCGAAGAGGGCCAGCTGAGCTGCGAGTTGAGCAGGAGATGTGGCCCTGTCAAGGGCGACCTCGGTGGTGCATGGTTCATCGAATGACTGAACAGGGCATTGGTGAGCAGGAGTGCTCTCGCCCCAGCAAAGCATTTTGGAGCAGCCTCCATTTGGAGATGACTTCAAGACAACTCCGTGCACCCAAGTGACGAGGTGCTCAAGAGGAACACCATGAGAGTAAGTCTCCAGTTTACCAATTTCAGCTTCATAGCACAATGGCAAACTGAAGAGTGACATAGAGCCATTGTGTGACTGCAGAAGCTGGTAGATCTGGCTGCTGAATTCCAAGAGACGAACTCGAATATTTGGAAGTGGCTCCAGGCTTATATCTGCCCAACCTGTTTGGCCCGTTTGCTTGCAGTGGCGTGGGCAATATGGCAACTCAGAGGGGTGTCCATTCTGAACAAATATGCACATTGAGTAAAAATATAAAATTTGATAAATTCACCAAAGTAAACCTTTAAAGCCGACTCAGCCATCTCCAAGAAAGAGGGAGTGATTGACCTGCGAGCATCGGGCAAGAGAGAGATGGTTCTGCCAGCGTTTGAACTGCCAGTAATACTGACCAAGTCTCGCATTCGGTTCAACTCTGACAAGCTGACCTTTAAAATTAATAATATTTGTTACATTGGAAGATGAAAATATTTAGATATTCAACACTTACTGAAGAGAGAAATCTGCGTTCATAAAGCTCGCAAAGCTTGAATAAAGGCAGGGTAAGTCCAGGTACATCCATAAGCAAAGTTTTAACATTGTCCCTCACTAGCTGAGACGAGGGACTGACAGAGACACCTCGGGTTTGGTTAGACATGGTAATGCGAACCCGGCGGTTGCCAATCCGCTTCCTGTGGAGGGCAGCTATGGCCACCTGAGCGTCGTTCTTTGAAGGTACTTTTACTCTGGCTCCAAGCTGACCATCTGACTGAGTGAACACAGACACGTTGAGCACCTACATGATTTTTGCAATAAGTATTTAATTGAAAAACAAAAGTTTGCATTAGCTCACCGTCACGTGCTCTTTGAATGCCTCCAACAAAGTTTTACGAACTTCTTTTGTGTCCATGTTGAAGTCAAGGTTAGCAATCTGTAGCTCAACAGGACTCTCTGACCTGTCAGCAGTAGCAGAACCACTTGCTTTGGACTGCTTATATAATTTTATTTTAATTAATTTATTACAAAATCTATTTAAAAAATAACATACTTCTGAGCCATCTGCGTCAGCTCGAACTGGAAATGGGCTCACTCTTCCCTTGCCGTTTTTGCTGCCCATGCTAGGAGATATGGTCCGCTTTTTATTGGACTGTCCAGAGGCAAGTACTTGTGAGAATGATGGCTGTGGTGGAGGCATGGCCATTGCTGGCGGTGGCACAAGAGCATAGTTGAACATTTCGGAAGCAGTTGCCAAGGACGGAGCTAGAACATAATATATCAGCTTTGAATTAACACCATAAATGAAAATATTAATATTTAATTCTTTTAAAAAAATAAAAAAGAAGCAAACTTTTGTTCAGTTTGATGAAAATTAATTGCTAATTACTATTATTATATCCGATTGCTTAATTTTAATTAACAAGTTACCTTGCTGTGAAGTAGCTTGACTGAAGGCTCCGGTGGCTGCCGAAGTAAACTGGCGCATAGGTGGAGGCACATGAGGCAGAAAGCCAACAGGGAAGTTCTGAAGAGACATTTTCACGCCTTCTGTTAGACCTACAAGATAAAAGTGTAAGAAAAGCCACATGGAAAGGCATGTGTCTGACTAACAGGCTTTATTTTCTGCTCCAGCACTAGCGCTTCTTGCTATCTGTGGTTTACTGACTTGTATTCTCTGGCCAAGGACATCTTCCCCATCCATTCGTACACGAGCTCTGCGAAAAAGTAAAATAGTAGCATCAACACGTTAGGTCCTGGATGGTGAAATGCAGTTTGTAAGAAGCAAACTGTACAGGAGAATTCTTGGCATTCTCTAGATTCACTTTGAAATTTTATGAGGCGTCAAAAAAAAATCAATCCAATTTATATTTTCATAACTAATTGTAAGCTTAAATTGTGTAAAATTAATAATGATTATTGACTTGTTTCAAAATTTTGCAAATAAAAAAAATTAATAAATGTTAAAAACTAAAGCAAAATGTGATAGAAAAATAAATCACGAAGGAGTGAAGCAAGGAGTTTTGTGAATTGATTGAACCTGAAATAAATCTAGAGAAAAATAAAAAACGTTAATATCTAACAAACAAATGAAAGGAAGACTGATAAAAAACCTAATTGTTATTGAAAGTTCTGAGATTAAATCTCAAATGAGATTCCTAAAAGATTTGAGGTGGTAAAAAAAATGAGCCAAAATTTACAAAAAATTACTCCCCAACAATAGGTTTTCATTGGATTGAATACAATTAGGAATTATATGCATTCATATTTCAAAAATATTTTACCCGTAATTAGATAATTCCACTTAAACGTTGGAGGCTGCCGCTCAGCCAGCAATGTTTCTAGACAGTCCTCGGAAGAGTGAGGAAAATGGATGGAGACGAACAAACAAGTAAAAGTGAGGGGAGGAAGAGAGGGATATAAAAATTTGAAAAACTCCAAGAATTCTGAATTCAAATGTAGCCTTGGTGGAAATAGAATGCCAATCATTTTCAAGCTACTCACCCATACTCAACGATATGAATTTCATGATGAACATAATACACTGCACCGTGTGCAGGTATTTGTGAGTTTAGAGACATTTCTTTGGAGCAGAGTGAAATTCGCTCAGAGAATAGAAGAAAGTTTTGAAACTCTTAAGCGAGTGATGCATAACAATACGCGTAATCAGAGAGCTCAAACAACAATCAAAGCATGTTTCATTGTTGTTTGGCTCTTTGCCCATCATCACTTATAATCCATTTTTTTTTTATCATTGTTAGGCTTGTGTGCTAGCCCAGTGGGTAGAACCCGCTAGTGACGAGGTGCAAACCTTCACAGCCCCTATATGGGGTCGGGTTCAAGCCCGGCAGGCCCGCCTTTTTTTCACTGCTTTTTTCAGGTCCGTTGCAACACAAATATTTATCTAGTGTTTATTTAAAAATCTTGCAAATTCAATAAAATATTTTTTTTTTCTTTCGAAAATTCATTTCTCTTTTATAGACCTAGATTTACATAAACAGCCTGTGAGTCGTGAATTTTGAAATTCATGTTTCGCGAATAGAATTTTAAATTTATTTTTTCTCAAATCAAAACAATGAAATAATACACATTTTATCAAGTCAATACACTAAAATTAAATTAATTTCATATAATTATTTTTCAATCGAATTAAGCAAGATTTTCAATTAGAAACTTTTTATACATAGAGTTGCGAACAGGTATTATTCATTATGTAATGATCAATATTTTCAAAATTTAAATTTTGACTCATAAAATCTACTGATTTTCTTTCCCCTTAAATCAATTTACAACCACTACCAACAAAATGTTGAAAATATTTACCTTGCAGCTGCTTCATGACTAGCAAATCTCAAAAGAGCGTCAAATCTTGATACATTAATCACTTTTCCTCCACAATTATACGAAAGCTGCCTCAGTCTTTGCCTCGTTCGATTTGTGCCATGCACCTTGCTATCTGGCAAATTCCTTATCATTAGGTCAAAAGGATCTGGTACACTAACGGTGCCCTGAAATAAAATAAAGAGGCAGATAAAATATCAAGTTTCAAATTAAAAATTTATGGTTGTACCTTAATAGACCGATGTGGCAAGCTTTTTGCCAAATCAACAAAATTATAATGCTCATCGGAGCACATTATCAAAGCATCACTGGTGTTTGTCGGGTGTAAGAGAATAACTCTGATCTGTTTCCTGTTTTGAAGAAATAATATTGCAAATGACTTCACTAATTTGAAAGGGAAAAATTACCTAAATTTTATATCACTCAGGTCTGATGCAAAATTAATATCACCAGAAAGAAGTACAACGGCAGCAGGACGCCCATGTCTTTCTGCAAACCTGCGCATGGATTGCCTTAATTTCTCGTCAGCTGCATTTTTACAAATAGATGCCACATGCACCAAGTCGATTTGTGCTGCGTTCAACTCTTGAATAACCTTTGGTGGGAAATGACGGATCAGTTTATTATAATTTGTTTCATAACTTCACAGGAAAACCTACTTGGCTATTTTCTTTTGTAACGTCACAAACAACAACAAACTCCTCTTCACGATAACCTTGGAAAAAAGTTTCCCTTACAAACTGAACCACAGACAGGGCAGAGACTCCATTTGGAACTTGGCAATTTTCGATGTCCCAAAAAACGCCAATTGGTGGTATTGACACACAATTTGTACTGGGTGCTGAGGAACTGAGATTTGTTTCTCCAAAAAAAACACAATTAAAATCCGTCATCTTTCACCAATTCATGCATCATAAATGTCTTACCAGCCAACATATCAGCCAATCTTGTCTCTGGAAATGTTGCTGGGCTGATTCTTTGGAAATCACACTCCATTTTTTGTGTCTTTGGTAAGGAAGATACAAGCTGTTGCAATTTTGACACCGAAAGCCAAATTCCCGCTTCCTGTCCTTGAATCTCCATGGGGCCTGATAGGTTTTCTAAATTTTCTGCCAACTTGTTCTGCAAACCAATACACACTATAGGGAGAAAATTAAAGAAATTTTTCAGCATAATTTGTTAAACTCACTTGGTTGACTGCTAGAAGAGTTGTGCGTCATTTCACGTAAAATTTCCAAACAAGCTTGATCTCGGAAATAGACGGTCTAATATCTGAAAATTAAAAAATATTCAGGTAAAAATATGGAAACTGCTGTGAAGCCAATAACTTTGAGGAGAAACCTTTGATGCGAGCTAGTGAACAATGTTGAAGTTTAAAAATTGCATAACATGGCTTGCTTTTTTAAATCTCGGGCAAAACTTACCTAAAAGATTGTAAAATCCGATAAAAGGTGTCTTTCTAGATCAGGTCATGACTGCAGTGTGTCAGTGTCTTCACGCCGCTAGTTCCATGGCCCGTTTACACTTGCGAAAGTGCGTTTTGAAACAAGCCAACAAGCGTGCTGATGCTGATTGTGCTAGACTCGTTGTAAATAAACAGTAATGTCCGATTACGCGCAATCGCGCATGCGCTGATTTGGAGATAGCCAATCACATTCCAAGATTTGATTCACGATGGCGCGAAAGTAGATCATTAGGTGGGGTCTATCAAAGTTTCTCCGTTTTATTAATTTACATAATTATTTAATTTTATAAATAGTTCAATATGTATGATTTGAAAAACTCTTTTAAAATGAAAATTTAATATCTCGGTTACAAATGGAAAGGGAATTTCAAAGAAATGTGCCTGAATTTTTATTTTCAATTAATTTTATTATTTTTAAAAAAGTTCACAGCATTGACATACAGCTCGCTTATAATGTATTTTCATTAATCGATAACGTACACATAAGAATAATAATTGTATTTTACAATCAATTTGATGATATTTCTTGTTAATTTGCGATGGAATGTTTTTTAATGCAATCCAATATTTAATTCACTTCTATATTTTTACACCTTTGTTCATTTGTGATTTTTTTTTTTACTTTTTGTTAATATATTTTTTGTTTACTCCTTTGCCATAGCATTCTTTGACCAATTAATGTTGTGGGCAAATGAAATATAAAACAGGAATCATGTCTCTTCCCCTTGCTTTTTCTGATAGGCTCTTATACATGTCCATACAACACTTGCAGTTTTGTGACAAATCCATGCATTTCCCTTTAATTTAACTTTTGGCGCTTTTAATGTTTTTGCTTTTCAAGACCGACTCTCAGAAGTAATTTCTTTATTTGTTATTTCCCTACATGCAATGCGATGAGACAGATTTCAAGCAATTCTTATGCACTGTACCAACGTTTAGATGCAAGCTGTTAGTCATAGCTGGTACTCAATAAAAACTGAGGGAGTTACAACATAAATGCAATCACAATAAAAATAATATCATCATTATCGTACACATACACTTTTATATTCATACAAGAGATATGAAATCCACCATCAATTCTGAAAACAACTTTTTTTTTTAAATAAATAGATACCTTTTTGTTAACATCTCAATCATAGTTAATTATCCTTGAAGTCTGGCATAAATACAATTCTTGCTTTTTGTTATTTCACTCACGTTTTCCTTTACGAGTAAAATAAAGTCACATAGTTTGCGATCATTTTTTGGCTAGTGGGACTAGACAGGGTAAAAAATCATATTTATGCGTTATGTGGTAGAACAAATTAATATCAATTTTCATTTAATTTTAAATTTTGTCGTCTGATTTTACTCAAATCATGTATTAAACATTGAGAACAATTCCAAGAATCAAGTCCACTTGGTTTCTTTTTGAGATCGAAAGATGAGTTTTTTGTACTAAATTAACAAAGAGCACTTTCTTCCATACTGATAAAAAATTCAGGCTTATCAATAGAATTGAAAGGACTTCTGATTGCACTGAGTTTTAAGTAGATGACAGCTGAATTTGATGAAAAATGCGCAACTGAAAATGAAAACAATATTCAATTTTTGCCATTAATAACCAAACCACACATTTGCCAGCAAGAAGTGTTGGCGAAACATGAGTGATTTCATTCGTTAATAATTTTCTTGTTTATATGATAAGTAAGATTGCTGTGTGTAATTAGGATGTGACGCAAGGTGGGAAGTATTTTCACGTTCACTTATAATAATGGCATAACAACAGAAAACAACAAACTTGTCCATTATCCGAATTTCTCCTCGTTTACCACCGTAATTCAATGTTAACACCGTTCTGACTACATTAATGATAGTCTCATTAGTAAATTGCCTTGCAATGTTGTCGTCAATGTTGTAGTGTCAAATACTTTAGGCTATAACACACCACTCATTGAGAATTAGTTTCAACGACTCCAGTAGTTGATATCACACGGCTGCACTGTGGATAAAAAGTATAAGTCTCACATATCACAAACAACTGTCACTTGATTTGTTCAAAGTTTTTCTTAATGACTTAATCCCAACCATTTTCATGTAACACGAGTAATAGTGGCCGACTCTTTCATAATTTTGTAACAATACGCGCGCAATCGCCAATTCCACAAATTTACACTTCCAACTTCTTCTTTTGTCGCATAATAAGAGGCGTTTCACCGAAACGGTTTACACAGGCAGATGACTTCCTTTAACTTGCAATTAAGGACAACATTAATATTCTTGGCTTTCGATCATCTAGAAGAAAATGTAGCGTTTTCTTGCTTGTTCTCCAGAGGAACAGGGAGGAAAGGCCAATTTCAAAACAAAAGGTAGAATACTCAATGATTCCAACAAGGAGTAGAATGGATTCTTTTTGCAAGCTATGTCTGATGTTTTGAGACGAGTGCAGATTTTTACGACTGAGAGAGACAAAATCTTCGAAGTTATGCAAATTTCCCCCCTAGGTGCGCCATGGCCTTCGATGGTGCTGATGATGATGCAGCACCGAGGGGGGTCGACGTCATACAATCTCGTCCCTGCCAAAGTTAATATCCTGCTCGGCACAGAATTGTGACGTGATTGGCAGACAGTTGAACAAATCACACAACGGGCAGTCTATCACTGGCACGAGATAAAATATTGCTACGAGCGCTAAGAATAAAAGCACTGCGCCTCCCAGACACAACCACACTTGCAAGCGCTTCCTGTGCCTTGAGAACGGAGCCGAGCCAATCGTCACAAACGGCAGCAGGGCCGACGACAGCAGAAGTCCAAACACAAAGCCAAAGACGTGCGCCCAGTTGTCCACCCACGGAAGGAGGCCCAGCAGCAGTAGCAGAGCCACCACCGCCAGCAACTTCAGTAATGCCTGCTCCGGTCGACGCAGCATTGGCCAAACGTCCAGTACCTCTATCATAAGGCAGGCCAGCAAACCAAATTGAGCACCCGCAGGACCAACCTGAAAAGATTTTGATTTAATATTTTTACATGCATCTAAAAATTGAATATTTCCAATTCCCGCCTGTGTTTTTAATTTTAAAGGGACATCTAAATGATTTTATTTAAAATGATTTTACAACTCCAGTAACAAACTGAATTGGTAAATAACGCAATCTGCTCAGCAAAGGTGTCAAGCAAGTTGCATAACTCTAATTCAGCGGATTCTGTGTCCTATGAATATCAATAATGAGGTAAAATTCATGGATGCTAATGTAAATTTTAAAGTGAGTGTTTTTAAAAATATACAACATTTTTAACATATTACCTCTGCTCTGTATGGAACAAAGATAGCACTTGCAAGGTTGCCTCCCATTCCTGATCCCAAGTAAATAAGTGCCATGCGCAGCGGGCCTGTCATTCGCTCAACGTCCCTCATTATGCACAACTGGACTACCAGAGTCATCAGCAAATGTACAAATCTGAGATGGAAATAAAATAATTAAAACTTTAGTCATAAATAATACCAAAAAGTGAGAGAGACATACCCTGCATGTAAAAACAATGACGTCCAGAGTCTGTAGAACTGGTCTGGCCTGTCAGGGTTGTAAAACGGGATCATGCCGCACACATCGTCAAGGCATGATACCTAATTAGACAAATTTGTACAATCCTATTTTGTCTAAAACTTTAATAGGTACCTGTGAGCATAATGAGGCTTCCTCGTGAAACTTTCCTCTGACGAAATCACAATATTCTCTGGTTGTAATGGAGCAGGCGCCGTGGATGCCTATGCAGCAGGGGTGGGCTATAACCTCGCAGATCATGTGTTCTGCTGTCTTGTCCCTGCGCAGCTGGGTGCCCACGCCGTTCACTCCGCGCCTCTGCACAACTGAACTTGGCTTTCTGCAAATTGGCCACTTGGTGATGTCGTCCGGCCACTCAAAAGGAGCTATGGACGCTGGCGCCTCGCAGTATTTGGGATCGAGGCCGCAGACTGAACCCGAGATTCGACCTCCTGGTCCTGAATCGCCTGCAGACCACTTTTTCCATGTGGAAATCGTCTGCTGCGGAAGTATAATTTACAATGAGCGACCTTTCACAAAAATACTGATTTTTAAGTAAAAAATGCAAAATGCAAGGAATAATGAAAAGAAAAGGTGCAAGTACATATGGTAACTGGAGAAGGAGTTAAAACCCGAAACCTGGACTTTCACTAAAATTAAATTATGATTAAGATGGTAAATCAAACAGAAAGCATGTCATGCTAAATATGTGGCACTCAGTTCACATACCGTTGGTCTCAATCCTCGTAGCTGCAGCAAGAACAGGAAATATAAAGATTAGTCAACTATTTGCTCAAAAATGTGAAGTGATTTTCATTAATAAATTTTATTTTATAAAAATTTTAATTCTTTGAAATGTATTTGAGATGACTTTTTACGAACATTTCCATCATCAAAACTTACTGAGCATTCTGCTTGAGATGACTGCACACAACCAGAATCATCATTTCTGATGCAGCAAGCTGTTTCTCTTTCTTTCTCCCTTGCTTTATTAATTCTTCTCCATATCCTATGGTCTTTCCTCATACAGGGCGCAAACTTGGCTCCCAGGTGTATCAAATCAGCCTTTAAAAAAATAAATTAGTCCTAAGTTACGGGAGCAAGTAAGTGCAATCTTACAGCTCTAGGTCCTATCCAGAAGTTAGCAGGCTCCAAGTAGTCAACCTGCTGCAAAGACAAGCTTGGCACCATGACCTGACAAAAAATTTTACGTGAAATTCTTCTGGAAAAAATTTTCTTGTTTATTACCAGGCCAGATCGTTGATTGAGGTCAATGCCAAGTGGACCCAGTCCATAACACAGGAGAGATAAGGCCATGACCATGACATGCACGGTCGTTACCCAGTACGTAAAGAAAGGTCTGTAGTCTTCCATATCGTCCAACTGCCTCTTGTGACGGTGGACATTTGAGCGCTTTCTTGAGCGTCTGCTGCAAAATTAAATATGAATTATTGAATTCTCAAAGACAAAAAGAAATCGACCTCAAAAATCTGCCAACAAAGCCCATGCCGTATTGTCTGCGGTCAGAGTTGTCGAGCGCTCTGTCCAGGACATGGCTCCATATTCGAGAAGCACCAACCTCTGCAGAAGTAGCCTCGGCACCAGGCTCTTGTCTACTTCGTCGCCAACTGTGCGCCCTGAAATTTAAATTATGTTGGTAAATATAGTTTTTTAATAAGCTATTTTGATTTGGAAATAATGCGATAGTTTTACATTTAATGTGAAAGCACATTAAAATATAATTTCATCATTTTACCTATCACTTGAAAAAGATCTGTGATCTCTAATTGGTCTGTGGTCAGGGTCGTCCTGAAGATCCTCAGGCGCCCCACTTTGCTGACCAGGTCTAAAACTAGATTCCAATGCAGCCGTGTGCAAATTTGAGGCCGAAGATGCTTTTTCTTCTTGAGCCTTGTTTCCACTGGCGTCACCCTCGCCGTGCGCTCCACTAACTGAAGCCGGTTTATCAAAGAAAACCTTGCAAGAAAAAAAAGGCACACAATAAACACATGAGTTTTCAAGCATTATACAAGTTTTACTTCATCTTGGAAGAGTCTTGGTGGTGTTGCTGGTTGTTGCTGAGGCGGATCAAGAGCTGCTGTTGGAGAGTAGCTTCTCGACCACTCTCTGCTGCGTGAAGTCGCTCTTGCTCTGTGCCTAGTGAGGGTCTGTCAAAATTTAAAGTTTAGTTTGTTTCAAAAAACTATAACATTACTTTAATTACCGTAATCACATATCCAAGACCGCCGAGTGCCATTCTGGCCACAGATTCTTTTCGCCTGACTGGAGGTTCAGTCCATCGACTGCCCTCAGGCTCCCCATTGCTACTGCCAGGGTGGTCGGGCGAGTCGGTTGGAAGAACATCAGGTCTTGATGCGACCTGCGCTGCCCTCTGTCTGGCCGGCGCATGTCTTGCTGCCACTGGAGGACATTCCTCTCGCAAAGGTCCACACTTCCGCACTGCAAGTCTTTTGCGTCGCTCGAGCCACCTGAGCCGCAGCCTCTCTTCATCGTCGTCATTGTCACAAAGTCCGAAGAATTCTGCCGTCCCTCGTTTGATGTAGCTGGAAAGTTACATTTGATTTAGAATATCTAGATATTTTGGATTATTTGAAAAATGTATACTTTTTGATTGTTTCAGTTCTTGTAACAGCCCGCGCCACTCGTGGGGTGTCTGCTGTTGTGCTCTCAATGGGTGAGGAAGGAACAGGAGGGGTAGTTGTCGGGTTTTGAGGCGGACTCGGCGCAAGTGACGAGGTGGTCGTGGCAGGATTTGTTGAGGCGGCCGAGGACACCGAAGAGACGGAGGAGCATGTTTGAGAAGAACAGGAGGCTGTGCTGGAGGCCGCGGAGGCAGACGGAGAGGAACTGGAGCCTGGGGAGGCTGGGGTGGCTTGTCCTGAAGGGGATGTACCAGGTGGAGTGCAGGGAGGCACTGATGTGGAGGCAGCCGCGGCAGCAGATGACACTGCATTCCGCCTGCAAGGAAATAATGGCAAAAAAAATCATGAGTAAATCTATGAAATTTCACATTTGATCAGTAAATTTCTTGTGGAGAGAAAATGAAGAATGCGGACAATATATGATATCTATTTTTTTCATATGGTATGAATGTGCAAACATTTTGAAGAAATTTTAAATCGCATAATTTTTTGGAATGTCTAATGATAGTCATTTTTTTATGAAACTATGATGTCTCGGAATTTTTAGTATATTTTGTCTACTAAAGAATTAAGTATAAGTTTGTTTAAAATTATTATAATATATTCCATAAATTCATTTTTATAATAAGTGTACTAAAGCAGACTTTGCACAAAACTAGAGTCATTGTACATTTATGTACATAAAATAAACATAAACAAAAAACTTACTCCATGGGACTTTGTACTATAGTAAACCACAGCAATGCGAATTTGCAAATTTGGGTAGCTGCAGGCTGCAGCTGAATATTTTGAAGCAGCGTTAATTTTGAGCCACCAGTCCCAATAAAGAAAACAACCCCCCGGAATGCAAGTGGTACGGCAGGTGCGCGGCGGTGGTGTTGGTGTGGTGTGGAGAACGGAGAAGTCGGAGAACGCGCGGCAGTTTGAGAATTCGCTAGGGTTCGCCGCTAGGTGTCAGCAGCGCTGCCGTCACTGGGGTAAAAAAGGTCGTCGCTCGAGTTTTCCCTGATCGATTACTGCGGGGCGGAGTGAAATAAGGGAGGTTGTTGGATGGGAAACTCGCTCTCGCACACACCGAGTCATTATTATCAGCCAAGCTTTTATGCTGGATTTAACCGTGCGAATGCGAGAGAGGCGACAAGGCTCAAGAGCTAGTTTTGTGCACGTCTATACAGAAAAATGAATAAAATTGTAATGGCGCGCATTACTTGAGGGCGACACCTTTGCTCATGAGGAAATTTCGCAACGGCCTTGGAGCGTTAAATTGAGACGTTCTCTCCAACCGTGCTACCTGCCCTCTCAGGAAACGCAAGATAAAAATGTTTTGGATCAAAAGACAAAAACTTTTTGCACCAACAAAAATCGATCGGTTCCATTTCTCATTAACTAAATGCGTGCAGCAGCATCATCACTCGTCTCTCTCTCTCTCGGCTACGTCACCGTGAGAATTAATTAGGGCCGGTGCATTGTGCGGGAAACCTGTGAAATTAATGAACGGCCGCGAGAAATAAGAGCACCTCGCTGAGAGAAATGCGGTCGCAAAACCCTCAGCAAATTATGTTTTGTGTGAAACTAGGGAGTGTGAAAAAAGCTGCTATATAGCATCTATTTAGCAAATTTGATGCATAAAAGTGATGCATAATGGTAGGAGATTAAAATGTCATCATAACTGCCATTAGCGTCTCTCGAGGAAGAAGAACGATCGTGCGAAGAAAATTGCATATTAAGATTAAATTTCTTGACACACACTCGCCCTGAAGCAATTTCATAGCTTATCAAGCGCAGAGTGAGAAACAAAAATTCCAGAGAGAGAGAGAGAGAGACTCTCGCACGTTCCTGAGCCAAGAGAAAATAGGCAACCTGTGCAGCTTGAGTGACAACCCGGCTGCATAACCATTACAAGGTGCGATGACACGCAGACTAGAGAGACGTGCGCCGCGCTTATTGGAATACCTGCGACGAAAATATCGAGCTATATAGGTACATAAAATATATTTTAAACTGCTGCAAACAATGCTAATATTTTTGTCAGGGGCAGCAAAAAAAAAAAAAAAAAAAAAAAGAAGTTTATAAAGTTACATTAATTTTCAAAATTTAAATTATTAATTCAATGAATTTATTTTGAATTAAAAATTTGAAATTTTTCTGATGCTCAATTTTATTTTGAAGGACTCGAGCAAGAATTCAAAGTAATCATTTGTATTAGTCATGCGATGTCCGTGAATACCGACTGCGCAGTGGGGAAATCCACATAGAAAGGACTCAATTGAAAATAATCCAGTGCACAAACGCGCGGCCTTGGTGTGTCATTCGCAACGCCACACGGCTGCCACTTTTTGCAGCTCTGTAATTTATATTTCATGTACGGCAGGGCGGATTTATTGGTCTGTGTGTGTCTCCTCCAGTTAGCCCGCGTCTTTCCGACGAGAAGCGCAGCCTGCCATTACCCGGCCGGCGGCAGCTCATAAAAAGCCAGCGCGCGCCTCGTCGCGCTCTCTAATGCATGAACATTCTTTCCGTCCTAGTTATTTCAAACGCCTCCTCTTTCATAAATAATTTGTTAATCTTTTTCTGCGTGAAATGTAGTTCACGCTGTTGTGTGTCGAAATCTGTGTCACTAGACTCAAATAAAATTTTTTATCATCAATTAATGAAGTACATAATATATAACGATAAAAAAAGATGTGAGAATTAAACTCTATGAAATACTGTTTTAACTGATTGCGAGTCTTACCAGGCCAAGGGCAACGCAGACGCACTTCCAGCCACACTACTAATTGAACACCTCGATTCTGGTCTCGACGGCTGCACTGCGCTCGACAGGTTGGATGACGAGTCCTGCGTCTGCTGTTGCGATTGGTACGATCTGGAGGACTGTTGTGAGGGCACAGGGCTTGGGTCTTGGTACAATCGCGAGTTGGCCTGTTGTTGTTGTTGCTGCTGTTGTTGCTGCTGCTGCTCTAATACAGCCTGCTGTTGGTACCTATAAAAAAGAATGGAAATGTTGAAAATTGAATATTTAATATTACAAAAATTGGTAAAGCAAAAAAAAAATTCAAATTTAACTTTTTACGACTTCGTGAATATACACAATGAAAATTGCTGAGCACGTCGTTGTTAATTAATAAAAAAAAAATCACCATAAATTAAAAAAAAAATAACAATTTATAACCAATGAAGAGTTGTAACCTTTCCACTAGTAATTTTATTATTTTTTAATATAATGAATAACACACTTTTCATCGTTTTTTTTAAACATCAGGTTTACAAACACCAATAATAAAATAATAAAAATGAAGCTCCGGAGAAACTTTTAAAATCTTACCTGCGGGACGTCCTGGTTTCTACAAGTGCCGGCGCGTCCACGAGTGAGTCGTTGGACGGCAATGAGCGAGTCTGCAGGGGCGGCGTGGTCCTCGGGGTGCTCGGGGTAGGCGGGAGACGAGGGCTTGGGACCCTCGAGTTGGCGGCCGACGAGTTGAGCAACTCCTCGAGACGGGCGCTGCGGGAGCTGTGGCGCAGGTAGTTGGCGCCAGGGCATTGCGACGTGCTCAGGTGGCGGCGGTACTCAGGGTGGTGGTGGTGCGGCGAGCGGTGGTGCGGATGGTGGTGCATCGAGCCGTGGTGGTGGCTCGAATGCGAGATGGTGTTGTAGTGTGGATGGTGGTAGTGGCTCGAGTGCGCCGCAGGGTGGTAGTGCGAGGCCGACAGGTAGTCGGCAGGCACATGGGGCAGCGACCGACCGCTGCCCGAGCTGCTACTCGACCCTCCGCAATCATAATTCTGAAACAAATTTAATCGGAAAAAAATTAATTAGACTTCAAATGTAAGCTCAGATTTATTAGAATTATATTTTTCAATAATATGTTATTTTTAAAACAACCTAGTCTGTATCATTGCAACAATTTCAATATTTATAAAAACATTTTATAAAAAAAATCCAAAAGAGTGTAAGAGAAATTGTCAACAGCTTCTTTTTTAAATCATGGAAAATCTAAAAGTACCATAAAAGAAAAGATGAATTTTCCAAAGTAGATAAAATCAAAATGTTTTAATGCTGATTACAATGTTTTTAAAATAATTTTAACACCATTAGTTAATTGAAGTAATTAAAATTAATCCATAATGAACAAGGCACTTAAATCGAAATTTACTCTACTTTCCTAATTATAAATTGTTTTCCGATGTTTTGAATGTTGAAAGAAATGCTTTGTAATTTGACCTTGACCTGGTGACAATCTTTAAATTAAACGAGAAATTGCCCCCTTAAAACTTTTAATTGCGTTTGGAATCTTGCTTAATTTTTCTGGCAACATCTCTTCAACTCTTAAGCAGAATCTTTGCCAACTTAGCAAACAGGAAAATTAATTAAGGTCAGATTTCACTCTCATTCCCTCGGCAGCAGACCTGCATAAAAGCAAGGTTGGCGCTCGGTTTGTTCCCAACGGAGGAGGAAAAGCAGTGACTTGCCATCCCGAGCTGCCATAATTGGAGCAGCAGGGCAAGGAGGGACGACGGAAGAGCACCGGCAGTCAGTCGGCCAAAGTTGACACGAATAGCGTTTGCAATTGCCTTAGTTATTAATGCTTCCCTTGGCACATTAGAGGAGCAGGGAGAACGGAAAAGCAGCTCATGATAATAATCAGAACGAGCATGATTATTTGCAGTCGAGTGGAAAAAATCGAACGGTCCCCCTCGACTAATGGGGGTCGACTTATGCTGCGCGCGTTCGTCTGATTCGTCTCTCGTCATTTTACAAATTACTAGAGAATAAATAAATGGTGCGCAAGAAAGGACCCGTCGCTGCGTGGTGCGATTTTTTTTTTTTTTTTTTTACGACGCAAAGGCATGTCATATTTTCCAACTTTTTGGGTACTACAGTTGCACACACATTCGGGGGAGAGATGCCGAATGCGATAGCAAAGTTTCGCTTCTGGAAGTAAATTCCACACGTTGATGCAAACTGTCACTGCCGCTCCCCGCTGACGTGCGAGAGAGAGTTGCGGAATCAACTTTTGCCAGCTCGCTCGCAGCAGTTAATAAAATTTGGCCGCACTCTTTTGTAGTATGCGTCAGCCCCTTTTTGTGCGTTTCTCCACTTTTTTGGCCTCTTTCTTTCTCCTTCCGTCAAAAGAAAATGTACATAAATTATTCGCTATTTCCTAAACTTTTTTTGTGCTCGCCTTCCAGAAATTTATTGCCCTTTTCAGTTTCATATTAAGATAGCTAGTGAGTATTAATAAATTTAAATATAAATAATTAGTTGGTTTTTTTCGTTTTATTTGAAGTTTATTGGGTGCATAAAAGACATCTAAAAGTAGCTTTTATTTTTTATATATTAATTATTTAATTAATTATAATCTTTGATTGAAACATTTACTGGAACCGTAAAATTCTATGGATTTGCCAAGTTCAAAATCAAATATATTTTGAAATAAATAAAAATTAAATATTAAAATTTTAAATAATTTACAAAATACATTGCTACTTTCATGATTTCCTGGCTCCTTCTTTGAAAATTTTCACACAATTAAAAAGACAATGTGTCAAAGGTTTGCAGTATTTATGTTAAAACAGGAACTAATTTCAGCTATTAGTATAAAAAAAATATTTTATTTACTTGTTCATTATATTATTTTTCTCTGAAATATTCAGAACAATCAGTTGTGGTAATTTCCTTTGAATTTTTCACTTTTCTTCATTCAATATCTTCAGGAAACTTTTGAGCAGCAACGAACAATGATGAAACACAATAAAGAATTGGGATGTAATTCAGGACTTTTGAGGAACAAAAATGACTTCGCTTTTGCACGAAATCAGACAATTCCATCGATTGCCGATGCGAAAAGCCAATAGGAATTTTGATGAAAGAATAAATGCCCGTCTCTTCCTTTCACAAACTTTCGACCGTCGCAAAAAATCAGTCTCTCTCTACAACAATCGCGCGACACAAAGGCGATCACATTTTCAAGCAACGAAGGGAGATTTTATTTAATTTTCGCGAAATTTCTCTTTCCACTCTCAAAGCAAGAGAAAAAGAGATCGAGAAAAGTGGCAAAAAGCATTATGCACAGAAAAAAATTGCTCGCTTTCACTCTAGATTTTATTCAATCGCATGCACGATAAAAGGGGTGAGACGGAACTTTCGTACACCTTAAAAGCAGCACACGGCATTAAGGAAACGTGATTTATTTCACGTTGAGCCCTGGCCAGGCTTGCGGCCTTAATTGTGGCCAGTTTCTTTCTCCATCCATTATGAAGATGCTGCACACGGGATGATTTATAGAAAAAGTAATTGATCGCAAGGCCCGGCGATAAATCATAAGTGGCAGGCGACGTGACTGGGTGCCTGAGTAATTACATGACACCCATTTGCAAACGCGACGCCGACATCAAGCGGCCACAGTCAATTTTAAGAGGAGCAGTGCGTGTTGAGTAATTGAATTTGCATCTTTCGACGTCAACCCACGCACTGCACGAATGAGGGTGATAATTGCTCGTATATTTCTCAACCCCTCGGCATGAAAAATGTTGCCAGATAATTATAATTCACCCCCCGACCAGAGGCGCACCAAGGAAGGGGAGAGGCTTAATTTCGGAGGGTTATTAAAAATAATTACCTTTTTAGATTTGTTTGCGTGATATTGTAGCTGGCGTTGCGTTTACGACTGACAACACGGCCGGTTTAAACTTGACGTGTTTACATAAATAACATTGTAATTAGTTCTGGCGCGTCAACGTAATATTCTATATCTGCACCGGACTGGACAGAAATAAAAATTCATGTAATGCGAACGATTGAAACGAATTACACAAGGATTAACACTCAAAACATTGATTATACTTTCAACTTACGCAAAAATATAAATACGCATAAATATATATACAATTACTTAATTTTATGATTATAAAAATCCTGGGACAGATATTGTTATGAGAGTTTTGAATACTGTTAACGCATTTCAAGCTATTCGTTGTGTTGTGAGGTAATTTTGTATTTTTGCAAAATTTAAATGAATTTGGAATAAGAATTTCTAATAAATTTCTAATCAGCTAACATTATGTAGCTAATATATCAGACTATTTACAAAATTGAACCACACAATTTTTATTAACACCGATAAAACTATTTTCCCCAATGTTAATTTTATACATTCTCTCTATCAGAAAGTGGATGTCAGCGTATGCTGTTTTTTTTTATTTAAAGATTCAAAAATCAAATTGTCAAAGATTTCAAGTTATACTTTGTTCCTCTTTAATATATGAATTAACAATCATGGAGCTAAATAATTAAGCAAATACCGGATTAAAATTCTCTTGATTCGCAGAATAAAAACAATTTATTTTATTTCTCTTGAAACAAAAAGACAAAGGATATCTATTTTTTATGATAAACGTTAGTTGAATTGAGACGACGCTGCTTTCGAGCTTTGCATTCATGCATATGCGTGTTTGCGAAGAGAGAATACAGAATACAGGCGCGTTTTCGTCGCCGAAAGGGTCAATATTAAGCAGGAAAAGCATTTGGCCAAATAACATCAACATCTCCCGAACTACAATTTGAATTCACAGCATACCATTGTGCGCTCGCTCGCACATACATTGCAAATTACACAGGCGGCCGTCGTGTGTGCAGGCCTATCGAAATTGGTCTCTCTCATTCTCGTCATTCACCAATCTGTTGCCCACACAACAATAACGGCCCCTCTCGCACACCACACGGCTGCCGTTCCTTTATTTCTCTCAAAGCTTCGTCGCGATCGATCCCCAGCTCCAATACACACACGCGTGCAATTTTTGGAAACGGCTTTTTGGTGCTACAGCTTGCCTGGCAACATGTTAATTTAGCGCGCATAGCTGCATTTCATGCGTCGCCGCAATAAAAGTGCCCCCCTGGTATAATTTTGAAATACGACGTTTTCCTGCCACAAATTTCTGAAAATATTTTGCCAACCGTGCGGAGCAATTTCAAATTCTCAGAATTTTCCCAATGCGTTGAACAGCAAATTGCTTTTCCCTCGAGAGGGCCTATATTGATTTCCCTTTTTGACGTACAGGATGAAACTTTATCCCTTGATGCGATGGTTACATATAGCAGCCAATCGCCTTGGGTGTTTCAACACTGGCTCTGTTTCCTGGAATGCTTGTAAAAATATATCACTTTGTTTTCCTGGTTGAATTTCTGTTTGTTAATTGTAAAATTCAAAGCACCTCAGGGGAATTTGCGAGAGCCCAGAGCCCCTTGCGTAATTAAATCAATCAATAAATTAAAACATTAAACTTGTGACCCATAAACTATGTTAAAAGAAACCAGCTAGATTATAAATCTGGTAAATTTCATTAAATTTTGTTATAAGTTTATTTTTGGGAAGAAATTGGCACTCAAGTCAAGTAGACGATCATTGGATGTGAAGAAAATGGGGTTTGCTCTCGTATTTTTTTATCCACCTTGTATTTTCAGCTTTTTCTGTACTTTTTATGTATAGTTTTTTTGCAAAATGTATTCATGAATGTTTATGGAATGGATAAAATAATAAATTAAATTAAAAAACAATACGGCTCTAACAGTTTTGCTCACGGTCTGCAACTCTATTTTAGAAGCAAGAACAAATTTAAAAAAAAAAATGACAAACAAAAATAAGATCTTAAACGCTAACAAAATTTAAAATTATTTATATTTTATCTTTATATTTATTATAATGTGATAATAAAGAAGAATAATTTAAGCTATAAATCAAATTCCTTTTGATGCTCTCAAAATCTTCTTGTATTTCCTTCCACTTGGGATTATTTCCTGTTCCAATTTTAGAGCTTAAGCCGAAAAGCCGCAATACGCCAAGTATTGAACAATGAACGCAATCGGACGAAAATCATTGTCCGCTATTTTCCTTGAGACGAGCAAAATCCTATAGTGTCGTCGCCGATTTTGTTATTCCGCACATGACGACCGCAAAAAGGAGCAAAAATGATGCCGCGAGCCAAAGGAAGATTCTCCGCAGCAACAAAATCGGATCCCAATTTCCTGCCATTACGGCACATTATCCGTCAGCGGCTTTCCATTGTTCGGGAATCATTGATTCCTGCAGGTCTCCTATTATTGAATGTGTGTACGAAAGGGTGAAAGCGCCCTCTGACTTCAAAGGCACCGCAAAACACGTAAGGGCTATGCGCACTCACGTCCAATGCACTCCTCTCTGCGGTCGTATTTCATTAACAACGGCTGCGCAAACTTATTGCAAAAGTTACTTAGCTTCGATTTATTATTGACAGGGCTTTCCCGTGGCGGTTTCTACGCGCGAGAGAGTGAGAGACCGCATAGCCCGCAGTTCGTGTGATATCCGCGTGTGCAGGATGCGAGCCGTTGACCTTTTTCGTTTTCGGCCGCCATAATTTAATTTATTTCGCTACAATTTCCATGCGTGTCCGCTCCATTTCGATTCCCACGACGCGCTTAAAGTTATTGATTTATCGCTGCGCGAGTGCTGCAAGGGCTAATGAACCGACCGTGGCTCGTTTGGCGCTCGCTGCGTTTGTTTGTTTGTGAATTATGACTGTTGTGTGAGTTTTGCTCCGGCGAAATACTTTGAGAATCCAAAGCCAAACATATGGGATGTGTGTGGTAAAAGGCCGGTGCAGAATATGGGAACTAAAACGAACATGAGGGTGTGGTTTTAAGATTTAAAAAAATTTAGTCGCAATTAAAATTTAATTGAAAGATTTTGATATTATTTTGATTTTAAACTTAATTTGAAATTAATTTTTTAATTTATCATTTTCACACATTATGCCATTAAAAGGAGAATTTTTGCTGTAAATAAATGATTCTGGGAAATGCCATGTTAATTTGAGCAATGAGAATGCAAACATTTTGGGCTTCCTGGAATACAGACAGGAATGCGCTCCTCCTTGGAGCGTTATATTTTCCTTTGCCATTCGAGGAACCCTTCCGCGATGATAAGTGGACGTTGACGTCGCAATGAAATTATGCGTTGCGTTGGCGTGGCTGCCACAAATTTTTGAAATTGTGATGTAAATTTGAGGGAGAAGCTTTTCGCAAAAACGGCGCTGCAGAAAGAAGCTGACAGCACATTATAAACGGAGGCAAGCTGCATTATTCTATTGAACTTCCCAGTCTCCGTTTTTTTTTTATAATTTGCCAATTTTCAATATAAATATATTATTAATTAATTATTTATTCAATTTTTATTTAAAAATCCTTCACTTAATTTAAACTTATTGTTTTTATTGTTTTAATGTAAAAATCACATAATTATCTATTCGGTTAATTAAAAATTATGTTTGAGCCAGTTTGAGCTAATTTCGTTGCCTTCAGATTTTTCTTACTTTAAAGAATTTTATAAACTGATTGCGAGACCCATGTGACTACAAAATAAAACAATTAATTTAACAATGGACATTCATTTTGCCATGGTATAATTATTTTCAATTGAATCTTGCTACCAAACTATATTTTTTAATTTTCATGGTTAGGAATGTGAATAAAAATGCATCGTACCTGGTTAACCTGGTAGGCTGCGGCGACATGAGGGGGCAGGCGGTAGTGGTAGGAAGAACTGGGCGGCGGCGCCTCGCGCCTCATGTACGCGTCGCCGACGGAGGTGATGTGGCCGCCGGTCGACGCCGCGCCCTGGGCCGAGGCCGACGAAGGCTGGGGTGGCTGCTGCGACTGGACATTGACCGGGGGTGGCGCGGGAGCTATGGGCAGAAACCTTTCTGACGGAGGTGGCGTGGCGCCGGAAGTGCGGAGGGCGAGCAGTCGGCGGTAGTCTTGGTTCTGCCCGTCAGGCACCGATGTCATGCCACACGCCCCCGGCCCACTGTCAGGACATCTGCGAACCAAGAAAAACAATTCTTTAGCAATGTGGTTGCAAAAGCAAGCGACAGTAACATTTTTTTCTTTCAAGAATACAAATATTGAAAATTTAAAACTTCCTTGAAGATTAAAAAGCAAAATGATCCTATATCAATATTTTATATCCATTTTAAATTTAATAAAATTAATGTCAAGTGTGGATCTCTTCCAAAATATTTGATTAAAACAAAACTTGTGAATGAAAATAAATATAGCTTCATTCAAGTTAAGGAACGCCTTGAGAATAAATCCTGTTCAAAGAAAGAGATGATTAAAAGAAACATCAGCAAAGTTCGGAGAAGATTTGAAAAGTTTTGGTTTAAAAGAGGGCTTTTAATTACTTTCAGCTCTCAAGCGTGAGTAAAAACTGAGTCTTGATGAAAGCATAGCCGAAACAGTGCCGGAAACGCAGCAGCATAAATAAATTTCATCTAAACAAAGCTCGTCAGTGGTTGTATGCAACCCGGCACCTCTGACAAGCCGGTTGCATAATTTAGCAAAAAGAGTGCGCGGCGACGGCAAAAAGTTGGCGGTGGTGTGTGTGTGTGTGTTCTTGGCTAATTTGTTGGTTAGGGGCGGCCCGGTGGGCGGGCTACGCGCTCGTGTTTCCAGGTTGAAATAATTTGCATGTTGCATGAATAATGCAAGATTTTTTAGCATGATACCGTGTTAAGAGGCACACGAGACTCGTCCGTCGGCCCAAAAGCCAGACAAACGTGACTCTCAACTTCTCGCTATCTGTGGGGCGTGTGCAAGAAGAGGTAGCAGCGAGACACATCGGAGGCCGTAAACATGAAAGAAAATTTGGTTGAGAGGGAAAGAGAGACCCGTCCCGGTATCCCGGTCCGAGTCAACGCACTCAGCACACTGCATGCATCTGCTGATTAAGGCCACAATGCCGCGCTGAATTACAATTTGAATAAATAAAAGATGAGTGACGCTGGCTTGATGTGTACTAAACGTACTCCCACTCCTCCATACTCGGCACGTGATGCAGGATTTGAGGCGGATTGAGCAAATTTATGATGCTGATGCAAACAACGGCCACGACCTTAATTCGCTGCATTTCCATCAAAATTGCGCGCAGCATTTCAATTAGCATGCAGCAAAATCGAGTTTTCCCGAAGTCGGTTAATTTCATCACATACACTGTTTATTTTTTCTAATTTTCGCAATCCGCTTGTCATTTTGCAATATAGCGCTTGGAATCGGGTCAAATTTTTATTTGACGACCGAGCTTCAAGAGGCATAAAATTGTGTACAGTGGTATCGACATTTCAAATAATGCTTGTTCTTCAGCATTCCGGCCGAGGGCTCCGATGAATGTCTCGTCGCGAATGAGATTCTGTGCTGCTGCTAGTGCGAGAAACAATCGAGTTTGCGCTTATCAGGTTGCAGAGCAGAGGGTAATTGGATTTCGAGCCGCTGCTCTGGGCTACAGGAATCGAGTTGCTGCTGAAAGTTCGAGTGTAATTTACTGTTAACAGAATATTCGCAGCTCCATTTCCAATTAATGCATTGTTGAATAAATAATTCTACTTTATTAAATAACAAAATTTTCATTATTCGATGAAAGGTCGTCGCAAGTTCAAAAATTGTAAACGAGTAAGCAACAGAATTATCAATTTGACTTCAGAACTTCATAACAAAAACCAAATTTTCATTTAAAACTTATCTAATTTGCTTTGAAAAGAATAAATCCCGGAGAATATTTTTTTGCAGTTTTTTCTGCTGTTAATCAATTTCTTAATGCGAAAAATTATTTTGCGAATATCATGTAAGGGAAACGGACTTGTACACAATTTTGATTGAGTCAAAATTGTTTAAGTTTTCTTTGCTAAGAAACTCTTCTCTGAAGATAAAATTTGATTCCTCGATTGGTTTTTAAGCATCAAAATTTTTTGATAGTCTATTTCTCATTCAAATATACAAAAGATTAAAATAAGTTCGTATATTTTCCTATTGAAAGATGATTGGGTCTGTTTTTTATTTATTTATTTTGTTTTATGTATTTTAATGCTATTATTCAACTATGTAATTGCCAAGGGTTTAATTCTCAGAAACCAAAGTTTGTCTCAATCTCTGTTTTCACACGAATTAAGCTATACACAATGTTGTAAGCTCTTATTTGAGAGTTAACTGACACGTGATACTGTCCTAAACCAATATAAACCAACAAATTTCTCAGAAGTGTTCAGTTTACACCGGCCTGCGATGCTCATGGCTCGTTAAAAGCGCAATTAGTGCAAGAGCGCGTGTTGAAACGTGTCCGTCGTTTGAAATTCGCACAACCCCTCGCCTGGCAGCGTTCGGGGGGCGCGTCGTAATTCAATTGGCACGTGGAGCGAACGCGAAAAGAGCGGGCAGAGGCAGCGGGGTGGAAAATAATAACTCTCAATACCTGCGGCCCTTTAATCCTGCGAGTTGGGCCCGCGCGCGGATGAACGCAGACAGCTTTAATCCTGGGTTAATTCGCATAAAGCGATTATCCTTAATAAGAGGAGCTTCACGGAAAATTAGTTTTTGCAGGGAGAAACTCGCACTTTTCGACATCGGCCCAAAACAACGTGCCGAGGGAACAAAGTTTCAGGGATGCTCAAAGCACTCTTGCAATCAATCATGCCGAGCGCTTCATTATTCCTGCGCCGCGTATTAGCTTAATTGAATTGTTATTGTTTCGCTCCAATCCGACCGAGTCGACGTTCACGACCGGTTGCTACCCCCGTGATGGCGTTCCGGACGCAATGGCCGTCACGAGAATTTTGCGGTCGCCGAACTCGATGGCCTTTGAAGTTGAGTGAAACCAATACCCACACACACCCTTCGTTTGCAAACTAACGCTGAAAGGGAGTTTTGTTGCGTTTTGGAAACCGCTTGAAATGCTTTGCAGTGGTTGCGAAATCAATCTGTTAAAAAACAGCTGTAATTCTAGTTTCAATCTCATCTGAAAAACGGATATTATTCCCCATGCTTGACCTAAAATTGTTGACAAATTTTTATCTGTGTACAAATAAACAAATCACAAGGTAATTTAAATTTGTTATTGATTCATTTATTTTTGTCTGTGGAAAATTAAACCATTATTTAGTTATGAAACGATTTTTTAATTTATTAATAATTATAAAATTTGACCAAATATAATTTAAATAAACGCATTACTTGCATAGAATTTTCAAATTATTTATTATTATTGTTGTTTATTTGTCCACATTGTTACAAATAAATTGTTTACATTCAATTTATTCAAAAAAGGAAATTAAAAAGGAAATAAAAAAACAAATGAACGAATATTTGGAAAAAATGGCACCACTACCAGAAGAAATTTGCTTAAACTTCTGAGAGAAAAAAGACCCCATCCACCGCAGTGAGCCTCGTTTGACTAAGTTTTTGTTCACAAATTTTGCCACAGGTAGGCTTTGCAGAGGGTGGGAAATAGCTAGGTAAAAATTTTCAATATCCCTTAAGTTAGAAATTATCTTTTAATTAATTTTGTCCAACTATTTAGATACAAGAGAAGTTACAAAATAAAAGAATCGATTCCAAAACGAAACTGGAATGTGGCCTGTTTTTGAAGAGCCTCGTGGAGTAAACATGGTTTTTATACAAATTTTCTTGTGTGCTTGAAATTGCTGCCAGTCCTCAATCAACCACTTTGATCCGTTAGCGATGGGTATGTATATGTGCGTATGTGTTTGCACACAATATTATTATTTGCCTTTTGTGTTCCACTTTCCCGGCGGCGGGAAATCTTGCATCGGAGATTTTATTCAAATACACTTTCACTCTTGGATGTAAACAGAAAAAAAAACACGTCTCCTTATGATCTAAAACGCCTTGCATAATATAAACTCGGGCATCGCTTGGAAAGAACGAAGGAACCACTCTTGCCAAGCCACTTTGCAATTTTCTTTGGTGGTTTCGCCGGGGATAAAAAGCAGCGGCGGCGGCTCGGCTCGGCACTTGATGCGACCGTTTTGTTCGTCCGACTCTGAAAGCAGCTCGCTCGCTGGAGGTCAGTGGCGGCGCGGGTTAAAAGTGGCACCATTCAAAGGCTGGACTAAAAGCCGAGCGAATATTAATTAGGAGAACTTATCAAAATCAGTTTAAGTCGCCTGAGTGGCGACGCCGAAGTTTCACGAGCGAGGCGATGACAAAGTTGGTGCTGATCGATAATTGTTTTACGTCTGAATTGATGGAATTTTCAGCCGATCGATCGCCGTTGGCAACACGAGCGTGTCTGCCTTGCCCTGTGCCGAGGGTTGGGCAGAAGCGAAGGGCGTGTTGCCGCAAGAGTCCTGACTAATTAATTTGGCTCCGTTCTTCAAGCCCCGATTCTAGCTCAGGAGTGTTTTGCAAAGAGAAGAACGAGAGCGAGATTGATACAGGGAATCGCTACTAATTAATTAATGCAAAACTTGTTAAACGCGCGTTGACAGGCAGCTTTGTGCCCCAACAACCCCCTGCTATAAACGGCAACCCTGCAACTTTTCACTAGAGACGTGCTTCTTTGGAAGATTATTTCTTAATGGCGAACAGCTTTTCATGGAAACAGTGATGCTCTTAAGTTCTTTGCTCTGATTAAACTCAAAATAAATGCCAATTTTCTTGATACATAAAGAAACCTTCCTGAGAAGTGCTTGAAAATAAATTCCAGGCTTACATTAAACCGGCGCTACTAAAGAGCTTGTAAGGCTATATAATGAAATTATTTCCTCAACCTAAAATACCAAATATCGAGAACAATTTTTTTTATTTTTATTTTTTACTCATGGGCCAAACTGAGCAGATAAATTAATATTAATACAGAAAAAAAAGAAGTCCTTGTAGTTTATATGTTTCTCGTCATAACTATAAGTTAAAATTACACAGATATTTAACAATTTTCTATGAGTGAAACTCTAAATTTACAAATCAGTCATTTTTCATTTTAAACATGGATCTGCTTATTTCAACCAAGAAACAGTTTATTATTTCATAGACAAATTAGCGTGACCCGATTTCTTCTTGTTGAGACATTTTCAATGAGAAGCAAATGAGATTTGGTCGGAAAATTGAAATAACCCTTTCCCAAGAGAGACAAAGTCTTACTTAATTCCATTCCAGTAGATAATACTTTACCAAAGTATAGTGGAAGAAGGTCTCGCTCATCAAAATGCCCCAGAAGACTCGAGCCTCATCTCGCAGCCAATCTGGCGCTGCTTCTTTTCCATTTGCTTTTTAACAAGGGCAGCTTATTGTCAGCGAGCTAGCGGCGTACCCGAGGCGGTTTATTTACTTTCCGGCTCAATACTCCACGGACTCGAATGTCAAAGCAAAAATAAATTCTCTGCTGTTGTAATTTTTGGCCAGGAAAGACGCACCCCAAGAGGCGGAGGAGGACAGCGTGTTTTATTAAATTTCACGACTCTTGAGGAACGCAAGATAAACAAACGGCCATTTGCTGAGTGGGGAGAATAAAACGGGAGCCGACGCTGCAAAAAGCATAAATCCGTTAGCGCGATGAATTTCAAGCAATTTTTTTGCCGGCGCGACAAGTATGCAGAGTATATTTTACGGCTGGATGAAAAGATCCTCTTTCTGCAAAGTACCCCATTTTCGCACTCATTGGGGGATGTGGTATGTTCGCGTTTTACAAGGGTGTAAAAGTGCGAGTAAGAGATCCGAGTTTCCTCCCTCGGAATTCATGCGAAAGCTTTCATTTATATGTATGAATAAAAACATTCACTCTTCTCTGTCGTTTTTCGCACTCGCTTTGAACGTTGCACGTGTTGAGCATTTTTTCCCTTGGAAAAAGTACACTACGTGGGTGACTGCGTATGGACTGACAAATAGCACCCTGAAGCAATCCTTTAAAGATCACAGCTTCCATTCAGTTTTGCGGCTGCGAAAAGAGGAGGAGGAAGTTGGTATTGCACTTGGAAAAAGACGCATGCCTTGACCCAGTTGGGAATTCAACTCGTTTGATGCCGAGTGTGTTTGTGTGCGACACGCGCGAAGTAAAACCGGCAGCTTGTGTTGCGGAGGAAAATCAATGGCAATCTAGTTGAAAGGAACGAGTGGGAGTGCAAAGAAAATAGAACGCTTCACGGTCACTTGACGCCTTCAATTTGATTACATGTGCATCCGAATATGATTGATTTGAATCTTAAATCAAATTTCTGCATCAATGAAGATTGGTATTAGGGAATATTTATGTATTTTATGAGCGCTTTCAACTACTTATTTAAATTATTTTATGAAAATTTGAAAAGTGGATTTAAAAAATACGCAAAAAATAAAATAGTAAGACATAATAATAATAAAAAAATTGAGCTATTAATTTTTTAAACACGCAACTAGTTATCTTTGTGAAAATAACGCTTTTAATTGTTTGGTTATCGTTGGCATAAAAAGGGTTAATTATCTGTATTTCAGGGTTTCTGAGCACAAAATTTTTCAGGTGCTCAAATTAATTTGCTCCTGCTCCTGCTCACTTCTAAAGTGCTCCCTAATTTCTGCTCCTGCTCCTGCTCACCTCAGTAGTGCTCACCTACATCTGCTCGCGAGCATGCTCCCTCTCAGGGTGCTCGCGAGCAGATGCTCGTGAGCATGCTCACTGAAGGAGTGCTCAATGCTGCTCCGAGCAATTTTTGCTCCTGCGATATGCTCCCAAGCAGTGTCATGCTCATGTTTGATATGAAAATTCGGCATGTAGGTTTTTAATTTATTCTGAAAGAATATTTATTACGCCGAAATAATTTAGCAAAATTCAAATACATCAATTTGATACCAAATTAAGACCATATAAAAAAATTTAATATAATTAAAATAATAAAATTGTTTCCATAAAATAATTTCATTATTATTTAAAAAGACGAATTGTTGCCAGGAGCACATAAATATGAAGCAGGAGATTGAGCTCTTTATAAATTATGTACAGCGGAAAAGACTCTAGAGGACTGAAGGTTTGCCAGGAGCACATAAGGTGCAGCAGGTCGAACTCAGGGCTGAAAGGGGTGTAGGCGGAGCGTCAGAGCATAGGATTAATGCATTGCGATTCTAAAGCGTCCTCCACTGGTTTTTGTTGATCTCACAGTATACAGTATAGATTTAGTATGAAATTCTGTTATTGTAGTAAAATTTTTAAAGCAAATGTGAGCAGAAGGAGCATCTCGAGCATTTTTAGTTAATATTGCTTCTGCTCCTGCTCACTTCTAAAAAGTGCTCCCTAATTTCTGCTCCTGCTCCTGCTCACCTCAGGAGTGCTCCCCTATATCTGCTCGCGAGCATGCTCCCTTTTGGGGTGCTCGCAAGCATCTGCTCGCGAGCATGCTCACTAAAGGAGTGCTCAATGGTGCTCGCGAGCAAAATTTTGCTCAATCTTGCTCGCGAGCAGCTCATGCTCAGAAACCCTGCTGTATTTACATCTAACAAATTTCAGAAGTTCATGACCTGTTCCTACCAAAGTCGAAAGTCTCTTGCGAAATCAATTGGAGTGATGTGTGCTGTGAAACGGAACAAAAATAGAGTCATTCGTGAACGACTCCAGTACGTCAGTTTGAATTAGACTCCTTTTTCTTTTCCACGATTCGCGTGGGCAACGCAAGCAAGAATTTGGCGAAGGAATGCCATCGATTTTTTATTAGGAACTAAGCTGGAAACGGGTCAAGAGTTCGTGGCGCGGAATCTCTGGGGAGAGGCAAAGTTTGCCGAGAAAAATTACTCTAACCCCTTTTGAAGGAGGCCACTAACGTCGAAAATCGTTATAGGGGCATTCATCTCAGCCACAGGGACATCATATAGAGGCCCTCGAAAATTGGATCTATTGCATTGGTAAATGGGATCCTCCGAGGGTGTGGTGCACTTCGCCACTGGCAAATGGTGCGTTTTTATGGTTTGCACGCGCAAAAAAAAATGGGCAGAGAGGGTTCGGATTTACGCCCTTTGACTGATGGAATTCCTGGGAGTTCTTAGGGACTCTGTAAATTATCCGGGACAAACATGAAACTTGTCAATACAATATTGGTTTTGATTGAGTCTTTTCTTCATTGAATTGGTCAAAAGATTGCATTTAAAATTAGTTAAAAGCAAGGAAAAACTTCTAAAATATGAAATGGAAAAAAACTAAAATAATTTTGTAGACGAATTTATTCATGATAAAGGTTTGTTTTGGGTAGTTTTAATTAAAAAAACCAATCAGGGAAGTGCCGTTTTTAATCAAAACTACAACTAAAATACTATTTTTTTTCATTGTAAATACAGAAATATGTAATTAAAAGCGTGATTTTTTCAGGCTTCAATAATAATAGTTTCCTTTTTCAGAAGCCAACACAGTAATTTTTTTTACCAACCTCTTAAAATGTAGGTAAATTATTAACTCTCAATTGGATAAATAAGTTTGTAAAATTGATCAGAAGCTTTATAATTAAATTTAATCTCACATAAAAAAGGTATAAAAACTTGACTGACCTGTGACGTATGCTGTTGTGTGGAAACGCCGTGCTTTAAGGGTTGGCGACGTGGCCCGGCAGGTCGCGCCAGCCCAGCCGAGCGAGGGTTGCGCGGCGCCGGGCTGTGAGTGCGGCCAGTGGAGGGCCACCCTTTCAGAGACTTGCGGCCAGGGCGAGTGAGCTGCAGCACCCGGCACTGCCTTACAGCATGCTGGGGGGCTGCTGCGGGGTCGCGTCGTGGGGCCGCGAGAAGGGGGCGCCGCTCCGCTCAGGCCACTAATTGCGGCGCCGCCGTCATTATCAGCGGATGCACCCGCTCAAAGGACCCCTCTAATTACGGCTCTCTTGTTTACTCGCGATCGCCAAGTCGCTGCTGCACCTCGCTCACCATTTCCTGCCTGAAACACAAACAAGGGCAAAAGCACTTTAGTAGGGTGCGTGCAAAAGGCCATCATATTAGGCCACCGCTAATGAATTTGGGCTCAATTTGCTGCTCTTGTCAAAAGGGAGGGTAATTCGCAAATTGCAGTGCCCTGTGTGCGGCCTGCAATTTTATGCTATTATATATGCTACAGCCACATCCGCGGATTGACGTTGACTAAGCAGATCTGGATTGTGAAATTTGCAGCACGTTTCTAGTCAAGCAATCAAATGATTCCTATAGATTTTAAAAATTGTGTTCATAGACCTTCAAGAATTAATTGATAACCACGACGCCACCATCAGAGACCAGCATCAAGTAAGCAGGTGATTTCTGTATTTTAAAAATTTTGAACGCCAATTCTGTATTGTCAGGTGAAGTAAATTTTGGAATGTATGAATCAAAGTTATGCTTCATAGCCAATGAACTCGTAAAAATTTTAGGTCACAAAGTGAAATGGAGAATAATTAAAAGTTTTATAATCCTTCTCAATATTATGTGTTACTAAGTTCTTGTAATGATTTCTGTAATAAAAAATAAAAGCAAGGAAAGAGAGTAATATTTCAAAATCTTGAAAACAGAAAAAATAAATATATTGTAATTAAATAAATAAAGTTTTCACATTATATAACTTTTTATATTATTTAATCTCCATTCTAAATTAAATTAGAGTTTTATTATAATTATGTTTTTGTTCTTAAACTTTAAATTTTCATTGTGTCCCTATGTATAAGAATAAAATATAACAGATCTAAATTTAAGACTAGTAAACATTTCAATAAACCCCAATGCAAACCCCTTCGAGTGATGTATTTGACGATTAGTTTGTGCAGGTATATGTAACAAATGAAATCCAGGAATTTAGTGTAATCCGTGTAATCCTAAAGGTCTTTCAAACCTGTCGATTAGTTTCTGCTGGCTTAAATGAAAAACTTATAAAATCCAGGAACTCTCTGCAGTCCTGATATGCATTTTAAGCCTGTCGATTAGTTTTTGCAGGATTACAAGACTAATTTTTAAAATTCAGGAAACAATTGTAATCCTGGTTGTTCCCTCACGCTCTTCTCGATTAACCTTCCAGTCGATAACACATATTAAAATTGAAAAAAAAAAAAATGATTAGACTTTTACAAAGGAATCTTCTTTGTCGCATATTGATAGATCATTGTAATGCAAAAAATAAGAAATAAATATAAAATAAAATTTTAGTCAATTTCTTAAGCGCATTTTCTTTTTTAATTTATAACTGAAGAAATTTTCGCAATGAAAAAAAAAATGATAAAAAGCTTGAATTATGCCTCTCGGTTGTGTAAGGAAACTTTGCCGTTCTCTATTAACTTTTCGCTTTTATACACAACTAGATTTTACAGCTCGCTCTCTTCCCTAGAATTGTCAAGAGCACATTCGTCATTCTTTTAAAAGTGCGCTTGGCATGAAATGAAACGACTCACATGCCAAAGTCTGCGAGCGAAATAACCAATATAAATCGTCGTCGGCGCATAAAACACGTCGCACATAAAAAGGAATTTCCATCTCTCCGCGCCGGGTGAATGATTGCACTTTATGGTTTTATTATACAGACAAGCATTTTGTTTGTAATTGTTGCTGTCAACTTGTCAGGCTGATTTAGCCGCATGACTGCATAAGACCATTTGTATTCATGCCTTTTTTCCGCAAAATATGGCATATGGACTGATTTTGCTATTCGAGAGCACACTAATATTTATTGTTTTTGCGCACTCGTGGAAATATTGCTGGCGTTGCACAAGCCCTCATTAATAATCCCTCGCGAGGACGTCCGCGAGGACGTCCGCGAGCACCATGTTGAGATGAAAGAGTCTTTTGCTCTGCAGAAATGCAACAACAAAATGTGCAGAGAGTGGTTGCTTGCCAACTGACTGAACCAGCACCGCCTTGCAAATTTCAGCAAAATATGTGTTCTTTTTTTGATGATAGACTTTTCCTGCATGGTTTCAATTATATAAAAAATAAGACCTGCTGACTGCAGAGATCCAAAAGAAAATTTCAATGTAAAAATTATATTATCTAAAACACTTTTTGTTCTTTATAGCAAACTTAAATCTTATCAGTAACAATAAATGATAAAATGAGTCGCTTGAAAATTCATTGAAAAACACGATCTGAAAAAAACAATAAAAAATAATAACTAAATTCTTTCTCCTTAAAAGTAGCCGGTTAAAAAAATTGTCACTGAAATTTTCTGTAATCTATTGTTTGCGTTTTTGATCACAGTTTATTAACGGTGATCGTTGGTTTTTCCCCCTTCCGCACTTCCGCAAACCATGCAAAGCCCATTAAAAGTTCAGAAATCGCTCCAACAGCGATCATCCCTCTAACTGCGTCAAAATCACGTTCCAAACGTCTGATGATTAAAAAAGAGTGTCAGGGGTCGCAACTTTTCCGTCCGTTGGAAAATTTACCCAAAGGCCGAGTGAGAAACTCGGGAACAAACTTTCAAGCGGATGAGTTATATAGATTTCAAAGGTCTTATCACGATCGGCAATCGAAATTTCCCTCGCCAGCAAGATGAATGTGCTGAGCGAAGCCAAAACCACCGATCCGAGCAGAAGCTGCTGCAGTCGGGTGCGGTTTTCATCGGAGTTAACTTTCGTCCGTCTCGTGCAGAGAAAGGGAAACGGACTTAACAGCCGGCCGAGTACATGGACCGGTGCGCTAATCACGATTCTGCATTATTTATCAGCACGGATGAATGAAAGCAATTAGTGGCGACGAATCAAATTAACAGGGTGAGTGGGGAGGAGAGCTTGAGGGAGCAAACTGTCCGTATTTGAATAAGGGCCGAATCTGCGAGTGCCTTTGACGGAGGGTTGGAAGTAACAAAATCGTCTGCAAGGTAGAGTTACGGACGGTCTGACTCAGACGTATAATTAGCACGGTAGTGCTTCATCAAAGCAACGTCTGGCGTTGATATTTTGCAAGCAAGTGTAAAAATAAGTTGAAAATGATATTTTTATTCTAACATAAATATATATTGTTTTGATATTTGCAAAATTTCCCAATAATATATTTATTCCATTATTGTTCATTTATAGCTCTAGAAAAAAATTCCTTTTAATCAAGTGTTTACAATTTTTTTTTATAGATCAAGTATAGTTTTTTTTATAGATAACTAAATTAAGTTAAAGAATTTTTTTTTTTGTAAATATTTTCAACCCATCGCTCTTCACAAATTTAAAAAAAAAAAGGAAAATGTATTGCATAATCATAAAACAATGTAATTAATATTCTTGATTTTTCCGCAGCACATTTCGTAAAATATTAATCACTTCCATTATAGCTAACATTATTTATACTGTTGAAAAAATGTATGTCTTTCATTCTCTTTAACTATCTTTCTTTCAAAAATTGAATTCACAGTTGATATATTTGAGAATTTTGTGGGAGGAGAATGGCAGCGCTTCGTAGACGCCTCGTTTCCAAATCAAATACTTTGGCGATAAAAGCGTGTTGAGTCGGCGGCGGAGTTTTGAAACAATGGGCGCGGCGCTGGAGGCTGCTGCAGACGAAATCGGAGTGCGAATTTAACTTTGCGCGTCGCCAGGGACTCAATGGCTTTCATGCTGTGCGAGCGGGGCGCGCGCGGAAAAAGGCTGATGAGGTTAAATGTCATTAAATTTTCATTTGGAACAACGCAGCAGCAGTAGCAGAAGAAGAAGAGGCCCCTGCGAGAGGCTGCGAAAAGTTTGATGGAAGGCGCCGCCGACGAAAAGGCTAATAAGGAAAATGCCTGCGAGTCCCTCGCCAACTCACCTTTATATTCTTTCAGAAAAGCAGACGGCGGAGTTATTTACCGAAATTTGCGCTAAAAAGAGAAGTTTCTTTTCCGCCGCGGGATTGGCGAGTGCATTAAAGGCAGAGGGAGGAAATTTTCAGACAAAGGAGAGAAAGTCTTGAAAACACTGGGTGAGAGTTTTATTTTTTACAAAGCTGATAAAAAGGGAAGTTTCAAATATTTATAACCCTAATTTCAGTAATTCTTGGTTATAAATAATATATTAAAAAAAGTTGAAACAGCATAAAATAATATTTTTAATATGTCGATTTAACTGGATTTAACCTTTATTATTTTTCTGCTGCTTATTCACAGTTTTAATTAATGAAGTAGATTTAAAATAACTTAAATTTCTTGAAATCATTTTTAGTCAATTTGGTAAAATGTAAAAGGCAAAAAATAGTTATTTTCAAAATAAAATACATTTCGGAAAGAGGGAAATTTTATGTAATAAAATCAAATATAATTTTATGATTTTTAATTTTTATTTATTTCAATAATTTAATTATGTTTGTTGAACTCAAATTTTATGCTAAGAATTCCGAATTTAGTGAAGAAGTTTTTTTGGCATCACTTGCAAATATGTCTTCAAAATAATTTTGTAATGATTAATGATACATCAATAAGGAAACTTTGAAAACTTTTATATTTATTGCTGTGCAGTAAAGTTTAAATGTCATTTATGAATATAAAAAAATTACTGAGAAGGGAAAATACTACCAAAAGTTTAGATACTTTCAGCAAAGGTTGCAAATCTCACAGCAAACTGGCTCCTCCGTCTTCGACGCAAAACAGCCAATCGTCCCCCATAACTTAATTTCTAATCTCCGCAAGAAATTTTTCCAGTAAAAACTTTATTTTTCTGCTCGCCAGCACAACTCTAAGTCAATTTCATATATCTTCTGAGTGGGGCCAAATAAATATATAAAAAGCCGTATTTTCGTCGGCGGAAAGTATTGATCGGGCGTATGAAGTGAGTTGCCGGCCGAGCGCAGAGTGAGTGCGAGAGAGAAAAAACACATCGCCGACTTCTTCTCTCTCCGTGTACTTTATTTCGCTACTTATTCATGTTTGTTCTTCGCCTTTCTGGCACAGCGAAAAAGCAGCACCATTCGATTTCAATTTGTCGCAGCGAATTTCTGCGTGCACGAAAACTCTGCACGCACGAGGGACAAGCAACGCCCTGCGTGTTATGCGATATGTCACACGACGGGCGAGAAATGTGTTTTTGCCCGTCTTTTTTTTCTTATTTATCACCCGGGTGGACAATAAAATAAACGTGAAATGCGGCTGGAAGGAGCCAGGCCACTCATTCGTCGGATTATGGAAACAAAAACGGGCCCTCTATTTATGAGCTGCCCGATTTTTTGCTCCCCACCGACAGATAAGCGCGCGCCTGAAGGGCAAATTAAGCGCGAAAAACATTTAGCTGCGCGTTGCTGGCAAAAAAATTACCGCTGCTGGTTTATAAATAAATCGAAAGCTGCTTTTGCTTTTCCCTCGCGCGTACTTGTGCATTTTTTAAGGTCGGTCGACTGCTTGGTTGAGCAGCAAAGAGCGTTTTTAACTAAAACTCTTCCCTCTCTCTTCATTTTTCAGCTCTCGTATATTGAATAAAGAAGGAAAATCTCTATTTACTCTCTTTCCCTGGATGCTCGGGGGCAAATAGAGTTTAAATTTAATTTTGGTTCCTCTCCCGGCCTTGCATTATTGAAGATGGGCGTGCGTGGGTTTTCGGGATGCGTGCTTTTCCTATTTGTTTTCCGTGTGTATATCTTAAGGGCAGAACGAAAAAACTTTTCAGGTATGTTAATAAGAACCATAGAAGTAAAATGGGATATATAAGAAAAAACAAGATAAATGCAAACAATTTCATTTGATTGTTTCAGCAGTTGAAGAGGTGAAATAAGTTTGATATTTACTTACATAGTTTATTCAAACTTAATTAATTAGGAACTAGTTTTAATAGAAATAAGACGCTGTAAATTCATAAAAAAAAAATTAATTTAAATTATTTCTAAAGAAAAAAGTTTTGTTATACAAGGGTTTAGCAACGGGATGCAAAAGAATGAACAAAAAAAATAAAACTTATGTATAATATGGACAAAATTTTGTAATATGTCAAATAATTAATCAATTTAAGTTTCTATTTTAAGTGTTTTCATATAATTTCTATATTAATGCTCACTATTTTTTTTTTGTCCAAATAAAACTACTTAAATACCGTAAAAAAGTTTCCAGAAATTTCTATAAAAGTTTTTGATCTTTTTAATGATTTCCATTTGATCAAATAAACAAAAATTACATGTAATTTATGTTACATTTCTTGGAATAATCGTAGGTCTTTAAATTCGAATCTTATTTGAAGAGTTCAAGGAGGAAAAGATAAATATTTACTTTTATCGCTCTCTCGTTCAAATTCGTTTGCTAATGTCTGTAAATAAAAGAGTGCGCTCCTCTTTGCCGCGCTGATGTCAAAGTTAATTTTAAACCCGGGTCGGAATCGGGTGAAAAACGCGCCTGAAAGTGTCGTTAATGTTGCATTTAAATTCTGGCCGGGCCGGCGCGCAAGAATAATGGGGTTTGGCTCCCTTTGCTGGCCCATAACTCGACGGCGAATGTATCAAAGGAGCACATCTTAATGAGCTGGCTTATTCTCCAGCAGCGGCTCGAGTCGAGAGCCCCGGCGACGATATTGTGTTTGGCTTTAAATTTTATTGATTCCCCTGGCAGATTGCCAGATTTTATTAAAAACTAAGCCCTCTCGTTCGCAGCTCTCTTTGAATGAGACAAAGAAAGAAAGAAAGATTGTGCTGGGGCGAGAATTCTGCCTTAATGAACACAACACCCGGCAGCACAAACTAACTAACTAACTTTGCAGTAAAAAGCCGGCGATTTCATCTCGCATTATTTCGTCGTTTAATTATAATTTCGCCGGCGCAAAAAGCGTCGGCGATGATTTATTGCCGCGATTCGGACGGAAACTCATTTAGACTCCGGGGCCGAGCGCGGAACAAAAGCAGCCAGATAGTAATTGATTTAATGAGATTACACGCACATTTTATTATACTGCGCGCGTTAAGCAGATTTTATTTATTGTTATGGCCGTCTCGCTTGATTTAATCCGCGCACCGTGCGGGAGTTACGGCCTCTTGATCGATTCTCCACATTCTGATGCTCCAGGTTCCTCAGGAGCAGCGCCGCCGGTTTTAATTAAAGTTAGAGCCAATTACGATGCTTATCGCCAAGGTCATTACGACGGTGCAAATTGCGAATAAAGCAGCGAACGGCACTTTTTTAAACATAAAATGACGAGCCGCCCACGTCGTAATTATCCGCGCTCGCTGACACAGAAATTTTGAAGAACTCTCGTTAAGGAACGCCTCTTGTAGTTAGTTAAACATACTTTCAAGTTCCTTGGCACAATTTTCGATTTTTGCTCCCAAGTGCACTAATTGGATTAAAATTGCGTGCGATCAAAGTTTACGGCTAATTGTACTGACAATGGCAGTGTGAAATAAAGATTATAAAGGAAGATTTTTGTGTGTTTATAACATTTTCAATAGGAATATTTTTTAACAAGAAAAGATAAAAAATAATATTTTAATGGAAAATCAACAAAGTTGAATTTTTATTTGAATAAAGAATAAAATAAACTTTGAATAGTTTAGATTTAATCAATAAATGAATTAATGAAATATTTAATAGGCAATGTTGATTATCAAATGTTTAATAATTACAAAATGTGATTAACAACTTTTGCTTTTAATGTTTATACATAACATTTTGCATTAGACAATGAAAATATTTAATTAATCTATGATGTTGGTAAAAAAGCAATTAAAAAAAACACACACAGGACGCAAAATTAACTGGGGCAAATGCCAAAATTTTTACGCAAAAGATATGTCATTTATTTATTTATTTATAAAAATATTGCTGTAATTTATACAATATGAATTACTGCATCAACGGTATAAGTTACACTTAAAACTTAAAAAATGTGCAATTTTCTTAAAGTAATGTTTTATAATTTAAAATTCAACTTCTACAAAAGATCTGCTTAGGAAGTGTTAGCAACGTCACATAAAAACTCCTTTGCCACTCTCCAACTGATTAAAACTTTAAAACAATTTCCACTCGGCCTTGACGTCAATGCAGTTTCTCTCCTCCGGGGCGCATCGCAATCTCCAAGTCTCGTCCGATTTTAATAATCGCGAAGCATGACAGCAAAACTATCGCGAAACTCCACTAATTCACCAACAATGGGAGGCGGCATTTGCAACAAAAACGCGGCGAGCATGTTAAACATTGCAGAAAGATATATTCCGCCCGGACAAAATAAACTGGAGGAAATGAAAGTTCATGTTCAAAGTTGTGTCATAACTCGGGGGACTGCGCGAGTTAGAGGAGTTTGCGCCGTAAATAAAATGCTTTGTGATAAGTTATGCGCCCCCAGGCAGCCCTGATTTTGGGAAATGAGGACAAAGAGCTCCCATTAGGCCGGGGATCATTGGTGGAAAAGCGGCGGCCCTCGTCCGAAAGCAATTAAACGAAACTTGGCCAATAAGATAATGAAAAGAATAACACGTGCGCGCCGGGAAGGGAGTTTGTTTATTTAGGTCGGAGAGGGCGAGGGTCCTGCTTCCTATACGAACTTTTCTCTGCTTTTGCGGATGTATAATTTTTATTTAATGACTCGCCTTTTAATTCGTTTCGGTGCTCACACAATGGCCGACAGTTTTACGACGCGGTCGTGCCAAAAGCCGCGTGTGGCATTTTTCAAAACGGAAAATTTTGTCAGAATTATGATCAGCAAGCTGCTCTTTTATTGCACTCGCCGCCGGTCTTGTTAAAGTAAGAGACAGCCTGAGTTGGGTTTTATTGAGCGAATATGGGATGGGCGGAAAAATTGCATGCTGACGAGGAGGGACAAGCAAAAGCGCACCAAACCCAGGGGCGGACTGGGCAACAAATTATTAGAAAAAACTGAAAACCATATTATTTAAAAAAAAAATATTTTATCATTTGGTTTAAACCATTTTCAAATAGAACAATTTCATCTAATTTTTAAAATTTTTAAATTGTACCATTAATTATTTTTTAAACATTTTATTTCAAGATTTTAAAGAAATCAATGATAAATTTAATAATCTTTGCTCTTAACGCCAAATTGACAAAATTCGAAAACATATTGAAATTTTTAAGTGATTTGTTTTATTTACAGTTTGCTAATTAAAATCATTTTGGCACACTCATGAAATAACATAATTTTTATAGAAAGAATTAAAAATGTAAATTATGATTAAAAAAAGGGACAGTCAGAGATAGACGATGGAAACTAATGTAGAACTGTAATACTGTCCCCTCGGCATGTTCGCACACGGTTGGCGATTTTTTGCTCATCCACAGTCCGTGCCTGCGGGGTCGGACATGAATCTGCTGCCAAAACATTCAAAAATAACGCCAGGCTGTGTGCGAGAGAGCGAGCGTTGTTTTATACATCGGCTGGCAGAAATTTTGCACGATCATTTATTTGCCTCTTGTTTTTTTTTCTCCGACCGGCCGTCGTCCAAACAGGCGCAGACAAGAGAAAACGCCTCTCGCCTGGAATTCCCTTTAGATAAAAAGCAGCCGGGGGATGGATGAATCAGGCTGGCGGGCACTCGTGTGGGCATCAAAGTGAACGTGGGCGCATTCACCACCGGCCGCACAAAGAGATTGCTTTGAAAATTATTTTGGTTTTCTCTCTGCCTTCTCTAGCTCTTGATGAAAGATAGTATCTTGTGGAGTATGGAAGTATGGAGGCCACGCTAACTTCGGGCCAAGTGATGCTCGACCGATTCCTTTTCATGCACCCTCTCACCAGCCAGCACACTTGGCCCACCAGCTGTTTCAGTGAAAAATCCGCACGGCTGCTTTACTGCTGGATTGATCATGCCTTGAAACGTTTGCTTTATGCTTTCCTCCAAACAATAAAGAGTGAAAGGGAATTTATTATCTCAACTTGCACTTTCCATACATACGAAGAAAAAGTATCAAATCTCTAAGCCCCAATAAACGAAAAATCATAAACGTTTTAATTTAATTTGACTAATTATTTCTTTCAATTTATATAGAATTATTGTCCTAAAAAATTAAACATTTGAAAAGCAATATTGGGTCAAAATAACAGTTTCTTCAAATCAGCTATATTGATAAAAAAAAGCAATTGATTTAAAAAAAAGTTCTTGTAGTAATAACAACAGCCTTTTAACACTCAAAGACAGTGTTCATTTTGGATAAAATTTTGAAATGAACTCGAATTAACAGGAAAAAAATGCCATATTAAAAATAGCAAATTGAAAAAAAATTCCTTTAGAGTTATGGTTAGTTTAAGGTGTTATAAATTAAAAATCGTATATATTTTTATTCATATAATTATAATTTCCTACTTTTTTTCATTAATTTAATTCATGTTTAAATCCATATATAAGAATATTTTATTTAATTAAAATTTTCCACGTTGAAAATGTTAATATCACAATTCATTGCAAAGTATAGTTCTTGGAAACCAGCAAAATTGTTGGTTGTTTCTGCGCAGGGACCAGGTTCCATTGTAAATTTGCTTTGCCCCCTCGATCAATCAGAGAGTGGATCAAAGGCCGCAATCAATCGCAAACGCCCAAAGCCTGCGGGCCATTTGGAAAGTTCTGTTGGTCCGAATTCCGAACAATGATGGCCAAATTGGCCGTGAATGCTCAAGTCTAATTGAACCTGTTGGTTGAAAAGCGGTGTGGCCGCTGCACCCCTAATTGAAAAGCCCCATCGCTCCCCGGAGTGAGATGAAATTAGCCGCGGGGCGAGTGCAAGTCGGAGGAGAATCTCTTTGCGTCATTTGGTCTAATTTATTTGTATGACTCAAAGTTGTTTCCCGGCTCCTCGCCTTTAGTGCTGCTTTCAAGAGGGTTCACGGCAGTGACGATTGTTTGTTTCCTAGGCAGGCAATATCTCTCTCTGGTGTGCTCTCGGCACTGCTGCTCTCTACATACGTAATGCCACCGTGCGGACCGGCGTGGCACAAAGTAAACTTCTCGGTACACAGAGCTTTAATGCCGCTACAAAACCCGAGCCACATCGCGCAGAGCTGTTTTCATCGATTAACCTCCACCGGCTCACACCAGATATATTCCTGCCAGGCTCTTTTCGGTCGCTGCTGCTTCACCAGAACTCGGCTCTTTTTTCATTACTCCCTCGACTCTGCGACTACCGACAGATTTTTTCCAATATTAGAATGTGTTTTTTTTTAATCAAATTATATTATTTCTTACATGCCAATTTTTAAGTTCGTTCAATTCAGGTTTCTTTTTTAAATAATATGGGATCAAAATAAAATATATTGATTCCACGCCATTTTTTTTTATTCCGTTTAATTTAAATATAGATTTTCAAATTTAATTTTTAATATTTCAAGTTTAAACTTTTCAGTTACAATTTAGAATGATTGTTACAATATATGGATTTCTAAATTAATTATCTTCACAAAAATTACAATCTGCAGCTAAAATGAGTTGTTGTGAAATTTTTTATTTTTACTCTTTTTTTATTTAATCTATTTATAATTTGTCTCTGATAAAAATGATAAATAATATCGTACCTTAAATTCCTTCAAATCGCACGTTATCCTCTTGTTTCCAGGTTTCTAATTTTGTTGATGGCATTTTATTTCTGTCTCAAACTGCGTGTAGCTGAGCAAAACATTTATCCAGAGTTTTTTGCTGGGCGTTGCCACTTCATTTTTGTTTTCTCCTCTTGAATTGAGGAAAGTAAACACCCGGGCTGTTAGTGGAATTGCATTTCAATTCGCGAAAGGCATTATTTCTACCCGGAAAAGGAAAAGGAAGGCCGTCCGGAGTGATAAATTTTGCATTCACGATCCTTTTGCAACTTTCAACTTTTACATCGCTTTCCGCCCTTTGTATGCGTACGTCCTCCTCCTCCGTAGTAACATGGTGGAAGCCGTAAAATCAACAACTCATTTTATTGCACCCCAGTCGTGTAATACGAGCCTGCACGTTTCTATTGCCACCGCAGCGGCAGTTTGCCGGCGCGGCCAAATCTGCCAGAGTTCAATATTTTTACTCTTATACTCGAGACAGCCAGACGCGGCGAAACAAGCTCTTAACTTTGATGGAATTAACTTGGCCGAGATAGCTTTGCACTGTTGCTGCGTGTTTTTGACAAGCCATCTCTCTCTATAGTTTGCGAGCCTCAAATGGGCCTGCTCGGCTCATTGCGATGCGCAAGGCAGCAGGACGGAGCGAAACGCCTAATTACTATGGAGAGCAGCCGCGTCAGTGCGCCACGCTCTGTGATGCGTTTGACAATTGTGCGACCGCAAAAGAATTGGGCGCATTTTTGGCCACAATCGCGCCGACTTTGTCACGAACTTTGACATTGGCGACGTGACATGTCGCCAGAACGACCGCGAAATTTGCCTTGTGCGCTGAGCCGAGAGGCCTTTTGTGGGCATTGGCATTCGAAAACGCTTTCCAGACAAACTGCAAAGTGGCGGGAAGAAAATTTAAATTCCAACACACTGCGCACTTTCATTTTTTTCATTGCCTGTCTAAAAAAAAGATGAAAATTTGGTAGAAAATTTTCAGATGAATTTATTGATATTTAGCAGGAGTAGAAAGTTAAATTATTGCAACATAAAATATGAAAGTATAATTTAATTGATATATCTCTATAATAAACTTCTTACTTTTAAAATAAATTAACTTAATAATTGATTTACAAGGAAAGTAGTTCCGAAAGTAGCATGTTTCATTTTTTTTTAATCTATCAGCAAACTCTGGATTTTTCTAAAAAGGACTCGTTGACAGTTAATTAATTGTGTACGTCTGGGAATTCCAAAATAAATTCCACTGCTTCGATTTATTTTCCTCTTATCCATTTGAAATTTGAATTCCACGAAAACTTCCACACGGCCGGAGTGAAATAATCATTAACAATGTTGCCTGTGTCTCTCTAATGAGGACAAGTGCGGCGTCGCGCCGATTGACTGATCAAACAATGACTCGCACGGGGCCCTCGATAAATCAGATTGCATTCACTGGAGTTGACAATGGTCACGAGCAGAGTGACGCCGACTGCGCTCGCCAATTTAACGCAAACAAGCAAGTCCGTCTCTGGCCAGTGTAAATAGCCGTGGGCAGGGACGTACATTAATTAGCAAGTGGCCGAGACCTGACGTTTTGCTGCAGCATACGCGCGTGGACAGCTGAAATCAATTTCGATTAGGATTATGTGCACTGTCGATTGCTGGCAGATTAATTCGGGTTGTGCTGCGTAATCCGAGCAACGGGGGCGCTGATCACGCAGCGAACGTCCGGAGAGACAAACGAGATCACTTCTTGTTTTTAGTCAATCACGTTTCACACAAAGCCGATTAATGCGTATCCGATCACTGATTTTGATCTTTAATTTGAGCATTCAAAAATCAGTTCAATTGCAAATCTGCAACTGGGGTGGCACAGGAAATTCTATATAATTTTTTAAAATATCAAATTTTTTTACAGTTATAATTTTTCATTTTTCTAAAAAGAAAAACAGAAAAAAAAGAAAATTGAAAACCTTCTATCATAAATAGCCTAAAAAGGATACATTTTTTTTTTTTAAGATCAGCTACATTTCTGAAAAAATTAAGTGTAAGAAATAAAATTCAAAAATTTTCCATGAAAACAAAACTTAGCTGAAATTATAAAATGGTTTAAGATTTTATTACAAAAATTTAAAAAGCATGTTTTGAACATTTTCTGCAAAATTTTCAAATTATAATTTATAACCTAAATGCAGTTTAAAATCATTTTGAGCAGAAGTTGAAATTCAAAATGCTACTTTTTGTTTTTAAAATTCTAACTTTCTTGATTACCAATTAATTATATTTGTACTCATTTCATAACTAATTCCTGTCATAAAGGAGCGACCATATATCATATAAATATGTTTTATTTTTCTTTTAGATAAGAGAAATTTATTGAACACACCGGACGTACCACCGATTTTTTTTTTCATTTACTTATTTATATCCGCAGACTTTTCGACACAACTTAGAATTATCATGCACTGCTTTATCCTTCGTCTGCACCACTTGGAGTTTATTTGTAGCCAGAGTTGTCTGGAAATAATTGCACGTGTTCTTACAATTAGCACGCTCGCTCTCCCCTCTCTCTTTCGCGGCAGTTCAGTCGGATTCAAATATCCGGCGTTGGCGAGTGCAGCTTTTGAAAGCTCTCACTTGCGAGAGACGTACATAATTAAACTTGCAAGTCGGCGCGGTAAGGCAGTCGCGTATGAAAATGTGAATTTTGCTCGCCTTGATGGGCTGATTATGCAACCGAGGGCACCACCAGCACGGGGACGTGTTCAGCGGGTTGCATAACATCGTCAGTTCGCAGGCGTGTGTTGCGAGACCGCACGACAAGAATTATGTTTGCGCTCGACTTCCTGCTTCCCTCGTCGTCGAATTAACTTTTATGCAGCTCCGGAGAGGTTAATTTTTTCCCCAGAGCCGCGCTGGAACAATTCATATCGTAACGTTTTATGCAAATTGCCCTTTTCCGTCGCGAGAAAACACGGCAATAATAATTGTTATTGTCAGCAGCGAGCGTGACAATGACGTGGGTGGTGCTGCAAACTTGCGGGAAGGAAGCTGTAACTGTTGAAATATGGTCAAAGTTGCGAATTCCATGGCAAATCAACTTGAATTATCTTTCCAGACAAACTTTTCACGGAACGACTTTTTCTATATTCTTGTGTAAACACTTCCTATGTATGAAAATATCGACACGCAAAATGGCCGGGGACATGTTTGCTTTTATCTCTCAAACTCAACTCCCAAATGGATTAACCAATTTTGCGATGCTAGGGCTCTACTAAATTACATTCAAAGGCTCTGGCCGGCTTTTCAAACGAATTGCCACTCCCATCAAAATGCAACCATTCCCACAACTATTTCAATTTTAAAATAAACTTTAAATCTGGAAATTGAGGTAAAACTTACAAACTGAAACCTACAAACTGAAATCTAGATTAATGAGTAAAGCAAAAACGTTTTCCAGCTAAAAATTACTTCGTCACTTTGATGAAAATCATTGGAAAAAAGCATGAAATATTTTTTCAGCAAATTTTCCTTCGCATAAATCATTTTTAACTTTAAACGTTTGAAAAAGTCAGGTGGTAAATCAATTAAATAATTACGGCTTCATTGGTAGGCATAAGCATGGAAGGGCGGCCGCTCGTTGCTGTCGCCATGCAAAAAGTTCGGAAAGGGCGACAGAGAGTGGGAGAGGCCCTTGGTGTGTTGCATTGTCCTCGGCCGCGCGTATAATGATGGTGTAAATTTTTCTGCTCCACTTAAGCAGCGCTGAAGAGCAGTGCGCCGTACACTGTGAGAAGAAGTGTAATTATCATTCTCCATCATCGCCCCCGCTGCATTATCATGCGCAAACTCCCTGCCTGCCCATTCGATCGACACCTGAGCTTTAATCCGAGATAAATTTTCGCAGCTCTCTTTCAATTCTTTTTCACATTTGCCCGCGAGAGCAAAGGGGACTGAGAAAAGGAGGGAGGTTTTGTTTCGTCCTGGTGATTGTACTCGCGCCCGGGGTGCTTTTGCCTCCGCTGATTGCGCAGCCAAAAGATCCACTCTGGCGAAATTATTCCGAATGCGGATGAGTGCTGATGTAAAAGCAGTGAGAGCATAATGCTGCACCAGCTCTCTTGTTGCCACGCGAATGAACGTTTTAATTTCACATATGGCAAGAGAAACCAATAATACTGGAAAAATATACGTCTTTTGGCGTAGCGATGTTCCAAATAATTAAAAAGACAGACAGCTATAGAGTGATGATTTCACTTTGTTTAAAATCAGGAGGACAATTAGAGAAGTAGATTCTTGAGAAATAGTTCTATAATATGAAGAAGTAAATATTAAAAATCTTATATTTTTTGAAGGTCTTAATTAAATTCAGGTGGTCGTTGAGAGAAGTAGATTCTTGAGACATAGTTCTATACCTTGAAGACGTAAATTTTAAAAATCTTATATTTTTTGAAGGTCTTAATTAAATTCAGGTGGTCGTTGAGAGACGTAGATTCTTGAGAAATAGTTCTATAACATGAAGACGTAAATTTTAAAATTCTTATATTTTTTGTAGGTCTTAATTAAATTCAGGTGGTCGTTGAGAGACGTAGATTCTTGAGACATAGTTCTATACCTTGAAGACGTAAATTTTGAAAATCTTATATTTTTTGAAGGTCTTAATTAAATTCAGGTGGTCGTTGAGAGAAGTAGATTCTTGAGACATAGTTCTATACCTTGAAGACGTAAATTTTAAAAATCTTATATTTTTTGAAGGTCTTAATTAAATTCAGGTGGTCGTTGAGAGACGTAGATTCTTGAGAAATAGTTCTATAACATGAAGACGTAAATTTTAAAAATCATATATTTTTTAAAGGTCTTAATTAAATTCAGGTGGTCGTTGAGAGACGTAGATTCTTGAGAAATAGTTCTATAACATGAAGACGTAAATTTTAAAATTCTTATATTTTTTGTAGGTCTTAATTAAATTCAGGTGGTCGTTGAGAGACGTAGATTCTTGAGACATAGTTCTATACCTTGAAGACGTAAATTTTAAAAATCTTATATTTTTTGAAGGTCTTAATTAAATTCAGGTGGTCGTTGAGAGAAGTAGATTCTTGAGACATAGTTCTATACCTTGAAGACGTAAATTTTAAAAATCTTATATTTTTTGAAGGTCTTAATTAAATTCAGGTGGTCGTTGAGAGACGTAGATTCTTGAGAAATAGTTCTATAACATGAAGACGTAAATTTTAAAATTCTTATATTTTTTGTAGGTCTTAATTAAATTCAGGTGGTCGTTGAGAGACGTAGATTCTTGAGACATAGTTCTATACCTTGAAGACGTAAATTTTAAAAATCTTATATTTTTTGAAGGTCTTAATTAAATTCAGGTGGTCGTTGAGAGAAGTAGATTCTTGAGACATAGTTCTATACCTTGAAGACGTAAATTTTAAAAATCTTATATTTTTTGAAGGTCTTAATTAAATTCAGGTGGTCGTTGAGAGACGTAGATTCTTGAGAAATAGTTTTATAACATGAAGACGTAAATTTTAAAAATCTTATATTTTTTGAAGGTCTTAATTAAATTCAGGTGGTCGTTGAAAGACGTAGATTCTTGAGACATAGTTCTATAAAACGAAGACGTAAATTTTAAAAATCATATATTTTTTGAAAGGTCTTAATTAAATTCAGGTGGTCGTTGAGAGAAGTAGATTCTTGAGACATAGTTCTATACCTTGAAGACGTAAATTTTAAAAATCATATATTTTTTGAAGGTCTTAATTAAATTCAGGTGGTCGTTGAGAGACGTAGATTCTTGAGAAATAGTTCTATAAAACGAAGACGTAAATTTTTAAAATCCCATATGTTTTGAAGGTCTTAATTAAATTCAGCAGGTCGTTAAGAGAAGTAGATTCTTGAGAAATAGTTTTATAACCTGAAGACGTAAATTTTAAAAATCTTATGTTTTTTGAAGGTCTTAATTAAGAATCTACTATATTAACCTTCCTCGTGAAGCTCAACAAAGACCTTAAAATAAAAAAATATTTTTTAAAATTTATACCTTCATGATATAGAACTTTTTCTCAAGAATCTACTCCTCTCAACGTCTTCCTGAATTTAATCAAAGACCTGCAAACAATATAAGATTTAAAATATACATCTTAACATTTAGAGAAGTAGATTCATGGGAAATAATATTATTTGGAATTGTAGAATTAATTTTATATTAACAAATTATTTATTTATAAATGAAAGTTTTTTGTTACACTTAAAACATTTTTCAACAAATAAATACTGATGAAAATTTGTATTTATTTTTAATTACGAGTTGCGACGGATAGTCTTTTTAATCTCGGATGTTTAAGCAAAATTCTTGCTACTGGTGTTGCTATTTTTCAAACAATTCTTTTTTCAAACAAATATTTTTCTAAAATGGAATGTAAACAATGTGACGTAACAATTGGACAAATAAACAACGATAATGATAAAACATAAATTTTTGGTGTATATTTCTTCATATTTAGAAAATTATTAAATTGGGTATAATGGACAGATATTGCCCTCATAGCAGTGTAAAATCCGTCAAAACGTATGCATGTGGAAAAAATAAAATTCAATAAAAATTTACGACGTCCAATTACAAATCGCAGTGACCGTTTCGTCCTCTGGCTCATCCGTTTTTCTATCGCATATTGAACAATAAAACGGCCGTGCATGCACTCAATGTACGTACAGACCCCATTAAGGGATGATGATTTTATTGCGCATATCTGCGAAACGCCCTCATTTGTGTAGATAGCTATAAGCGAGTGTGTTTGGAAAGGGAGTGCGACATTATTTGCAGTCGTCATAAATAAACATGAATCACGCCGTGACGGCCAAATAGCAGGTGAGTTTGAGCCTCTCTACCAGTGAGCGAGCGAGCAGTTTTAACCCCGGATCTGGTGAGCACTGTTATTTATATTTATTGCACTCTGTCGCTTGATTATTCGACTCCCATCCGAACAAAAGCAAGCGATGGCGAAATATTAAATCGAATGTGTCTGCACGCGGACAAATCGCGTTGCCACTCAAGCGGAATTTGATCTGATGGGCTGAACGCTGCAAAAATTTCGAAAATTGCGACCAGTGATCAACTCGGGCAATCAATTTTCCAAAGCTATCAGATATGGCTGCAAAAGGTTTCCTAATATAATTTATTTTGATAAAATGCCAAAATATTTTTCTTTTTTTATCAAATGAATCAAAATGAAACTGACAAATAAAAGTATTTTTCATAAACTTGATTTTTTTAAACTCAAATTTAAAATAATTGTATTTTGTATACTTGAAACTATATTGTTAATATTTTTAATTTTTTCCTTCTCTCAAAATAAAAAAATTGCTAGCAAATTGTGCAGCACTTTTTCTTATAAAGACGTTTCAGATTAAGATTCTGCTGTTTTCGTTGGCAATTAAAATAATTTTTAAAGTTATCCACCCAGTCGTAGAATTGTATTATTTCGTTGCGCGCGCCAAAGGAAAGAAGAAGTTTTACTTTGAGCGTGCTTGAATCGATTTGCAATGGGCGCCACAGAAGTGCTCTTGCTCTCGTAAAAACACTCGAATTACCGATTAGCCAAGGGTGAAATCGCCCTCTCAAAGCAAATCCACTAATAAAGATCATCTTTATGCCGCGTCATTCGAACGAGAGCGTTTGCGGCGCAAGTCGGTGTAAATAATTCGTCTTTTGCGAGCGCATTCCGCGAGCAAAAACGCAAATTACGCCGGATTAGCGCCGAATCGACTTGATTCTGGCTCCGCTCTCTGGGGGGACAAAAGTGACAAGCAACAAAGCCGCCGAGCGGGAGTTATGCAGCCGGCAGAGCATCTCCGGCTTCACTCGCACGCGCTCCGTGGAAATGGCAATGCATTATGCACAGCGTGTGAGGAGGAAAGGCCTCTGCTTTTATGGCCTTTATAATGCGCAAAGTTTTCACTCTGATGCAATAAATAACACGGCCCCGCGAACGCTGCTGCTGATGGCTGCGTCTCAAATCAAACGTTGATGACTCTTGAGCTGCCGCCTTTGTTCGCTGCGGAAAGAGAGGATCTGCGAACGGCACTTCCTTTCTTTTGGCGCGGAATATCTAATAAATACAAACGGATTTGCAAACGAAAGCTCACGATTATGAATTATTTATAAGAAATTAAAGTATTTAGAAACTTCCGTCAAATATTAAATTGAAAACTGGAAACACTTGGAACTTCTTTTTCTTTCCGAATTAAAATTTTACGGAGGCTGGAGTTAAAAAGTTAAATTAGATAATTTAAATGAGTTTCAAGCATTCACAAATTTGAAATAAATTGAACTGGATTTTAATGTCTTCTTGCAATAAATTTCTAAATAAAAACAATCTAGTCGTATTGTGTTAAAAGTATGTTCTTCAACTTCATTTACCGGCAACACAAATGCCTCTGTTTCTTAACTTCTGGGAAATCCATTAAGCACTGTATCCAGCAACACACGTCATTTCACCACCCGTGCAAGTGAACAAAGAACTGCAGGCAAAGTATCATTACGTTCGCAATTAAAGTACGCCTCGGTGGTCGTGCAGCTGCATAATTGCACTCCTGTTCAGTTGTGGAGAAGGAATCAGCAAAAAGTTCTTTGCGAGGAATGAAGAGAGCAATGGTAAAATTATCCTCCACAGCTGCGATGGCGAAGGAAATCCTTCAAGCGATTTCATTACTCCAGCATATTCATGTCAAATAAATTAAAAACCACCGAGTAGGCAATTCATTACGTGTGGAATTTTTATTTTCTGCTCTAGTTTTCACAAAGATTATTACAAAAAAATATTCTAGAAGTGGAGGAGAAAATATTTTAATTTTGGATGCAACATTTGCCCAATTTCCAACCGATGCATAACTTGTACATATGTTATTTAAACCGGAGTGTGTATAAAATTTACTGGGACGTTTTTTTAAACTTGTGATTAAATCAGGTCTCAAAAATATTACGATTTATTAACTGTAACATTTTTAATCTCAAAATATTTGAGTTTTAACTATTAGCTGAAGGCAGAAATATTAAATAATGCATTTTAGTTTTGCATTCGATAAAAATCTCTTAAATTTGTTCCAGCATTTTTTTTCTCTAGACCATCTGCTAGCGATAGAAATACTTTTTATTTTGCTTATATATGAGTCAGTCGGGCAAGAAAAGATGCGTGCGTGCGCCCCGTTAAAATTACTCCCAATTTACCAGGCCACACAAACAATCGGCCTCGACGATAAATAATTCTTTATTCTTTTTCTCGCCGGACCTATAATCTGCATCAAAAACGGCAACTTGTTCCATAATAAAAGCAGCGAGCCAGTTTTTCGCTCGGCAGCAGCACGATCCGGCACTAAAAAGCGAGAAACAAAAACGCGCGCGGCGGACGTGAGCGTTCGAGCGGAATAAATTAATTAAACTCGTTTGTGTATGTGGCGCACGCGTTTAAACCGAAAATATATCCACAATGGAATAAAACAACTTTGGCGAGTGAAAAACAGCGTCCCGATATCATTTATTTAGTAGGGCGCACGCACATCAAGATTCGCCGCAAACTGCAGTCGTATTTCGCGCGCACACGTGGGCCCGAAGACCGATACTCTTGAGTTCTCTTCCGACACCTAGGCTGCACGCACCCCCTGCATTTCGCCCCGTTATGGGTCTCAGCGCAGGGCACGTGCACTTCCTCCATATCGAGAGAGGGCTGCATACCAACAGCGTGGCTCTTTCTGTGACGTGGTCGTGTATATCGATTCTCTCCAGGCCGAGCGAAAACGGAGGGCGGCCTAAGTTGTGGCAGCACCGTCGGCGTCCATGTTGGAGAACGGGATCGGTACTTCCCTCTTTAGCTCTCATGCCTGGCTTACACCGACCGGGGCCGTCTTTTTCTCTTTTCACCCACCGGTCGGTCGGCGAGAAAGAGAGAAAACTCTACTTCTCCTTTTCGTCCCACTGGAGAATCAATTTGGCTTCTCTGATTTATGGTGTGGCAAATTTTTTATGCGCGATTTCGGCAATCTTTGAAGTTTGCGAGTTCCTGCTGCTTTCTCTCTTTTATGCGCCCATCTTTCCCCTTAGCCTCGCCGCTGACGTTGAATTTGCAGTTGGTGCGTCACGTTTGGAAAACATTTTTTCTTACGAGCTTGCCACAAGAAGCTACTTTTCGTCGAGTGGCGGACGGCACAGTTTGCGAGGAGGAAAATTAAACTTTTTGAAAAGGTCCTTGAACAATAGTGTCGGGACTTGTGCGGCTTCATTTATTTGAAGGGCCTTAAAACAAGAAAAATGATTTAAAACACTTATTTTTAAACTAACCCTTTTGGCTATTAATAATTAAGGAGCGTGTACTTGAAAATTGTAGGATACACTATTATTTCCAGTAAAACCGAGATATAAACCTAGACAAAATAAATAAAATTTAATTTATTTATTGCTGTATATTTTAGTAACATGAATTATGTTTTTATGCTATGATTTTTTTTCTCTTTTCAAAACGATTTTAATATAAGAAAAAGATTTCTAGCAATTTTCCTTGTGACATAAGATATTATTGTAATTTTTAGCATAAAAAATAATACACAGATTTATTCTAATTTTATGAAAGCTCCATTTTTTATGACTTGAATACATGCTTAAATTATGAAATTATATGGAACCAGCTTAATTTTGGTGTGAATAAAAATAGTCTACCTCTCTTGAGTCTTTCCACAATTCTTTCTCTTTAAATCCGATCCAGCTCTAGATCCTATTTTTGCACGGATATTTGCCAAGCCAACATTTGAGCATTCAACCTGACATTTCTGAGAAGTTCCATACATTGTTTGATCAAACTTTTCTGGCGAAAACAACCCTCCGAGCTCTTTTCCACCCCTCAGGAACCCCCGGTCGCATTCCCCTGCTTTAGCGCAGGACTTGTTAATACACGGAAAACCAAAAGCACCTCCACTTCACTATATGATCCGCTCAGCATTGCCTCGAGGCTTATCACTCGGCGAGCTTTTCAAAAGAGAGATGTCCCGCAGATAGTATTGGGAGCTGGAGAGCGATTTTTGGCAGGACCGCCACTCCATTTCATAATATACGATATCAAGCAACCCCTTTTGGCGCACGTGTAAATTTTATACCTGCATAGTCTGTGTGCGCATGAAAAAAAATGGATGCTGCGCCAACCGAGAGCCGCTGTTTTATTCCGGCCGTACGATAATTCCTTATTTTATGTGCCTCCCCATCCTATTTCTGCCCGGCTCGCGTGTCAATCCGATAAATTTCCACTCTCATCTCGCCGAGCGAAATAATAATAAATAAAAAAGGGTGCGCGGGCGTATCTGGAAAGAGCAAAGTTATTGCCCGCCCAGTGAACTTTTCCCTTTTTCATTTTGCTCCTTCGAGTGCATCAGAAATACAGCGATCGTTTTCAAATTAGGGCTCGCAGAGTGCACTGCCGGGATTGAGTGACTTGTTTTAAGTAAACGACGCGATAAAAAGTTTGAGAAGAACGGCCAACTCGCTTTGATTGGAAAGTTTCTCGGGCAGTAAGTGTGGCCGCGCTCGGGTGGAAAGAACAAGAAGATCGCGTATAAAATGTGAATTATGCACAGAGCAGGCTCGTAGATCATTCGCCTTTATTGCCCGCTGCTTGTAAGCTTGTCCGTTGCTCAACACAGCGTGAAGCACTGATCAAACTAGCAGAAATGAAAACTCCGTCTCAAAAGAGAGATTTATGGTCTGCGAGGTACTTCATTTTATTATATGAATTAAAATCAAAATGAGCTGTTAGAAAGGATTTAAATGTTAAACCGGCAAAATTGTAAACTTCCAGATTTTCAATTATAATCGCTAAAATCACCACAAATTTTTCGGATTAAAATAGTGGCTTTAAATTTATAATTAATTTAGCAAAAATATCATTGTGATTAGTGATTAATGTTATTATGGCGCGCACCACATTACAAAATTTATTTAGATATTTAGTTGTAGAAATGAGTTTGAAATAAAAACGAATAAAAATATTAATGTATTGAAAAAGTAATTTGCTTTTCAAACCTAAACACATTATTCTAAGTGAGCCTCATATATTGTTATGTTTCCAACGAAAATGGTATGATTTTGAGGTTTTGGGGCTGTTATTGTTTAATATAGAACCGCAGCTACAAAAATATATCACGTAACGCGCGCAACATTATTTCCATCAAGCAAAGCCGTTCTCTATTGTATTGAGCGTGCAATGGCCGCTGATTCAAAATTGAAATTTACAATTATGTATTCCCGTTCGTTTGAAAATACAGCACACCAAGCGAGCGGGTATTAAATTAAATTGCTGCCCGCTAGTTCCAAATTCAATGTGGAACGAGAGCTCACTTTGTACAATTACGTGCGGCAGCACGCCGCATGTACGTATAACATACACACGTGGCGGACAAATGTAAAATTCATACTGTTGATGCAATCAGCATAACTCGCGAGAGCGGCGCACTCGTTTTCCCCAGCCGCCGGCTATTTGACGAGAGCCCGTTTTTGCAGCTGGAGGATTGTTTTAATATTTCCGTGAGCTGCGTGCCGTGAAATTTTAAAGAGATCTGGTAGTAAATATGCAATCGGGACGAAATGATACATCGCGAGACGAGCCAACCATTTTGATATTCACATCGTGCACACGTCCTATTTCACTCGCGGGCTTGTTTTATGTGTCTATTTATCATGAGAGATCGATTGGAATAAGTAGTTTTCAATCTGCATACCAATAGAAAAGTTTGCAGTTACTAGAGGGATAAAGTTAACACGATTTGAAGAAAAATATATTTATTTTCTAAAAAACAATAATTTTCTACAATTTTATAACAGTAAATAAAAATTGAATATAAATTATGGCACTGAAAGTCGTTAAGGGTAGAAGTTATGAATAATTTATTATTAGAATCATCAGCTGCCAGTTTTACTTGTTATTTGTATTATTAAAAAAAAAGTAAACAAATTAAAAGTAAACATCAATTTGACATAATTGAAGCATAAAAAATCTCATTAATTACAATGTAAAATTTTGTAGTTACATTATTTACATTTGCATAACTTTTTCATATGTTCGGGTGAGTAAAAGCTCGCATTATATGTTGAATCTCCTTCAAGCGCGAGCGTCTCTAAATTGAATTATTCCAGAGGCGCGGCGCATAAATGAATTTTACGAGTTTTCTCCCTTTCTCGCTGTTTCTCACAGCTGCACAGTGTGAAATGATGCAACTTTACGAGACTGCCTATTCCGCCTTGATTAGCGCCAACGAAAGTTTTATTTTAAACTAGTGTCGTTTTAATTGCACTCGCCTGCTGGATATTAAATTGAAGCCGACGGCGCACTCTGAGCGACAATTTTGCCCGCTTCGCAAAATGACAGAATTGCATTTGATGATTTCATGACGAACGAGCAAAAGGCGTGGGCGGGTAAAATATTCATCAGCGAGTGATTAAAAATCTGGCGTCGAACGCTAAACCGGGAAAATTGCTTTTATATATCGAGCCGACTTGCAAAGAGGATTGACCTCACCGACTGAGCGATCGTTTTGCATAGCTAACAAGCGCGCTGCTGCTACGGATGAGTAGGCAGTCGATGTGGAAAACTAGTCATATTCATTCCCATCCCAGCAGTTGCTTGGCATTCATATTTAAAATGCATTTCAGCATTAAACGTTAAATATTGTAGCAGAAAATATTTAATATCGTTTAATTTTTTTCTAGTAAAATTTTCACAGTACTCCAAAGGTCTACAAAAGACGGTTTCAATTCAGTTATATTTTATAAATTTGCCTGGATGGGATTTTAGCCGCAGACAATCACCGGTTTTGGAGAATTATTGCATAAGAAATGTAAAAAAATTGACTTCCTATTTGGATTAAATTATGCTTTTGCTAGGAATGAATTAACGATTAACTAACTGTAAGGTGGATCTAAATTTTGAAAAGGTTCAAATGATGGTTATGATTGCGTCAACTTAGCAATGGTCATCAGGAGAATCCTCCGAGTGCAAAGCTAGGAACAGCCAGTGCGAGAACTTAAATTACTAGCCTCGAGTGGACGGCCAACTTGCCCAAGGGCTCTCCGGCCGGGTTTAATTGCTGATGATAATAACTTGAGCGTCCACCGCACCTTTCCGTCGCTCTATATTTGTTGTTTGTTGCCCGAACGTGTGTTTACCAAGACGGAAAACTGTTGGACTGCAACGGCAGAAAAGCGGGTGGCACTCGAAGCAAGTTGCTCGGCCGTCGGCTAATTTCGCAAATGATCACTCGAGCGAGGGTGCACCGGCCGGCCGGAATTTTAAGCACCGAATTATTTTCTTTCCAGGCCGCACTTTGCGACCGCTGCCTATTTAGTGTGCGCTAAATTGAGTGGAAACCAAAAACCGACGACTGAAAATGCGATCCAGTTTCGGACGGACGAGCGAGCATGACGAAAATTCAATTATCTGATAGGGCGAAACGCGCGCTTGTGCAAACGTGGTGGATGACGTTTCGCTCTCGCGGTTCCATTTCCTGTGCCGGCGATAAAAATTTAATTTCTTCCTCATTTGTGTGCGTTTGGCTGAAAAATTAATATCGACAGAGTGGCGTTTCAGCAGATCAAATATCTGTTGAGAGCAGCAGAGTTGAAGAGAGGAAAAACGATCTCTAACAAAGATCTGCGGTTTGAATTGCTACTGTCACGATCAGACTCAGAGGATGGAATTTATTGATATTTTTTATGTTGCAGTAAAAAGCACTGTTTTTCTATGTACTTCACCTTTTTTTATGAAAAACAATCATTACAAAAATAAATGGTTTCTCCTAGTAACTCTAGAGACCCACAGTAAGAAGAACCACAGCGCAATTGGATATTTATTACATAATTCTAGGGGGAAAAATAATTGAAACAATAAGCTACATTCTGAGTTATTCAGATTGGTCAAAGTCATAATTAACTTAATTAAGTTATCCCTCACATAAATAAACGTAAATATACTTTATGAATTTCAGCCACATTTGCCCTGCCGATTTTTGGTAAGAAATAAAATTTTCTCAGAAAACCATTAGATAAATACTTTGTCCCTGCAGTTAGCAGCTACTTTTGAGCAACGCCTTTTTATACAAAACTTGACACTTTCAGAGAAACAATTATCAGCCTGGGCGAGGTTAAAAAATAAAATACAGACTGTGAACACGAAAGTGCCGCCAGTTTTTCTTACTAGAGCCACAAATTCGCCGAGAGGGATCAAAGCAGCTCGACGTGATTAAAATATTAACGACTCTAGCCAGCGGTTTCCATTGCATTCGCTGTCGAGATTTGAGGTGGCGATTAGCGGCCGTGGTGTTTCGTTTCGCCCTCCTCCGATTTTCCAATGCACGGGGTCGGAATTAAGTGGTGCGAGTGTGTGCCTGCAGGGGCCATTTGCGAGAGAGAAACAAGGTTGCTCGGAATGCACAACACGCACCACGAGCGCGCCTGAGGACAAATGAAAATCGTGATTCTTGGCCCGCGCGCACTAGAAAATGTTAATGAGCGTTATTGTTTTCGTGACCCCGCGCCCTTACTTTCCCACACACCAGACAATAAATTCTGGGGGATATATAGAGAAAGCAAAGCCTGCAGCGCTCGCTTGGAAATTGGAAAACATGAGGGGCCACACATTTTAATGGCCTCTTCACAAGCGATTTTTCTGTATAGAAGGCTTTTTAAATTTTTAGATACAGAGACTTAACTCTTTAATCTCCACAAGGAAAAATAAAATGTAAGCTAATCCAGCTTAGCAGTTAATGACCTGCCTGATAACTCTTTGAAAAGAGGAAAATTGAGAAATATTTTTCATCTCGTGAAAATTTAGATGAGAAGCTTTCTTTATTTTCAAATAATTCCTGAATTTCTTAAATTGATACAGTTTTAAGAAAATAAAATGGCAAAACTTGAAAAACATTAAATTGAACTTTGAATCGTTTAGTTTTTGCGGCACTTGAGAAGGATTAAAAGTTCTACACAAGAAAAATGTTGCAAATTTTGCCAAGACTAAAATATTATATTTTTGGCAAGGTATGATTACACTTTAATCTGAGATTATTGTGGCTTTACAGTCATTCAAAATTACAAAAAACTTTATAACATTATAAACGAGTTATTAAATAAAATAAATTTAAGGCGAACCTAAGATATCCGTTGAATTTATTTGTATGTAGTTGTGGATTTTGAATTTTTATTTGGCGGGTGGGAGTCGTAAAGTGCGATGATGATCACGGTCCTCGTAATATCAAGGCTCATTATCAAGTCGTAAAAAACTTCCGAGACTAAAATCCACCAGCCGAGGCCAATTTAACAACCGCTTTTTCCTCTTGGGTTGCGCAAATAAAAAGAAGCCAAGGGCCGGCGATCGCAGGCGGAATTATTTCTGTCATCACGGCGGCCGCGCCGGCAGTTGCTCGGCCAATGAGGGTCGCGTGAGTTTGACAATTTGCCTATGGCACCCATCAAAAATAAATAGGCGGTGCGCGCCGGCCGGCCGAAGTTCGCAGCAGTGCTTAATTCGCAGACTCGCTCGAGCCAACAACTGCTGGGAAAAAGTTTAACAGTGAAGTTGTTGGCACGCAACACGCTCCAAGCAACGCGACTGGGTGGGGGTGCAGATATAATATTGTATGAATGCACGAGGCGTTCATTAGAGCCTGCTTAATAATTTAGAGCCGTCATCACTCGCCACCGGTGGGCTCCGAGCGGCGAGAGACAATGCGATGAAAAATTAACTCGCCGCTCCAGCGCGAAAGCGTAATAAAAAATCAACTCTTTTTGTCTCTGGAAAGAGTGGAAGTGAAAAATACATGAATGCTTTTCAAATATGTGCACGCGAACAAATCCTCTGTGATAAATTTACGCAAGACGTGCTTTGTATTTTTTTCAGGGAGCGAAAAATATAGCATAATAATATTGAAAATTTTATTCGCGTAGGGAAGAGAGAAAATATTTTTTAATTTTTAAGTTTTCTGCAACATTCTGTACAGAAAAACTTTTGCAATTCGGTGCTAAAAATAAAATATTGATTCTTTTCAATTAAATTTGATTATGAAAGTAATTTTGAAAGTTTTTTTTACGATTTTGTAATAAATAAAATAAATTTAATTTAACAAGAATAAAAACTTTCTCAACCGAGGCTCACTGCGGCGGATAGGGTCTTTTTGATCTCGGAAGTTTTAGCAAAATTCTAACAATGTGGAGAAATAAACAACAATTATTATATTGCTAAATTTTTGTGACAGAAATAACTTCACAATCACGTTAACTCTAACTTAATAATTCATGTCAAGCAGATCACGAAATCATCTGATGCGATTCAGCCTCCAGGGAGGATAAAATCCCGCGCCGATCAGTCAAGATTCACGCTCAATTTCCCAGAAACATGGCGACGAGCGACAGCCGCCCACTCGCAACACACTTTTGCTTTTTCCAGACGGAATTTGCGAGAGGGGGGAAAACGACAGGCAGAGAGTGAGATTGCTGATGAGGTGCAAACAAAGGCAGGCGTGCAATTGTTCCCGCTGGAAATTCCGGCGGCAGCAGGGCGGACTGGCGGGCGGGGGAGGCCAAACAGCAGCAGCAGCCCGTCGAGCTGCAAAACAACTTTTCTAGCCGGCATCACCGTGTGACGTGACAGCTGAATAATGTCGTTACGTCTGTCCCTAAGCACTCTCGAGCGTCGGCGGTTATTACGCTCGTTTGTACCACACGTCGGTCGGTCGGCCGGGTCGATTTTGCTGCCAGTGCAAATCGACGCTTTGGTGAAAAGGAGTCTTTTAATCTCTTTCCATTCGCCTGCGCCGCTATGCAGCCGAGACGCGCGGGTTGCGTGAATCGCAACTCGCAGGCGCTCGTCTCGGCGCAAAAATTGCTCTCCGAAGTAATTACTGTAATTATTATTGCACAGCTGCACGAGAGTGCGGTGCACGTCAGCCGGCGCAAGGACGTGTTGTTAATTAAAATTTAATCCGTTCAGCCTGCGAAACTTGCAAGTGTTTGCCTTGCTTTGGAGCGCATTGATTTATGAACAGGCTTCTCGAATAACGCGCGCGCCAGAGAGAGGGAAATTGGACGGAATTTAATTTTCGGTCTGTATTTGCATTCGGGTGGAATTCCTTTTGCAGGGGAAATTTCCATTTGTTTGCACACGGGTTTACATGAAAATGATTCAGATTGTTTCGTCTGAGAAGTGAAACGGCGCTGTTTGTTTGGCTGTAAGTGGTAAACTGAAAACGATTTCCAACAGAATTTCTCCGAGTCATGCAACAAGAAACCTCGGGTAAATCGAGTAAAGAATTGAATATATTTTGAAACGAAATACGAAAATAAGCCGATCAACAGCAACTTATATTATTTTTTCACAGTATTTTCTGTAAGTAAAAATCATTTTTAATCCCATAAATAATATCTCTCTAAGGGATTTTAATTTAAAAAAAAAAATGTATCAAACGGAACTAAAATTACATTTATTTTTAAATTAGAAAAAGCAATCATGTAAGAGATGAGATTTTCAAATTAGCTCCCCGTACAAAACCCAACACTTGTAAATTGAGCCCTTCTTTTGCTTCTTTTCCTTTTTAACACTGCGATAATTTCACTCTTCAAAAATGCACCGTTTTCACCCGCGCCACTACCCATTTTGTGTTATGGCACCTCATTTCACTAATAGCGTTCGTTCGCCGACTTGTATGTGGGTTAAGAGTGCTCTTGTAACTCGACTCTGGGTGCGATTATGGTGCAATGCTCGCGATCATATTTCGCTCGGATGCAGCGAGCGAGCTGTCGTAAATTGGAATTTGTTTTCAAGCAGCGACCGACAGACTCCTCTTCGTGTGTGTGCAAATGGGGAGCTGAGAGAAAAAGTTGGAAGTCTCGTTACCATCATAAACCTTGAGCTCGGCTATAACAAAGAAAAACCTCCTTCCAACGAATTGCAGAGCGCGTTTTTGCTGAAAGATCGCACTTTGCCGTGAATGGCAATTGATTGCCACTGCTGGTAGCAAGCAAAGTCCTTGTTCCCGTTTCCCCCCGAGCTGATACACATTATTTGAGGCGTGCTGTTGAAGCACCTCTGTTAATTAATGAAAGGGTGCAATCATGCTGCCTTACAAGAGAATATCAGCTTGTAATCAAAAGCATTCCCATGCCATATCTGACAGACAGATTAAATTTAATAAAGAAGCGGTGGAACGTTAAACAACATTGATGAACTGATGAACCGTGAATTCTGGTTATTTATTGCCATCCATGCGGAAACCAATCAAGATTTTTAATCAAAATTCAGTTCTTCGAATATAATTAAATTTATTGTATTTTCCGAATTGCCTTCTTAAAAAATGCAACAAAACAAAATTTTTTGACAATATTAATCGTTTTAACTAGATTCTAGTTTGTTATAAAATTAGCTTCTGACATTTATCTTTAAGCATTGCCCATTCGTTTAGATTTATGGTTGTAGTTGGATTTTTGTTTGCTTTATTGTAATATCTTGAACATAGTTTAGGTTCAAATAAATGTTTGTCATTAATGAATACTACTCACTTTAAAATCTATAAAATAAAATTTGAGTTTTGAATAAATTAAATTGCTGGTTTTTAATGAACAAATAATATTTCTGGCATAATATATATCATAATAAGTAAATTATCATATGAATATAAAATATTCAATAATTGTAAATCATTAACTAATATTTACGCGCAGTAAATTTCCGTATTGGCAGGAAGGTCAAATAATTTACAGAGTTGTTCCTCTCCCGGCGGCAGAACTTTGCCAGAACACCAGCATTCCTGCGTGTAAAAGCAGTTTTATTACGAGGAAATAAAGGGGGTAACTAAATTTGATCGTAAAGTTGGGCAACTCGGTATATAAAAACCACAAAGCCCCAAAAACATAAACAGACGGCGTTTCTTTTGCAGTGGCGCGCGAAACAATATTAAATCAATAGCACAGTCAACGAGACACATAAATAAGGAAAGAGCGCTGAGAGCAGGGTATGAGTGTGTCGAAAATGAAAGAAGAAAAATAAGACACAAAGGAAAAGACCTACCCGAGTGTCGACGGGTTTTTTTCTTGCTCTCCGGTGCCCTGATACAAGAAAGCTTTGGAGAATTGTGCACAAGACAATCTCCCAGTGCCGAGTGGCGCAAATCCTTATTCATAATTTAGTGCCGGTGCTGCTGGCAAGTGTAGCATGCCAGTGACCTCCACTCGCCCTGGCCGTGTACATGTCTATGTGTATAATGTGGTTTAACCCTTTTCTTTATGCGTGTTGGCCGACTCGGCCGGCCGCTCGGCGAGATGGTTTAAATAATTCATAAATTATTTACACACAACGGCCAGAAAAACGACGACGGCTCTCGACGCCCTGCCAGTGCTCTCTCTCGGCCGCCATATTTGCCGCTGCTGCGAATGTGTTGCGATGAATAATTGACGCGTTTTAGCGGCACAATTCCATTCCCACCAAGTGTACCAGCCTCAGACAATAAAATTCAACGTCCGATTCAGCGCTTGATGCGCATCTGTCAGAAATTATTCCAACCCACCGTGAACCAATTCTTCCCCAGATGTTAAAATTTAAAACTCTGTATTGCAGAGGGCGCTGTGTAATAAGAAGAAAAATAGATTTCTTCAAAATTAAGATTAAAAGTATTATCAATTATTAAAAAATTTCCTTCTTTTAAAAAAAACTTTTAATTTTTTTTATAGAAAATCACCAAATTGAAAAATTATTTTAATTTAAAAAATATTGAATTGCATATAATATTATTAGTTTGGAAAAGATAATTTGAAAATCATAATTAAAATAATTAATTAAAAATATAATTAAAAAAGCCTTTTTAATATTTTTATCAACACTGAAAGTACACTCCATTCCTTGTTAAATAATGGAGTAATTTTAAAATATCAATTTCTGATCGCTAGAATTATTATTATATTTTACCTTAAGTACAATTATGTTGGGACGAAACTAATCTATTAACGCATTGTTTGCGGTTTCGTAGTTTACCAGCCAGCGGTGTGACAAAAAGCGGCGTCCTTGAAAGGCGGCAATTTGGCCGAAAGGCGCAGCAGTACCACCAGTTTCGGCGCCCCGTGCTATGTACAAGAGGAATGCCTGCGGCGAAGAACTTTGCACGGGGCGAGTGTGTAATTAAAGTTCTGTGCGCCGCAGGTCTCGGTGCTCGATTTCTTTCGGTTGCGCGAGTTTCGGCGAGTTGTTTGTTGGCAGCGACTTCTTTCCAAGAGACGAGTCATCAATTAAGTCTCGGGAATGGAAACGTCGCGACTAGACGAAAATTCGCGAGTTTCTTTACTTTGTTGTTCAGCAAGCGTATAATGAGCAATGGGACGTCCTTTAATTAATTCATTTTCAACTCTTCATTTAGACAGTGAGAAAAAGAGTCTGCTCACACAAAAATAATTAATTATTTTAAACTTTTTTAATTTTGCGTTTTTTCCCTAAAGCATTAAATAATTGGGCCCTTGAAACCCCTTTTGTTAAAATTGGTTCTGATTCTAGATTTTTTCCAAAATGTTTATGAGCAAATTTGAGGTTTGGCAAAATCATTTTTCAACATTATTGAAGATGAGAAGCAGGATGTAGAGATATGGCCTAAGCCATTTGGCGACCGTGATGCTCCTTTCTAGCCCACCCCAGCAGCAGCAGCAGCCATTAGGTGGTATGTGTTCGCTAATTGAAATACGGTATGAACGACCTTAATTACCTCCTCCTCCGCTACCGCCTGCGCGCGCTTGGTGTCGGCTTGAGAGCCTCTTTCGTGTGCTGTTCTGCCGGCTGCATGTTGTGTAACGAACGCTGCTAGTCGTGTTTTGTAATAATAATAATCTGCCTGTTACATTTCATCCATGCTTGTATGTGCATTATTTGGGAGGGGGTCGAGGCGAGCAAGGTGTTTGCAGCAGCAGCAGCAGCGACGTTTCGCCTCGGTAAATAGCGCGAAAGGCAAAGTTTGGTTTTCGGTTAATTGGATATTGGAAATTTATTCCGGCTCCGCTGCGGGGGCTCAGTCAAGGAGAAATTAAGGCTTCGCCGAAAATAATGGAGGTCTAATTGAAAGGCATTCTCATTAAATCAAAGAAAACGCCGGAGTTAATTAAATTCTGATTTGAGGAAAAGCAAGGCTGGTATCGCAGAGAATATTCCTTAATGAAGCATGCAAAATTGTGCGAAACGCAAATTTGGTGGAAAATTATTGCACGAAACAAACTTATTCTAGCTCCTTCCCAAGAATCCAGCGATTTTCTCCCTTTTCAGAACAAATTGAGAAAAGGTCCTTCTCTGTATTTGTTTTTTCACTGTTTCCTCAATTTGCTATGTGGTGCTTCTCTTTGTATTGTATTTGATCGTATTTTCGCAGTCAACGACCTGCCGGTTCGGTTCCGTGATTTTCCAACCGCAAACTGGCAGACTTGTTTGTTGCTCTGCGCGCTGGTAAATACATTTATATATTCTGTCCGTCACGAAGGCACAAAATAAACCTCAACGTGGCCGACGGAATTATTATTCTCTCCCAAAACTTTTCTCACCAGATTTACAAGCTCAAAACAAGCATAAATTTGCTTTGAAATTAAACGAAAATCAGTTATGGCTGTTTTAAATTCCGTCGGTACCAAGTTATAGCGAAAACTTTCCGCCTTTCGTTTTGCCATGCAATTAAAGCGGCCATTGCAAATGCAGCTCGTGTAGTGAGCGAGTGAAAAACACATTTCCTAACTGTGTATTTTTATTACACGAGCAAAAGCGTTCGTCATTCAGCCGCATTTTTTCTCTCTCAAAAATCTGATAAGCACGTTCACATTCGAGGCATGACACTTTACAGCACAGCGCGTTTTTCGCCATAAATTAATTCCTCAATGAAACACGGCAGGAGTGCTTCCATAAAGCCTAGTTGGAAATTCAATCAGATCAAAGTTAGTCGACGTGGCTGCCGGGGAAAATTACTTGAAGAGCGCCGTCGTAAAATCCTTTTCGTGTAATTTCATTTCGTTGCGCCGTGCACGCGCCTGTGCCGCGCTCGCGACGCGGAATCAATCATTTTCCCAACATCTGTCCTTGCGCCTCCTCATCGGTCTTCCCGCACGGCCGGGCGCGAGAAAAAGTCGTTGCATAATTCATCCCTTTTTACGAGAGAGATTGAAGAATAGAAAATAAATAAAACAACTCATCCCTCCGCTGCGGGAATTGTTTCATAAAGGGGAAGCCTCTGATTGGCTGAAAAAAAAATTTGGTGCCTGGTAAAAAGGTTGCATACTGTGCAGGGAAATAAAAAGATTATCAACAAAAACCCTGCAGTGTTTTCCTTGTCGAGCAGGAAAACATGGTTCAACTATGTACCGTTTCCTTGTTTTTATTTTCAAAACGTTATTAAAATCGTGGAAACGCAAAAGGCTGTCTTTTGAGTTTATGATATATTAAAATTATTTACAACTCTCTGAACTTATTCTTTATTCTATTTAATGGAAAAAAGGTAAAATTTGTGATACAACAAAAATGTTTAAAAATAATTGTAACATGGATTTATAAGAAAAGTATAATAATTATCTTTAAAATTTATAACTCATTAAAAAAACATGTCATTGGAAGAAATTCTTACTAAAACCATATTTTTTTGAGCCTCATCAATTTCTATAAAAAAAATTGTGACAAATAACAGTACAACTGTTTTTTTTTTTTTTTAATCATTTAAAGTCACAATAAATTTTTTTTTTTTTGCAGTTTAAAAAAGATTTTCAATTTATTGTTGCATAATTTTTTATCAAGGGATTTCTCAAAAAACACTTCATGAATTATTTAAAAAAAAAATTCATCAGCGATAATGATATTGAGGATTGAGGCACAAAATTATATAATTTTCCTTATTTTCTTTTGAAGAAAATTCATAACGATTGTCTGCCTAAGTGGAAAATGCATGAAATACCCAGGGAGCAATGATGGGACGTATGATTTATTGCGATCGTTTAATGGCCAGGAGACAAAAGGAAATGAAAAACAGAAAGTAATGTATTCAGCACCGCCCTGCTCCCTGCCTGCCGGATTCAAATTTATGTGTACGTACGCCGGCACGAGACGTGCTCGCACAATAAACACCCCCTTTAAAGCTCCCTGCAATACTTAAAACGACGCGGCACACTTTGCAAAGGAGCAGCAGCAGCGTGTTCTTCTATTTACTTTTGCCGCGACGGCGATGCAACAACCCCCAGCACGTCGACGCGGCTTTTCTTTTTAATTTTCAGTCCGTCGTGCTGCGCTGAATTAATGAGACATTCGATTCGCTCGGCGCTTATTCTTTTTGCTAACGACGCCCTTTCTGCTCTTTCAATTGCGCGTCGGCAATAACTCTCGACGGGATAGACGACGAGAGCGAATTTATTTCACGCTGGCTCTGTACTTGGTTCGCCACGCATGAAAGAGAGCCGGCCGGAATGTGCTCTGCGCTCTCCATCGCAGCCGGATTTCTGATATTTTGTGTTTGCGATGGCAAATTTATTGCTCGAATTGCTGTCGAGTGCCGGCGAGAGGGATTCGGTGGAATGAGCGATTGAGGATTGCACCGAATGGTTTATGAAATGGCTCGGCAGTTGCGTGCTAGAAATCTTGACGAAGGAGTATGGGCGATAAAAAAAGAGAAAAAAAGAAAAATTATGTCTTTTCAAAATCTTTTTCCGACTATAAGGCGAAAACAGATTAATATGAATTGAATAGTTTTTAAATACAAGTTACTTCACCCAATGGTTAAAAAGCTGGTGAATTTATCCAGGTTGAATAAATCTCTTGAATACCTAAATTTTGACAACGGTTCTAAATAAGCTTTGCTTTTTAAAAAAGAAAACACCCTTCGCCTTCGTTGAAGATTTTTTTCAAATAAAAAACAAATGGCTCTAACATTTAATGGTCTGCAACCCGATTTCATGAGCAAGAAAAAATTTATAAAAATCAACAAAGTATAAAAACCACTTAAACAAAAAATTTAAATCTTAACAAATTCAAGTGCTAAACTATTTCATGAGCAAAACGAACTGCTCGCTGAAAATAAAATAATGGCCTAAGCTTTTTATAGCTTACAGAGCTTTTTACAAATTTCAAACTATTCCAAAACACGAAAATTTCGCAATCTTCATCTAAATAACGATTTGAATTAGAATTGCCATTACTGAAATGGCAATTGGCCTTTTCTTTTTACTAATTTTTCGAGCTCTCTGAAAGACAAATGTGCACCATCTGATGGTAACTAACTACAGTATGTAGTTAGTTTAAATTATATTTCTTTTAGATGCTGCGACAAAATTTCTGGGAAACGCTAATTGCTGCAAAACCGTTTCTCTCTTGCCAATTAAGAAATTTTCGCGCCCCGGCAGCTTCCGATCCGGGGGAAACGGCGGATTAGTTTCGCCTAATTGAACGCGAGCGAATCGTCAGTTTGAGCAGCGAAGCGGCGTCGGCGCCGCATGTTGTCCAAGTTGTAATATGGCACATAAAGCAGTTAATAAACTCGGGAGCGTCGCAGAAAAACAGCAGCTCCTCGGGAGACAAAGCGAGAGAGAGGATTAAGTGATAATAACCGACACAGAGAAAGCGGAGAGAAAATGCTCAAATAGGTTAAATGCTTGCGCTATATCCTTAATCCATCCCGAACACACACCCAAGGCCCGAGTATAATGGAATTTATGCGCCGAGGAGAGACGATAAAACGAGTCTGGTTATTTGGAATAGCGCTCGAGATAGAATCGTTCCAGCGCAGCATTAGAAATGCAAAAACGTCTGTCTACGTTCGTACTCTTTATGGCCGCGGCAGAAATTATCATTGGAGCGGGCACAAGCCAAAAGTTGAAAGTTTAAGTGCGGTACGATAACTCACTCGCTCCGCGAGAAAGGAGGAAGCGCTTTGGTTCTTTTTATTTTTTGGCTCATCTGCCGCCGTTAAATAAAATCGGCACGCAGCGACACAGCCAGATAAGAGATTAAATTGCCAACTGCGTGTAATCGCCTCTGGTATGTGCGTGTGCAAAACATTTTCTGCTTGTCACGCGCCACCATTGTGGGTCTTTTGTTTTTGGGAATGTAATGATTTATAGCTGGTAATTAAGAGTGTCGGCGTTGTTGTTATTGCTGTCCTTGTTGCTTTATTGCTGTTCCTTTTGCTGTCTCTGTGCAAAACATACAGAGAGCTTTCAATGTTTTAAATCGACCAAAATCTATCCATGAATGAAGAAACTATAAATTTTGAGGTGGATTTTAAGCTTCATATGACTTCAACTGAGCATTCTTGAGAAAAAAGAAATAAAAAAATTTAATTATTTCGTTTAAATATAATGATGCTATTCATAAATTCTTTAAACCTTCAATTCTCTCTCTATATTTTTTTTTTTAACAATGATCGCTTGAAAATTTATAATTTACTAAAATTTTGACACTTGAATGAAGCAAAAATTTAAATTTTAAACAATGGTACTGACATAAAAAATTTTAAATAATTATATTGCAATATTCATTAATCTTTGCAAAATTTAATCAAATCAAGTTAAATTATTTTTTTACATACAATTTCGCATATTTAAATTTTATGAGGCTCTCAATTCTACCAATTTTATTGAAAGATTAGTTTGGATCAAGATACATGAACCAGAGAGCGAAAATAGTTTCTTTCGTCAAGAACCCTTCTTGAGAATCAGTGGTTGTTGTTGTTGGTAGGCTAACGATATGCAAATTCCACTTTTATGCTCTTGTTTCACAAGCCAAGTCTCTGCATGAAATCCCGGGAACAAGGAAAACCACTTTGCAGCGAGCGCATAATTAATTTTCTCGGGGAAAATAAAATACTAATGCGGTCGGAGAATCAAATCTCGATTAGGATCTTGGCATAACTGTGTATGGGTGCGAGTGGATCCACTTCCTCATTACAATTTTAAATCGCAGAGGGTTATATTCATGAAGCGTGTGCATCATTACAAACTTTGGCTAACGAAGGCCCAGCAGAAAATGAATATTCACCAGAGAGCGCGGGCCGATTTCTGCCTTGCCCGTTTTCCGAACAAATAAATATTCACGGCCAGTGGATGGCTGAGCGCATCAGAAACCACCAATGTGAGATCGTTCGGTTGGTAAAAATGGCTTGGGCAGGACAAACAAATAACACACTGCTGATAAATGTGCGTCGAGCACATAATTGCCTTAATTGATTGCGTCGGAGCGGTGACGTTTTGTAAACAAATAACGATTTGCATTTGACGTGCGAGAGAAATAAATTTCCGTTTGCGTCATGAATTCCTAGACTGGTTAATAGAATATCAATTTTTTTTTATCCTACAGCGATCCGTGATAATTTTCTTGTCATTATTAAAAGCTTCCATCAGCAGTAATGCGAATGACGGAAATCTGGCAGAGATGTGAATTTAATGATTAAATTCTGCCGTCTCTTTATTTCCCCTGACGCGAAAACATGTTATGCAAAATTTGCCGCACCCGAAAATTTACCTCTTTTAAAATGCGGGCCCAAATGAAAAAAGTTTGCTCGTGATAATAAAACGGATGAATGCAAATGACACAATTTCCCCGACGCCATACTTTTAAAAGAGGAACATCTTTCTTGTCCTCCTCCTTTCTGTTTTTAATCACCCCTAAGTGGCGCTAGAACAAAATCATAGTTTAAGTCACTCGTGCGCGCGCTCTACTGCACGCTCTCGCCTAACTACTTTCTACTCAAGTTCTGCGAAAGAGGCAGAGTGAGTTGCGGGGGAGCGAGCAAACTTATACTTGCCTGCCCGCAACTTAATGGCGACTGTAACTTTTTTAAGAACCAAGTTTGCATCTGCGGCCGGTTGGGGAGACAATTCCTCGAACTCCCGGCCCGAAATTAATCATGTTTTTCCACGCAGAGGGCGGCACTTGTATTTGATCTCAGCCCCTAGGGAGCAACAGACACGCACTTTCGGGGTGAATATGGAGCGAAAGCGAGTGCGTTTGTCAGCAGGGAGAATTATAAATTCTTAGAATCAATACAGAGACTGGAAATGCTCAGTACAGAGGTTTTAATATGTAAATTTGTATTGACATATTGATAGTCTTACAATTAGGGTTGAGATCATAATGAACAAATGCATTCATGTAATGTAAAGAGCTGTCAAATATTGCTCGTTTTATTTCAATAATATGCAAGTTTGCTATCGTTGAAACTCCTAAACTGTTTTGTAAATAGATTTTTTTTTCAAAAAGATTTTATTATTTTTGCGGTTTTGATCAAAAGGTTTTCCTTTAAAAGATATAATTTTGGGCCCTAAATTTACTTATGGCTCCTGCGTTTTATTTTCTTCGGTCACAATTGACTATCTCTACCATCTCTACCGATGGATTGGAATAAAAAACTATCCACGAATTACGATCAAATTATTCCAAAATATTCACGATTCTTTTTGTCTTTACTCTAAAAAAGGAGTATTTTATTTACAAAATCAGAATGAAAAAGAATTACTGCTATAAAAGGCAGCAAAGTATAATGTGCTCGTTACATTATTTAAAAAAAAAAAAAGACGGTTCAATGCATAATTTAAATTATAAAACGGGGACATTTTCAGTAAGATGTCTGTGTTCATGAATCTTGCAAAATGGTACAAAATAATGTGAATATAAATTTGGGCACATATGAAATATTAATTCACACAACGCTTTTTCCACGTAATTTTCTGTGATTATCAGATGACTATTTTTATTTTCTCCCCAAACATTAATTAAGCTGTTCACAAGAATGTGGTTTGAGTGACATCTGATTTAATTACACTCGCCCAAGTGGAAACGTTTCGATCGCTTCCAGCACCAGTCTGACGTTGCGAATAATATCACGAATTGCGCCACAAGAGCAAACATCAACTTTTGAACTTGCCAAGTCAAAGACGGCGAGTGAGGAGGGTGAATTATTTTCACCCAAGCAAATTACTCGGCGTCGGGTACGTACGTACGGAGGTATGTGTTATTATAACAAGGGCGACGGGCCGGGACTTGCTTGCAAGCGAAAATGAAGACAAATTTGCTTTTTGTTCCATTTTCGGGCCGCACAAATATTTGCAAGGTGCTTGCGCGTCTGGTGTCATTAGGCGACATTTCAATTTGTACCTAAGCGAAGAAGTCATTCTGGCAAAAAGAAAGAAAACCGCGGCGAATGTAATTCCATGTGACGAGCGAGTCTCTTTGGCGAAAGCAATTTACGGGCGCATCTTTTATTTAGCGACCGAGTGATGCAAATGTCAATACGCCCATTAAGCTCAAAATATCACCCAGCCGCTTTCATTGTTGGCTACAAAAAAGAGGACGTTGGGCTCATTTATTTTATCTAAATGCGCGCCAGCAGCATCAGCCATTCAAAAAGCCGACGCAGGAAATTGGCACAGAGGGTTTTTGCGCACGGCAAACACTCTGCTAGCTCGCTTGTTGCGAATTAATCAGTCGCGACCGGATTCAATCCCGAGCCTTTTTACCACACTCGATCGGTTGACCGTTATTCGTTTTCCTCGAAATTTAATTAGCTCCCCACTGATTGGCCTTCTCTGAACTAGCTCGCAACACGGTTTTTCCAGGTATTGCTTAATTTACAAAACAAGTAAGCGGTTTTGTAGTCAATTTTGCATGATTGGGTTGGTTGAATAATCTAGGAATTCAATCTGGTTGGATTCCATGCTTTATTTTTGTCTAAAAATGTTTTTGGATAAAAAATATTGACCAAAAAATTTAAATATTTTTCCATAATTAACATAATAATATACTATTTTATTTTGGAAATTTTGGCCACTTAAAGGGCTGATTTCGGAGATTGAAATCAAAATTGTCCAAAAAGGTGGGTAAGTTTTTCATTCAACGTTCAGTCAAAGGCCGCGCATCAGCTCTATTATGTTGGCCAAAAAAAAAGATGTCTTCCGCCCGAGCCATAAGGCCCCATGGCTCTGACGGCAGCCGTGTACCAACATAATTTTGGGATGCGCAGCCTTTGCGTTCAGTTAAGATTTACACACAAAAATCACAAGATATTTTTTAAGTGAATAATACAGAGGACAACTAAGAATTCAACCCACATTATTCAGAACGTACTTAACTTATTCAGAATCTTTTTCCACATTCTGGCAAGGCATATTGATTGATGCTTGAAGATCCTGAAGATCCGTTTTGCATTGAATTATTGACTGCGCTAAATTTGGCGAGTGAAAGGTAAGAACAGAGTGCACAGATCATAAAAAAATACATTGCGCTCCGAGGCATTTATGGCAATATTGCACTTTTTATTACGGCCATAGCTTTCGTAATCTGGCTCTAGACGGTATATTCAATAATGGCTCACTTGCACCGTGATAAATTGCGCTCGTGGTGAAAATCGCAAAAATTGATACATTCTGCATTCATGAATTATTCACTTTGTTTAATAATTATTTTCTTGCAACCAGAAGTTTTTATTTTTTTTCACTAAAACTCGCTAGGGATTAATTTTGCAGACCCTAACCCAAAATAAACAGATGAAAACGAATGCAGCACACTCATAACAAGCACATTTATTGATTTTCTCACGTTCCGCCGCTATGGAAGCGGTTGCTGGCCGCACAAAATTAAATTGCTCCAGCGCGAACCGCACTTATATCCATAGTACTATACACTTGGATATCTTATTAACAGAGAAGCAGTCGACCTCTTCAAAAAAAAAAAAAAAATGCAAATAAAAAGTAAAAATTTATAATCAGCCCTAACACCGCTGACGCTATATTTAATCTTTTATCGCCAGTTGCGTAGTCGACAGATTAATTTCTTTTTCAGGCATCTTTAATCTACAGGCTTTGATAATAAAACGATAGTTTGAGAAAATAATGAAATTAATAATAAATATCTTTTTTAAATTAGCCTTATTTTAACTGACTTAATAACTATTTCTTTTTAGTTGTAAGCCGTACAAACAAAAACCAAATATAGATTTACTTATATTTTAAAATTACATTTTATCGTGGTTGAATTAAAAAGGCAGGCAATATGAAATATTACCAAACAATTGATCACTAAATTTAATTACATAATAAAGACATTGACCTAAAAGATAAAAATTTGCATCTTTTAGAAAATCATAAATAATATTTTCAAATTTAAAAAAAATTAAATAAAAATAAATATAATTTTTGACGATGAATTCAACCATGGCTCGTTGTTGCCACCCTCGAGAGGGTTGCACACGCAACCACGATTTAAAGGTGACGTCCTTATAAGAATAAAAAATTTATCAAATCCCCCTTTTGAAGATGAGCAGCAAATGAAATTTAAAAGAACTTCACACTTACCTTTTCTGCAAATGGGTATCCTTTTATTTACACGGCGGCAGAAGCAGAGGGTTGTGGTATTGACGTTGCACACTGTATGTATCCTACGAGAGGGTATCCACCTGGAAAACACACTGGGCTGATGGGTCGACGGCCGAAAGCGGCTGGGCTGGCGGCCGAGGGCGACGACTTGAGACACCGAACCTGAAAATCGGGCGTTCGGACAGTTTGTTGCGATTTGGAACAGCAGCTGCGGGTCGGAGAGACCACCACGTAATGGCGGTACCCAGGGTGGGGATTGGTGCTTACTTGGGGCACGTATACGTCGGTGCTCGCCTCGGCCGACGGTCGGTGGGCGGCCGACGAGGAGAACAAGTGCGTGTCCGAGTGGTCTATCTTCTATTCTGGGTTCGGACGCGATCAGCCAGACGTTGGCCAGACACAAAACTCGATCACGCCCCTCGAGTAACCTACTAAAAATAAAGTCGCACCACCAGCTCGGGGCCGCCCGCTGTCACTGAGGTGTCGAGGACCTGCACCCTCGAGCAGCCCGCGACACGCACTCGAATCACTTTCGGGGTCTGATGGCCCCAGAGGTGTCCCCCAGCTGGGTTTCGAGCGACCTGGCAGCAGTCCGTGTGTTGTGGAGTCACTTCAGACTTCACTTGCTTGCGGATCGCCACCACCGTAGCTGGATCCGTCAAATGGGGGAGTCGCGGAGAGTCAACACAAAGAGGGCTGCCGTCGAGAGGGGAGACTCGCGAGCTCTCTCCGCATGTGGGCGAGCTGCCCGCCCTCGCCGCCCGGATTCGCATGCCATCTCATGCGCCACGCGCGAATCAACCCTTTTCACAATTCTCAACGACCGGTCTCTTGATTTTTTTTTTCAGTCGTTTGAATTATTCAAATCTTTTCGTTCTTCTTGTACTTTATGGCTTTCGCACTCTATGGACCTGATAAAAGTTAACTTCGACATTTGAGTGCTCCTTTGAAGGTATGCAATCAGCTCAACACCTGCGTTGAGCAGATTGTATAAATCAGAATTTGCAGGGGATTTCATATGGAATAATATAATGTACAATGATATGCAACTATAAGGCGCAGATTTTCATACCGCTAATTTAAATTGAAGTTCGCAAACATTTTTGATGAGTGAAAACTTTAATATTTTTATTAGTGAGTATCAGTGTAATTATCACATTGTATTACTACAAGCGACTTATTGCCATTTTTTTGACACATGAAGCAACTGCATCATTTTCACCCTCTCCGAAAAGGGCCAATAGTAGAGAAAAAAATTATGTAATTTTCACAATTCCATAGATATCCAGAGTATTTACCAAACAATTTAAAAAAATGCTTTAATATAATTAAACTATAAAAAGCCATTGACATTTAATTTATTTGAGCCTATCATTTATGCGTTTTATAAATTTAACTGGTTGCACCAATTTAATATTCTTTTGGCATTAAAACAAAAAAAAATAAATAAATAAACAGCAGAAATCACTTAAAATTTTGGAAACATATTTCTGAAAAAAAAAATCACTTTATACTAGGAAAATAATGTAATCAGAATGCAGCTTTTTGGATTTTTTAATTTATTTATTTAAAGAAAATCACCTAGCTACGTTTGGACTTCTGGATGTCCTTCACTTGAAGACCTGCAACAACAAAATTAAATCATTGCTTGCGGAAATATATAATGAAAAGAAAAAGAAACACGAGAAAAGTATTGAAAAGGCAAAAGCACATGAAGCTCACGCTTTTTAACAGTTTTCCGAATTTTAGCCAAAACATGTTTGATATGGAATTAACCAATTATCTTCCAATATTTTGAAAATTAACATGGTAAACATAGAGCTTCAACTGTCTGCTGGACTTAAATTGAGTTTTTTATATCAAAAAAATATTCTTAATTTTAAAATTTTTTAAAGGAAAAAACATAAAATTCTACTACGTAAATTGAATTTGCAATAATATCATGAGGTGAGTATCAGGAAAATAGGTGCCGCGCTTTGTGATTGAAACACACACATAAGATGAGATGAACTACAATGTTATCATCTTTCGAAAATCTGACAAAGAACCCCCATCATAACCAGTGTCATCATGAGAGGAAAGCAAAGGTTGAAACTTAATTTTAGTGCAGAATATTAATTTTGCAAATACCTATTCATAATAAGTTTATTAAACCGTTTAAAAGCTCAGACCGCCCTAGACGTCTCATCAACTTTAATCAGTATCCATAAACGATGCAATAAAGTCTAGTGGTTATCATCATAGCAAGTTAACTTCTTTGACTTTTAATGATTAAAATTAAATTGGTTTGATATAAAATGACATACATAGTATTTCAATGGAGAATAAAATAAATTACAGCAACAAAAGAAGTAAGATCACACACGGCACCTATCTAAATTCCTTTATATACCTAATAATTCACTGCAAATTCCTTAAGAAAAATTTTATGATGTACATTTCCGAGTGGAACAAATTTATACTGAAAATTTTTATTCTAAATACTTAATGACATAAAAATGATCAGAAGATTTTGCTTTGATAAAGTAGCTAATTTGGTTTCCATCCATTGATCTGATCATTATTACTGCTTACGAGGGAACCCCAAATACAAAATTAACTAAGTATCATGATGAGACTTCAATATTAAGAAACTGACGATTGGCAGTTGAGATTAAGCAATAATATGCAAAGAATTATAAATTTAAGAAAGATTCTGAGAATTTAATTATTCTTACTAATTCGCTGTGCGTCCGCGTTCTTGAGCTAAATGCTATGCTTATACCAAGGATTTAGCTCAAGAACGCGGGCGCACAGCGAATTGTGAAAAATACTTTAAACAAATGAATAATTTGTAAGTAAAGTTGTACAAGGAAAAATTAGCCTTTAACAAAACTACAACAATTTAAATGCGCTATTCATTTTTTAAAAAAAAGATCAAAGAAACGTGCACTCGAAGACTAAAAAAAAATCGCATAGTGAAGTTTCTCATTGCATTACAAATTATAAATAATACCAATAAGCGACACATACCAGGTGGCAAAGACTGTCTGACTTTCTCAGCCTTTTCCTTGTCAGTGATAACAAGGGTGTAGAGAAACCTGCTGCAACGGATCTTCATCTTTGTGTTGTCCTTGTTCCTCTTAATGGTGACGGCTACAAAAATAAAAATATAACATAATCTAGACATTTGAGGCTTTCCACAATTAGCGAATAACTCACATTTAGCATCCTTTTGATTTCTGGCAATCAGCAGGAATTGCTTGATTTCCTTAATTTCCCTGGGCTGTGAAATAAATTGAAAAATTATAATTATTTCCCGTGTGTCAACAAAACCCCGACATGCTTACCATGTTGGCAGGTTCTCTGTTTTGGTTCTGAAAAAAATAAATGTAAACACGTCAGTCCAGGTTTACAACCACCGTTGCGTAGGATAAAAATTAAAGATTGTTTTGGCAATACAAAAAATGTGATTAATTCAATTTTAACTTAGATGATTGAAGATTTTTGAACAGAATTTTGAGTTTACCTCGAGATACACTTCACAAAGAAATGTCACGTGACCAAATTTTGATGAAAATGCACAATTTTACGCCATCTGTGTGGTAAGGAGAATACTATCATCTTCATGTTGCCAACATTAAAAAACTTGATGGTGATGCGGATCTCTAATTTAGTTACGTTTTATGAAAAACTTTCATAAAATTTCTTTTTCGTTCAATAAATTTAATTTTTCATTGTGCTATATTTACTAAAATTTGAGAAAATACGATATGAAAGTTGCATTGAATGTATATTGTTAGGTTGTATCTCTGACTAATGCCGACATGTTACTTTTCCCCTTCCCTCTAAATTCTTCTGTCATTTGAACACCGACGTCGAAAGAGATGGTATGTATGAGACTCGAACTCTAAATCTTAAAATATTTTAATCATCCTGCATTGTACAAACTCTAAAATAGTTTCAAATTGAACTTCGGTTATCGTTTCATCGTTCGGCTACTAAAGTTTTCTCTAATTTAATCATTTTTATCGTAAAATATGAAACGCCGATCGAACATACCCTATGCCACGTGAGGTGGTTTGTGTTCGGCCACGTTTTTGCTATATTTTGAATTTGTTTCTATATCCTGAATAGTACAAAAGTACAAAGCGTTTGTTCATTAATTAAAAGTATTTTCAAGAGGAATTATATTTAAATATATTAAGTAAATGTTGTCCGTTTGTTCTTTAGTCGCACCGCAAGTTCAGTGCCCCTCGCCATGGCTCCATGGGATTCTATCCCAAGAAGCGCTCATGCAGACATCGTGGCAAGGTGAAGGCCTTCCCTAAGGACGACCCTAGCAAGCCTGTCCATCTTACCGCTTTCATCGCCTACAAGGCTGGCATGACACACATTGTCCGAGAGGCGGACAGACCCGGTTCAAGTGAGTTGATCACGTGGCCCACGCCACTCTTTTTATACAAGGGACCTTAATGATGATATATCCTTTGTGTACAAACTTATTATCTGATACCTTTGATGTTATCAAACGACGAGCGGACTGATTTGTTAAATGTTGTTTAAAATTTCCCAAGTTTTAATTTGCTCAGCTTCCTTTTTATTTGCCAACAGAGGTCAATAAGAAAGAAATTGTGGAGCCCGTCACCATTTTGGAGGCGCCTCCTATGGTCATCGTTGGCATTGTTGGCTACATCGAGACTCCTCATGGCATGCGTGCCCTGAAGACTGTCTGGGCTGAGCACCTGGGCGAGGAGTGCCGCCGTAGGTTCTACAAGAACTGGTGAGAAACTATAATATTTTTCCCTAGTCAGTCTAGTCAATAGGTTTAAAAATTTTATTTTAGTAAAGGGGGGTATATTCGCTATGATGATAACCACTAGACTTTATTGCATCGTTTATGGATACTGATTAAAATTGATGAGACGTCTAGGGCGGTCTGAGCTCTTTCAAATGAAGTTTTTTTGAATTAGAAATGTTTAAAATCCCAATTCAGCACAAATACTTAAATTTCAACCTCAGCTCTCCTCTCGTGGCACTTGTCATGACGAGGGCTCAGACTTTGCTGCCTGCTTCTGGCTGAAGAGCATTGGCAGTTTGCATTCGATGGTCTCCGCTCAGGTGACTGATGAGACCACGTTTGCCTTTGTTTGACCAAAACAGGTACAAGTGCAAGAAGCGTGCATTCACCAAGGCCTCCACCAAGTGGAAGGAGGACATCGGCAAGAAGGAGATCGAGAAGGACCTCAACAAAATCAAGAAGTACTGCAGCGTCGTTCGAGTCATCGCCCACACTCAGGTAATTAATTGTTAATAAATAACTCAATTCCGCCCCTTGTTTTAATTGATTAAATTAAAAATTGAAAAGAGTTTAATTTGGACACTTGGGTGATGGCGGCGACTGCCAAGTTGCTGCTTGATCCCGAAAGTGGCTCTGGAGCTGCCCGTGCAGTCTATTCCCAGCCACAGTGTCCAAAATCAACTCCATCTTCGCCACTTTGGCTGAGGAAGGGCACGAGTATATTCCAGAATGGTCCACGAGTCCATTGGGCAGTGAAGTGGGGCAAAGGCCATGCTCGAGACATTCCCATTTTATTAAACTTAATGATTCAAATAATTTCACTCCAAAACTTATAGATAAAATCTTGATGTTTTAGATGAAGTTGTTGAAGAAGCGTCAGAAGAAGGCGCACATCATGGAGGTCCAGGTCAACGGTGGCACCATCAGCGAGAAGGTCGACTGGGCCAGGGAAAAGCTGGAGAAGCCAGTGCCTGTCTCTGCTGTTTTTGCTCAGGACGAGATGATTGACTGCATTGGTGTCACCAAGGGTCACGGCTACAAGGGTGAGAATTTAAAATTCTGCTTAATGTATTTGCTAGCTCTTAAACTTCCTTTTTGAGTTTTCTTTTGTAAAGAATTTAACTGAAATTTAAGTTTTAGTCAAAATTTCTTTCTAAAGATTTACTATTTTAAGGAAGTTTTTTGGCTCGTTATCCCCGTTTTATGATGAATGTTCTATGTGCTTCTGAATTGTATTGAAGAAACAACCAGAACTGCTGCCTTCCTTCTGAATTTTTAAATATTCATCCACCCCTATTCTATGTACTGTATTTAACCCATGCTAATTTATTTTGCTTTGTGTCCGCAGGTGTCACTTCTCGTTGGCACACCAAGAAGCTGCCCCGTAAGACTCACAAGGGTCTGCGCAAGATTGCTTGCATTGGTGCGTGGCATCCTTCCCGCGTCCAGTTCACGGTGGCCCGTGCTGGTCAGAAGGGCTACCACCACCGCACAGAGATCAACAAGAAGATCTACCGCATTGGCAAGGGCATCCACACCCAGGACGGCAAGGTGAGACTTATTTTTGTTGTAATTCAGTAGGACACTTGGGTGATGGCGGCGACTGCCAAGTTGCTGCTTGATCCTGAGAGTGGCTCTGGAGCTGCTTGTGCAGTCTGTTCCTAGCCACAGTGTCCGAAATCAACTCCATCTTCGCCTCCGGGCTGAGGAAGGGCTCGAGTATATTCCAGAATGGTCCACGAGTCCATTGGGCAGTGAAGTGGGGCACAGGCCATGCTCGAGACATTCCATTAAACTGAATGTTTTGAAGTAAATTTTTATAAATTGATTTCATTTTTTTTATCCTCAAATCGGATCAGCTATTTTTCAAGTCATTTTCAATATTGCTTTGAAAATTGGAACTAACATGCTAATTATTTTATTTCTAGGTTATCAAGAACAACGCCTCAACTGACTACGATCTGTCGGAAAAGAGCATCACTCCCATGGGTGGCTTCCCTCATTATGGTGAGGTCAACAATGACTTCCTCATGATCAAGGGTTGCTGCATGGGATCCAAGAAGAGGGTCATTACTCTGAGAAAGGTAAGAATCCTTTATGATCTAGTTAAATGTTATATTATTTCCTGTGATGATTTAAACTGAGCCAGTTAACCCTGGCTGATTTTTTTGATGTCGAATGATAGGTCTGAGGCATTTCTGTTAAACCTCCATACCAGTAAATTATTCCTTCCAAAATGCTCAAAACGTCTTTCAATTTGTTTCAGTCTCTTCTGGTGCACACCAAGAGGGCTGCACTGGAGAAGATCAACCTGAAGTTCATCGACACCTCCTCGAAATTCGGCCATGGCCGCTTCCAGACTCCGGCCGACAAGGCTGCCTTCATGGGACCTCTCAAGAAGGACCGCGTCAAGGAAGAGACCAAGGCTTAATGGACTCTGTGTCAAATAAACTTGATAAAATTGACTTGTGAATACTTTTATTCAGTGATGTTATTACCTTTTAAAATGGAGAATTATAACTGAAAATAAAATTATATTAATTTCTGAATTGAAATGTATCAAAGTACCAAAGTAGTAGTTTTTAAAGTAATTCCAGAGCATATGTTGAAAGAACCTTACGTTCTAGTGATGAAATCTTGGAAAATCGAGGCTGCTGAGTTTGCCCAAGCAGAAGAGACACCAGCAGCCTTTGCAAAATTCTTTTACTGGCCAGAATTCACGGACTTAAGTGACATGTAGCTTAAGGATCGGGACCATTTTTGACCCAATTTCTATGGCTGATGATATAGTGACGATGCAGATTCTCAGGCTTTTCCAAACCAATTAATAGTTTTATTGGCCACTTTCTGGGCTACGGCTGCCGACGTGGCTGTGGAGCTGCCCAGCACCCAGCAAAGGAGCATCACCACCTCGAGCTGGACCAAGATTTGGCAGAGTAGGCTGCGAGAGTGTTTGTGGCCACTATGGCGCACCGGGGCTGAAGCATAAAGAGCTGCTTGCAGATAATCCCAGCCACGTACGTTTGGTGGACAAACTTAGCTAGACTGGAGATCGTGTTTTTCAATCTTGTTTTGGATAAATTAATATAAAACAAAAAAAAATGTCATGAATTGTTTTTGCAAATAAAATTAGCATAAATTCTTCATTGAGGATTTAATTATCTTTGAAATAATATACCCCTTTTATGCGTGGCATCAAGATAAAGCTCTGCTCGGGCATTGGCAAGAATGGCATGCTATTCCTCTGTCAAATTAATAACTGAGCGCATACTACAGTAGAATTCCTTGTCATAAATGATAAGTACAAATATATAGTTCTGTCATCACGAAGGCTAATGAATAATACGTATTTTTAATTAACATTAAGATCATCATGCATCTTTATAATAATTTTACATATCTATGCTACATTATACAATTGTTCCTTGGTGAAGAATTCAAAATAGCAAATTAACATAACGAAAAGCCACATCCTCAAGCAAACGGTCCCTCAGCAATAACATTAGGCTGGCCTTCAGCGTCCTGCAGAACAAGAATCGAGTGAATTAATATTTCCTTATGCCAGAGGAGCAAGCTGAATATTAAAAATTACCAGCTGATTTTTATTCTCACTCGGCAGCGGCTGAACACTCGTTCTGGCAATGCTGATTATGCTTTGATGGTGACTCAACTTCGTTCACCTCGTCCTGGACTGGAGGCTCAAGACCGTCCCCCTCGTCCTGGTCAGGTGCCTCTTGGGCGTCCCCCTCGTCCTGGACTGGTGGGTCAAGGCCATCCACCTTGTCCTAAAATAGAGTTAATTAATTTTTCCAGAATATATTATCGACTGAGATTGGTATAATAAATCCAATTTATTATGCCGAGTGGTATAATTTTTGCTAATATATCATTATAATGAAATAAATACCAAAATATTAATCATATTAATATCCTTATGGGCAAATGGTATAAAAAAGCTTGGATTGGTACTATGTTTCTCATTTATTATATCAATTGATACATATACCTGAATTATTTTACCTGTAATGATTCAATAATGGATTTTCATAAAAACCATATAAAAATTATGAATTATTTTTAGTTAATTAATCCTTCAAAAAACATTGTTTTAAAACAACACCAGAACCCCTATAGCTTGAATGTTTGTGAATTATTAATTTAATTTTAATTAATTAATTTCAATTTGCATAATTAATATCTACAATTTGATTTTGACTGGGAAATCATGGTATTGTACCAAATGATATGATAAATCTTGGATTGGGTATGCCAAAGGAGCAAACAGAATGTTAAAATTACCAGCGGCCGATTCTCACTCGGCAGTGGGTGAACACTCTCCACGTTCACGTTCGTTGATGCTGGTGACTCAACCTCCTCCTGGACTCAAGTCTCAAGAGTGTCCCCCTCGTCCTCATCAGTTGCCTCTTGGGCGTTTTCCTCGTTCTCGGCTGGCTGCTCAAGGCTGTCTACTTCGTCCTAGAGAATAGAGTGAATTAATTTTTCCATAAAATATATTCTTGACTGAGATTGGTATAATTATAATAAATCCAATTTATTATGTTGTTTGATATAATTTTTGCTAATATATCATTATAATGAAATAAATACCAAAATATTAATCATATTAATATCCTTATGGGCAAATGGTATAAAAAAGCTTGGATTGGTACTATGTTTCTCATTTATTATATCAATTTTGATATAACCTGAATTATTATACCTGTAATGATTCAATAATGGATTTTCATAAAAACCATATAAAAATTATGAATTATCTTTAGTTAATTAATCCTTCAAAAAACATTGTTTTAAAACAACACCAGAACCCCTATAGCTTGAATGTTTGTGAATTATTAATTTAATTTTAATTAATTAATTTCAATTTGCATAATTAATATCTACAATTTGATTTTGACTGGGAAATCATGGTATTGTACCAAATGATATGATAAATCTTGGACTGGGTATGCCAAAGGAGCAAACAGAATGTTAAAATTACCAGCCGATTCCAATTCTCACTCGGCAGTGGCTGAACGTTCTGGCAATGCTGATTTTGCTTTGATGGTGACTCAACTTCGTTCACCTCGTCCTGGACTGGAGGCTCAAGACCGTCCCCCTCGTCCTGGTCCGGTGCCTCTTGGCCGTCTCCCTCGTTCTGGACTGGTGGCTCAATTTGCTGCTGTGGCTCGAGCCCGTCCACTTGATCCTGCGGCGGCGGCTGGACTCCTTCCATCTGAATTTGCGGCTGGACGCCGGTCATCTGTGTCTTTGTTTGGCGATGATAGAAATTCACACTATATTTAAATAATATTTTTAGTTTACTAATTTAAAAATTTGTTTGGTATTTAATTTCTTTTACTCTAAGGTGAAGGTGCCAATGTTGGGATCAGGTGCATCGTTGCAACTAGGTCCTGTCCGCCGGCCTGGCCTGCTGAAGGACCAGCACCGACGACGTCAACCAGCCAGCAGTCATCCGGTGAATACTGTATGTCTAATCAATTTAATTTATAAATTTTTATTCCATAATATTCTTGTGCTACAAAATCAGTTTATGTGCAGTGGCATTTGGTCAAATTACATAGATTATTTAATTTTCTTCCAAAATTTAACTTTATTATCGCAGCGCTGCATCAAAAATATTTTAAATTGTTTAATTTTAAGGTCAACTTGCACATTGCAGATTAAATGACAAAGAAATACATTTCGTATAAATGTAAGGTAACATTTTTGTGACGTCGTCCGAGACAAAATTGTTTACCTCGTTTGCAAAACCTTTATTCGCAGTTTAAGGCGTTTAAGGGATGTCAATACTCTATAGCTATTTTGTTTTGACAACAACATGCTCCTTGCGAGCCCACCAGTCCCACCACCACGCTGACGCCCCTTACAAACTGCTGAAGCAAGCATGACGGTCATCAGGAGGGATTCGGCATCCCCGGTCGCGCTCCAGGTGACCCCTGAAAGTGTCCCTAAAGCAGAACTTTGCCGCGACCCTTGGAGGCTCCAGTTCCACCTGGTTAGTCCCGTCTCTCAATCACACACCTGTATTTACATACACTTTTCTTATCATGCACTGGTCTGACTGGTCTGTCTGACTGGTCTAGAGTGTAGAGAGAGTATATGGGGGAGACGAATGCTACGCCCCCTTTTGAGTTGGCTGGCAAGGAATACATGAGACATGAGACCAAGGCTTAAATAATTGGACTCTTATCAAATAAACTTGATAAAATTGACTTGTGAATACTTGTATTCAGTGATATTATTACCTGTATAAATGGAGAACTATACATAGAAATAAAATTCTACTGCCTCAAATGAAATGTATCAAAGATAGTTTTTAAAATAATGCATTATTTGAAACAATTCTACTTATATTACTAGCTGCAATTTTAATAGATAGTTTGTTTTATAACAAAAATAAAAATATCATCAAACTCGGCTTTATTACATGCATACAGCAGAAAGGTGGTAAAACGTGACATCATTCAAGACACCATGCAGATCAAGCCCAAAATACATAAAATGAGAATGCCTCAAATTAAGTTTTGCTGCAATTTTCTGGTCACAAGTCAATTTACTAACATAAATAAATAAGGAATATCTATTTTACTGAAGAGGCTTGTAGGGCAAATTATATTATGCTGAAATCTCTGCATGCTGCTAATTGCTAGGAAGCACACAACAAGCCAATTTATTTATTAGTCACGCTTCATTGGCCGTGAAGGAGAGTGCGCTGAGCTATGTATCTGTAAAAAGCTCAAAAGAGTGTATATTTTTCTATTTTCGTCGAATAATAATTGACACGCTCATTAAATTTGTGAGCTTCAAGACTTTTTTCCTGCACAGTATGGGAGCCGCTAATTAGAAGGGGAAAATATTGCACAAATAGGGATGCGCATTATAAATTTAACATAAAAAATGTATGTAATAAAATTAATAGCTTGTCAGGTATCGAAATTGACCCTTGTTTGGTGTACGAGAGAGGTCACAGGTTCTAGGGAATCTAAATGGAGTGGAGTGAGGAAAAGAGAAATTTAACGCTTTGACCAGTAACAATGATTGTAATATAGCTTACGGGCTTTCAGCTTTAACGCAACCTATTAAAATTCAAGAGGTAAATATTAATATGCTATATTCTCTTGTCAATGCAATCCTTTAATTGTATAAATTGTGTCGTCGTGTCTCATTATTTTGTGGTCTAATCTATAATTTTACATCATAAACAAATCAACTTGATTAATTCAAACTATGGGTCCTTCCATATTATTATAAAGAAATCAGATTGATCCAAGATAAAGTTTTTCATTTGCATAATTCATCTCATAATTTCCATAAAAAATAAACATCAGAAAAAATGTGTTCCCTAAATCGGAACGACAAAAAAATTCAAATAATAAATTCTAGATGATCGCTCTGACAGCTTGACGGGCCAAGAGAAGAAATTCTTTTTTTCCATCGCTGGATCTAATCTCATCTTTTTTTCCGCTGCACCATTTCATTCCAGCCATTTATTCTCCGAGATGATGCGAGTGCAGCTTCTCGTATAGGAAATTACTTGCATTTGCCGGTGCGGAGCTAGAGATCTAATCCTCTTGTTTATCATTTTTATTGCTTTCTAACGCATGAGGGGCTAAACGGAGTCGCCGGCGTGCGCGTTCCGAACGAAACTTTGTGTGCACTCGGATATTAGTAAAGTGCGCCGCGCGCCAGAGATGCTGAATGACGAGTTCACATTTGGGGCACGGACCGCATCATCACATTTTTCTTTCTCTGCGGTAAATAACTATCCGAGACTGCATTAGGGTTCTCAACTTTATTTTCTTTTCTCGAAGCTGAATATAAATATTTTTTTCAACAAGAAAGCCCAGCAATTTACTCTGCTCTTTTAAACATTTTTATTTTATTTCTTTAATTTTTCGCAAATTCAAGAATATTATAGCAATGATAGGAAAGCAATTTTACTCTAACTGAATATTTTCAAACACCCAAATCATTGTTGACTCCAATAATGAGCAGACGGAGGAATATGTTCGTAATTTATTTGTTTGGTCCAGAATGTTTATTTTTCATCTCCCAAAAACGTGTCGGAATGTTATTTGTGTTGATCTACCATCAAGAAAACGTTTGGTCAAATAATACATTATTATTTAATATTTCCAAATATTTCTATCTATAATATTAACCCTAGATATAATCATTTGTTCTGATTTTTTAAAGAATCATCAATTTTGCAATTTTTGAAAATCAATAATCAGGTTCAGGGTTAAGTGACAGCATAAATTTTAATTTCATTCATTTAATTTAATTTTTTGAGCAATGAGCAGAGAAAATATGCTCGTAATTTTATACTTATAGTAGAAAGTGGAGTGAATTAAATTTCATTAAATTTTCATTTTATTTTTTCATTTTATTTTTTCATTTTTTTTTCTTTTCTAACTCGTCAGCAGTGGTGACTGCAACGATTGGCGTGTTGGATGGTGAATTGGCCCGCAGCACTTTCGCGCTCCTACTTTATTTTGATCGACAATTATTATAGCCGTGCCTGCGTAAATTATATACGCAACACGACTTCACACGTTAGGATAGTATATGTGTTTCGCATAATCACGTCTACTTTTTTTGCTTCAGAGAAATAAAATAGTGCCAATTAAGGTGAGCAGAAATGCGTGTGTGTGGTTGTTTTGAGAGTGCGGCTAAAAAATAGCTTGCGACTAGGTTTTTGTCTAGTTTTTTTTATAGGCAAAGAGCAGCTATAAAGACGGTTGATTTTAATCGCGAAGGCCGCTAGCTATAGCTAATATAATTTGCAAATATGCAAAGCATAGCTTGTCCTATAGAGGCCTGTCTGTTATTATTATCGGTCTAGTGTGGTTTATGACCACAGATTTTGCGGAGAACAGTTATGAATACAACTTTCTGCTTTTGAGCAAAATTAAAAGCGCGATCGGATTATTGGTATTTCCTTTTGAAATCAGCTTTTGAATTGTGAAAGTGTGGTCATCCGTTTATGGCCTCTCCTCGTTATTTTTTTGTTATCCGAAAATAGGTAGATCTAAAACCCTTGTAATTGTTTGGCTTAGTTTTTTGCTGACAAATTTGAGTTTAATGATGGGCAGGCCTCGTCAGGTGTTTGGAACTTCCTGAGATGCTAAGCTATACCTACTAATTATTTGAGAATAACTTACTGATGCAACATGTATCATTTCTTGGTTTCCTACGGGGAGAAAATTTTTGGTGAGAAACTAAATATGATAAAAAAAGTTGATCAAAATAACAGAAGAAAGAATAATAAAACCATTTTTCATTGAAAAGTTTCGATAAAGAACGATTAATTAAATTTTTTTATAAACTATTTAATTATTTCTATAACCACGAGCATAGCATAATATGAAAAATACATAATATACCAAATAAACCAATTTTAAGGAGGATGGATAAATAAAAAATTGGTATAAAATAATTTGCAGTTATCCACTAAACATGCATATTATTAAAATTATATCCAGATGTCAGACAAAATTAAATTATTTAGCAGCCGGTCCTTAATTAGTTAAAGGAGGAATGCGCGCCACACAAGTCGCCTCAAATATATTAATGCCCCGCTTTATTTGCCCTCCGCGTGGCAGAATCGAATAAATTTACTCGCTCAAATGAAGTCGTCGTCTGTCTGCTTAGATTTCCGAGACGCTCTCTGCGGGCAACATCTGCCCGTTCGTCGTTGAATTCCCATGCGAATATTTTTGGCGAGCACTTCTCCCTCTCACTTGGCGGAATCGAGCAAAAAGCATTTTCTGCATGGCATTTACATCCAAATTGCTGACAGCTAATATGAATACCGGCCCGACATTTCCATAGCGGGGCAAACGGCGCTCGGCGATAAATGTCGATATCGAATGTGCATGCACTTATGCCAAAACGAGTGATAGCTAAGGTTTCTGGTTTCCTCTCCACTCACTGGAGTTGCAAAAAAATATAAATGTGAAATGTAAGTTAATAGGAGCTACTTTGGCTCTTTTTGAGGTTAAAATTTAGGAGTTGTGATTTTGATACTGATCACTTGATCAGGGGGGGAAAAAGTATATAAATTCATACGAAAAAAAATTTAGTAAGAAAAGTAAAACAAGGAAATTCGATCGATTCAATTGATGTTTTCTCTTCTTTTCTTGCTTATGCTCAATTTATGTGAATTTTTACTGATTTATTTGAAACACATACACGATAATTTAGATTATAAGATAATTACATTTATTTATTTACCTTTATAGCAGTCAAAACTTGAATTATTTTCAAATGAATTTAATTTTCTTTAAACATGACGGCAAGAAAATATTCCCTTTTTTATTATCGGTCTGTGTAAGAAGAAGAAATTAAAAATTATTGGAAAAGCAATAATGAGTTTTTTTGCCGAATTAACAATTTTTCCCGCCAAGTCCAAAAAAAGGAATGACGTCAACTGCATAATGTGCAAAATAATAAATTTCCAATGTCGACCCGCACAGTATCTCCGCCTCGATCTCTAATGAACGTTTTAATAATCAGCAATAAAGGTTGCTTGGTGTACACATTGCTGATCTCTCCGCTTGCGAGTTAATTGGTGCAATAAATGTCATCTATCACTTTGTTAATATATAAATATTGGAAAAAGGTCAGTGAAAATAATTTGCATTCATGCGGGAATAAAAGTGAGACTCGCACTGCAAGGTGTCATAAATTGCAATTTGCGAAACGGGGCTTCATTAAATTTATGCAAATTTTTGCTGGGCCCATTTTTCGTGACAATGGTCTACTTATCGCCTGGTGCGTATATTTGCTTGCATTAAAAATAAAACGCCTCTAAGTTGCTAAGCAATGATAAACGGAGTTTTTTTCGATGGGTGTCTCAATTAAAACCTGTTTTAGGAATAGCCGTGTGGCTAATTTACTTGACCATCAAACTCCATGACGGCCGTTTGGAGAAGAAATGCGAGAAAATTCTTCGCCTTCACTTGCGCGTGGTTAATGTAAAACACGTGGACTTGCCAGATTCAAACTCTTAAAATTGTATCCATCCAATCTCTAAAAAATTTAAAGCTTTTAATATTTTACAATAATTCCTTTCACATCACTCACATGTCATTATGAAATAATTAAAAAAAATCCATAGTATAAATTTTTTTAAATGTAGCTGAGAAAACAGCATTTATTATCTGCTATTGAAAAATGGAATGCGCCAAAAATATAAAAACATGGAATGATGCCAACTGAATAATTTAAAATGCATTTTTCTTTTTAATTTACTTTTATAAAATTCTAACATATCATATACTATCTATGCCCTTTCTTATTTGCTTTTCAGACACAAATGCAGTGTAATTAACAACAAATCAAAAATTTAGCGACATATTGTCTGATTTGAAATAAATTTTTGTGTGTCCTTTTAGAATTAAGTTAAAAATAATTGTACAAAATTTTTTTAATTGATAAAAATACTTTAACAATAATTTACGAAACAAAAAACATCAGATGTAATAAAAATAAGAAACCCGAAGCAAATTTATATTAAACTCCAGCACTGCCTAATGAGCAAGCCAGTTTAACAATTTCAACAGCAACGAGAGGGCAGGCGGCACAGGCTCGAACCCCGGCCCTTTCCGAAGGTTCAGGGTGCATCATGTCCTTGAGCAGTTGCCGCAGTATTTTGGAATACGTTTCGTCTGGCGGCCGCACGTCGCCGCTGAGAATCTTGACCGCCAGGGCAGGCACCGACGACGCCTGGAAGGGCCTGGTCAAAGTCATCAGTTCGTAAAGGACGCAGCCCAGGGCCCAGACGTCGCTCTTGCTGCCGTAGGTCTGGCCGCGACACAACTCGGGCGAGAAGTACTCGGGAGTGCCAACAATGGAGCCGGCGCGCGACTTGTTGGTCTCGAGGATTTTCGAAATGCCGAAGTCGCCGATTTTGGCCACCGAGTGGTCCGCCGAGAGCAGGATATTCTTGGACTTGACGTCCCTGTGCAGCACCTTGCGCGAGTGGATGTGCTCCAGGGCGAGCACGAGTTGGGCGAACAGACGCACCACCTCGTCCTCAGCCAGCAGTCGGCCCTTGCGACCTTTCAGGTATTGCCACAAAGTGCCGCCCGGCATGTACTCCATTATGATGAAAACGTTGTTGTTGCGAGTGAAGCGACCGAAGAAGCGGACGATCAGCGGGTGGTGGAAACTCGAGACGACCTTGACCTCCTCCTCGGTTATCTCGGGAGTTTCCTGTATTTCAATTTCCTTTAGCACCACCAGTCGCTCTTGTTCACTCTTCCGCTGGCACAAAGTTACTGTGCCGAACGCCCCGCGGCCGAGAACTTCCAACTCAACAAAGTCGTCCATTCACACGCCTGCAAAAAATTTAGTTAGAATTATATGTTTTAAGAGACCAAAATCAATTAAATTTTTATGGACTAAATAATTACAAAAATTATCTCTCGCCGGTGATTTTCGCCGCGGTTGCTGAAGAGTCGCCTTTCTCTGCTCAAATGGTGCCTGCGAGCTGCAAACAATTGAAAGACCTCTGAGAATTCGCAGTGCAATTTTTGGCGCCGATCATTCCGAAAGAAAACAGAATTTATTCCATCGCTTTGCCGACCTTTGACGCGATTTGTGTGGTTTCAAAACCGACGAATGTATCGCAGGTCCGCTCGTGTCACGCCTCTGCGGGGAGCACCTCTCGGCGCGCCGTTGTAAAAATGTACCTCTAATTAAGCGTTCTTCAAGCGTACCGCTAACAGGCAGACAAATTTATACGGTCCGTGAAACAATAAAGGTAAAAATATTGCAAGTACGAAACCCACGATTTGTGTGCAGCCACGCTGGCGGCCAGAAATTTATTTCCCAGTGCAACTTTTCAATAATATGGGCCATATTGTATGGTCATTCAATGTTGAGTCAATCGCACTTTTGCAACTTCCGCTTTAGGAAATAAATTTAACGTCAATTGCCATCAGATTAATAAATTCAAACTTGTGAAAACAAAATTTGGAATTTGATTTAAAGATCACAAGTGAATTGAATTTGAAATTATATGATTTTATTGCTAAGATTTTGAAATAAATTATTTCAAATTAAAAAAGTAAATGATTTAAAACATGTTCCAGTGAGTACTGAAGAATTAAAAAAATATATTTATAATTCATAATTAATTTATGCCTTTGGCTCAGAAGCATTCTTGTTACATCTGAAAGTCATTGCGAATCAACCTCTCATGGCAAATCAGATCCAGCAACTACTCTCAAGCCATCAATCCCATCAGTCAAACATGCAAAATTGCAAAAATTAGCCGGCGGCACTCTCGTGTTATGATGAAATGACAAACGCTCTCAACAGAGGCCGCGAGAAAAATAATATTATCGACGGGAGAAATCTTAATTCTTCCTTTCCTGCGTCGGATGTATCTGCTTAATTGAGATAATTGCCTGGCCGGCCAAATACAGACAGCGAAGCCAACGAAAGCAAAAAATTATATTATAAATGAGAGAGAGAAGAGACCGCGCGCGCCGGACTTGTTAAATGAGCCCTCGTAATATGGTGCAGCGCTGCGTCTGGAAAAGCGCTCCTTAATTAAGTAGCGTTCGATTGGCAGCTTGATTTATTCCTCACGATTAAAAATTTTCAAGCCTCGATTTTTCACTCGGACAAAAACTTATTGCCAGTCAGATAAAAGTTGATTTTTATAAATGAGAACTTGAATATTTATAATTTACTGTGTTAAGCTTCAGTTCAGCGACCGCGACCGCGCACTTGGATTTTCAAATTAGACAAGGAGCACGCGATCGAGTTACGTGTTTGTAGGCTTTGCAAACATTCATCATCTCTTTGGCCAGCACGACACGTTAAGTATATGCGATACAGAATTTATGGCACTTGTGCGAAAACTAGTTATTCAAAATGCCCTTTGCGAGAGGCGTGTCACTTTTTCTTTTATTATCTTTGGTAATATATACGCCCTCCTTGTGGGTGCTCTCGATTTTATTGACTCTTTCCGACTGAACTCTCACTGATTTCACGCTGCAAACCCAATAATTATGGAAGCTTTATGAAAAAATATATATGCAATTGATCTGTCATTATCTGCGATTCTGAAGTTTATTGAAATAAGGTAAAAGTGCATAAGTTGGTTGTAATTCACAAGCACCATCTGCAGCAAATCAAGTTTTTATGAAGGTTGAGCTAATTTTCATAAATGCTAAACATTGATTTTGGAAATGTTTTATTAACAAAATATATATATTATAAAAAAAATAAAATATTGCAAAATATATTAACAAGAAATAATTAATTAATTTTTTTTTATTAAACAATATTTAGATTTAAACAATAATTTTTTAATAAACATTTCATCAACTTAATAGATGCTTTATTTGCTTCGATGATCACAAAACCACAAGGGAAAATTAAATGAAATGAAATCCTTTCGGAAATTTTATCTAATCATGCACATTACTCATTAGCATGTTTAACCAACAGCAATTGAGATTTCAGCGTATTATTGTTATTCAGTGAACTAAACACAAACAAAACCAGAAATAGAAAACAGGGACGTCAAGTTCCCAGTAATGTGCGGAGAGTGAACAATCGCAAAAGAGCACGCCAATGATGCAGAATTAAAACCGACGTTCTCTCTCTCTCTGCAATTGTTTTACGAGCGATCATAATTTGCAAAGTGCGGCTGCAGCTGTGTGGAGTTATGAAATGGCAAACGGAGAGTAAACGAATACATGAAGTGCAGCCACATGCAGAGACCGCGGAGCGTTTGCATGCGGCGCAGTCGAAAGCTGCACACACGCTTTGCATGCGACACGTTTATCTGGCGCCTCTCTTTTGTTCCATTTCGCTGCTCGGCACACGGCGGAACAAAGAGAGTTATTATCACGTTGTTTCACAGCAGCGCACATGATTAAAAATGTGCCGCCGTGCGCAGATTGAACGTCATTGTCGAAAAATATGGAGCGAGAGTGTATTACATAGGTAAATGTTTGGGTTCTGCTCTGCAATGGGTGTAGGATTTAAATAATAACTGGGGTGCGAGAGCTACTTTTATAATTAAGATTTTTAATTATTATTCTACCTGCGTGCATATTCAGATGAATACAATTATCCTGGAAAAAACAACCCTTCTAAATTAAATTTTTTCATCTCATCCCATTTGGCTGCAGTTTTCTTCAATTCGCCATCTCGGACCTTGACGGAAAGAATTCTTCCTCGACACACACGCGCAGAATATTGGTCTTTGACCCAGAAAATCGCAAGACTGCCTTGTTACGCGGCGTAGAGAGCCACTTTATTTGCGAGAGGTGCTGGTAGTTGCGATTCTCTAAGGATTTGCACTGCGCCAGAGATGTATTTATTAATCTCAGGACACGGCTTTCTCGTTAATGTTGTCATCTTTTTTCCGCCACACGCGCTTTTCAGCCGGGAATTAGCGCCGGCCCGCGCTTTTTCCTTTCACGAACCGGCTCAAAGAAATGCACTTGCCATAAATCACTTTTCCTCCTCGCGCCCTCCCGTATCCTTTCTTGCGCGCTGCGTATCATTGTCAAGTGCGGGCGGCGCGACGCAGCATCTCCTGAGAGATGTTTTTAATTCCCTACCATTGTGTGCCGGTCGCGTAGAGTAATTCGCAAAACGTGACTGCCGTGCAGCAGCCAGATAAAACTGCACCAAAAAATTCCCCTAAGAGTCAAAATTAAGTTTTTTTTCACCCAAAACTATTAAATAAAAAAAGCAACAAAATTTTATTGCATGAAGTGAAGTTCATTTAATATTATATAATATTTTAAATTAGTTTGTAGTTGCAAGAATTAAATAAAAAATGTATAATAATTAATAGTGGAACATAAAATAAAAAAGTATTTTTTTTTTATATTTTCTCCAGCCAAAAACTATTACAATACTATGCAATGTGCCGTTAAATTCAAGAATGAACTTAAAAATCATGCTGATTTTTATTTTTATTAGGTAATATAAATGAATCACAGTTCATATGCATGGTTATTGTAATCAAGGAAAAAATTTATGCCAAGGTTGTTTGCCTGCATGTATGTAATTTAAGAATATTTTCCTTGGGAAATTAATCTATTTAATTTCCTTTTCACCTACCCTTTCTTGAATAATTTTTTAATGCATCGCCACATTTAGCTCGGAAATCCCATGAATTCTGTTTGAGTTGCTCAACCGAATGAATCATGCTAATTGCAAATTACGCGTCTCAGTGAGAAAACACAGGCACCTATTTGCAATGTGCGGTTTCTTTATTTTTATATCGCCAATTGACGCCAGTCCATGTTCAATGAAAGCAGCGATCGCTCGTTGCTGGTCAACACAAGGTCGGCGTCCAGCATGCAAGTCAAGGCCCGAGGTGCTATTTATTGGCCCGCAGACACACACACGTACCTTATCGGCGCACACGCACCACGTTGGCATGCAAATTGACCGGATTATCAGCAAAGTGCGTCTTCCCCGGTGTACACTTGCAATCCGCTCCATTCAATTGTGTATGTTGAGATGCAATTTTGCTGCACCGGGGATGAGCCGGAGAAGCGCATCGAATAATTGCACCCGCGTGTTGCGCAACGGAATATGTCGTCGTATTTCTGCAGATTTCATACGTTCTCCGGAGGAAGTCTCGTCTGCAGGCTGAGCTCTTTGTATGAATTAAATTTGCAATTTGCCCCATCTTTCCGCTGCAAAATGCGCCGCTTGGGATCTTGGATTGCGAGAGATGAAAGTACATAAATTCCAATAAAGTATCGAGAGCTGCTGAGAGGGATGAGAAATTTTCTGAAAAAAGTAATTCAAGTTGTCCTCCACAAATGTTTAGCTACTTGAAAGAAAAATTTCATCAAGAAAAATCTGAGCAGAACCAGAATTGTCAGAGTATAATAAATCTGATCCACATATTTTAATTTAATTGGATTCTTAAATTAAATTTGGGCTTAATAATTTGCGTATTTTTCTTTCCTTTTTGCAATATATTGCAATTAACACTTTTTTATAGCTCAAAATGACGCAATTTCAATTTTTTTAGTTGTATTTTTTTTCTTTTGGCTTTATTTTGATTGCGATGAGTTAAAGAATATGTGTTAAAATCTACCGACGACAAACTCGGTCTGCGCCGAGTTGGATTTCTTTTCACTGTCTTGACGAGAGAAGGAAAACAACCTGATTGGTGCAAATTTTCATTAAAATCGCTCAACATTACGCGAGGAGCAGATTTTTGGCCCTCAAGACGGTCACCGACCTGCTCAGTGCGACTTTTTGAAAGGTGCGGATTATTTTTCAGGTCCTTGTAGACCTTGAGAGAGACAAACATGAAAATAAAATATGAGAAATAAGGAAATAAACGTTTTCAAAATTAAAAAGTATTTTTAATAAAATTTTCAAGCTTTTTTGACTTGTGGAAAATTTTAATTTAATAAATGTCAGAAGGACCCATTCATTATTTAATTATAATTTTTATAACTAGAAAGTTGACTAAAAACTCGACATTCAAAAGAATGTTCATTGTGTGAAAATATCACAAATAAATTGCCAATATATACGAATGAACGTCATCGCATGAGTTTTTGCGCCATTTTTCATTTGTTGTGCCAATTTTGACAAGCAGCTTTTTGCCATTTTCATTTTTTACATGTTTTGCAGGGGGTGTGTGTGAAAGCGGGCGGAATGCAGGAAGTGCCGGCGAGGCGCCGCTGCAGCCACGCACGCACACTCGCTCTTGGTGGTGGTGGAACACCAGGGAGGAGACGCCGCGCGCGCGAGTCCGCGGCCCACGGAGCGACCGATCGGCCGGCGGTTCAGTCAGTTGTCGTGCTCGGCTCTGTTCCTTCGGCTGCACGACCGATCCCAGCGCTCCCGACTCGAACTCGCTCGCTGTTTTTTCCGACTCGCGATCGGTCCTCGGGGCCTTTGGCGAAAGGGACCTCATTTCTCTTCTTTTCGTCCTCGACGGTAAGTTGATCTAAATTTTACCACACTTTTTATAGCTATTGGTGAAATTTAAACATTTTTTTGTTTCAAATTTTTTTTCAGTTGATTAAATTTTTGTAATTTTTATTGTCTGAAAATTGTGTTTGATCCGGATGCAACCTTGCACCAGCATTTTGAGAGACAAATCATTTATGAATTTATGAAAATAGACCAGATTTGTTGTTCAACAAAGTGATAAATTCACAAAGTGGAAGCGAGGAGAGTAATAATTCATCCTGTTTTCTTTCCTTTGACTCTTTTCTCCTTTTTTTCTTTCTCTCTCACATAAGTTTTATTGAGGACGGCGGGTTCATAAAATATTTGGGACGGGTCGCGACAGATGCAAATTCGCTCTGTTTTGATGAATGAAACCAAAGCAGCAATCAAAGTACGCGTCGGCCGTTCTCACCCGAATCAAAATAAACAGCATCGCGGGGATAAAATTTACGTCGAGCGCAAAAAATAATAAAAAGTCTCGGCCGTGTGAGTTTCGCGGAGACGTCGGCCAAGAAAAACAAACGCGCGCGTCTTTGGCGGATTTTCATTATGCGCGAGTGAATTTCGCAGCGCGGCGAGACAAACAGGTGTTACCTGCTGAAATTTATGTAAAATACCACGTCCGGCAAATTCTGGCCGGCCGTGCGTGCAAAATTTAATTTGCAAGCTAGGTGTCAAAGCCTCCCTAAACTGATTTTGCTCGCTCGCACGCCCCTCACATTTAATTTTGATTTACGGTCGGCACACAGAAAATATATTCGTGTGTGTATATATGAGGATTTGGTAGATGAATAATTGCCTTCGGGCTGCGTCTGCATGTAAAAAATATCTTTGAAAACCATTAAAAAAGTCGTTTTCATTTAGAGCTGAAAATTGTTCCGTCATTTCAATAAAGTCATAAATAAAAAACAATCTAATTAAAATTTAGTGAGTCAATTTAAATTTGCTCCGAACATACGCTCAAGTTCGTTTTATTTTGTGAAACATCTTAAGAAAAAGCTTAATTAAGCTTCAAATTTATTACTTTATTTACTAATAAATATTTTTTATGCATTAATTAAATCTCTGCTAATTAATTTTTAAAGAGCAGTGTATTTTCAATTCCATGAAGCATGAAGCCCACGAATTTGTATTGAAATGAGCATATTTAGATTATTACCAATATTGGTCAATTATCAAAATCTTACAAATACCTAGACAGAAAATGCATTTCATCCCTACATTATTTGAGGAATTTAATTTTTATTTATTGAAGTCCCTCTTTTCAAAGATACGTAAGTGAAGTTGGCGATATCGCCAACTTCACTAACGTCTTAAAAAAGAATCTTTAAACACTGCTTAAGTTCGCTGATGTCAAGAAGTTGATTTGTAGAAGCAAAGTTCTTTAAAATTTCTCGAGAAATAGAGTGGATTCAAAATTTAAGTCTGAATTTTAGTTCCTACTTCAAATATTCCTCGACCAAATTTTAACTGGTGTACCTGCTTTTGGAAAGTAATTCTTACTTTTAGCAAACTATACAACTTTTGGTGTTGTTTATTTATTACACACTTTAAAAATTAAATTCGTAAAATAGCCCTGAGAGTAATTTCTAATAAATATGTGTTTTATAATGACACGGTTCGTGCCTAATATTAATTACGGACCATGGTACACATTTGTTAAGCCTTTCCTTGTAAATTATGCTCTGGAATATCAAGTTTTACCAAAAATTTATTGACAACAGACGTCTCGTCCAAATTCCAGAGATCAGCGCAACCTCGTCTAATAATACGTCTCTCGCGATTATTATTCACTGCCCCATTTTTTATGGCGCGGGCGCAAATTATATACAAGAAGTGTATTGCCGAAAAGGCGTCGACACCCGTCGACAGTGTTTATGTTTCGCGCCACAAATGTCATAAAGAAGCATAAAATATGAATTAATTGTCGCGAAGCCGGGCGAAGAGACTAGTCAGTCTCGGTGCGAAATTACAAGACGTAAAATTTAACGGCCGTGTAATAAAAGTGCTCTCGTGTACAGAGCCAGGGCTGCCGAGAGCAAAGAGCAGCAGCAGCAGCCAGCGTGCGTGATAAGGGAGAAATAATGTACGATGAAAGGCCCCTGATTAAGATTGCATTTTATCCGCGGAATTTGGCGCTGGGCCAGCAAATAATAGCCCGCCGGCCGAACGAAGATGTTCCGTGAGCGAATAAATAAAAAGAGATTTCGGCCCAGCAGGCGGACTATGCATGCGGAGAGCGATTTTAAATTTTATGCCCGGCTGCAAAAATGAGATTCGCCGCCGACCGGCTGGATAGTTTTATTCGCAGTGCGCGTTCAAGAAAAACAAGTCTCTTTTGTGGAGATCAAGTAAAATGGCAATAGCAGAGCTTCGACAAAGATACACCGGGGCAGTGAAAAATTATGTATAATTGCTTAAGGGATGTTATTTATTTTTAATTAATTTACAATTTGAAAATAAATAATATATAAATTATTCAATTCATTTATTAAATTTAAATGCTTGAGGCCGGTTTTATTCATCAATTTATGACCTTTCTAAAAGTTTTATTTATATTGAAAGTTTAGTTTTACTAACGGTACCAATTTAATTTACATTCCTGGTCTTTAGATCGTATGCGTATTAAAGTGTCTTTTTGTGTGTGCCATCTTAAATTAAAAAAGCATTCGGAAAAATTCAATAATTTTAAATATTTTACATGTCCCTATTTGGATAAGGCAACGTACAACTTTGCGGAATATTTGGTAACATTTGGCAGTCCGCTCTCGCCCGATTCTTTTTCCCTTTTCTTGCAAAACGATGGCGATATTAAAGGATTTGGACAGCAAGAAAAGTGGCGCGCCGTTTGGAGCAGCGAGTTAAAAAGAAGGAAGGGTTCTTGCCTGCGTCCTCTTGAGAATTCGGAGGAGGTGCTCATTGTTTTTATTGCTTCATCTAAAATGAGCCAGCGCACATCAAAGGCAGCGAGAGAAACAATAAAGGTCAAGTCTATTTTTTTGCAATCAGCATGCCCAATCAAAGCTCGTAGGAATTTTCCACATATAATGCACGCGCTTTCATATACATATATCACGAGTAGGTTTTTGCAGAATCAGTCATTTTCATATAATATGCAAAAGAGACCAGCCGAGTGCGATATTAACTTTTTGACCCAGCTTTGTTCTTTATTGGAAGTTTCCTCTCACTGCCTTCGCAAGCAGTTCGTAGAAAATTCCGTGATATTATAAATTTATTACAAGCAGAAATTTAAATTACCTTCTACAAAAAAAAGAGCGTTAATTTACACTTCATCCAACTCAAGCTCCCTCTGCGTATAACAGTTTTCGCATAAGGAGAGCGATTAATTTGCTTCAAAATGAATTATATTCCCTCTCCTCTCGTGTGTCTGTCTGAGAAGTTAATTAATATTTGCAACCAACATATGTGCTTTCAAAATTATATAAGCGCCAATTTGTTTCAGTAATAAATCTGCTCGGCAAAATTCAACTTTCGAATTGAAATAAATAAATTTTGATAAAAATGGAAGACAACGAGAAAAGCAGGCGGCTCAACCAACGTTTAATAAAAAGTACTCTGCCTACAGCTCTGCAGTATTTTTTTCTTGCGATATCACCGCGGTGATAAATTTTTATTACACACGTACCAGACCAAATCTTGAAAAATATCAGAACAAATCGCTCTTCTTAATGTCGCCAATAAATTTGCAACCGAAACCGTTTGGGGAAAAAGAAAATAAAATTAGTGTTGTATGCAAATCAGCAGGTAATTTGTTGCCGCTCTCAGTCGTGATAAATCACCCGTCAATTACCGCTCAACAGGATGATAAATTATTGATTTGTAAAAGTTAGCACTCGTACTTTTAGCTCCGACTGTGCACAGAGTTCAGAAGGCAGCTGTCAAAATTTGGCGGCGTCGATTGAGCTCCATTATCGCTTCGGCACAGCATTCCTTCTTCATAACAATGTCGTTAGAGGATATTTAAATTAATTTCTTGCCTCGAGGGCTCTACGGCGCGAAACACCTTTTCAATTGACGCGAGGGCCGTTATTACAGCATGAAGGAGTTTCTATATTCATATGGAGCTCGCGCGTGTTTCGCACCTCCCTTCGTTATCTCGTCAAAGGTATCGACGCCGAGAGAGTAAAGGTCGAAAATCATTGCTGGAAAAATAACAGTTTCTCACGAAAAATCGGCCTTGGAGATTGAGAAAATTTCTCTCTACTTGCTTACCTTCGTAATATCAGATTTCAACGATTTTCTTTCCCAAGAAATCACGTTATTTTCATTCTCTGCTTTTTTTAATGATATGCAAATCGAGTCTCGTGGCTCGCGGTAAGAGATTGGTCTATAAATACTCGGCCGTGCATAATCCAATTTCAAAAAGGTTATCCATCCTGCTTTCTTCGAGCAGTACACCGCGCATTTTAAGTATGATTAATTCGTCCGAGGGCGCGCGCACATTTGCATTATTCGACATATATAACCTTATAACGTCCGGTCTCTTGCTTCTTGGGCTGCTGTAATTACAAACCTCCCGCGTGTGATGATTGATGCGATTAAAATTATATACATACATCACGCAGGTTTTACTGTTTAGGTCTGCTGAATGTTGTGGGCGCTTCTTAATTTCTGACTCACTCAGTCAGCCACACTGACTGACCAAATATGGGTCAGTTTAAAGAAAAGCGTAGAGGATAATATGGTAAATACAAACAATTTTACTTTTCAGTAATTTCCAAATAAGAAAGATTAGAGAATGGGTATAATTATATTTTCAAAGGTGCCTTTCCCAAGATGGAGAAACAATTACAAAATAATAAAATATTTTCCAAATTAAAATAAAAGATCAAGTAACTATTATCTGTAAATTTTACAAGTTTTCAGACTCTTGGCAAAATACGACTCATTAGTATATGACTCATTAATGTAATTATAAGTTTTTGTAAATCGATACACCATTTATTTAGTATGTGAAGAGAGATGAAGGTAGAATAAAATTATCAAGAGACAGTCTCATACTGCGTAGAATCAAAACTAAACCCTTTCAAATATCACACAATTTACACTCCTACCATAAATAGAGCCGCTTGCAATTAAATTATGCTTTTATAAATCACGGTAGTATAAAAATAAATATGTTGGCAATGAAAAACCAATAATTATTTATCAAATAACAATTATTTTATTTTTTGCAACAATATCGAATAAATTATATAAATATTTAAAAACAAATATTTGTCGATTATAATGAAATTATCACATAATTTTGAATATTATTCCAGGTGATAATAAAACATTCACACATGTATCACATATATGCGGATTTTTCTTTTTTCAGCCTCTACCCTAACTTACGAACGAAGAAACGGCAGACGGCAGTGTGCATAATTTATGTAATTAATTATCGGCGGCACGCACTCTCGGCGCAGAGGAAGAAACAAAAGCAATGTATGTGTGCACGGCGTTTTTAATGGGGTCACTCGCTGAGTCGAATTGGAATATTATCGCGACACTGTCGCCTTTAACCCTCCCACGACAACACGAAACGTACAAGCTGCGTACCCGCGATAATTCGCAGCAGATAGTGCACCCAAGTCCTTCTCTGCGCCGCTAAATAAACGAGACGCCGCCGGAGGAAATTGCTCGAGCATTTATCACTCGCGCACTTATTGGGAAATTGTGCCTAATCCGATTGTGGGGCGTAATTCCCTCTTCTCTCTCGTCGCGTTTGATTAAAAATAATTGGGCCACGCACCACTTCAAATGGAGTGAAGAGGGAAAAAGGAAAAGGCAGCAAGTTTTGAGAACAATATCACTGCTTGGGCAGAATTTTGCAGTAAGCTGATTAAAGTGATCTGAGCCATTTGTGAATGAAGTTCTATGTAAGAAATACGTCCTGTATTAGTTGAAAGATAAAAAAAATCAATGTAAAAATTTTCAATTTTTTTATTGTAACGAACTTTAAAACTTCTTTTGACTCAAATAATACAAAATGCATGAAATTTTAAAATTATTGAATATAATTATTTTAATTCATAATATATTTTAAAGCAAAAATTTAAATAGATTAATATTTATATTTATTAACTAATTAAACAAAGGGCGACTCGTAAATAAATGTTACTTTTTATAAAAATTTAACATAGTTAGAAGAGGCTTGTTCCATGGTTTTGCATAAAATTTAACAATGAATTTTATATTACAATACTCTGTTTTATATGTTTTCATTACCGACTTCAACACCAGTAACATTATTACACGGCAAGTTCGTAAAGACGGACACATGGCAAGCTTGCTTTACCTGTCTCTTGGCTCGAAAAGTTTCACTCTCAACAAGTCAATAACAGAGAACAAATTGATGAAATCTGTTTCAAAGACATTAAACGTACGAAGAAACATCAGCAAGAATATAAAAGCCGGACATATTCGCAGCGGAGTCGCTCAATTTAGATTGGCAATATGCACGAAAGAAAGTAAGTGTTTCTTTTGGGCTTAGGAAAACAAAGCCCTGCGTAAATAAATCCATTATATTTCATCAGGCGCATTTTTGTGCCGCTGGTTGGCGACCGTTCAAAAGTGATCATCCGGCACTTTTCTCAGCCGCCCCTTTGCAGACGCAGCAGGCCGATTCGAAAATAAAATGTGAATAATAGGGAGAATGGGCGCGTTGAATGAAATTAAATTCACACTCTCGCGATTTACAGCCCGTGACCTGGATATTTTCTGCCGACTGGCGAAATTTAGCAACCACCGCCGAGACCGCAAGATCTCTCGTTATTATATTTCCGAGCTGGTGTGTGGTTTTTTAATATATGTATATTATGAGAGAGGCGAATTATTATGGTTATTTCAAACCGAGAACGCTTTTGATTGTTGAACTTGAATAAGCGGCTACTTCAACTTTCTGCGGCCAAACAATGGAAATCGCACCGCCGAAGGGACCAGGAGTAATAATGCGGTAATTGTAAGTGCGGTGATATGTGCGCGCCTCCTTGCTGTAAAAGCAGATCGGATTTCTGATTGCAATGCTTGTAACAGCAGTGTTTTATCCTTGATGTGCAGAGATGGAATTTTTTGTTACATACCAGAGTCCAATATTGCATTTGCGTCAAAAGAACATGACCCAATTCGCCACATTCGCGACTGATCGAGCGGAATCATTATTTTGTTTCAATTCCATTGAACAATGAGCGTTAATTGCGCTTTAATTGATTTGCGATAATGCGATCGAACAATAAAAATATTGAAATTAAATCATTTTAGCACTTGTTCTGGAAATTAATAGCTTTTTGCGGCGCTCTCTGGAATTTACTGCGTAGATAAATTGCATTTTTGTGATCGCTTTTAATTGCAGGTAGTATAATTGCGCAAGAATACAAGTTTGCTCAGTTCAGCATTTATTAATTTAATTTTAGAGTCACTCAGAAAGAAAATTAAAATTATATTTTAATTGGCACTTGTCTTCCAGCATTGATGCAGTTTAATTGCCACAATTACCAATCGTCCAACCTATCATTTTATTCTCGTTATTAAAGACATGTTGATCGAGGCTGTTTTAAATGTCACTTTTAATCAACCATTTGTGCGGTGAATTTTCTTTGATGCACCGCGAAATGGAAGGAAAACACAGCAATAATAATAACATTTATTTTGCAATTTATGGGTTAACTCTTGAAATGATTTGAATTCCTTAGGATAGTAAATTGAAGATTGAATTTAAGTTTGACTTGCGCATTGTTGTTATAGCCATCCTTGCTATATGGTCGCACAAATATAATATCTGATTTATAAGCCCTGTATCCTCTAGATGCAAATGAAATAAGCTGGAAATAAGCAATTGCTACAATACATATAATGCCTCTTAAGTCTAAATATAAGACGCTTGATTTTATTTTTAGGTATGCAATTTTGAAAAGGATCTAATTTTTTTTTGGATTTGTTTGATTTTCAATGAATTCTGACGAGAATTCAATATCTTCAATCTCGGAAGCGATACAAATCGATGAAAATTTCTTCAAATCATAAATTTTTTCCAAATCTCTATTTCTACCGCCTTTCCAACTTAACAACTCTGTAATTATGTAGGCGGTATTCAAGTAGGAGTGCAATGATGCCACCTGCAGATATTATCATCTCGCAGTAGCAGCACGTTTGAATGTGGCGTCATTCCGAGATTAATGGCAATTTGTTTTGTGTTCATATTACATTTCAAGGAATAAAACTCAATACATAACGTTGCAAAACCGCTGGTGCCGCCTGTTGCTGCAACACACCTGCAGCGTCCCATCACAATACGCATCTCCGCTCATTCGAGATGGGCCTTCCACCATCTCTCGCACAATCAGAGGCGAAGAGGCGGCAATTTCCTTGTCGGCAGGTGGAGTGCATTGTGCGACGATTATGTGAATGGTAATTGTTCACGCTCCGCATGAGAATGATGAATGAATGAAAATGCATTCTGACTGCTGAGGAGACAAATACATGACGATTGCAGGATGTAACCTTACTAGATCGTATTATTCAACCTTGTCACTGGGACAAAAGAGAGGAAAGTAAAATAAATGGTTGATTAATATGCAATTGTGTGAATCACGGATTTTTTTCATACAATTTAAATCTACCTTGTAAATCGTTTAATTTAAATTGACAGGTTCTTTCAAACATGCTGATGTGCATACCCTTCATTTATGCAAAACAACGAGACATTTTAATGTTTAGACACACTATTAAATATGCTAAAGAAAATAATAATATGTTAATTTATTTTTATTTTTGTTAAAAGTTTTTTTAAATTATTATGAATTACAAATTTAAACATTTAAGATAATTAAAAATTTGTTTTCTAAAAGGTATAATTTTTTAACCTAAAAGATTTCAATTAAAATTTATAATTTTGCAAAAATAATCTATTATACTTATTTTAAATTTGACGACCTGTTAGATTACTAACAATAAGATACTTGGAGTTTAAGGCACACAAATTTAATGTGATAAGAGTTATTCAAATCTTTGAAATGTAAATTCAATTAGGTTAAAGTTAATATTCATATTTAGGGAGTTTTTTGACAATTATAAATCTAATCAAGCTATGCAGCATATTGTTGTAAAATCTTATAGCTGCTGATCTCGCCATTTTCATATTAATATTTAATAATCCTTCAATTCAGAAATACATGCATCAAAAAGTTACCCTTCTCTCACTATTGATCTCACGCCGTGCATGCATCGATGTGTGCGACCCTATACGAGAAAATTATACTGCGCAGCGCAATTTCGCAGTTAACAAGAAAACTTTGCCGAATAAAAAAGCTTTGGGTGCCATTTTTGTTAACAGCCAGGCATTTTGCAGACTTCATTCTTTTCTCAGGTCGTCGTAACGAGAAAAAGTCACATGTAGGGAACTGATGACGGATCGACCGATTTTCATTCCGCGAGTCGTTGAACGAAACGAGCGCAAAAAATTTCTGCGTGGCCTTTCCCTCGGAAAACTTTACTTTTTGCGGGTGCGGACGGACGGACGGACGGACTTTTCGCCTGTTCCGCCGGTTGAAATAAAGAATCGAAGCCCCATATATATCGAATAAAGAGTGACCGTGCGGTCATAAAATTGCCGGGTCTAGCAACAATGCCGGGCCGGCGACGCTGCTGGACCCAAAACAAGCGACGGGTGTCGCTCGCTTTTGCGCGCCGCCAATATTTATTGGATTGGCAAATGCCGATGTTTAGCTGCGCGTGTCCCCGACCGATGAGGAAAGTGGTGTTTTGGGCACAATTACGGCCTCTAAAAGTTCTGCTGACTCCAGTCGATTGTTATTGCTCGGCGAGCAGTCGCTCTCTGTGCAATAATTTGTCGCCGCGATAAAATAAAAAATGCCCCCGACGCATCTCTTACCGCAATGAAGCTCCGGTCTTTCTCTCTCTCTCTCGTCAGGCAAAAAATCATTTTTATTGGGCGGACGCATAAAGTTGCCGGCAATAAAGGATGAAGTTTTGGTTGCTCCAAAACTTTTTGCCTGCTGCTGCGTGAACTTCTATATAATGTAACGGGGATGACGCTCGATTAATTACTCCGGCAAGCCAACTTGGTTCAAATTTGGCTTGCGTGTATAAACGCGGTGTAAAAAGGAGGCTGTGCAGCGATTCGCGTCTTTTTGCTGCCATCGATGATGATAATCAAGCAGATATTGCCGAGGGCGATGGAAAGATGGGAACTAAAAGTTCAAAAGAGGCATTTTTGGCAAAGAAATGGTAATGGTTCCCTCGTATTGCATACCCTTTTGGAAGCTTTCAAAGCTGATTACTTTTTTATTACTCACATTTGCTCACATTTAAATGGAATCTGCACGAAGGAGGTTGACATTTTTTCACCAATTTCTGTTTCAAATATGCTAGCCAATGAATTAATTATGTAACACTGTAGAAATTAATTAAGTTGATATTACATAAGATTGATATAAATAAATATATAAAAAACCAAGACGCAAGAAGCATAATCATTAATTTCAACTTCTGCAATCATTTAGCAAAAATAGAAATTTTACGTGATCATATTTTGAAATTCGCAAATTGTGAAGAGAAACTATTGATATAAAAATATTCTCTCAAGCTTTTTTATTTTATTATCCTTCAATATCTCAAATTGAATTTTTTCACTTTCTATACAATACCCACAATTTGGGGTTTCTTTTGGGCAACGAATGCGCCGCGTTTTTGTGGGCGGCGAAATTCAATTCCTGTGGCGCGCCTCACGCGGCAGGAAAACGATTGCTCTCCAGTTTAATATTGCAAACCGATTACCGCCGCCATAAATTCCGGCCGTCGTTTTTCCGCCCCGAGCCGCTCGTTCCGAGTAAGAGAGATGGGACGAGCTGTCATTACTGCAGCGAGCTTTTTTTCCCGCAGAGGAAAAAAACTATGAAAACGCATAATATATAAAACTTATTCAATTTCGCCACAAAGTAACAAGTTGCGGCACAAACCAGGCACAAGCTTTATAAAAATATTAAATGCACCATGCAAGAGCTAAAAGTAGCTAACTTTGTACATTTAATACTGGGAATTTGCATATTATATTGATGGGAATGAAAAATATAGAGTTATGTTCCAAGAACCTCCCACTCAATATTTCGCAAGTATAGTGCACCGGCGCATGATGAATTAGCTCAGAGTTAACCTCGATGTGTGAAATATGAAATGGCAAAAAAAAAATTAATGTAGCATAGAGTGCACGTCTGGCTGTCGGCCTCTTGTCACCCATTCATCTCCATCGCAAAAAGGAACGCGATAATAAATTTCGCGTATACTTACATCTCTCTTCGTCTCGGCACCCCATTGCATTAGCATTCATTCGTCTGCAGCGCCAGCTTCTTTGTGCGAAATACATGAAATGACCTGCATAAGAATTTTTACTGCTGCACTCGGCGCGGAATATCACCACAGAGTCCATAGATATACTTGCTGGTGCATCTCTCGCGCTGCTGTGACGAGAGACGCTGCGGCCATATTAAACGCGCTGCAGCCACGGGTCAACGCGATGCCCCTGGCCACCGCCGACAGCAACCCGCCAGGCTCTCTTGCGTTTTATGAGCTGGCTACATTAAAGGAGGGATGTGAAGTAAGAAGCTTAATGGCAACTGTAAAAAAATCAACAAAATTAAATTTTGTTGGGAGATAAATTAGTTAATTAAAAATTTTAATGAAAACTATAAACAGGGCTTCCAATTAATTTAATTAGAATTTTGGTTTACATTCGACAAGAGTTGATAATAGGCATAAACTTATAAAAAGAGGATTATTTTATTAAATGCCTAGGCGCATACAACTGGGGCGTAAATTGCACCCTTCTCAATAAGAAGTTATAATTACGTAAAAATCTTCAACCAGCTCAAGATTTTCTACTTGATTTTGCCAAATAGAACATCTTTTGTAATCCTGTAGAAAATTTTAAAAAATTTTTTGTCTTCAAAATTTGACAAACATCATAAAATGTGAATAATTATTCCACTAAAAATTAAATTTGCATATTTGAAATTGAATCTTCTGTAAAACAATTAAATTGAAGCAACTGCAACAACTCTAGACTGCGTTCTATGTTTCTTTTGATCGATCATCCGCACACTATTGTCTGCTGTGTGTCCCACAAGTCTTGAGAGTTCCAACAATGTTCTGCCAAATGACAGATGCATGCATTTTGTATCTGCTTGCGCTTTGGAATTTGCATCGCTTTGAATGCACTCGAATGAATGCGAAACTCGAGCTCTTCTTATAGTGCACAAAGTAGCCGCGCGACATTTGTACAAACGTCTCTCGTACGTTTTTATTTTAATTCGCGACAAAGCCAAGTCCTGCCTGACAAAGAATAACTAAAGTGCAACTCCGCGGAAAGGTTTTTCGCATATTTTTATGAATTTGCGATTTTGCAAGAGATGCCTCGCTCGGACTGTACATTTTTCCCGCCCCAGCACTAATAGATTAATCTTTCCGTGTTGCGCCCCATGAATGGAAATGGGCGAATTGAGAGGCGGGCTAGCTGTCCTGGCCATACTGCCAGCGTCGTTCTTGGCTCGTTCGCTGCTTATTAATACGGACTGCGCGCTCACAGTCCGACCACCATAGCACCGACGCACGACAAGGAGTAATTTATATGCGCTTATCCGATAATGCTCTCTCTTCTCACTGCGGCCACTTGATGGGAATGCGTGATTTACCGATTTCAGCTGCACCATTACAGTGAATTTATTCCGTGTAATTATACGGGCGGCTCAGCTATTTGTTACAAAAAGGTCCACCTGTCATTTTCGTCATTCTCTAAATGCATTTTTCTACACAAGACATTGACTTTTTACAAAATATTGGGAAAAAATTCAATTCAAAATTCAAAATGATATATTTTATTATTGCATTTAATTTGATTATCCGTAAGTCATCTTATTAAATATTATAAATGTATTATTTACCTTAACAAGATAATCAATTATTTCTTTTTTAAAGATATTTATACATCTTGGGTGATAATTTTAATTTTCCCCCATTTTCTCTGTTAAAAGAAATCAATTTAAATTTTATTAATATGGGGTGTCAATGACCCAAATAAGAGACTGATTTTCAACTCAAGAAGAAACATAACATTGTATTTTACTTTGAGCAGAGCAGTTTCTTTTGCCATATTTTTCGAGTCTATCTTTGCAATACATCTGTGTTGAGCTATCAGATTGGCAGAAGCTATAATTCTCTAGCATTTCTGTAAATAAGCATATGCATTCAATTCCAATCCTACTCTTCTTTCTCCTTGCCAGATTTTTTTTGTTTATTTACATTCTGCATATTTTTTATATTTGTAATTTTTTGCTCTTGATATTTTGCAACGGAAAATCTGGCTTGTTTTGCTCATTCAGGACACTGGATTCATCGATGCATAAATTATTCCAATATTTCTCTCGGGACATTTGTAGAAACTGCACAGAGAACAAATAATAACACAAATCGCGCGCGTTTTATGGTCGCAATGCACTTAAGTGCCTTCTTGCATACCGTCGACGGCGAATGCGATCAGCCGAGATTTATGCGCCGACCGACTGAATGGGACAGCGGAATTTTTCTTCCTTCAACACATAGTAGTCGTAGTATTTTCAGAGAGGGAATATATATTTAGAAAGCGAGAAACGAAGCGGAGAGAAAAATTGCCGCCGACGGCACCCCCAATCTCTCCGAAAAGCAATGCAGCCCTTTCTCGCTTTCTTCCCTCGGGCCGAAGAAAAAGAAATTTTGTTGACTCCCGCCGTTTTTTCCATTCGCAGGAGAGGAATGTTGCTTTCGCCAGAGTAGAGCCAGAGAGATGACCTCGACCGAGGAAATGGGCGAGCTGCTCGCCAGTTTGCCGACCGCTGTGTTCGAGGGGGCGACCAACGACACGGCCAACGACACTTTCGCCAGGAACGACTCCGACATCAACCAGTTCTACTTTTACGAGGTAAGCACTGATCAACCCCTGCCTTAGTCATTCACCCCCAAGAACTGTATCTGAGATTTCAGCTCATTTATTTTCCCAACAACAGAGCAATAAACTACGGAAGGGTAAAAGTTCAATCACTCAAGTTGTCGATTCAAAATGGTTCAGCTTTATAAATCTGTTCTTCTGTAGATTACAGAAATTTTGGATACTCCTATACCTGATAAATCAGCATTAAAAAGTGATTCCGAGATCCGAGATTAATTGATTATAATTTATAAATTGAATTATTTCATTAAATTTTGAAGAAAATTTTTGTAGCATTAATTTATATAGATATTTACAGCAAATTTTATAATTGATGTTTTTTATCTTAACTGCTTCAGTCATTTACAATGAAAAGAAATAGCAATGGTTGGGAAGGAAAATTACATTACTGGAAAAAAATTAGACCATCTTTATTGAGAATTTTACCAAAGAATCTATTGAATGGAAACATTCTGCCGCAGCAATTAAGTTTGTGACAGGAAGAAATTAATTCCACTTTCCTATTAAAAAATGTTTAAATGTTACACAAATATTTCTGAGCTTGCTGACATTTTTATATATAACTTAATTTTAATATAGCATTATTTGTTTGCAACTTAATCTAACAAATCCCAAACGTGACAGTTTTCCCAATTAACTTTTTTTTCCTCTGGCTCATCTCCTGCAATTTATCTTGTCAGACAGTTTTGGGCCACCGATTTTTCCTTTTTGCCCTCTCGTGACGTGGTGTGTGACACGTGCTAGGATTAGTCGCAAAACTTAATTTGTATCAAGCCTGCGTATATATATGCGTCGTGTCGCCGGATTATCTAGATTGACTGCTGCCGGCAGCCACCGTGATTTGATACGAATCGTCTCTCCGGTTGTCACTAAAGCGGGAGAGAAGCGATTAATACAATTGCGCGCAAAATCTCGCGTGTGTGTCTCTCTCGGTCTCTTGCAATTTAATTTGCAGTCGGCGTTATTTACGCGCGTGACTAATCTCTATCGCGGATTCGCTCGCTTTTATTGGATTTCTCCTGCGCGAATCGCATTTGCATAGCAATAAACTTCTGTCCATGGCACCGAGCCTTGAACTTTTTAATCGAAAATTCTCTCCCTCGGCAATGCTCCCTCTCGAGAGGAGGTTTTTTCTAGCTCGGCCAAGGGCTTGATGTCGATTAGGCGTGGATTTGCTGTGGTTCTTTTGTACAAGTCTCGATGCAAGGTCGTTCCAGTTTGTTAAATGTCAATTTACAAAGTTTTTACTCTTCTTCAGAGAGAAAGTAAACTAATATCATTGATTAGAAAGTAATTATAAGAATTACACTATTTAGCTACTTTATTTGAATTAATTACATGGTAAAATCATTGAAATGTAGCATATGTTTTTATTTTTATATTTATTGAGAGTAGAAAAATAAGCTTATTAAAAATTTCAAAATGAATTTGTAAGTTTTCACAATTGTCTGTCCGGACGTAAGCAATTTTTTAAAAAGTAAAATGTATATTAAAATTTTAAGGGAGAATTTATGAATGAATTCCAAAAAAAAATTTCCTTTTTTTACAAACCAGGTTCAAACTATGATGAACTGTCACACTTTATTATTTGTCGAAAGCTGAATTCATTATTTCCTTTTTTCTAATGCGATCCATACAATCCATTAAATATTCACCTCTTGTTTTTCACCCCCGCATCATGGAGCACGTTTTTTCGCTAATACCCTCGGACAGTATAAATAGATCAGGAGTGACACTTTTGGCGAGAGTGACAATGGTGCGGGCCGAGAATGCTCCTGGCCGCTTATGCATCCCGCCCGGCCGGCCGGCCGGAGAGCTGCAGAGCCATTTGTGAATTTTCCATTACTTAAGAAGGGGCCGCCTGTTTGGTCGTCTGCTAAGCAAAGTGGAAAATTACGTGCAAGCGAGGGTCGACCAACAACAGCAGAGCGGTGGAAAAGTGTTTTCCCGCATTACCCAAATTCTTTTCGCCTCTCCGGCGGCTGGCGGCGGCGACCATCTAATTACATTTCGCTCCGAGTGCAGCGGCGGCGGAAGAATTGGAATTTGCGTCACTCTCACTCTGTCGCCGGCGTCTCCGGGCTATCACTGTAGCTCAGCAAATTGACGTTTGCAAATTTAATAATGTGCGCCCGGCCTGGAATTTGCCGAAAAACAGCTCCCTGTTATGAGAGTGGTGCTGAGAATTTTTCGCAAATTCACCCCTGAGGCTTCTGGAGAATTTTTAATATATGTGAGAGCGCTTTGGAATCCTTAATTTTCTCATTCCCGTAATTTAATGAGCACCACCTTTCCCAGTCATATTGAAAAATATTTGTTAATTCTGCATTTTTTTTCTTTTTTAGAAACATGTTAAATTTTCAAGCAACTTTGAAATTTATTACTAGTACATGCAATTTCTCTCATTTAATATTTTTGTATTAAAATAAATATTTTTGATCTAAAAATACCTAACTTGGACAAACATTGAGCTATTTTTGTTTGCTTTGACTTGAAAGCAGGAGAAATTAAATATACCAACAAAGATTTTTAAGAAGTTGAGTTTTTTTTATAAATTTTGAATAAAATAAAATGCAAAATAGCATGTGATAAATCTTTAGATAGACGCTTCTAATTTATTCTAATTCTAATGAAAAAATCGATCCCTTGTCAAATAAATCTGCAACGACTACAACGTTCTTTTTCATTAGAAGCGTTATTAGATACTTGCAAACTCTGCTCACGTTTCACTGAATTACAATAATTGCTTTGGAAACCGCTGCACCTAATAGGTATAAGGCAGTTCCAAACTTCCACGCTGCAGCTCTCCGCACTCTTTCTAGACCGACGTGCTGAATGTGTCTGCCAATAATAAAGCAGAACGATTACACGTTCCGCAAGTTCTGCTGCCACACAAAGCGAGAGTAATTGAATTTTTAATAATTGTATCAACCGACGTGGAACTTCTCAATAATGGCCACTTCCTCTGACCTTATATAAATGCCAAAGAGAGACTTCCTTTTTGCGGCAAAGTTGCTTTTCGAGAGGGAACTAGTCACCTGCATAAAACAAGCGGCAAACAAAGTTGCGCGACGGGAAACCAGGAGAGATGAGACTTTCCAACGTGGTGCATCTCACGAGAACATCGTTTTTCCTGTAGCAAATAAGACAAAGTTGAAATCGAGCCAGAAATATGATATTTCGAGTGGCACGATTTCTCGTCCGTATTAGTCCGATGGCATTTGCGAGAAAAAGGGTGCCGCGTGCCCTCGAATCGTACACAAGACATTATGCAACCGTGGAACTTTGAGATCAATGCAGCGTGCAGCTCGCGTGTGTGTTTGTGACAATCGAAGCTAGGGGACGGATGCACTCGGCTGCCCGTTAAGTACATATCTGATGGCCGTGTTGTTCCTCGTGTGTCACTGCACAGAAAGCGCTGACACATTTCGCTATGTTGTCTCTCTCAAGGGAGCTAAAAGATAGCCGCCATTTAAGACAAAAAAGGCAGAGATTATGATGAATGGCCTTGATATGAATCTAATAAAAACAATACGTCAAACCCAAAAATCACAGTTTAAATAAAAATATGTTGACAAAGGTTTAAGGGGCATAAATTAAAAAGAAAATGATTTTAAATAAAAAATTATATTATTTGTTGTCTAGTGAAAAGAATTAATTTGAAAATATTCTTAAACTTGTTTTTTTTTTTTAATAACAAAATTATTTTAATGAAGGATAAAATCAGGTATCTTTATTTCAAACTTTTTTCCTATTTTTATTTAGTATCCTATAAATTTGAAATTAAAATTAAATGGTATCTTTCTTCCATTTTAATTAAATGAAATTTCAAAGTTAGCAATATCCTTTGCAAACAAAAACTTGCACGCATGTATATGTGTTTGTAATTTGAATAAATCTGTATAAATATAATTATATACAACGATTTCTTATGATTTTATATTAAAAACTCTATATTCATTATTTGCTGTCAAGAAAAAAATAAGTTGGTGATTAAATCGTATCTTTTTATTAGAAAAAAATTTTATTTCAAAATTTTTTCAATTTTTTTTTTAACATCCTTTGAATTTTAATTGGTACCTGGTATCTTTCTTGCTTCTCAATTAATGGAAATTTCACTATCCAATTCATCAAAAAACTTTCAACCACGTTCTTTCTGTTCCTAATTTGAATAATGCTGTATAATTATATAAAAAGCTAAATTTTAAATTTATTTAGAAAGTGTTGACAGCAAAAAATAAAACACACGTCGGTTCTATCAAAAATCTATTTTCAATTTTTATGCAAACTGCATTCAGCTTTGTTTTTGCATAGTTACAAAATCTGCGGTTGCCAACAATGTTCGCATCATTGAAAGTTGGCCTTGATTTTGATGGCAGCCCTTGTGTTTCTTGCACATATCTTATTGCAAAAGCTCCCTTTTTATAATGCGAAGTTACGAGCGCGACGCACAAATACAGGGTTGAAGGGTGGTGCAAAGGTTGCGCTTCGCGGAACCCGCACAATGACTTGTCCCGCTCGCTTTTAAGCCCAGGCGTGCATTATGCCCTGGAGTGAGTGAGTGACTCCTCGCTCGCTATTTTCATTGTTAAAAAGAGAGAGAGCAGGGATGCAAACTCCATCATGCACATACGCTCGCAATTCTGCACACAAGCAAGTGCATCAAATGTGCAAAAAAAAATTGCCACAGTCTGCATCAGCCGCGTGCACTTTTGGAGCTCAACAGATGTTATTTACGACAGATATAAAATGGACGTGTTGCATGCTCGCCGGGAAAAATCATTTCACGCCTCGTGAATGGAGTGGCTCGATCTGCTTTGCATTTCGCACTGCACGGCGGCTTCCGCGTAATTAAACTGTAAAAATATGGGTTCGCATTGTTTTCGCCATTTTTTGCAGCGGAGCCTTTTTGCGCTGGTGTTGACGCGCGAAAATGCAAATGCAGCCGAGAACGTTTTATGATCTGGAAACTGTAGATTTCATTTTTCCTCCTCATTGCAACGTCTTTATAAAATCTTGAAATTATGCAACGGGCTGAGAAAAGTTCACAAAGTTTCAATAATAAAAAGTTTATTCTTGGAAATATTCTAACGTACGCTATACACAAGTTTTTTTAATTAATATAAATTGCGTCTATTTTTCTTAATTAATTGTTTGAAAATGAATTAGTAATAATGAGTGAGAAAAGACTTCTTATTGACTATCTTTTCTTTCGTCCCTGAGATTTTCTCTTCAAAGTCAATTTTTCTCCATGACCATCTGCGGGAAGCGCGAACCGCCCCCGACGGTGGTGTTTGCGCATGCAAATCACCCCCTTTGGAGAGATTTCCCTGAACGAGAGGACTTTGCCCAGCCTTTTATTCTTTTCTCGGCGTCATTACCTCGCACCGACGATGCAAACGCCGCAACCCTTTTGCGGCCACTCAATCATGTAAGCCAGCTGCTCTATAAATTCAATCGTCCAAACAGTCGAAGGTTGTGCGGCTCGCAAAGAAAGAAGAGCCTCTTTTCCCAAGGGAATGTTTGCAATTTACCGAAGGAAACCCGAGAGAGAAGAAGAAGCTCAAAGCCAACTGCGCGAAATCAAAACCAGCCTGGCAGCTTCTGCGGAATTATCTCCCACTGATGCCTTTATGGCCACGCGAGAATTGCCAAGTATGTTTCTGACAAGAAGAAAGGCCCTTTTTAACAGGCCAAATAATGCCGAGACGTGCGCGAACCAAACACCATTATCTCCCTATTATATATTTTTGTTCTTTCTATTTATTGATTTGCGTTATTATGTTCTATGCGTTGCTACATCCAACCTCGCTCACTATAATAAATAATGTTCAACACCATAAATCATCAGCCAACTTCATTGTGTATAGAGGAACAAAAGTTTTCACTTTTTTTGCATGACTCTCCGAAACCATCCGTTTGTTTCCTTACACCAAAGACCCATCTATAATCTACGAAATAATTGCGATAAGCGACTTGATTTATGAAGAAAAGGGAGGAAGCTTGCATCTATCGGTACAGTTGCAACCCTGGCCTTGGACCAAAAAACTTTTTTTTCCCCAAAGAAATTGCTATCAAGAAATCTGGACTGTTCTCGAAAATAAAATCGAAAAAAAGCGCCGTGGGCAGGCTGGCTCGATTTCCTTCGTGGAATGATAAACGGATGACTACTTGATGTTCATATTTTTTAAATGTCGGGCATTTTTCACGTTGGAGAGCAGAGGGAGCGTGAGTGCCAAGAATTTGAGCCAGAGGGTACCGAGAGCGGACGGACAGGCGACGAGAGCGGTCGAGAGTGAAAATTCACTTTCCTGCTCTTTTGAACGTAATAGGGGGCGAGATGTGATGCCATTAATCAGAGCCAGCAAATTCGCCCGAAAGACGATCCACCTTTTCGGTGTTAATATGCAAATTAAAGTGTCATGCATGGGCCGTGCAGGAAATCTAAAGAGCGACTAATTAGAACCAAGCGCGCTCTTGAGCGCGATTGAAATGAGATCGTGGATTAAATTTGTGGGCCGGACAACAAAGTCAGACGGAGAGAAAGAGACGTGTAATAATTGCCTTGGTGCAAAAAATTGTTTAACAAAACAACGCGCGAGCTTTGTACATACTATAACGGTACCAGTTGAACAACCTATCTCGCATAATGTTTGAAGAAATTGCTCTAATAAAAATTAATTGTTACATGAATTTAAATTTCTTGTCCGAAGCTTAAAGGCGAATGTTCAAGGATAAATATTCTTTCAGCATATTCACATTTAATTTGACTCCTTAAATCTAATTTCTTTATGCAAGCGAGTTTATCTGTAATATGATTCGTAAAAATTTGACTGTTTTGAGACAACTCTATTAAAAGTCTCTATAATAAGGTTTCCGAAAAGTTAGATCTTGATCCCTGCAGATTTTGCTGACCAAGTGACCACTGTAATGCAATTGAAATTTCTCTCTCACACACACAAAGAATGAAATATGCATTTTTTTTTTAAATTTCTAACTCTAGAGCATAATAACGCAAGTTAAAACTAAAATGATTAATTTCACGCAATATGAAACATTTTTTTTTAAACTTTATAATTTTGAAAATAATTAAAATATGAAGAATATTGAAGAACTGAGCAATTTCTTGATAGACGATTTTTCTTCTTCAAATATTTTGAATATTTCATTACTTCAAATAGAGTTTAAATAATTGAAATCACTTACTTTTGAATTAATGTTTAAAAAAAAAGTATCCATTATTTTCTGTACCATATCTGAATTAAACAAGGCTGATAGAACCAATTTGTATTGCGAAGGAAAGCCACGCGCACTTTGGCGACTAGTTGTATAGTTATTGAAAATCGTGTTGCCACGCAAGAGAACGGCGTCTCTCGTTAAATTTTATTAGCACCATTGCAATTCAAATGAAATTCAATTACGGAATTGATTCCAACGCCGAGAGAACATGCAGCGCCTAATCAGGGAATGAACGCGCTGTATGCTCTGCGTAAATATGTGCCGACACCGTTCGCAGCTCCTTCCAGCTGGGGAGGCAAGTCGAACCTAGTATTACACGACATGAAACAAAACCGCGTGTTTTCCTCTCAGGTGCTCTCAGTGACAGATGGAATTGAAGCGGGAGAATTAATTCACACAGGTGCACAAATACCCGGGAGCAAATTATGTCCAATCACGCATTTTTAATTCGATGGATGAGAAAAAAAACTCCTCCCGGATCTACTTCATTGGGCGTGTGTGCGACTAAGGTCATCAGGTGGCCATTCTATTATGAAGTTTTTTGCCCAGGCTCAGATTGAGCACCGAGAACAAGTGTTTATTTAAAATGTCCAGCAGCAGCACAAGCTAGAAGTGTGCCAAGCAAGTTCTTAGCCGTCACCTGTTGTATAATTTACGATTTTTCGTCAAATCAAAGCGAGTTTTAGAATCTATGGAGCGGAGAACGTGTTGGTTTTGAAAATGCTTGTCAGTCTCTCTGCCGAGGCACTCCGTGGCGGCGCCTTTGGAGATTTACTGCGGAATATCTCGAGAGCGGAAGTTGAGAGCAGAGCGTCTCTTGCCCGCCGAGCTGTAAAATGTTTGACCTCGATTACATCAAAGTGAGGTGCTAAAATTTATACTAACAATCTACAGACGCGTCCAGTGGTTGCGAATTAATGGAAGGGAGCAAAAGTAAAAAAATGTGGTAAATAAAACGGCCAAAAGATATACAAATACAGAAATAAACTGCTTCAAAAACCACAGAATTAATTTTAACAATTTTTTTTATAGAGAATACATTTTAATAAACAAAATTTTCTAAATATTTTCCGAAACTTTTTTTTACAAATTTACTACAATGAAAAAAAATAGGATATTAAAAGAGAAATTGGAAACACTACTTTTAAAAGTTAGAGACTAACAGTAATAAGGCGTTGGAAAAAATACTCACCTAGATTCTAGAAACAATTTTTGTAAAAGTTACTGACGCAATAAACATTTCGCAGAAAATAATTTACAAAGCTCTAACGCTCAACACGCAATTGCTACCGGCGACAGGAGACGAGCAAACGATGAAAAATTGCAAGTTAATCGGCGACCGCCCGCGGAGCAGCAGACCGTATAGATCACACTTTGCAGGTGTGCGCGATCCATTTCTCCGCAAATTCTAATATACAGCCGCAGAATTTGCTTGTTTTGACTTAGACGTGACAGATACGAGTGGCTGAGACGCCGAATAAATTTTCTTAATTAGCTAAAAGCAGATTCAAGTCGGTCAAATGTGTTTCGCTCTGCGGAGGTCTTTCAACTTTAATGGCAGCGTGTGCTTGTTATTTATTTGCAAATGAGTCGTTTTCGCGCGTCTGCCCGCGATATGACACGGCCGTATTAAAAGCAGAGTGCGTGCTGAAATCTTTACGAAGCGGATTACGAGCTTTCCGCACTTGCACTTTCGCCGCTCTGGGTCATCAGAGAGTATTTATGGAAAGCAGACGCGGCCAACACTCTCTGGAGATTGCGGTATTGCACCAACTGTTGGATGATTTCCCTCATTTTAATCGTTTCCTATTTCCTACTTCAAAGATGCAAGCGATAAATATTATGAAAAAGTTATCAATTTAAAATTTTCTGAAATTTAAGCCCTGAGATGAAAAATAACAATAGTAAAGCACTATAAAAGGAACGTAAAATTTTCTAGAAAACAATTTTTTTTGTAAGCTAGTAGTATATTTTAATAAATGGAGATAAATAAATAAAGTAATTATTGGAAATTTTACACGTTCGATTATTAAAAAAAAAAAATTATGATTTTTTTCAGTATTTTATTTGGAAAATTGTAATTCATAGTAATTATCGGGTTATTACTGTATATTTTTAGCTAGAAAAAAAATGGGATTGAATCTTCGTTTTAGATCCATTTTCTAATTCCTCAGCAGTCAAAAATCTTCAGGTACATTGAAGCTCGAGACTTATAGTCTATTTTCGTTTTTGTGCCAAAAATCACACAATCTCTCAAGATTATAAATAATGCAGCATTCGACGGTTAACCGATTTTGAGCCTTGTCAGCACCTTTTGTCACCGCATTAGCGTGTCGCCATCCCAATTTGTGCTAACGTCGCAAAAATTACCATAATTCCCCAATAATGACCGCGCGCTCCATCCAAGGCGCCGAGAGACTCATTATCCGCGAAATGCCAAAAGCGCGGAATAAATTTGCCACTCTTTGATTATTTGCCAAACCACTTCCGAGAACGCGACCTGCCCTCAAAGCCGCCAACCGCATTCACAAGATTCGATTCCCGGGATAACATAAATTTTCGCAGAGAAGAATCAGAAGAAAGGAGAGCTATAGAAAATTAGCAACGCGGCAGCTAACTAGGAATGTCAATGACTAATTACCTTAATTACCGCGCTGCCCGCAATTATACACTGGGTTGCCAGTGCGATTAATTGCTTTCTTTGTTGCTTATCTGCCTCTTTGCGCGCCGCAGTAATTATTCCATTTATCCGCCTTACTTGGTCGACTGTATAATTGAAGCGTTGTTTTTTAGACATTTTAATTATCGGAAAGTGGAAAACTGTTTTATTTTGTTTTAGAAATTGCTGCTCACTTATGATGACATAATATAGCAACAAATGTAGATTGAAGCTTTTTTTTTCTTCTTATGCCGAAGGTTTGAGTTTTAAGTCATTCTTCTTCCTAGCTATCCAGTAGACATGGGCTTCTTTTTCTATCCTGCTCCAATGGTCAGGTAATGCGTCGACGTCTAACTTAAGTTCGGGGCACCTAAATAGGTGCTCTTTGTCTTGAGGTTCTAATCCACATAATTTCTACAAATAAATTTGAACGAAATAATATCTTAAACCTATACTTTTTTTTAATCTTTCACTATTTATTGATTTATTCATTAAAAAATCTTTGCTTGAATGTATGAGATGTAATTTTGGAAAAGGAATGAATAAGTATTACTAGAAACTAAATTGTAGTTTGATGGAAACTTCCTTATATATTTCACCATCTCAAAGACCTATAGTACTATCTTAATGCTTACATTATATAGCCTGCTGGTTTGCAGGTTCTCTAAAAAGAAGCATTTAGGATGACATTTTCTAAATTAATATTGCGGCTAAATTCAAAGCGGTGTAATTAATCACTGCCGTGTGCAGATTGTAATCTCGCGCGAGACGCACCTAATGGCATGAATTATTAAATACACAGTACTCTCCTGCCCGATATTACTCGGTTGCTTAATAGTCCCGCGAAATAATAAATTATTAGCCTACGTTTATGCGAACACAGCATACATGTGTCTTTGTAAGGAGGAAATGGAATGGGTTTGCAGCTCCAGCGGTTAATTTACTTTGTTGCCCACCAGACCATTTCATAATGAGAGAGAAAGAATTGTAGCAAATAAACGTAACATCATTTTCAAGAGGAAATTAGAAAATGCTCCCCACTGCAAGAGTTAAATATCTTGAAAACACTATTTAAATGAAAATCATTTGTAAAAAAGTATTACTGTTAATTTTTCTTTTTGTTTTGTATTTTGTTATTGTAAAAATTTGTATGTAAAATTATCATCTTTTCTCTCAATTATAATAACTTGTATAATTTTTGAATGTATAAATGATGTATCCCGTTATGGGCAGCAATTGCCTTTGTGATAGATCAATAAACACAATTTGCAACTAAAAAAAATCATTATTATATGAGGTGAAAATGATAAATTTCTGCTAAAAAAAGACATTTAAATTAATTTATAAAATTAATTTTTGAATTATTTCAGTGAAATATATGGAACTTGCACACAAAAGTATTTCCAAACCTTGCTCTTTGCATGTTGTAAAATATATTTGACCACAGCCGGATAGAGCATTTCATTGCTGGGCGGTTTTTGCATGTGAGTATTACTTTTGGAACATGGAGTATCCATTACAGAATAATGTTCGCCGGTCGAAGAGGTCTCGCGCTTACGTCCAATCGATGCTTATCACCTTGTTATGTACGACTCTTGGAATTTTTAAAATTACATTTAACATGCCGTTTATGGCTTCATTTATTATGCGCCTCTTAACAATTTTTTTGATCTCTCTGAGTATTTTGGCAGAGCGTAGGCTTTTTGCTTTTGCTGCTCTTTGTCTGTCTGTCTCTCTCATTATATCGGCGTCTGCCGTTGAAAGAAGCTTAAATCAATCAGGGAAAATAATAAAAGGGGCTGTCATAGAGAGAAGAGCAGAAAAAGAGCAGCTCTGCGATTTGCGAAACAAAACCAGTTGTAGCGGCCAAACCAGAATGGAGCATCATTACTGGATTCCAAAGGGAAAAAGCTGAAAGGCGTTTTCTGTGAAGCATTTTGTGGCCAAATTAAGACATATTTCATCAGAAAAAGCCGCAGATATGTGTATCGGGTAAATCTGGACTGGTCCGTTTGCGAAAATTAGTCGCTGACGTATTTCTTGGAAATCGAGTACTTTTGTCTCTCATCAGTTCAGTTCATCATTATTGTGTGTCATGCGGGTCTCATTTCTCCAGGCTATAAAGTTGCTTCTATGACGTCTTTGACATTAGGAGTTTTATCGACTCTTGGAAGCACAAAAGGATAAAAAAGGTGCTTTGCTTTTTACCGTAGAAGCTTCTTTTGGATTGTGAGTTTCTGGAAAGTTATATTTAAAATTTTCTTGCGACTCTTTCAGCTAATGCTTGAATTATGTTTATTTTATGAACTTTTGATGCTCTGACTGTGATAAGATATTTTTATGCTCTTTTAAAGCTATTTTTGTACTTTACATACCTTCATACATAGATTCTCATACCGTCCATAATTATATAAAAAGGATGGATGTACAACAAACGAAAAAGTTTTTTGAAATAATAATTGGTTACAACACCGCTACACTTTTAAAAGGGCGCTAAAATAGAACTGAATGGGTGCATCCATTTTCTCCGACTGCATCTGATAAGACTCTTCCAAGTACCAGAGCACAAACAACCCACCCGTCAAGCGGGAGAAACGAAATAAAGAGCACGAGAGAGACGGTCATTAATAAATAAAAATAGTAGTCCTCCTGCGGATAGGAGAAGCTGCAGATCGTCGTTCGTGCAGCTCTGTAAAATATATAATACGTATACGTGAGCATTTATTTTTTGTACTTCGATTTTCCGTGCGCTTTATTCCTCTTCTCGTCTGCACTGCGGCGGCTCCTATTTTCTTTTCTTATTCCTGCCGCGATGACGAGTTGCTCTGCTCAGTGTAAATAAATAAATTTGCTGCTGCCGACTGCATCTCTTAGCATAAGCGTGCATCGGCCGTTTTTTTGATCGCAGATTAATGCACTTTTCCTCTGACCGACGCGCCCACAGAATATTCAGCCAGAGGGTGAATTTCCGTTGCGTATAATTAACCCTCCCGGTTTGATTGATGGCGCTTGGGGTGAAATTAAGCGGCCACTTGCCGCTGGATTATTTTCCAGGAAGAGCTTTCTATGTGAAAAGTCAGCGCCAGATTTCCTCCCGCGCGCCAAGAGTTGTTTATCTGAGGCTCCATACGCGAGATAAAGGGATTTCTTTCACCCTTTCGGCGAATGAAAGGGGGTGGTTTTCCCATTAAATGAAGCACTTTTCCGCCGAAAGAGAAGATAAACAAGAAGCGGAAACCCACCAGCGATGGCATTATATAGATTGGCTGCAATAAAAAGAAAAAAAATATTGAAAAAATAAATGTAAATAAGGCTGCTGAAAATTCTTTTAATATAAAGTTTTCAAAATATTTCTTGCAAATTTTTGGTTGAATGATGGATAAAACGCGTAGAAAAATACATTGAAACTTGCATTTTTTTTTTAGCCAAAATTTTGACTGTGCTATTCACTTAGAATTGGCCCCATTATTTTATATAATGAAATAAATAATTTTGGAATTCATATACTAATTTATTTATTGCATCTCTTATAATGAGTTTTGAATTGGAAATTATGGACTAAAAATGGAATCGTTTAATTCTTTTCTTACAATTTGTTTTAAATTCAGATCCTACACAATCCTTGCCATTTTTTATTATTCGTTATCGGACTTAAACTACTAACTTGCCTTCTTTGAATTGGCGAAATTAAGCAGACAAAATATTATTTTTCTGTTTTAACAGCTCATGAAATCATGCAATATTTTATCACTTTGATGTTGATATTATTTTTTTAAACAAACATATTCCATAAAATTGGGTCATTTATTCGTAACTTTTTCTAGATGCACGTTTTTATTGCGAGAAAACACACACCTGCTTTGTTGCATTCCAAGGAATGCTGCTGAACTTGGCGGTAATTAAATTTGCCAACAGGCTATGTAGTCATACTAAAAAATCCATGTTGAGAGCGTCTAGCTCTTTGAGTGCAGCTGTAATAAGTCCTCTCGAGAGAAGACGTGGCGCACAAAAAGAACTCCACGCCCGAGTGGGCTGTTGCTGGTTTACATAAAGTTTGTGTACTAAAGTTTGCAGCCAGAGGAGCGAAGTCGGCAAACTCATTACAACATGACAGGGAGACTGACGTCCCTTTTGACGAGTTGTTTAGTATCAAGCTCTCTTTCCTGGTCTTCTTACTTGAAATGTATTACTCATCTCTGCAGGTTCTGTTGGTTGGATAACGCACACCATGTATATTTGTTATCTACTATCGAATTGTCAAAGACTGCTGGATTTGGTGTTTTCGTCGTGCACCTGTGACCTGCGGCAAGTAACTTGAGCCGTGCACCGACTTGCGTTTCCCATAAATTCTAGCGAGAAAATGGTCTGGGGTTCTCAGTTCCCAAGTAAGCATTCTCCCTAATTTATTTTGATCCATTATCCTATATTAGTCCTCTGACTAGGATTTGGAAATTTGCTGATATTTAATTAATAGAATCTCCCCCTCAATTTAAAAATTTTTAAATGTTAACATTTCTTATCCTTTGGTGAGTATCAACCTTGCAAAATATTTCTAAAAATCTGAAAGGAAAATAATATAAATTTCTAATGAGAAATTTTAATGCATACATGATAATGAAGTATAAATTAAATCCTCATTTTCTTATAAATTGGCCGAATAACCATTTTTCATTGCAATAATTTTCTTTTTTGCTAGAAACAAAATTTATTATCATTTCATTAAGCACATTAATAATTTTTTGTTTGTAACAACTGATCTTTGTTGTTTTTTTTTTCATTGAAAATCTATTGGTTATTGCTTTTCTTGTAAGGAGATATCAAATTATAATTTTGATGATTAATTTTTAATAAAATCCGTTTTTCATCGCCTTGTAGTAGTTTTAAAGATTGAAACCAACGTGCAATTTTAAGCAGGACTTTATTTCTCCATTGTTCTGCAGAAACCTTCTTACCTTCTTACACCTTTTCCTGCAGTCGTTGAGGTGTAGGAGTAACACTTGTTCGAAACTTCCCGCGTTTAGCGCAAGAAATAATGCAAGTTGAGATATTTTCCCGTCTTTCTAACAACCATTTGCCTGGCAGAGCCTTTTCGCACGCCGACGATTCGCTTTTAGAACTGCAACAATGCACACAATTTCGCAGAAAAGTAAGTTTTCCTTACGAGCTTTACTTAGCACCGAGCCGGAGAATGCGCGCGATTCATTTTCATTTCGCACGTCTTTTTCTTTTTTCCCGACAGCCCGATAAAAGGGCTGGCGATTTTTTCTCCAGCATCTGGTTCCATCACGACACAAGAAGCCGGCAGGGTACATAATGTGCGCGCAGCAGCTTCTTGTAGCGAGATATATATATAAATTTCCATGCGAGCATGCAATATTCTGGTGTATTGTGCGCGAGAGGAAATCGATACAAGGCGCGTCGGGCACAATAGGGCAGTGAAGTAACTTTGGCGGTGCTCCCCACACGCCTTTGATATTACGTTGTTTGCTTCGGTCTAGTAGTTTTTTACTTGCTGTTTCATTTTTCATTTTCAGATGACTGCAGTCGTTAGTCTAATGATTGGGAAAATGAAATTCTATACCTTTCGTGATGCATTATTTTTTATTATTTTACATTGGTTTTGTATTCGCTTCATAATATTATGTGTTATTCACTTTTATTTTCATTTTATTTAATATTAGAAGAATGTTAAATTAAATTGATTTAAAAAATGCCCAAATTTCATAAAAAAAACTCATTATTTTTAAGCAAACTGAGGCTAACAATAAGTCCCAATATAAAAATTTTGCTCATCAGCCAAAATAACCTGGTAGCATTTTTACTTGAATTGTACATAATATTTAGTTGCAATAAACGACAATTACAAATAATTTTACATAATTCAAGCATTATGATTATATGGTTCTTATTTGTTAAAGAAAAAAATTTAAAGCTATAATTCCAAAATTAAAGCAAAATCTGAAATATATCTCCTTTTATTTAAAGATTACTATAATTATTTTCATTTAAATCAATTTTTTCTGCTTGGATATTTTAATGAAACCAGTGTGAATGTTTTCTTATTGTCTGTTTACAGGTTTCTTTAATTGTGAAATTATATAATTTTGAAAAAAAAAAATTACTTTCGAAAACTAAAAAAAATCCCTTGAAAATATCAAATAATTGTCATCAGTCATTGTAATATAAAGCAGGAGAAATTAAGTGTAGAGTCAGGAATTATATAATTTGATGAAAATGGAACATAAATTAAGTTTGATTGAAATAAAAATTTCATATTAATTAAAAAGTTTTTCCATGGCAAACAAATTAAGTTTTTCTACTATCTTTTGAAAAGTTGAATAATTGGCGTTTTGTAATACCATCTAATAATTTCTTGAGGAATTGTTTACCTTCAATCTTCTCTACGAATCAAATGAGAAAAGCTCCCACTGAATTAGATATAAAAACTTGAGGGTGAAAATAATAAAATGAAACTGCAAAGAAGCATAAATTTTAAGTCAGCAAGTAAAATTCTTGTAAAAGTGCTGGAGCGTGTAAGTGGCAGACAATATAATCGCGACCTTGGAGCAAACGGCAATACCGATTTGATGCGAATTTGATGCGATCTACAATCAAAGAGTGTTATTTGCGATGAGCAGAGCTGCTCATCTCTCACTCACTGCCCCGAGCAAAATCGCGAGAGCTGCATGCACGCGCGCGAGCCGGCGAACGACCGAGCAAGGAGCAAAGACTTGGGCTAGGTCAGGATGTGGAGCATTCGCGCTCCTCCTCGATGGCCCCGCCGAGAATGCATAAATTACTGTAGCGGTGTGCGATAAATGCGGCGGCGAATCCATATAATGACGATGATAATAACACGCCAGCGTAATTACACGTGTGTGCGCGCCGGGCGAAATTTGTTCCGAGTATCCGAAGGGTCACAGAGAGCCGCGAGTAAATTTTGCATTTTTGCCGCGCATGATACAAATTGCTGCGTGTGTGTACATTGGCCCTCTTCGTTCGCATGATTTATGTTTTGTTTAACGATTTTGCAAGAACAGAGATACTTCTTTATTATCCTTGCTGATTTCTTTGAAACGCCCGTCGTAATAATTTTTTTATTTCCAACTGGTGCCGCGTCAGTCTTTTCTCTCGAAAGGATCTATTATTAATTTTACTGTTGTCGCTAGCCGTGTGTGATGAATATCTTTCTACTCTCGGCACAAGGAAAACCCGCGAGGAATTTTTATTTTTATTACGAGTGCTATATTTGCTGCGAATTATCTCCCCGCGGAGACGTTTCATCCTACTTAAGTTTTTATTATTCAAATTTTTATTCCTCTGCAGAAGAAGAGTAAATCCAAGTTAGCTTCTCTTTGTTGCACGAATTCCTTCTCACAGATTGCTGAAAATTTAATATGACGAGATGAAAGAAAACAGAGTATAGGTTTATTATTTTTTTTTAGCAAGTCATTCCTGGTTGTGGTGTATATTCAAGATATTAATCGTTTGAAAACGTAATTCCACTTACCTTCCATTTATAAGGAAAGTTTCCTATTTTAATTAAAAAGCACGTCAGTATTGAGGAAAAAGAATCAAATTTGAAAATAATTTTTTTCTCTTTTCGTTAATTTTGCAAACTTTTGAGAGTTTTGCTCCTCATTTAATTGCCTGTGACTGTAAATTTCTTAAGGAAATGCAAAAGTTAATTATTCAATTACCTCATTTATCACAATCTTAGTCGGATAATTAATCGCGATCGTTTGCACGACGGACAAGTATATGCTTTATTAAATAGGGCTCTGAGTCATTACTGAGTTAGTCCAGAATTTATCGCAGAACGGCATCTCTCTCGCTCGGCTCGCACAACGATTAAGCGCGAAATAAAGTAGCAGAGCGCAAATTCCTTTTCTCAATTATATTCCGCAGCACTTAACACGACGAGTAGTTGAACCACCACATTAACAAAGACCAGAGCTCGAGAGCTGCTGCTGGAGTGGCCCGTTGTAATGAGGCCCAACAGGAATAATGAGCCTTCCTCCGACTGACACTTCCAATTCCCTTTGATATTTATTTACATTTGCGTCTCTCAAATTGACTGTGAGATGCACATCTCTCTCAAAGTATCGATCCAGAGCTCTTGAAGGGAGATGCGCATTTTATCTAAAAATCCCAAAATAATGCTCTCAAAAATGTCAAAATTAGTGCTTTTAAATGGCTGTATTAAAAATGTAAGATTAAGTTGTAAATTGATGTAAATAATGTATTTTCAAAATTAAAAACCAACCATCTTAGTTAATTTTTTTTAATGGTAAAATAGTTAGAAAAAAATAAAGTATTTCTAACAGAAAAGACACTCTCTTTAAATAGCTTGGTAATTTATAAGCGATATTTTAAATTTATTTTTATTCTATTAAAAGTCATACAAACTGTAATGCAGATGATAATGTCTAGCAAGCAGTATTTACGGGTGCATCTCTCTTCAACATCTCTAATTGTAAATCGATTCTGCAGACATTTTCCCATTATATAGAGAAAACAGTGAGCTCTAAATAAATGCTGACTGGCTGGGTAAGCTTTATTTGAAAATTGATTCAATTTATAAAATCCAATTTCAATGCTGAAAGCCACAATTATTAGTAGATTTATTATCCCACACTGATGGCGGACGTGTATAATTATATTTCAAAATAGAAAAAGTCATTAGAGAGTTGTTGCTGCGATGTTCAAACAAGTGATAAATCACGCTGGCAAGGTTTTAATTATAGCAGGCCAGTTTTTATGCTTTTCCTTTTGCTGAATTCTTCCCCTAGCTCACATGCATTAGTTCTTCATTTGGCACTGGACTGAAGTTTTCACCCGTTTGTGTTTCCAATTGTTTCAGACGGAGCAGTTTATCGTCCTCTGGCTGCTATTCATCCTCATTCTTGTCGGCAACTCTGCGGTTTTGGCAGCCCTCTTACTGGACAGGACGAGAGCGAAGTCGCGCATGAACTTTTTCATCATGCATCTTGCCATTGCAGGTAAACGTAAAAACAAATTTATACAAAATATCATCAGGAGATGAACGAGGGAAAAATATTGTGAAATTGGAAAGAAGACCGAGTTTGTCTGATATAATACCAATAAATCAAAGAAGGAATTGTAGTAATATAAAAAATTTCTACAGAAATAACAATTTTCAATGACTTTGCCTTCAAAAGCTTTCTCATGTCGCGAGGAATCGTTTCCAAGCAAAGAGTACTTCGTCTGTTATTTGTATTCTTTTATTTATTTTATAACATTAAAAAGAACCTTTTCAAAACAAGCCTTTATATTGGCTCCGATTGCCGTCCGACGCGGAGCAAAAAAAAATATTCAAAAGAAATGGCAGCGACGACGAGACACATCTCTAGCTGCATAATTTAATTGGAGAACGAGTTCCTTTTCTGTGAGAGAGAGAATCAATCTCGGAGGGCCGGCAGCTGGAGCGACTCCAAGAAAATCATCTGCGTTCGGAGACGGCAAAAAATTAGAGACGGTTCTTTAAAATTTATTTAGCTAGTCAATTGAGAACGAGAGCAAAACAACGAGAATCCAATTATCCGAGTACCTTTGTGTGTTTCTTTCAGACGTCGCCTCTTTATCTAGCCAAAAATTAATTTTTGCCTTTTTGGCGGCCGAACAAGGGACGACCGATTTGGATCAGAATGCGAGCGCCGCTGTGTGTGATTATTACGTCGATCTAAATAATAAGCACACACTTTATGAAAAAAGACGAGGCCTTGCCTGCGGCCGCTTTTTGTCTGCTGTGGCCAGCAAACAGCCTCGGCCTCTCAATTATTATCCAGCTAATAACATTAAATTTATGCTTTTTTGCAGACCTCAGTGTTGGCCTGATAAATGTACTGACGGACATTGTGAGCAAGCACGTCGTGTCTTGGTATGCTGGAAATGTTGCCTGCAAGTTCATCAAGTTCCTCCAGGTAAATATCAAGATGTTGAACGCATTGTTCTCATCAGTTTTCCATAAAAAAGTATCAGCTGAACACATTTAAAATATTTAAAGTTGATGATAGTTTAAAATTTAAAAAATTAATATTATTTAATTTCAGCTTTTCTTTAAGTTATGGAAAATTTTATTTAACAAAATTTTAAATACTTTTTATAATTTTGTAAATATATTTTTTACTTCATTATTTAAGTTATTTTTAAAATTTTAAATTTTTGTATTACTATTATTTTATTTTATTAAAATATTTTTCTTAAAATTAAATATATTAAGTATCCAACACAAAATTGCCCCTTTAGGCTAATTTAATCTGTCAAAGAAATTGTATGGTGTGCTACGTTAGTCTTAGAAAATGTTAAGTGTTTCCTTCCCCCCCCCCCTCTATAACAATATAATTTTATTCCTCTAACAGACTTACAAAAAAAAGTCTTGTGTCCTTGTTTAAAAATTACAGTTTAACCAAAATCTCTTCCTCTTGCATCCAGCGGAAATTCAAACATTAGATTGTTTCTAATTCGCTTCAGCTCTGCTCGAATCCACTTTAATGCAATTAAATAAGTTAAATCGATAAAACAGCTTTTGTTCTTAAAAGGTAGATTGCTCCAAGTTAAGTTTGCAGTCTTTAAACGGTAAAATGAGTATGAGAATTAATGTCCCATTATATTCTCAAATCGCCTTCAAACTCAATTCAGTCGCTCGAGATTTTCCTCCACAATTTAACAAACTTGGTAATTGCCTCGTTCTAATAATCTCCGTGTTGTAAATTCCCCGGTACAATTAGTACCACTCAATTAAACGCCCCGAACTCTTGATTCCAAATTAATAAAACAAGCGCTGTTTTGCACAAACAGTCCGGCAAAGTTCCGCTCCAAAGTTTGATTTGATCGTCTGAAGCTGTATGAAATACAACAGAGACGCGCGGGAAATTTTCAACTGATTGTGAGAAGCTTGGAAAAGTTTATAATCCCTCTCACCATTCTCGAGTTTCTCGCTCCTGCGTCGCGTCCGCGCCCTTTATATGTGTCGAAGTTACATAATTTTCTGACTGTGAGTCTGAGCATGCAATTCACTCTGCAGCTGCTTGGATTTTTTTCAACCGATATTGTATTGACATTTTTTAATAAATTTTCTTCTTCAACTCGAGCGTATATCTAAGTAAGCTTGGCTGAACAAATTTAATTCCTTCTTCGAGTTATTTTATTAAAGAATAGAATTTTTCTTGCTTCGGACTGCGCGAGATGAATTTTTCAAATTAAAACTTGCACTTTTAGGCTTTGGTAACTTACGCCTCCACCTACGTGCTCGTCGCACTGAGCATCGACCGCTATGATGCAATCAGGCACCCCATGAATTTCTCCGGCAGTTGTGAGTATATTTTTACTAAACGAGCTCATCTGTGCATGCACTTTTGCGCGTGTTTCAATTAAAAAGAGTGTTGCCACCGTGCAATAAACCACTCGGTGACATATTGGACGTCGTCGGAAATGTTAATAAACTCGTGAACTGCACTCTGTGAATATGAGGGCCTATTTGAATTTTTAACGACAGGAAGACAGCAAATAACTTTTGACAAGCAACATAAATATTTCAAAAAACTGTTATTGCGTACAAGACTCTAAATTTAAATGTGCATCCTAATGATTATGCGAGTTAATTTTAGATCAACGCAGCACATTGACGATTTTTCTTAAATATCTAAATGTTCTTCTCAAAATTATACGTCAATATTTTTCTAAGGACTACAGTTACATATTTCAATAAATTAATCAAAATGATGAATTTTTTAATAGTCACAATCTATTTGCTCGATTAAATTTTAATTAGCTTGTTGGACAGAACACTAAAATTAAAAATAAATTTTAGTATTTTTAACTCATTCATACATTCTTTTAACCATTCATTGCTTGCTCACTGTCTGTCTGGTTTAACTAAGTTCATTTCATTGTAAATTTTCAACACTTTTTCACTGTCCACTTATTTTTACGACAAAGCTATTTTCGCTGACTTCTCTCGACTATAGTTTTTGCGTCGCACTCATTTGGCGCTCTCTACTGCTCCCGAGTTAAAATTTTAATTGGCTACTTGAGCGTTGCTAAACGCGCGTGTCACGAGCAATAAAATAAAAAGCAATGCGCGGCTGCACTGAGTGAGTGAATGAACGAATGTTTGTCTTTAATTTGCATCTGACTGCATTTAGGGCGTCGGGCTCGGATTCTGATCGCGACGGCGTGGATGCTCAGCGCCCTGTTCTCGGCGCCCATCATGTTCCTCTTCGAAGAGCGCCTCGTCCAAGGTAAGGATGGATTTAACTTTGTTATTACGGCTCAAGTCTCATATTCTCTTTGCGCGCGCTTGATCACGATCCGGCCGGCGCTCTGCTCTTATCTCAAATTACGCATCTCTCTTTAATTTCAACCCGAGCGCATGTAATTTTACGCCAATCGCGAGTAGCGAACTTAATTATCGGTGTCTTCCAAGAGCGGCTGAATTATTACATCCAAAAAAGCTTCACGGTCTCTCGTAATTAGTTTTTATCGCCATGGCTCATCACACTCTATGGAGCTATAAATCATCCGTCTTTCTCTCTGATTTATGATTTCTGAAATTGAATCATCGCGAAAGCATCTATAAAATAATTTGGAACAAAAACCTTCCGCTAGTTTTCGTGATTTACTATTACGAATATGATTTGATTTTTAGCTTCTTTATTCCTATAAAGCTTGAAGCACATTAAGTAAGTGTCTTCTATAAAAATGTAAATTGTCGCCGATTTTTTGTATTGTTCTTTTTCTTTATCAATTGTTTTGGAATGTCAACCAAATAAAATTATCTCGAATGTGCGTCGCAATTTTAGAATCCGCATGCTCATATCTCTCTAGAGCGGACAACTTTGTCCCGTCAGAGACAAACACGCCCTAACAGAAACGACTTCATTTTATGAAATGGGGTCTCGTGCAAATATAATCCGCACACAAATCCCCCCTACAAATAAAACCAGCAAGGTCCAAGCAAGCCAACTCTAAATCTGCGGAAGACTAATGTTTTCGCTAATTGGGCTTGTCGCGTCACAAGCAGCTGTCCAGTCGATTTAGACAGGTTTTGCTTCAAGTGGGATAAGAGGTGCCAAAGTCATGTACGCCAAACAATCTTGACACTTTAACGGCGAGACTGGCTTTTTAATCTTTTATTTGGAAAAAAACATTAACTCCTTGATTTTTTGCACAAAAACTCTTTCCAAGTGATTTAATGTGGTATTATAATTATGATAAATATAAAAAGAGAATTTATAATATACAGCCAAATTTAATTTAGAATTTCGTCAATAATAATGAATAATATGAGTATATAAAATTTTCATGCTTGCGTCAGTCTAATATTTCAGCAAAAGTGAAGTTTGTTTAATTTACAAAAAAAAAAGAAAATTTATTACTCTATTGAAAAGTTGCAATCTAAAATTTAACATTCATTTTTACTTCAGGACTTGCACATTATTTGAATTTTATTCATTTGTAAAATATTTTTCACAAAAAAGTATTTTAACTAATTTTCAGAACAACCGCAGTGCTGGATCGAACTTTCGGAGCAGTGGCACTGGCAATTGTACATCACCTTGCTGGCGGTGGTGCTCTTTTTCATCCCTGCGTGCATCATCACCTTCTGCTACACGGTGATCGTGGCCACAATCTGGGCCCAGGGCAAAGTCCTCGGCACCCAGCCCGCCAGGTCAGCGAAAGTCGCGAGAATGAAGACGCCCACCAGGACCAGTATGTAGATCTGATTGCTTTTTCGCTTAATTTTTTGAGGCTGAAATGATTTATTCCATTTTTTTAACCCTTCTCTTTGCGCTGCTCGGCGCACGCACACATCATATTATTTACTTTGTCGCCGCTCCAACTGACCGCAACTATCACAAGAGTGGCTCAAATTTAAATCTCGAAGTTCATAAATATGAATGTCCGTCCGCTCTTGGGATGGATTTTGCGGACTTCTCTTGGCCAAGACTCAGCCAGGAACGAGCTGCTGGCGAACTCCAGCTGTGACGACAGCTAATTTTTTGCTCTGAGCAGGGATAGATGCTGCTTTTGTGGATCATAGGAAACTGTTAAACCACAAAACAAAAAACTTGCTCTGCTTTCAATTGTGACTTTTTAGTTAAATTGAAGATCTGTGTTGCAATGTTAAATTTAAAATCATAATATTTAAAAATATTTTTTTTAATTCTCTAGTTATGTTTCTTGAAAACATAAAAAAAGGGTATTATAAATTATTTTTAATAAAATCAAAATGAAAGATATATAGACGATTATTACATATTTTTTTAATGCTTTTTATTATAAGAATTGAAGATCGAGGAAAACAGGTTTGTTTCAAGAAATTTGGAAGAAAATACATCATGCATGTAATTGTTATTTTTTATGTAAATAGATAGAAAAGATTGATGTTATATTTCATCAATTAATTAAATGATCAAGGAAAATCCTGTCCTACTTTTCACTAAACTAAGTCAAATTCTGTTTTCCTGGAACTCTAGAGATAGTGAAGTTTCACTAGCTGTGAAAAGTGTTTTCATGTTTTTTGAAAAGAAGCAAAAACAAACGTCTCATTTATTTTGCGCAAGAAAAATATACCTTGCTCGTGCTAGACACTCCACTGAGTGTCGCTGCTGGAGTGCGCTGAAGCAAACTTTTTGCAAGTCTTTTTCTGAGTCACGCTATTCAGCATCTCACCGTTCTTCGTTTTGAAATTTATTTGCATTCCACGAAAAAGCTCTGTTTTTTCGTCATAATTACTCAAAGATTGTTTTTTCCGGTCGTGTTGATTGAACGTGGTCACGAACACGCCGCGAGATGAAAAAGCAATTATCCTGCCAATCAAAATTCGAGCGCAGATGAAAATTCGACACATTCGTTAAAAAAATTCCAGTATCGCCCAAACCCACACTTAAAGAAAAATTGTAAAGCAAACACATTTTCATGCAAATTGGATTCAAATTTATTTTCCTTGTAATTAGCATGACTAGTTTTGCTAATTGCACCGCCCACTTGTACGCGTTCGTGTTGAAATCTGAGCTGACGGCAGCAAAAAAGTAACATCTCCATCTGCCGGACCTAATTTTTTTTTATCGTTGCGGGTTGCTGACACAATTTGCAATTTGAACGCAACACCATAACAGGTGGCTCGCGCTGATCGCCGCACAAAAATAATGATAATATTCAGCGTACGCAAAATACTATCCAAGTGAATTGCCGCCGCCGGCATCTGTCACTTTTGCGAATTCTTCTTTCCTTCAGCAGCAAGACGACTCGGCACGTCGGAAAGCTACTTTTGAAACATTGCGAGGAAGAGTTTAATGGTCCGTGTTCTCTCGCGAAAGGTGATGTAAGCGCGAAATGACGAGGCGCTCATTCCCGACCGTGCAGAGATAAAATTATTTCGGCACGGGTAATTTTCAAAATTGCTTTTAAATGTGAAGGCAATCTGTGAGATTTCTTCACAAATGCTTTGAATTGAATATTTTAATGATGAAATTTTTTGCTTGTATGCCATTCATACTGAAAATTGAAAATCATTCACAGAATTTTTTGTTTCATGCAAAAGATTAAATGAAATTTTCAAGGAAAACCTATGATATTATTTTATTTTTATAATTTCCCTGCATTAGAATGAATTGATTATTCATTATTTTGCAAGAGTAATACTACCTCTAACAATAAGAAGAAAATGAGTGATGAAAATTTTGGAAGCTTGATTTTGAAACTGATAATAATCGTTCAATTTTTCAAGGCCGTTTGCCATAACATGTTCATAAAAATTGTGAAAATGATCATACATGTTCTTCACAAGCAAATTTAAGAGTGCCTGAGAATTGGAAATTTAAACATGAATAATTTATCCATAAATGATCTTATTGATATTACCTGTGAACAGTAAAAAAAAAACTCGAATTTTGTAGCAGATATAAAATAATTTAAAATTAAATAATGATATTTAAATTATTAATAAAGTGAAATTAATTATTTAAAAAATAGTAAGCAGAATGCTACTTTTTAGACCACAAAATTTAATACTCAAATTTTGTTCCTTTTGCTTGTGTATGGAAATTGTCAAAAAATCCGTGTTTTCTGTTATTAATCTCTTTGATCAGTGTTTTTTTATATTTATTTCATTTCTGTTGCAGACGGCCACACTGAAGAAGAGGCAGATTGCAGGCGGGCAAGCTCTCGAGGCCTGATTCCAAGAGCCAAAATAAAAACAGTCAAAATGACACTCGTCATTGTGTTTGGTGAGTGATTCAAAAGCATACACACAATGACAGCCGGCAGCTCTTTAATATAGGTGCAGGAAAACGGCAGCGCCTATGCTATAGTCCAAAAATAAAATCAAACATAAAAAAAGCGTTTCGGAGAAGAGAGAGAGAGACGCGTCCACAATTTTCTAGAGCGTCGCTCCCTCACTCAAATTTATTTCTGATCTTTTTTATCGTGGCCACTCGCTAATATTTTCAAGAGTGGTAGTGCCGAATATTATTACAAAAAGAGCGTGCGTGTGACGTGCGTTTCAAAGCAGGGGGTGCTTTTGCGTCAGAAATGAAAACGAAACTGTCCCGCTCGAGAGCTCTGTTTTTGAATCGCCGATCTGCCGGCTGTCAACCTTCTGATTTATGGATTTCAATTTGTCGACTGCATTCATTTCGCTGCTTCTGCTGCATCTATTTCGGACCGACTAGGCCGGCGGGCTGCCGCTTGAAAGTGAAACTCTTGCCGAGATATTAATTATCCCGATTAATTTTTCTTTTTGCTTGCGTGCGGCTATAAATATTTTGACACTGCCCCGACTTGAAAGTGCAACCCCATTCGAGTGCCAAGTTTCATCAACCACTTCACATAGTATGGTCTTTGAACTTGTATGTGTAATTCATTTCCTACAACATCATTTCCGCAATCTAAAAAGAGCAAACAATGGACTAAAAATATAATTTACCTATCACTACGTTTATTGAAACAAGAACTTTATATGTAAAAAGAAGAAAAATATTTTTTTTTTGTCAAAATTCAAAATAACATGTAATAAACAACAATATTTTAAATTTACATAAAAAAAAAACATATAGAAATTAAAAATAAAATTATAATAAATAGGCTACATAAATTATACATAAAAAATATAAAAATATCTCTGCAAAAGCACATTCTATTATAATTTATTTACATTTGAAACTCCCCTTATATTTTTTATTAATTTAATAATTTATTAGAATTTTTAAAAGGCTTCTAAGCGTAATTATCAATTATATGAGTGCTCATTGTGTCACTTGGTCCTTTGTTTCTGACTGGCATACTTGTTTCCAGGTAAAACATGTTATCATTATACTATTTTTTTATCTTTGCAAAGCAGCAGGCCAACATAAGCAAACAGCTCAACACAATACCACTATGTTGATAATTTATTCTGATTTATTCCATCATTAAAATTATCCTCAATAATTTTGTTTGCAGTTTTCATCCTATGCTGGAGCCCGTACTTTGTGTTTGACCTGCTCCAGGTGTACGAACAGGTACGTAATTTATTGGTGCTGCACGTTGTTGGAAATATCCTTCAAGTGACTTGACCTATTAGTCTCAAAGCGATCAACCTTTTCATTTATCAGCAGACTAAAACCAGAGCGCGGCTCTCTGCGGAACAGATTGACAAGTCTCCAACGTGGCTCGAATTAATTTCCAGCGCCGGCTGCACGTCTTGAATAAATTATCGGCACCTTTTTTGTTCAACCGCGTCTGCTAATCGTGTTGAATGGATAATTTAATAAGCTTGTCGAGGTTTTTAGAAGAAGTTAGGACGAAATGAACGAAAGAATTTAAATTTAAAAAGAAAAAAAAATAGTTTCATTCCCTTGGGCTAATACAAGCATCCAAACCTACAGAAAGATTTTTAATGACATTTTGACAGGTTGAGATTTACAGCCCGCGTGGGGAACTAGTTCCATATACCGAGACTCTTAATTAATTATTTTATAATGAGTAAACATTAAAATGCAGAGGCGCCTGTTTGTTTTTCTGCGATTTAATTAATTAACGGCAAATGAGGGAGAAAAATTGCCAACATCTTGACTTAACTGCTGGTCCTTGGAGTTGTTTTTAATTAGTAATTCAACCTCTTTCGATCTTTCGCTTCTTATCCTACAGTTCTCTCAAGAGAGAATTTTTCTTTCGTCACTTATCTGCTTTTTTTTGCATGACGTGTTTTGCACGAAAATCTATTTCTTGACTTAAGACTGCTTCACCCTGTAAACAGACTTTTACGACTTCGGTTTTTTCTATCTTACTAAATTTTTTTTCTCTCATTGTTTAAAATACTGAATTTATTACTACAAGTCTGATGCTAGTTATAAGTTCTAAAAAAAACTAATCATCTGATATAAGTAAGAGGATTAAGTTGGTTGCAATCTCTTTGTCCGTGACTAAAATAATTCAATATCGCTGATCCAACCATTGAAAAATCATATATAAACCTTCGGTGTTCACTCTATTAATTCAGTCACAATAATGGTAATATTTGTTTGCACGTGTACACTTCTTTTGTGGGCATTGTTTCGACCGGCAATAAATTGAGCCATATAATGCAGATGGTATCGGCGTAATTGCAGGTGCCGAGGACGCAGACCACCGCGGCGGTGGCCACCTTCATCCAGTCGCTGGCGCCGCTCAACTCGGCTGCCAATCCAGTCATCTACTGCCTCTTTTCCTCCAGCATCTGTCGCTCGCTCAGGTATAACACACACGGCCAATTTCGGTCTTATTCAGTTATGCCCAAACAAGCCCTCGCTCGTTTCTTACACACTCTTTCCTCACGACGACGAGCACATAATCAATTTGCACACAAATTGTGTGCCTTATTGTTTGTCTAGGAGGAAATTGAGTTTCGCTTGCAATGCGTAAATATCCGGGGCTATTTTCGGAAATTGTAAATTACTATACAAACGCGTGGTTTGATTGCACATTCACGTCATGAGTTGTCTAATAATTAACATTAGTTATGCATGCCACGATTTAAAATTAGGTTACATGCCCCAAGAAATTTAGTTTGTAAACATAGAGCAAGCTTTTCTCTTGAAATTTCAAATGAATTTGCATAGATACACTGCATTGTCGTCAGAGTATTTATAAATACATTTTTAAAACGTATCATTTAAATTTAATATATGCTCCGATTTTTAACTGCTTTTTTTAAATATCGTTGCCGTTCATCATGAAATATCAGGATCGGCCAAAATAAATACTTGAAAAAATCAAATAATTAATTTTATTAAGTTCACGCAAAAATAAGTTAAACAATTATGCAATTGAAGCGGAAAAAGTTTTCTAGGCTCTGATGCCATAAGACCAAATCAGACAGAATCAAACCCCTGTTCTTAAATGTGATGTAAATTGATCTTTTATTATTTTTAATTTAATATTTTTTCCCTCTGAATCTCATTTGTTTCCTGGTTATCTTCCCTTGTACAATTTGAAAGATATTATTTGACAAACAAATAATTTTAATTACCAGCAAGTATCGTTTGAATCACGATTTTTGTTCTTATTGAGGTGCTCCCAAGGCACGCCGAGTTGGCACGCGCGATCAGCCGGCAGTGAACCGTTTTCGAGTTCTACTCTCTCATTGAAGGAGTGCGAGTTTTGCCAATACGGGCCGGGCTCTAGAAGAACAATCGCATGATTTATGGTGAAGCGAGTGTTTTCGTTGCCATTGAAGTGCGGCCGCTGATTTCTATACTCTATGTGCTCGGCACACGAATAAAAAAGGCTCTTGCGCCAGCAATTCCAGAAATGTAATGTGCACTGAATTGTAATTGAAGCGTGCGGTATGATGGCCTGGTACGCAATAAAGCAAGTGCGACCGTTGTCGTCGCCCGCGTTAATACATCGCGAACAACAATCGCACTATAAATTGTGTTCCATCTCGGCCGAGCAAAACACAAGAGACGCTGGAATGGCCTTTTTAGTAATTTGTGGGCTCGCGAATATATATACCAGCATTTTCTCTTTCGCTTGACGAGATTGAGTCGAGGGACGTCAACAGCGCGCACATTTTATTAACACGCTGCCGAGGAATTTTTCAGAAGGAAATAAAGAGTGTCCCCCAAGGGCAAGATCATACTATTATGCAAATGCGCGTCATGAATAAATAATTTCGGCTCTGCGAATTCAGTTCTGAGTAATTGAATCTTAGCATTTTGACAGTGCCTTTAAAAAAATCACAGTGTAGGGTCTTGACTGAAATGAATTAATTTTTATATATTTTAAATTCTAGCTCCATAATACATAAATTTTTGTTCTGACCAAAGGAAAACCATATTTAGATAATTTTAAATTTTTTTGTTGGTTTCTGAAAAGTGATGCTTTCATTTATATTATTTTTTAAATAATTTCATATAATATTTTCAAAGGGATGCTTTTCATGATTTATAAGCTCTTAAAGTAAAACATGATAAAAGAAAGATTTTAGAAAATAAATTGAAATACTGGGGTTTTTGGTGTGAGAATTTATTAATTAATATTTATTTAATGCATTGGAGGAACTAGTTTCCTGGTCCTGCTACGATCTTAAATTTTGCTGTGCAATATAGATTTTAGCGGATTTTAGTATCTCAAATTTAAATTCTGCATGGTTAATTTCCGCAGGAAGTTGCCACCCCTGGTCTGGATTCCCTTCTTCCGACGAGGGACCGACACCATCCCCCCAGGTGCTCTGAGCAGCTCCTCAGGTTGGAGAAACGTCCCTGGCGTCCCTGGCAGCAGAGATAGCACGTCACTCAGCGAACTCGCCTCCCGCTCCTCGAGCAGCAACGCGTACAATCGCTCCACCTGCAAAGGGTCTCCTCGGACCATCGCCGCCTCACGCAGGATGCTCTGAAATAGTCGGGCCCTGGCAAGACTCAACAAAGAGGTGTAACTTTCAGGTTTACTGACCTGAAAATGTACATATGTGTGTTGTGCTGAACGTAAATCTCAATTCGAGAGCGGGCGACCAGGAGAACTTGACTCAAGTGTCTTGGAGCTATGCAACCTGTGTGACATGCGTGTCAATGTGTTGCATACCTTTCGATTATAAAAGAATCAAGTGAACCTGGGAGCCTCATGACCGCGTATTCATGGGTGTTGAATAGTCGTCTTTGTTTCACCTCAAGATCGTACCTTGTTCACTTCTACTTCCGGGACAATTTTTCTCCGCGCTTTTTACACCTAAAATTTCAATCTTAATCCTACTATATGGTATATGGTGGGGCAAATTTTCTGCTCCCTGAGAACTTTTGTGTCTTCTTTACTCAAGAACATCCGACAATATGTATTAACCCTCGACGAACAAAGCGAGCACAGTATTTATTTGTGTAAATACAACAGAAGTATTTTAATATCTTTAAAAAAAATTATATGATACATTAAAAATATATAATGACAAATCTCTACTCACGCAAACTGGACTGTGTGTTGTATTGAAGAGCTTGAATGCTTTTATTTTAATTGATGAAGACTGATGTTTTTATTTATAATTGTAAGTTGAAGACTCGGTAATCATAATTTAATTTCCTTCTGTGGATGTCTATACGTGATCGAAGTGAAAAATCATAAAAATAATGAATGTACGTTTGGACAACATAGCTTTGATTGTTTAGTGTTTTGTTGTATTTGAAAAAATTACTGTTTAAATTTTAGGGGTTAAAAATGGAGTGAAAATTATGCAAATTCTCAATAAATTATTGCTAACGATAATTCCTGTTTTATGTATTGTAAAAAAAGAAAAAGAAAATTAGGTGATGTGCTACACTTTTGTGTCACATGAATAAATTTGTCTATATTTGTTACAACGTGGCTATGATGCATTAAATAAATGTTTGATGTTCAATAACGGAGGTATCATTTCAAAGACACTACAAAAATCTGGATCATATTTTTTTTAATCACGTATTTATAACACATGCAATGTAGTATTTTGGTGTGTAATTTCAATTAAAGACAGTATTTTAGCTGTGGAACATTCACAATACACTTAGACTCGTAAATACTGCAAACTGGCAAAATGAGATAATGGAATGAATTACTTTTAATATATGCGTTCATTCATTATACTGGCCATTCAATGGCAGTAATTTCATAGTGATGGCCAAGCTTTGAGCTTGTACGAAAGCACCAGCAAATAAACAACCCAAGTTGTGGGATTTTTGACAACATATAGGAAACCCAACATTGAATCGCTTCAAATAAAATGGCACAAACGTGGAACAATATCAATGACTAACAAAGTGGAGATTTTCAGTTTGTTGCAAATATTTTGTAACATTAACTTTCCGGCTAGGGGCTCTTCCTACCTTTAGGAATAATTATTCAAAAACTCTTTAACTTGTTAAAACCTTACTCTAACTATAGGAAGATTGTTGTGCTATATAATGGCAATAATAGGTTCGTAACGTGGATTCTGAGTTAATCTCAATAGTTGATTTAAGCTTTAGAAACGTTTCCTAATAATATAAGTGCTCAGCTAGTTTTCAGGGACAAAGATTCACACCCTCTAAAAACTTCAGGTAAAATGGTTATGTGAAAACCACGTCTCCAATTATAAATATAAGGTTCGTAGATTATCATTATCACTTAGTCGGGTAAAATTACTAGTTAATTTTTGAGCATGCTGCCTTGAGTCTAGACCGATTTTGATTACACACAGAGACAAAATGAACAGTGTAAAACAGGAGGTGTCATCTACAGTTGTGGAAAGTTGACAACAAGTTCCCTAGACTGCCGGACGAGCAGCCAAAGACTAGCCGTCATGAAACTCCGATGTCTGTAATTATGCTCCTATCGTGCGTACAGCTACAATTGGTGCGTTGAAACTGCAAACTGGTAGGAAGAGCCAAAAGGTTCAGGAGGTGCTACTGCTTGCGCCACACCTGGTAGAACACCCAATCCTCCATGAAACTGGGCACGAAGGCGTGGTCACGACTGAAGTCCACTGGAGTTTCCAGTTTCTTCAGCTGCTCTTCGTACATGGCAAGGGCAGTCGGACACGAGATTCCGTTTCCCTGTATCATTTCAAAATTAAAATTAGTCAATCAAACCATAAGGATAAATATTACATGGGTCATGAATTTTCCACTCGGCTTCAGCACTTTGAGTGCCTTGTTGAGAATGAGTCTGATAAAATCCCAGATTTCACCCTGAGGGGTGGTTGAAAGAGGAATATCAGTGAGATCACCAAAGACGTAGTCGAACGTCTTTCCATCAGAAATGTACTGGTCCAGCCACTTGATGCAGTCACCAACAATTATCTGCAGGGATCAGAGGATTTATTTTTCATGGAAGAAGGATTTGCGATGAAAGTGCCTTATAATTTTCTGCATCGTAGGTGTCGAGGCAGGTTCCGCAGCACTTGCGCAAGTACTTCTTGCACGACTGCATCACAACATCATCAATTTCAAGCATGGTAACAAATTTGGGCTTTTCCTTGAGAAGCTCCCACAGCAGGGCACCATCACCGCCACCCAAGATCAGCACTTCTTTGCCCTCGAAGTTTTCTTTCCCTCTTTGCATGAGGGTTTCAGTGTAAACGAGATCACTGTCAGCAAGATCTGGAAATATTTTCCATTTTAATTAATTACAATTTTTTTGAAGTGTCAGTATTGCTATCCAAATCTACAATAAGCCATTTTTTATCAAAGAAAATTTGCAAAATGATTGCTTTCAAAATGTATAAATAATATTATAAATGATTACTTACTCTGAAGGTCATCCAAAACAAGCATATTGCCAAAAGTCGGCGAGTGGAAAATTTGCACTTTTTGGAACGGAGTTTGCTCCTCGAACAGGAGCTCGTCAAAGTCGTACTCCAGCACTCTTTCGTCTGCAAGCAAAATTAATATTAGCACGTGGAGTCAAGCTCAAGAGCCATCGCCCCGCTTCTCGACAGCAAAAGGGACGAGCATGCGTGCCATATCAGATTATGAATGCGGTGATCATGATGGAGGTAAAATGAAATAATTAATATCAGAAAGTAACGGACTGACCTGAAGAGACTAGATATCTATTGATGAAACCACCTCTCTTGAAGGCAGGGTATTTGTGGTGGCGCACGCTATTGAGTTTTGGGACCAGCAGCGACTCAATAGTCCGTACTTGCTGCAACACATGCATCTACCTTTTTAAACTCATGCATTTATGTTTATAAAAAAAATATGGGCATGCCAAATTAAAACAATAGGACTGCCAGAGATAAGTATGGAGTTTTTTGTATGAGATAATGGTAATGGCTTGATGATTTACAATGATTAGGAATGGACTGTGCCGAACTTTTGTAAGCTACAAACCTTTTTTTGGAAAGACCTTCTCACTAGAGTCTCCCATTGATCATTTCTTTTATTCATTTTAGTGAGAAGGTCTTGGGACACTGAAGGCGTAAATTTTACAAAAATCTAAATTGATAGGGGAATGTGTGCTACGGTGGCAAGTCACCTGAAGTTGTCATGTACACATCCAAAGTAGCACCTCTGCGCAGGGCAGGCAGAATTTTGCCTTTGCAGGCGCCCAAGGTGTCCTTAATCTGACACTCTAAGGCCCGGCATTGCTGTGGTTACATTTCAGTTAATCACTTTGGCACACTTTTAAATTTAACTTGTGTAAGGTATTATAAAAAAAATATAATTAATGGGGGATTTTTACAGAAGAAAAATAAAATTAGAAAATTTAATTTTTTTCTTACGTCGAAAGTCAATAGAGCCTCATCTTCATCCCCTCTGTAGTACTCAATGCTGATGGAAACCAGGCCTGGCCCTCGGAAGGCCCTCAGAGTGACGAGGCAGCTTTTGGGGCCTGACCACAAAATCAAGAGCCCGTCGGCCCCGCAATCCTGCATCATGTGCATGTTCAAGCCTGGGATGAATTTCTCCAATACTTGATGCACATCAGTTTGGATGTTTGATCCAGAATCTAGCCAATTAATGCACCATAAATTAATTAAAAATTTTTAATAAATGATTTATTTATTGAACTTCAATACACACCCAGTTTTGTTGGTTCGCTAACTTTAAAATCCATCAGGATAGTGTTGATTGCCATTTTAGATTTAAGTCAAGTCAAATATATTCTGAAAAAAATCGCATAAGAATCAATTAGCAAATATTAAAAGTGATCAGACACGAATGACACGATTATTGATTTTGCAGAGTTTTGATAGAATTGCACCTCAAAAATTTGTTTCAAAAAGAAAATCAGTTAAATTTAGGTCGGATTTTAAAACGCCTTATAAGCAAACTGCTACATAATGAAGGCACTTCACGCAGAAAAAAACTCCACTGGGGGCCTATCTGCCAGGGGCTCAATAAACACTTGTCTCTTGCAGCAATACCGACATGCCTTTCATCAAGTTCTCCAAGTAACAGAGAGCCGGTGCAAGGGAAACATTTTTGAGGCTTCTATTTACTGCCCTGTGGCCACTTTGATCGCTGCAGATGAAATCATTCTACTAACCAATAATTATTCTCTCAGGATATCTACTAATTAGGTCCTCAGCGGTCACGGACGCGTGGGAAAATTGCAAATAAACGAGGTGCAAATTTCGCCAATTTAGTTTAGTGCTCTCAGCTATCGTCGACGGTCACGCCCCTGGCGGAAAACAGTGGAAGTTCTGTGAAGGAAACACACCCCCAACATCGTCCCCAGCCAGCTGAAGCTGAAATTATTTATAAATATTCGGTCAACACACTAGACAGGGGCGTAGAAAGAAAATCAGCTCTTGTTCGCGTGTTTAAGGTGAGACCTCTACATAATTTAAAAAATTTAATTTATCAGTTTCTAAAATTTGGTAGAAGAATCGAAGAATGGACGACGAGTTGCCAGCCCGAATCGCGAGTATGGAGCCTTCGGTGACGATAACGCCAATCCCCGCCAACATGCCCCCAACCCCACCGACCTCGTTCATCGAGTCAAACACGATGGCCTCGATCACGGTGGTGCCGCCGCAGCAGCCGTCCATGTCCAAGTACGCCCAGCTGCTCGCGGTCATCGAGGAAATGGGCAAAGACCTCCGGCCGACGTACGCCGGCAGCAAGACGGCCGCCGAGAGACTTAAGAGGGGCATCGTCCACTCGCGAATTCTGGTCAGGGAGTGTCTGATGGAGACTGAGCGGAGCGCGAGACAATGAGACGCGGCCAAGGAGGACTCGCAGCACACGCTGTCCGAGATTCTCAAACTGATCGACCTGATTGCAAAGTGCGATAGCAATGCAAATGAAAAAAGGTGAAATTTTCATAGCCATATTATAATTAGTTTCATTTTGGGGTTTTCAGACCAAATCAAATGATTTTCTAGAATTATTTGCAAATTTTTTTAAATTTATTTCAATTTATTTCTGATTTATTGTCAGTTTTTTCACAATTCTAAACCAGAAATGAAAATTTTACGAAACAGCAGCAAAAAGTTGAAACTTAATTTCAGTTTGGGTTTTATTATGGCTACTTTTTATAATTTTTTAGATTACATTTTCGGGCTTAATTTTTTATACATCTTACCCAACCTTTCTGCATCCTAAGGGACCAGAATTGCAAAGCTGGAAAAGTAAATTTGAGCCGTGTGAAGAACAAATACTTGAAATCAAAATAACATCTTGCAAATACGAGAACAAAAATGAAATTATTGTGTAATAGTTAAAACAAGTTTACCAGTCAAAGGAGCTTTACGAATTTTGTGTTTGCTGCCATGTTTCTAGAGAGATCTACTCAAAGACTGCCAACGACACAAGATTTTTTTATGATTTTTGTAGCCAGTATTCAATTTTAAGTTAAGATCGATGAGCAGTGAAATTTTTCTGCTATAGTTTGTTGCCATATTTTTAGTGCTACTCTCTGGTACCTGTGTGTGCTGTTTGACAATTTACTCATGCCAGTGGTAGCGATTTTGATTAATCATGCAAGTTTTTCCTGCTCATCAGCAAAACCCAAAGCTCGTCTATCAGCATTAGTCGTAAGAAGACACGGAGAAGTCTGAATATTTGTATTATTATATTACTATATTGAATATATTGTAAACCAACCAATTCATGTGACGGGTATTCACAATAGACGCACGTAGCCTTTTCTCAAGAGAGTATTGAACCATGATAAAGGTGTTGAATTACAAATTTTAGGTGCAAGCAACCACCTTGATATATACTATGCTGCATTGTTAGAATTAAAAATAGATAATTATATTATATACATATATGGCGACGTTGATACTATTATAATATTATGTATACTGACACCATGTTTAGATTTATATATTATACCTCTGCACTCTGCATGACTTAATAATTGTTGAACAGAGCAATATGTCAATAAAATATACACATTAATGTTCACAATTCCTTGAATATATTATTTCTGTTAAATTCCTTATAATATTGCACAAACAACACTCTTAATGAAATTTGAGTCATGAAAAATATGAGCATAGAATCTGTAATTTTGAAAGGAAAAAATTAATCTGACTAAAAAAATAAATTTAGTATTTTTGGGCTTGAAAACTTCAATGCAGAAAAAATTGGGTAATCCCGTCATGAATTACATGAATAAATTAGCCTCAGGATGAGAGCGGAAAATCCAGAAGTACATATTAAGCGCAAACATTGTGTTGCTTATACAGCAAAAATTGAATTATTGCGAACGGATTTAATAAAAATTTAATTTTCAACTGTCCAAATAAATAGAGAAACATCATAAAAATTTACCAGTTGAGTTAGAAAAAAAGAAAAATAACAGTGTAAGGAAGTTATTAAGAAGATATAAATAGATATGTTTAAGGTTATAGTTTGAATAAAAATTTGCATATTTTATATTTAATAAAGTGCTAAATGCGGAACCTCACGAAAATCCAGCATATTGTCACAGCATCTGCGCAAACTTAATTTATGGCAGGAGGAAAGCCCGCGCGAAAAAAACTTGTCTTGATCCTTGCTAATGATCAGGCACGCGACGCCTGCTTTTTCATACCTTCGCACGACAAGGTTAAATACCGCGTGCCATTTATTTTATTATTAAATCCGTGAAAGAAAGCCGGGAAGGATTCCGACGGAGACCCTATTATTATTCAATAAAGTGACGCATTCGCAAAGCATGCGTGCGGATGCTGTACTGTACTTTAATCGCGGATTTATCATCTTTCTTTTCTCAAGCCCAAAGGCGTTCCATAAATATCATTTGCCGTCGCTCAGGTGAGGTTGGAAAGTACCCCACCTATGCCATTTGGAGGGACTTGCTTTTCAGAAATTCCCCGACAACTTCTTGGTCACTGACTGGATTGAACTCCTTCACGCAACATCTCTCCTCGCGACGAGAGAGAATACGGCGATTTTTTACGGAGCGATTCGCAACACCTGCTTCCGACAGTGCGCCGCCGCTTTTGTTGAATCTGCAGAGGATCATAAATGTAATAGGCTTCGTTCGAGATGGAGGTCTCCGTGGATTTAAAATTTGTGCTCATCATTATCGCGCTTCTTGCCTGCATTCAAGGTAAGAGAAAATCATCAAAACAGTAATTTGGTAATATCAATCGAATTTTTAAGTAAAAATTACAAGGAAAAAGTTGAAGTCAAACAATTATCAACTCCTTAATACTGGATTTACTGGAATCAACCGCTTGAAAGCAGATGTTCTATATAACGCGTCTTCAGCCCATTATCCATTTATATATCCCACAGACCCACACAAATGTTTTCTCTTAACTTGCTTGTTGCTGGGCGCAATATGGCTATAATATCATAAAATAATTATTTCGCGCTTTGTTATTTTACATTTTATTTTTTTAGTAACCGAATCCGTTTTTGGCGATTACGGATATAACCACTTCCAAATGCGGCCTCCGTCGCTCCCTTTCAACCCCGCAGCTCAGCCGACGAGGGGCGGCTGGAGCAGCGGTCACGACGCAGAGTGGTTGCCACCGCACAACCCTCATTTTCACCACCATCACCATCATCACGGAGGGGATTCCAGTGAGGAGGTCGGAGATGAAGACTTTGACGACTCGTCCTGTCCAGGCGGTTGGAGTGGTGGGGTTAGATGGCCTTGCGTCCCGGTCAAGGGATGCACCACCCTGAGGCCCCGAGGCTTCCGAGCCTACTGCGGATGGAATGCGGGCGAACCACTGGTTTGCTGCCCGCCAAAGGACAAAGAGGCCATCCATGCGGACACGCGTCCCAACACTCCGAATCGACCCATTCCTAACCGTCCATATATAACTCCTAATCGTCCCGTTGCTCCAAACCGTCCCAATACCCCTAGTTGCACACGTCCAAGCGTCCCCAAGCCGAACAAGGACAAACCAAATAATGCTGTTGCAACCAACCCAAGCAATCAAAGTAAGCCGTAAGCCTAAAATAATAATAATAATATAACAAAACCAGTTTTATATTAAAAAGTTTTATAAACGTAAAATAATTTTTTAATAACATTTAATTAATCAAACTTAATACTTAATTGGTTTAATCGTATTCATTTGTAATGTCTGATAATCTGAATTTATTTTATAGTTGAAGCAATAAAATTTAACAATGTACATTTCCTCTTAATAAAAACAGCTTATTTATACATACAAATAGTTTCACAACAAATATGTATATTAGCGTCTTGAAATCTTTTTATTTGAGATGAACGAGTTATTAATTAATTTTTATTTAATTTAATTTAATTGCATATTTTTTTATTCAAAATAACAGAATGTGGCCAGTTATTTGCGGACTCGGAAGGTGCCATTGTTTTCCGCGACAATTTTGCCCCCGCTCCAGAATCCATCATTGGCGGAGTTCCGCTCAGAACAGCCCAGAGCTCACCCTGGATGGTAACGCAATTTGAAAATTTTTTAAAAGTCACTGTTCCCTAAAAAAACTTGCACAGGCTGCAATCGGTGAGCGCACAAAAAGCGGGATCGTCTGGTTTTGCGGCGGCTCTTTGATCGCGGCCCAATGGGTGATTACAGCGGCGCACTGCATCAGTTCCACCAACAGGCATGATTTTGCTTTTTTGCCAGAACAAGCCATTTTTACCGAATTTTTTGCGTTTGCAGAAAACCTGAGCTGGTCAGATTGGGCGAGCTCGACTTTTCGCGCAGTGACGATGCCGCGTCTCCCAAAGACTTCATGGTTGCTAATGTGGTACGGCACCCTGAATTCGATGCGCCAGTTTATTACCACGACGTCGCCCTTCTCAAATTGAGGGAACCGGTCTCTTTCAATAAGTTCATTCAACCTGTTTGCCTGCCACCGTCGGGACTGAGGATATTGGACGGTGCTATTGCTACTATTGCAGGTACAATATATAGCAAAATAATAATATTGTTCGAATTAAAATTTTGAATTATTTACTTGTATTTATTTTTTATTTAGAGTTTTCTTTATTTAATTTTGTTTTTCATTTAAGGTTAAAATTTATAATAAATTTAAATATTATTATGTTACTCACAAATTGTTGAAAGAAATTTTTTATTTTGTATTTGTCTATTTATTTATATACTCATTAAACCTTCAATTTTTTTATGGAAGCATAAATGGTGCCTCTATAATTTAGTACTAAACCTGCGACTGATGACTATTATATAAATATTATGCATTGAATATTTAAAGGCTGGGGAGATACAGCGTTTGGCGGCGAGAAGAGCGACGTTCTCCTTGAGGTCGGCGTACAAATCATTCCTAATGAGAGGTGCACAAAAGCCTATTCGTCATCGCGCCTCATGTTCAATTACCCTCAGGGCATCACCAGCAACTTGTTGTGCGCCGGTGACACTGAAAAGGGCGGCAAAGACGCATGCAAGGTATTTGAAAACAGCCTTGTTATTCAATTCTAAAGCAAAATAAATATAATCATTTTTTCATAGGGCGACTCAGGTGGGCCGCTTGTGATGCGAGAGGGAAACGTTCACACTTTGATTGGAGTTGTCTCAACTGGAGTTGGTTGCGGCTCCAGGACGTACCCTGGGTTGTACGTCAGGGTTTCCAATTATACAGAATGGATTCTTAATGTGATTAGATGAGACCTGAGGAAAATGTACAATATCTGACTAATAGTAATAAATTATTATTTCAAAAGCATGAATGTTATTCGTGTTTTTATGCAACGCTTCATTCAAATAATTTTTGTTTGATAAGTGAAAAAGGTCATTCAATTTTACATCATATATATTTTGATATATATGCCGAGTTTATACATATAAAAAATATTAATGAATTAAAAAAAAATAATATTATAAAATACTATGATTTCAAAATTTTACAGTACTATATTTTGATATGTTTTGTATTTTATTTTCTTTTTATTTCACTCTTTAAATCAAATCGTCGCTATTAATACAGTAGAGACTTCTGCCTTTTTACCAATTTAAATATTTGTTGGTCGAGATAAAATAACCAATGCGGTCAAAATTTAATTTACATCGACTTCATTTCGTATGCTTTGCATTATGAAAACTTAAACGATTTATACCAAAAAGTTCTTCTTCACTTATACAGTGACCAAAGAGAAACTCGCCATCTGCCTGCAGTTTCTTGATCTACCAAACTAAAACAACAAAATCGCAGATGAAAATGCAAGCTTATGGATTTTAATAATATTTAAGTGAAAAGCACGAGTGTGGCAGGTCAGCGACAATGCAACTGTGAGTAGATTATTTTCACTTTCTAATGAACAATCAATTATCGTTGCGGTCAAAGTGGTATTTCAAGTTTCACAAGCTAATAAAGTCGCTCATAAATAATGTTTATGCGTCAGGAATCTGAAGGTCCAAGGCGCCACGCATTGCCGCTTTCTACGATCAATCGTACGGCAACTGTGTGATGGCGACACCTCGAGGCCCTTCCAAGAGATGCCTGGCCCGCGCTCACTACCGGTCGTAGGCACTTTGTACAAATACCTTCCAGTCTTTGGTAAAAAAAAAATTTACTTAAAAAATAAAAACAAGAAAACTTTTTCAGAAAATAAATTTAAAAGCAAAAATGTGTAGAGTTGAATTTATTTTATTTTTGAGAAATAATTTTTTTACACAAATTTAAGGCGAGTATCAGTTTGATCGGCTGCATTGGAATGGGGCAAAGAAACTCGCGAAATATGGTGCAGCGGTGCGGGAAGAAATCGTCAAAGGCACGTCGATCGTTTGGCTCTTTGACCCGAACGACATCGAGACCCTGTTCAGACACGGAGAAGGAAAACACCCTCAAAGGCTGAGTCACCTCGCCTTGCAGCACTTTAGACTCACCAGACCGGCAATTTATAACACAGGCGGACTTCTTCCAACGTGCATATAATTATTAATCCTTTTCTGAATATCGCTATTAAAAAAAAAAATGTTATTTTAGAAACGGTCCTGATTGGGCGCGTCTGCGGACCACATTTCAGCGGGCGTTGAGCAAGCCGCAGAGTGTGCAAAATTACGTCCCCAAATCTGATGAGGTCGCTAATGATTTTTTGCGACTTATTGAAAAAAGGGCGACCGCAGCTCCAGCAGAGAATTTTTTAAATGAGCTCTCGCGCGTCACTTTGGAATGTAATAAATCATTGAAATATTAAAAATATAAAATAAATTTTATCTTCTCATTAAGTAATTGGATTGGTCACTTTTGATGAAAGAATGGGTGGTCTGAGTGAAAGGTCCAGCCCGATGTGCGACAAAATACTGGAGGCTGCGTTCACCGCCAACAGTTGCATCTTGGGTACGGACAATGGTCTGCGCCTGTGGCAAAAATTCAAGACGCCGCTGTACAAAAAACTGGAACAAGCACTGCTGCAGCTGGAAAAGTGATCGAGATCTTTTAGATGGAATTTTAAATTTAAAAACAAATAAATCAATGGTGAATTGCAGAGTCGCGATTGAATTTGTCGAGAAGAAAGCGGCCGGGGCGCGAGATAAGGCGGACGGTCAGCCTTTGTCTCTGCTGGAACAATACCTCGCCAGTCCTGATCTCGATCGAAAGGATGTGATTGGAATGATGGTCGACATGCTGCTTGGCGGCGCTGATACGGTATCTCAACATTATAACGAACACAAAAATAAAAGAGAGGAAAAAAAATAATTGTTCTTACTTTTTTCTCCGACAGACGACCTACAGCTCGAGCTTTGCCCTGTATCATTTGGCGGTGAACCCTGATAAGCAGCTCCGTCTGCAGGAGGAAGCGAGATCGCTGCTGCCGACCCCTGAGGTGGGGGTCACGACGCAGATCTTATCAGGCGCCGCGTACACCAAAGCCGTTCTTAAAGAATCGCTTCGCCTTAATCCCGTGTCGGTTGGCGTAGGACGCATTCTGCAACACGACGCCGTTTTCTCGGGATTCAAAGTGCCCAAAGGGGTAGTAGCATTATTATGTAAATCAGGCGCTCACTTTGACTCGCGCTTCTTTTAATTTCAGACGGTGATCGTGACTCAGAACCAAGTCACCTGTCGCCAGTCGCGGTACTTTGAAAACCCCAACGAGTTTTTGCCCGAAAGGTGGATAAGGGGCCATGCTTTGATGCAAAACGTCCACCCTTATCTCTCGCTTCCCTTTGGTCACGGACCCCGAGCGTGTATTGCAAAGCGTCTAGCTGAGCAGAACATTCAGATTTTGCTCTTGAAGGTAACACCTCCGGTGTTAAAAATATATTATATCTACTTTCAAGGAACGTTTTTTTTTACAGATTGCAAGGGAATTTCATATTACGTGGCACGGTGATGGAGCCCTTGATTGCAAATCATTGCTGATTAATAAGCCTGACAAACCGTTGCGGCTGCAGTTCCACAAACTAAAAGATTAAATTTTAATTTCTAATTTTTTAATCCTAAAAATATTTTTCCTAAAGTACTATATATTATTTACAATTCTATGTTTAGAAAAATAAAACACATTTTGTAATTGATTCAAGTAGAAAGAAAGTTGATTTTGTCTTATATTATATTTATTGTAAATTATAAACAAGTTTAGAAATGAGGTGGAGCAAGTTCATGTTCAATAATATGGAAATCGACAGTTTTTGTTACTTCAATGTCAGGGACAACGATGGGCTTCAGGAAAAATGTGCTGGTGCCAGGCACCACGGCCCTAACTACTGGTGCTGGTTCAGGGATGTGGACAACAGGTGACACAATTTTCACCACTTCAGGCGCTCCGTACTCTGGCGTGGGGAGTGAGTAGACAGGTTTCGGGGTGGTTGTTCTTGCAGGGGCGTAAGTGGGAACCGGAGGAGGGTAGGTTGGTGCTGGAGGCGCGTAGGCAGGTGCGTAGATCGGTGCAGGAGGTGCGTAGGTGTGCTCTGGTTTGAAGATCGCAACCGTCTGAGTATGCAGCGGGGGTGCATATTCTGGTTTTACTATTTTGGCAGGCGCGTAAGTGGGCGAAGGAGGAGCATAGGTGTGAATAACAGGGGGAGCGTATTCTACCCTAGGAGGGGGTTGAGTGGTTCTGGCAGGGGCGTAGGTAGGCACAGGAGGAGGGTAGGTGTTTTCAACAGGGGGTGCGTACTCGACTCTGGGAGCAGGGGTCGTTGTTATGGCAGGAGCATACGTTGGAGCGGGTGGCGCGTATATGGGTGGAGGAGGAGGTGCGTAAACATGCACTATCTTTGGCGCCGGAGTTGTCCTGGCTGGGGCATATGTCACTTCTGCAGGAGGGTAAGTTACAACTGGAGGTGCGTAAATTTCACCCGCAATCGCACTTACAAGGGCAAAAATGACCAAAAACTGTAAAGAAAATTAAAAAAAAAAATTAAATTCAATTTTTTCACATATATTTCGATTATTGCTCTTACCTCTCTCATGACGTTGACTGATTTGATACCTACGCAGTAATAAGCACTTGATTTATTTCTGAGGTACTTTTATAGGCGCTCGTTTAATTGTTACTTTTCCTTGTTATCCCAAGGCGAGGTTCACACTTGAAACATGACAACAAAATTCTAAATAACGCAATATTCTGAAAAACAAAATTTCCAAGTGCTGGAACTACTAATAGGTGTATTCAATATACGATTGATTCATCTGCACAAACTTAACTTTCGAAAAATATCCTGGTGCACAAAACAAACGCCCCACGTGCTCTGCTCCATTACCCAATCATATTATTATTTATTATTTTATTTTGGTTGCGATACATTATAATGCTATTTTTTCCACCCATATTTCTAAATCACGCAATTTAGCGATTCGCATCAAATGCATTTGAGGAGGTAGAGGCAGACGTTAGAAAAAAAACCTCATCACTCGCCCACATTTGCCCCTGGCTGTCATTATATCAAATGCTAATTATCAAGTGGGTGGCGCACACATGTTATGATTCTGTCAAGGTTGGATCGCTCTTCGCAGCTTCTTATGAATACTTTTGTAGGCAACTTCCGATTTTTTATAAGATTTCACAACCGTAATTGAATTATTTATTGATGACATTTCAACCAATTTCAACTAACATTTTATTGTTTCTTTTTAACTAATTATCTTAAATACAGCAAGGCAACGAAATCAACCTTGATTTAAAACTAAGCGAAAAAAGAACACAATGTACAGTTATAAAATATATTTTATTTTATTCACAGCATAATAAATTACAGCACACCTCTGGTGGGTGGCACGAAACAATAATGAGTAAAACTAAGTTATAGAGGCCGGCGTGACGCAAACCGCGCCGCGCGGTGCATTTTCTGATTAGCATAACAAGACGCCTGATGTAAGTGCAGGCCTCACACAATGAGCCTTAATGTGAGCACGGCAAAGTGCAGCAAAATAAAGCACGGAATCCAAGCAGTAGCCGCATTATTGCCGCCGACGACGACGTGGAAGTCGTGGGAATACAGGGCAAATGTGCGCACCTTCACCGGCTCGTTTATTTCTATCGCAACCTGCCAGCCTTTGGTCAGCTGCTGCTTTGCCAGCGTGCTTTTGAACGAAAAGGGCAGTGCGCTCTCTGACTTCAGGGTACTCGGAATCACTTCCGAAGAGCTGGATTAAGAAATAAATAGAACATATTAATTTAAATTATTTATATTATATTTATAATTAAATTCAAAATTTTGTTTATGAGAAAATAAATAATTCTCATTAAATTTAGAAGAAAAAAAACTACCTAAAAGTGCCTCGGAGTTTAAGAGCGTTGAAAGAAATTCGCGTGGCATAACTGGCAGAACTGATTCCATCCCCGCAAGTTAAAACTTCTGGGCCTCCGCACGCCACCAGTCCACACGCCTGCACGACCACACCATCCTCGTCTGTTCCATTGAAGGCGATCAGTTGGAAAAAAATTTCTTCATTACCAAAATCGGCCTCGAAATTAAGATAACAGCAGAAATCTTCAAAACACGTCTCGGCAAGGGTGGTTTCATTGTTAATAAGGGTAGTGCTGTAATTCGCGAGCAGGGAGTCGCTGTCGGTGAAAAAGTTGCTCAGGTCTTGAGGTTCTTGATCGTGAAAGTCTATAATAGGGTCGCCGCCGGTCTCCAGACCGATAGCAGTTCGATAAGTGCCGTCTTTGCGATATATACCAGCGCCACTATAACCCTTTTCCACGTGCAAATAACTGCTGCTCACCAAATTGACTCCCATGGTGTGTGACCAGCCCATCTGGATTTGAGTACCTTAAAATCAATTATAAAAATGTAAATAATAAAAAAAATTAACATAATATAGGTGCACGTAATATCATATTAAAAATTAATTACACAATAATAAATTTTGTGTATATTATAAGACAACTTTTTTAGAGAAAGATATAAATTAATAGAGAACCTGTTTTGAATGGCAAATTATTGACCCAGGCGGTAGGGTGAGCAAAATTAGTGACTTGGTGTTTGTTAATTAGTTCAGACGCGGGGCTATGGAAGAGCAGGTCGTGGCCTGTGACAAGACCGAAAGTCACTCCGAACTTTGTATTGAACTTGACAGCCTCCGCAGCATCTGTTTTGTTGAAAGCAGACTCTTCCACGAGATTGAACTTGCGATACCTGACGAGCAAGGAAAGTGCATTTTATTTTACATGTCACAATTTATCTCTCCGATCATATATACTTAGCGAGCAGTTTGCCGTCCTGATCGAATGCAACGTTCGTGTTATACAGAAGAACACCGTCGGCGCCGCATGGTTGATTTACTTCTGTCGCTTTGCAAATCACTTTTTCAACCAGGTTTGCCACAAGAGTAATTTGCAGTCGCTTGGCAAGACAAGAAAGCCGAGACACAGCCTAATTAAAATTTTTAATAAGGCAAAAAAAGAATGATTGCTTGTATGAATGAATAATTCTGTTGGAAAACAACACAAACCAAATAATCATTCCCCAAAGTTGAATTTGCCTCGCACATAATATTTCCAACATGTGGAACGATCTGCGATACATTGTAGGCGGCTTCTCTGTTTTCTTTTACTAGTAGTGATGTTAAAGCATACTCTGGAAAAACTAGCAAATCTCTTCCCTAATCAAAGAAATTTAATGTAAAAGCATTTAATTATAAAATAATGCACCTTTGCGTTGACAAACGCAGCATCCAAGTAATCCAAATTTTGCTCAAGAATGTTTAAATTCAACTCTTCCTTATCCCATCCTACAGGTGTGTATTGCAGAGTTATAGCGCCGTATTGCTCTTGATCAACCTTCTCGCGGCGCCCACAAGAAAATTATACGCAATATGAAATAGGAACCAACAATACAAAATTACCAATTCAGAGCCTCCCACAATTGTCTCATCTGCCACCAGATTTCTGCACAAAACTTGCGATGTTGTGAGCAGAGCGACCAGGAAATAGTAATTTCTGAAGTTTTCCATTTTTAAATAAAATAATACAAGAAAATATATGGCCGATGTTCAGCGTTTTAAGATCAAAAGCTGAATCGTTTTTCAATTGCTTTTTAAAAACGGCCGCTATCGAAATCAAAAGTAGCAAATTATCTCAAGAGGCAATCTGTCGCCTTCAATCAAAGCGTCAAGTTGAACTGGCCTCATGATTTTGATAAGATGTGTCAATTCTGGTTAACACATTTTTGCTAACGACTTAACAACTGATAAAAGATTTTCGTAGTTCAAACGTGTGAACACACTTTAAGTAAGTAGTTTCCATTCAAAACACTCGAAAATTTGTGAGTTGTGTTATAATTTCTTTATTTTTGTTTAGAGCGGTGTAGTGAATAAGATAATACGCTTGCGTCAGGTTGTGAAAGATTTAATTTAATTTTTGTAATTTAAGAAATAATATAGTCATGATTTTCGTTTTTTATTCATTTTTCTCGTTTTTATTATTAATCTTACTTGACAGTCAAACATGCTGGACCCTTCAACTAGAGCCCATTATTTCGCAGGCACATTTTTCTAAAACATTTTCAAAAAATGAGCAGTGATTGCAAAAGGTCCTTTTCACTCAACTGCTACATGCGATTGTGGGTAGTAATTATAAACAAAAATTGAAAAATTAAAATTACTGCTAAATTTCTATTTAAAATCAAAGTAGTGCTCCCATTAGGCTTTAATTAAGTTTGTTACTATGGCATCGCAACATGGGAGTTTTCATTCGTCATTATTCCTAATAATGCATTTTATTTGGACAAAAGGTGTGAATAAAGCGCAAATTGTAAAGGAAAGCTCTCGGCACTCGACGGTAGTTGAAAATTGCATTAGCATAACGTCTTCGTTTTTGTAGATGCGTGGTAATTACAGAGTGAGTGCTTCCCACGAGTGATGTAACACAATATCTCATCGCGCGCGGCTTACAAACAGCACACGGATTGAATATTTTAGCAAAAGAAAGAATGAAAGAATTAACATTCTTCTCATTTAATGCGTAATTTGCTTACGTTTCCCAGGCGTGGGAATATTTGGCACGTGCTTTTAAATCAGAGGCGATGTTTTGCACATTTATTTTTTGCTTTCGAAACACTGCATATGAAAAAATATACCATCCGTCCGGCTTTTCTCTTATTTGCGATTTAAACACGTACATAAAATTACCCCTAATTTATCACATGTGTATGAAAAATTCCTTCTTTTGTGTTCCGATGTCTCTCTCACAATTAGTTTCCTGGATTAATCAAAACCCTACTTGAATTAGTCCACTGCTTTTGAAATTAGTCTTGGGACGGACTTTTCTTTCTTAATAAGTTAATCACTCGCACTTTCTCTGACCGTAAAAAAAAAATAATAATAATAATCGCACTCACACTACTACACTAAACTTTTTAAGGTCGGGGGTCGTACGGGGTCGAGTCGAAGCCGACGTACCGGTTGTTCTTCTTGACCTGGAAGCCGCTGCCTGGCGACGAGTTGTAGTAGACGACGCGCCTAATGCCGAAAGGGTCGATATAGCCGTAGCTGCCGGTGCGGTCGTTGGTGGCGGTGCCCTCCTCCTCGTGGTAGTTCTTGGGCAAGAAGTACTTGAAGCCGTTCTGGGTGGTCGAAATTCCGTCGTACGAAGAATCGGCCGCTTGCTGACGGTACTTGTACTCGGAGGAGGCCTGGGAAGCCTGGTTACGGAGGACGAAGTCCTGTTGCTCTGGGGTGTACACCCTGATGGGGGCGTAAGTAGGCTGCTTCCTGACGCCGTACTCGAGGGAGTTGGACGCCGGCTGGCTATAAGTGGGGTTCGGTTGAACGAAGACAGTGCTAGGGGTTGGTTGGGCGTAGACGTTGCTGGGGGTTGGTTGTTTATAAACGGACGGTTTGACGAAGTAGCCTGTCTTCTTCCTCTGATATCCAACCACCGGTTCGTACTCGCCAAAGTCCCTGGTGTAATAGGGGTGGGAGCCGAAATTGGCGGCCTGAGGTTTGCTGGCGCTCTCGGGGTGGTCGTAGAGGTAGTTGGTTTGGATGGGCTGTTTGGGGGCGATCACTACCACGGGATTGGGGGTGGGGGTTGGAGTGGGCACGACCTGCACCACCGGAAGTTTGGGTTGCGAAACGACCGGGGTGGAGGTTTTGGCGTCACCCTCCAGACCGACGAAGACCTTCTTGGTGCGGACGATGCGGTAGCCGGCGTTGTCGGCGACGTAGTCCCGGAGCAACAACATTCCGGTCGGGTCGACCCAGCCGTAGGTGCCGATCACGGTGCCGTCCTCAAGGCGCTTTTCCTTGCGGTACTGACCGGACTGCGTCTGGTAGCGGAAATAGCGCTCGGGACCCTCATCGGTCTGGATATGGTATTGCGTGGTTGGATCATCGTTCCAGCCAGCGTACCCGGACTGGATCACCGCTTCACTGGCGGCCAGGGTTAGTATAACCACCTGAAAAACGAGATCATTGATTAAAATTCATTGAATGAAAATAAAATAAAATTTCTTTCCTATCTTTGTAATGATTTATAATTTTATTAAATACTGCAAAATTTCTAGTATCTAATATTAATTTTAGATAATATATATTTAGCCAGCTTTTAATTAGCTCAAAAAATACAAAACATCCTTTTTGCATCATCATTTTTATTACATATTAACTTCAATTGATCAAATTTTTCTCTCAATAAAAAATATTTTTTACCAGCTGTGAATATCCTAATATTTTTGCACTTCAATTGTCATTCTTTTCAATGTATAAGAAAATATTTGCTTTTAATTTATTTTATAATTGCACTAAAAGTGGAAATTTAAACAAATTAAAAATTTCCTTTTCTTTTACTTTTTGTCATTACATGTGATGCTGTCATCTGTGTGTCATTTAAAATATTATAAATAGCCCCCTCTCCACTTATAATATTTTAACTCTTTCACGGAAAAGATTTGCTAATGAATCATCAATCCGCCTTGGGGAGGCTAAGTGTCGTCACAACTGTAAAGAGTCACCTCACTCTCCACTGAAGAAAAAAAATGAATAATAGGATTCGTTCCGAATCTCCGAGCTTTCTAACATCAAGAATGTCCGAAAAAGCACGACCACTGTGGGAGTTGCGGCCTTTATTGTTATTTATCGTTTTGCAATAAAATTTTATGTCCCGCCAATCTTGACATACGAACGCTTCTCCTGAAGGAGAGAGAAAGAGGCCATTAGAGCTAAAAGGATTTCCACTATCGCGTCCGAATGCAATATTTCGTTTCGTGTTCATTTGCATACTCACTGCTTCTGCATTCCTTTGGCCAATTTCACGAGCTACTCTTATCTTCCAGATTCAAATCGCGCACGTTGAAAGGCTATAAACGTTATATTAAAAATAATGCGGCCCAAAATAAATTAGTTTAAACAGGCATTACTTTCTCTCAAATACAGGTTGTAGTTTTTATCTGGTACGGTGGAAGAGCAAAAGTTTCCGATTTTATGAGTCATTTAATTTGGCAAAACCACAGAAACGATCTTTTGAGGATGACGTGTTGTGTCTGGAAGGGCCGTTGTATGAGATAATCGCTAATTGTATAATACCCCAGCTAAGTTGTTATAACGTAATTTTTCCAGGTAGTGGTTACGGTGGGCGGGAGAAAGTGGGAACTGACCAAACATGGGATGTTGCTCTAAAAGTGGCTAATAAAGTCGGTGCAGTGCACACGCGTGCCGGCGAACGCGGTTACGTGATTCGCGAGGCGCCGCCAGTAATGGGCAAAAGAAAGAAAGAATCATTTCCTTGTATAACAAAAGTCAAAGGAATAAATCACCTTCTGCGTCCCGAAAGCTCGTTCAAATAACACGACCAAGAAAAGGAAAGAAACAGATGGTCTGAACTTTCCCTGCTCTCGGACGAGAGCACGTGAAGTACTAATTGCGATGTCAGAGGTCAAGCAAGCTTCATTTTCAGCTTGATCTGCTTAAATTTATTCAAGCGGAAGAGTTTATAACATTTGCATAAAAATGCTTTTGTTCTGCTCAATTTGCGCTGTTGACATTGGCAATGAAATCCTCTGCAAAATAAAGTCGACTGCGAGGCGAAAGCGGTTTAATTGGAGCTGCGTTTGATATGTGTTGGCGGAACCAGCGCCAGACAGAATGAGATAATACCCGTCTAGAGGTGATTAATTCCCATCATGCATGCTGTGCAAATATTTCGAAATTTATTGTTATGAGACCTTTTTCTATTCATCATCCAAATCGAATTATTAAATTACTTTATTCCTGAAGATTTGTATCACGAGTTTTGTAAATGTACGTGCTAAAGATTATATGAGATTGTGTTTTGCGATAAAAAATTTCACAGCTCGTAGATTTGTCTGTTTTGCAATTCCATTAAGAGAGTCTATTCATCGATTCGCAGTAACTTGACCTAGAAACCGCAAACCTGCTTGCTTTTTAAATCTGATCTATTTCTTACCAACTTCTGTGTTAGATGGTTAATTATAATTAATCCGAAAACGATCAATGTTTTTTTTACAATTTCTATGAAGGTAAAAACTCTTGGCCTACTTAAATTTGTGTTATTTTTAATTTTTATACGTTGATTTTTTTACGCGTTGATTAAAAAAAATCGTTGTAAGTAATTTCATCTAATTTAAATTTTATTTTGTTTTGCTGGATTTTTTATGGTTGTTTTTTTAAGCAAGTTATGTTGATATAAACATAATAAAGAATCAATTAAAGAATGATCGGAATTCAGGTAGCTCAAATCGAAAAAGGAGAAATTCAATTTGCGTCATTTACTACTTCAATGCACTTTCAACTGCACGCTATAGTCCTGCAACAATTTACGGCAAGGGAATATAAATCTTAGCGAGCGAATAGAGAAATCAGAGATGAAGTGTATTAATGCCTATACTGAGAAAGTCTTATTCAAAGTTAAAGAAGTGCGCTCGCCCTTTCTTCAGGTCACTGGTCGGCGCAACTCTGTTAATTTTCGCAGCACGAATAGTTGCATCAACTGTAAGATTTTGCAGTACCGCATTCCCCTGATTAATAATCCTTTGTATTATTTAAAAATGAACTCTGCACTATATCCTTGGGATAGGCTACAGATGATTAATCAAAATTCAAGAACGTAATTTTATCTTAAAAGTGAAAAGTGAAAACTGATCAAGTGCAATAAAAAATTGCGCAACACAAAAATTATTTATCCTTCTCTTGGTCGATTTTTCAATTTTTTTTTTTTTGTTATATAGAATTAGAAGTCTTTAAAGGGAATTTTTTTTATTCCTTTTCCGTGCGTTACGAAGAGTGCCTCTGTTTTTACTTTTCTAGCTGCTCACGTTCTTTTTAAGGTCGATTATTCAACGTCCAAAAACGGCGCCCACCCACAAAAACACTTTCTGACACTAATGCGTGTGTAAACTCGAGCGAACCCACAACAACCGCAAAGGCCAAGTAACATAATTATAACATTTTATGTCCGCTATATAAAGTTTTCTTTGTTTTAAGGCATGAAAGAGAAATTTCTTCCAAGTCGCGCTGCGTTTATATGAATAATACATTATGCACATTTTCGACGCTCATTTAACCTTGACTTATTCACAAGTCTGGAGATAAAAACAAAAGCAAATACCTTTTAAAGCTTATTGGCAAACTATCAACGATTGATCACACGATAAATTTGGCATCTCATTAGCATTAAATTAGGTTGGCTCTCTATCTAAAATTAATCACAAAGCTTAAAAAAGGTAAATCTAGGCATTCTTATTTTACACAAAGCAAAATGCACTTTTGAAGGTGGTGGTTTTTCGCAATTAAAATTGACCAGTTTTCATTCACAAGAGTCTTATCTCATCTGTATCAAAGGCGTAACAATCGAATCTTAATTGCACTACTTTCATAACACGCTCTCGCTCTTGCTTTTACAAGACCCTCTCCTCCCTGGCATCAGTTTGGCGCACGAACTCGTGACAAAAAGAATCCTGCACTGACTGGAGTTCAATTTGAGGTACATCAATTTATCGGATTCAAGAACAAGAGCTCTCTGTGTGCTTTGAGCTAGATGCAAAAATTGAGGGTGCGGTTCAGTAGTTTTATTTGGGACCGGTTTACATACATTATTTTTTATCACATGAAAGTGCAATAAAAATTCTTAGTTAATTTTTATTTCAGCATCTATTTGCAGCGGAGGTGAATATAAAAATAATATCTAACACCGATTCAATAATATTTATTGTCCTGACAGCAGTTCTTATTTTATTAATCTTCCGCACGATTCCCGCTAAATGTGCGTGGTCGTCTCATTGAATGCAAGCGGCACAAGCCGAGCGTGGCAATAAAAATAAATCTTTGTCAGTGCAAACTGCTCTCGATACTTTATCCACATTATTAATCTTACACTTCATACAACCTTTCCAATGGAGGACTGGCATTGGCATCAAGGGACTTGGTCGCCAACATTTGTATAAAAAAAGTGGCGACGTGAGAGCAACGAGTGTGTCACCCGCACAAGAGACAATGTGCGAAAGATAAGCGGAGAAAGAGCATAGCGGCATTCTCCGTCAGTCTAGACTTTGCAATTCAATCAGCTTGCGAGAAAGGTAAAACGGTAAAAAATAGTGAGACACTGAGAAAGCTGAAATAAATTTTAACGTAAAAAAGGTATACCTTTCAAGAAGTAAATTTTCTTCTACATAAATCATCATTTTGATAAGGTATTGATTTTTGTTCTAATAATTTTAACCATCGATAATTAATTAAAAAAATATATATTTTTAAAGAAAAATATATTTAAAGTGGCAACAAAAAAATGGGCAACTTTCTTAATTTATGTAGTACCAAGAAAAACTTACCTAATTTGCTTCTGAGCAATAATTAGACCATTTTTACAGAGATATAATTAAATAAATTTTACAACTGAAATGATGTAGAAAGTTGACCCTTCTGCCACACCAAATTGATTAATTATTATAATATTATTGCTCTAAGTCCTACCTCATCTCCCTAATGAGCCAATAAATAAATTGCCTCGACTGGAGCAATAATCGTAAATACGCACACGCATTGTGAGGATTAGTTGGACGGAAAGAGATCTCACGGCGAGACGCTCGCCTTGATTAAAATGAATCGCGTCCACGCACAAGGTGTACACGACACGACGGATGGTTATTTGTTAATTGCACCGCCCTTCGTATTTCCCTTCTTGGACGACTTGGTGTTTGTTTATAACTGCATTTATTGCCTCAGAATCATTGTTTCGCAACCAGCTCTTATTTTCCCATAGCATAAGTTTTTTTTAATTCAACTCATCTGAATTGTATGCTATCTCTCTGCAAAGGTGATTACTCTCTCGTTACGCTATAGGTGCTCTTGAATGTGAAATTTGCATTAAAAAGCAGCTCGCGGGTTTATCGGCCGAGGGAAATCTCTCTGCTTTGCGTAATTTTTACGTCAGCCCGTGGCAGTTCTTCATTCTTTGGCTGTCGCGTAGTGTAACACATAATTTCTGCCTTAATCCCACGATTAGGCGCGGCTCGCGTCTCGAAACAAACAATAAAGCAAAGAGACACATTATTTGTGTTTGTCATTCGAACGCGTATTTTATTGTTTTCTGGAGTGCAGATTGCGTCTCTTTTCGATTTGAACAAACACCCACGCGGACTCGCTCGCCTTGCCAAAGAAAATAAGGTATATATACACTCAATCTCAATAAAAATAACGAGGCTGTGATTTACTTGAACAATGGTGACATTGGTTAGTGAATTCGTATCTCCTTTTAAAGCAAGTTCAACCAACTCTGATAAATAGATATAGTTTATTTACCTCCAAATTTTTTTGTGAGCTATACAATTTGAAGCAAGAAAGCATTATTTTTACAAAATCAAGCTTGAGTTTTGCAGCAGGAAAAGCTCCATTCAACAGCCTTATGCAAGAGAAAGAGAGTTTTTATTTCCTTAATGGTAAAGTTGTCTCCGTTCGCACTTTGTGCTACAAGACGTGGTGAGTCATCCCTATGCTTAGCATTTACATTTCAATCTTTGACTTTATGTCACGACAAAAGTAATTCACAAGGTGGTGCTTATTGCACACAGGCTTCCCTGTTTTTTGCGTCTTAGAAAATGCCAGTACACGCATTGAATTATAAATTTAGAAAAAAAATTATTTCAGGTAAAAGTTTTTAACTTTTTTTCAACAATTCTGCTCAGTTAATTTCATTTCAATAAATAAAATCTTTTTTCTTTTAATTAAAAGGTTCACATAATTTAATTTGTCTGTATTTATATTTATTCTTATACCCCATTCAAGATATAATAATCATATAATTCAATTCTATAAGAAAAAACCCTACATGATATCTGCGCCGTTGTGTGTGTTCGTGTAATTACATTTCTACACATTTTTTGTTGCATCCACATGATTAGTGTATAATTTCTCGCGTGGGTGCATTTTCCTCGCCGGCCGGCGCGTATCCAACGTTAATATTTACAAATCCAAGCGTGCCCTGGCCGTAATTATTCACCGTCAGCGAGGGACTCAGGTAATTTGTAATCCCAGCAAAAAGCAATAGTCTCAACAAAAAGGTTCGGGATCATTATGATGTAATGCTCAAAGAGAAAACACAAGACATCAACTCGATCGGCCTCTCAGCAGTTTCGCTTTATTTCATTCCCGTTTCTTCAGCAGCCTTAAAAGGCGGTGCACGCAAAATAAATGTGAATCTGCTCTCTCGCGAGTGAGTTGCTAAAGAAGCAGCGATGTTACGCCGTTTATATCATATTAAATAATGCGTATGGGATTTCATGTGGGACGACGAGCGGCGTCTGCCGCTGGAATTTTCCTTGTTTTGCGTTCATCAGTAATTGCACGCTCGCCAGACTAGACGCTTGTCAATCTCATTCTTGAAAGTGATTTATTATGCAGATCATCAGAGAGAGAAAGAGGATTATTTTTCTCAATCAATAGATGGAAGAAATTGCAAAATATTTAATTCATATTTTGTAATTCCCCAGGTTGTATGAAATTTTGAGATCTCTTTAAATTTCACTGTAATACAGTTTGTAAAAAAATAAATAAGATTTCTTACCACTTAATTATTTTTTCCATTGCTCATAAAAACGAATTTTTAATTGGGACCCTTATAAATATGTTTAAATATTAAGTTTTTATTTTAATAAATCGGTTCCTAAACCCAATTTAAATTAATATTTTTTCACTCTTCTTTTCACTCCTAATTTGAAAAATTCATAAAAAAAAACTTTCCTCCTCGTTCAATTTTAAAGTTAGACGTCAAACAATGTTATAGACTCTAAAACTGTCAAAAGTCAAAACGGATTCTATGAACACAATTGGATGAGAAATTTTATTATGTTATTAAACTTTTTTCAACGCAGGCGTGCATAATTTTTTGACATGGACTTGAGCAAGAAGCGCTGTGATGCGCCTCCGACGGACGTCTCAAACCGAAAAAGACATCAACGCCCGACACTTCCACCTTTCATTTGCAATAAAACTGGAATTATCTCTTGGCGTTGTGTCACAATAGGGCCGATTATTAGCCTTTTATGACGAGAACAAAACTCGCGTCCCAGGCGGTAGCCGAAAATTATATTGCTGCCCAAGGCGTAGCTGTTTTTCGTTTTTTAAGCGATCAAGGAGCACCATGTGTGTGCTGAGCCTGTGATTGGATTGCGCTCAATCATAATGGAGAAATTATTATAAGCTGTTGTCACGACTTAGAGATTTATAAACGAATAAAAAACGTTAGAGAAGAGAGAGAGGAAGTTCGGTCTGCAGCGAAGAGAATTTACGATATTCAATCAATTTGAGCGCGCAATTTCATCCTAAACTTTCTTTCCTGTCACCAAATTATTTTTTTCCAAGGAGTTCCCTTAACGCCCCTAACATTTTGTCATAATTTTATTAATTTTAACATAAAAATAATTCATATAATAAAAAAGTTTAGATAACAATTTGCTTAAGGTACCGGAAATATTTAGTTAATTTGTATTTTTAATTTGTTTGAAAATTTATTAAGAAATTTATGTACTTATCTCCTCTTTATTTTTTCTTATGACTCCAAAAACTAAGAACTTAATTGTTCCCGAGTGCCAAAACAACGAATTAAAAAATTCTTTTGTCCTTTAAGGGCTGTAATATTATTGTCTACCGCATTTTGCTGTGCGACGCTCATAGCTCATCCGCGCACTTCCATTTTCAGCGTCTGAAATTGCTGCAGGTTTCTCAACGCGTAAATCTTTTCATATGTGTACGTTTTTAAAATTCCGATCACAGAGCTGCCCTTGAATTTTTTTGCAACGCTCAAATTCACGTGCTTTACAAGATGCTGAGTGAGTTTTAAACTGTTTGCTTAGTCTGCACGCACCGCAACTTGGAAATAATAAAAATACAAAGTCGACGTGCTACTGACAGAGTGAACGACTTCTTTTCGCTCTTTTTGTGAGCGGCAAACACAATGGATTTGTTTTCCTTTGCCGCTAGCGGTGAGATGTAAAGGGTTCGCCAAATTTTCTACGCATTTTATAAAATGCTCTAGATGAATTTACTTTTTGTTGACAGCTTTAATTATACAATTTGTAGCCAAACTGACATTTCCTGAATTTGATTTTTTTTACAACTAATTCAAACGGAAGAAAATAGAAAATTTTCAAACATTCAAGTATGCGGTTAAATGCTCCTCAAACTTTTGTAAAGTTAATTAGTCAAATTTCATTAAGATTTTAAACAATTTATCTTTCAGGCAGCTTTCAGCAAATTAGCTAAACTTCTCAAATGCTTAATATAGACGATTGCTACAAAACCAGTCTGCTCGTTTTCTGGTTAATTTTTTTTCATAGAGCAAAAGAAATATGATCGTACTGTGATATAATTGAAATTCAATCCCACTACTTTCTTTTTGACCTATTTTGTACAGTGTGCCAATTTTCTGCTCAACTAAGCAGATTATTAACGAAAGAGTGTAATTCCTTGCAGAGTGATAATTATTTGCCACCCTTCTGATGACCAATCACAAAATCAATTTAACAAAATAAAATTGAACATTTTTGAAAGGATAATTTAAGTTGGAATTTATATCTGTTTTAACCTTCAATAAATAATCTCAAGAAAGGTTACTAAAAAATATCAGTCAGGAATAATAGTTTTTATATTGTTAGCTGGTCAAAGTCTCCGATTTCAGATGCTTAAACAATTTCTCATGATGGAAATTTCGCACTAGTTTCTAGTTTCCTGCTGGGAGAGGTCAAAGCCACGTTCATGAACAGGTATGGAAAACAAGGTAGTTTTGGCAAACATACCAGTACGGCCGCACCAGAAGCTGTAATCCTGCGCATATTGGGTGTCGGGGTGCAGAACTTGCGGTCGCCGGCTCATATGTCTCTCGATCGCAAAAGCCGTAAGTGCACGCCGGCCTGCCGAGCCACTTTATGACACAACAAGCATGAAAACGAGCTCGGATTCAGATGAATGGAGAAAGTCCTTTCTATAAGGGAGAGAGGGACCCGATCAGGAGCGCACCTTCGGGTCAGCAAGCGCGCGCAATCGCAAGTGGAATTCCAGCGCCGGTCGACTTCCTTCCGCAAAAAAAGCTCTGCTTTTCTCAATATGAAAATTCAACGCCTCTTTGTTCACTTCCTACTGCTTTGTGTTGACGAATTATTTAACGTCCACTCAGAGGCAAGTGGAAGAAGATTTTTTAAGCCGGTTCCCAGTCGTAAAAAGTAATGGAGTTCATTTATTAAAAATTGAGTTCATAATTCACTTCAGTTTTGGCACCTTCATTAGCATATTATGTAATTTAATTCTTTTTTCGCAAAATTATTTTATACTGATTTTGCTTAAAACTGTGTAACAGAACTTATGTATTTTCTGCAAAAATTTTCCTGAAAGTTCACGGACGCTCTGAAGTTTTTTTTATATTTGAACAAGACTCGATCTTTTAATGAGCTTCTCGCTCCAATTAAGCCTTTGACATTTTGATGCATGACAGTGGTCGGTTCAGCGTCACATTAGCATGCAAATCGAGCAGAAAACAAGTTACATCATTTCGTCTGCGAGTAAATTAGCCACTGTGCAAGAATTTCCCTTTTTTCAACAACAAACTATTAAAACACAGTGCCTTTTTTGGCGAGATATTCCCGCTGGCAGTTTATCATTTAATTCAAATGTGAATTTTATGCCGATTCCATCGTCAGTGTATGAATTATTCGCCGAGTCTCCTGACGCGATTTAACATTTTGGTCTCAGACCGCACCTCCCGTTAATAATTAATAATTTTCTGTATCAGAGCAAAAGATCGTAGACTGAAGTGATGCGGCTTTGTTTGTGAGAAAGTGAATGCGGCCGCGTGCAACACCGATCATCTCTCGCACCATGATGATTAATTATCGTCTACACCGATATTCTAATCGAGCCGGTTAAATTTAAAATTAATATTCCGAGTCATGCTTTTTGATTTGTGCGATCGGCAGGTTAACAATTAGGTCTGCGTGACGTGCCTTTTCGTTCGGAATGTGCGGTGATCTTATTTCTTATACATTTTAGCACTCTGTGACTAATGTTGCATTCAAATGAGTGGGTGTGCGTGAAATAAACTGTTTTTATTGATACCATGACCTCGGATTTCATTGAAAGGTGTTTAACTTTTATATTTATATTGAAAAATTTTTAAGCTCGATTTACTATTGCCCTTATTGATAGTGAAGTTAAAAAAAATTATCAAACATATAATTTTGACAAACAATATTAAATGTACGTTTAAAATCTCGTTTCAGGATAAATTAAAATAATGCATGCTAAGTTTTTCACATATTTACAAATAAAAATTAATTAACGTTAAATGATTTTAAATCAGCTTTGCTTTTATTTTTTATTTGATTTTGGAGCACAAAAAACACATGTTTTGTTCAGCAAAATCGATTTTTTTTTTAATAATTCATCAGCTGGAAAATGCTCAATGATACATGGCAACTAGGATATAGTAATATTGTGCAAATATAATCAATTCCATGGTCAAACAACATAAGTGATAAAATTGCAAAGTGTAATAATGTGTAAACTGACCGTAAGTGTGTGGCGGAGCAGCATGTTGGTAGGTAAGCAGAGGTCCCTTTGCGAGGTAAAGGTACGACTGACTTGGATGCAGCAATCCTGTCCTTGCTCTGCTCGGCTGCGCTCCCACGCCCGCCAGCAGCACTCACTCCCCAGTGCTGTCCACGCGGCCCACGCGGCCACCAGCCTTAGCCAATCTCAGTCCATATCAGGCCACCCTCCCGTGGGTTTCAGACCTGCGGTTGACGAATTAATACAAATCTGCGCGCGTACGGCGGCGGCCAAAATGATTCGTGGGCAAAAAAAGGATGAGCAGCGAGACCTTCGACTTTTTGGCAGCCGCTTGATTGACGGTCTGCAGGTTTCCTTATTGTACGCATGAACATACTAGGTAGTTGCTCCAAGTCAATGCTCAGGCCGAAAAAGTTTATTACGTGTGGAATCGGTTGCCTCACATTAACTGTCGGTTTATTACATCAGGGATCTTCTTTTTAAAAAGGGCAACAGAAAATTAAAAACGGTTTTATAAGACAAAAAATATTCATGAAGTTTTTTAAAATTAAGAAAAGTTTCCGTAAAATTTTTAAATGTAAACATAAATAGAAAGATGAAAAATTAATTAAGTTTATTATTAAACTTCTTTTTTTCCATTTAATTTTGAAGCTTTAAATTTTGATCAAATTTAACAAAACTTAAAATAAAGTTAAGTAAGCAAAAACTTTTACAGCGATCACATCCAATCTCATCACCATTTAAAGCAAAATGAAGTAACTTCATTGAAGTTTTAATTAAAGTTATTAATATTAGCCCTTTTTATAATTCATAAAGAAACTAACTTGCAATGGGAATGAAGTCTTTTAAGATAAATTTAAAAGAACACTTCTAATTAATTGGCGCACTGTCTGCGCATCATTTCAAGATTTGCAAGCGTATAGTGCACGTACAAAACTAGCTTCAGTGCAGAGACACTTTATAATAATCGAAAAACTCGACTTTCCAGATTCGCCGACTTTTATTGTTGGCTGGCTGACTGAATTAATGAGCTCATTGTGTTCGCCGCTTGGAGTGCCGCTTGCTTACGAATATGGGAATCCGCTCTCGTAAAAAAGCACGCAGCCCAAACAATGCTCGGCCCAAAATATGTAACGTGCGCGTGACGCGTCGCGGCCTCTAAACGATATTTTTACGATTTTGATCACAGACGCGCATACTTGCTCGGTATTGACACTTGCAGGCCTCGTGACGCACCTTACGTGATCGATCGTACATATCACTTTGTTTTACTTCAATGATTTTTTAAAGTATGACGTCACGGATGACTCGGTGCATCAAGGAAAGTTAAGGAGACGGTCAATTAGAAAAAATTCCCAGTTGATTTTTTGCAGCGTAAAGTTAATTTGACATTTTTCCCGGAGGTAAATTGCAGATTTTTGTTTACACAAGAAAGCAAAGGAAATGATTCAGAATATTTTTTCCTGACCAACAATCTAGCTGAAACGTAATACTGTGTAAATATTTGAAAGCATCAATATTTACTCAGAGCTTTTTCTTGAGAACCTTTTTGTATTTAAAATTGCAAGGCACGGACATACATGATGCGAGTGCGCGAGAGCTAAATGAATTCCAAATGAAATTATTGCACATCTTGTCATATTTAATTAAAATTTATACAAACAAACACGTGAATCAATCAAGCCGCAATCTTAGTCGTCAACAACAATTAAATGTTTTGTAATAAAACAATTTGCAATAATTCAATCAATGATATAATTTCAAAATACAACTGTTGTAGCTTGAGGTAAAAATATAATTTTTCTTCCTTGCATGGCAATTTGCCATAACAAAGGACTTACTAGGAAACAACGCTTCCTGCACGTTATGTTATATAGCAATGAGACGGATTGCACCGCGTCCATCAAGAAAGAAATAATTTATTATATCGCTCGACACTCATCGCGTGTAATTAGATTGGAAACGTTGAATTGTGTGAAGCTGAAAATTTTCCCTTCGCAGAAAATGAAAATCGGCAATTAAAATCAGTGCTTGTTGTTGTCTGCCGCTTTTATGGCTACTCAATATATTTTTGGCTTGAAGCATAAAGTTAATTAAGCCGAAATGTATATTAGTGTTTTTCATCAAAGCAGGTATATTGTGAGACGCGTGTTTTATTCCGTCTGCTTGGAAGATCATAAAATTGACCAGGATGTTTTGAGCGGGATATGAGCCGAAAACGGATCTAAATAAAAATAAAAGTTACTGTTCCAGGATGAAAAATAATGAAACAGAAAACCAAAATTTAATGAAGTTATTGAAGAAAATTAATACACATGAAAATTACAATACTACTACTAGTGATCATTATTTTCTTCATAATTAATAATTATTAACCTGAATAAGCGCAAAAAAATTAATTTTCCATTTTTTGAATTTTTCCACATCATAGATCATATTCAAGGAAGTAAAAATTATGACATTTAATGGGAAGCGTCGTGTTTTACAAGAATGAATTAAACGTATACAAAGCTGGCTAGCCTTGAGCTTGAAATTCCTCTCTGACTTGCTGAGCGCCCCGTTTGTAATCCGTATCATTTTAAATGTACAAAACGACAAGAGAATGAAATTTATAGGGCACAACACAAGTTAATCCTGTGTGTTGGATGGAGAATTTTATAGAAGAGAATCACGCGCTTTAATCTAGTTGAGCACGATCCTCGGTTTAATTTATTGACGCAAATCAAAAGTAAATTTATCAGTGGTAGATCGGCAGTTATTGGACACGATCTGGTGGAGAAGTGTCGACCTCTGAAGCACTCTGCAGCGGTGGAAAAAAGTACACTTTTTAACTTATTGAAGTTCAGCTGTTTGCATTTAAGATGTTCAATGGACTTAAATTGAAATTGAAATCAAATTGGCGAATGAAAAAATTCAATGCAGCTCTAAAATAAACATGCGTAGAATTGAAGGAAAAAAATTAATTTCAAACCGATATGGTTCAGTTTCAAATTTGCTTCATGATGTTTTTTGTGAATTATCAACCTTGTAAAATAGCCCTTTTAAACGAAACCCGTTGGCACCCTTATAAATAATTAACTCTAATAGTAAGCACAAATTTAATTTAATAATTTAACAACTTAATTACACTTGCAACCCACATTTATGTTGACATTGTTACGAGAATATCATTTACATGTATGCAATAGAAAATAGTAATTTGCGAGAGGCAGGTAATGTTCAAATCCATCAAGCAGAGAAGTGTTTGGCCAGTTGAGCTATTAATTATCAGTTACATAAAGTCGCACCCCAAACAGTTTTAATTTACGCGGTACTTTCTCCACCTCGGCGGCTCTTTATTACTCCAGATTATGTCTGCGTGGGAAAAGCAAACACAGAGTATGAAGAATAATAATACACAAACCGCATGCACGCAGTCAGACCTGCATAATGTGCAACGATTGCAACAGGGATAAGAATCAGAGCTGGGGACAGAGCTTATAGCCGCAGTACTGTTTCTGGTTTCGTTTCCTTGTCCTTAGCAGCCACCGTGAAATGTGTCGCTGCGCTGCGAATCTTTTACGTTTGTTATGCAAATGTCAAAACCGCGAGCGATGTATACCATGGCACGATCAGATTAAGATTATGCACATGTGACATTCTAGTGTCATAGTGTTCAATAGGATTAGTTACTTCATAGCTTCACTCTTTGTCTTAACATGCGTAAAATAATATATAAAATATTTAAAAAAGCGGGAGATTCCAAAGATTCGTTCTAGATCTTTTCATAATAATTAAAATTCAAGAATCATTGAAAAGTTTTACAGCAATTTTTTATATCGACCTCTCTAAATTGTTCCTGTATTATAAAATTACTATCAAAATTAATTAAGACTTCTTCAATTTTTGCATAATATTATCACCAAATTACACAATTAATTATTTATTTTGCATTTTTTCCCATAAATAATAATTATTATTAGGTACATGGAAATATTTATTTTTAATTTTGGAACTTAACAACAAACACATGAAATGGCTAAATAGAGATATAATATTTTTTAATAATATATGTTTTCACGTGGTATTTCTCACACAGTTTAGGTAAGACCACGTAAAAACCTCTTAAAAACAAGTCATATAACTGGTCATAGCATAGCAGTATGTATAAAATTTTCAATTATTAAATTGCGTTATTGATTAATGATGTGTGGGAGCATAATTTCAGCGTGAAATCAATCAAAATCAGCACCGCTCCATGTTCTATTCAAATATTATGACGCCCTTTCTGACAAAATCGTCTTATTGCAGGCGGCGATCAGTTTGCAAAACCAGTTTTGGCGAGGATTTTATTTTGTGTAATCAGATTTTGCGAATTAAAAGTAGCGCTTGACCTTGCAACGCCTAATTAAAGCGCCTAATCGGCACACCATCCGTCATCTTCAATCCACTTCTCTGCATTTTATTGTGCTGCGAGACATAATATTTCATTCCGCCTGACCTTAAGGTAGTCCCACACTTAGTTTTCACAGATGCCTGAGCGTTTCGCCCACCTAGAGCCTAGAGCTTTTGCTAAGTCGCAAATCACTCTAATTTACAAATTCATTAAATCCGCTGAGCTCGCAGTGACACATTTGCTAGCTATTTTATTTATGATATCTTCGTTTTATATTAATGTTGCAACTATTTGCACAATAAACTTTGTGACTATAAAGTGACTAAGAAATTTTGCAAATAATTTAGAAAGCTGAATTTCACGGTCATTTTTGTTTTAATTTACCTTATTTGTCCACGAACTTTTTAATTTTGGAATGAATGGCCCACGAATTTGTGCAAAGGCCGCTGCAATTTTACGACTTTCCAACATCTGCACCCAATATCAAGTGTCATTATTTACCTTCGCTGCTCGAGATCTTTGTGTTGGTGTACCCACAAGACCAAATTCCTTTGGCGCCAAACAAATGGCAACAATAATAATGGGCCAAAGGGCGTTCCGCAGGTCAACTGGTGTGAAAGTGAATTCCGTTTGCGAACCACTTGTTCGACTGACATGTAACAATGTGTGTAATGAGATTGAGCTGCACAAATAATAGTGTGTATGTGCGATCACCTTTACTGCCTATATTGAGCGAAATGAGAGCAAACAATTGACAAATGACCGCAGAGCAGAAATGACTGATCTTTTCGATCTGGCCTTGTGGCTATGAAGTCTGCAAATTTAATTTAATTTTAAATTATTCATTACTGCATGTATATATCATTTTAACTAAACTTCCTTTACGAAAAAAATTTATATGTTTAGATTAGAATAAAAAATTCTAATGATACATGATTTCTTAATCTTGTTGAATAACTATATTTTTGTAGTTTTATACAGATAATTTTCTTCAAAAATATAACATAGCCCAAGTGCCCAAGTAGAAGCTTATTAAAATATATAGTTCTTTATGCTTTAGATTTATAAAGGAATTAAACAAAAATTATTACACAAATTTCAAAAATTAAATTATTTATATTCTTAATTTGAGTAATTAATTTTAAAATATTTTACAAGGAAAATTGAAATAACTACCTGATGTAAATTTTTAAAATCTTTCTTCTGAAAAAAAAACCCATCAGCAAGTAAATTTTGCAGACCTACCCAGACCTACTTAGTTGTTGTTTTCGCACACATGTATTCGTGCATTCTAAATTGAATCTAGATTTTCAAGCGTGTTAACTTTTAATTGAATATCGCCGCAGTCGGCACTTTTTGACTCCACAGCGGGAACTCGTCTCTGTGCTTGCCGTCACATTTATCCTCTTGGCTTGAGAGCCTATTCTAAGAAATTTACCTATAGAATTCCAATTTTCTGATCTCGCAGAGTGTTGAATTTACCACGCGTCTTTTATATTTTTTGTGAACGAAAGCTGTCGGTTCTGAAGGAAGAGATGCTGCCGTGCGGTCGAAAAGTCTCGGACAACAATGGAAATCACTTGTCACGCTCACCTCAAGACACTCTCGATCAAAGAACACACGCGAGTTAATCTTCCTTTCGCTTTTCACCGCCTTAATTATCAGCCATCTATTCACGCGTGGACAATCAAGACTTTTCAACTCTTGATGTCCTGCTGTATGATTTTATTAGTGGGAAATTTAATTCGTCTATTTCGTGGCTTGGTAAAAAAATGCATGGAAAATTGCTCCATTGTGTAACATGCCGCTAATTAAATCATATCCATGAAGCTTTTGTACCAAGCCCTGGATTTTTCTAAAATTATTCTTCACGCATACAATTTACAATTACCATTCTTAAAGTTACGTGTCCTTTGAAAGAATCATTGTTGTCAATCAACTAATCGAAGGTCCGTTGTGCGCGCTTGATTTTTGAAACAGAAGCAAAAGCAGTCTCGAGCCATTTCTTTGAAATGCGTCTTTGCAAAGTGTGTGTAATTTAAGTTTTTACGTGTGGCGCACTTGTTTGGCACGAGCCCACGCGCACATGTACATGATAATATATAATATTACAATGCGCGGCCCTTGCTAATTTCACATTCGCGTTTTCGGCTCCCAGTGCTCCCACTCGGAATTTTAAGCAGAATATTTTCTTTGCCCTTGAAGGGCACCTTTGCATCTTTGCCGCGGCTTTAAATAATTTGCGACTTCTCCATATGAAAATTGCGCCCTTCCTTCTATCAAACCTACGCACCCCATTGTTTCAGAAATTAGTGTTCTAAAGATTTGTTTTTCCTGTTCCTGCTGCTTTGGTTAATGAACTTTACCTAATCGGCACAATAAAGAAAAAATATTTTACAACGCATGGTAACTCATTCAAAATTAATTTCTTTCTTTTTTGCACCTAGACATGTTTACTCAATTAGAACAATACGAATGAAAAAATCAGGCAGAAAGTTAACATAACTATAAATTAAATTAAATAAAAAAGTGCAACTTTTTAAAATTTTTGATTTTTTGATCAAGTGATGAAAAACAAGTTATTAAAGCAGGTGGCAAAGAATATTATTGTAAATTTATTGTAATTTTAAATAGCTTGTAAATACACTCCATGATATTTCTTGATATTTTTTCCAGCCACACTCACGCTATTGAATCAACTATAACAAAGATCCTTAGAGTATTCAATTTTAATGTAAGCACACTCGATGAAAGGTTACCACAAGGGTCATCATTGAGCACTACTACTCAAGTATAAAGAAAGAAAAATGAGATTCACTGTTACGCTTATTCTATTTTTGTTATTATTAGCGGTGTCACTTTATTTTCTTGCATGGGTCGATCCGGGTGTGGTCCCTGAGCGAGCGCGTCAAGGTTAAAGCGAGGCGTTTGTGTTGCGCGTCAAGTCCGAAGGGACCCGTTGTGCCCATATATGTACTCACAGTGCGGGGGCTGGTGGGCACCAAGATCGCAGACTAGCAAGGGGTTCGTTCGAACGGATCAACAACCCAGGCGGAAAACGTTTTTCTGGCGTGCTTTAATTCCCATTCGGCGTAGCGAAAATAAAAAAAAGAGCAGAAAATCAAGTAGGTGGTGGTGCTTGTCGACATCATCCTTCACCTCTTCGCTTTTAATTCCGCCGTGATGGAAAGAAACACGACGAGGAGCACATAAATATTAAATTCAAGCCAACGCGTGCGATTAGCACCTTTGGCAGAGTGCAATCACCCCTATGGCGACCACGGAGCAGGATCTTTTAAGGTGCTACTCGTTGCGAGAGATCGAGGAACGCTCCAATTAAAGCCATGCAAGTCCTGTGTAGGGTGATAATAATGAGTGCTACGTAAATATTTGTACTGCTCAAATTTTATAATATGGAGCCGCTAAAGATTTCTAACGCATTCAATATCTAATTTGTTTTTTATTGTTTTATTGAAGGGAAAATTTACAAAATATTAAGAAATATGCATAAAACAATTTTCATGAATGTTTGGACACAAATAAATAAAATAAAACTTTGATTCTGAACCAGAGTAATTATAAGAGCAAATAACCTTTTTATAACTTAATGTGGCGCAGGCCTCTCTGGGCCTCTCTGTGGATCAAGATAAAATTAAAAAAAAAACTTATATTTTTAGCAGTTTTAAGAAACAAGAGTTAACAAGAAGTAAACTTATTTAAAAAATTATAATAAACCATATCATTGTTATTAAAATTAAAAACGGACTATTATGGTTGTTGATCAGTTCAATTCGAAATTTCACCAACTACAAAATAAATTAAATGTTTTTGTTTGGTTACATTCAAATACATTTACATTGTATTGCTGATTGATCGAACAAAGCTTTACAATAATATAAAACCTTACATTCGACGTTCAAACACGAAACTAACAATTATTGCTTCCACGTGCCTTTGCCGCGAAATATTTTAAATGATGATTTACACACGCCCATTCTCCTCCCTCTTGCAAAATTCAAAACAAAAACAAAGAAGAAAAGGATCGAAGCGGTGCGGTGCTTTTGTTCAATTTTATTTTTTTACGGAAAACTCGAAAATGTTGACGTACAAATTTAAAATATTATTAGGCAATTATTACTAAAACGTTGTGTTAATATTCCTACGAAATGAAGCCCCCGAAAGAATACATCAAAACTTTCCTGAGCCACAGCTCTTCACTGACGCACCTGCACAACCTTTCCAAGGGTCTTGTATGGTCCTGCCAGTGTTTGTACCGTGATGGAAGAAACAGTATCGCTGCCCTGAACCATTTGACCGCCGCCCTGATCGACTGTGTCCTTGGTGTGGTCATCATTCATTATTTCCTCAACCTCTTCACTGCACAACTCCTAGTCGACTGGGCAATGTCTGTCATAGATGTAAATATTTTAAGTCTATAATTTGTGCAGCAATTTTTCTAAATAACAATTTATTTCAGGAAGGAGTTGTCTTGCTAAGGTCGCTCTTGTCCTTCTTGATGGGCTCACCAGCAGGGTTAAAATTAAACACCCACTTGAACCGATTTCTCGGGAAGTTTTTTATTTACAATGTCAACCTCTGGTGGGTGTTTCTAGGTAATAACTTTCTTGATTATTCTTTTCAAATCAAAAAATGTTTTTTTCTCCGTTTCAAGATCACTGCCAGCCTGTTTTGTCAATTGCATTCCATGCTCTCCAATGGCTCGGATTCTTAGGAATCACAACTCACATTGCCATCATTGCTGATCTCATTGCTCTGGCAAGCTTCCATGCCTACTGCATCTACGTTTATGCAGCTCGGTGCGTATAAAGAATGTTTTATTTAATTTGATTACCAGGATAATATTTTTTTGTATTTAAGATTTTGCTCATTGCAACTGAAGGCATTAGTGTACCTTTGGAGGCTGTTTCTGGGGCGCAAGTGGAACCCTCAGAGACAATGTGTGGATAGTTTTGACTACCCTCCGAGCCAGTTGTTCGTAGGTGTACTGCTCTTCACTGTATTAATTTACTCACTGCCAACAACCACGGTCTACTATGTCTTCTTCACAACGGTTTGTATTATTCATCCTATGTATCTAATTAAAATTTAATTTTTTTCGCTTACTTGAAATTTGCTTGTGTTTGTTGTTTCAGATTCGCCTCTTATTCTTTGTAATCAATGGCATTCTCGCTCGGGTCCGCTACTTCATACGAACCTTTCCCATCTTCATCACAATTGCCTGGTTGTTCAGTCACAAATATGTGTGCAGTAAGTACAAAAACGTTATTTTTTATTATCAATATTGATAATTGAAACGCTAAAAAATCAATTATTAGCCAACACCGTAATGATGGTAAATAAATCGCAAAAACCGGATGTTTACAAAGTAGAGCTGATTCCGAGTCGAGCATCATTGTGCCATTCGGTGCGTAAAGCGGACGATGAATGTACTTGCGTTAAACCTCAAGGCGCGGAATGGCTCAAGACACTGAAGAACATTATTACTGCCAAACTTTTCTAGTCAGTTTTTTTTCATTACTTTGTAAAATTTGAAAGTAAGAAAATTAAAATCCAAGCTGCTTAATATCAGTGTAAAAATTTGCCGTTTCAATAATAATTGCATCCAGTGAGTGATCCACTATCATTTTATTTTACTGCTGATTTTTCATTATTTATTTTAATTTACGGCTGCTTATGCAATTTGCAAGACTCGCATGCTTGGCATGTTGCCTAACCTCAAGAAGCTGCAGGCGCTCTTGGCTACAGCACAAATCACAAAATTATAAATCTGTCGCAAAAAAAGGAAAAGCTCGGCGGAGTGCGGAGTTAGTTAATCTTTTGCAGGAGTACTTCAATGGTGTTGCATTTTTATCTCTCCGTTAAGCCACCCCTTGTTTGCTTTTTTTCGGTTTTTTGAACAAATATTATTTTATCTTTGCAAGCATTGAGTTTCACTTTCAACCAACAATGTAGTTGGCGCACATGCGCGCCTCAAGGTCAGTCGACACTTTTAGACGGGGAGAGGAGTTTTTGTGCGTGCGAGTGCGAGCTGCTGTCACTGACACTCTTTTTTTTGACCAGCTCGCTCAAAACCTCGCTCTCGCCGCACCACCTGCACTATGAAATCGTGACAGCCGACTTACTGCCTGCGACCCGCTGAATTGAGCACCGTATTTATGTATTGATGGGAGCGCAATTATCACTTTATTACTAAACTAAATCACGAGCCGTCTCGCTCCATCAGACCATATTCGCGCAGGAGCCTCTTCTCCAGTCGTGCTGTTATTTGATTGCTCTTGGAGTTTGATCCATTTTGCTCATACATACAGGTGAGATCCTGGTTTTAAGTTATAAAAATTCTGCAATTTTCATTTAATTTTAATTCCATTTAAGGAAATTGAGGCATCGATCTTCACTCTCATATCTTTCGGCCACTTTTTATTGTGATAAAATGGGAGGTGATGCGAAGAAATTGTCGAGATGGTACTTTGGAGGGGTTGCTTCTGCCGGAGCAGCTTGTTGCACTCACCCTTTGGATTTGCTGAAAGTGAGTTTTTTTTAATTGCTTAAAATTTCTATGGCTTCGCAAGCTGGAGTACTCTCTGCATACGGTTTCATTCATTATCTTTTGCCACGCCCCCTCATTTGTGCATTGGGAGCGGCAGTCAAGTTACATGAACTCTGGGTCAGATTTTATTTTTTGATGTAGACTTTGATCATTGTAAAAGTATAAAAAAAAACAAGCTGTTAAAAGTAAAAAAAGCTATCTTTTGTTGCCCCTTTGCTAAAGTTAAATTTTTTGTTATAACTTTGTTTAAATATATAATAAAGAAAAAATTTGCTCTCAAAATAAGTAGCAATATATAATTTTAGGTCCACCTCCAAACACAACAAGAGGGCAAGTCAAGTTTGGGACGGATGGCGGCAACCATCGTGCGTCAGCAAGGAGTTTTGGCACTGTATAGTGGTCTGTCGGCGTCACTCTGCAGGCAGTTGTCATATTCAACAACCAGATTCGGCATTTATGAGGTAACTCTTTTTTTCAGCTCTTGCGCACGCAACTTGTTTAAAGAGGCTTGTCCCGGCCCCGCCGTGGGGCTCGTCTTTACAGCACCTCTTTCGTTGTAATATAATTAGCATTTAAAGCGGTGGCTCTGACGTAAAGGAAGAAAAATATCTCTAATGTTAACTAAAAGTTAAATTTAAGTAAACATGATATTTACAAATTTTTAATTTTTTTCACATAAATTAAAGGTTTGAGTAACTTTAAATTTGTGTCGCTAATTTGGTATTTTTTTTTAAAAAAGGCGGCAAAACAAGCGGTTGCTCCGTCTGGTGAGGCCATTCCATTTTATCAGCGGGTTGCCCTTGCTTCCCTAGCAGGAGCTGCAGGAGGCTTTATTGGCACACCTGCTGACATGATCAATGTCAGAATGCAAAACGACATAAAACTGCCACCCGAATCAAGAAGAAAGTAGATAAAATAATTTGTTTTTATTATCATTTTATATATTAAAACATTTTAGCTACAAGCATGCATTTGATGGTCTATGGAGGGTTTATCAAGAAGAGGGAGTGCGCCGACTCTTTGCTGGGGCCACTACTGCCACAAGCAGGGCCGTTCTCATGACTGTGGGCCAATTGTCATTTTACGACCAAGTCAAGCTGATGCTCCTTGCATCAGGCTATTTTGAGGATAATCTTATCACACACTTCTTGTCCAGCCTCACAGCAGTAAGTTTTTAAATTTTTTAATTCATTTGCCCAAAATGTTAATCAAATATTTTTATAATCTAAGGGAGCTGTTGCAACTACCATGACACAGCCACTAGACGTGATTAAGACGCGAGCTATGAATGCCCAGCCAGGAGAATTCAGGGTAATATTAGTTTTCACTTTTTTTTATTTTATTTTTATTTTGTATAAAAATTTATTGATAGAACCTATGGCATTTGATAACATACACTGGAAAACTTGGCCCGCTTGGTTTCTTCAAGGGCTACGTACCTGCGTTTGTTCGTCTTGGGCCGCACACAGTTCTTACGTTTGTCTTCTTAGAACAACTGAGAAAGAACCTAGGAGTCACTCCTCCAAGTGCTCCTCAGTAAGCAGTGGGTTCTGCATTTTTAGATTTGATGTTATCCAATTTATGAAGTTTTCTGTTTAATGAGATTTTTCGCACAAAAATTAAATTGAGAGCACACAAATACAATATTTTAACAATAGAAGCGTGCCATATTTTTAGACGCAATGTCGAGCATTGAGATTTTCGTCGAGACATTTATTTAAAAATGAACAACTATATTTTCCAAAAACTCTTAACTCCTCTGCCATAGCATAACATTTTATATGTTCATTTTCATCGTTCTTCATCATGCTGAAATCTACTAATGATGTTTGTGATTGGAATAGCTGATAGTGTCATGGCTAAAAGTGATTAAAATTAATTTGAATAGATACTTAGATAGTTGATGTCTTTAGATAGGAGCTGTGATAAAATTCGTCGAGATGTTATTACTGTACAGATTGCTACTGGTCTAAAAAAAACTTGCTGCCTTAAGCAATCTAAAATAATTTAAAAAAAAATTGTTGAATTCAAAATCACTAGCTTGGTTTAAAGTTAAAATTTTATTTGATAATCAGTGAATTGCACCAACAGCTAGTGTGTATATGATCATGACTTTATAGGATGTTTTTACTTCACTGTACTGAAACAATTATCAACAGTATATGTGAGAAAGATATATTTTAATTAATTTTCCGTAATATTCAAGCTTCTCCATTCCAGCGCTATAATTATTGTAATTTTTGCTCATTTTAATTTTTTCCCTAGCCAAAGAAGTTGTAACGTGCATAATAGTTTCTCTTGTTAAATCATGCTGAACATTCTCCTTTAAAGCTGTTGTTATTGGAATTGTTTTTCTCTTTTATACATTATCGACTTTTAATTCTTGTTAAAGATTGAATCACACAATAAAATGTATGAAAAAAAATATAATTATGATGATTAAAATGAGATGTTATAAAATATTTATGTTTTATCTGTTTCCATACATTATATAATTATAAATGAACAAAAAATTAATTTGGGAAAAGGATATAACGGCGGATATTACCGGATATTACATTTATTAAATCAAAACCCTATAGGGTCGTTTTTTATGAAAATTAAGTCAGCTTTTATCATGTAATCAGATAAATAAATTAATTTCTGAATTTTTGGCACCATCCAAATGTCGAAAAATTCGGCCGTCGTTCGGCAATCGGCGTCTAAAGTTGGGGGCGGGTCGCGATGTCTGCGAGTCCACACGCCCACTTTTGCTGCGACGGCGAAAGCACACCTTTGTTGAGCAAAAGTAGCGATCGGAAACTTTGGAGCGACGTTTTTGCCAAAAATAAAGATTGTCTCGCGGCCGTATGCATATAATTATTTAGCAGGATTATTTAAAAGCTTAATATTCACGCGGCCGATGCGACTAGGGAGTTTAAAACCGAAAAAATCACCACGAAATGTGGCCGAGCGGGTGCCGTGGAGCCGGGTTTGGCGCAAAGATGAAGTCGCGGGGAGGGAATAAGACATTAATCCGATCAGTTTTACCCTACCTTTACCGGGATATTAAATTTTTGAAGTCCCTTGGTCATCGAGAGTCCTCAAAAGTCCTCCGTTGAGGGAAAACCGGCGACATAAGCGAGACGACTCCGGCGGCGGCTCCTTCTTGGCGCAAGCGATGCACGCGAGCGCCACGAGAGGGCGAAAAAGCGGCGGGAAGAAAATTGAATGAAAACGATAATTAAAAAATTAATTACAGGAAGGCACGGAGATTAACAAATCTTATATTAAAAATTTTGAAAAAAAATTAGAATTTTTTTGATATTTTTTTTATCAAAATCCAACCACGAGTTAAAAAGTTCCATAAGGGTTTGCTAATGGTGTTGCCATAATTAAAATATTTATTTTAGAGAAAAAAACTTAATTACAAAGTTGTTGGCAAAGATTTATTCTTTCATAATGTTTTTGATTAAATTTTGGAATCTTGATTTTTTCTTCATGAAAAAATGCTTTGAATTTGAAATTGTCAATTTTTACAATGAAAAAAATTTTTTGGAATTTTTTCAAGATAGCCAATCTAATTCTCGTTTAATTTTGACCCTAGATTCCAATTTTCATTCAAATATTCCAAGCGGTTTGTTAATTAAACGCTAAAGAATAGTGCTATGTAAGTCGCCCGTTTCGGGGAATCTGCATCTTTCGGAAAATCGTTTGTTTTTTCAATACGGCCAGGAATATTTGAATGAAAATTGGAATCTAGGGTCAAAATTAAACGAGAATTAGATTGGCTATCTTGAAAAAATTCCAAAAAATTTTTTTCATTGTAAAAATTGACAATTTCAAATTCAAAGCATTTTTTCATGAAGAAAAAATCAAGATTCCAAAATTTAATCAAAAACATTATGAAAGAATAAATCTTTGCCAACAACTTTGTAATTAAGTTTTTTTCTCTAAAATAAATATTTTAATTATGGCAACACCATTAGCAAACCCTTATGGAACTTTTTAACTCGTGGTTGGATTTTGATAAAAAAAATATCAAAAAAATTCTAATTTTTTTTCAAAATTTTTAATATAAGATTTGTTAATCTCCGTGCCTTCCTGTAATTAATTTTTTAATTATCGTTTTCATTCAATTTTCTTCCCGCCGCTTTTTCGCCCTCTCGTGGCGCTCGCGTGCATCGCTTGCGCCAAGAAGGAGCCGCCGCCGGAGTCGTCTCGCTTATGTCGCCGGTTTTCCCTCAACGGAGGACTTTTGAGGACTCTCGATGACCAAGGGACTTCAAAAATTTAATATCCCGGTAAAGGTAGGGTAAAACTGATCGGATTAATGTCTTATTCCCTCCCCGCGACTTCATCTTTGCGCCAAACCCGGCTCCACGGCACCCGCTCGGCCACATTTCGTGGTGATTTTTTCGGTTTTAAACTCCCTAGTCGCATCGGCCGCGTGAATATTAAGCTTTTAAATAATCCTGCTAAATAATTATATGCATACGGCCGCGAGACAATCTTTATTTTTGGCAAAAACGTCGCTCCAAAGTTTCCGATCGCTACTTTTGCTCAACAAAGGTGTGCTTTCGCCGTCGCAGCAAAAGTGGGCGTGTGGACTCGCAGACATCGCGACCCGCCCCCAACTTTAGACGCCGATTGCCGAACGACGGCCGAATTTTTCGACATTTGGATGGTGCCAAAAATTCAGAAATTAATTTATTTATCTGATTACATGATAAAAGCTGACTTAATTTTCATAAAAAACGACCCTATATTAGCATTTTTTCAATTTTTCATAACCCATTAGATTTGAATACACATAACTTTAGGGTATTTTAAACTTTAAAAAAAGTCAACTAACTGGCGATTGAGTCGATCAATATTAGCAATATTAAATTATATTATATTGGAGTGAGTAAATCAGAGGAAAAAATTTTCTTGTTGGGTAGGGGGAAAGGGAGAAACAAAACTACTTGTGGTGGGCGTGGTCGTCGGCTTCACCCACGTGCGGTTGGCTGCATTTGTATTTATTTTTATTTGATTTTTATTTTGTATTTTCGATCAGCGTAGGCCGCCTTGTGCTTTTTGTATACAATTTGCGTTCTTCTCCATTCTCTTCTAGGTTTGATCTCCAAAATTTTGCATCCACGTGAAATGAATTAAATTTTGTTTACCACTCATCGTTTGCCAAAACTTCAGCAAAACAGAAATGCATCGATCTCTCCTTGGAAAAATAGTCAAGAGACATTTCTCCATGACTGCAGAACTTCTCAGCAAACAAGTCTGTGTTAACTAGATTTTTTTCCATCATCGTTTATTCAATTTTTTTCAATTTCAGTCAAGTAAAAGTGCTGAACATCATAAGAGGAGGATATTCTCTGGAATCCAACCAACAGGGCATTTGCACGCTGGCAATTATTTTGGAGCCATTCGAAAATGGAAGGAATTGCAAGATCAAGGAGAAGATATTATCCTCAGCGTTGTTGATTTGCACGCAATCACGATGAAACACGTAAATTTATGGCAGTATCTCAATCATATAAAAATTTTGATCTTTGTAATTTTATAGGAACCAAAAGAGCTTTTAAAAAATAATTTAGCATGCACAGCATCGCTTCTAGCAAGTGGAATTTGCCCCGAAAAGAGTGTATTATTTTTACAATCGTCTGTAAGCTAAAATAAATAGCTTATTGTTAGTCCAAAATTACACATAAATAACAATTTTAATAGGTGAGTCGTCACTCTGAACTGTGCTGGGTCCTCTGTTGCATGACAACGATGGCTCGTCTGGGACATTTACCACAGTTTAAAGAAAAGTCGGCTTTATGTGGCAAAGAAATCCCCCTGGGTATTTTCCTCTATCCAGTTCTACAAACTGCAGATATTCTTCTCTATAAGTAAGTCGTTTTCAAAACTAGCCTGCTCATATTTTCTAACAGACACAATATTTTATTAGAGCAACGCATGTTCCTGTTGGCGAAGATCAGTTGCCACACATTTATTTAGTACAAGAGTTAGCCAAAAATTTTAACTCTCGGTATGGGAAGACCTTTCCCCGGATTGAGGCCATGGTCGAAAGTAAGAGTTACAATTGTCCATTTTAAAAGTTATCTATGAATCTGCTTTGATAGAGAGTCAATCTGGTCGGTTACGAAGTTTACGAAACCCTGAGAAGAAAATGTCAAAGTCTGACCCTGATCCTAAAAGCAGGATAAACCTTTTGGATGAACCTAAAGTGATTTTGGAAAAATGTAAAAAGGCCATCACAGATTTCACTTCCAAAGTTACTTACGATCCTGAAAATCGACGAGGAGTAGCAACTCTAATTGACTTGGTTTCTCTTTGTACAGGCAAGACCCCTCAGCAGGTTTGTTCTGAAAATGCTGACGTAGATACCGCTAAATTTAAGTTACGTGTTGCTGACGTTTTAATTGAATATTTAACTCCCATAAGACAAGAGTATGATAGGATAGTGAAAGATCCAGGCTATGTTCAAAAAGTGTTGGACAATGGTGCTTGTCGAGCACATTCAATAGCTGATAAAACTTGGGCTGAAGTGAGAAATAAAGTTGGGCTAAACCTTGCTTAAGGTCAATTTTTGTAGCAAAATTAATGTCAAATAAATTCAAAGGCAAAGAAAAACAAAGAAACTATTTATTTATAAAATTAACAAATCTGGTACAAATGTGTAAATAATACAAGCTTATAACTATAAGACCATTAAGTTGGCTCATTAATTTTCAATTTTAATAGTCTTTTTTTTAATGTCACCCTATGAGTTGAATTATTGGCATAAATCACATAATTATATTTTGAAGTTATCCTAATTAATTCTATTAATTATTCTGCATTTAAAAAAATTTATTTTCATAAAACGTTAGAATTATTTCAAAATATAATATGGAATAATTTAATTGCATCAAAAATTTTATATTTAAATGAAAAATAAATTATGCATTAATTCAAAAACGCACACCATAAATTTACATTTTAATCATAATATTATTTAAAACACTATTAAATTTTTATGATAAATATATAAGTGGTAGAATAATTCATGTATTTAATTATTATACCTCATAAATTTAAAGCATAAATAATATCAAAAATATTATTAATGGTATTGAGTCTTGAAAGTATACAGTCATGAAGTGAAAAAGCATTTAAAAAAAATTAATAAAATAATTAAAAATATTTTCTGCCATATATGTATTTCATGTTTCACATAATAATTCAAATTTCCAAATGTGGCGTGGCGCATTATTATGAATAAGTAATTTACACTTATTCAGCCCAATAAGCTCATGTATTTGCTTCCAAATCGCGCCAAATGGTTTCAGATTAGTTTCTTTTCTCATTCGCAATTGGTTGGATTTCAGAGTTATCTGGTTGCCCACCAATCACTATCAGGCGCTAGTAAACACAGAAAGGCAAAAACAAGGAGGGCAAAAAGACGTGAGTCGTGATCAAGAAGTTGAAACCTTGTGAGTAATTTAGTTGTTAATTGTGTTTTTGAGCATTGATTAAATTATCATATATTTGCAGATTTTAAACAATTCCTTCACAAAGACTTGCCCATACCAAAGCAAGGCCTCTTCTCTGCCATAAAAGAAAAAAGTGAACAAAAGCGACTCGCCAAGCGACTCGCCAAGGGCGAGTGCTTTGTTGTTGTGTTTGAAAGTCTGGCAACAATGGTTCTCCCTTCCAGGTATTTTTCTCCGAAGGTGGTAGGTACCTTCGATCTTCTCAGGTGCAGCAGCAGGTGGCAGGAGAAAACTTTCTCCACCAATACCATGCTCTATGATTTTAATTTTTACGTTTTTCACTCCTTTGATTTGTATGGAAAACTTTCTCTTTCAGAGAACATCCTCAAGACCTACAAACCTGAACTAGAATCCGGAGAGAGTTCAATGTGTACGAAAGTTTAGTGTGCGCAGCAGACGGATCCACAGACAGAGTCGAGAGTGAAACGAGAAAAAATGTCTCTTGCAACGAAACCCATTTACTGTGTGTCCAGAGCAGGAAGATTCCTGTTCTCCAAGACTAGTCTGGTGTACCGGAATGCACCCACTGTGTCAGTGCTTGTGCAAGGACATAATTTATTCTCCACGTCTTCCGTCCAGCTCAACAAACAGGCCATCAACCCCCGACCAGATTGGAATAGGGCCGTGTCAGAAGCTGAAAAAATCGTCGGCTATCCTACGTCCTTCTTAAGTTTGCGATGGTTGCTCAGTGATGAAATTGCCAATATCGCTCTCCATTTGCGTAAATTGGTTGGCTCTAACCACCCACTCCTGAAAACCGCAAAGTAATAAGTTTTTTCTCTTTTTAAAATGTCAGATGTATTCATTTGTCTTTATTCAGGGGCTTATTAAATAATGGACGAAGCAGCATGCAAGCCTGGGGTCTCATCGTCCTTCTGGTATCTAAAGTAGCTGGACACAAGCTTGTGGACGATATTGAAATTGACAAAGCTGCAGGTGTTCTTCACAGGTTAGTATAGCTATTTTTGGTATCAAACTGTTGTTATATAATCTTCTATTTCAGCCAACGTGCTTTGGCAGAGGTCACCGAAATGATCAGGACAAGCAATCTCGTGCACAAGGGCTTAGTTAACATTTACCCTGGAATGTACCCCGACGATCGCACTATGCAAGACATGACCTTTGGCAACAAAATTGCCTTACTAAGTGGTGACTATTTACTTGGCAACTCTTGTGCTGAACTTGCCACTCTTCGAAACTGTGAGGTTTGATTTTCCCATTAACTGTTTCCACTGAATAAAGTGCATGTGTCTCAAAATTAGCTGGTCGAGCTGATGAGCAGTGCTGTGCGGGACATGGCTGAAGCTGAATTTGTCGGAGAACGAGACAAACAAAACCAGCCGTTGCCTTCACCAGGGCTCACAGAGCAGGACTGGACCTTGCGCAGTGTTTTGTCAGCCGGTAGCCTATTGGGCAAGTCTTGTCAAGGCACACTGAAACTGGCTGGCCATGGAGAGGAGCTGCAGTTGATGGGTTACAGATTTGGACAACACTTGGCTCTGGCTTGGCAAGCATGTCTCGAACTGGAGCCTTTTACTAGCTCCGCTGGGGCAGACGGACAGATGTCATTCACCTTGACGTCGGCTCCAGTCATCTTCACCCTTCAACATGACCCATCTCTTTTTGAAGAGATAGACAAAGGCAGGGAAAACATTGATGATGTTGATTACTCTAAGGTCAGCTTAACCTAAATAAGTGCCTACTTTACGTTACTAATAAAGTAAATCAAATTGCAGATACACGCTGCTGTCATGAAAGGACCAGGGATTGCCCAGACCAAGGAGCTTCAGAGACACCATGCTCAAAAAGCCTTGCAGGAGTTGGAAGGCTTTGAGGAGAATGATGCGAGAAAAGCCCTTTCGAACATAATTTTTGCCATGGGTGAGATCTGACTAGAACTCCAACACAGTAATAGCTTATAGGGCAGTGTAATTAATATTTAATTATAATATGCTGACGAGACTGTGTTGTTTTCGATGTTACAACTTTTACTTTGCCAAACCACTACTTGATTGATCCCCCATGCAATATTTTTACATCACACAAAATTTATCTGTATATTTACTGTTCGAAAAGACAACATAAAGGGTGGAGGCATATTATTTAAATCAAAGATGAAAAGTTTATTGTGAATGTTAACTTAATGAAGAATATATTTTATTTTATAACACAATGGCGTTTACTTTTTGATGTACTTATCAAGGCACAACAAATAATATACAGCTGTATACAGCAATTTTATATTAGAAATTCTTTATTAAAAAAACCAAAGAATTAACATAAGCATTGAAATTACAAGTATTTAACAAAACCGTTTTGAGTTAAAGTTTTCCAATAAATATAATAATAAGATGGATAGCATCAGTCTGCCTTTCATCATCGAATTGATTATAGTTTTAACTAGGCAAATAATCAGTGCTTTTGTAAAGTTTATGGTATGCATCAGCAAGTATTTAGTGATCTCCAGCCCATCTATACAAATAGCTCAAATTGTAAAGTAAAAAAATTGCGACATTAAACAAAATATCAAAAGGCAACTCTTAATCCATTTCAGTTTCCATTGGCTGAGATTTTTGACCAGAACTAGAACTTGCAGAGGCTCCTTCTTCATCAGAATCATCGTCTGCGCCACCCAATAGTTGTTGCAAAAGGTTGTCTATAAGATTAGATTAAAAATATCACCTTTTACAATAGCAGAAAAAAAATACCAAACAATCCTCGAGGTCTAGAATTTGGGGGAGGACGGACCCCAAAGAAGATTTGGGCAATTTTATCCAAATACTCCTGGTAAGATGGATCTCTTCCTAAGCTTGGCCGATACTTATCACACAGCATTTTGAAAATGGCTAGTTTACCGCTGAAAATGAGTTTAAATTTAAACAGTTTGAGCTTGATGTTTATTACACACCTTTCAATTGCTTGCAACAAAAACCAAAGGAAATTCAACAGAGGCATAATGAACGGAGGGTTCCTTTTCATGATGTTTGGATGATTTGCTGTGTAACTTGTAAAAGCTAATACAGCAGCATTTTTGTTTTGGAGGCACAAATATCTGCAAAAAAGTGAATGTATTGTTGATATGGTAATTAATCCACTGATTTAATCTTCCTTACTGGAGAACAGCCTGGGCGATGAAAAGGTCAACTTCATTTGAAAAGCCTCTAGCAACATGGAGTTCCACCAACATTTTTGCACAGTTACGACCATCAGGAGAATGCATAAAATGGAAGCGAGCCAAGAAGTAATTTTTTTCTGTAAGCATAGAAATGTTTCAAAATCTTTCTAAAGACAAATTATGAAAAACCCAACCTTTCCAAAAGACTTGCGCAATGGCTTTGTGTAGCTGCGGGTGTCCCTTTTTCGTCTCGTCCATGCCCGACCATCGTAAAGCCTTGACAAGATAAGTGTCTCGTTCAGGTGCGGAGGAGTTGATGAGTTGGAACAAACTACAAAACACACTAGTTTTATTTTCAAAAGTTTTAAATTTAGAATTACTGCGAAATTTTCTGGAAGTTTTCCTCGGATGTTGGAGAATTTGCAGTTGTCAAGACATCGACAAAAAGAATTGCCAAGTCGGCCCCACTTCCTTGCTGTAAAAGAGAATATGCAATGACATGTGACGTTTAAATGCACTTATTGTAGCGTAGGTAGAGCAAGATTAATATGGTGTGCACCAAGTACGGTTGAGCAATTTTTTAATGCATACGCACCTGATTCTTCAACAATAATTTTGTAGCACCGTCGTAGAGCAAATCGAGCAATTCTGGGTACCGCTTTTGGCTAGAGTAGCTGTAATTTATTAGATATTCATTAGGATTTTTTTTATTTTGCATTTTTTTCAAATGTTTTCATACCGAAAGTAGAGAGTTCTGTACATCTGATGCGCCTCATAATATTTCTCATTGCTCAGCGACTCCTGCAGTTTGGCCAGAACCCTTTGAGCACCGGCTGCTCTACCTCCCGCACTAGCCATTTCTCTCGCCGGGTCGACGACTGTATGCGAAAAAAGCGGCTAATTTTTCAGCGCAATCAGACCGAATTGAGTTACACTTTTTAACTCGCATGAAACAACAACAAATATGGAACCCGAGATTGTAAGTGACGTCACCTAAAACATATGTATGCTTGGTTGGAGAATTTCCATTGGTGCAACAGTGGCACTGTAAAGGTCACGAGGTTCTAATTGGCCAATCAGGAGTCTTTGCATCACCGGGAAGTTTGAATCTTTTATTTTGCTTGGAAGCAAAAACACATGGTGAGAATTTCTTGGTTGATGTCACAAAATTTTCAATGAACCGCAGCCAGATTAAAAGTGGACGATAGCCAATTAATTGACAATGGATCCGTAAGTTCTATTTTTGACTCAATATCTGTTGACGAGTCCTCGACGTAAGTCGATGTGCAGAAAGAAGCGATGAAATACCGTCTCGCAATTTCAATTTTATTCTGCAATGTTTGTGTGACTAATTTTGATTAAGAGTTAAGACACAAATTTTTCTCAGGAAAATAAAAGAGAGCCAGATATCCGTACAGCTTGAACTGAAGAAAAGAGAAAAGCACGATGGGAAGTTGATCGGAGTTGTTGAAAATGGAAACCACAGCCACGGAAATCACATTTTGAGCACCATTATTGACTACTCCTTGAAGAACAACGAGGGGGTTTGTTTTGTGGCCCTTCTACACCCGCAGAGCCACTACAATTACATTGGAATGAAAATTGGTTTCAATTTGAAGAGCTGTATAGAGAAAGAACAAGTGAAGTTCATTGACAATTTGAAGGCATCCCAAGAGAAATTGCTAGACTCAAATTCAGTTCAAACAGGCGATGTTCTCCTACAGTGGCTTTGCAGACAAGTTGAAGAAAATGTGAAAACCCTGCACAAAAATTATGATCGAGTGGCTCTAATCGTAGACGACATCAGTGTGCTCCTCGGCTTGAATTGCTCTGTGAAACAAGTGCAATGCTTTCTTCAGTGGCTACTTGCATCAATTTTTATTGAAAAGTATTAACATTATTTAAAAATTAATTAATTTATGATATTAATTGATTTATTCTTACAGTGGAGGGAAAAGATCGTCTTTAGCTGTCCTAGCTCATGTAGAAACAGAGGATGAGGAATCTAAAAGACTTGCTGCGTCTGTGAAACATGCGTCTCAGTTTTTTGCCAACGTCGCTCCTTTGAGAACTGTTGTTATTAACAGAGGATAAATTCTTAATTTTTTTAAATGGTGTATAATCAGTTTATTTTATTTCAAAATATTTTACAATATGTGTTTCTAAATTTGCGAAAACAATTTTATTTCAACTTTTGCAGAGTAATGATTTATGGAATTTTGAAAATCATTTTATAATTGAGAGCAAAATCAATCGTCCTTGTGGTTGTCCGCCTGTAAAATTATCAGAGCGCAGCATCAGAATCAGAAGGCGGAATTTGATAGGGGGCGGCGGGGGAGATGGGAGGGTGGGTTGCAAAAAATAACATTCCTCAAGAAGAAGCAGTGGAGACGGCGCACGGAGGCAGGGGAAGGGTCCTTTCGCGGTGTGCGGCGAGAGGGAGAGGCGGTCGACGGTGGCGCCGAGTCGCTCCGGTGGTCGAGGAAGACATTGGTTTTGCCAATCAAGGCGTAGCACCAGAAGCAGCTGACTGAAAGGAGCTTCGGATTTCCCGGGTCGTAGTAAAATTAACCGCAAGAGGAATCGGCTGCAAGGGTTAGGAAACAAGCCTGAAGATGGTCGTCAAGGTCTTCATCTCTGGAATATCCGGAAACAAAGAGGTAAGCGCCCTGAACTCCGCTAACCAAACGAACTGCATTCCGGGCCGACTCTCTCTTCTCTTGGGATCTCGTCTCGCTTGCTAACACAATAGAGTCCGAAATGTCTGTTCGGCGACAAGCACATGCTCAGTGCCGCCGCGTTGAAAGTCGAATTTTCTCGCAAATTATGCCGTAGTGCTAATTATTCCCTACTCTTCGCCATGTCTCATGCCCTGGCCAAGAAAATTGGTTCAACGGGAATGCTCTTTAATAGAAGTTAAAAACAAATCGGAACAGGGAGAGTTCATAAAGTTCATTGTAAAAAATTCTGATGCATAGTTTGTTTTGGTGCATTTGTCAATTCGTCGATGACCTTGACCTTGCAGACCAATTAAGTCAAATGCTGTCTAAAAGCTGACGACGTGACTACTCGTTTGAGTAAATAACTGATGGGGAAACAAGCAGACAACTAGGGTCTTTAAAGCAATCAACTTTCTGATCTGTAGAAATTAAAACAACTATGTATGCACATAATTATAAAAAAATTTGTCATTTTAAATAGTTCTATATGAATACAGATTTTGTAATAAAAATTTTATTTCGTGTTTGTGGCAGGTGAAAAAACGCCAGCAACGAGTGCAGATGATCCTCGAGAGCAAAGGCATAAGTTACGAAGCCGTGGACATCACAGAGCCGGGCAAGGAAGGGGACAAAGAGTTCATGCAGAAAAACAGCAAGAACAGAGACAACGATCGCCACCCTCTGCCACCCCAGATTTTCAACGACGAGGAGTACTGTGGGGTCAGTTGTTTAAATTGGCAATTTTTTGTACTTTTTCTAGCAAAGGGAGAGGGCCACACCCACTTCCCTCTTGCCAGTCGCTCCGAGTCGTTCGTTTCCTCTGTGTGGCTCATTGAGCCGAGCAGTGGTTGAACTAATTTGATGTGCATTAATGCACGGTGTGTGCTCGGTGCGGGCCGCACACTAACCAGTTTATTGACATGAGATGAATTGGTGTGCGCTAAATTTTTTTGCCATATAAGGAGATTCTTCAAAAGAGAAAGCTTGAATTTTACTTTCTGTCGTCTTTTGTCTTTTAATTTTATTAAGACAAGCAATTACTTTTCATTTAGAATTAAATTACAAAAATTTATTTTTCTAATTTTTTTTTTTTTTTTAAAAAAAACTTTTTAAAAATGCCATTGAATGAAACGCAAAAAACTTTCGTTGCTAAAATAAGTATTTTTACGAGGCGTCGGTGCTTCTAGATTGTTTATACAATTGAACGATAAGATAAAGTTGCAAAACTTACCATTAGGCGGTCAGGCGTCAGGCTCTGCATGAATCAATATAATTTTTTTGCGCAACTTCGTGAATCAGTTTTTCAAGCCTCAGCGACTTTCCTTATTTTGTGCTTCAGCTCGTATAGCAACAAGAAAAGAACAAACAAAATTTGTTTTGATCAGACTAAAAAATGTGATGATTTAATTCTATTTAATTATTAGATCTGTTGTAATGCTAATTTTGTCTATTGATTTACTGATGGGCTAAACTTACGTTTTGACGTCTAATCAACTTTTTATTTTTATTTAGATCAAAGTGTGTTATAAATAAGAATAATGAGTGTCTCATGTCTCATTGCTATACAATTCATACGTTACATTTGTAGCATTAGACAAATATATACATGCACTTTGTTGGCTGAGTATTTTCGTCGTTACGTTTTAGCAATATATTATACACTGTAAATTGTATAATTATATGAATAAGCTCCTCTTGTGCAACAACTTAAATTAGACTACTTAACGCTTTATTTCATGCTAGTTAATAAAAATAAAAACTTATTTGTGGAAACATCCAAAACCTTCTTTGCAGCGCAGATTATTATATTTGAATATTTTTATTCTCTGCTTGACATTTTAGCCAGAAATTAAACTAAGGTTATTACCCTCTTATTTTATCATTTTAGGACAGTGTAATGGGTTGTTACTTTATTAATTCAAGTGTTTTATGAAAATAATTTATATTTTTGTTATTTTACTCCCCCATTATGCTTTGTTTTCAGGATTACGATGACTTTGATTTGAGCAATGAAATCGATGAGTTGGAAAAATTCCTGAAAGTTCCTGTTGACCCTGCTAAAGCGGCAAAGAAGGAGGGCACAAACGGCACAGTAAATGGAGTGGCTGGAAGCCGAGAGGTACGTTTTTGCTTGCTCCATTTTAAATTTAAGGGTTTCAGAATATTAATTTTTCCCATAGGCATCAATTGACAGAGACATTGAGATTCCAGTGCCCGTGAACTTTAAGACTGCCGTAGCTGAAGCAAGCGAGGAAACAAAACCTGATCAGGTGAGTGTTTTCATTAAAAATTGTGCCGAAAAGATTCTGTCCATTCAGCATCTAGAAAATACTCTTACTTGCCAGTTGCTCCTGTGCCAAAAGGGCGTCTGGGAGTGATTGGACTATTAATCACACGACAAATGCGATTTTAAATCCTTGGAATATATAGCAGACCTGTATTGTTACTTTACAAATAGATGTTTTGTTTTTGATCTTTTGTTGAAAAGAGAGCTGCTGAATGTTCTAGTGAAAGGTGTGATTTTTTTTAACTTGTTCTGTTAAACAGGAAATTTACTTATTTATAATATCATATTAAAAATAATAATAAAAAATTGTTGCGTCTGAGGAGAAATAGGATGCAACCAGAAAGCTGGTTTATTATTTTGGTATTAGTCTTCTTATGGCATTGAACTTTGTTTCCTTACAAAGTTCGTAACAAATTTCTTTTTGCATTCATTATTAAGGGCAGCGTGTGATTAAATATTGCGCAAATCTTGGCACTGACTTGTTGAACATTTTACAGGCCGATTCAACAGAAGCGCCAGCGGAAAAAGACAAGGACGAAGAAGCAGAGGAGGAGGATGAAGGGGAGGATGAAGAGTAAACTTCATCATTGTCTTTTTGCTAAATCCCGACTTAATTGTAAGTCATTTTCATTAGCCGCGTCGCCAAACGTCTTTACTGTCCTCCCGAATTTTACGTAATTTGCTAATCATCACTTCTTCACCATTATATTCATTTATTTTATTATTATCTGATCATTATTGAAAATATAAAAACTAATTTTTTTGAAAAGTAGGCAACAGCCTTTATTATTATTTTTGCATCACATCTGCCTTGGCTTGCCTTTAGGTACCAAATTGTGAAAAAAAATGGTGTTTGATATGAAACTTGTAGTATTAATTGAATACTATTTGTGAATCTAAAATTTGAGTCATACAAATATTAAATATTGGACCTCTCTATCATATTTTATCAATTTCCTTTTAATTTTTATTTCAATTTTCTATTTTAATGAGTATATAGGGAAGAATAAGTTTGAAATAACAAATTGATTCCCTTTGTCCTTATTTAAAAATGATACGATCCCTTGACTTGTTACTATAGCTTTATTTCGTTCGCTGAAATATGAGCTAGACTGAATTTAAACTAATGTGACAAAAATTCCGTACAGCAGTTTTTAGATGCGATTTTTTCAAAGCAAACCGTTCTATTTTAACCTTTATTTTGCTTGGACCAATTCTTAATTGGCCTAGGTTTTAGCAAAATCCATGCAGTATTTGACGCCAAAAAGATTTTTATTAAAATCCAATTAATAATGCAGTTTTGTAATAAATGCTCATGCTGATTGTAACAGGTCATTGGAAATGATTACTTGTACCAAGTGTAATGTACTTTGTCTCCGACATCTCTCTGTAAAGGAAATATTATTACTCTAGGTGTAAAAAATTGCACGTTCTTGTATTTATACTTTGCAATATTATGTCTTTTTTAATGAAATAACCTTCATGTTGCCAATCCTAAATCTTTTTTTGCAAATTGCTCAAGGTGCAGGCGACTATGGAAAGCTTTTAGGGCTGTGCCTTAACACTGGGCTCTCTAAAATATTGCGCACATGCTACACAATTATTAAAGAATGAGGATTTTGTTCCAATGTGTGAAAATTGCAAAATGCTTTATATGTAAGTCTCCAAAGTACATTTACACACAACTCTATAATGCTGAATAATGGATTCTTTTTACAAAACGCCGGCTGGAGTAGGTGTTTGTAATCATGTACAATTTTTATTTTGTCTCAATTTCTTTGTTTATCATGTCACTTGAAATTGCAATTTTTTTATTTTTCATTTGTGGAAACCTTCATTAAATAAAGAATAAGTAAATTTGAACAAGATACCATTGTTTCATTTAGCGCATTTAGCAAAGCGTAGTTGTATTAATTTCATGTCATGCAAATTAAGAAACAAAGGAAATCTCTAAATAAATGGAATTTAGATGCGATTAAAAAATTTATGATGGCTATTATCTTTTACGAAAAAAAGCAGTTATCATAGTGCTCGCAACTTCAAATTTTTTTAAAGTGTTGATATTTTCAGACCCTCAAAAAAATTTGTCTTTGTTGAACCACCTTTGAAACTGAATGGGTCCTTGCAATGAAAGACCTTTGAAATCATATAACTTGTAGCTGTGGGTGGGAACTATTTTTAAGCTTAATATGATCGCATTTGATCTACCCTCGTTGCAATCACCTGTTTGTCTAAGTCCTTTGAGATGATGTCTAACCCAGCTCTTATAATTCCTAGGATGATTCAACAAGCTAAAACCATAGTGGGTTATTTGGATAAAAAAGGATCAAATATTGTTTAGTGAGTGATTTTTAATCTTTATTTGTTCTATTCTTACAAAGAAATTACCTGGAACTTACATAGCAAGAGGTGTCCTGGCAAGCCAAACTTAATTCTTGACTTCAACATATTACTTTCAACCATTTATTATTTCTAGCATAACAGGTGTGGTATGGAATAACTATGAATAAGATCTTAACTCCTATATTTTTGAGGAACACACAAGTATAATGCGATTCCTCACAAAAATGCAAATTGAGATAACCAAGTTGATAAAACTGTTCATGGTGCACTATCAAGTAAATAAAATCTTACGAGGTGAAAATTAAATAGTTATCAAGCAGGTGTTCTAGTTTTAGCAATTTGCCTTGTAGGTGAATACTTTTTTATGAACTATGGATGAGATAAGGGTAAAACTTAATAATGAACAATAATGAAATTTCAAATATTTGCATTTGCAATCCACTCCAAATGGAAAAAAATTTGTCAATTTTAAATTTTTTTAATCAAATTAAATGTAGTGTCAGGCGCGGACAACTGCTAATCCACCCACTGTGCAACTGCTATGCAATATTGTTAAGAAAGTGCAGCCTATTTCAGCAATGTAGTCTACATACATTTGAATACATCGTTTCACCATAGACTTGTGTTTAATTGGGCTAGGGCCTGTATGGGCGATAGCAAATCCAGACCTGTCATTAATTATTTATTTGGAGATGCTAATGCTAATACGGTCAAGTTTTGGATTACACTATTTAATCACTTTGAAAATTGCACAAAATTAAACTCCAGGAATAAGCTTGCACATGGACACTAACAATAAAACTGAAAATTATAAAAAAAATCATAAAAATACGTTTCGTGGAGATCTGGTGATGCACCAACACAAAGTGTTACGTAGAGAAATTATGGTGTGACATAAAAAAATTGAGCACCCAATAGGGGCAAGATTAAGCATATTGGACCATTCTGAGAGTAATTTTAAGGTGATGTGTGTTGGCTTTGCCGATTTACTGCGGCTATGATGACAATGTTGTCATAAATGTTTCCTCAAGCTGGCCTGAAAAGAAAAGTTTAAGATCAGGAAACTTCCATTAGAAAAATTTAATAGTATTTACAAGCAGCGTAGTTGAATCTTGCGTTCCTTAGCGCATCAATCAATGAACCCAAATTTGCTGTCTTAGGATTTTTTCCAATCCAACTTTTGATAAGTGAAGCAATGACGTAATCTATTCCATCTGGATTTAAAAACATTTTCACGCGAAGAGAGGCCATGTCGCTATCCATATCCAGGGCGTGTACTAGGGAGCACCACTTTTGGATTACATAAATGTCGTTGCTAACTACATCAATCATTTCCTTTGAGATTTCTGCAAAAATACAAATAAAAAATTAGTTTTTTCCTGAATCTGATATATTATGCTGAACATGAATTACCAAGTTGCAAATATTTGCTTCTGTCTTCAACTTGATCATTGTTGTTTATTTTGCCGGCCGCAGCAGATTCCTTGGGTGTTTCTGATCGACAAATCTTAACAGCGTCGACCTCATCGCCCGATGAAGAGGGAGACTCTTGGTCTTTCCTCGTAGATTGGTTCCTCGGTGATGTTGATTTGGAAATCCTTCTTTTGCTGGCTTTCTTAGCCGATTGAGGGTCAGGTGTAAGGGGCCTGATTTTTTCAGCAAGCCACAGAGGCTCCGTCATACGAAGCACATGTGAAAAAGCAGACGCGTATCCAAATCCGTCTAATTTTTTCGGCAACACGTCATTCAGGTATTTCTCCATACGTAGTGCATTTTCGGGAATTTCTTTCAGAAGGTAATACTCGTCTCTGTCAAGTAACTTATGGGTAATAAGTTTGTCAGCGATATTGATGAAGAGGACATCCTGCTTGATTGCCTCTTTGTACTTGTGCAAGCGCTCAACTACTTCTTCTTCATTCATTTTTTCCTAAAAAAAGGATAACGCAAGTTTAGAAGAAATTAATTGAATTTTGATCCCATCGAGAACAAGATTTTTTGTATAATATTTCTGAGGTCTTATAAAAGCTGTAAAAATCTTCAGAAAATGAAAAGTTAAATTTAAAGCTAGATTTTTTAATTATTTTGAACCGATTCGGCCCGATTGTGCTACATGAAAAAATTTCCAGTCACCTCTTACGTTGTTGTGTTCCTCAGTTAACTTCATGGGAACAATCCTGGGCAAATTTTCCAAGAGATACCAAGACTTTTACTCCAATTTTACATCTGCTCTGCTAGTGTCTGGTGTGTTTTGCAAATCTCAAGAACGCAAACAAAAACAAGGCGAGAAGGCGCGAGGCGGGCGTGGGAAACGGCAACACTGTAAATATTTTAGTTCGCAACCGACCACTCTGCGGCAGAGGCGCTGCTCGGCAGCGGGTAGATGAAAGTCGCGTTCTGATTGGCTCTCATCTTGGTGGACCCACTCACCGCCGATGGTAGCAGCACTCGATCTGCCTGCAAGTCTGCGAATGTATTAGGCATCAAGGTAATATTTTCATAAAAAGCAACCCAATTTGGTGGATTCCACCATCCCATTTGCACTTTTCACGTCACAGATTTGTCGAACTTTTGTCTGTTTGATTCTGCTCGGGCCGCTTCTTTCGCTCAGCCGGAGAAATGCTAAAAAATCTAAGCCAAACGCTACGACTCCTGTGTTCGGTAGTCTTTCACAATTTTGCAATTCCGCCTATTACTCTTACGCTGATCACAACTGAAATGGTATTCATTCTCATAAAAATTGCTTGAAGACTTATAAACCTTTGGAAACGGGCTTGGAAACGTTTGAAAATTTGAAGAAAAAGAATCGCGTTGCACTTGTTACAAAAGTTTACAGTTTCAAGTGTGTTGTACGAAACTCGTTCCAGCGTTTCCGAATTGCTGATTTACGCTTTCATGAAAAATTCATTGACACTTATACAGTCCATTTTATCAAAATAGTTATGTAACTCCGAGGTTTTTGGCGTTTAAGGACAAGAATTCAACTAAAATTGGTTCATATTTGTTGTTTTCATCAAAATTCGCGCCGTTTTCAAGCGATGGTGGTGTCGCTCACATTTGAACGCCCCCGTCGCCAACTTTTTATTCAAGCGCCGTTTCCAGAAAAATAAATTTGACCTCATTGGAACTACAGTTCTTTTGCATTGGAAAGCGAAATTTTCCGAAAATAGGATAAAAAAATTCAAAATTTATATCCTGCAGCTTAAAAGGCAGTATAATGACGACTTTGAAACTTATTGAATGGAAAAAATGCAAAATTTAAAAAGATTGCAAAAATAGTATTGTGTAACATTTTTTTTTAGAAGTTTAAAGATTTTCATATTTTTATTAATAAATTACGAACCCTGAATTTATAGTTCAGTTAATATTTACATTCAAGATCCCCACTCATATGTTGTGTTGATCAACCATTAATAGTTTCATTGGAGGCCACGTTTTATCTTCAGTAGAATCTTTTTGTTTCTTTTTAATTTTATAATTTTAAAAATCTACCCTTTTAAATTTTCATTAAAATATATTTTTCATTACTCCAGGTTATTTCTTTACGCAGAATATAAAATATAATGTTTTTTTATTTTTTTTATTATATCTGTGTTGCAAAAAAAGAGATATTTATGTTGACGAGTGAACTTTTTTGGAGGGCTTGGCGGCGTGGCTTTCAATTCCGGCCGCTCGCTCGCTTGTTTTGCCATACAAGCCCTCCTCGTGATAAGTCGACCCGCCTGCCTTTGAGGCGCTCAAATCAATTGCCCTGATCACCGAATTATTGCCCAGGTTTCTTTTGCACTGGTGCAAAATCACGAGTGAGTTTGATTTGCTTGACATTAGTTTCGTCGCCGCAATTACGCAGTGCTGAAATCGTGCCTTTTTCGAAAGAATAGATTAAAATAAGTTGCGACGTTAGTACAAGATCAGCTAAAACGTATAAGCACACACCGGGGTTCTCTCATTCGACAAACATTTTGCATGTCACTTGTGACGGTTGTGTTATACTTCTTTTTCTCAATTATTTCACATCAGAAATTCCAAACCAGCCTTCCGTTCTGCCCGTTGCATTTTTTTAAATTGTAGCGCACACAGTTTGATGAAGTGTTCAATAAGTGTGTATTTGTGCAGCTTGAAGGGAACAAGCTGCATGTTCTCTTTTCGTCCTCGGAATTTGTCAAATTTGCATTTCACAACTTCATGCTGATCTTTTAAAGTTCTAACTAAATAAATATTCCCTTTTACAATAAATCACAATAAATAATCCTGAAGTCTCAAAATAAAGTAAAATCAATACATAATCGTTCTTATTTAAGTACACTTTATATTATTGTAAGATATTATTTTGCAAATATTGTAGGAGAATAATTAGCTCAGGATTTCAGGAAAATAAAAACATATTTTTTCCCCAACCCAATCTGCTTTGTATTGTAATAAATCATTTTTGTGTGAAATAAGCACTTTATATCTTATTCTGACGTCAAAGTTTCTAGCAACTTAGACTTTCTGGTAATACCAACTTTCTTGTGTAATCCACACCTTAAAATAATATGGTAAATTTTCAATTTCCCCTGCCAAATTCAATATTTTTTTTAGTAGGGTACAAAGTTATTCTGCAAATGTGATGAATTCATCCAAAATGAATCCATTTGGAGCGTGCCTTCCGCAAGCTCAATAAGCGCACAGGCCGATAAAACACTTTGTCTTGGCTTGAGGCTTGACCCAAAAAAAAAAATAAATAAATAAATAAATATCGTTTTTCAAAAATTACCTGTAGCTATATATTACAAAGTATTATAAATGATGAAAAGCAGGAATATTAATTCACAGATATTACTGTATTTATTCTCAATTTAATCGATGCATTATAAAATTTTGGAAGTGAACAATTTTATGCCATTTTTTTAAAAAGCCCCACCTTTTTAACACCTTTTAAGGGTTCGACACTGTCTCGACATTGTATTATTTTTTTGTTTCCATGCTTTGGCAAATAACGAGCAATTATATTGTTTTCTAAATATAATATTCTGTCTTTGCAGATGAGCTCAACACAACCAAACATCATTAAAGTTTACTCTCCAAGTACCAATAAGGCAGCTGCTATAACAACGGCAGCCTCTTCTGCCTCCACATCAACATCAACCACTGACTCAAGTAGCCTGTCAACAAACATTACAATTCCAAGCAATGCAGTACGCAAAATCCTTATTTTCATTATTTAATCTAAAAATTTATTTGTCTTTGTGTGTCTTTGTGGAAGAAAAATGTTGTCATTTTTTTTATGCCGACATGTGTCATTTTATTTTATGAATTTTTCTTTTATTAACATTAAATATTTTTTACTTGAGAATTTTATTTGACTGAAAAAACATTTTTAATACTTTCTAGGCAGCATCGCGAATGCTGGTCCCTGCATTTCTGATCCCCAAACCAGACGGAACCTCTACCATTGCCCATATTGTACCAACAACACAGGCAGGAGGGACTATTTCTTCTGGTTCACAGACTTTCCAAAATCTTATTATCAACACTGGCTCAAGGAATGCACAGGGATCAAGCACCCTGCTTGGAGTTTTGACCCCGCTTGGGAGTGGTGGTAATATTAAATTTCTTGGCTAATGATAAATATTTTACATCTTACCTACAGGCCAAAGTGCTGTCAAAGTCGTGACAACAGGTGCACCTGCTGGAGCAAAAATCAGCATCACACCTTCTGCATCTTCAACCACTAAGACCACCACTACTGTTCCAGCAACGAATGTCTTGACATTTTCAAGAAAAGGTAGAAAATTTATTATTTGTCTCAAATATATTTTTAATTTAAGATTATCTTTTGTAGTGACTAAAGACTCTCCGGCAGCGCAAGGCAACTCGATTGTGCAAATTGCTCAGCAGGTTATGAATCAACTGAGCAAGATCTCTCCTGGACAGCAAGCAAAGAAAATGCAGCCCTTAGCAGGAGGTGAAATGGTTGACACGGCTGAAAAGGGAAAAGACGCAAGTAATGCCACAGCAAAGCCCTCCATTGAATTCAAATTGCCAACTGGAAGCGTGGATCCAGCTAATGTCACATACAAAAAAATGAGCGACGGAAGCTACATGGCCATCGTGAACGAGTTCCCGAATCTAATTACTTTTAAAGGTCCTACAGACACAGAAGCAAACGAGAGTGTTGAAGGTGAAGAGAAAAAGCAAGAGGTTTCTGCAGGAGAAAAGCAGAATGATGAGGCCAAGGGCATTGTTTTAGAGTCGGATGAAAAAATGGAAGAAATGACAGAGCTTTTGGAGCAAGACATTTCTGAGGGCGCTGGCCAATGTGACCAGACCCGCCAAAGCCAGGAACTGAAGAAAGACGAAGCTGAAAGTGAAAATGATTCCGATGATAAAGGAGACAAGAAAACTGATGAAGAAAAACCGAAGCCTCCTCCTAGGCAGTTCAAGAGACCTAGCATTTTAGGCTCCAGAAAGACTGATAAACCCACTCAAGCAATGCTTAAGGAGAAACTTCAGGAAGAGCTGAGGAGAATGGATGCAGAAGAAAAGATTGTGGAAGCAAATAAAAAGAGAAAACAAAAATTTGTACGCGACAAAAAAACTGGTGCTAAAATTGCAACAAAAATTGACGAGAGCCTCATTAAGCCTGCCATAGAAGACTTTGACCCAGCCAATCTTCTTGAGTGGCGAGATGGTGTTGGCGTTTTGCCTGGAAGCAATTTAAAGGTAATTTTTCGACGTGCATGGTTCGTGAATTAAAAAAATCCTTTTATAGTTCCGAGTAAATGAGCTTGGTCTCATGGAATTGGTTGAGGAGTCTGAGGATTCTGACATGGAGCTGGACACAGAAGATTTGCTAAAAAAGTGTGAAAATATTCCCTTCATCCATAACAAAACCAAATCAGACGCAGACGGTATATATTTTTTTTGTAATTTTAAGCCTTTTGAAATGCTAGTAATATGTTTCTGCAGGTGAAACTGTGCCCAAAAAGAGGTCCAGAAAAGAAAAAGTGAGCTCATTGGACACCTGTTGTTGTGAGCAGTGTGGCTGCTATGGGTTGGCATCCGAGTTTATAAAGAAAAGGTTTGTATTGATAGAGTTAAATAAGCAAAAAAAAAAATCATTATTATATATAATTATTTCAATCCTAGGTTTTGCAGTTCAACATGCTCTGATAAATTTGAAAAGCGCAAAGCTGCTATTCGCAAAAAGAAAGAACAAGAAGAGTTGGAAAAACTTGAAAAAAAGCGTGCAGAAGCGGCTGAGGTACAACTTCAGATGCTGGACACATCAAAGTGGACATTTTCTGCAATTGGCTCAGAAGAGGGAACCAGTGAGGCTTTGCCCTGTCCTGATTCGCCAGATCCTGAAGAAACTCCAACGTCAGATAGTGTACTTGGAGATAGCAAACCAAACACTGAACCAAGTTCGCCTGCACCGTCTTCATCAGCTACTCCAATCAGTGACCCTGAAGAAGATCCAAGAAACAACGAGGTAAAAGTGCTTCAAAATGAAACTTTGTAATGTAAAAGTTTTTTTAAAAGGGATATCCGAATGATATGCCGTGGATTAATTTTAACACTGACCGAACTCCTAACTTCTTGTGGCCCAAGTACCTGGAATTTACCAAGACTAGAGCAGCTCCAGCTAAGCTATTTGAAGAGGGTGGATTTCCAGACAGGGCCAATGGTTTTAAGCCTGGAATGAAACTGGAAGGCATCGATCCTCGCATTCCATCTCAGTTTGTTGTTCTGTCAGTGGTTGCCACAAAAGGTACGCAAATGAGTGTGTTAAATAATAGCATAAATAAATTCCGTATTTTAGGATTCCGGGTAAAGCTTCACATGGATGGTTCTAATGACGCCAATGATTACTGGGTCAATGCTGACAGCAAGGACATTTTTCCTGCAGGACATTGCGAAAAGATTGGGAGAAAATTGACGCCACCCAAGGCTTTTGCAAAGAAATTTACCTGGGCGCATTATTTGAAAGTAACCAATGCTCCCCTGGCGCCAAGAAACTTATTTGTCCACCGTCAAACTAGCAAAAATGTAAAAATCAATGTCCTATAAAACTCGAATTTTTTTTTTACCGAAAAATTTCAGGCGTTGGGACCCAGTGGATTCAGAGTTGGGATGAAGCTTGAAGCCCTTGACAAATCCAATCATGAACTAGTTTGTGTTGCGACAGTGACAGACATTTTGGGTGGCCGCATTCTTATCCATTTTGATCTTTGGGATGATACTTATGACTACTGGGCTGACCCATCATCCCCATACATCCACCCTGTAGGTTGGTGTGATTCTGTGGGAGTGGAATTGTTGCCTCCAAAAGGTTCATTTTTCTTTATATTGCTTAATGCAAGATTTAATATTTCTTTTGCAGGCATGAAGGACTTCAGCTGGGATGATTATTTGCAAGAGACAAAATCTCAAGCTGTTCCAATCAGGGCTTTTAAGCCAAAAACTTGCCCTGGTTTTAAAAAGGGAATGAAACTGGAGTGTGTTGACCCAAGATTCCCTCAATTAATAAGGTTGGAAAAAGGAATGTTTTGTTGAATTCATTGCTTATTTAGACTTTGCAGGGTTGGATCAATTCTTGAAGTGAAGAATAGCAGATTACACATAGGTTTTGATAACTGGCCTTTGGAGACATCTACGTGGATGGACTGCGATTCCCCTGACATACATCCGATGGGCTGGTGCAACAAAACAGGGCACCCTCTTGGCCCACCGCCTGGTAATAAACTTGCTCAGATGAAAATAAATGATAAATAAACTTTAACTTAACTAGTGCCAGGTGTTGAATACCAGTGTTATACCCAAGGGTGCCGAGCCCTTCTGAAAAACAGCCAATTTGTTCTACCTCACATGGGATCTTGTCCATTGTCGACATCAAATTTGGCCAAGGCTAGACTTTGCAGATACAAAGACTGTAAACAGAAGCAACTGGAAGAAAAAGTAGAGTCAAAAATGGAGGAGGAGGAAGAGGAAGAAGAAATGCCAGAGGAGGATGAGGCAACAATCGAGAACGAGGACCCCCAGATTGAAGTTCCGCAAATTAGGAGAAGGAAGATTAGAGGCATCGAGCTTGTCGTCACCAAGCCCATGAGCGCCTCTGTTCGATCCGATGTGCATGACTCTGTGTTCAGGCCTGGATATGCACCTTCTGTAAAGAGCATGCCAGTCTCCCGGGCTACACATTCAAAACTTGTCAACTGGAGCAGCATTGATGGCAAATTTGATACAAAGGCCGATAGCGTCAAGAAATGGTCACCAGAAAAGGTATCGTCATTTACCGAGCAAGTTATAGGAGCAAAAGACAAGACTAAAATATTTATTGATGAGGTAATATTTAATTATACTTTTAGTCTCTATTTGTTCATAAATATCTAATTTTTTCTTAGAATATCAACGGAAATGCCTTCCTAATGCTCAGTCAATCTGACCTTGTGGATTTGCTTGGGTTCAAAATTGGCCAAGCTGTCAAAATTTACAACAGCATTCTGCTCCTCAAAGAAGATAAGTGAGTCAACAATGTTGTTTAATGTAACTATAATACAAAACTGAATCGTTCAATTTTCACTTAACGTCTTATTGGTTTACCATATGCTGTATATTGATGCTGTGTCCTGCAACATGCTTTATGTCATAAATCAATCAAGGATAATCATTTTTTCAGAATATTTTTGCGCTGACTTTTACTGATCCAGTTTTCTTTAACTGGCACAATGAGCTCACATTGTTGTACATATTATAATGAAGCTGCGAAAAGCTAACAAATTTTTTTGTCATTGGATTGAGACGTTCCAAATGTAAATAACAATAAAACTTAAATATATATCTATAAATTCTGATGATAGTGGCCGATAAGTTTTATTTCAACCAATTCCCCAAAGTTTTATTAAATGTAACTATCACAATCATTATTATTTCAATTTTTTCCGCCTTGCTCTTCACTTGAAGGGAAAAAATCTGAAGTTTTGAATATTTCTGGTGGCTCATAGACAGAGTAGTTGGCCTCAGGGAATGCCGCAGGGTTATTTTTCTGAAGCAATAATACTGAGATTACATTTTGAATTACAGAGGTTTTTCAAATATTACTGAGAATAATGGTTTGAAGAAGCTTCGGAGGTCAGAAGAGGCAAGACCACACTTTGCTTCAGCGGAATCTAAATGCGCTTCCATTGTACTGACATCTTTTTTAACTCTGGTCACTAGCTTTTCAATTTGGTCGATCTTTTTGAAAACTCCATCTAGTGCCTGGCAGCTAATTTGTATTTCGGGTCCTAAGTGCAATAGACTGCTAGTTCCTCCATTATGAACCTTAAATTGCAAAAAGGCTTAATGAGCAACATATACTTCTCAAAGAAATATTTATTACCCCTTCTAATAAGCTTCCAAATTCTTCAAGCCTTGTGAGCATATCTTCCACAGTTTCACCGACTACTTTCAACTATACGCAAGAAAATATTTTGTTTAATAAGCAAGATAAAGAAAAAGATTTTAAATATATATTACTTCTTCATTCATATCAACTTTGACATATTCTGCATAGTCATTTGCTAAGTCTCTCGTTAACATATCCATTATCGAAAAAATGTTAACTCAAGTGTTGAATCACAAATAATGAACTTCAATGCTTTAACTTTTGTGTTGTCTGCCATCTGCCTAGCTACTGACATGACAACTGTACGCAATGCGGTGTTGCCACTTATGCAAACATTATAACCCTTTCCTTTGACAAGCTGGATTATATGGTATATATTATATAATAATGTATACATAGAATTTAATAAAAGTCACCAGTGGCTATTTTTTCTTATTTATTTGTTCAATCAACTGTCATACACTTTTTTGTTGTTAAAATGCTAAATGCATAATTTTATGTTCAACTTTTACTGGCAGTTCATTAGCCAGGATGCTGTAAACTCTCACTTTGTCTGCGAGCTCGACAGACTTTATAATTAACAAATAAAACTTTATTACTACTTTACATACTTCAACATGCACTGATTGATGGATTCTCTGGGATTTGAGCACTTACCACAATTTTTTTTTTTTTTTTTTTTTTTGTTAGAAAGCAACAAAATACATGATAATAATGGCAAATTATTATAGCCCACTTTTTAACAAGATAATAGCACTCCATACATTAAAACCTCATAATATAAGGGTGTCAACTTCTTCAGAAAGGAGCGATAAATTTTGGAAATAATTTAAAACATTTAGTGGGCGTGAGAGAGAAATAATTACAACAAGGGAAATTAGGAATGCAGAGGCCATTAAAATTAAGTCACCTTGTGTGGTGTTCCAAGAGCAGATGATATATCATGTCATCAGTCATCAATCAAACCCAGGAGATGAGCTTCGTAACGCATTTTTGAAACGCACTGAAAACAAAATTTAGATGTCAGTCTTCGAATAAGCATTTGATGTTTTCATGTAGTCAAGAAATTCAAAATTGGCTGTCACAAAATATTTTACTTATAAAGTAACATGCAGTTTGAAATTCCCCTTTCTTATCTGTAATTTCTTATGCAATGAAATTGAAAGGCACATAAATGCATCTCTCTTAATATTTCTTACTTAATGTTTTCCAAAAATCCCGGGAGTTAATTAATTCATTAGCTAAAAACAACCACCAATTTAAAATAAACGCTTATTTATGATAGGATTCCTCAAATAAATTTTTATGTGAACAATCCCTATATAATTGCCAATAGCAACAGGTTCGATACTGTTGTCTATCTAGAACTGGGTCACCTGAGGGTTATTGTAGCAGCAGACTATATTGCTGGTTCCACTGTAATGGACAGGCTCATTTGTTGGCAACAACTGACGTGATGCTCGCTTGACTCGCATAGCTGTGTTCTAATTGTCCACCACAATTTATATTTTTTACATTTGGAAAATCAAAACAAAAGCAATAGCAAAGTGATAGATAGATTCAACATGAACATTTTCCAAATTCAACCCTTTCGTTAAAAGAGTCGCCACATACCTGCATGGCAACTTTTTGATTGGAATAATTAAAAGCATGCTCAGGGAACAAGTTCCTGATTTTTTAAAGCTACTTTTTTTGACCGTCTCCACTTACCTCGAGCTCCAGCTTTGACTAACTTGTATTTAGACAACCTAGGAACCCCTTCGACTGGAGTCTTTGTAACTCCTACCACCATCTGAAATTTAAAAAATAATACAATAACAAACTATCATCCATTACTAAAGACTTAATACTTCTGTCGTTGCGATTCCTTTCCTCTCGGTAGTCCCTTCGGTGTTCTGGACTTCTTCTAGCATGTCTGTTTGAAACAAAACGGTAAATCAATCTGTCTATGGCATACAGATTCTATGCTAACCTTGGTTTTTCATGCCGATCGTGATCTCTGCCAGCTTCCCTGCGATTGCCTTTAAAATGAGGGCTTCGAGACCTTGAACGAGATCTGTGTTTTCCCTGCTTGGGTTTTCTGTTGGTGTGTCTGGGGGGTTCTTCTTCATCTTTGCCTCCCCGACCCATTCTCCGCACTTCTCTTTCTGCTTCCCTCAACTTTTCTTCTGCTTTCTGAGCCCGCACCCTCTCTTTCCGTTCGTCTTCTCGCCTTTTCTCCCGCTCCTCTTTTGCCTTCTTTCTAATATCCTGTAAAACTTTTAATTATTTTCAAATAGGACCTTTTCATGTTCAAAATACCAAGATTTCATCAACAGCTTCCTTAAGCCTGGCGTAGCCCATGTGCTGCTTGCCCTGCAAGTGATCATCAATTCGTTGCTGGGCGTCCCCAACGATCAAGAAAGCACCGCACGTTTCGCACACCTCCATCTGCTTTTCCTGAGCTTGAGCAAGTTCGTTTGTCCAAGAATAGCCGTTCTGTCTGCGGAGTTGCTCGCGCTGCTCTCTGATTTCATCGCACTGACGCATGCACTCTTGAGCCTCATCCACATTGCCCATTATCCCAGACTTCTCAGCCTCTTCGACCAGTCCGTTGATTTTGTCCGTCAATTCGCGAATTTCCTCTGTTTCGGCCTTTTCGTTTTCAGGAGCCTATAAAATATATGTTAAATAATGAAATAATTTAAATTTAAAGTCATTTTATTTACCTCAATAGCTTCAGCCGAACGTCCGCTAAGGGCAAGGCGAACTTTGCCCTTGGCTATTTTCCTCTCAACTTCGTTCAGCATTCCCTGACAGAAGCGGATGAACTCGTCCTCGTACTGCTGTTTCCGGTAGGTCGACTGCTTTGCGTACTCCTTCCGCATCTCGTCGTCATGGATTTTCGGACACGGGCCCAGATCGGCTCGCGTATTTACAAACAACTCGTGTGGACACAACTTGACGAGGTGCAACTTGCATATCTGAAATTGGGCGATCGGCTCGGTTCAGGAGCTCGTTTAGAGGCTCGGACAGTGGACACTTACGTCAGGATCATCCCAGCTGATTTTGTTCTGGACATCATCGGGCAGGATGTTTCTGTTCCTGCCCATTAGCTCGTCCAGCAGAGCCGCGGCTGCCAAGCTCGCCATTTTTGTTTGCTTCACTCTTCACTGCTGCTGCAGCAAGTGCAGCAACATCGCAATTTTATAGTTGCTCAAAGCACCACCATGCGGCGCCTACTAACTTTTATGCTTTTTTGCAGGAAAACGGCAAACTTTTTTTTCTAACACTATAATACCAAGTCGCACTTTTCTTTCTCGACTGTTTTGCCGCGCAGCGCCGTATCACCCGGTAGGGAACCCCATTTCGACCACCCGTATTCGCCCGATTTTTGATCGAGGCCCCGCCGGGCCCGCGCGGCCCAAATACGTCTTTTTCGCTTTCGCGCATTGTTGCTCCGCCCCTATCCAAGCGAGAACGATGGCACTAGCACCCTTCGACGCGCAATTAAATTCTCTAATTTGACGTCGTCGCTCGTTCTTCGCTCAGGGCCCTCTTTCCCACCTTAAATTCAGGGTTTTTCGAGAAAATCGCAAAAAATCGCATTTTTTTCTACATTAAAGTGCGAAAACGGCTGACACAAAAAATAGGAAACTATTGGGACAAACCGGGGCGAGTTGCCCCCACTCGTGCCCCAAATCGCCCCGGGTACGCTCGACCCTTGCGATTTTTTTTCGACGGTTTGCCAGCCCTCCGAAGGGTGCAAAAACCGGTTTTTTCGAGAAAACACATGGGCGAAAGTCAAAAATCCTGACCAAGTAATTCAGCCAGCTGTGCGCCTTCGCGAGACGCGTCCGAATCACCATAGGACCATGGGTCGCATTCCCATAGCGAAAAAGCCTTAGGCTTTTGAAATTTATGCAAAACGACCTTGCAATGCTTTTCTTATGGGAGAACGGGCGAGCAGACGCCGGCGGCCGCCGCGGCCGTTCCGGTGGTCGGATTTTCGTTTTTCGCACACCAAAATGAAGCTAATTTTTGGGCCGATTTTTCCAGGGGTCGCCCGGCCCCGCCGCGGCCGAATTGCCGATTTTTCGGCAAAATTTTTTTCTTATGGGATTTAGCATGGGTTTTCGCTCGACGCGAATTGGGTCGCTCGAGGCGGGCCCCCCGTGGCCCACCTGCGGTCCCAGGGCCGAAATTCGTCACCCGCGGCCGAATTCGGCCGGCCGCTGATGAAATAAGCACGAATCGCGGGGTTCCGGGGAATTTTATTAACACGCGGCGCCTCCGAGTTTCGTCCGTCGCTTCGCTAACTCGCGGCCTGTGTTATTCTTATGGGGGAAATAAGCAAACGCCGGAGGCCGCCGCGGCCGTTCTAGTGGACGGATTTTCGATTTTTAAAAAACAAAATGAAGCTAATTTTTGGGACGATTTTTCAAGTGGTCGCCCGCGCCCGCCGTGGCCGAATTGCTGATTGTTCGGCAAAAAAATTTTCTTATGGGATTTAACATGCGCTTTTGCTTCGGACGAGACGTAATGATCGCCGCGGGCCCAAGGTGGCCCCCCGGGGGCCCCCCAGGCAGAAATTCGTCACCCGCGGCCGAAATCGGCCGGCGGTGGAGGTAAAATGCATAAATGGGTGTTTTTTGAGAATTTTTATGCCAATTCTCGGCTTAAGGGATTTTGCATGGGTTTGCGCACGGACAGGGTCGGAACGGCCGCCACAGGCCCCCTACGACCCCCGCTGACCCCACGAGGTGAAATTCGGCCCCGGCGGCCTAATTCCGCCCGCGGCGGATGCAAAATGCATAAATCGCTGTTTTCCGAGGAATTTTATTAACACGCGGCGCCTCCGAGTTTCGTCCGTCGCTTCGCTAACTCGCGGCCAGTGTTATTCTTATGGGGGAAAAAAGCAAACGCGCGAGGCCGCCGCGGCCGTTCTAGTGGACGGATTTTCGATTTTTAAAAAATAAAATGAAGCTAATTTTAAGGCTGATTTTTCGAGGGTTCTCACAAGCCCGCCGTGGTCGAATTGCCGATTTTTCGGCAAAGAATTCGGCTTATGGGATTTAACACGCGTTTTCGCTCGCGATGAGACGTAATGATCGCCGCGGGCCCAAGGCGGCCCCCCAGTGGCCCCCGAGCCGAAATTCATAACCCGCGGCCGATTAAGGTCGATTGCGGTTGGAAAATACATAAAGAGTTAGAGTCCGCATAATTTTTAAAATAAAATTGACACGGTGAACTTTCCGCTGCTTTCACCAACGCGCCCGTGTTAATTTTATGTTTCAGATTTTTCAAAGCACATTTCTACTGATTTGCATTTACATTGAAAAAAATATGCATACAATTTATTCCCGCGTGTCATACAATTGCACGCGCCATCTCTGACCACCATGGGGTGAACCAAATTTAATTTTACAATTCTTTTACTAATTCAATTCAAATGTCACGGGCGTCTTTCCCGAGGTCGCGGCAAAGACGCGCGCGTTCCAATGTGTTTCCCGCGGCTTAAAATCACACGCGCTATGATGCTGCTACAGGGTGCTCCAAAGCTAACTATTAAAATTTTTTATATTTTTATTTCCCAATAAATTACGCTGTACAATTCGTGGGAATTACATATGCAAATTAAGGATTATGGCCCATTGTAGGGTGTTCCAAAGTTCAAATGGGAAATTTTTTATGGGCAAGAAAATATGCCCAAGAGTTTCATGCCGGTTTTGCAAGTGCTAAAGGGTCAATTGCTCAGTATAGGTTCCAAAACAAAACCTTTAAAATTTATAGTAAGACTTTCAAGCACATTAACATCGTGGGGCTTGCGAGGGGTTTCAAGGTTCATGAGGGTAGGTTGCCCAGTATAGGGTGTTCCAAAACAAACTATGAAAATTTCTCAGGGGCGTTTCAAGTAAATTACAACCGACGATTTCACGATGGGTTCGCATGTAAATCAGGGGTAATTACAAGGTACAGGGTGTTCCAAAATGGGCCTCAAAATCGTTTTAAGAGGTTTCAAATAAATTGTGCTCCACGGTTTCACGCGGCATCTGCAAGGAAATAAGGGATAGTTATCCAGTATAGGGTGTTCCAAAGCAAACTTTAACAAAATTTAAAAGCTTAAAAGCGATATACAACCACGAGGGTTCCACGCGCGTTTCGCAAGTTCACGCGGAAGGACTGACCACGCTAGGGTATTCTAATGCTTACTTTGAGGATATTTCATTACTTTGAAGGAGACATTTTCCTAAGGGTTCCACGAGGGTGTGCAAGTAAATAAGGGGTAATTATCCAGTACAGGGTGTTCCAAAATGAACTTTGGAAAATTTATACAGGGCTCGCGTGTACGTTGAAACCATGGATCTTACGATGGGTAACAAAGTCAATAAGGGGTAATTGCCCGGTCTAAAGTGTTCCAAAGTAAACTTTGAAATCTTTTGAAAGTTTTCAAGGCTTTTACAAACCAAGGGGTGCACGCGGGCTCGCCAAGGCCCCCGGGTTGAATGCCCACTACAGGGTGTTCCAATGCTGACTCTGAGGGTTTTTGATTTCATTCAACATAACTTTCTACCGAGGCTTTCCCGCGCGGTTTGCAGGTTCCCGCGGGTTGAGGGACCTGTGTAGGGTGTTCCAATGCCAACTTTGAGGGGGTTTTGATTACTTTGGAGACGACTACCCCCCGTAGTTTCCCGCGCTTTTTGCACCAAGCCGACGCTTCGTCAACTACTACAGAGGGTTCGGCGACTTAAACTCTGGCCGATTTCGCAACTTTCGGACCGATTCGACTCGCGCGGGTTTCCCGCGCGTCCCCTTACCTTCCACCCTTCAACTCATAGCCTACAGGGTGTTCCAAATTGATTCTTTACGCTGATTTGTATCTTTTTTCTCGCTTTTCTCGTTTTAAACGTTATTTCTTTTCCTTCTCTCCAATTTAATTCAAATTTAAAATTAAAATTAAAAGTAAACATCAAATGGAGTCCCACAACAACATTCCGAAAATGCTTGCGTTTAACGCAAGTGCGAAGCGCTTGTTTCTTATTATATTATGGTCATGGTCTTGGTCTTGCATGCACTCATGGCCAGCGCGACTCATAAAACCGTGGAACTTGCAAGACATTTCATGCACTTGCACTTTATGCATTCGTGTCTTTCTGGACAGGGATGAGAACCTTGCGCATGAGAGTACACTAAAACGTAAGTGAATTAAGAACTTTATTTGTGGATTTTTTGCTGTAACAAAATTTACTCTTAATTACAATATACATTACTATTTTTCATGGAAAATTTTGCATATTTTGGGGGGATATGTCTTTATTGAGCAATTTAAATGCATTTAAAATGTGAATGTATGTATAGATCAGTACATATTCTGGGAGTTCATCCATAATAATATTATCATTGGATAAATTATATCTCTTTTTGCGTTTTCATTTAAAAATTTAAAAGTTAATTTAGAGTTTAATATTTATGATTAAGTTTTACGTAATTTACGTATTTTAAGTTTTCACGTAATGTGAAAATATTTATTATTTTGCTATCTTGTTTAATTTTATTTACGAAATATTTATATATATTTTTTTCCACGGGATCTAACATTTTGATTACTCTGCAAATCTGAGGAACTGGCCTGGTACCAAAAATAAATAAATAAAATGACTGTTCATCATGAATCATGAAGGAAATATTTAAAATAAAATAAAAATTAAAATAAGTTTGAAAGTTTAATAATCGAGTCCAAATTGTGTTCTGAAATGTGCAATCAAAAAGCGCTTATTGTTAGATTTAAAAAAAAAAATAATGTGCACCTCCGACAGATCGAGGTTGAATTAATTGTAAGACGATTGGGTTGGCTGGATCTGTTTCTCACAAATGAAATTCATTTGTTTATTGCAATTGTCAACATTCCAAGGGGCACCGCTGCTTGTCGATGCCAACTGGACGCACGATTTCAAGCGACCGTCTAAAAGTTTTGACAAAAAATTGAAATCCTAAATTTAAAGCTAGTTTATAACATTTAATTCTCACCATATGAAGGCTGACCGTCGCCCCAGTTGGTGAAGCCAAAGCTCCATTTAAGAGGAGCCCATTGGAAATCGCCTTTTCCGCTTGTTTCCCGTCCGCCAGTCCAGTACGGAACTTTGGTATTGTTTATTTCTAAAATTCAAAATTTATAATTGATGAAATTCCCTACTTTTTAATTTACCCTTGAAGAGCATTGCGTTTTCATCTTCACTATCAATACTCACTAAACGCATGTTGCGTTTTTCACATTCTTTGTTTGCTTGATTCCAGTTAAACTTGAATTAAATAATTAAAATTACAAAATTAGCGCAATAAAAGGTATTCTGTACTCTCCACCCATTGAAAAAGTAGTACTCTTTTTCTCCAAAAGTGACAATAGGTATTTTGTTTTCTACGCGTTTCTTCATTTTCAGCGGTAATCTTTGAACGCTAACAACAGTTCCTAAAACATTTTGATAATCTAATATATATAGAAGTTAAAAAAGCACTGAAAAAAGATTTAAATTATAACATTTGAACATTTTTCTTACCGGTCATAAGTTTGGCCACCATTTTCATGATATCCCTTTTATCATCTTCTTCTAAGCAATCATCTTTTGACGAATAATTAGAAACTTTTAAATAATTTAGAAATATAAAAGTAAAACACCACAATCGTCATCATCATCATCGTCTAATTCATCGTCTTCATCGACGTATTTCATCATTAAGGGTCTGCTTACTCTTCCAAAACTGGCTGCTGACATTTGGTTCTTTTCATCCTTGCAGTTTGCTAAATCTGCCTTGATGTTTGCCATCTACAATAGCAAGTTTATTTTCAAATTAATTAATGACAAAAAATTTGCATTGAGATTATCACCTTAATTTCGCATGCACTTACTTCAGCATTTTGTATCTAAAATTTTTTATAGAAAGTGTAAAACGTTGAAAATGTTAGCATTGTGGCACGGAGGAACGAAAAAAAAAAGATTAATTGTAATTATAATAACTAAAGCTCACTAAACAATAACTAAAAGAAAGCATTAAACAACCTAGTTGGAAATCAAGATTTTAAAATTTGAAACATATATCATACAATGGAGACCCTCTGCTCAGCATTCTTTAACATTTCTTGCAGACTTGTAAGTGTGACGTCCCTTTCCATGATCTTAATTGAATTTTTAATTTATAAAAATATTATCAAAAAATTCATTTTTTTTTATTACGCCTTGTTGCAACGCTTGCGTAACTGACTTTTCTTGGTCCAGCTAAACAACATAAAATTTTCAGTTCAAAAAAATATTAAATGTCATTAGCTTACTTCAATTGAGCAGGCGGTGAACTTATCGTTGTTTTTGGTAGGAATATCTGTGGTGGCCACAACCTGCATAAAAATAATTGAAAATTTTCCAACGCATATATTAGAAATATAAAACCTTCTCTGAAGACTTTTTTGATTTTTTGTTATTGCTTTTCTTTTGCTGCACAATTATTTCCAACTTATTCTTTTTTTGCTTTGTGTTCTGTTTTTCAGTTATTAATATTTTCATATTTTAAAATGATAATTTAAAAAATATTTACACCACACTCCCTTGATTCTAAAACTCTGACACGTTCCCTCAAATTTTCCATCTCATCATCCTTCATTTTCAAAACCTAAAATACTCAGATTATCCACAAGTGAAATGATTTATGAATCACAATATTTACTTGTGCGCAACCAATTGATTCATCGTTTGCCGGAGGACATTTGCACATAGGCATAATAGATGGCATCTAAAAGACAATTATATCGTTTATTTTGGAACAGAAATGTTTACGAACGATTCCTATAGGTCCAGGATTGTTGCACTTGTTTTCCACTTCAGCAATCTGCATTCCCGGAATTTTTTTGTCAAATTTGTTTCCATTTTAATTTATTTTTTATTACTCTTGAATTCAAAAAGGTATTGGCATCATCCCTTTTCCGGACCATCTAAGTTAAAAAATGTCAAAATTATATTAATGTTAAGTTACATTGCATCGGATTTTTGTTTTCAAATCTTCCATATCATACCTCTTTGAGCTGGTCAACGTTGTCTGGTAGCTCTCCGAGTTTGGCTCCCTAATATGAAAATAAATAAACGGTCCTATTTTACTTGAAATACTCCGACTGTTAAAGGTAATGGTGAAGGCAAAACCTCTGGTGTTGGAGGCATAACCAGCGGCTTTATGGGTGGCAAAGACTGCTCAACAACTACCATTGGGGGATATGGGTCTGATTTTTGAGGCACGTCACCGTTTTCTGGAAATTGTCTAAAATTTCTGTGCCTTCCTGGCATAGCTACTACAGGTGTGTTCAAATTCTCAGGAGTGACGGGTTGCGAATCTACTTTGATTTCTGGACTTCTGGCAACTCCTGTGGATGATGCATTTGTTCCTCCAGACTGCAAAAAAGTCATACCTAGGATGGCATTTAGCCCAGGGGACACTAATGGAACGCTGCCAGACGTTGGCGTGGGTGAAGTCGCACCTTGTTAGATTTTCTTGATAAAAATTGGCAGCTTTTAATTTTTACTAACTTACTGTCATTTGTAGAAATATTTCCGTTTGTGGAAGCTGTTGTATCGTAAGCAGCTGTAGACGTCAAAGCAAATAAAGTCACAGCCAAAGCAACCAGAAGTTTTGCTGTCCGCCACATTTTTATAACTGCTAGTGAGTTTTCTGGTTTTCGCGTCAGGAAAAGCGGAAAAGAGAGCGGATGCAGGCCGCTTCAAGGTTGCGCGCTGAATTTGCGTACTTTCAGTATTATGGTTCTGCGGCAACACGGCGTTTGAAAATATATTTTTATTGCATCGTCCGAATTAATACAGCCAATGATGTTGACTTGTAATATCATAATTTAAAATTATAAATTTAAAAGTTGAGCTTCTTGTTTTTAAACAGCATATTTCAATCATTTTATTTTATTTTCAATAATTTGAATACAAAGCATGCAAACCCACAATACATACTTCATACACGCTGAACCGGTTGAATATCTAGTGCATAAATATATTGTTCAGGAACATGACACTTTTATAAGATTTCTCCAAACGAGGATTTAACAAACAAAAAAATCCCCCTCTTCAGCCACAGAAATAAATATTACAAACAATAATTTAATTTACATTACAGTTTACTTTGATTTAGAACGTATGCAACACGCTTTGCAGGGAGGTCGTGCTGGTTGCGGCGCCTCGAGCTGCAGGCACTTTTCTCTCCTCGCCAGCTATAGATTCAACGTAATAAGGAAAGTGAATCAAACAAGGATTTTCAACTTAAAACAATAGAATTGTATTTTTTGGTCTTTCCGGGCCTTTCATTAGTCATCCAAATAGAAATTTACAGTGATTAAAAATTGTTATCTAGGTAAGTAAAGTGGTGTCGACTTTACTAAGTAACCGTTGCTGTCATTAGTGTCATTACATTGCCCTTAGGATTCATAGTGATCAAAGTATCCAAAGTGTTTTTGTGATTGAAAATCCCTATAAAAAGTTAATTTTATGAAGTCCGGACAAATTTTGTGAGAAATTAATAATTAATCGAAAATAATATTGAAAATTTGCAGGATAAAAAGATTTCTTACGAATTTAAAAAAGTAAATTTTTTTTCAAACTTCAGATTGAAACTTTATTTCGAAATTTTCAAAGTCCAGGGCGTGATCACAGATCAAGGGGTCTGGTGGTTGGCACGTTCATCGACCACAGGTCCAACGGCACCATGCTTGTCGGCTTGAATGGTGATGCCGGAAAAGGTGGCGCCAACGTTGTTGTGTTGCTCAATAACAGGTCCAACGGGACTATTTCCCAGGTCAAAGTTTCTCTTCGCGGCTTCAATGCTCTTGCCGGAAAAGGTGGCGCCGACGTTGAGTTGCTTTTCCAGGACAGGTTGGACGGCTCCGTGTCCAAGGTTGTCAGCCGGCATGGTATAGATCGCTCCGATATTATGTGATTGGACAACGAGAGGTCCCGCGAAATGTCCTGCGGCACCGTTATCCAGTTTGCCAGTTTTCTCGGCAAATATAATCTTATTGCCGGAAAACAAGGCGCCGATGTTTTGCTGCTTGCTCATTGTGCTCCTGATTATTCGTTGGATTTCATTTTCGATTTGATAAATTGAAACTTTTCAACTGTAAGAATTTTTAATCTTTGAACTGTAGATTGTTGAAGCGTTTTCTTCTTCTCAATATTAACAATTTTGCCATTGTTGCTGAAATGCGGGTGATTTTAAATGTCAACTGTTACACATTGATAAATGTTTTATCATGTTTTATGGCTATAACGTTGTAAAAACGGAGATAACTATTTGCGCAATCGATAGACAGTTTTCTCGTCAATCTGAAATATTCATATGGCAGTCAATTTATTATGAATTATTATTTTTATTAATTCAAGCCCAAAATTGTTGTTCTGAAGATATTTAATAATTTCCATAAATAATTGGTTCGAAATTGAGACTATCTGATTCAAATGTTTTAATTTGTCAAGTTGTTGAAATTTTTACTGTGTCTAAATTTATATATAAAAAAAATACTCCAGCTTAAATATAATTTGAACCCACAAGAAGAGTTAAAAATTTTAAAATTTTGAATTTGTTTGTTAACTTGAGTCTTGAGTTTATAGTGACAACCGGTAGCAAATAAGTAATAACTACGTTAAATTTTTGTTTTTGAAATTGTTTGAAAAATTATAGAAAAGCTATGTAAAAATTTTTATAATCAGAGTGCAGAAGAACGCGAGTGCTTCTGAACGCTAGAGCAAGTGCGAGGGCAAAATTCTTGAACGCATCCAACTATGCATTTTTTTACATATTGACGTGCAACTGTTGCATCAATGATGAATTTCTTTTCAGACTATATATTTTTTTTTAATAAAAGGATCTTTTTCCCCAACGATAGACAGTTTTCTGAAGTCATCAATCTTAAATATTCACTTTGTTAGTTACGTTAATGGGAAGAAATGAAAATAATTTACTGCGTTTGACTTGAGCCCACAAATATTTCTTGATTTTTCTGTCACATGCATGTTGCAGAAAGCACGAAATTATATAAAAAAAAGTTAAAATATGACGGATTTCTCTTGCCCAAGAGCAAAAAGTGGTAGAAGAAAATAATAATATTTTTAGCATAATTTCACTGTCAATTTCTTCAAAATCCACTTTTTACAATAACTATGTAAATGACTAGAAAAGAAATACAATAAATCAGTTTATATAAAATGATCTTTATTTTACGATAGCGCAATGCTCAAATAGTAAATTTGTTGCTCAGTAATTGCGATTTTCAGCATGTAGTCGTTTAAAAAGCATTTTACAAGAGATTCGTTTTCCATAATTATTCCATTGTCACTGTTGCGAGAGATTTCATTTTTTTTTCATGCAGTGTTTTTTTTAATACTCATAATTATCTGTACTATTATGTTGAAAGGGCATGTCTAGTCGGACAGTTCAATCCGCAAGCATCATGACGGACACAAGACTCTTGAGAGCAGCATAGTATGCAGAAACGTTTATGGTGGATGTTGAGTTTTAATTTTGCATGGATATAATAATATGGCTAGATTATTCCCGTGCGAGAGAAAAGTGTTATTTAGGAGTTGCTCTTTTAAAAACAATCACCTGACACGTTAGTCACAGTTTCTCTTTTCAAGTTCACTTTTAGAGAATTTTTTGCAGACGCTTGCTTTATTTTCGATTGCGTCCAAAATTGCTCATGAAGTTTCAATATATTTGTTACAGATTTTTATGACAATTTATTAATTTGTAAATGCGTTGCGAACACAAGTTGGAAATTAACAAGCCACTATACCTAGTATGTATTAGCTAAATAGGCTAAATTTAATAACCCGGGAACAACTGAAAAAATTCATTTCAGTTGCATTTAAGTAGCGCTATTAACTTTCACGGTTCGCAAGTATTATTTGCATTTTCATAATATTTTATTAGCATTCACATTTACAATGGATTATTAAGGCCCCATGAAATGATAGAGAGTGAACTTTTTGCGCGCAATATGAAGAAGGAAATGAGTGTGTGTTGGCCATGAGTGTGCGAGAGCTTTGTTTATATTTTACTTTTATGACTTTTGGTAAGCTAGCATGGTTTTATAAATATCTTCATTAAATAACCTCGTTTTCTCTCATTTTCAGTAAATTAAGTTATTTTTTCTTTGACTAGAAAATACTGCTAATGGTTTGGTTATATTTGTTGACTTACCGCACATCCAGTAATTTTCCAGCTACTTATTTGTTATTGATTTATTGCATGATACTTTTGCTAGTCTCGGCTCTAGCTACTCCAACATGTTGTAGTTTCCATTTGATAATTATTATAAATTTTAACCTCAGTAAATAATAAATTTTACATTTTTCACACACATCAAAAGGCAATAGTTTTTATTTGAAATAAAATTTGGTTTGAATAAAAACTAAGAGTAAATTAAACAAACTTGTTCGCCAACACACACGCCATTTTGGTCCATTCAAAATATTTTACAAAAACTGCGATGCTATTATACAGAGTTTGCAAACTTTGGAACTTTTTTTGCGCCGGATATCTAACGTCTAAGAACTGCGGTAAAAACACACATAATAGTTGACACGTTTTGTGTTTTTAATATTTTTCCTCCTGTGCTAACTCTCTGTCTTTTTAAAAATATTTTGCATTTTTTAACAGTTTTAATCTCGCTAAACACACAGATATGATAAAATATATGATCAAGCAGTCAATGGAATTAGATGGAGTGTTGAAGTGCAATTCAAATCAAGCGTCAAGATGACCAAAAATGCACGCCAGGAAAATTTCAAAGGGGTTAAGACCAAGGGGCGATTTGGTCATTTTGCTTTTAGCATTTCCTCAAGCTTTTTTTTTTGCTTTTATCAATTAATAATTTTAGAGAAAAATGAAGTATGTAACAATTCAAAGTGTTGGCTTTAAAAGAGCGTGACAAAAATTCAAATATATCAATTACAATATTTAACACAAATATTCTCACGCAGGGAAGAAAAGTTAGTCTTGTAGATCGTTTTCTCTTCTGCTTGGTATTCAACCGTGGCTTAAGCTGAGATCATTATTTGGACAGCAGCGTAGTATAACATTTTACAAAAGCAATTTATTTTAATGTATTTTCATTCTTATCACTTCTCAAGCTGCAAAAATCGAGTGAGCCTTTCATATTATTAGCAGAGTTGGTAGCAAACTGTGTGCGTTACAGGAAGTTTAGGAGCTATACTGCTAATCGTTTCATTCACACTTCACACCCTTTGGGAAATCGCACACTCATAAAAATACAAACTACATCATAATTTTCTTGCTCTTTTTAAGTTAATGAAAGACGGACGATGCCAATGAAAAGAAATTCTTGTCTTTGTTTCAGAAGGACTGCGTGTGTAATTGTGAAGCACAGACCACTAGCGTGTGATTGTGCGTGAGTGCACACATCTTATTAATGCTTAGATAGTGACTGTGAGTGAGACTGGTGTTCATAAATATATTAGACTTTCTCTTAATTTCAGAGTTGCTTGAATAAACTTCTTTGAATATTAGTGGACAAATTTCACAAAATCTCTGGACACGTTTGTACATGTATGGCGTTAGTAGCTCGTCGAATAAAATTTGGCATGCTTAACACATTTTCCTCCAGTGAATCAAAAGTGGCCGCGCACTCTGGGAACCTACATTTTGCCAGATTTGACTTGTGCTGCGCCTATACAGAGAGAGCTTAAATTTTCCAACATATACGTCAATTTTGAAAATAAAAATTCAAGAGCAAAAACATCCAAATCACTTTTAGCATTCAGAACTTTATAAAAAACTAACAAGTGCAAACAATATTTTGTAAAAACTGATTGCTACTTTACTTTAGGTATGCGTCCATACGAAATAACTTGTGAGCTTTTTGAAATCCATATTTACAAATATCACCATAGATCCTGCCCGAATATCTCTCCTATCAGCATAGCTTTTTGCCATAGGTCAAACAGAAAGCAGTCGAATAGGAATGGAAATGCGCTTTTAGTTTGAAACACATGTGCGCAAGCAGCAAGATTATCTTTTTACGGACGCCAGGAGATCGGACCCTTGAAACCCGCTAGTTGTCGCTTCAGACTGCTGCTATCGGTCCACTCGGCTGAAGGGTCGTAGGACGAACCACCATCATGGCTGGAGGCTTGATCAAGTCGCTGCAAATTCAGACAAAAGAAATGCATTAATTTTTTAATAAATTTTCTACAAAACCTAAAAATTGATCAAAATGCACATCAATTATCTAAAATTTTGAAATAAGTGAAAATAACAACATTGGTGCTTGTTAAGTATTTAGGTGCAATTCAGTCAAGTCAGTTGGGTTGTCAAGTCAGTGAAATTGTCTAAAGTTACAGCAAAATTTGCATAATTATAAAGGCAGTTTAAAGGAAGGTTGGGGTTTTGAAATATAATTTATAAAAATATTTTTGTTTTAATTTAGTCTTTTTTATCAAACCTTATTGCAAATAAATTCGGTTGAGCTGTGCTTGCTTGCAAATTCAAAAACTGGTTAAACAATTATTCAGTCAGATCTACTCTGAAACCACTTCTTTCGATCTCTCTATTCAAACCAGGCAAAAGGAGAGCAAGCTCAAGATGTCGGAGTGAATTACTTAATGGGGGTGGTCGAAGCAGAGACGTACCCAGACGCCGGGGTGGACTCGACCGGCGTGGGCTGCTGGGCGGGTTTTCCGTTTCCGCTGGGCTCCTTCTCGTCGCCACCGATGTTTTCGTCGCCACCGCCACCACTGTCCTCGAGGGGCGCTTTGTCCTCCAGCTCCACCTCGCCGTCGTTGAGGTTCTCTTTCTCCTCGCCCTCAACCGCGCCCTCCTCGCCTTCGACAGGAAGCACGGACTCGGGGTCAACGCTCTCCTCCTCGGCATAGATGACAAAGTAGGCAAAGGCCAGGTAGATGACCGAGATGATGAACGACGGGATCGGGATGGCGGTGGCCAGCACTAGGTTCAGGTAAACTTGTTTCATGTCCAGGTCACTCATCACTAGCATCGGGTCAACGCGGCTGTAGTAACAAGTGAAGTTGGTTCCCACCGCTTGGTACTTCCACAAAAATATGGTGCAGTTCAACATCGGTGGGTAGCCGCACCTGAGCAAAACGTAAATTTAAAAAAAAATAGATTAATGAAAGTTATGAAAGTAAAATGTACAAGTTTGTTTAATTTTTTTTTAATTAATCTTTTTTATTAAAAAATATAATTTTTCGTAAAAAAAACTCATAGTTTTTTTCATTTATATTTTAACTTGGAATATATAATTATATTGGAACTAAAAATCAAATATGTATTTTTTTTTTCGAATTTAAGTTGATGATTATTTTTCCTGGAGTTTTTATTATTTATTAAATTTTTATTATTTTAGTAAATGATTGCTGAATTTGGATAATTTGTTCTGTTTATTACAAAATGATTTAGTTTGTCACGTTTTAAGAACTCCTTATTGACATAGTCAAATCAAGTCTTTACAACAATGGTTTGTTAAATTCCCAATAATTGCCCAAAATAGGTTCTATTGTTGAAAAGACTTGATTTGACTATGTCAATAAGGAGTCCTTAAACTTTATACATAAGCCAAGAATCTTTTATCTTATATCATCCACAATATGTAATATTTAAATTTTGCATTGTTGTCTTTTTTAAACTCGAGATCAGGGACAACTTAAAAACATGCTTCATTAAAAAAAAAAAATAGCAAACTTAACATTTCTGCGCAATTTTAAAATCAATCAAGTTTTGACTAGATAATTGAAATCTATGAAGGATGAAATTTTAAGAAAAATTAGTTAGTCGAAAAATATACTTGAAATTTAGAACAAAAAATGTTATTAGGCTTTTTAAACAATCAAATTATAAATTACAATTCATATTTTTTTCTTTTGTATTTTCTGTTCTTACTTAGATAAATGTCTTTGCACGCCTTTATGTCGTTTTATTAATAAATCAATCAATAATTAATAAATTTTTTACCCACCCCTTAACGTTGGGGAAGAGTTTGGCCCCTGTGAAGAACCACTCGGAGGTGTCATTCATCAGCGGCACAATGGTGACGTCGCGCTTGTTGAGTTTGTGCGGCGAGGTGCGATCTATCCAGTCGGCCGTCCACTCGATCGGCCCCGACTCGTAGTCGGCGCCCGGCCGACTGGCAATCTTCTTGGCCACCCTAGCGCTCCACTCGTTGAGTTCGGCGCTCGGCGGCTCCTCGGGCAGCGGCGACGTGACCTCGGCGTCGTCGTCCGGCGCCGCTTGCGGCAGCCGCCTCAGTGGCGTGATGCGGTAGTCGACGCGGATCTGCGTGCAGTTGTAAACCTCGCGGGTGCACCCCTCGCGACACGAAGCCCACGTGCAATTCTTGGTGCCGCGCTTTATGATCGTCTCCGAGGTCACGCACTGGGCCGCCCGCGGCTCAAACTGCGCAAGAGGGTGCGAAAAAGAAACTTGAGTTTTTATATTTTTATGTTTGCTGCCTACTTTTGTATAGGGGTGGAATTAAGTTTTCAACAAGGTTTGGCATTGTCGCGGGTCACATCGATTTTTTGAAGGACGGCAAAAATTTATTTAATACATGCGTGGAGCTTACAATAAATTTTTGCTTTCACTCGAAATTTCCATTTTATTTTATGTTAAAATTTTATCGTTTGTTGTTCGTTTTTCATTCTTGAGTTTAATTGAGCAAAATTAAACGGTTTTCAACTCAGTTAAATACATTTATAGTTCTATTGAAAAGCTCTTCAATACAGTGAATTTGGAAAAAAATCTTTTGTGGAATTATGTGATTTTTTATAATACTTTGCACAAAAATGTATTTCCTGAACCTTTTTACGTTAGAGGCCTTTTTAAAAAAATACTTAACTGCAGATTTGATTCAATCACACATATTAATCTCTAGTATTTTGCAGATTTTGCTTCACTCAGTTGTTCAGTATTTTTCAGTATTTTTTTTAGAAGCCTGACAATAGGAAATACGGGAAAAACTATCATAAAATATAGCTGCTCACCACAAAACTAGTTGATTGTATAGTTTTAAGGGGTCATTGAATTTAATTAATGTAATTCTGACTCAAATTTATAATCAATTCGACGCATTTTTTGTTGCAATCATCTGGAATTTGCGGAGTTGAATTTATTATTGGCTTTTCTATTGGTCGAAACTTGAAAACGAAAAAAAAGCGTGGAAATTATTCACCGTAAGGGCAATATGACTGTAGACGGTTGTTTCGTGTGGCTGAGGCCAATTACCTGCATAAATATGGTGGTGAACGCTGGGTCGATAACGAATGGAACCAAAAACAAAAATGCAAACAGGCTGAACGTGCCCAGCAGGACGAAGAAGGCCGTCGTGTAGAAAAGGGCCTTCTCGCGAAAGGACTGGGGCTCGTCGGCCGCTTCCCCATCCATCGTGTCGCGCGGATTGGTCCAGGCCCTCTAGTGAGGAGGTGCCATCGCCCCTTTATTTGCTAGCTGAAATTTCAAAAGGTTAGACAGCAAAATGTGCAGCCACGGAAGCGTCACATAATTCAAGGCAAAAAGTTGTAAATTTTCGCGTGAATAACGCTTTTGTGTCCATTCAGAGCACGCCACAGAGATGGTCTTTTTATTCGCCACACCCAGATCCACTTCAGCTTTAAATATTAACAATTAAAAAATAAACTTCAGAGTTAATTGAATTAAATTAATATTTTTTTCATTTCTACACTTGCTTGAATTTTTTAGTTATTTTTTCTCTCTTTTAATGAAATTAGATATACAAGATGAGTGCAATAGGAAGGCTCAATTTTTTTTCATCATTGTCAAGAGAGAGCAGATTGTTAGAGACTGGAGGCTAATTGAACTCTTTGTGGATTTCACAACCTGTCAAATGCACGGCTTTTTTTTAATTTTGTCCCAATGAGGAAAGCGTAAGCGGCTGGCACGGCTGCATTGATTTTCCACCACGCTGCGTACACCATTCACTAGAGATGCAAACAAGACTGTGCCGGACTGGCGGCTCTCATTTCGCCTCAGCGCTCTAAGCAGCGCCAAGAACTTTATTTTCTGATTTCCGACCCTTCTTTTTAGCAGAGCTGCTCCTTTCGCTGCAGAGAGCACTGCCGTTGCTCCACAGCCTGAGAAATATTTAATGGTACAAATATTGATTCTACGTCCACAGACGCTGAAAAATTTATGCTGTTTGGCACTTAATCAGGTGTAGCGTTTAGCGCCGCTGGAATACGGAACGTTTTTTTTTTCAACAACGCGCAACGCAATTTGGCTTACTTTTGGTAGAAACCTTGGTTAATAAATCTAAATCTCAAAGTAATGATGGCTGATTTGAAATTTGGCTGAAGAAAGAAAATTGCTAGTTGGCAAAAATTCAGCATGTGACTTATGTTAGTGTAAAAATATACCTGCAAAAAAAATGTTTGTATTAAGAAAATAAAAATTTATTTCTTTTTCTTAATAAGTAGTTGCATGTGTATACTTAATAATTTATAAAAGGTAAATCACTAAATTATTTGAATTTATAAAATAATAGAAATCATGAACATAAAAATTAAATTGATCGTTTAAGAGCAGCGACAAGAAGCAAAAGTATGTAAGTCTTTCTTTAAATTTAGCTGATATTTCCACATTTCAGTAAAAAATCCAATTTTTATTTTTATTTCCCGCAGAAATTTTTGGATCAGATGATCAGATTATAAGAATTTGCTCTTTGACTGCGACACTGCTGCAAACAGATATGGTCATGTACAGAAAAAAGGACAAGCATTAGCTTTTACACGGTTGTTTGTACTTTGCAATTTGCATATGAGCCACTTTAAGCCTTGCTTTTACTCTCTAACTAAGCAAAATACATTGGCTGGTTTCTATCAGAAACGGTCTTTCACTACGCCAAACTGCGGATAGGTTTTTTGATGCCTTTGGAAAAGCGACCCGGCAAAGTAATTGTGGCATGTGAAATGAATTTTTGTAAAATGTATACTGCAGTGCAGTAAAGGGGTCGGCGGCATGGCGTCCGAGCCAACGTGCCAACCCTTATTCCGCCGCCGTGACACGCCACGCCAGACAGAGATGGATACCCACCCGGTCGCCCGCTCGCTCGCAATCAATGGCTGCTTACAGTCGGCTACTTTGCGCACGCAATACAATACACAAAGATAGACTGTGCCGCCCAATTCAACCGTACTCTCATTGCAACCCAAGGTAAAATAGTGATGGGAAAAGGAGTTTGTAATTCAAACTTGAATAAAGAGAAAGTATGTTATTGGAGACAATAAAATAAAAATAGTGTACAATTTACAAAATTATTTTAAATCTAAAATAAATAGCTTGGAAAAAGCCAATATAATTTCCAAGAATTATTTCCAGCTGTTCAGTTCCAGAGTTAGAAATTATTTAGTGAGAATGTGACAATTTTAATTTATGGCTTATTGTTAGTTTTAAATTGTTGTACTTTCAATTTAAACTTTTTATTTCGTCTGGGCTTTGTCAGGTCATAGAATTCGAGAACACTTTTTTATTCCAATTTTGCCTACGTTTTAAGCACTAGCTGTAAATTATCCACTAATTTTAATTTACATATTTTGTGGCTTCCTTCAGTTTTTTTTTTTTATAATTTTGCAGAAGAATTTTTAATATTTTTTCTGATTGTTTTTTAATAGAAACGTTATTTTTTAATTCGTATAAAAATAAAATACTGTTGGTAGAACTTTTAGCAATGACAAAACACAAAATCTGAGTCTCCCTTTCATTCTTAGTTAATCATGAAAGTTATTTCCCAGAAAAAAAATGAGATTACAATATCGCTACATAAACAGCGATGATAAAAACAAAACATTTCTGCCCCCTGAACAAGTCAAGCATAGGCCAGTTCCATTCTGCGGCAAGCGTGACCTGCATATTTGTAAATGTTTGCGAGCTGTGCCAACCGCCGACTATTATTTCTTGCTCCACCCGCGCGCATTGAATTCGCCTTTTCTATTTGAGCACTCCAACCCTCAAATCGTGCCACATTCAGCCAAATGAACGATGATCAGCGGGGGCACAGCGGAAAGCACCAAATGAGCCGCGCGCGCGAGTATTTAGCAGTAGGGAGCAAAAGCAGGCCTGCTGCGTTCGAAACGAGGCCAAATCATTTATGTACTCGGCTGGCTGTTGGCTCTACTACAACAAAATGCAGTAAAGATCCAATCAAAATAATCTGCAGAGTTGGTTCGGCTCCAAACGGCAATATCACCGAGACGGTCGTTCAAGTGCAATGTAGGTGCGGCGGCGAACTAGTGACCTCGCAAATCTCCACCGACAGGCATTCTCATGCAAATTACCAGACAGTTTGCCCATTACTGCTTCCCATTCTATTTCCATTCGGCATCTTCTCAGGGTCACGCTAAAGCATTTTTAGATTTGAAGTAAAAAAAATACAAGCATTAGTTTTTTTATTACGAAAATCTCCATTTTTCTTTTCAGGATTTTTTTTCAGCAGCGGAAGGCAGAAAAACGTGAACAGAATGATCATCAGTATATTTTCCTCGGATTTTTTTAACTTTGCATGTACTGTTTGTTCAGATTTAAAGTTAAGCCGTTGAAAAAGGCGTACAAATGGGTTGGCTGATGTTTTTTTTTCAAGCATCAAAAGAGGACAATCTCAACCATGAATCTGCATTAGGAACAAAGTAACAAACTGTGTATGGCGTACAAAATTTTATACATGTCAAAAATTTTTTCCATTGAAAAAATTTCTCCGTAATTTCTTTTTGTATTATTTTAAATAAAATTATATTATGAGTTAAAACAAGGAGATAATATATATTATACTTCAAAAGAATGTTCCCGAATTTTAATTTTCAATGAAGAATAATCAATAAAAAGATTAAAACTGGCTTAAAAAATCAAAGGAAATAAATAGTTTTAATTTTGAATTTCATAAATTTTTACTCGTTTTGCTTTGAGAAATACTTCAAAGACAATACATGATTCTATGCAATGATTACAAAATTAATCCAAAAATTAATTCCTATATGGTATATTTATTTTATTTCCATTGTATATCCAACTCATTGTTTTGTTTTGCAACAGTTGTAACTGTCCTGTCATAATGTCTATTAGTATTTTTCTGTTTTAAGCACCCACCTAAATGCCATTCAGTGAAAAATCTGCTTAACAATACCAACGAGATTGTCACCCCAGCTTAAGGTGTGTGTTTGGTTTCGCAAATTGTAGCCGACATTAGCAACAACTACAGAAGCCCTCCAACGCACTGCTTTTCTTGCGGCTGCTGTGAATGGATTTGAAAGCAGCGTCGCGCGGCGCACCTGCTGTAGAAAACTATTTGCCAAACGCAAAGAGTGCGGTTGCTGACTATGTGTGTCAGGCACGTCAACAATCCTCAAAAACATTCCGGCGTTCACAAGAGATTTCGCACTTTGCATCCCAGCCTAGTCCCGATCGATATTTTCTGGATGATGGCCAATTTAGCAACGCTTTGAGTCAATCCACCTTTTTTGATAGCTCTGGAATGACCAATTTTTCAGACATTTTGGAAAGAGGAGAACGACCTGTTTATTGTTATGCTAATGATAGTGGCAATAGGCTACCAATTTTATTTGGACGCATATAAACTCTTTTATCGCAATATTAACCTTCATAGATCTTCTGCAATAATTTTATATGCCATATATAAAATCAATCCAAATTTGACAAAATTAAATTAAAATAATGTTAAGAATTAAATTTCCAATAAAATAATAAATAATTTTTTACCAGATTATTTGCAGATTTCTATTTGAAAAATATATTTTTTATTTAAATAACCCACACGCAGATGTCTTCAGTGAAAATAAAATAATAAGGTGGAGGGTGGATTTTATTTTTGTTCGCGGGTTAAATTAGAATGGGGTGGAGTGGTGCAAGACGTCGCCTTAACAAGGGGTCGGAGAAGCAGGCACGCGGTGAATAAAAATGACATGGAGGAAAGGTTTAGAGGCAAAGGAGGCATCGGTTGCGTGTAAATTAGAGGTCACAGCCGCGGGTATGTGCGCGGTAGCGGGCTGACACCGCAAACGCCGCATTATTTAATCCCTTCAATATTAATTAACAAATCCAATTTTATACGCACGACTACATGAATAATGTATTAATTTATTTTTCCGCCGTTTACAAAATGTGAAAAGTTATTATTTTTAGCAAAAGTAACAACGAATTTTTATAAAAGTGGAACAAAGCCTTTGACGGAGCTGTTTTAATTCAAAGCGCCTGCAATTGTCGCAAGTAGGCAACCTGCAGAGCTCTTAAATGCGCCAGTCAAGGAGCTGCCGGAACGTGCTCAAAGACACGCACCACTCGCGCCTGCAGGTCCTAAAAGAATGACTGAATTGCGCAATTCCATGCCAAATTTCATTTAAAAACAGACCAAAAATCATTAAAAAGAGAGTGAAAAAATTAAAAAAAAAAAAACTTGGTTTCCAAGCTGTTGACAGATGATAATTAGAACACTTCTTTTTAATTACATTTCGGTGGTCTTTTTCAAGATTTTTTTAAAAGAGATAAAAAAATTTAAATATTTTTAATATATTAAGCCAATAAGTTTTCACGTACAGTTGTATAGAAAGAAATTAACAATGCAATTTTTCATGGTTTATTTCGGCAAGAAGAATTAATGTAACGTAAGAAATTTCAACTTATAAATTTGACTCTCCCTCTTGGCTTTTTTCTCTCTTTCAGATATTTAATTTCGTTTAAAAAATTGAGATGTACCAAATCAGCTGTTGTTTTTATCGACTTGGGTCTCAGACAGTTTGCTAATAAACATCTCAGCAGGATAATCGAGCGAAACAAGCTTTTCTGGCGTAAAATAGCAGCTCAGATAGAGTATTGCAATTAGGACCTCTGGCCAAATTGCACCCACCCGGCGTGAGCGTTTAATCAAATTAGGGACCGGCGCAGCAAATAGAGCCATCACAGTGCACAGGGCCCTAACGAGACATTCACACTTGATTTGAATTTATAATTAGGCTCCGTTTTATGTCACATGTATGGTAATGGGCGCAAACAAACATCACTGCGTGCCATCTCTGTACGCAAATAAATTCGCAACTCACGGACACGTGCAAGTGGCGGAATGTCAGAGCGAAGGGACGTTTGAATTTTTAAAGGTTTTGCCTTGAATTGCATGGGGAGGGTTGAAACGTGCCGCGGTGCGAGCAGTGCAGGGCCAGCCAGGGAGGCCCCTGGCTGGTCCTGCTGGCTCGCAAATCGGCCCGCGAGGACAAACTTCTTATTGCACTCACCGAGCTGGGCTGCTGACGGCGGACAACGTAATAAGGCACTAGATAATATCCATTACAGAAGTCGAAGGGGTGTTCACCAGCGAGCACCGAGCGACCCACCGAGCGAGCAGCGCACCGTTTAGCCTTGCTGTTGCAAGTACGGTCTAGAACGGAGCACTGGGCCCGCAGTGGCTCAAAGGCACGCTCGCCAACCGACGCACGAACACCCTCGCCACCCACCACTTAGATTAAAAAAATACACATTTTTTATTTTTAATATTCCACTTTTTCCTTTTTAATTCTAGGTGCCGCTTTTGGTGGCGAAAATTTATGTCAATTTTATTACACTCACTTTGGTAAAGCGGTTCGTGAATTATTTAGTGCAACCCTTTTCACTTGAGACCAAACCAGGTGCTCGACGAGACACCTATTTTACTATTTGTTTACTTTCTTCCTTTTTTTAGTGAATTTTATTTCAAGCACCGTGTCTGAATTTTCCACCTTTCTGCGAAATCGAACGGCGAGGATTGGGTGCGCGCGGTGAACGCGCGCCGTGGTTGGTACCCGTGCTCTGTGCCAACCCCTATTGACCGAGTCAACCCTTGCATGCTCCTCCTGCCTTCGATTTTGTTTGACGTCACTTCGGAGTTTGTACGCGGACGAATTTAGAGTGTATCGATACATTGTTGTTTAATTTCACGTGTCAATGTTCACGAATCCAATTTTTGTTTTCGCACTGCTTTTGCAAGCTCACAAGAGACGCCGTTAATTATTTATCCCTCTTAATTACTGCACGGACGGCCGACTTGGCACAGAATTTAACACGTCCCTTGAGAAAGCTAAACACTTTATCAAGTTGACGATGCATAATTTAATGAAATTTATGCACCTGTGTTTTGAAAATTGCAAACTGCCTCTTTAGTCGCGAGAGTAAAAATATAATATCAGAATTCTATTTTTGTCGTGCGAGTTGCATAACTAGCTTGTCTTGCAGGCGCTTTCAGAATAGGTGCTGAAATGTGGGGTCAGATTGAAATTGGCAGAGCGAAAACGTTCTAAAAATTATGTTTGCGCAACGTGTCTAAACAGAAAAATGCCTAAAAAATTGATACGATATTTTTTCAATATATTTTATTTCTCTCTGCTTCAAAAAGGAAGCCACTTTTGCATTGTTGAAAGCAGCGAAGGTCCTGTATTAAACATGATTTAAAAAGTGAATGGTGAATTCATTATGTGTGGCCTTTTTTAATGACTATTTACTTACAATTAGTGCTTTTTGGTGGAATTTTTTTAAAGAGTTTAAAACCACATTTAACAAGATATTTTTAAATTCAATGGTTAAAAAAGGTGAACGTTCTATTTATTTATTAAAAAAAATTTTAACAAATACTTGGATCTCATTAAATTTTGAAAATTAACTAAATATACAAAATTCAAGTAATAATTTTTGCATTTTCATTTTAACCTATTTTAATTTCAAATTAATTTATAAATCTCTTGAAAGATTTCACAGCTAAAACTAATAGTAATAAAAAAAAAACTCTTAATAACGAATCAAGCAGTCTGGCATCCCAAGAAAGTGATCCCACGAGAGTTGATTGCCAGCTCATTTGATTGAGCAACGAGATATATCGTCCCTGCAAGTCATACTCGGCAAGGACGACTGGGCAGCGGATTAAAGTGTGAAGGGCGAGTGGCTTTTGGCGGCTGGAGGGCGCGTGAGGCTTACGCGCAGCTGGATGTTTTCAAGCAGCGCGGGTCGTCGTGGTCGAAGGGGTGTGCGGCTCGGCCAGGGGTGGCGCTGGGGTTGGTTTAGGCCGTGAATGTCTGAGAGGAGCATTGCAGGCCCGGCTGCTACCACGTTAGAATTGGAGTGCAAAAGCAGCGGCGGCGATCGGCCCGAGGCAGCCAGCGTTTGCCAAATCGAGAGACACTCGCAGCCTGTTGCAGGTAGGTGCCCCCCAGGGTCAACGAGTCGTTCCTGTTCGCCGCCCTGGTCACCACCGTACTAGGGGTGGAAGGGCGTGCGTGGGTGGAACGCCGCGAAATTGGCGCCTGGCGAGAGCTTTCTCGATCAGGGGAGGAAAATTTTCCGTTCCGTTCGCACCTTGATGGTCAGACCGAGTTTGCTGTGTTGCTCAACGGCACTAACTTTTGCGTGCTTCCAAAGTCGTATAAGAAAGGGCAGGCAATTAATTAATTCAAGGTTGACGCACGCCGTCACGTAAAGCCAAATTTCACAACTTAATTTTTGATATTTTATAAAATATACAAATAATATAGCAGGAATAAACGAATTTTTTGCAAACTTCGTCACATTTTCAGGGCACGTACAATTGTTATATCTAATGGTGTCGGGTGAAAAAATTGTATGTGACACTCTTCTATTGTCGATTAGTTTCACTCCCGTATAAGTTCTGCGCCGACACACACACACATTCGTATATTATATTATAAATCAAATAAATTACTTTTGAAAGGCTCCGCGTGAATATTTGCCTCTGCTATTTTTAGCATTGACTCACAATCAGACCATTTCCCGTTCTTGCATAGATAATTAGGAGAGATTATAGGGAGGCATAATGTTCCGAGTGCTTTAATGGAAAAGATAAAAGAGCTGTCCACTCTAGAATGTTAAAATCGTAAAAACAAACGTAATTTAGACTTATCTATTTTAAATAATAATTTGAATACGATTGCATGGCTCTATTTAATTTAAAGAAGGAAATCGAAATACATTTTTTTAATAACCTTGTAAAATTTCGTACAAAAAATATTTTGTTAATCAAAATATCTCACAAAAAAGACCTTAATAAATTTACAACCGAGCATAAATGAATAAGTAGGTACCACTGGGAATTCTAAATTTGCATAATTCACCATCAGTGGAGACGTGCCCGCCAGAAGAATTGTAATTGTTGTGCCAAAAGTATAGTGAAATATGATTTTACTTCGCAAATCTTGGCAGCGCGGCAACTGAAGAAAGTGGTTAAGTGGTGGATCTCGTCGTGTGTATAAAATTGATGAACTTTTAAAGCTCGTCTATGCAGAGGCCATATTGGAGGCGAGCGGTGCTAGGCAACCGTGAGCATCGGAATGGGCAATTGCAGGGTGTGATGCACGCCTACTTGCCGCAAACGACCATAATTGAGGACATATTTTGGCAGGGACCCATAAAATCGTCGCTGGCCCATATGAGAAGTTAGAACGCAAAATGTGCACGCCATCCATGCAGCACACGGGAAAAATTAAATTAGATTTAGGATTTGATAGAGAGCACGCAGAGCGTCCGTTTAGTCACAGAAAAAAATCGGAAAGAAAATCGAAAGCTTTATAGCGTTGATAAGGGGGTTGATTTTAAAGGAATTTAATGAAATTCATCATTTTTATTTCCTTAACATTTTTTTTTGCACAAATTTTACCAAATTTTTGCATGAAATTTTCTTTTTTGGAAATTTTCTTTTTATTTCAGATTCCTATATAATTATTTTGTGTTATTTGAACATCTTGAATACTTTTGATAAAACATTTGCCTTACAAAGATTCCTTACAAAGATTATGCAGTTATATTTCTTGGGAGCCTTGAAAGGCTAATTCAAATTTTTCTTTCAAAACTTTTTCATGAGAAATATTGGAAAAAGCTTTTTAATAACACTTTAATTATTTTGATTTACCGGCGGTGTGAAACCCCTTTTATAAATGCCAGCCGCCAGTTGGCATACAAGTGAACCAGACGAGACAATCATCGCCACTTGAGGAGGCTAAACATCTCAATCGATTATAAAATTTCATCAAGATTGTTGGGGTAGGCCTTTTTTACGTGCACCTTAAGTGTGTGATTTATTGTTCGATCTTTTGAGGGGTGGCGCCAACATTGATAAGTGGCGCCGACATTTGCGGACGCGTTCGGTTTTGGGGCGAAAGTTGCTTCTTTGAAACATTTGCCGAGATTCCTCAAGATCGATTCACATACATGCACGAGTGCGAGAAAACGAGCCACCAGTGGCAAAATTATGGTCGGCAGAAGCAGCAATGCGGCACAGCCAGGCCCCGTATTGATCTCGGCCCGCAAGGGGTAAAGGGGGTTCCAAAGTGACGTCGGCGGTGCCACCTAGCGGCCTCGGCGCCCGGCAGCCAGTATAGGTCAGAACTTGGAGGCCGAAGAGCGTGTGCAACCAGGTTACCGAGCCGTCCATCATCCCGACCAGACTGTGACTCGGCTGCAAACCAGAGTGCGTCCGCATTTCCCATCCGGCTCGCATAAGTATAGGGGTGGCGAATTTTCCTTTTTATTTGGCGAAATTGCGATGCACGAGATCGACTTTTTCACATTTCTATGCGGCACCGGGACATTTTTTGTGATGTCTGCCGGGAGGTCAATATTGGCGCAGAGCGATCTCGCTTCGTGGAACTGACAGTTTAAAATTTCTCTTCCTCATACGAAAACTGGTCACGAAACCATTCATTCTAGAGTCAAATTTTTCATTTTTCTCTAGACATAAGATTTCACAAATCTCAAAATCAATATTTAGAAGAGGATGAAAAACACATAAAAAATAATTGGAACAAAAATTTAATAATTTTTAACAAGCTATTTTTTGTGCTTATCAGAATTGACAAGGTTCGTGACAGCTTTTCTTACATTAAGTGCCGTTTTTAGAATAACTTTCGGCAGAAATGACTAGACGTAATTAATCGATTTAAGTAATTTGTGAAATGTAAATAACAACTGTAAAATAGAATGATAGTCCCAAAATTAAGCAAATCAAACTCTTAAATCGCCCTTTTCAAGTTAAACAAGCATAATTTAATCTCAAAATATTACGCAGCATGTATTTCTGGATATTTCAAGTTTCAATGTTTTTTATCAAACATTTAATCAATTAATGATTAAATTTTATGAATCAACAAGCAACTAGTTGATTAATTAATTTGATGGATTTTTCTTGAAACTTCCCTTGGTTAAAATAAAAACAGCAAAATAATATTATAGCTTGAGGTTAAAATACTTATTAAATGTTCCTGCTTCGCTTTATGAAAAGTTTGAAGGAAAATTCGTCATCTTACTGAGTCGAGAGACAATTTTTTTTTTTTAAAAACGCACCCCTCTCGAAATTTGCAGACATGAACTAAAAGACCTGCCATGGGGAAGAAAGTACCAGTTGAGGATCTTGTGATCCCGCCGCAGGACACGCGCATCTGCGGCACCATCTGCATCTGCCAAATGACGGCGGTGCTGAGCAGCGTGGCCCTCGTCTACCTGACGGTGGCCGTCTACATGCCCTCCTACCGAGCATTCAAGTCTGGCATCAGCGACACGCCTGTCATGTGCACCACCACCCGATCGCAGCAGCAGGAAATGTGCTCGTGGGGCACGTGCGGCGAGTGGTGCCTGAGCAAGAGTTCCGGCGCCTGCACGCAGGTCCACGTCAACCTGAGGCGCAACGGCTCCGACCTCGTCTTCTACAACTGCAGCAACGCGGCCAACAAAACTTGCTACGGCATAGACCAGGAGAACGCCAAGAAGAGCAGGTGCATCGCGGACGACTGCAAGAACCTGACCGGCACCTTCAACTGCACCATGGGCACGTGCATCAACATCACAGACGCCTTCGAGTGCGTTTTCGCCGAAACCGAGACGCCGCTCAAATGCTCCGGCCGCAGGGGCAAGATTACGTGCATTGAGATGGACGGACTGCACGACTGCAACAGGGGCACCTGCGGCAAAATCAAAACGCCCTACAACTGCGACAGGCGCTGCGTCGATATTCCCACCAGGAACAAAAACACCATCTTGCTATCAGGGGACAAGGTGAGAGAACAGTTATTTTTTTAATTTTTATAATTTAGAATAAACTCAAAGTCGGACTCTTAAGGAAATTTTTCATATTTTAAATTTTATCTAATCATAAGTGAAAGCATTTTGAGTAATTATTTCCAAACATTGAAAGAAATTTTAAATTTAATTCTATTATTTATCATTAAAAAAGACATTTAAACATCTCCATCCTATTCTGGCATTGATGCTCTTACGTAACACACGATAAATAATATCTAGTTTTAAAGTTTCATTTTGAGATGGTAACGCAAAGATATATTATAATTATTGATAGCAAAATTGGAGCATTTTGCTTTTCTTCAATTGGAAAAGAGAGATATTAAAAAAAATCTTTCAGCTTTTAAATTTATGGTTGAATAAATAATAAAAATTTGTTTAAATTAATCTTCAATTTTAAAGAGATATGAACTAAAACGCCAATTTGTATAAAAAGAGTCATGTAACTTTATCCCAATTTACCCACTTGAGATCGATGACACAGAATCATATTTCAAGATAGGAAAACTGGCTAGTTAAGGAGACACTTGATCAATCAGAATTTATCGCTCGGTTTCAGGTTTACCTCTCTCAGTGCCTGAAAGCGGTGGCCATAGAGGACGAGGGCGAGGAAGAGATATACTCGTGGGAAAAAGATGACGGCGGTGAGGACTCGTACGTGCTGATGGCCTCCTGTTACACCATCGCCAACACGACCAGGGGCATCGAGGCCGGCGACTGCATCAACGGCAGTCTGGTGCCGAAAAGCGTCATGACCGACCTGACCAACTTCACGTACCTCTTGGGTCTGAGCGCTCAGGGCGCCGTTGAGAAGGCCCTGGACCCAACGGGACGCGTGGCCCCAATTGAGACGGACCTGATCATCGCCAACGAGAGCCGCCTGATGATCAACCAGGAGGGCTGCGTCAACTCGCTGCAGGACGAGTGCGCCACCTTCCTCAGGGACTTCGGCAAGGACGGCACCGACCACAACGCCAGGGCCCGCTTCCCCTGTTTCTATGCCGACCACGACCCGACGGTGGCCATCACCAGGTTTGACCTCGAGCAGACGCACAAGGAGTTCATGTTCGCAGCCGTCGTGCCCAGTTGCCTGTTTGTCGTTTCCTGCACCATCCTGGTCACCTGCCAGAAGAGCGTCGTGGTCGGCGACGATGCCAAGATGCGCTTCAAGGGATGTGGAAAGGCGAAAAAGTCCAAGTCGGGCCTTAGTGCTGACCAGGCACCAGACCTACCGCAAGACCCTGAGGCCGCAGGAGTGGGAGCAGCTGAGAAGAACGAAACCGAAGAAGAGGAGGAAGGAGCGGTTGGCGGGGCGGCCATAGCACTCTGAGATCCGTCCCGTAAGAAATAACTTTGTATTTTGCTAAAAAAAAAAAATGGAAATGTAAAATTCACTTCAAATAATTATAACGATAATAAATAATAATTAATATTATATAAAATTATCCCAAACTGCCACAAAGGGAAGTCATTTTGAAAAGAAAAAATTAACACAGATGGCTTCCCGCACTGGGAGAATATCAAAGCTATAATAACTTCTACGATTTTGATCAAAAATATTTCCATCAAAAGTTAATAAAACTGGAAATATCGATTTGCATATAATTTCATGTAATCATGGCCATTGAATAACAAATTTTTAAATCACATTTTGATCGATTTAAATCTTTCGCCACATTCTGAAAATATCATTGGGTAAATCTAATAATCGTCGACCGCACTCGGGAGTAGGAAATGTAGGAATGATTGCTGTATTGATTAAAAAGCTGCGCGGTAGCAGTGCAATTAAAGTGACGCGGTGCCATTAACTCTCACCGGCACTCACAGTGTGTTGCGTGCAACACAATCAATACATAGTGCCGGCGAGATTTTTATCCACCTCTGCTTTTGAGGTTGGAAATTGTTTTCTTGCAGACCATTCAAAGACCTCGGCCGGGTTGCATAACCCTTCTTATCAGCAGGCGGCTGCTGTATTCTTCCCGTTGGCGAAGGGGAGAAAAATAATGGTGTAAAATAAATCTGCTGCGTCAGGGAAGCAGAAAAACAAGCTATGCGATAGATAGGTCCTCGAAAGTTATGGTTTATAATCAATAAGCGTCGCTTGCGAATCACATTTCAAAGTTCACGTCTGTGGGAAAATGACGTGAAAAGCTGCCGGATTCATAAACTTCCCCTGGAGAATCGATCAATTTCGTTCTGCGAAAAGCATTCAATTTTTTCGTTTCTCCATCCAAATTGACGGTCATTGTGAAGAAAAAATATTATGCAAATGGGGCGTTGGCGGAGGAAGTGGATTTTAGAGCTGGAGGGTCGATAAAAACATTACACGGGCCGTGTCGTGAAGCACGCCTATTGTGGTACAACCCAATGAACCCTCGGCATGCACACAGCAGGCGCGGAATAATTATGCCGAAAAAGGGTCCTTGAAATGCGCCGCTTTTTGGTTGCAGGCGATATAGAGCACGAACTATTTTTCCTGATTAAATTAAATGATAAAAATAAAAAATGAATTTTTTTATTCAATCCAATAATTTGAAAAATTCTGAAATATCTGTTATAAAATAAAATGAATAAAATAAAATAGAACGTGGACAATTTTCCACGTCTTTGGTTTTTTTTTTACATTTTTCTTTTTTGACATATTTTTTTTTTGCAAATTTTGATTGTGTAAAAACGAGCATTATAATATCCAAGTTTTGATTAGACTAAAAAAAATTTACAGTGATGTAAAAGACTTTTAAATTGCTCCTAGAACATAATATATAGAATCGGCACCGCATCCCATTGCAAAAGCTCTTGTTTGTTGCAGTGAAAATTATCATTGCAGTTCCAAGCTGCGCAGAAGCGGTGAAATATATTACCCACATTTATCTAACCCTGTCACCCAGAGCTGTTGAACGACCGTCATTCCATTAGAGCCGCGCATGAATCCGAACAGCCATTTAAACCCTTGTATTTACACAGCGCCCGTAAAAAAGCTAACCGGCGTTATTTGTGTTGCAGGCATTCCTCTCCTGTCAGCAGAGTCGCCGACGAATTACGACCCACCTCCGTCACTGCTGGCGCTGACCCACCTGGACGGCCAGCAGCCACGCCGCTGCTGAGAGACGGGTCAAAAAATTTATTAAAAAAAATTAAAAACATCCTACGGCGACTTCACTGAGAGAACACAAGTGCGCCCAACTAGCTGCACTCTACTATTCATTCACAAGGGAGGGGAACTGCGTTACATATAAAAAAAAACTCACACACACACACACATTACTTTGATCTCAACGAAAACAAGTTAAACCGGCGCACCAGCACTCAGCACGCCCTTAGAGTACTACTAACAAGAAGAAGGAACAGTTGCATTATAAAAAAGTTTTTGAACTATTTAGAAAAAAAAATTTAGGCCAGTTCGAGGCCCTTGGCAATAGACTCACACTTATATTCCGATTCAGCTTTGATTAGTGCGAGAGGTGATATAGCAGTGCTTTCAGCAATAATGCTTAGCCAAGTGTAGCGAGCACTGCTGTTCGGTCGTCATGTTTCCGATCAGACGCTTCTACAGAGCCCCTGTCAACAACGAGCCCAGCTCTCTGGAGCCCGGCTCGCTCAGCTCAGGGCTGGGCTCGCGCCTCGGAGGTCTCGGTGGCCTCGCCGGCTCAACCTACGAACGAGTCGGCGAGGAGCACCACCCGCCGTTGACGCACCATCACCATCCGCCCAACGTCGACCACCACCGACCCCTGAGCACCGAACCTGAAGACACCGAGGAGGATGAGCTCAATGCAGAACAGGCCGCGGCGGCCATGGGCGCCCTCGGCCCAGACGGACTGCCAATTGTCCCCTTTAGGTATGAAGATTTTACATAAATTTTAAGTTCAATTTAAAAAGTTAGACAGTTTGAAGTAATTAAAAGATAATTTGAATGGGAATTATCTTCATAAGGCATTAAATTTATTACTTTTTTTAATTAAAACTTTAGAAACAAATTTTTATGCTTTAATTAAGCTATTTAACCAATTTAATATTCAAACACAAATTAATTAAATTATTTCTACAGTTCATTTCCTAAAATATTTCCAAAATAATTTCAGTTTTTGTGAACATCAATTTATAAAAAAAAACGTATTATTTTGAAAAATTAATCAGGAATCCATTTTGTTTGATTTGAAACAGGGAAAAGGCAAAGTTCTACACGTCGCTGTGTTTCGGCACGACGGCAATCCTGGCGGTGTTCGCCTTTCTCTTCCTCATCCCGTTCATAGTTGACCCGGCCATATCAAGTTTAGCCGCCGACTTTGACCACGACCCGGTGACGTGCGTCGTCTCGAGCTTCGAGACGGCCATCGGCCTGAAGAACTGCACGTGGAGCTCGTGTCGCGAGGGCTGCACCACGGCCGCGCTCAAGTGCACCCTGATCAAGGTCAACTACTCGCGGGTGCCCTTCGACAGCAAGAACGGCCGCGACGCCATCGGCGAGTTCAACGTGACCGACACCAAGTTCTTTGTCAACACCGAGGGCTGCGGCTACCCGCCCAAGGTCAACTGCACCGAGTTCGCCCGCAAGTTCAAAAACCTCGGCGAGACTCCATTCCCCTGCTACTTCAGCAGGACCTACACCGAGCTGGTCGTGGCCGAATACAGTTGGGAAAAGACTGTGAGGAACCTGGTGATCGCCCTGGTGGCGCCGCCAGTCATATTCGGCATCACGGTCGGCACCCTCATCTTCTGGTACTGCCCAGGGTGTAGCAAGGAAAAAGCAGAGTGAGTAGGTATTCGAAAATTCCAAAAAAGACCCGTCCCTCTAGATTAAGATTTTTAAACATAAGTGAATGACAAAAAAAAATATTGCTTATTGTTTATCTAAATTTCTGAAAATAAAAATTATAATTATAATTTTGGTAGTGCACTTTAATTATAAAATGAGAATTTTTAAGATTATACTTTAGAGACAAAATTCTTTTAGTACTTATTGGAGTAGTAAATCATTCTTTAGTAATAAAATAAAAAATAGAAAATATTATCTAAATGGTTTTGTTTTGAAAATTCACCAAGGGAATATTTTATTAAAAATTAAAGCCATTATAGAATAATGAAAGTTTATGTTTCAAAAAATTCAGTTTGTAACTCTAATACTATATTCATATTTTAAAGATTTTTTTAAATTTTTTTTCAGCAATATATTATTATGCAATAAATTATAAGTGTAACGAGTGGCACTTAGGAATACGTTTTCTCTTTGCAGTGAGACTGGCGACGGGGAAGAGCTTCAGGCCGAGGACGAAGTTTACTAGGTGGATCATTTCCGGACGGCAAGGGATAAAGTCAAAATTTCGTGAAGAGTTTTCACCATTCGAAGACTGCAAGAATAGTTATGAGCGACGATCGAACACAGTGTCCTTAACGATTTCAACATTGGCCATAATTTTTTATAATTAATCACGATCGATTCGCGTATAACTTTACATTTATATAGTTACAAACTGGAGATATACTCATTTTGCATCGTACATAATTATATTAGGAAGCAGGCGGGTTTAGTTAGCCGATCAACTTGAATTGATTCGTATAGAATTTGAACTTTATGGCGGGTGTTTAGTTTTGATCAAAGATGTAAAAATGCCAATATTGTCGTAGTTGAACGTTATGAGATTGTCTGACAATGATATTTATATATCTATCCTAAATGTCTTGATCAATCGACAAGCAAGCAGGACGTGTCCATTTTATCAAAGCATTGGGTTCGAAAAGTGGGATTGTAAATTATTTTTGAAGGATAAATACTTGCTTTATTTACTAGATGAAATGTGGCTTTTGTAGGAAAATACTTGGCCAATATTTTTAATTAACAAAATTAGTTCCTTTGTTTTTCCTTAATATATTCTCTCTGGTAGTTTACAACATTCCAAATGAGCCACATTCTTGACAAACGGACATGCATCCACTTGCATTGCTAACGGCTGCTTTGTTTAATTAGTTTTAATGAATTCGTTACATTAATTAAATTAAATAATATGTCCAGTGAAAGGAAGCATTGATATTCTAAATTTGTTAGTTAGAGTTGAGCAAAGGTGCAAAGGTCTTTTGACAGGACCGCTGCCCTGCGCGTTCCGATTTTTCCAGAAGAAAACTTCATTTTTTGTTTCCGGTGCAAATAATATTTTGTGATAAAAAAAGGCCGCGAGAAAATGAAAAATTTCCAAATTGATGAAATATTTGCTACGAGCCGCATTGGAAAGTGAAATTTGACTTTTTTCCTAATTTGTTTTAAACCTGGCCGCCTGCCTGAAGTGACGGGTGATTTGATTACCACCCTGATATACCCGGCAGCGGCCAGATTTCCATGAGATAATGTGATACTATTTTACAAAGCACAATAATGCATATTATATTGTTAGGAAGACGAAACCACATGAAAGAGAAGTAGAATTTTAAGCTTAAAGTTAAGAGAAAAAAACTACGCAGCCGCAACTTGAGGTGAATTGAAGTGGCTTGATTGCTCATATTGATTACGAGTGAGACGAAAAAGTGGATGGCCAATCCGAACACTGCGATAGGTCCCAAACCTCAACCAGCCAGCGGCAGCACTTCTTGAACTTTAAAATGTTAATTAAGGTACAGCCGCTTCTTATTAAACACATGATTTTTGCATTGATTTCCGCGCCATTTACATATTAAGAAAATTTTGCGAGTTAATTTTAAGTGTGCAACACATTTTGGCATATCTTGCAAGTTTATCTCGTAAAATACCCAATTTTAAAAAGAAAATAGAGGCATGTGATGAGCACACGTACGATGACGTAGCTAGCATTATTACGGCATTTTGGAAATAATAGGTAATTAATTATCTCCACACACGCACTCAATCTTGTCTGGTACTTCCTTTCCGATTCTTCCTTTCGTATTCAGGAAAAAATTCGGATCCCCTCACCTGATATTTCGATTTCTCTCAATGATCTCTATAGCAGCGTATTTCTAGACCTACACTATTGAGGGCATCAGTTTTTCTCATTCAGTACAAAGGGGTTTCAACAATCAATGGCACAGCCTCGATCTTGAAAAATTTGCAAAAAATGCTTGCATGGCCACTCTTGGTCAGTTCACGAATCTAAAGAAATGATGCGAATTTCTCATTATGTATCTTTACGAATTATAAAAAATTATGGAGCAGGAAATAAAAGTGAAATTTAAACTATGAATTAAGTGGTTTCATTTCCTTTGTGATTTGTACATAATCCAACCTAAATTTTTGGAATAATTTATCAAATTTAATATAATCTCAATTTAATCTTCTTTTTATTTATTTATACACAAATCTCTAGCGTTTTTTTTTCATTCAATATTTGATTTCCTAAAAAAAAGAGAGGGCTCTGGAATATAGGATGAGGACAAAGGGATGGAAGAGTTAAGATTTTTGCTGTAAGTTTTATAGTCAAGTCATGTCCAGTCACTGTCTTTGGTGCAAGTTGTGATTTACTGGATAAAAAAATGATAAAAAAAATGTGTCCTACCTGCAACTCGTCCTGCTTGCGTCGATAGTAGGCCAACATCTTCAGCCTCTCCTCCTCTGAGATGGCATCTTCTTTTGCTGGAGGTCCACTGATGGCGCCTGATAGCTTCACCACAATTTTGGTCTTCTCATTCTTTGAGTTGATGGCCTTGTGGAGGGGGCCCTCCCGAGACAAATGACGGCTGCAGAACCACAGCATGGCCTCAGTACCATCTATGAACTGGAAATTCAAAATAAAGAAAGGAAGATGAAATCAGTTCTAATCAATGCACTACAATTTAATATTTTATTAATAGTTAATTGAAAATAAATTTAATTTTCTTTATTGAAAAATAAGATCTGTAATTTTAAAAATTCATTTTAATTTTTTTGAAATGTATAATTCAATAACCTCTCTGTCATCGACGAGAATACCAATGACACTGTTACATTCTTCTTGGGTCAAGAAGCAAGGGTCATGAGGGGGCAGTTCCATCGGATAAACAACCATCGTTGCTCCTCGAAGTTGGTGCAGAGCTTCGGAAATAGTAGCTGTGGTCAGTGCAATATTAGCTCCAACTTGATCCTGCAAAAAAAGGGAAAATCTTTAAAAATGTCCTTAATTATTTTTGTACGAGATAAAGATTACCTTTGAAATTGACTGTTTAGCTTCCTCGACAGACTTCAAAAGCACTTTCTGCATGTCTTCGTTGGGCTGTCGTCCGTTTCGGCGACCCATGGGGTCTGGGTTTGAAGACCAGCCTCCGTTGACCTCACATTTGTCAGCCCAGTCGTCCACAAGTTTCAGTTCCTCAGCCTGCCCTGGTGCCAGACCTTGCATGTCCAATGGCATCACTGGACCGTACTTAGCCAAATCTTCAATATCTGTGAAATTAACAGAAAATTTATTGAAATTTAATTATGTAGGTATATTCAGGAAGACTGAATTTACTGGAGATTGTACAATAAAAATTTAATAAATTCAAAATTTTACCAAGGAAAATAATTTTTTTTAATTTAAATTATTATTATGTAATTTATTTGAAGAATCACGATATCACATATTTTAATATGTCAAGGATACACGTTGGAAGAAATCAAGCTGTTAAATTAATTTATTTAAAATTTTTCTGATTTAATCCATCTAATTATATACCATAACAGAGTTGAGTGATTTTGAGCCTGCCGTTGTAGATCGAAGTGACCTCCTCGTAAACGGTCTTCATGTCCGTGTCACATGTTGCCTCGTAAAGGAACAGCGACTCGGCTCCATGCTTGATGTGAAGAAGCACCATTGTCGACTTTTCCAGGCGAAATTTCAAAATAATCTCGATATTTTGCTGAAGCAGAATTTTTTCGCCGGCTTTCTGTTGTTGTTGTCAAATACTCGCACCCCCCTCCACCGTCACCACGGCGACCACGTGCGTCCCGTGGGTTCGCTTTTTCGCCACGAGGTGGCACGATCGTTGGCCTTTGGTTCGCCACCTGCGATCAGCGAACCTGCGAAACAGGAAAAGAGCAAAGACTAAAGAGAGTTTGGTGCAAAAGACTCGGCAGCAGTCCAGCCCAGCAACACGCAGAGCAGCAGCCGCCGCTCTCTTTGCACTTCTTCCGATTGTGCACTGATTGCAGTCGGTGTGTCTGCAATAATTGGACTGCACCTGCGAGCAACAAGTGCACGAGTCGAGAAACGGATTAATTTTTATTTCGTCTTTTGCTCTGCTCATCACTCGAGAGGCCTCAGCAAAAAAGGTAAGCAAGGGTCAAATTTGATTACATTAAATTGCTCTACAATCATTCATGTTGGTACAGTATTTATTTAAATTCTGAGATTTAATTGGTTTTTATGAATTTAAGTCAGCATTTTAAAATACTACCTGAAGAAAATAAAGCTGTCAATGTAGGATTGTTCGGAGGAGGATTTTATTATTTGGTTGACGGATTCCGTTCATGATCTCACTGCGTACGGTAACACTGTATGTAACAGGACGCGGATTTTGAGAGTGATAAAATTAGCGGATGACGCGCGATATACAAGGATGAGCTTGAAAAACACGCGTAATGCGTTAAAATTTGAGTTCACAGTTCAAGATGTACTGAAAATTTATTTTCAGCAAGAAAATCACTTTTTAGTTTTTTATCAATCTTGATTCGGCAAGAGAAAAAAGTATTGCAAAAATTTTGGAAAAAAAAACATTTTTGAAAATAATTTAAAAGATTTTTTTATTCTGTTTGCAGTTCTAATTTCAAATTTTTGTAAATCATTATAGCTATACAATTTTTAGCTGTCTAATTTGCTAAATTTAATTTTTGGGAAAACAAATTACATAATTATTGTCACCGAAAAAGTATTTTTAGGCTAAACAACACCACCCGCTAACAAGAATAACAAAAATAAATAAATTTAAAAATTTATCAAAATAACTAAATTGTAGTTCTAAATCAAAAACTTAGACTGGAACACTAAAATATTTTTGATATAAATTTTGACGTTTTCATAATTTCACAGATTCTTACACAATTTATTCTTTTTTTTAGAAAATTTTCATATAATATGTCAATTCAATTCTGTGAAAAGACAAAACAAAAATCATTCCTGGAATTTTGTGCACAATTGCAATTTAGATTTCTTTTTATGAAGACTGTTTTTCGCGTGTACCAGCATTTCTCGTGTTATTTTGTGTTTAGTGAGTCGGTCAAAGGACGGTAAATGGTTCACCCGCGCATTGCTCTCGCCTGAAGCACCCTGCTGAGGATCAATTTGTTCACCGCACCTAGCACTTTTCCGCGGGGGGTGGGGCAAGAGGTTGCGGCGATAATTGAAGACCCCCTATTCAACCTTAACTGTACTTACTCTGCACTTAAAATCGGCTGGTTTTACAGCTTTTTTATTGCATTTTTATTTGACTTTCTGTTTCTTCATTGGATTTTTTTAGACGGAGTTTCACAATTTATAAAAAATAAATCAACACTATTACGGCAATTTGGCGAGTAAGTTTGAAATTAAAAAAGAAATCGTTAGAAATTTTAGTGGACCTGCACTAAAATTGAAGATTCATTGGATCAAGAGTGTTTTATTGCGACTCCTGAAAACTCTTTTATTGCAAGAAGTTGAACGATCGAATCGTGCTGGAGAACTAAAAGTTTGGAGCTTTTCCTTGTCGAAGTACATGTTAAAAACACAGGCCTATCCATCCGCAGTGAAAGCACTTAGATAACTTTATTTTCAGAAAAAAAGTGCTTTATCTTGTGTGTTAAGTGCAATGCTTAAATAGTGCGTCCGTAAATAATAAATGTTTCCGCAAAGAGTGCATAATGAGTTTTTAAATAATTATTTAATTATGCAAAAAACTTCAAAGAAAAGGTAATTCTTTTACAAATTTCAATTTTAAATCAACACTAAATTATTTAGTTTTTTTGAATAGGATATTTAAAAAAAACTCTTTCGATGGAAATCTATCTGCTTTGCACTTTCTTAATGCTTAATGAACAACCAGCACAAAGCTAGTTTAAAATAATTAATAATAATTAAATACTTTTGTTGCAATAAAAAACTTAGTAGTTTTCTTACTTTCAAACTCCAAAACAAATTTTTTTCTTAAATAAGAATGTCAAGAAATACTTTTGTTAACTTTGGTTTTTGATGAAAAATTGAACTTTTTCAATTTTAATTTCATATTTTAAGTGAGTTACATTCAAAATTTAATACTGTCAATAAAAATAAATTTTATTCTTCCACTAATTCTGTTGCAATGGAACTCCGACCGTTCTGGAAGGTCAGTTTTTGCTGATCGTCTGTCAGAGTGGCACTTTGCTCCAGATCTGGTGTGCAAAGCAACGGTATTGCACTGATTGCGTTCCGCGTAAGTCGACGCTCCATCCTGCAGGTGACCTCTCGCGACCGGCAATCAGGAGCAAAGGAAACTCGCACAAAATAAATAAAAATAAAACTGCACTCGCAACAGAAATAAGACTGCACGAATCGTTCTCTTTTGTCCTCGGCGGCCGGGCCGGTTTCGGGGCCATCGCTCCGTGCGGCCGTTCTCGGAAAATTCAAGCTAATCAAGCTGCAGCAAAGCGGCTGCCCCATTACCAGTCGATACAAAAAAGACTGAAAAAGAATGGTGTTGTCAGACTCGAAAGAAGTCGGACGTAATAAATGGTCTCATCTTGATAAATAATGTGTGCTTTGTGTTCGCTTTAATAAACATTTCATTTGCTTTTCATGATTGAGTGAAACACTCCGTAAACTGGAACGGACTCTTTGATCAATTTATATTAATAAGAAGTTTTTAAAGATTTGAGACATTTTGTCCATGTTTTATATAACCGCTCATATTTTTTATTCATTAAATTTGTGGGTGTGAATAATTTGTTTTTAACCCTTTGCCCTCTCATTTAGAGTTCTTTTATTGCTTCAATTCATCGTTGGAGACAATTTTCGGTGCAACTATCAAAATTTGAGACAGAGCCATAGGATTAAGCAGTGGGTTGGTCGGTTCTCATTACACAATTAAAGCCGTTTATTTTCACCGTAGCAAACACTTGAATTATTTTGCTCCACCAAGTGTGTATTTACCGAAGGTTAGGCGTGGCCGAGTCTCTTTCTCTGACTTCATTGTCTGCCTTGTTGCGATTGTCAAAGCAGATAAAGTAATAAATCGAGAGAGCAACTGCGCCGCGCTCCTTTTCAAAGCCTACGCGACAGCAGCAAGTAAAGCAGCAGTAAACGTTCACTTTTGCAGCCACAATTCACAATATCAGCCGAACTTCCCCAAGCACGCTTACTTTCTGGGGCACAACATATATACGTATTTATGCAATATATGTTTAATAACGTGTCTTAGCCTTGTGACACAAAAGCCATATAGCTCGGTTTTCCTCAGACTTGCACATTCTGCAAGGGGACGCTCGCAGTTTGCGGTTCTGGATTGTTTTTCTTTCAAGAAGAAAAAATACGGAGCCTCATATTCCTAGTCAACAGATGCAAAAAAAATGAGATAAGAAATTTTTCAGTCGAAACTTAGTTTTACTTCATGTACATTTAAATTTTCCAAATTAAGGGAAAGTTTGTTCACAATTCTATTTTATTTGCTGATTCCCATTTCAATTATCATAAGTTATTTTAGCTTCAAAGACAGACCAAAATGAGAATAGAACAAAGTAATTCAAAAATTTTAATTCATTACAATAGAAGCTGCCAAAAATATTTTATCAAATTGTTTGTTTTAATTTAACTAACGTTTTAAATCTTTCATCTGAAAATAATTTTAAGTAATTTTTAAAATAAATATAAATTGCAATCACTTTAACGTAGCTACAAAAAATATTAAAATCAAAGTAACGAGTAACAACACTTTTTAGTTGAAAATCGTGCTTAATTTTTAACACTTTTCGCATCGGCAAAGCAACTTTTTATGGTCTCTCCTTATTTAGGCACCACCCGGCGACCAAAATGTCGCAAAACATAGAACAGTGAAAGTACATGTTTCATAAATTGGTTCAATACACAACCAGCTTGTGGGTGAAATAATGCTGGAGCACGATCTCGGTGCTGTGTCGCCGCTCCTCGGATAATTAGCCAATGAGGGCTGCGCCGCGTGGTGCTCTGCAGCTGGAATTATATAATGAAAAGAGAAAGAACGGCGTGAAAACGATATCTGCAGACACCGCCTGATTAGCTAAATCGGCAGCCGCGACGCTGACCGCAGGTGAGCACCTGAGCAGCGTGCAATTACAACACCCCGTGGACCAAATCGGCCACTCAGCGGTGGATCTTTGTTACACTTTTTCTTTCGTCAAAGTGATGAGGCAACTCCTCCTTTACTTTGCAAACTGAAACTGCGGCAAGTTCAGGTTTCGTGCGGTTTTTTAAACTTGCAGAAGAAAAGTTAATATTTGAAAGAGGTGAAGAAAACTTCTCAAGTCCAATTTAATGTTTCACTAATTTATGAATGGTGTTTCGATAAATAATAGATGATGATCATCGCTGTAGCAACTCTCAAGGACCACGCATTGAGACTCTTGATCATTAGAGCAGAGCTTTAGACTTCCGTAAAATCTTGATTGATACGCTTCCAATTGGTCCCATTGACCTTGGACGAAAACATATTCTTCGTTTTCATTCTATTGAGTACCCGCAGCGAAGTTAATTGTGTTTCATTTGATATCAACTAAGTGTAAGGGCAAGACCCTGACAATGATTTATTCTTTTTGATTTCAAATTCAAGGTTTTTGTAAAATAAAAAATTCCAACTTAATTTTGTATTTACTTGTAAAACAAACGCCTGATGTCACGTTAAAGATAAGCAATCGACTCGTGACTGGACATGCATTACAATTCATTATTACTTGCCTCGTGCGGCTCCTTCCTCGCAAAAGTCACGTCCGAAAATAATATCCATCGCTCAAGGCGTCAAAGAAAGGTTTTGCAGTTCCTCCATGCATTGTTTTGAAATTGGGAAATTACATTTTTATATTGTCTACTGTTTCTGCGCGCAATTTTCTAGGTAGTCTCTCTGGTTACCATTCGTGGTTGAAGGCGCGGTACAGAGGAAATTTGATCAGTGCAATTTATAAGAGCGCTTCAATTTTCTTTCTCTTGCGTGGGCGGGTGGGGATCAAGATGCGATTCTCACGATGAGACCCTTTCTCTCCAGGCGTTCAGGAGCGTCAGTCAGCCGGACTGCTGCATCACCAGTGCGTGAGTGTGTCTAATTAGCATTCAGGAAGACGGGCACGTCTCAATTAATTGTACCCAGTAGAAAGGAAATTTGAATTTGCTGACCCATTGCAGGTGCGCTTCTTGCTTATTTTCACCTCATTGTGAGTCCAAATTTTTTTAACGAGCAGGCTTACTAAAAAACAACTAGCTAGATTTTGCTTCAAATTGTTATCTTTTATTTGAAACATTGAAGGGCGATGTAAAAAAAACAACAATGACATAGAATATTATGCATTCATTGAAATCTCCACTTATCAATAGGGGACTGTTTTGTGTCAATATTGAAGATCTAAAAGTAATCAATGATCAATTCAAGCTGAAGCTTTAATTTTCTAACTAAAATTAAAATATTGTGTTTTGTTAATATGCCTGAAAGATCATAAATCTATCTGATTGTAAACTCAAAATACTAAATTTCAATTTACTTCGGGTTGGAACACTGAATTATATGAAAAGGTTTTTTATTTTAAATTTCAATATAATGGAATGGGTGCTTTTGAACTTAAGGAGAACTGCAAAAGAATAATTATATAAATCTGCGACAATGTTCAGCCTCAGGGCCAAAGAAGGCTGTAAGCCTCTTGTGCCCCCTCTCGATGAATCAGCAGCACACCGGTTGATTTTTTTCAACGTGCTGACGCCAGACAGCACCAGCAATACTTGCGAGAAAATAAAATTGGTGCTGCGCTGAAAAACTAGTTTCTCAGTTGGCTTCTCGCAAAAAAACAAATATGGAGGAGTTGCACATGAATTAAATCAAAATGCAACAACAGAATAAACGCACTTTTCGACAAAATGCAACAATGTATATTGCCTTAAAAAGCATTCAATGACTTGAATTCGCACTCAATTTTATCTGCATGAGCTATTCGCTATAGACCTGCCATGCATATAATCCGACTCCATTGTTCCGCAGAATTAATTCCCAACCGCGGCGTTTATCTTTCCCTGAATAAATTCAACAAGTGCAGGCAGCGCTCGGTCGAAGCTACCAACAAACCAACCACTTGCGAACAATCCCGAGCGAGTTCCTTGACAACAAGACTGAAATACAAAAAAGCCGACGGCTGTCTGATGGCAAGTCGATTGTCGGAGTTGAAAATTTACGCCGCGCCGACGTTCATTTTATTTTGCAAGTCGCGTGTGACCAAAACAAGAGATCGATTCGCTCGCTGATACTCCTCCAAAGCGAGATGACCGCGAGAAGGAAATTTTAGAAGAGGATTAGCCAAGTGGAATCAGGAATAAAACCTCAAAAAGGAAAAATACAATTAATTATTCCGCTGACGTCTTCAATTTAAGTGCTTTCTAGCGCTCGCAGCGGAACTGATGAATTTTGCAATGCATACTTATTTATTATATATCTAACTGTATAAGCACTTCCATTTTTTCACAATCAAAATGTTACTCAATGTCGATAACGAGACCGTTACGGGTTTTGTTTTGTAAATAATTATTACAGCCGGGCTGCCACGCGAGTGATTTTGATTGCATAAATTAATGTGCACTGTTTCCCGTCAGCTAATCCTGCCGATTGTTGTGTAGCCTATACTTACTTTTATCTTACCATCTTCTCTTAATTAATATTGGTAACAACTTATTTGATATGATTAATTAAATTGCTAATAGATTTCTTTGTGACCAGAAAGGAAAGAGATAAATTCCGGATAAATTATAAGTGTTTAAAAAATGCTTCCAATTTTAAATCTTCATTTTTCCTGAAGCTTTTTCAGAAAATTTTCAGAAATCCAAAAACTACGACCCATGTTTTTCGTTTATCGTTCTTATTTAATATTTTAAATTTCCTTTTTAAAACAAAAAAAGATGCCGCGTATTTACAGAATTTAAATTTTGTTATTAAATTTTAAATGAATAAAAAAAATGCAATTATTGCATTTGCCATATTCTCTTGCTTCTTCGACAGGGGGTCAATTGTAATATTTCATTGCATAAAACATTAAAATCCGATAAATGTGCGTCTGCGGCCTTTTTGATAAGTAGAGGTCGATCAGTTAAGCCGCTTCGCACTCGTATCAGAAAGAGCAAAACTTCCAATGAAATGCGCTTTTAATCACCAACCTTGGGCCAAAACCGTGCAGAGAGAGTGGAAGTGTCAACACTGGGTGTTTTTGCATTGTTTGCGTGGTGCGCTGGCAACACAAAAACCGGCAAAACGTTTAATTATTATTCTGATTTTCTTTTTGAGTCATTGTGGGTTATTGTTCAGAGCAGCTCCCTGCTGCGAACGGTCAGATTATTTGCAATGGAAAGGCATATTTTCTGAAGGCCTCATAAAAACTTTATCAAAGATTGAGGACAGAAACACTGCAATTATATTGCATGATTATTAATTACAATTAGGAATAACTACATTAATATCTTATTCGTTTTAAAATCAAAAGGATCTGATGGATCTCACAGCTTGCAACCACTGATGTGTCATTTTTTATAATATTAGGCCATTTCCAAATCAATCTGACCAGTGTTTGGCATGGGTTGTTGGATTTGGATGAAACTTGGCATGGTGATACCCTTAGGGTAGGTGGTCAACCTAAGGTATATAGTTAGTCCAATATCCGAACATTGCCTATTTTACAGGGGCTCAAAGTGGCGATTTTTGCAAAAATACAGTTTCCTTTAATCTCAATTATCTCGGGTTCTAGTGAAACAATTTCAAAAAACTTGACACCGTTTGAAAGCCAATTAAATGGACTTGAATTCGGCTATAAGCGTCAAGGTCGCAGGTCAAAGTTCAAGGTCACTAAAATTTTGATGAAATTTTAAAAACGCCGCCAGATATTGAAGGACCAAAAATATTTAAATCTTTTCCACAGGAAAAATGTTCCAAATTTAATTTTACATCGGTGTACAAATTTTGGTGATATGTATTTTCTTCGTTTTTGAGATATCTACAGGGGAAGTTCAAAAAACGTGGTTTTTTGGCCCTTTTTTGAGGTCGTAAAATTTTAAACGCCTCTAATTTTGCTAGATTTGCCATAAAATTGAGCAAATACACTTCAGGAATGAGGAACTATCATATATAATGCAATTCTATGATCAGAGTCGATTTTGAAATCCACCCCTACCCCTGGGGGTGGGTTTTGGGGTTAATTTTAAATATGCCCAATCTTTGTGTTTTTGATGTCGTTTCCTATGTTTTCGACATCCAGGAACACGAATCTGAAGTCAGTTTTTGTTTAAAGTCAATAGCCTTATCAATAATCGCACTTGAATGCAGTGAGTTCTCGGATTCTCGCAATTCGTCGGAAGATCAAACTCGCCTCATTCAACTGCGATTATTAATAAAGCTATTAATTTTAAACAAAAACTGACTTCAGATTCGTGTTCCTGGATGTCGAAAACATAGGAAACGACATCAAAAACACAAAGATTGGGCATATTTAAAATTAACCCCAAAACCCACCCCCAGGGGTAGGGGTGGATTTCAAAATCGACTCTGATCATAGAATTGCATTATATATGATAGTTCCTCATTCCTGAAGTGTATTTGCTCAATTTTATGGCAAATCTAGCAAAATTAGAGGCGTTTAAAATTTTACGACCTCAAAAAAGGGCCAAAAAACCACGTTTTTTGAACTTCCCCTGTAGATATCTCAAAAACGAAGAAAATACATATCACCAAAATTTGTACACCGATGTAAAATTAAATTTGGAACATTTTTCCTGTGGAAAAGATTTAAATATTTTTGGTCCTTCAATATCTGGCGGCGTTTTTAAAATTTCATCAAAATTTTAGTGACCTTGAACTTTGACCTGCGACCTTGACGCTTATAGCCGAATTCAAGTCCATTTAATTGGCTTTCAAACGGTGTCAAGTTTTTTGAAATTGTTTCACTAGAACCCGAGATAATTGAGATTAAAGGAAACTGTATTTTTGCAAAAATCGCCACTTTGAGCCCCTGTAAAATAGGCAATGTTCGGATATTGGACTAACTATATACCTTAGGTTGACCACCTACCCTAAGGGTATCACCATGCCAAGTTTCATCCAAATCCAACAACCCATGCCAAACACTGGTCAGATTGATTTGGAAATGGCCATTAATTATTAACAGTATTAAAAATTTTCTCCAGAGTACATTTTTTCATATTAATTTTTTATACTATTCTCCTAAATGGATTGATTTTAGATTTTTAACAGAAGCTGTGTTATATCAATTATTAAATTCTTTTAAACAGCATATAACTTTATAATAATAATTGTCGCATGTTGTTGATTTCTAGATGATTGGCGTGCTCCTTTCGCATTTCTTTTTTCATACAAGCGTTTCGAACAAAATATTTAAAAGATTAATTATCAGATACGTGCGTGTACCATGAGTTTCATTCCACAATTGAAGCGACCCAGTTAAGTCTCTTCAGAATGAGTTGATTTAAACGATTAAAACCACAAACACGAAATCATCGTGAAAGCGAAATCGCAGTCAAATCAAATAAAAAGCAAAAGCTCATCTAATAATAAATTTTACAACAATATTTGCTCACGCTGCGTCCAATCAAATTTTCCATTTGATCAAACTACTTATCACTCTCTCGCGTTTTTCTTTTATTCAACATTAAGAAAGAGAGAATTAGGATGTGCGTCTTCTCTTTCGCATTTTAAAAAGATATGCACGAAAGCGTGCTGCGAAGCAAATTGATTTTGTGTGTCCGTTTTTTACAGGCCCGTCTATAATCTGAACGTGAGAAGAGACCATCTCGGATTGCGGTGCCGCTATTATGAACTAGACGAGGGCAATTTCGTTTTATTGCGACGAACATCACTCGAGCAATTAACAGGTAAGACCACAAACTCGTGGACTTGCAAACGGATGAGCCGGAATTGGGCTATTGTATTTTTGTAGCCATAATTTTACAATAACCGCAACAAGGGTACGCGACCTATTCAAAAGTTTACTGCCTTCAAAGGTCATTATGCAAAGACTAGAAAAAATTAAAAATACAGTTCGGCAATAGTAATTAAAAATACTTCAACAATTAAGTTTCTCCAGTTTACAAACGTACATTACTTGGAAACAGACGGCGCAATTTATATATAAATCTGCTCTCGCAGTTGGGGAAATTTCAGCATTTGAAAGCCAATATTTAAATTAAAAAAGAAGCCTCCTAATGTACAATTATTGTTTTCCTTCTGTCTGGCGTGCACCTTTTGCTAACGTCATCCGTGCCTTGGTGCTCAGTCAGTGCTAAGTAAAAGTGGTCCACTCACCTTCGTAGGCAAGACAAGCAAAGCAGCGCCGCGCTAATCGCACTTCACGGGTAGAAAGTCGCCTTCGCATGTGTTACCGCTCGTAATTACACTGCGCACTTGCGACTTTGAACACGTACCTTTAATTGTACTTCAATCTTGCTGATGCTCGGTGAAATTAATGGAGTTTTTTGTGTATTCCATATTATGGAAAATTTCACCCATTGGGAGAGCTTTCCTTCCAATTAGATACGTTTTGAAAAGAATTTGGATAAAAAATAACAGAACGAATTGACTTTGCAACCTGTCCTTTTTTATAATTTAGAAAAGCAGTAACGCATGTGATAAATTTAAACAAAACTACAAAAGAAATTCTCTAACTGCTATCAGTCAATGAGGAAAAAACCATAGAATTTTGAGGCCTATAGCAATCCCATCTATTTTGTATGGTACTTTGATAAATACGGGTTTTTAATTTTGACATATTTTCAGTGAAAATTTTAAGTGAAATTTTTCTGGGTTAAATCAATTCATATATAAATAACAATTTATTTTAATTTTTTAGAATATTTTTATGCGCATTGAACGGTGGGTAAAATTTATGATGGATGTTCATAATTATGCAATTTTTATTTTTTAACAGAAAATTTTTTAATTTTTATACCATTAAAACTTTTAATCTTTAAATAAAATAGTTAGGCTGAATCATTATTATTAACAGACTTTGAAAATAATTCAATATTCTAACCTAGTCACAAATTTTTTATGTTCTTTTTATAACCGTCCGTGCTACACCTTCATGCCACTTAAAATTTTATTTAACCTGCAAAACCACATTTGGCCCTCTGAAGGTTGTACGAACGGTTCAACTTGATTGCACTTGGTGCTTAAACTAGATCGGTCGGCAACCGTGTGGGTGTCAATGCTCGGCCGCAAGAAAAGTAAAGTCGAAATTATAGCCTGAAAATTGGCAGTGCGCTTTGAATCGCATCAAAATGCACACGAAAGACGGCATAATTGGTCACATCCGGTGCGTGGCTTGATATTAAATGAGGCTTTTCCTCCGAGGCGCTTCTTGCTGAAGGTTTTTGTAATTTTTCGTTTGGTAATAAAAGAAGGCGCGTGTGCATAGGTTTCCTTTATGCTTGGTGGGTACGCGCTGCTGTTATGAAATTTGCTTATCGCAGAAACTTCCACAGGGAAAAGCACATGCAATATTCGCATATTAAGTTTACTTGCAAAAAATAAACATACCATTTATTTATTTAATGAAATAAAATCCAGCTTCCTCATTGTCAGTGAAGATGAGCAAAAAAATTTCATTTTTTTTTTCTCTTTTTAATTAAAAATTTGAGAATTAATTGGTTGCAAAACTTACTACAAGTTAAATAATTTGAAACAAAAACTAGAATCCTCAATTTGCTCTCATCATTTTTTTTTTTTTTTAATTTTGTATTCCAAATCATTTTTTTTTTATTCATTTTTTATTGAAAATTGTTATATCTTTGTTCCACTATTTTCAATGCCATTTTTTTAATTATATATTTTTTTAAACCTTTTGAAGGCAACCAAAAAACTAATTAAGTTTTAAGTCGAGGGATTATTTCGGACAGAAAAACTTTAATACGACTTGCGGTATAGCGATGGGATAGATGATGCACTCACAGCCTCTCTGCAAACTTGTTCCATATATCAATTTACACTCGGATTACGGTACATTGGGAATAACCTTACTGTATCAGTTTACACACTCTTCTTACTTCGCGGCGGCTCTTTATCGCTCAGGTGCGATGACGAGACGCTTTGAGTGGCGCGCGAATGATGCACAAAAATTCTCAAAACGTTGAGCCGCGTCCGAGGTGAATGTGGAAATTATTTAGGCCACCTCCGTTCCATATCACTGACCATCAAAGGGACATGTGAACAAGAAATAAGTTTGGATACACATCCCAAAAAACCATCAAAGAGGCTAAAAAAAATACACCTGTGCAATTTTTTGCTAATTTCTCATTTTTTGGCACATAACGGTTGAAATTTGTGAGTGAAACTAGAGCCGTGATTTTTCTCGAAATATCAGCAATAAAATTTCATATTTTTATGAGATGGTAATATCGCATCTGGCAATCAGAAATTTTTAGTAAATCTGATCTTTTTCAACTAGTATTCAGCAGTATTCAAGAAATTTGAACAGAAATCCTTTTAGAAGACTCCATTTCCTATACTCTTTTTATTAAAAATATTTTAACTATATTATTAATTTCTAAAAAATAAACATTTTAACAATTTATTTTGTTTTATACTTGTAACTATCAACGCATATCAACGTGAATAACTTTTTTGCTATCGAAACACCCTCAACCTCTTTCAGGAAGATTCACAGCTCATTTTGCACAAAGTTCACACACAAGTTTGCACTTGCCCAAGGAGAAAAGTATTATTTGTAGTACAAGCGATCAGCAGCCAATCCGCCTAAACAAGGTCGTGAGAAGACAATATTGTTGTACACTGTCGTTATTGATATTAATTTCGATCCGAGCGCGCACTTGACATTTAATAACGCAATTAGAAGGAGAAAGTGTTGTTTCGCCAGTGTATATATTCGAGGGAAAAATGAATTAGAGATGAGATGCGCTGCTTTGTTCGGCGTGATTTTGCTCTCGATTGTGCTTTACGAGAGCCGCGGGAGGCTTTGATTCGTGATGCGGCTGCCGATGACGCGTTTTCAGATCGCGAGCGGCACGCCGACTCCAAGACTAATGATCAAAAGTCGCGCAGCCGACTTTTTATTGTGCAGTTCTCACAGCATGCAAATTATTGAGAGAGGATGAGCTGTGCATGCATGTGAGCACTTTTTAATTCGCTGGTGGCGGTGGTTTACGTGTCAGATAAGTAACAATTGTTTGCAATTGCAATGAAAAAGGAAAATTATTTTTGCGTTCTAATTGGATTTTATTAGTTTTGCATGATACTACGTTGCTGCAATTTGAAAACTGAATTCAGCGTTGTAGCAAACCTAATGGTAAAAATTTGATTGAAAATAAATAACAAAAAAAAATCTATAAATATAATGTGCAGCGACAAAAACAGGAAACATTATTATTTAACAAATTACTTATTATTCAATTTTGTCTCTCGACTGCAAACGGCGCGTACATATTTCGTTGTTGCCGAGCACCGAGGAGCAAACCTTGACTCTTTCGCGTTACTGCTCGATTCGGTGTGGGTGTCTCTCGTCGAGAGAGAAAGGCCGTCGTCGGCAAATGATCTCAGTCTCGTTCTCCAGTCCCATGAAATGAAAATTCCATAGCAATCAGCCATTGCTTTCCGTGTTGACACGTTATAATAATAAAACCAAAAACATAATGCGAGATGAACAAAATGCCTAAAGCCTTGAGAGAAATGGGAAAATGGTGAAGGATTTTCTCACCCTCGGGTGATCTTCTCGCCTTTTGCAACAAATAAACTTTAAACTTTATTTTACTTTTGAGGAAGCTTCTTGTCAATCAGTATGGATTTGTGTCTTTGAAAGTTGGACGCAGCAACCGTAGGAAATTCATCTTCATGCTCTAGAAAGATTTGCATGCGTTGCCCAGCGTAGTTCCTTACAAGGCTCATATCCCTTCTCTTATTATTAGAGACCATATAAATACATGCGATTAATTAAATGCAATAAATTTAATAAAAAACACACACACATCTGTGATTATAGGAATTAAAATAAATGAAAAGATTTCAAATCATTATGTCAGTCAAATTTTCATAAATGTAAACAATTAATGGATCACTTTTTCTTTACTTTTTATGACTGACCAGTGAAGAAATATTCTGTATCTGAAGACGGCAGTTGTAATTTGATTAAGAGTTTGCCTTTCCTTTTTGTCTTATTTTATAACACGATAGTGCCGCCGACGTAATTGTGTGTTTTTCGTAGCCCATTTAGATAGCAAAGAAAATTTGGCTCGAGTTGCGTAAATGGTGGTGCTTATCGCCGAGTTTCATCCTCACCACGCGAACGCATTTCACTTCTCCGCAGCTCTCGATCACATAATAAAAACTTTTAACCGGCTCGTTTTTTCCCGCTGACTTATTGAAGTGCAGAGCGAATTAAGCTGTGGTTCGAATGGAGTCGCGTGGGACGATTCCAAATGAATTTCCGAGTGACTTTTACTTAATAATGTGCCTTATCCCCTGCATGGCTGGTAGAAAAGATACGCGAGTTCTACTTCCTCTATGCTGCGGCGATATCACCGACCATAGAGAGCCGCACGCATCCATTAAGACAATGAATGCTCACACTAGGGCAAAGATTTCCGCGTTTTGGTGCCGGCAGAGGAATAGGGAACTTTTATTTTCGTACAAAAAATATTATATTTTTTTCAAAATTTTAATTCTAATCTCAACAATAACATATGGTTTTAATAAAAGTTTATAAAAAATAAGAAAACCTATAGTTGAAATCTTTTGAATTTATATTTTACATGGAAAAATATAGATATATTATTCATAATTTTTAATTTTATTAATATTGTTACTATATTATAATTTTTCATTCTTCTCAATCGATACAAAAATTTGAAAAAATTAACTTCTTGCAGATGTCTGCTAAAACGCCCAATATCAAAAGAGACTCGGCCGCAGCAATAAACCCAGAATTCAAAGTTTAATTTCATTTTTAAAAATATATTCTTTGGTGTCTGTTTTGTTATTTATGAATAAAAATTTAGATTTCCCTTCTCTTTTGGATTCTGGCGGGTTCTGGAATCTTGGAATATTAAGGCCACAGATATTGAAAAAAATGTCGCTCTTGTTGATACCTGATCGTTTTGCCATGGTAGAAACATATTCAAAATTTTCTGTATTTCCCTTTATATGAGTGTTAAAAAAATTCAAGTATTATGGTTAAAAAAATTTGAGGCCAAAGCAAATAAAAAGATTTATTCTGTTTTGGCACAATTGTTTACGGCCAGTGTGAAACTCGAATGTCCTGTATAAAATAAAGCGGGTATTAAAGTGGTACTGCTCTAGCACATATCATTAATATCATTACCAATTAGCACACAAAACACATCAAGAGCCTCTTCCGCCACGGATGCATCCAAACACGAATTTAAAAGCACAAGCAAAAGTCTTTGATGCTTCCTCGATTATAGCAATGATATGGCGGTGGCTTTAACAAAGGAAATAATATTAATGAGTATTTAAATAAGGTTCTTCCTAGGACCAGGGAGTTCTAGGAAGTTAAAAGCTAAATTTATATTCATTTTATTTTTGATTTATTTTTTTGTAGTTAATTTTTTAAAAATTTTTATAATATCTTTTAGTTTTGCAGGAAATGGGGGAAATAATTTAATTATTTGACAAAGGTCCGGCGTGTGACATATTACTGTTTTTTTAGAGACAATGACTGCTTCATGTCACGAGCATTGTTTGCGTGAATGAGCAGTAGAATTAATTAATTTGTAACGGGCAGTCACGAAAGGGCGGGTCTCGCTCCACATTTTTAAATTTATTACTTTTCCTGTAGTCATCCTGATAAATTACATTCGGACTTTACGATAGATAGAACAAGGAGCATTTTTCACGCATGACTTCAGCTGCTGATAAGAGAGAAAGACCGAAATTGTCGACAAGAAATTAATTTGCTATATTCGGCCTGATTTAACAATCTGGCATCTTCACTGCTGAACAATGGAAGAAAATATTGAAGCTAAAATTGAAAGTAACATTTATTTTGATTGAAAATGTTAATTAATAAGGGGTTGATATTTTTTTTTATTAAAAAAAATCCAATATTTTTATAGTGAGAGCTACCAATCGCGATTCAACCATGTGCAATTTTTATCCTCTTGCTTTGATATATACATGTGTAAAAAATTTAAATTTAGGCCGAGCGTGCAGCAGATTTTGCAACTCGGGACGCGATCCATGCACTTCTAACACATCCGAGTCGCCTCATTTCCATCGCATAACAATCACCCGAGCTGCAGCACGCACTCTTATCAGCAAACCCACATTGCATTGGCCGCGCAGAGCCACATGTAAAACTAGAGTGACGTGCTCTTTGTTATTGCACTCTTTCATGCGTGCAGAGCCATCAAGTGAGGTGCGTGTAGCGTTGCCAGTTTAGGCGCGGTCATTTTCGTTAACTACACACATAAGCCTTTTATATCCTCCCTTTTTTGGCAGGTTTTAACATCAAAGACTACAAGACATAAAATTTCAAAATTCAGGAATCGGAAGATTTTAATTTTGTATCCTAATGTGGCAGGATTAAATATCATGGATTATATTTTTTTTCAAAAAAAAGTTAGGTCGGACTTAGCTAGGCTATTATATTTTAAAGGCGATCGACCCTAATTGATAGGATTTTGTATTGATGGCTCTATTGTACTTTTCAAACTTCAGGGGTATGGCAATTCTTTTTTAGGATTCCTCCCTTTTTTTGCACTTCATTATGGTGATTATGCATGTAGAGCTACTTAATAGAAAATTAAATTAGAAAATATCAAATAAGTTATTGAGAACAAATACCTGTTCCTAATAAAAAAAATGTATTTTTTATCCAAACTCCAAACATTAATTTTTAGAATTTTTACTTGAACAATTTAACCAAATTAATGCCTTATATCTTCTTCAGAGAAAGTATCAATAAATACATGAAATTTGTTGTTTTCTTTGGAGGAAAAAGTTTTTATTGCTCTAATTTTGAAGATTGTTCTGCTTTATTTTTAATTTATTATTGTGTAGTCTGCAGCAGACTGCATTTCTCACAGATTTTTTGTAATACTTACTGAAATTTTTTGATGATCAACGTCAACGTGACACTGCTTTTTTTCTCACCAAGCGCTGCTGGAGTTGTTGCTGTGGATTATTATTATTATTTTTGAACTTTTCCGCGGATCCTACAAACGTGTATTATTTTTGTCTAATTCAGGCCACGAAAACGCGAAAAGGATGAAGATGCTCAAAGTTAGGCCGAGAAGCGATTTGAGATGCACGCTGGTGTATGTCATTAACCATCGCAGGTGCCCCACATCGAAGGAAGCTGCGCGCAGATTTTAAACTTTCGACCGCTCTTACTTTGATCGGTGCTATTTTTACCTCTTCATTGCGCAATTATCTCGACTGATGTGGCGTTTAGGGAATAATTTATGCTACTTCTTAATTTAATAGTCAGAGTTCTACTTTGACTGATTTCCCTTCAAATTGACACTTTCAATAATAAAGTAATTTATGGCGATTTTTGCATTTTATTTAGCAAATCCAGTATAATATCCAAGACCCGCATGAGTATTATTTATTTTGCTCTAGTTTAATAGAAAATTTTTACATTATTTTTTAAAGCTCAGAGCCGATTTCATTTTTTACAAAATCAGAACGGATTTTTTAAATGATCTTAAAAACTGTCAATCATTTTTCGGATTAATCGCAAGTTCTAAAAATTACTTAAATAAATTGAATGAAAATACTTTTAATATAAATTTACTTATTATTATAACCGCTTTTTTCAATGTTATAAACAAATTAACTCAATACAACCATTCAAGATGATTTGAGGATGAATTCTGTGAAATTCGGTCCAGATTCTCCTTATAGCTGATCCTCATTTCCATCTCTCAGCATCCATATCATTACTATGAAACACGCGAGCCGCTCACGTATGGCTGGAGGTGCTTCACTTTTTGTCCGGCCAGTTTCCGGCTTTAAATCTCTTGAAAACGCCGTGCGCTCGCTCGGTGCAGCAATTACCGCAGCTCAAGTGACCTTGTTTTGGTCCGGCAGAGCTTTTGTTCTTCTCGGGGCGAAATTTCCATTTCGTCGCTGATCTAAATCTCAAGGCCCAGGGTCTTCTCTGCTTTATTCTTGTATTTATGAAAAATTTTGCGCCTGGAAACTCCCATTCACTTCCTATGGTGCTCATGTGCCAAAAATAAAAAATGACATTATCTTACTATATTGTGCATATAATTCAAAGGCGCACGCAAAGGAGATAAGGCTACTTAGTTTAATTGCTCGACCTTTTTCGCACTTTTGCCACAAAAGTTCATGGCTAGTCTAATTACTACATAATTTATTTTTTGATATATTCATAATTAATTTGAATCTTCACTATAAATTGTGTTTTGGTTGTTGCAGAAAATGTCTGAGCGAAATATTCCACACCTCCGGGACATCTTCGGAGTGCCTTTTGATGGCGTCCAGTACAGCCCCAGGTCCCGCAGGAGACCTAACAAGGACATGAAGGAATACCAATTGATCAGTCACTTCAACGCGATGCAAGTTACAGACACAGGCGGCACCTCCACCGATCCTGACAGCGCCGTCTCCATTGGATCCAGTGGAGAAGAAGAGGTTCTTTTTCCTTATTTCCTTGATTTACATAAATTAAAAGCAAAATCTGATTTTTTTTAATTTAATAATTATTTCTTTCATTCTTTCATTTCTTCTGTTAGATCATTTATATAATTTGTTTAAAAGTGTAAAAAAATTTACATTTATGGGAATTTTTCTTATTAAAATCACCCTTGCTTTTGTGGATATTTTAATTTAAGCGGTATATATGTTTTAATCTTCAGGTGTTCCAGCAGCAACACAAGAGCAAAAGGCAGACGAACCGCGACGGATCAACAGGACGACGGAGCCGCAGCCGTGAGCCCGAACAAAACTACCGGACGCTGTCGCAAAAGGACGTCAAGCACTTGGAGCGTCACCTTTCGATGAAGAAAACCATCCGCAAGAAGATCATGCGAGACTTGCGTCAGGCGTTCGTCGAAGACCCGAGCGAGTTTCGTGTGGATCCTGAGCGGCACGACCCGAATCAGCTCAGGGAGATTAACATCAACAACCTCAACTTTAACGGGCGTGCGCAGCAGTCGGACTCAAACTTCCTGGACATTTTGAGAGACGAAGATCGTGACTCTGGACATGGAAGTCCGACCAGGGAGCACCGCTACGACAAGTACGATCGGCATCATCAGCAGCAGCAGGAGGTTCAGATATATCCTGCAGAGGAGCTACCGGAAAAGAAGCAGACCAGTTTTTGGAAAAGATTCACACTCAAGGGAAAGAGCAAAAGATGAAAGGGTTGCTCTTGTTTTAGTTTATAATGTATCCTTTTTTTAATAATTTTGGAGAGATTGTTCTTCACTCTTCATGATGTGATTTTTAAATTACGCTATAAGATGCACTTGCATTCTGAATAAAAAAATTTAGGTGGCTATGAAATTCTGCATTCGACGATCTTCAATGTGTTAAATTTTATAATTATATTATCTTCCATAATTTCTTTAACATTATTTTGCTTTTGATGGATTGACATTGATTCATCCCATGGTTTCATCTCAATCTGGTCTTTAAATAATTTAAAATATTGTGTCTAAGGCTTTTAAGATAGATTTTAAGGATGCAGCTAAATGGGAGCTATCATTTTATTGTTATTTTAGCTAAAGAAAGGTTACAATTTCTAGTTTGTAGCATCAAAGTGATAATTTTTGCAATTAGTTATTTGATGATCTGCTTTTTTTTTGTATATTTCCTTGTTTAAGTTCACCTGTAATTTACTTGAAACTTATTTAGAATTATTTTTTGCGAGCTTCATTTTATTTTCATTATTAATTATATAAGCACTCTCGGATGTCCTCTACGAACTGAAATGGTACTACAATGAATTTGCACTGAAAATAAGTCCTTGCCTTCAATAAAGTGTAGATATTATCTGTGTTTGTTTTAATGCCAATAATTCCCTCAATAAATTTATTATTTCAATGGAAGAAAATAACAAGATTAAAAAAAGTCAATTTATTAAGCGTTTATGTCCCGTTATATGCAAGATTCCTTAAACTTTCAATTAAGATTCTTCATCACTGTCCTCCTTTGCATTTGAGCAGCGTTTTTTGAATCGATTCAAACTCCAGTTGAGCACATTTCTGTCTCTTCCGCCGGAGTGCACCATCTCGAAGACAGGGTTGTACCTCACGCAATACACATCGGCCATGTGCCCTCTGAGGGAGGCCACTTTCTCTCCAGAGTCAAGGTCGAAAACTGATATTTTGTGTCTAGCGGGGATGAAAATCCTGCTGCCACGGTTCACGGCCATTCGCAGGGCATTCCTGGCCCTGTTCTCCACATAGCCGCAGTTGACGTCCAGCAGCCGTCCCTTCAGGGTGTCCCACATTCGAACGGCGCAGTCAACGCCATATGAGATCAGGGTCAGTCCATCCCTGGTAAATTCAAGGCCATTGATGAAACCTAAGTGGGAGACACAGCTGGTTGCAGGGTTCACTGAATTGGACATGTCCATCTGCAACTGAGGCTTGCTAGGCACTCGGACGTCCCAGAGCAGGACGATGCCATCTGAGGCCGAGGCGATGGCCTTTTCGTCGATCGGCGACCACTGGACGCAACTCACAGGTCCTCGCGTGTTGTTCAGTCTCATGGGAGTGTTGCCATAACGCATGTCCAGAATCGGAATGCTCGAGTCCGTGGACGCCACAGCGATGAGAGGTACTTTTGAGGGGGCCGACTGATGGTGCTGCCCGATTTTAGGTTGTCTAGATGAGCAGGGCTTGACAGTGACAACGGACACCTTCTTGCAGATGTCCCACAATCTCAGACAACCATCCCTGCCAGAAGAGCTCATCACTTTGATGCTGTTTGGGTACCATTGTACGCAGGACACACCCTCGTGACTGAAATGCAGCTTTTCCGAGTTTGAGGGCGCATCATCGAAGTTGTCAAGGCCAGGTCGAGTGATGTTATGTATCCTAATGGTTGATGAAGCAGAAGCAGCCAGGACATACTGGCCATAAGTATTATCAATGTCGAGGCAAAACACGGCGCCGTTGTGATTTCTAGGGAACTGGGTTTCCCGGGACAGTTTGAAGTCAGCGGCAAAACGGTCTGAGACTGATTTCCTGAAGCTGCCAAGACTCAGGAGCCCTAATTCTGTGTTCAGTCGGTCTCTGAACATGTTAGTTTCAGGCTCATTTTATAATTCTTCAAAAATGTATATGTGCTTGATCTACATTTAATTATCATAAATATGATAAATACATAACAACCTCAGATTGAGCTGATTAATTCACGAGTTTGGTGTTATTCAGTTGTTGCTCAAATCCAAAGATTGGTTCAACTCCTTCAAAGATCTCTCTCCGTGAAAAATCAGAGCCTTTATTTTATGCTGAAACATAAATGTGTTTATTTATTAATCTTATTCAAATAGATTCATTGACACGCGCTTACCTCGTCAGTCTGGTTTTTGTGTTGCTTGAAGTCACTCCTTGCCCAGTCTTTTAATTCATTCCTGTTCCTGTCATCAGGTATTCTTTGAATTGCCTTTAAAATGTCTCTATACAGTTTCAACACTTGCTGCCTTGTCATAAACTAAAAACGGAGAAATTAATTAAGCGAAGAGCAACTTTTCAAAAGTTTACCTGTTTTAAAGACAAAGTTTTGGAAGGTATTCGTCCTGCCATGTTTGTTTTGTTTTGAAGCTCCAATCATATGGTCATAGTCTATTCTCTCGACACCTAGATGTCTCTGTTCAATTATTGTTAGACATGAATGGTCTTTGAGTTGGTCTTTATTCGAATTATAAAGTAAAAACTAATCGACTAATCCCTTACAAATTCAAATAATTTGATGAATGAAATGCATTTTTTTCATCGTTTTACAGATCACTTAGTATAAAGCAAAAAGCAATATTTACTAACGTATGACAACATACGTACTTCACTAAAATTACTTTTTATTCAAGTATTTTGTTGGATCAAAATCATCATCATAATCATCTTCAATTTTGATCTTCTCTTTCGGCTTTCTTCTTTCCAAACGAGCCTTCCTCTCACTCTCAGTCAGCAAAGTCAAATCCACAGGAAGCTGCAAGTTAAAAATTTCATTTTTACTTTTTTATAAGCTGTAAAAATTATGATATAATTTACTGTGATAATTTGTCTGGGCTCGTCATATCTAATACGAATGCTTGAACCATCAGGCAGGACTAGAACTGTTGGGTAAGTTCTGGTGAACGTTTCTCGATGAACTTTTGTGATACTGCCAGAGTTGGAGTTGAGAAATCTTCTTGACAAAACAGGTAAAATACATCTGGGGGCGCTGTAAAATTATTAAATGAGAAATTAATTAAATAAATTTCATTTTAACTATCCTTTTCTAATAAAACAAAACTAAGAAGTTGATTAATTGAAAATTAAGTATTTAATATTGCAAACGAATAATTTACATCATATGAAGGGAAAAAAAGACTTCAAATTTAATTTGCTTCAAAACCATGACTGACCTTAAAAGGAGTTTTGGTATGATTAATCTAGACATTTCATTAAAAACTCCTTAACTCTTCAGAATTCTCAAAGCAACTATTATAAATATTTAATTGAAATCTTTTGATAAAAAGTAAGAAAAACGAGGAGAAACTGGAGAAAAGACGAAAGAGGTGTGTTGTTGTTGCCACGCCCCCTTTTTGCTTTGAGCTTCGCGGTCGCGCCGCAGGAAGTTGCGCTCCGCCATATTGGAGTTCTTCCGGCATCCACCATGCCCGGGTTCAGCGACAAGGTTTGTATTTTTCGTGTTATTTTCCACAATTTGGACTCAAACACGGGGAAACCGCAACAATTTGAAGTCAAAATTAATCCAGGCTGTTTGCCGAATCCAAACTTCTAATCGACGATGACTTTTTCACGCCAAAATCGAGCCGAGCTGTCACGGTGTTTTCAATCCACGTGTCCACCATAGCGGCATGGGCTACTTCGGTCCGTCCTTTATTCAAAAGTCCTTTTTTGGTGGTTATCATTGTTTATAGACCTCTTACAACTGAACTTGAACTTTCCCGTTTTCTTCCAAATTCTGGCAGCTCAAAATGAAATTTGCAAGTGTTCAAAACAAGCTTCTCGGGAGAGGCGCGCGGTTCGAAACTGTCTTAACATCTTGGGCCCCTGCATGCCAAATTTGTTGTATTTTTGCTCCAATCTTGTTACTTACCAACATTTTCTCATTTCAGGCCATCGTGATCGATGGCAAAGGCCATCTCTTGGGTCGTTTAGCTGCCGTTGTGGCCAAAACTGTTCTCCAGGGAAACAAAGTTGTCGTTGTCCATGCGGAACAACTTAACATCTCTGGAAACTTTTTCAGGTTTGATAATTTTCATTTTTATTCAACTTAATCTCGCAAGTGCCTAGTTTGAAAGAAATTAAAATTTACTTTTAATTCTGGATTGAAACCAGAGTATGTAGTGTAAACATTGATGAAAACAAAACAACTTATTATTCAAAACACTTAAAATGATTAGTTCGTTTTGATGTATCAAAATGCTTTAAATTTGTGCAATGCGTTTGAATCGCAATGTAAAAGACTTAAATAATTAATTTTCATTTCGCCTTGAAACCAAAAATGTTCTTGTCACAAAGTCTTGTTTGTTAATTGTGATGAAATGTAACTCGTTCAATTTGGCTAAATTTTTTATTTTTCTTTACAGAGCTAAGCTGAAATACTTGGCGTTCCTTCGTAAGAGGTGTAATGTCAACCCTGCCAGAGGCCCATTCCACTTCAGAGCACCCAACAAAATTTTCTGGAGAACTGTTAGAGGTAAATAGTGAAAACCTACAATTAATAATTGTAAATTTTAACATGATGTGACCTTTCTTACCTACATTATTTGATAAATAATGAAAAGAAACCTTTTTGAATCTGAAGTAATAAATATTTAGGATTTTCCTGTTTTACGAAGTTTTTTTATCAAATTTATAAAAATATTTTTTTGTTTTGTTTAAAGGAATGTTGCCCCACAAAACCGAACGTGGAAAGGAGGCTTTGCGCAGGCTGAAGACCTATGACGGCTGCCCACCACCCTACGACAGGAGAAAGAAGGTTGTCGTGCCTGGCTCGATGAGGCTGTTGTGCCTCAAGCCTGGCCGCAAGTTCTGCCAGCTCGGCCGCCTGTCCCACGAGGTCGGCTGGAAGTACCAGCAGGTGGTGCGCACCCTTGAGACTAAGAGGAAAGTCAAGCAAGTGCTGAGGATGCGTAGGATCAAGTCCCTCAGGAAGGTGACCAAGCAGTCTAGGGGTTTGGTGGCAAAGATGACCAAGCCTTACGATCAGCTCATCAAATCCTATGGCTACAATTGAAAAGATGATAATTGATAAAAATTTCTCATGTAAGATCACTCCGCGTTTCATTAATTTAACTATAAAATTTTATTACCCGCTAGATGTTTTCTTATTCAGTTCGAATGCATTATGATTTATAACAATCAAAAATTAAATAAAAAAAAAATACAGCAGCAATGGAAAAAAGGAAGTAAAAAACCAAATATAAATTTAACGGAAAAAATGGCAGTTATGAAAAAAAGGAAGATTCACATTTTGGGTGAAATCGTAACAACAAAAAATTTATTTACTTAAAGCGTGTTATTGAACGAAATCAACATTTTCTCAAAAACTCTTAGCCTTGCCCTTAACATTCAAAATCCGATATGATTCCTGGGTTACTACCCACTCGGGTTTTTAGTATCGATGGTAGAGGTGCCAAGCGGCAGCTACGCGAAACAGCGGCCAATAGTGAAATTGCAGGAAAGCCAAACCAAGCAAGCTCTGGTTGACGGGAGAAACTACTTTTGCCGAAGTGTCTGTCGCCTTCCGATAAGGCCAATGCCTCTTTAATAGTCCAACGTCGAGGCAGCCAAAACCCTGCGGAAGACCTTTTGTGAGACGGCGGCGGATTCGGCTCAACTTCTGGCCGGAGTGTGCGAGCTGAGCGACGGACGATGTCTTCAGGGCGGCCGATAAAGTGCGTGGTCGTCGGCGACGGCACGGTCGGCAAGACGTGCATGTTGATTTCCTACACGACCGACAGCTTCCCGGGCGAATACGTGCCGACGGTGTAAGTGCCTCAGAACATAAATTTTGCCCAATTTTCCTAAATAATAAAAATTCATCATTTATCTTCCTCGATCATGTCTCGGTTCACTGAGATATTATGCTCAACAAAATTTCCCAATTGGTTTTTTTAAAGAATTTTTGATTTTGAGAATGTAATTCTTTTTAATCACATTTACAGGGTTAGATCGAATAACCCTTTCTCTTCTAAGCTCGTCTCATCTTCCGCAGAGAAAAGCACGGCTGATGACGCCTGACAATAAAACGTCTTTCGATAACTTTCATTAAAACTTTTTGATGGCGGCAGCTCATTAGCATACGACAAATTAACTGTCACAACAAACAATTCCTTTTTTTTAATTTTGATTTCTACCTCTTGAATAAGATATTATTTAAATGTGATTGTAAAGTAATTGTTAACATATAATTAATTCTGAAATCCAAACAGATTTGACAACTACTCAGCACCCATGATCGTGGACAGCATCCCTGTTTCCCTTGGCCTTTGGGACACGGCCGGACAGGAGGACTACGACCGACTGCGGCCCTTGAGTTACCCACAGACTGACGTATTTCTCATCTGCTTCTCCGTGGTGTCCCCCAGCTCTTGTGATAACGTCACGGCCAAGTGGGTGCCGGAAATCAAACACCACTGTCCAGACGCACCAATAATTCTAGTCGGTACGGCCGCAATCGTCAAGTTTTTTAATAAAATAATAGCAATAAATTTTTTGGCTAAATTACATATTTTTGTCTAAGCTGAAATGTCTAGACTTCAAATTTTGAAAGATGTGCTCCTCATCTAAAGAATTTAAAGTAGATGCATTTTTTTTTTAAAATTATTATTCTGACATATTTTTACACCATCCAAAAATATCTCTGCTTCATTTTTAAATTTTCATTTTATTCTTCTTATTTTTGTCTTCAACACTTTTCAGGCACAAAGATTGACTTGAGGGAAGACAAGGAGTCTCTGGCAATTTTGTCCGAGCAAGGAATGAGTCCGATTCGCAGAGAGCAGGGCCAGAAGTTGGCCAACAAAGTCAGGGCTGTTCGTTACATGGAGTGCTCTGCCCTCACACAGCGTGGACTGAAACAGGTAAAATAAAAATAAATAATTGATAAGATTGAAACTGACTGAAATTTTGCATGCAGGTGTTTGACGAGGCCGTCAGGGCCGTTTTAAGACCAGAACCTCAGAAGCGGAGGCAGCGCAAGTGTTTAATTATGTAGTGTGGAAATGCGACACGCTCTCGATGGTAGCTAAATAACTTTTTTATACATTTTCCTGACAGTCAAACGAGAGAGTGACGTTTTTAAGCGGCACAAGTTGACATTTGACTAAAGCAAAAAAGGTTTACCACTAGACGAAGTCCTCTGGTTCAGTTTCAAGCGCTCACAATTAAAATGACAATACCCATGTCATATCAGTTAATTAACCAATGCTGCATTTCATACTTTTGCAATTTCTCGCTTTTTATTACTTTTCGGAATGTGTTCTTTTTTGTGTATTTTTGTGCCAAGTAATCTCATCCTTTTTTTAATTGACTTTAATTTTATTTTACTGTATATCTGATAACACAAACTGATTTTGACGTCTTGCATTTAACGTTGATCGCAACAGCTACTTAAAAACATTTTTAATATTACTACTGATTACTACTATTTGTACATTATAAAATTAAGAGTCATTTTTAATCACATCTTTTGTCATATTTGTTCTAGTTTGTGTGCATGAAACCAAAGTTGTAGTTTAACATTTTTTATTAAGGAAAAAAATGACATTTTATACCTCATCCCTTTTATACATGCCAACATTTTATACAAATAATGCAACTCTTTCAACTATGAAAGTGGTTTAAACAAATGCTTTGATTTTGATGAAATGAGGAAATTTAGTATAAAAATTTAACTCACATTGAAATAAAAATATCTATCATTTCATCAAGATTGACTGCCAAATTTCTTCAAGATCATACTGCTTTTTTTAATTTTTAAACACCAAATCGCAGCAATATAAAACAAACCGACAAAACAAAAATTGAATTTGGCAATCCTAGTCATCTAGACTTTCTGTTCTTTGGACTGGTGTTTTGGTTCCATGAAAATAAGTTCATTTTCAATCTGAAGCCATTGCAGGGAATTATTCAAATTTTCTAGTTTCCCTTTCAGGTGCAATGGAAAAAAATGTTCCAGTAAAACAAAGAACACTGTAAATAATTTTGCAAATCAGATCAAAATAACCTACAGTATTTTTGATGTTCTGCAAATTAATATTTTTGACTCTGTCAGAAAAGTAAGGCACTGGATTTGAAACTCCTCGTCAGCATTCACTCGATTGTAATTAATTAATTATGATGATTAAAAATCCTACTTTGGTAGAAAGTAAGTCAGTTTGTAACGAGGTGATTAATTATTTAAACATGATGCATGTGCCTTCTATCAACACACTGTGTAAGCAACTCATTGATATTGAATATGAATTATTATGCCAGCGCGTAATGATACTATGTATAGTCTCGACGAATTCCTCAATTGTAAGCAAAACACGCTGATGTGAGATCATTACTGAATACTCTCTATTGTTTTGTCTTACTCTCCTCGTATATTTGAGTAGATTTGAAGCTTGTGAAATGATATTAAAGTAATAAAAGAAAATTGCATAACCAACATTAAATTTATTTTCAGTTTTTAAAACCTGTGATTCATTAATTTAAATTTGGTGAAAAATAATTAAAAAGAAGGTCAAATATTTGAGAGGGCAATGATGAGACCATAAAATCTGCAAATTTATTATTTGATGGGTATTTATTGGTGTTAATAAATATTTCTAAATTGCCTTGCTAATTGCTGTTAATAGCGATAATGCCAGTTAGTGGAGCGTAAATCAATGCTTGTTATAAAAAGCTGCTCTCCTTGAATTGAAAATGTCAATTTGCACTTGGATCCTAAGAGATCTGATATATTTTTTTGTTACTCCACATGATATTGGCAATGGTAGTCATACTAGTCATCAATTTCTTACTTAGATATACTTGCTGATTAAATAAAGAAAGGTTAAAATTTCATCATTCAACAAGTAAGTCAAAATAGTTTAGAGATTGTACAATTTTTCCACAAATTGATATTGAATGCAATTTTTCCAGCAGAATCGTTATTAAATTTATAAATTCAGCGAGCCATAAATTTTTAATGTAATTATTTTATTTTGCCACTTTTTTTGTATAATATTTTCAGGTCATTCTTTCTTCTTTCTTGATAGCTGAGCAAGTGAGCAGTAAGGAAGGGATAATTTTCTTCCTTATTAATAAAATCTAGCAGGTGATAGTTCAGCTATATTGTAGGTTAGATACATTCTTTGCAGTGATAATGATATGCATATGCACCACATTATATATTGCGCACGAGTCTGCATCTGTAATAAAATTAATTGTGCAGTCTGGTTTACATATTAATGCGTGCCCTGTCTGGCACACACACTGTATAATATTTATTTTTTTGCAGCAAGATCTTATGTAATGATGCATATTGAGAGAAGAGAATGCAGCTCTGCTCTGGAATTAAGCTAAGGAGCAATAAGTGCAATTCAATCATTTCATTATTATACACACAGTGAGCACATTTTATTAGACAAAGAGGCCAATTCACAAGTTTTATGGCGTTCTGTCTGCATGAGTAAAAGCGCCAGACTATATAAGCACTTGGATTTATTTACTACTCCAATCGATCAACGGCAATAAAAATTGAAAAGTTGCATTTAATTTCTAAAATAAATCAGGGATGTGGCAGGGGCAGACAAGAGTTCAAAAATTGAAATGTCGACAAAATTAAGTTTAAAAATGACTGGAATTTTTTATTAAGTTAATTGGAATAATTTGGAAAATTTACAGTTAGTGTATTTTTAAAGCTTATACATTTTTTTCAAATATAATCAAATTTAAATCTTATTTGTTTGTAATTTTTTTGTTATCCATCAGCCCTCGTCCATATATGCTTTACATTCACGAGAAGAAAAATAAATATTTTACAAATCAGTTAAGGACTGAAAGCCACGAAAAAAGGAACAAAACGTGCATTTATAGTTTGTATCTTAAACGCCGCGGGGTGCAGACAGGACCTGTTGAAAAACTCGCCAAATAAATCTTGTACCTGTTAAAGCAGCACTATCAATGAAATGCAGACATGTCTTTTCCGCGTAGGGCGGTTTGATTAAAGCAATCGGGCCAACCGCAGTAAATTTCGCAACGAATTTAATATAATAAATTGCAAAAGTAAAGGGCCCGGAAATAATAGCTCGACCGCCTGTCGAAAATTATTCTAATCAAAAAGATTAATGCAGTGCGCGGTCCTGTAATGACAGCGGAAGATAACAAACGGACGTTTTGTTTCAAATTCAATTCACTTTATTTTGGACGGGCTGATCCCAAGAGTGGACACGATGTGGAATATGGAAGTCAACTTTCGCGGCCAGAAGGGTATTATTATATTGTATTGGCCGAATCACGACGACTTTTGCTTTCGAACCACTTTTGCTTTCCTCGCGATCCCCGACAGAAACGACTGCACCGTCTCCGTGAGGAATGCGCGACGTTTTTAACGACCAAGTGCGTTGACCTCTAAACACAAACAAAGATCATCACAATGAAATTTAATTGGCACGAATTAAAATTATAGAAAAAACTTAGATGATGAAAATTACTAGCTCATTCTAGAAAGAAGAATTTTAATGTTTTAATAACCAGTTTGGTTTCATTTTGGTAATTTATTTTAAAAGACACACCACACCTTTTTGCACTGCCTTGCAGATTAAATCTTTTGGTCCCTTTGTCGGAACTGAACGTGATCTCTCATTAAACTAACAAATTTACAACGGCGCCTTGGTTCGCTTTCACAAAGCCAGATAGATCTGATACAGATATAAAAGCTTATAACTAATCCAAACATACACCAATAAAAAGTCAAAATTTGAAATTTAATACTTGGTCTTAAAACCTGAGCTAACGCTAACAAATGATCATAATAACTTCTTAGATAAGCAGATACCCCACACACGCCAGCACCGCACCTTGAAATAATTTGTAAAATTTTATTGAATTCTCCCGCATCAGGGGGTAAAAATTAAAATATTAAATTCAAGAGTGTTAGTTTTTTCTTCGGAAAAAAATTATTATTAAAAAAATAGCATATTTGTTTAAAATGCAATGGTTTAAACGTCATATATTATTTAAAAATGGGAATTGAACTGATTCTTTCCAATTTTTAACTCGATGGATTTTTGAGTGCATAATTTTTTCATTTAAATATTTTAATGATTTAAGAAACATTGCTTGGCATAATTCGCAAATTTCTTCCTTATACGGCTACAACTCTGCGCATCCGCCGTATCAATAAATATAGCACACGGAATTTTTTTACAGATTTCCATGCCTTTAAAAAATTAGTAAACAAAGGGAGGATATGAGCCATGCAATGTCACAATTTGCTACAGTAGCCGAATGCAGTTTTGAACAAAGCAAATTCAAAGTAGGCCAATAACGTTCAGCAGGCCAGCAAATTTTGATGCTTTTGTACTTTGAGATGCACAAATGGTTAAAATTTGTATTCTTTGAAAAGTATAAAATTGAGGATGATTATCTTATTTACCAGGAAAAATCGTCACAAGTATAATATCTTGAGAAAATCTTTAATCCGAAGTAATCTTTTTAATCGATTTTAATCTCAAACGCTTCCAGCAAAAAGGAAAGGTAGAAAATTTTCATTTCAACTTTCCTCTCAACCTCACAATTTGCTCACTCGGTACTCTATACGCGCCAATCGAATGCAACGTTGGCATATAAGTGGTCCAAATATTGCATAAATAGAAAAACCGCCACTAATGATTCAAGATACGAAGCGAATTACACCCGAGCAATTCGCTACGGGGCAAAAGGGCAAGGTGAGGCTCAGTCAGAATTTCTTTCTTTCTCTATCAGCATTATTACGTGCTCTCTTTTCACATTTACACATGAGATTATTTTGTATTATGACCGCGCGCTTTCGATTGTTCTGCAAGCTCCACTTTGAGAGGTGCGGAGTGAGGCGTGTGTCTATTTCAGCTGCTCTGTGTGTGCATTATTATCAAAGTAACGTCATAAAAGCCGTGCATGAATTGAATATTAAAGAACCCTGAAATTTGGTTGCATCTCAAGGTCGCGTTCAAAATGTGCCCTAACTAAAAAGAAAACTAAAAATGCGCCCAAGGTTTGCTTACGGCTGTCTAATTTTTCGCATTATGTGCTCTCATTGTACTGTGATATGATGAATTTGCGCCAAATTATATAGAGAAGGCCTTCGTTTTGTGGGCGTGTGAAAGCTGGATACATATTTCGCCTAATTACACACGTGCATTCAGAGGTGGATTAGTTGTAGTGAATTATCCAATTATTCTTCTTATCTTTGCCAAAGTGACCAAAGTGTTGCATAATTTATAACTACGTCAAATACAAATTTGTTTATTGAGAAATAGTTAGATCATAAAAAAAATTAGAGCACCTATAAAAATTTGCAAAATAAGTTTCAAAAATGGCAATTGTTTGTTATTTTTGAAATGTTTGAAGCTCATTATAATAAAAATATAATAATAAAGGATAATAATTAAAGGCATTGTGTAAAAATTAAAAACAAAATATTAGTATTTTTATATTGGTAGTTCCTGACCAATGCAGGAAAGCGACGTTTGTCTTCCGTCGGAGCATTTCCATAGTACGCAGTACACATTCCTTCTCAGTATTTATGGGCACAGCGCAGAAATCCTGATATGGACGGCACCGGCTAGTTATATCATTGAACCTCAGCGTTCTACAAACGTACTCTCCCACGACAATATAGCAAAATGACGCAACACGGTTCGAGTAATAATATCGCACGCACGGCGTGCAAATTAATTGGAATAATGAGCGCGCCCAGCATGTGGTTCTTCTTCTCGTCCGTAGGCTCAATTAAGAGAAAGTGTTTTTGCAGAGAAAGCGGCAGTCAATGAGTTTGCTCATCGGCCGGTCTATATTCAGCACTCCAAAACTAACGCGTGAATTTAACTATCAGAAAAGAGTGCGGCTGGACAGTCGGCAAGTCGATTGGGTGCACCGTAGAGATTCATCGCGCCCGCAAGTTGCTCGGGTGAAAGTGCATTCGAGTTTTGGATCTTGCCAGGTGCATCTTCACTGAAATTTGACACTATCAAATAATAAAAGTAAATAGTATCTTACTGATTATATTCAAACTATATTTAATGCATTGCTCACAAATTATAACTTTAAAAGGCACAAAAATACTGATTATTTATCAGTCTAGTTTTAATGTTTAATTGCAGTCTCTTTAAAAATAATATTGATAATTTTTGGCACACATTGGAAAAATAATACTAATAACATTAAAAGTTTAAAATTTAAGCAAATCAATTAAAAATTTTCCAGCAAAATTATGCAGCTTACAATTAGAAGATGAATTGCAGAATTGGTCTGAGAATGAGTTCTAGATTAGAAGAAATAAAATGGGAAAATCAAGAAATAAATTTATTTTCTATTAACGACATATAAATGTAATAAAAAAACCTGTAGTTATAAATGGTATAACAAGATAACATTCTAAGCCATGGGTATCATTAATCCAAGTGTCAATTATTATCAAACGCCAGGAGAAAACTTGTATAGATACCAAAAAGGCCAGCCGCAAATTTAATATTATTTCACCGAAGCAGAGACTGCGCTACCTCCGCCCGCTTTATTTATGGTAAGTGCTCAAATGCTAGCCGCGTTGTGTCAATCACAACCGCGATCGGGTGGCCCAAGAGTGCCTTCATTTGAAAGAGAGTTGCGTCACCCCATAACAATTTAGCACCATCAGATCCACCATGAATCAAGTCGGCAGAGAAAGTGTTTGAGCTAATAATTCGGCGGCAGCAGCCAGTTTGACTCAAAAGAGTGGCGGGCCAAATTAAGATGGCACTCAAAAAAATATACACACGCGCCGCTCCGGGACTCAATTTAGTTTGCGCGGTGTCAAAGAGGTCGACCTATTCATGGCTTGACGAATCTTGCTTGACGAGTTGCAAAGTCTTGTCGATTGTAAGTTGAATAATTCAAAAAAAGTTAGGATAAAGGCCTGACACTGTTGGAGAGAGCTCAGAAGTCAACGAATTCATTGATGACTGAAGATAACATTATTTGCAAAAAAGCTTTTGTCCATTGTGTTATTTTATACTAACAAAAAATTACATTACTTTTGACTTTATTATCAACATTTACAATGAGAATAAATAACTTTATTAAAGAGAGAATTAATTGCTCTTCCAATCAAATTTACCAAATCAAGCAAATTAAAGTAATATGACGTAATTTTTAAACTAGATTATAAAATAGTAGAGCATGAAATATAAGATTAAATTATCGTATAAAAATTAAATAAAAACAAAAATTGTTCATAGAAAAGGTTTATTATTGTTGTTAGTTTTTAATTTGTTAGTGTAAGTTTTTTTAGAGTTTTGTGTCGTGTTTGCGTTGTTAATTGTATTCCAGTTTCTGTTTTAATTTCCTAAAAGAAATTTCCCGTAGATTCGGAAACTGAGCGAGCAAGAATATAAAATTTCCCTATGTTAGTTAGCGTTTCTTCACAAACATATTTTTTTTATTTTTCTCTGTATTTACTTGATTTGTGATAAATAAGCAATATTTTATATTTTTAGCAAGAACAGTAATTTTATTTTAAAACAACTCTGCACTGCTTGTTGATGATGCTAAAATTCGGTCAATACCACCGTACCCATTTGAATTAATTTAAAACCTGAATCGGCTTGTTTTATATTCAGCGCCACAATGAAAATTCGGCCAGTCAATGCAAGGCTCTCATTACGTGGCCAATTACGACACAAAAGTTCATGGAAATTTCAAAAAGCAAATAAACCTAAATGCGCTGTGCAAAATTCCGCCAGTCGAAATCGATCAGAGGTGGCTTAAAAATTGACCTAGAAATCGGCTGCAGGTTCTGTATGGTAATGACACGCGCGCTGGCAACGCGAAGGGGCTTGGCCGGACGCGAGGTTTCGAAACTGCAAATCGCCAACATGGATATCGCCTGCTCATGCGAAATCTGATTGACTGCGAGAGTTCGCGGTACTGCTAGATGCTGGACTTTCATTTATTCAATGCATGAAATTAGAACCGCATTGGCTTTATTGATTTCGTTGTTTAATATAAATGAAAAGGAATTGAAGAAAATTAGTATATTTTTTATTAAATCATAATCAAGAGGCTTTCCTCAACTTTTCAAATTACTTCACAACATATTTGTTTTTCTGAGTGGCAAAGATATTTTAATTATATATTTTATCCGAAATTAAACATAAATATTGAAACTTAAAATGATTTTTTCCGCATTATTTTGACATTATTTACAGTGTACATACATGAAGCCCTTTTTTATGTCTCTAAAAGAAATATATTTTCCACGTTGCGATCTTTCAGAATTGAAAACTCCTGAAAATAATAATAATTAATAATAGATATAAGTAAAATTATATTTATTTTCCTCTTAATTCAAACCATTTTTGTTGAACCTTTGAGATGTTTCATGTTTAAAAAATTAAGGTTTTAATGAATGCTGTATCTTGTGCTTTGAAATATTTTGACCTAATTTCTTAAAAATTCTTTGTTTTTTAGTCATTGATTGGACCACACACATAAACACCTCGTTCCGCAAGTGTCGCAGCTCTTTTGTAACAAAAGGTTATTCATTAACTTTGCAAACAAGGCATTTCACGGTATTATGAAAATCCCTCGGGGCCACTTTCCATGCAGTAGAATTATTTACGTCAAACACCCAATTATTGAGTATCGATCGGCCGGGTCGAGAGTGTGTATGGGGCCGAGACCAAGCCGCCGACTAATCATGATCGTGCTTTTTAGCCGGCGTACTGCTTTTCTTATGCTCATGTGGATTTAATTGAGACTCGTTGCAGACGCAAGTGTTGCATGTTGTGCTTTTTAATGGTGTGCTCCACATCGATAATTACCCACTGCGGGAGGAGAAAAAGTGCGCATGCAAATAATTGTAATTGAAATTCGCTGCTTCGGGGCACATTTCCATCGCGCGAAACCCAAGCGCGTATTATTATAACTTTCAGTTTATCAACTTGTTGCTTATTATGCTCAATTTCCCAAGTGATTCGATTTTATGTGTTTCTCGGTGCCGAGAGCATTTGCTATGCAAATTGTGGTGCAACATTCACACACACATTGCACTCCAGCACTGATCTCTGCTTTAATAAAACTGGGTCCGAATTGGGTAACGGACTCAAGGAAATTGCGTCTCTGAATTGAGTTGTTTGGAAATCTCACCCGGTTCAAAAGCAGTGCCCACGCCAGACTGCAATCTCATGGTGTGAGAATCAAATATTTTTTTCATTTTGGGCCGACAGTCCCGTCAAGAATTGGAATCTCAATAGGCGCGTTTTTCATGACGAGAAAATTTAAACACAAGAACACAAGATATAGACAACAAAAGCAACACATGTGTAGATTTTACCTACTTTATAAATCTACAATATTTCAATGAAAACCATCTTTTATTAAAGGATGAATATTTTTATTTATCTTATATCATAAGGAGCCAGGACTATAAATTAAAATTTGAAAAAGCTTTTGGAAAATGAAAATATTTTTCAAGAGTTTATAGCTTACATGATTTTCTGCTTGGTCCAAAAATTAAATGATCAATCAAAAGAGAATAACAGACAAGTACTTTGAATGAACCAAATTGGAAATGAAATTAGAATTAATAGACAAGTGCAAATGAAAAATCTGAAACATTAACCAAAGGCCATTTTTAACATACTCGTTGAACTACTTCTTGTACTTTGTGATCGCCGAAATTCCATATATAGAGCGGTATATACGGTTGTTGTCCGATGAAAAGTTTTTTCCTCTCTGTAGAGCAATGGCGCAACGGACACATAATGAAAGGGTCAGAAGCCTGGTCGAGACATGAATCAGACACTAATCCTGCGTGCATTATTATTTTAGTTGTCAAGATACACACGACAATGGGAGCATTTTCTGTATATGGTACGTGTATCATAATGCATAGGTTGTGTTTTATGCGGCAAGAATAAACGCAAGGCACGGGCAGGTGTGTTGTTTCAATATTTGCCCCCGCGGGACACGCGATAATGACACACGTGGAAAGGCAATTCCTGCACAATTTGCTTTGTTCAACAGAGTCTGCTACTACGTCTACTTGGGTGTAGCAATATAGACATAATCAATCAATAATCAAGCGCACGACAGTGATTTTTTTCTGATGGTGCCTGCAGATCGGGACAAGTTATTATGACGATTATTTTTATTTCAAAATACAATTCAAATCGCGAGAAAATTGAAATTAAAGTTAAAAGAATATTAAATTAATATAAAATTTAAATATGATATTGAGAATAATTGTTGATTATGTGATAAGTGGAATAAGGAGTGGGTTAGTTTAAAATTTTAATTAAAACAAATGTAAAATAAAATAAGACAAAATTAAAATAAAATTATTGTATTTCTTTTTTTGATTATCTTTAGACGGAGAGCTGTGAGCAATATTCTTGAGAATAAGGAAGAAGAAAAGATTTAACAGTTTAATTGAACTCTACAAATTCGCAGTTAATTTATTTTGCAGTAAGCCTTGAATGATATCCATGGATAAACATTTCATACACAAAAATTAATTAAGGTGCAAAGTGAATAATTAAATAAATTGGCATTATTATTGTTATTATTTTCAGGGTTTAAATATGTACTAAAGAGTAATACAATAAAAGCACCTGCGAATCCTCGTCACATGTCGACATTGCCAACAAAATTTCCGTCATGCAGCCTTCTGATTGAAATCTGAATTCGGCATTGCAATGGCAGGTCATTCAAGAGCAACACTGCTTTCACTCGCCTGCTGCGTCACTTGATAAAACACACACATACAAAAAAAATAATAATAATGATCTAGATCGATCATGACGTCAGCCGAAAAACCGCGCCGACCAAATTACGACTTGCATTATATTTATTATTTCATTCCATTACTTTTGTGGTCGGCGCGGTTTTTGCCATTGTTGGGGCGGAGATGGTCGAACGAAATCAGACAAACGAAATTCACTCTCGCTTTAGAGGTGCGGCTGGAAGGAAGAGATCGAAAAAGAACACAAAGCTTGCATAATAACAACGCGAACGCTCTTGTGTAAGGTCAACCGATTTCTTCCTGTTGAATAATATATTAAATGAAACTGGTCGTGTTTCACTCAGAACATGATTCTTAAACGTATATTATGTGAAATTGAATAATTAGTCTCTTTTCCCGCAGCAAAAGTCGGATAATAACGCCGGTCGTTTAAAAGCGCTGACGGCCAAAATGCGCCGGTCTGCACTCTTTGCCTGTTTCTTTAACGCCAAGATTATCGTTAACATTTTTACCATACTCAGAGTGTGGAGCAGACATGAAATATTCATTATGGTTTTTCTCGCTCAATTAATATAACTGGTGGCTCTGTCTGGGGTTATGTAACCCGTTGCAAACAAACTTTCCTCCGGCTTCAGCAGCAGCAGCAGGTGCAGCGTCCACATTGGTGGCCTAATTATCTTCAGCACCGGCTCGAGAGCATTGATGTGGGAGTCTCATTTTTTACACCAAACGGTCAGCAAAGAAAAAACACGCACGATTGGCTGTTACTTTCCGCTCGATTGCACAACTTTGACGCGAGAAGGCCTGATGGACGCTTTTAATTAATTAGAATTATTGCGCGTCTCGAAAGTTGATGCGTCTCTGAACGAGAGTGAGAAGTGGGAATGAGTTGGAATTTTTTATTCAAGAGCGTGATCTCTCACTCTCCACATTTCCCCTAAAGGTTTCGTCTGCCTTTAATAGTTCCAAATGGAGATCTTTAAAGGAGATGCGCATTTCTTAATAGGCTTTCTTCCCTCTAACACAATATTGAATGGATAAAAAAGTTTTAAAATGACTTTGTTTTGACTTACAAAGATTAAGGGCATCTTTTTTTAAATAAAAATACTGACTAAATTGGAGTTACATTTGGCTTGTCGGGACAAAAAAAATATAAATCTGGCTCTGATAATAATTAAACATTTCTGTAGATTTGTTTAATAGCAAATTACAAAATAAGCACTTATTTTTTTATTTAAATAAGTGAAAAATTCTGTCACAGAATGCTAATGCGCATCTCCCTTCAAGATATCTCTAGTTTGTAACAATCCAATGGAGAAGGGAATTCCTTATTTGGCAAACTCATTAGGATGAATGAATTGTGGTATTTTTCCTTTTTGAGTTAATTAAATAATTGATAAATTTCATTTCAATTAAAAGTGAAATGTATATTTTTACTGGACTAATAAATTTTTTATGTATTTTATATTTAATATATTATTATTATCTTATCAGAATGACGCAAGACGGAATTCGAGCTTGAGGTGCAAGTCTCATCTCATCAAACATCGCCGTGGGAATGCTATTCAATTGCTCTCGCTTTCTTTTTTGCACACCAGCTTCGGCTCGAATTACCTTCCGCGGTGTCAGGTTTTAAGGCGTACTTACACGCGAATGAAACAGTCAAAAATCAACCAGCCCAGATTTCGGCAAGTCGTGGGTGGGTGGGTGGCGCAATTTGCAATCAGCAGAGTTTGGACAGAGTGCACATTATTTTTTATCGGTTGGTCCGACGCGAGCCAAAATGTTTGTGGCCTCTCGGCGGGTTCACGTGGCGCGAGGATGTCGAAATCGGCGAGAAAACCGAGCCGAGTAGTGAGATATGTCTGATCTGAAATGTGAGCAAGGTCGGCTTACTTGAATGTACCGAGAGCAGAGAAAAGAAAGCTCTCTCGGCAGCTCTCTTTGATCAAACAACATCTGATCGGCTCATTATGGCCATTTGACCACCCGCAACAATTCAAAAGCACAAGGACAGACCGATCTTGCGGCGAAAATGAAATTGTTATTTGAGCTGGAAAGGTTTTTTTGTGCCGTATCTTAATCAGATAATTTTCAATAGGCTAGATCCGGATTAAACTTCATTGTTTTCTTAATTTGGCATAAAATAAATGTTTTATTTTCCTTGTTGCGCTAACGCAATTCTAAATTTTTCAGCGCACTGACAAAGTCAAATCAGGCTATTATTGTTTGATTGTTGCTCATTGTTGTAAGCTGAATTTAAAATTGTTCCTTTTACATCGTCCAATCGTTCCATCTTCCATATTGACCTTGCCATATTTTTCGAAAATTTGCCGGACTATATTTCTGCAGTTGACAAAAAGTACAAGTGCATCAAAAATGGGAGGGACAAAAAAACTCTTTAAACGAGAGTTTTAAAAATTGCCCTGAAAAAATTCAAAATATAAAGTCCAGAACTATTCACAAAATATTTCTCATTTTCCAGAAAAATAATTTTTTAATTTTTCTAAATTGTGGCTCATGAGAATGCAAATACAAAATCTGAAAGACCTATGTTAGCGCAGTGGACCCTCCTTAATGATTGTAAATTAGGAGAAAATAATACAAATTAATTTTTTTGCACTTATTAATAACACTCACCATCCGTTATTATTATTATATGAGCTTGATTAATGGCGAGATGTTATTTTGCCCTAATTGCACACTTTCTACAACTGCTCGCAGCGCAGTATTCTTTTTCTTTTCAGGAACGATGATGCTTCTCATGTCATTGACTAACGGCAGAAAATCATAATAAACCGCGGAGACGCGTTTAATATACATACATGTCATGCTATTGGTAATGAGGTGCATACTTTCTTCTTGACCTTCGGTCGGTCGCACGGTCAGCTGCAGAGAGACGAGGATGAACAAGCGACTCCTCTTCATCTGGGTCAGTTATTAGTTATCATTATACTTGCAACCTGAGCATTGTAACAAAAATTTGAACATTTTACTGATTGAATTTCTACTGAGCCACATTAAAAAATAAATAATTCTTGTTGCAATTAATACAAGTGCCCGTAGATTCAAGCAAACGGACGAATCTGAAGATCTGCGGTAACCTCATCCAACGCTCTGGCCGCAAGCGATGAAAACAACTTTGCTCCAAAGAATGCATCCGCTTTAATTTATTGACGCGTTTTGCACTCACCCAGATTATTTTCAATGCGGAATTCCCATCTCGCACTCTCGGGTCGCTTTATTGTGAATATTAACGGGACTTGCAGCGACACGCAAAAAAATGAAAGAGCATCTCTTTTGATTGCAAAAAACTTCTGAAAAAGGAACTAAGCTAATTTTTTGATTACAAAAAGGAAAATCCAGTGAGATTATTATAATGGTTTAAAGCAAAATTAAAACATTTAAGTCTGTCACCAATATGAAAATATAAATTCCAAGTCGAAACTTTTTAAATAGCAAATATTTGTAATAATACAACATTAATTGTAAGCTTTTTTCTCTGTAAAAGTACAAAGCTTGAAAAATTACTAATTTATTAATTTAAATAGCATCCATACAACAAGTTATGAACCGTTCACTACACTAATAAATAGGTTCCCTTGTCGGCTTATCGCCCACCAGATTTGTCCCGCTGTCTTGGCTTCAAATTTATTAACTAGCATGTATTGTATGCGTTTGATTGGAAAGCTGGCCTGGCTTTAGACTTTCAGTTGGCGGCGAGCAGCTCATACAGTTTTTATTTAATTTAATGGTCAACGTGATTTAAGTGCGGAAAACGAGAATCTCGCCAGCATCGAGTGACATCGTCGTTTTTCTGCACGTTACTTTGACGGCGAAAACAATGAAAAATGCGGGTTTATTGCTCGTTTGTGCTGCTTTGGATTTGTAGCCGAGAGGAAGAGCGAGAGCTTCACTTCTTGAAGCAGATACAACTTTAGATATTTCTAGAAAATAAAAACTTATTTAATTTCTAACTTTTTAACAAAAACTGCCAAATAAAAAAAAGGAATCTAAATCAGAATTCTACAGGATATCATTTAGTTGCAATAAAAACGGAGTTTTACTTTTACTTTAACGGTTTCACTAAATTTAAACCCATATACTTCAAACTTGAGATTTAAAATTAAAAATAAAATTATAACCTTCTAATTCAATTATACAAATTTTTTTAACTTAAATATTTACTTTCAATTAGATGAAAATCATTCTTGATAAATTAAAAAATTGTATTAAATTACCAGAATTAAAATTTTAAGAGAAACTAGGCTGAAAAATGAGCTTAGACACAAAACGCACTTCCCTTTCCTCTAATTTTATGAATGAGATCCGTCCTCAGCACCGGCAGTAAAACTTGTAATGATCGTCATAAAATCCACAGGTGTAATAATCATCCCAAAGCACTGCAATCACCCTTTGAAACAAGAACCGACTATTCCTTCTGAGAAAAAAAGAAGAAACGGTAGCCTAAAAATTGCACTTGCAGTAGTGCAATCAAAACGGAGAGACTTCACGATTCTCAGAGCAATAAATTATAAACAGTCTCGAGACTCACTTTGCATTTTATTTCCATTTCTTCCTCATTTTCATGACGCAGCCTCTAGCCAGTCCGGCCGATTATAAAAATGCGAAAACAGCACGTCAAACCACGCCAGGCTTCTTCAGCCAACTAATGACCTGCTTTTACCACCCTTTCATCTTTCATCAAATCGCACTGCTCTCGTCTGGTAGACCAGCTGCCGACAATATATAGCCGAGGAAATCACTTGAACACAATTCAAAGATTTAAAACTCTTTTCCTCCCCGTCGGCAAAATTCGACGTTTTTTTTAAGTTGCATTGCGGTCGGTGCTGCAACCCTGCTCGGCCTTGAGACGTGCCCACGTTTGGTCAAGCGGCTGTCAAAATCAAGAGCACCCACGAGTAACCAGGCCAAGCAATTAAAATTTTTGCACCGACCTCAGCGCATTTCTCCAACGGGGATTACGAGGCACTTTGGGCTAAGCGATCGTTGCAGAATAAAATTACATAGTGCTCAACTAATGCAACATTTTTTACTCCATTTCGACGACTTAGGGTGAGAGTACCGCAAATTACGTTTTTCTTTTTTGCAATTTGCCTGAGCAGAGTGTCAGATTCAGTTAGTGGAAAAATTACATGATGCTTTTAACTATAGCAAAAAATAGTGGGCTTACATTAACACTGATGAGAAAATTATTTGGTTGTTTACCAAAGCATATCAAGGTCGTTCAGTCATCCCAAAGATTACCTTTCTCATTTCAGAGACTTGATAACAATTCAAAAAATTTGACAGCATTTCTTGCATTGGATATTAATAAAAAAATGGAAATTTTTGATGTGGTTAATTTAAGTTAAAGAAGCTAATAATTTTACAATTTTCCATTATAATCGGTGTGCTTTTTTTTGGCTATATTTCTTTTAATTTTTTCCAATAGCTCCAATACTTTCTTATTCATCTTTAATGGCTCACCCAATTAAAATTTATAAAGACACATTTTAAGAATCAATAGCTCAATTCAAAAACTCAGTATTAAAATAGCAAATTTTAAGTGAATTTGCTCTAATTTCATTGGTTTATATTTATTATAATTTTCAATTGTTTTCACATATTGCTTTTTTTAAATATATTTTTAATTTATTAAATATTCTGATTATAATTTTTCATTAAATCCATGTGAGTTATGAGAGTGTGTAAATACGTGACTCATTACACGCTCCACCTTGCAAAAGATTGCGTATTTCTTTATAGCTCGCCTGAGCAAAAAATTAGAAATGATTTCTTCTTAGCCCGCTCTAAAGGTAATTCAACTTTTATTCAAGAAATATACTGCATTGAATTAGGCAAGAATTGGGATAAAACGTGCTCACCAGCATCAAATTTCTTAACAAAGCAATGAATCAATGCGAATGAGTGTAATAGAGAAGCTGCGCGGTTGCTACTGGTATTTAATAACGATATAATATTTTATCGAAAGTGACTTTGAATTTCAAGCGTGTGAGCAAAGCTCTCATTAGTTTCTGCTCGACGTATTTAGCAATAAAAAGCCAGCGTTTTTTCACGGTTTGTGCGCACTCAATCGAAGGGAAAATTGATCCCAGACCGGTGCAATATTAATCGTACGCGTCGGCGTTGAGTGTCCCGAGAAAATAAAATTAAACCATGGGAGCGAAATTTCAGAGCTCGCGGTCAGACGTCTCAATTAACTGACTCGGAGATCAATTCGCAGTATGGATTTTTTTTTTAATTTTCTACCTTGTGAAATTAAAACTAAACTGCGCGCATTACTTTAATTTAATAGAATTTTTAAAATCTTTTGAAAAGAAAATTTTCTTTTAATATTCCATATTATTTGTTTGTTAAGGGTTAAAATTTATAAGGAATTCTTAGCGGGGAACGATAAATGGAGTGAATCTACCCTTTAAATGCATACAAATTTTATTTTTTACTGCGATTTCGTGGGACAGCAATTAATAATTTGGATGATTTGGTCGTGACGCGCTCTCTCTGCGAGTGACCGGTCACTCGTTTTCGTCATCGCTCGTCAAGGGAAATTAGGCATCACGTCTGCGTGTTTTCATTTCGCTCTCATTGGATGAGCTGGCGGTATTTGCAGAGCGTTTAATTCAAACTCCTTTCAGACGAGACTGGTTCCGCTCTGTTAAATTTATCTCCAGCACAACATGTTCTACACTTCCCGCCGTTCTTTTTCAACGCACGACGAGCTCCGTACGATGGAGTCTCGATTCTTTTTACATAGATCATGTAGTTCGTTATGCAATTACGATGCACTTGTTGTCGTAATTGTTATGCGCGAGAAAGGGAATTGATTCATTTTATTTTTTTACCTTATTGTTTTTGTTATCAACATTACGTTTCAAAGTTATAATTTTGAATCGTAATAAATTTAGCACTATTAAAATAAAAAGTAATAAACAAAATTTACAAGTGGATATTAGAAATTTATTCTAGAGATGCTGTAAAGTCACATCGAAATTCAAATTTTACAACATAATTGGTATGGAGATTTTAGTGAAATGTTTAACAACCTCCGGCCACGCGGATCATGTTTCATCACGCACAATGAGGCAAAGCCGATTGTTTGAAGTTTACTTTTGAGGCTGTATGCGAAACATCTCTATTACCCGGCTAATGCCATATAAGCTCATCAAATAATTAAATGCCTAAATGATGACAGAACCCAACACGCAATTTCGGCTCCTGCAGATTGCTATGATACAAGGCTTTCTGCTAAATATTTTGAAGAAAATCCACAAAGTATAATTAAATGAAAGCAAACAGTAGGTTAGTAGGTTCGAAAAGTTTAATATTATTGTTTAAAATAATTAAGTTTATTAAAAAATTGCAAACCAAATAATATTGTAGTATAATTTTATTTCAAATTGAGAATATACATTTTTTCAGTTTTTCCTTACAGCTATTTATAAGGACATAAATTTTAATTAACAATATTTTTATGAATTAGCAATTCTGAAAAAATTAATGGAAAAGTTTTGCCTTTTTTTCATTAAGTGGATATTTTCAAGAAGATTTTTCCTAATTCCACTGTGCAATCTAAAAAATCTTACTCCCATTATTTATCATATAACAAGTAACCTGTTTATCGAAAAGGAAGTGTTTTTACGCAGTTGCAAATAAATCTTCAAGAAAAAACCGAGAGAAAATTAATCAGGTTGATTTTTGGCTCACATTAAAGTTGCAAAGGACCGGTATACGATTATTTGCCTTAGGCCAAATTGGTGACTTTTAATTGCCCTAAATATACGAGCCAGATCTTATACAATGTGTCCTGTTGACCACAAATAAATCTTGTTGATTGTCAGTCGAACTTGATTGCTCAATCTATTATGTATCATATTCTGTTTTTTATATAACAAACAAGAGCAGCAAAAAAATGACGAGACGTTTCTCGCAGGTGCTTTCTGAAATATGTGTGCCGCTTAAAATACAAAACGAAGCCAACGATCGTGATTGATGTTAATTGGTGGATTAGATCGCGCGGTGATGATATATGGTTGGCGTATTAGTGTCCGGCGCGAGCACGAAAAAGAGAAAAATTCCTGGGGCAATACACAAATGGTTGGATACAGCAAAAGTTGTGCGTGGGCAGCGATTCCACATTGCAGAGAAGAAAAAGACGAAATTTAATTGCCGTTAGGTTGGCGACGGGTTTCGTTTACAAAAAAAAAAAAAAAAAAAAAATGAGAATGTATAGAATTGAATTGGGCTAATTAAAATTATCCGTCCTAATAATCACCTGCTTTTTACAAAAGTGTTCTTGAATCATCTACGCATTTTTACTGTTTTTTATGTATTTTGTAAATTAAATTATAGCAATTCAATTTGATTGACTTAAAAAACTAATGGACAAGGATATGTACACAATAAAACACTAATTGAAGAGGGTTAAATTCTTACTTATTTAAAAAAGAAATTGATTATTAGTAACATTAACATTAACAATTAAAACAAAAACGATTTATTAGTATGGACGAGTTTTTTTGAGGAATTTAAATTTTGGTTTAGTCTCCTTCACAATATCTATGACCCCACCGATTAGTTAGTTATGAATTTCATAAATAAATAATGTGAAGAAATTAGGTGTAACGGAGATTGTTTAAAAAAAAATATTAATAATTTTACAGTAAAGCAAAGGAGCAGCTGGGGCCGTGCGCGTAAGGAGCCCCACCACGGGTAGCTGGCGAGAACAAAATCACAATGCACGCCAGGTCCCCTCTTCTCCGTGCGAGAGTGTAAAGAGTAAAACGAAAGCTGGTGCCCCTAAGTAGACCATTCAAGACAGTGCTCGACGCTTGGTGGGTCCGACGAGCTGCGCAGTGCCCGCTGGACACCCTCACTCACTGGACAGTGTTCGTTGTTGGCCAAAGAAAAGTGTTCACCCTCATAAGTGCCAAAGACCGCTAATTTATTACCATGTTTCTTCGGTGAGTACAAGTTTCTTTTTTTTTTTCAAATTAATCTCCACCACCAAAATCAGCTTTTTTTCCTTTTTGCACCTTTTTTTTTAATTTTACGAGAAAAATTGAAAAAAAAACTTGCACAAAGTTTTATTTAGAATTCTAGGTCTGCAAAATTGTTATCATTTTATTTATCTAGGAAACGGACAATCAAAGCCAATTTACCACTGGAATGCCCTTTAGTAAATAGTGCGTGTTGTTTCCATCTTCCTTCTTTCTCTCGTTAAATGAACGCAAATCTGGCAAATTAGCATTTTATCAGCAAGGATTCGCGGTCGGTCGTTCAGGTCTCTGAACTTGGCGTGCGTTATTACACTTATGTTGCCGGCTTATTATAGAGTCCGTCTACGCTCTGCTTGCTGAGTGGAAACGCAGCAGCGCGCCGCGCACATGTGACTTTGGCCTTTGTCGAGAGAGCAGGTGGATTGGCAAGGAAGAGAGCTCTGTGTAATTTTTGCAAACCGTTCTTTCACTAATTAAATAAAATTAAGGCTGCAAAACAGGACGAAAAGTAATTGAAAAAAGGTTAAATTTACAAATGAATGAAATTAGCAAAAAATGTGTTTGGAAAGGGTTGTTTTTACTTGATTTACAGTGATTTTCTCTCACTATTGATTCATTATTTAAAATTTATCTACATTACTTTTTGCTCTCGGTTAATAAAATATTGATATTATTCACAAACCAGTTTATATTTATATTAATTTCATTTATTTTGAAAAATAATTCTGCAATATTTCTTTGCTAAGCAAAAGTGATCCAACGGCAATTTTAATTTGGCACTGGCAATTATGCTAATGTTAGTAGAGCACCAAGTGTCGCCTATTTAATGACCGGCACAAATATAATTGCTGCTCATAAAAATGTTAGCCAACGCGCTCGTTGAAATCTCCGTGGGTTTCAAAAATTTTCCGGCAGCGCTTCCTCGTTGGTCGGACGGACGAGTGGTGCGATTAAGGCAGCATTCAGGTCACTCCTTAGGCCAGCTTTGGGGCAAAAGTAGTCAGTCAGCAGCAGCAGCAGCAGTCATATAGGCAGCCACAATGCTGCTTCTTGGCTTAGTGACCCAGTTAACGTGCCTCCAACTGTACTTTCACCTCTCTCGCCTTTAATAATGATATTATATTTATATTTGAGCTCGCACTCTCAACACAGATGAACACCGATCAAAATTTTTCAATCTGGGCTGCTGTGGAAAATTTTGTCGGAAAAAAACGCCGGTCCTTTGTTAGACCGGCGCTCTATAGGAGAGAGAGATTTCTTTCTCAGCGGCAGAAGTTTCACAAAGTTTCTCTCATCCCTGTTGAAAATTTAACGGAGAAACCAGTTAGAAATTGTAGACGAGGCAAAAAATAAATGTGCATAAAAATAGTCATGCCGGTGCGTCCCGATTTGAAGTAATTGAAATTAGAGAAGACAGCATCCTTTGTCTGAGTTGCATCAATTAGAACCGAGTGAGCTCAATTTCAAAGAGGATGTGAACAGTGTGTAGAGTGGAAGGTGAATTAAAAAATGAAATAACAAATCCGGGCCAGAATAAGCAGGTTACAATTCGCGCAAAAAAATGCGACGTTCTATTTGAAAAAAAAATGTAATTAAGCAAATGATAAACCTGATTTTTTTTTAATGAAAAAAAAAATATGAAAAATCTCTTTCTGCGGCTTGACATGGTTGGCAGTTCTCATAAATTTTTACACAGATTTACTTTTCATAATCGCCATAATAGTTGTTGCCTTTGAGCTCTTTATCCGCTTTGATTTCCAGCGGCGGCGTGACGAAATTTCAAAGTCCTTTCTAAAAGCGATTTATATTTATTGCCCGGAATGAGGCGTGCAGCTTTTAATCTCGGGGCAAAAACCCAGTGCAGCATCTAATCTCTTTGTGGCACTACGGCGGTAGCGGGTAATTGTTCAATTAACCACCATCTCTCAAGAAGTGATGTGAAAGTAAGTCTTCATGGCGGCATTACGTGTCCGCGCGCGATCATTTCGAATAAATACATATCAGAGTGAAAGAACGCGTGATATGCATTCGTTTGCATGAATCAAACATGTGTCTACCTAGGCGCAGACACGATGCCGGTAACGCGAGAGCATTGTTGGGCATTTTGTCAATAAATCAGAACAATTAGTTGAATTCATTCGATTGTTCAAAGCGTGTGTCAGTGCCAGAGAAATGCCACTCAAGAGATGTCCTTATTATCGGCCCAGTGGAATGAAGATGAAACAAACTTTCTCGCTGCGTTTTTACAAGAAACATCGAACGAGTCAAGTGTATAGCATGCGTGCTGGATAAATAAAAAGCCATTTTGGCAAAAGAAATAAACATTATCGCGAACGGCTTTATCTTCTTCAACGCACTCGAACGGTCGTCGAAAGGCAACAACTCAGTATTTTTTTTATGTTTTCTCTCGTCCCATCAATTTTAAGATGAATAAAAAACGGTGTCTGGAAAATAACAAATAAAAATGTAATAAAATAAGAATATACTTCCATGACCCTGTTTTCTCTCCACGTAATTCCTGCTCACCTGTTAATGGGATTTTACATTTTCAAGGTCACCGATGGTTAAGAATAAAATGAGTAAATTGTGGAGTTTTACGAATCTTATCTGACGTTGCGCCGGCAAAAGGTCGGTAGATATTTTCGTAGGATGAAATTGATCCACGGCAGTGGCAATTTGGCCAAATCACTGCGAAATTTCGTGAGCGATTTGCTCTCAAAAACTTTTACCCGAAGATCGAAATCGGCATGATTTGCTCATTTAGCTATAAACTAGATTTGCCAGCGATCAATCGCAAAAGATTGACTTGGACTTTTCCTCCGCCTCATTTCCTTCGCGTCTTGATTTATATATGATGTGAGGCGTTAAAGGAACGTGCTGCATAATATCAGGAAATAATCCCCGAACAAAGACGTATGAAGTCGCAGACTCAATTTATCGTATGAAAAGTGAAACTAATTTACACACGCGTTGATATAGAAAGTTACACACGTGCTTATAAAATGATTGTGTTTGAATGCGTGGGTGCAAGTGTTACTATTAACTTAGTTATAATATCACGTCACTTATTTGGGAGCTGTTTTAAAACAACAAGCACTTGCAAATAAAATAAATAAATGGCTAAAAATATTTATTTGGCCTTCATTTTATTTTCTTTCAATCTAAATATCAGATAATGAGTTTTGAAAATTTTCTACGCGTAGAAAATTTGCCATTTTACAATAAAAAAATTTTTACTTATGTTCTTAACTTGACTTCAAATCAGTCTTAATGATGAACCTCAAAATTCATGTTGAACCGATTGGAGCGGCTTTTGATATCCTTTATTTCTATTGTTGATGTTTTCAAAAGATGCGATCATTAGAAGTCTTCTGGAATTCTCGAGATCCATTGTTAAGCAATCTTTTTTCATGGTGCTGCTCAAGGTTACTCGGATTCTATTTCAAACTTATGAAGAAGTAATTGCATGGAAAATTGCACGACTGCAGAAATAGCCAAAACAATTTGGCAATAAAGTCATTACTCAGTCGGATACAAGTTGCCCAACAAGCATCTTAAACCAAATAACCATGCGTATCCGATTACAAAATACGCACTCGTAATTAATGGCCAATTAGTCAAACCAGATCCAGAAGCGTATGCAACCGGACCAGTTGGAACCAGAGAGATCCGAAATTTCTCAAGCAAAGAAAATAAATCGGAAGCTGTCTCAATCTAGTCGATTCTTTTGATTCCACTAATGTTAGAAAAATATTTTATGTTTCCAGGAAAGGGATTTTTATTGTTTTTTCATAGCCACATTAAAGCAAGCTCACTTTCGGAACGAAGGAAATTAAGAAATTGAATTAAAAATTACGACGGTGTGAATTCATTTGGATAACTATGAATTAACCGGAATTAACCAACTGACTTTCACTATTCTCGCATGTAAACATCAAAACACACGAGAGCACCACGCCGAGCACACATATGTACATACAAGTTGTCAAGTTTGTCTTGCAACATATTATATAAATTAATTAGTAATAGTTGTCTTCCTGTCGCCAGGTATTTGCTCTCGATTTTTTTATCTTTAACTCAAGGCTAAGGTTCACAATCTTAATTGATCGATCATTGTCAGAAAGTATTGAAGGGCAAAAATATTAATTTATAGAAAAACACATATTTTTTTTCAAATACTAGTTGTTCATTTTGACTTATTGAGGTAAAGAGAACAGACTCAAAACATTCTAAGGTCACCGCAAACCGGAGCAAACTTGTCCTCTTCCACCTGCTTCAAGTTTTTTTCTGTCATTTTGAAGCGGCGGCATCCCGGATTCGAATGACGCTGCTTCGGATTCGCGCCCTTTGGCTGTGGTCAAGACGTTTGCTCTAGAAAGTCATCCTGCTTAGCAAGGTCGATCGCTCTCAGCCGCTCTACTCTGACGCAAAATAAAATAAGCCGCCCCGATTGAATCACACAACTGTGTTGTTCGCCCTAATAGTATAAGAATAAGTGCGCCGAGATTATCCGGCATAGGAAGGCCGAGAGGTTTGCCGTTTAGAAAGGCCCCCGAGTGCACTCGGTCTTTGGCATGCATAGGTATTTTCAAAAGTCTAAACAAAGTCGCTTTCTATGAGTCGCCCGCGGCTTGATTATCGGGCTAATTGACCAATTTTGGCTGCATCGGAATTAAAAAGTGAAATTCACTCTACAAACACTATTATACGGTTATTCAAAATTCAAAAATAAAAATTACTAGACAAATTTTTTAAATTGAAATGTAACTCAACTCTGAGGTACTTTTTGTACGTTGGAGGAAAAAATTGCAAATAGAAAGCAAATTGTCGAGTCAAGGCCAAAGTTACACGCCCGTTTCGTGAATTGATTGATTGGAGCGAACCAATAGACAATTAAGATTGGAGTGATAACGAGCCGCACTGATGAAAATGAATGGATGTGTTGGAATATGTCTGGTGAAATTTGAAATTATTACGTATTGAAAAACCATTTGTGTCAGGGCCAAACTCGTGTGGGGTCAAAAATGTTGGCAGCTGGGTAATTAAATTAAACCAAAATTCAAGTGCACAGACATTTTCTTTTTCTTACTAATTGAAAACAGGAGAAAATTCTTAAAAAGATTGTAAAAATTAAAAAATATTTAAATAATAAGCGCTAAGCAAAAAAATCTTGTGCAACTTTTCATAAAGAATTTTACAAGCAGGGACTTCAAACAAATCTTAATATTTAATTATAATTAGAATCAATAAAATTTGTTGTTTATTTTTATAAAAATAGCTCAATTATCACCTTCAAAAGATTAACTTAAACTTAAAAATTAGTGCCACTTTATAAAGGTTCAATGCAATTTTTTTTGTGATGGCGGAAATGTGCATTCCTCTGGCAAATGTGCACAAAGGAGACCGTTCTTGAGCCTGCTGCCAGTTATTGAGTTCAATTAATCTGCAGCACACTTCCCCGTGGTCGTATTGTAATCAATACGACGTGCCCACCATAAAAAAGTGAATTACTCTGACATGGCCAGAGAACACAACGGATCCTCCCAGCTGAGTCACGATCGGCCAAGGGACACTCGCAGGCAGATCCGTATTCGTGTCGTCGATCAATCAATTCCACTCCACTTCCTACCTATAACTCAAGGGTTAAATTTGAAAGGAGCCGTTTAATGAGAGACTCCACCCTGCGTCGCCAACCTTGATCGCTGGCAAAATAAAAATTAAAATAAAAAGTCCCCGGAAAAGACTTTGGCTGCTTTCCCTTTTGAGAGAGGAGACGAAAGGCCATCCAAATTACCGATTCTGAACCCGTCGTACCGTGCTGACGTTTTACTTTATCGTGTCAGCAGCTCACTTTTGTTTTCACTGCGACGTGTCGTCTCGTCTATATATAAAGAATTATATCAAAAGGAAAGTGGTCCAGATTGTTTCTGAGGCGCGCGAAGTGGATTTATGGAAGGTGTGTGCTCGAAACGTGAGGCGAACACTCGCCTTGCAGCTCTTTCCGCACAAGCTATACACATAAAAACGATAAAATAAAAATAATAATCATGTCAGCCAATCGAAAAGACTGTATTTTGCTGAGCAGTGGCTATGTATTCAGTCACCAGGGAAGTGCAGGGAAGGAAGGATAATAGTTATTATTTTTTTTTTTAAATTTTCAGTTCAACAAGCAAATGAGGAGCGTTATATGTAGCATTAAATTTATGATTCCCTATAAAATTAAGTAGCAATTAACTAAAAAAATTTTATTCAAAAAATTAATTGAAATTTGTCAAAATTAAATTTATTACTTTTTATCACATTTGGCCTACTTTATCATTATTATCTTTGTCTACATTGAATTTTTGAAATCAATTTATTTAAAAAAAAGGGACTGTTGGATAGTGCAAAACCACCACTAGCAAGAATTTTACTCAAACTTCCAAGGTTCTATTTTTTTAGTTTCATTTTTTTATGCAAATCCATAGCCAGATTTAGTTGACGATTCATTATATTTTTTGGCCAGGGCATGATTAAGAAAAAATTAAGTTTTTATGCAGCCAATGATCACATCAAAGCCCATTTGCTGGCATAGATCTGATCTTGACAGGTAATAAAGTCGGTTTAGACCGCTCCGTTTGAATAGGAGAATTTGGGCCATTGAAAAATAATGCGCTTTTCATTCTCTCAATCCTCCCTCACAATATAATATTATTAAAGTTGGGCGAGAATTTATATTCTGTTAACGGCGAGCCATTGTCTGCTTATCGCGGCATCTAAAGAACCTCTCTCGAGTGAATGTTGCTGCGGACACCACTGGCTTAATGTAGATTAGCGCGCGGCCTTTCAGTTTTTCACATTGTGGGCGTTTAATAGAGCCTGGCACTAGAATCTCGCGACTACAGTGTTTACGACCGTGTTTGCACTTTTGATGCACAAATATATATTATTTTGCTATAAAAATAAATTTGAAGTTAACATTACGAGTTTTTTTTTTAGCTTAAACTGTTAACGAGCTGACACTCGCTTTGAAAGGGCACCGTATGCAAATAACGTCTTAAAATAATTAGACAGGTCGGCGAAGGAAATTGGGTGCCACCGCCGTTATATTGCCGCTGCAATTGACATTCGATACGTCATAAAACCGACAACACGTTTATTTTTTTGCTCGCAAACCGCCTTTCTCACCTTGCCTCTGTTCATAAAACCGAATTATACCCTCGGTACGTTTTTGACGTATATTTTTTCACTTAACCTTGCTCTTTGGCCGCAAAAGACCCTCGGCGGGGGACGCTCTTGTAAATGTCAGACGTTTTTTCCTCAAAACCGGCTCGGTGAAAGGGATGGCTGATGGAAAATTGTGGCTATCGAGTGGATTTCAATGCATAATCTCGGTTGTATGACTCACACGTTTTGCCCAACAGCAAAAGGCACTCGTGAAAATCATCGGTCTCGCCCCTGCACTTTGCTACTCTCGTTCACGCTCCTTTTACAACTTCCTGGCTTGTTGTTGGCCGAGGTTCAATAAAAAAAAAAACAGCCAGTTTATTGCCAGCAACAATGGATTGATTTAAAAGCTCGTGCAAAACGTGCTATGTGGGTGGTTGATGGCTGCACTATATAATTCAATTGATTTCGTAATTCAACCAAAAATTTAAAAAAAAAAATAGAAATTTTAATATTCTTATTAAAATAAAATTAATTTATAATATTTTGTGATTTCACAATTTTATAAATTTTCATAAATACATCTGGTTATTTTCTATTATTTTAAAACAGATTCACTAAATAAAATGGACAAAAAAGCAGATTAATATTCAAATTATAAATTCTTGTGAATTTATTTCTCTTTATTTTAATTTTAAATGGCTTTGAATAAATAAACTATTTATTATATTTTTACGCCCATTTATCCAGACTTACATGAAGAAACACTAATTATGTTCCTTAAAAAATTTAATTTAGTTTTGAATTTTTTCCTTTGAATGGGATCTTGCATACATACTTAATTACTGGAATAAAATTCCATATTCATTTTAAGTTCACGTGAAAAATGCGGCTGACATTTGACAACCGACGGTAATTGCTTGGGAACATAAAATAATTTTGCGTTATTATTTTTTCTTTGAATGAGAGCTGCCGACTTGAAATGTCAAGTGTCGAGTGGCGCCGAATCTGACAAAGGCTTATCAGCATCGACACGCTCTGTGACGGGCATTGTGTAGATATAAAAATTAGAAAGGTCCATTGCGAGCGTCGCCGCGGCTCACATTTGAATAATGGCCGTGCTTGTTATGCGACTCAAGCAAGCAAGTCTCTGGGTGCGGTATGACAAGTGGGTTCGATCAAACCATTCTTGAAGCTCAATGTACACGGAGAGAGAAAAATGAGAAATTTCACAACGTGAGTCGAGTATTATTCGCACTTTTTATTTATTTATTTACTGCTGCTCGATTATTGACAAGCATGTGTGCGGTGGAACATTATTTACATTTTCACTTTGCACTCGAGTTGAATGGGTGCGTGAGTGTAAGCAATTAATTAATATTCCAATCACTTTGGTGCAGCAGCTCTCTATGCAAATTGATTATACGCAGCTGAGAGTGAGTAACTTGCAAATTAGACAACTATTGTGATTTATTACATAGGGCTGCGAAAAGTAAAAGGTTAAAAAAATTTCAATAGATTCAAATTTGAATTGAATTAATAAAATAATATTAAACAATCTTTTTATCAGTATAAGAATAAAATTATATTTTAATTTCATTTGATCAAATTTTGAATAATTTGAAATAAAATATTACAAATTGAATTTTTAATTTAATTTTAAGACTTGCTACAAGTAAAGAAGTTAGCGTTTGTATATACAATTTTGTAAAAAAAAAAAAACAGCTCAATGCAATTTGATCGTTACAAAGAGACGCAATTTTAATTCCGTTTGCATTGGGAAAGGAGCAAGGTCGCGGGAAATGTGCTCATCTTTGGAAGAGTCTCGGCGCGACAAGGCCAATTAATCAGGAGAGAGCGCGTCAAACTCGATGGGGAAACCGAATAAGGAGGATGGCATCTCTTTCTCGAGAGGAGATCGATTGAGTAACACGAAAGTTGCCTCGCGGAGAGTTCAACGAGCGACGCATCAAATAATAATGTAATTCAGGATTGGGTTCGCGACTTCGCGGTACCCCCAGGGCGAAAATTCGCTCGCGAGCCTCGGGCGTTTTTGCGAAGATGATGTGCAACAACTCTCTCGATTTGGCAGCTCCGACTGACTGCCGAGACTATTAGGCTGCACGTTGTGCAAACGATTGCGATTATGTGGAGCGGCGCTCGTCTGCGTCGGCGGCGTGTTTGCTGTCCCGATTTTCGTTCGGTTGTCGTAAAATTATGTAAGGATCTGGTTTCGCATGCTTTTATACACGTGCGTTTAAAAAAAAACTGGTATGTACCGGGGCATTTCACTTATGCAAAAATACAACGCGCAGATTGTAGGCGCGAAGTTGCCGAAGAGAAATTTTGCGAGTGTTGTAATAATTTGGATATTCACTTACCCCAATTTCTAATACACACGTCTTGTTCTTCGCCGCATGGTTCAAACTGAAAAAAAAAATATTTAATCATTAAATTATTGATAATGGAGAGGGCCAATGAATAAATTATTGCACATAAAATTGAAAGTCTAAAATTTCTGTAGGGAAAAATAAGAAAAATATTTCATTTTACATAAAAGCTGGAATATTTATCTGACTAATTAAATTTAAGTCAACCGGTTCATTGAGGACCATTCACAATTTTTACTCAGCTTCTTTGGAATTCAAATAAGCACCAGATTAAATTTCATAAGAGAGTGAAGCATTGATTTATTACACCTCAGACGCCGAAATTAATCGATAAATTAATACGAAACACACGTGGTGTAGTAACACGAGCGAGAACAATAACTTAGTCTAATATAAATTGATTGCCCCGCAGCTCTGGTTTTTTTACACCGCGTAAGAAGAATGGCAAGCTGAATTAAGACAAATGGCCGGATCGATTACCTTTATTGTGTGCGAATGAGGGCGGATCGCGTTACTTTTAATTGAGATTTGTGATTTATTAATTTGGCACGTTTTGATTGAGCTCGGGCAGGTGAGAGGCCAAACGGGCCCCTCGCAGTTTGCCCAAGGACAAGTGGAGCTATTCGTTTTTACTCTACATAAATATACACCCGCTCTTGTACTGCACGAGTACTTTCACTCGCATAGTTCTATGGCGAGCTTTGCATGTTGGACTTATGTAACAGGAGCAACTTTTACAAACACACGCCTCTGTTTCTGAAAAATATACAAGCTGCAGTCAGATATACGAGAGAAAACAAAGTTTCAACGTTGACGAGAGTACTGTAAGGAAGAGAATGTTCTATAAATAGATTTCATTCAGCTAAAAAAGAAACAAAAACGAGTCCTATTGTTAGTCGCGAGTCGTGAGAAATAAATTTTAAAAGGTGAATGTACAATAAAAGCTTTTTAATAATTTAATAATCCGCATAAAAATGAATCACAATAACTATAGTATTATGAGGATTTCTGTCATCAATAATTTTATATTTTTAATTTTAAATCACCACAAAAACTTAATAATTAATACTAAATATATAATTCATCATTTAATATATTATTTTGCATTCTGTCAAGATGCATACTTGCTTTAAAATAAATTTCATCTACTTGAAATTTAAATTTTCATTATAAAATAAAAAATTAATGAAGAATATTTATTATGTAACTGGGAATTTTTAAGTTACACTTAATTAAACTGCTATTTCTTTTATTTCCAGAGGCCCTTTGGCCGCCCTGCTGACCACGTTGGTCACCTGTTCGGCGTTGCAACAATACACGCCGGTCCCCATTGACGAATCCACCTCAGAATGCGCCCTGCTGCTTGAGGGCCCTGGCAGAAGTTCCGTCTTTGACCACAACCTCAACGTTCTCAGGGGAACTTTGTAAGTATACATATACTCAATACGCGTGTCGCTCACGCACTTCTGTGCGGTTTTAATTACCGGTGTCTGTTTCTAGACGTTTGCTAGGAAAAATTTAATTGATTACCGCGTGCGTGCTCTTGGGTGTCTATGCACGAGAAAGTGAAAATTGCGAGATCAGGGCAGGTGTTGGATTTCCTCCGGCAAACATGAAAAGAAATCCGCGAGCATTTCTTTGACATTTTATATAAAAGGCTGTGCGCTATAAGTCGGATCACAACCGATTGTGCAAGAGAAAAAATAATATTTATCCTTTGCTGAGACAATTCTGGAATATTCAATATTTGATCAATTTTCTCAGAAAGTCGAGGTGATCGAGTGAAAAACAAATTATATAACGCAAAGGTCGATTTGTTTATGGTTATTTGCGGTTCTGTCTGTCAGTCATTTCACATTTCCCAATCTCGAAAAATCTTTCAAAACATACCTTTCGTATTTATTCAGAGTGCGCATTCCTTATTTTCACACTAATTGGCGAATGCGAATTCCCGGACGGTTGAATCACACAGCGACAATTAAGGAGAAAACAGCTGCACCTTCTCTCTCTCTCTCTCTCTGAATGGACCCGCGTGCGAGAGAGAAAGATAAATCATTGCGAACTAACAACAATCACATGCGCTGAATAGTCCAAATAAAACTCACAATGAGTGATCGGCTGCCTTGAACTGCGAGTGGGCCAACGGTGCCAATGTCGGGCCAGAAATTTGGAGCAATCGACAATCGGTATCTTTGAGAATAAACTGAATTAATTAGGACAGTATTTTTCATAATATTGCTACAAGATTTCCTTGTTAGTTTGTTTTTGTAATATTTGTTGTTCTTTAAATTCCACTCCTTTGATTCATTGATTAAGCAAAGACATCAACATTGTTTGGTTTTGTTACAAAAATTATAAATTTCTGACGTAGATACATTTTATTTCCATTTATAAAACAGGATATGGGGATAGCATGATTAATAAAAAAAAAAAAATATCAATAAAATAAATACAAAAAAAAGTAATCAAAAGAAAGGCATAATGATTAAAGGGCAATTTTTGTAAAGCAGATTATTCTTTTCATTAAATTTGCCAAGTTTTCTGTCACTTATGTAAAATCCAAAATTTTTTTAGCCAGAGAAAGTAATCAGAAACTCTACAGAAATTTAAGCAATGTCACAATGGCTTGTCAAATGAGCCAGTTTGTATCAGAAATTGAATATCTTTATTGCGAAGGGGCCAAAAATTTGAATGTAATCTAAAAAGCTTTCCAACCTTTTCTTAAATTTAGAATTAGTGCTCTATTTCCTCCGTCGTTCAATGGCAAGATAATCAAAAACCATACATCAACCGGCTTCATTTCGCCTTGTGCTTCTTACGTTTAAAAACGATCCAATCAAATTTCATAAGAGGTCGCGTAACCTCAAATTGTTCATTGTTTGCAAACACGTCAATGTGCGCACCGCAGGAGCAATCTCATTTTTTCTTTTCTTCAACACGCGTTGCCGCGAGGGACGCGAACGTTTTGCTGATGAATTGCGCGTAACAAAAGCGATAGTTCGCACGCAGCGCCCACTTTTCATTTCAAGTGTCGCCGGCAGCCAAATCCGCCCGCGTCCAATTCAAGACCGTGATTTTTTCTTCAGAATTAATTCATTGTGCGCAGGCACAGACACAAAGACGGCGAGGAATTTGACATAGCAAATTCAAGGACGGCGTGAAAGTTGCGAACAATAAGAGTGCGCACCGACCTTTCGCGTGACGAGCGCGCTCGCGAGAGTTGCCGCTCGTAATTAGCCGGCGAATTTTGAAGCTTTAGAAACGGAAATCTTGCATTTTCTGGCACCTCTCGGTGCACTTGAAGGGTTTGCTCGTCACATCAGTTTCGCTTGGATCGTGCGCGGAATTAATTTTTGACCCTTTTGCTCCTTTTGCCAACGTGACTTTCTCATTTTCTTTGCGCTCCTTAATGTGAAACTGCGAGAAAAGCACAAATTTTGTGCCAAACATGTCAAGAATGAGTTCCCATTAAGTTCATGTCAAAAAGACGCCGTTTTTTCCCTGAAGTTAAAATCTATGACATAAAAATAATTGGATATAGTAGATTAAAAATTAATACAAAAATGCATATAATTTAGTCTCGATCTTATAAAACTTTAATTTAAAAAATTATTATTTTAATATGTACAATTTATAATATTCATTTTTATTACTTTTCAGTGGATATGATGGTCGTCACACTTGCATCACCTATGACGCTGTCAACCAGGCGTATATCCAGTCAAGGAAAAGAATTGGTAAGTTTGTAAATGTCAGCAAAATTTGGGTTTAATTTGAGCGTAATTTTTTTTTGGAAAACCTATGAAATATTTTCAAAATTTTTTGTTTCTACATAAATGTATTAAATAAATTATGAAACCCTCTTTACAATTTATTTTGATTAGAAAGTAAAATCCCAATAAAAATTAACAGCATTTTAATGTTACTAAAGACATTAAAATGTATCTTAATCTTTAGGAAATTAAAACATTTTGTCGCAGTTATTTTGATAAAAATCCTCCACGCCATCAGATAGTAAAATTAAATAATCACTCAATTAAATTACTTTACTGCTCTTTCACACACATGAGCAGCTAGGGTAGCAATTAACTAATATTATCTTGAGCAAAAAATCTAGGTTCCATAGTTTGAAGAAAGCAAAGGTGCGAACTCACTCAGTGAGCGAGAGTGAAAATTGTCGCAATTAAAGTTGTAATTGCATGACGCCTAAAGCTAAATTATATTCATTCATTTCTCTCCGCCTCGTGGGAATTCTAAATCTGGGAAAATTACTTTCGCTTCCCTCTTGAGAATAGAAATCCTTCCTTCCTAGTTTACTTCAAAAATCGCTACTTTTATACTAGTCACAAACGAAATTTTAATGACATCAACAATTGTATGTTTTCAGCCGTGTCTCAACCCAAGGTGGGCGACTGGCGTACCGAAGACATCGCCACCGTCGGCGAGTTGCTGCTCGACATTTCCATCACTCTGGCCAAAACGTGAGACCATTTTTTTTATTCATTTTTCGCTTAAAAGAAAAAAAAACTCCACCGTACTCTCTTTTACCTTGTCCCAGTAACAGTCGCACATACGTTAATTGACGCCAGTTTTGCAAGTAGTGCCTATCAGCATGCAAATTTGCGCTCGGCACGCGATCCTCTCCAATTTTTTAGCTTCTTTACGAAAGAAAGAAAGCAACAGGTGCTGCGCCACTTTGACTCGCGCCTCTTAATTTGCGAAAGTACGTCGATTCGTGAGCTAAAGTGGAATTTCGGATTCAGGTACGGCCTCAGCTACGAAGATATCGAGAAGGGTCTGCCCCTGGTCGACACCTCCAAGACCCTGATCCGCGAGGTTTGCCCTCCTTTCCTTGCCAATGTCGAGTGCAGGGCCGGCAAGTACCGCCGATACGACGGTCTTTGCACCAACCTGCAGCATCCCACCTGGGGAGCCACCATGACCCCCTTCACCAGGTCAGTTTCAAAACGCAATAAAAAACCTATTTATACAAAATTTAATTACCCAGAGTCAATTTACAAATTTGAATAATTTTTTAAAGTAAAATAAAATTTATATATTTAATAATATTAAATTATTTCCTTTAACAGAAAATTGTAAGAGCTGATAACTTCTTAATTTTTCATCAAAAAAATTATCCTCTTCACCCCGTAATTTAAACTGCAATTAACGTTTTAATGTAAAATTCTCATATTATTAGATTGATCGGTCCCCTGTACGCTGACGGCATTTCTGCCCCCCGTATCTCGGTCACTGGTCGCCAGTTGCCTCTTCCTCGTATCGTTTCCCGCACTGTCCACCCTGACGAAGGTTTCCACGATCACGCCGGCACCGTCATGGTCGTCGCCTGGGGTCAGTTCATGGATCACGACTACACCCTCACCGCCACCCCTCTTGGTAAGAAATAATTTATTTTGTAAATTTCGCTTGCTACTTTCAAATGTTTGCAATGGAAATGCGTTTTGTAAATATGAGTAGAAAGGCAAGTTTGCGATAATGGGATTCAGCAGAAAAGCTCAGCACGAGCAAATTAAGCAGAGAGGAGAGTGAAAGGATGCAGCTCTGAATTGCAGAAGCAAAGAGACAAGCAAGTGCTGAGAATTGCCGATTGTTTGCTCTCACGACACTCAATAGTAGGAAACGGCGGCGGAAAGATGGAGTGGCCTGCATCAGCCTTGGTTCATTTTAATTAGCATCCCATGCTATTGTTACTGTCGGGAAACGAATAATCCCGGAAGCTAGGATTGGTTATTTAATTGGTAATCATTTTGGTTGGGGTAAATAGAATTAATAGACACAATTTTTACTTACTTTCAAAGGTTTGATGTAATTATTTGGCCTTTTTCTTTGCACATATTACAAAACGCAACTGTGTCACTTGGCTACTCATAAACGACTCTCCTTTCAATCTTGCTGCTCTGTCACCTGATGCCCTGTCTGTCTCTCAGCTTCGGCCACGAATGGTGCAGCAAGCACCATCAGTGGCCGCTCGAGGAAGTGCCGAGTTTACCCCGACACCTCCCCGGCTGAGAGGAGACAAGATCATCGGTGACATGAGGACAACAATTTAATTTTAAAGATACACATTTTCAATAGAACACATAAATTGAAAGATACATTTTCAATTGAGCAAAACTTAAAATTAAAGATGCATTTTCAATTGAGCACAACGTAAAATTAAAGATACATTTTTCAATTGAGCACAGGAGGGTATTTGTGTCGAATTAATTTGAGAAGTTAATTTTAGTTGTACAATTTAATTGTTTTTGAAATTAAAATTTTAATTGTCGAATTCTTGGGGTGCGTTGCGCAAGAAATAGGAGTTGTTTCTCAGCAGTTTTCTCTACTTCCGCTGCTACCCAGGGCAGGCATTGCTTAAATGGGGTGGACAAGGTCCCATAGCAAACTGGCGTTTCCCCCCCGGGACAACAGAAGCAGATATACCTACGAGTTGGAGTTGCATTGTTTTTTTTTTTGTAGTGGAGGGATGAAATGTGGTTTTTTAGAACCATAATTGAGAAGGACTGAACTCCAATTTTTTGCGCAAAGCAATGATTTGAGCGAGTTGAAAATAAATTTGTTTCATGCATTTGTTTGTGTTGTGTTACATTTTAATTTTTTGATTTGCCGAAAGTACAGTTTGTTCGTGAATTTTGATTGATGGTTTTGTGTTTTATTGTGTATTGTGTGATTGTTTTAATCTTAAAATATAATGTGTCTAAATCTAAAAAAGGGATTTAAAGTGCTCATAACCCTCAGACATATTAAGACGTTTAATTTAGGGGGAGCTCAGAGGGAGCCGTGGGCGCATAAGGCGCTATTGAGGCTGAAAATTAGATTTTTTTATTTTATTAAATGCACGCCAGTGCGGTATTGCGTGCGGCATCTCTGTCGAAGGGTCACAGTCATACAACGTCATTGGCAATTGGCAAAATTCTGTAATGAAAATTCGATTAGCAACAACGTATTTTTTTCTTGGGGAAATTTTGGATAAGGAAGAATTTTTTTTTCTAAACCTAAATTTGCTACTCCCGGGACTATAATGGTAACGGCGGAGAACATCAGTTACAAGTTTGTTTTTGTTTTTGTTTTTCTAAATCATTTGATTGCATGGGAGTTTTTGTTTTTTGTGTTCCTTTAATTTTTTTTTTTCTAGGATTGATTTGTAACTGATTTTATTATTGAAAATTGACTGATTAATTCTCAGGCGCAGCAATAAAATTCCCACTATTCTAATTGGAAATAAATTCAGCTTTTATTTTCTTCTTGCATTCTCGTGAGGAGAAGGTGGTGGTCGATCAGTGGCACAAAACGGCCACGGCAAGCGCGCATCGGAGGCGCTGGAAGCTTGAGTGGAGCAGTAATCATTTTTCAGTGTGTCATTCATTAAGATCGCGGTTGTTGTTTGTTGTGAAATTGGAAGTGCACTTGTCTCACGTAAGCGTGGAGATGGCTTATCGGTGGCCGTAGACGCGTAAGAGTCATTTTTATTGCGGAGGTCAATGAGATGTGCACTTGGAGTCAAAATTTTGGGGGTTTTGTTGGCGGAGGGGGGAGGCCTATCGGTCGCCTCAAAGAAGCGCGGTATTGTGCGCTGCGGAGTTTCATTTGTGAGAGGATCATTCAGGTGGTCAAATTTTGGGATGGAAGTTTGGGAAATGTTGATAGGAGGTGAAACACAATTTAGGGCTGTATTGGCTGGAGATACATGGCAATGTTCAGCTGCCAGGGGTCCAGATTGATGCCCAAAAATTGATCGGTTGATTTTTGGTGATTTAGGGTATTGGTATTGGGTGGTTGCGTTCGAACGGTTAACCGTACGGCGAGGAGTTTGTGACGGAGATACCAGACATTTTTGGCCAAATTGAGGTGTCTGGGGTCCGGATTTTAAACTCGTCGCAGCGGGGTTTACAGCATCATCGGCAAGGAGAGGGGTAGGAGAAGGGGATGGGGATAGGTAGAGTGATTTTTTACCCACAGAATCGTCAGGGGTAAGAAAAGAGGGTGTGACGGGTTGAGGTGACGTCATGATCGGAGAGGGTTGAAGATAACTACATCATGGGGCGGGGGGGTGGGCTGTTAGTTGGGCGCCATTTGTCGGGAAACGAATAATCCCGGAAGCTAGGATTGGTTATTTAATTGGTAATCATTTTGGTTGGGGTAAATAGAATTAATAGACACAATTTTTACTTACTTTCAAAGGTTTGATGTAATTATTTGGCCTTTTTCTTTGCACATATTACAAAACGCAACTGTGTCACTTGGCTACTCATAAACGACTCTCCTTTCAATCTTGCTGCTCTGTCACCTGATGCCCTGTCTGTCTCTCAGCTTCGGCCACGAATGGTGCAGCAAGCACCATCAGTGGCCGCTCGAGGAAGTGCCGAGTTTACCCCGACATTACAAATAACAATTCTGCCTTTCTAATTTTTCATCTGCAAGAGCATTCCACAAAATGTCATCCAGATGGTTAAATCAAAAGCTTTTCTTTATTATTCTTTTACGATGTCCTCATTTCTTGAATTCATCGATTGCATTTTAAGTAAAATTTGGAGGAAATATTTCTTACATAAAACATTTAAAAAAAGTTGCTATTTTTTAATGTAAAATAAAATATAACTAATTGCAATTAATAAAAAAAATTAATATTTTTTATTGTTAAAATTTTCAGACCCTCTGAACCGTAACGAGCCCGAGGAGTGCTGCCACAGACCCCCTCATCTCAAGAATCCCTACTGTTTGGAAATCGAAATCCCCGGCAACGACTACTTCTACGGCCACTACAACGTCAAGTGCCAGGACTTTGTCCGTGGTTTCGTCGCCGTCCGACCCGGCTGCAGACTGGGCTCCAGGACGCAGTTCAACACCCTGACCGGCGTCCTGGACGGCAACACCGTCTACGGCGTCAGCGAGCACTTCTCCCGCGGTCTACGCGCAGGCTATGGCGGTCTCCTCAGAATGAACCCCGTCTTCAACGAGTACGGTCTCAAGGACCTGTTGCCCCTCAAGCTGGACATCCCTGACGAGGGCTGCCTCCGTCCCAACAAGTCTATGTACTGCTTCGAAGCTGGTGCGTGACAATTAACAATAAAAAAATAATAAATAAATAAATATAAATAAATAATATGAATATAATAATTTCCCAGGTGAGATCCGTGTCAACGAACAGCTCGTCCTGACTTGCATGCACACCCTTATGGCCCGTGAACACAACCGTCTTGCCCAGGGTCTGGCTCAGGTCAACCCTCATTGGGACGATGAAACCGTTTACCAGGTAATTCCAATAAAAAAAAATGAAATTTAATAATATAAAAATTAAAATAAAGCCTTTTTTCATTCATAACAAACTTAAAAAACTAAAAAACAAAGTTTTAAGTTCAATTATTTTTATGTAAAATTGCAATTTATTGTCGTCACTAATTTTGAGAATTTTAATTATCAATTAACAGGAAGCCCGTCGCATCAACATCGCCACCATCCAGCACGTCACCTACAATGAGTTCCTGCCTATCATCCTCGGCAAGGAGGTGATGGAGAAGTTTGGTCTGCTCCTCGAGAAGGAGGGCTACTGGGACGGTTATGACCCCAATGTCAATCCCAACGTCATTGACGCTTTCTCCGCCGCCGCTTTCCGTTTCGGACACTCCCTCCTGCCCACCGCCGTCGAAAGATGGAGCAAGGCGCATAAATTCATCGGTAAATTAATTCGCTAATTATCAAAGACAAATACTTAATATTAAAAAATTTCAGCGTCCAAACGTCTTTCCGACTTGATCCGTCAGCCCTACGACTTGTACCGTGCCGGTGTCCTGGACGAGTACTTCATGGGTCTGATGAACCAGGTGGCTCAGGCCATGGACGACTCCGTCACTCAGGAGGTTACCAACATGTTGTTCAAGAAGCCCGGCCAGCGATTCGGTATGGATTTGGCCTCTTTCAACATGCAGCGTGGTCGTGAATTCGGTCTCCCTGGCTACATGGAGTTCAGGTAACAAATATGACAGTTAATTTATAGAAAATAGATATTAAAAAACTATTTTTAATATGCAAGATATTTAAAGAAGCCAATTTTCTTAAAATTTCTTACAATGAGTACTGAAATTTATTGATTTGATTTTTATTCCCTTGCATTTTTTGTTTGGTGTTTTATAATAAATTAAATTTTTGAATAATTTATGTAAAATATAACAAACTTAAATCCTGAACTTTTGTTCTTTAATCACAGGAAATTCTGCGGACTTCCTGGCGCCGATACCTTTGAGGAGCTCTTCGGCTCCATGAGCAACGAGACCATCGCCCGCTACTCTAGCATTTACGAGTCGCCCGCCGACGTTGACCTTTGGTCTGGCGGTGTGTCCGAAAGACCCCTTCCTGGCAGCATGGTTGGTCCTACTTTCGCCTGCATCATCGCCACTCAGTACAGCTACTCGCGCAGAGGCGACAGATTCTGGTTCGAGCTGCCCAACCAGCCCTCTTCCTTCACTCCTGGTAATATCAAACTCTCCTCTTTCTTTTTAATATTTACTAAAATTTTCCAAAACTATGTTCACAGAGCAACTGCAAGAAATCAGGAAAACTCGTCTTGCCCGTCTCATCTGCGATAACACTGACTTGATCGACACCGTTCAAGTTTACCCCATGGTGCTGCCTGATCACGAAATGTAAGTAACCTTTTAATTCTAACAAACGAGGAAATACGGCAGGCAACTTGCTCGTCACTTGTGTATTGGAAGTTGCATAAGTATGGTTTTTTTAACTCTTACTTTTAAATCTATTTATAGAATTTTCAAAAAAAAAATTAACTAATGAACCACTTTTTAATTATTTTAATATTATTCCAGCTTAAATTTACAATTATTCTAGAAAGAATAAAAATTAATTAATTAAAAAAATTTGCAGCAACCCTCGTGTGCCTTGCCGCAGCGGAGTTTTGCCTTCACTCGACTTCAGCAAGTGGGCCGAGTTCCCTGGCACCGGCAACCTGGTGCACGCTGCCTCTGCTCCCATCGCCGCCGAGCACAGCGCACCCTCGATAGTGAGTAGCGACCTGCCCACCGGGTTCGCCCCCTCCGGCTTCGACGGCTACTCCTTCCTCGGGAAATAAGCATCAAACGCACTAACCACACAAAACGAGTTGACATGTTAAGAAAAAATTAATCGTTTTCGCATACCCTCATCTTTAAATAATGCCATCGCTTCATTTTAGTTTTATGGCTTACGATTTTAAGTTCGTTTTCTTTATGTATATTTATTTGCTAGGGACGCGGCCCCTGAACCAAAAGGGGGGCGCGCTATGAAAATGGAAAAAGCGTTGCTGTTGTTACCTTCACAAAATCGGATGTTTTTTTCTGTGGCAAAGTTACCACGTCCATTTAGGACATGTGAGGGCAGAAAAATGAACTATTATTGCCATAATAAGAAGTTGGTTTTGTTTTGCTCAAAGTACCAATTTTTTAAATCAACGCGACACCGATATTGAGTTAATTTTTTATCATTACCGTTATTACTTTAGATGATTTAAATAAGAAGTTAGTTCAAAAATATATTGTGGGATTAAATGACGAATTTTGTTAAAGCTGTGGGCGCAACATAAAAGAGGTTAGAAATTTTTGAGAAATATAGTTAATTATTAAAGAGTAATTAAGCGAAGAAAATTATTTTTAGACACAAAAAATTGACGAGATTTTAAGGGGTTTTTTTTTGTAGGCGGAAGCCAAAACCGTTTGAAATAATTTGTTGTCAATTTTGGTCTTAAAATTTTGCCCTTCACTTTTTTTTGCTATCACCTCATTGAAAGTAGAAAAACTTTTGCGCTTAGTGATTCAAAAATAATGTGCAAATATACAATCTTTAAAACAATCGCGGGCAAAATCTACAAACCTTGTTCCACTCAAAAATGACGCGCGGATTTTTACTTTTCCATCCACCCTTCCCACACATTGACCTCTGACCTGAGACTTTGGCTGACGCTTGACTGGTCTTTTTAACAGGAGGCTGAGGAGTTCGCCCACAAAGTGGTCGCGCCGCTGCTGCACTCGACCAAAATTTTCAAGCGAGGAACAGCCAACGGAACAGTGGAAGCCTAGACTGCTCGAGATTGATGGACTAATCAATCTCTCAGAAATAATTGAAAGAAAGAAATAACCCGAGACTCACTGACTACAACCAAATCAACTGCATGTACTATAACTAACCATGAGCGCGCGATTGACCTGCTGCACCCATCTGTGACTGGTGCTAGCAAAAGAATAATTCAGTTCGCGCCAACCGCATCAATCAAATAGCGTCACTTTGCTCATCTTCTCATTAACAGTTGTGCTATTATGATAATTGTGCTATGACAAAAGGAAATCTGCGAATTGTCGTTTTGTTTAGGAGTGGGTCAAGTTTTATTTTTATGCTTGGGGGGAAACGCAGAATCAAAATTATGATTAAAATTTGCCCCTCCCTCAAAGTGGTGGAACTGTGTTGTATTATGTTTTTTTTTTTGCGAGGGACCGCGCACTTTGAACAGAGGGCGATGGAAGATGTTCTGTTTTGTTGATGATCTTAGTGTGAATCGCCCCATGTACAAGAAGTGCGCCGCCTCCCGAAACAATGTGCGACACCACAATTGAGAAGTTTTGTTTATGAGATTTGTATACGCATAAATGATAATAAATACACAATGTACATAAAGAAAAGATTGCAACGTTTTTTAATAAAACAAATTCATAGACCAAACCCCATAGGAATAAAAATGAAGATTAATAAAAAAAATCTGAATTTCTGATAAAAATCAAATTTTATATTCTGATAAATTTTTCTTGCATGAGTTTCCAATGCAATAAATTTAATCACGAAAAAATTATATGATATAAACATTCTTATTTATTGATATAATGCCATAGGCGTGCCAGGCGTGCAAACAAGCTTAAAAGGGATAATACTAAAAACTGAGTTTTTAAAGTGATTTGAATTTAAAATCGGCTTTATCTTGACGGGTTTTGAGAGTTGTTTATTGTTTAAGAAAAAACAATATCCTGATCTATTTTGGCTGCGGGCTGTAGCCATAATTCAAGAGCTGTGAAATCATTTTGACAAGAATTAGTGTACAAAAATCAATCTTTAAATTTTTTTTTTAAATTGACACTTTTTTGTGAAAAATTATTCAAAAACAAAATTCAGAAAGAATTATACAAAGAAAAATATTTTTAAAAGATTAATTTTTTTACTAATTCTTGTCAAAATGATTTCTTAGCTCATGAATATGGCTGCAGCCCGCAGCCGAAACATGTAGAACAGGATATTGTTTTTTCTTAAACAATAAACAACCCACAAAACCCATCGAGGAAAAGCCGATTTTAAATTCAAATTAAAATCACTTTGAACCAACCCTCGATCGTGAAATTCTACCTAAAAGTTTCAAATATTGTTAAAGTATTATTTAAAAATACCTCATTTAACTAAATTTGCAACCATTTGCAACTAAATTCAAAATTTCATGACCAAGAGGATCCAATATAAATTTCAAAAATTTGTTCTCCGTGAAATCGGCGGTTTCAGTCTTTTTTTCTCCAGCACACCCCCATGAAAAATGAGGTCAACGCAGCAGCCGCAGCCGCCGGTCTTGGATTTGTATAAAATTACATAAAAGTGTTTAGGCCGGGCGCGAGTCAATATTTATTCGAGTTGCCAATCATTACGTCACACCGACGAGCATCTCTACGTGTGGAGCGTGGTTTGTGTGTGGCGCGCGAGTGGCGGGCCTTTGCTCAGTGCAGTGGCGGAGCCGCTCGTCGAGTGTGTCGCGCAATCCAACCCCCTGGCTGGACGGACGGTGCGAAGTGTGATAAAAAGAGAAAGCATGTCGCGTTGTGCCTTGTGTCGCGTCGCGTTATGACCGTGCTCACCACAGGTAATTCCGCGCCCGCATTCAATGAATCGATTGACACACACACACACACATACAACTATTAGCTAATTGAACGACGGCCAAAATATTTCTCGGCAAGCGCCGGTTGCAAAGAAAATAGCTCGGGCCTATCAGCACCCCTTTGAATTGCTCGCCGCTGTTGCAATGCAATTCGAAAATTCAAAACATTATTTGAATAAATCGAATTTTTCTCTCAAGTATCAATAATTAATTTTTTGTTTCATAATTAATATTTTTTTATTGGAAAAAAATTGCAAAAAATTAATCCTTTTGCATTGCTGATTTTACGGATTTCCGTTTCCGAGCAGGGTTTTGCGGTCATATTGGAGGTTAAACGCCACTCTCAGTCAGAGCTAGTCATGTGTTGGAGAGGCGTAGAGTCGCGCCTATTTTTAGCCCCCCGAGATGATTTTGGCCTCGGCACGCTAGCACTGCACACACATAGCTGCTTTTTATACACATTCGCAACCCAGGTGCGAGACTCCCCTCATAATTAGCCGCCGAGTTCCCCTTCGGCAGGTCGATTCAGTTTGATCAAAACCCTAAATATTGCCAAGGACATTCCGTCGTCATATCTCATCGCGCCGAGAATAGAAGAGAAAAACAATCAAGTTGATTCGCGTTTTTTTTTATACCTAATTCATCGGGACGTTTGTTTGACCTCGACGTCCTCTTCTTACACGGGCGGATTAAAGAAAAATACACTCGGTCTCTTCTTGAGAAGCAAAGTAATAATTGCATAACCACTTGCTTGTCACTTATCCAACGGCTAACGAAACTCAATTTGATTCTCTTAACGAACAATGCTTTTTAGAAAAATACACGTGCTCGTCAATCAGCCGTCGCTGGCAGAACATTTTCAAAAATAATTATGATGCAAACCTCTGTAGAATGCGTGGTACGATGCATACCTGGCTACGGGCAAAAATAGATTCACATAGCTTCTGTAGTCCTTTTGATTTTAAAAAGTGTGAGGAAACAAAATCATCAACAATAGAGATTACTTAATTTTTATTATTTTACTTCACTAGTATTTCAAAACTTATATAATGTAATATTATATTATGTAAAATTTTATTTCTTACTGGCAAAAATGAATTAGAACTATTATACAGACTTAATAAAAATTAAGTTTGTAATTTGTTGCAATATTTAAATTAAAAAAAGGAAAATGTATGAACTAGTATTTTTCATAACAAAAGTTATTTTCTAAAAGCAATAAAAGCTTTTGGATTTATAATATTTTATTTTATCTTATTAATCTGCATTAAACAAAGTGAAAAGAAGATCAAACAATAAAATTATTTTTGAACCAAACGTACATTAAAATTATTATGCAAGTTTCAGCGGAACAACTAACTAACTAACGCGCCGTTTTGACCGTGTGTGCTGTTCTTAGTGGTGACGCGATCATAGATCCCTAACTTGTCCCGCGTGCCTGCCTGCCAAGTAGGTTTTTGATACGCCGTGCTCGTGATTCAAGTCAACATCTATCAGTGCAAAGACGCCTCGCGAGGAAACCCCGTCTCAGCCCGACACTCTTAAGTGCTCCCTTCGTTTTTCCAAAGCAAAAACGGCATCGCCCCGTGAAATCTTGTACTCGATCAATGTTCCCGTCAAGTTGATGCTTCCAGTTATCGCTGGCGTAAGGGCAGCGCAACTAATCTATTCGTACTGGACCTCTCCGGCAAATGGTACGTGCCCCGGCCAGTTTTTTTTTTTTTATTTTTATATTTTTCGGTTGGTTTAATAATTTGAGCGCGAGTTTTTGTTGTACACACGTCTTTTGTTTTTGTGTGATTTTCTCTATAGTGTAGAGCAGGTAGTATATAGATAGTTTCACAAGTTTCATTGATTAGTCTGATACTATATTACTGTATTTAATGGCTTCAGTCTGAAATTAAAACAAATTTAATTTTCATTAAGATACGATGAATAATTATTTTGGCTTCTATTATAATTCTCTTGTAGTTTTATATAGAGGGACGTGTTAAGGGCAAAATTAATTATGGAAGATTATATTATCAATAAATACAATTAGATTTAGTTAGAAATAAGCATGGTAATAGAATAAACTGATTTATAATGTATTATAAAGCGTTATACAATTAAAAACTGCTTTCAATCTACCTGTCATCAAAAACCTTCAAATGCAGTTTTTCTGTAAAAATATTTATTTACTCCGTTAACTCTGCACTAAATTTGTTTACGAGATCACTGGTGAAAAACTTACTCCACAATGAACTCAAATTCAGAATGAATTCCTATGATAATAGTTTTTTAGGTTTTGTATTCTCAATTTAATTAAACTAAACCTAAACCCTAGAAGATAGCTCATAGAATAGCGGTATGAGGTCGGTTAAAATAGTATAGCCGCTTACCAACGTAAAGTAAATAATTCAGATTCACCTCACCTTTATTCTAAAAATCGGTCTTACATAATATAGGCTTCAAGTGATTTCCTGTTTTTTTTCCATGTTTTTATAGATAAAATATAGTTTTATGCACATGCTATGAACATAAAATCTAAAATTAATGCTGCTTACAAATAATTATTGAAGTGAGGTAGATAATTAGTTTCTTCTATAAAGTAGTTATATCTTAAAAATTAATTTAGAAAAATCATAACATGCAATCAAACAGTTACTTATTGATACTCACGCCCTAACCATTATTTTCGTCGCACATTATTCAGTGTCATCAGTATAGACGGTTAAAAAGAATAATGTGTATTTAATTTTTGTTAATTAATAATTAAATTATAAGCTTAAGCATTATCCAACACGAAATTTGACAATGAAAATATTAATTGATTCATTTTATTTACTTTCATTAGGAATAAAATAAATGTAAAATTTATTAAAATTTAAAAGAATTTGTTTCATTTATGAAAATACTAAAATATAGTCCTCGGCTAAGAAAATAAGCGGGCGATAAAAAAAATCATCATAATAAATACAAACATAAAATTGATCTTATGTATTACAATATTCAATATTGATAATTGATTTTCCAGAAATTAAATTGAATCAAGCATCAAATAGAATTATAAAACTCACTAGTTTATTTTATTGAGAAATCTCTGCCGTCTCGGCCGGTCTTGGGGTGTCAGCTGGTCGCGGTGGGTTTTAAGATTCATAGCAAATTTTTTAATTATTAAATCCTTTCGATTGAAATACATTTTCATTTTCATTTTAATTTAATTTATTATCAAGTCAATTTAATACACATCTATTGCAATAATAGTTTTAGTATATAATGTTTATTTAGTGTAAACTTATTTAATTTTGCTTACATTAATTAATTTTATTGACACTGAATGCATAATATGAACTTTAAAAGCAAGAAAATAAATTAATTTTAGATTCTATATTTTTAGGACGCTAGGAAATGATCATGTTTTGAAAAATAGCAAAAAAAATATTCCATGATGACTTTGCAATGATTTGATTTTCAGAGGGAGAGGCGGTGAGTTCCGAGGAAGGAGGAGGGACGTCCGAGGGTGCACCCGTGCTGCACGTGGACTCGCCAGTGTGCCAAGTCCAAGAGGGTGAGACCGCAACCCTAGCGATTCAAGTGACCGGCGGCCGGCCGATCGAACTCTGCTGGTAAGTTCTGCAACTACGAGAAGGGCGACGAGTTTCGTCACGAGACTTTTGGCAAATTTCCCGCGCGTGCATTTCACTACTGGGCAGAAAGAGCAGGCGGGTTTCTTGGAACTATAGCATTGTTTGTACTGCCACACCGCATGCCGACTCAAGAAAGAAAGAAAACTGTCGGTCGGTGCTCGTTAAACCAACTGCTTTGTGCTTTCACGCTTATTTTGAGAGAAGAAGCGATAGAGCCACTAAAAACCTTAATTGATGATCTCAATTGAAATGACTCAAATAAGAATCAGGAACGTCAGAAAAGAACGTTTTACTTTTGTTTGTTTTTCTTTCACGCTAGAAAAAAAAATGATATTGTTTTTAATTTTAAAATATAAAACCAAGTATTAAATTTTGTAAAGATGTAAATCTAATTCGTTAATTTTCCAAATTAAACTTCAACAAATTTTTTTAAATGTTCTTCTCAACTACTCTATACCAATAAAAAAAGACAACTTTTTTATTAATTACAAACGAAAGAGAAATAATTAATATTATGGTTTATGTTAATTTTCGATTTTATGTTAAATCTAAGATCTAATAATCCTCATTATTATAATTGAATCCTCATCAATGATGGAGATTATCATTCAAATTATAAATAATTAATTAATAAGCTATTTTGGTGCAACGTAACTTATAAACATGTCACATGTACTATTTTCATCCAGATTTACTCCCACAATTCTCAACTGAAACCCAACAAGCTTTACACTTTTGGTACACCTGGTAGTCTGACTGAGATAAATATGCAATAGATTACGGATTCTTGGCACTGACTGTTGACTAGATTATGAAATTTGCTCTTTTTGCTATTAGTAAATTTTAAATTTCCCTTGAAGTTGAGTGTAAAAATATTAAAAAAAAATCACTTCTCAGTATAGAAATTTAAGAACACCTGAGATTTGGTTTGTCATCGAGACAGATCAAGCGAATAACAAAGCGCGCCAACGGTTTGACCTTTTTCTCGATCTGGCTGTTGTGCAAGCGAGCATTCATGTCAACAGAAACACCGGTTGGCCCTCTCAGTTTCAGATGCTCTATCAACCATTCTCAGCATCAGCAAATCTTTGTTGCTCCAATTACACTCTCTTAGTTATAATTGTCAGAAAATCAGCAAAATTCAATTCAGCCTTCTTAGGCTAAATAATCGAAAATAAAAAACGCTTAAAAATCATCAAATGTGCCAAAAATTTTAAGGAAGATTTATAAAAATAAAATAATCTAATATTAGGCTGGGATAAATTTACACCGTCTATTGAAAGATAAAACTTGAACTGAGATAAGATTTTATGAGAGTGAATTCAGCAGATATATTTTCTCGTGCGTCATTGACGTCCTAGTTTTTTTCTTTTATTTCTTTTTATATCTTTTCGAAGCTTTCTTTTTTAGTTTATTACATAATCCGTTACTTTCGGTGAAACTTGGGTAAAAAGTGTCCAAGGGGGCAAGACGTGGGTTTGACTGGAGCGATAACCAACTAAGTGGCTTCCACTGTATTATATATTTTATTTTGAGTGTCGTGTGTGCGCGAGAGGAGAAATGGCGGCGCCGAGATTCGCTGGTCCGCGTCGGACGCGCGCTCGGGACGAAACAAAGTAGGTCCGAAAGAGTGCTGCCTCACTTCGGGCACGGGCCCAGCTCGAAGCGAGCGGAAAGGCACCGAAAATACCTCCGAGGGACAAGCAGTGAGTGAGGAAGTCAGTCGGGGACGTTTCGGCCGGCCGCAGGACACGCAGCTTTTTTTGCATTTCGGGCAGCAGCGAGCGGAAAAGTGGGAAAGGAGAACATGCCGCGTGCGGATTTCGAGTGAACAACAAGGACAGAATTTCTGTCTGCCAGTGACGAGCCCCTCAGGGGGGCATGGGGAGCAACTGCTGTAAAGGAGACGCGGCCACAAAATCCAACACCAAACGGTGAGAGCGGCGTCGCCAATTTTGACTTGGCTAATTGACCGTGCATTTCGTTTCCTCCGCAAACATCGGCCCCACGAGTTTCATTAAATTACACAAATTTATTAGTGAGAACATTCTGGAACCTGACGAATTGGATTAGAGAAGAAATGTAAAAAAATCCTGAACTGAGCAATGTTGAGAAAGGAGTGGGAAAGCTACTAATTTTTGTTTTGTTAAAAAACAACATTTTGAAAATGAAAAGTGCTAAAGAGGTGAAGATTTTTTGCTTCAAAACTTTAAAAGACACGGTTATTATCATTAATATAAAAATACTAAAATAATCAATAAGAAATTGAAACATAAATGAAGCTTTAAAAAAATGTGGTAGCACAGGATGTGATCAAAAAATATCCGTCATCTATTGTTTATTTTTTTCAATTGAAGTTAAAGAATCGATTGAAAAACTATTATGTGAGTTCAAACCAGTGCAATGCATAATATTCAGTTTGACAGTCTTTTGTTTTAAGTGGAAAACCTTGCAATTTTCTACGCAACGCTCTACGCACGCCCTTCGATAAAAAAAACCTTTTTTGAAACTTGGGATCATCTCAAGCTGATAATTATGATATGAAAGAAAATTTTGGGTTAATTAATTATTGAGGAGTTTCTTAAAAGGCAAATATAATTAATTTAGAACTTAATTTACTTTAAAAGATTTTATTGCCCATCATATTCTACTAAAATTCAATGAACCTCAAAAAGAGTAAAATGGGCTTCAACCAATTAAGAGTCTTGTAATAAATAAAAACATAGCCATCGTGATCATCTCCACACCAAACATGCAAGTTTAACTATTCACTCAGGACAGGACTCAAATTGATCAAAGCTTCTTCAATTCATTTATTCTCTCGCAACAAGTCAAACAAGAAAAGGGAAATGAGCATAGGAAGAGAATTTGCAGCCAGCTCTAGTAAAAAACTTACTAAAACTCATAAGCCTAATTTATAGAAGCAAAAATGTTTCCATGTTAAACCTTTTTGCCGAGCTGAAGCCGATATAGGGGGGAAAATGTAAAAAGAAAAATACAGTCATATTTTCTTTACATGCAACTTTTAACTGAGGGACCGAACAACTTTTAGCTTAGGTGGCAGGGAATTCCACTGGTTTGCGATTCGGAATGAATAAATTTGCCAACCGAGCTCTGTGCGCAATTTTGGAGGAATTAATCAACACTCTCATAATTTTACATCACTCGCCATTGCGTCCATATCAGATTCACCACTGGTGTATTTTTTGAAAAATCAATCATGAATTTAAGCTACTGCTGCACTGACAGCAACTTCTTAGAAGACATATCAATTATCAACAGGTTATATTTTCATTCAGCTCTAAATGATATTCAAATGTTTAAGTTTGAATTAATACACAGTTCTGCCTAAAATTATAGATTAATTTTGTTCCTCTCTGAAAAAACTAGCAAATTTTAATGGTGAATGGTGCTTACTTAGCTACGCGTTTAACTTTTGAAACAATCGGTATCTCGTATCTTCTTTTTTTATTGGTTGGGCCGAAACGATATCATCTGGCCGCCTTTGTCTGTAACCTGCCGTCAAAAAGCTTACGTAAGACGTCAGAGGGCTAAATTTAATCTCCCGCCCTTTCCTTTTTTAATATTTACAAACCGATGCGATTGCTTAACGTCGCGCCGTCAGAAGAAAAAGTGCGAGCGACCTGCTGACCGGCGCAGACACTCAATAAATTCCACGTCGAAATCACGCGGTTATAAATAAAAAGACACTCTCTCGTCTACTTTCGCGGGAGGTCTCTTCAAAAAGCGCCCCACACGAGAGCGGAAGATGTTTTAATTCCAATTTTCCGCTTTGAGAGTGAAAATAATAATGCACCAGGTTTGGCGAATGGGTTGAGTCACAGGTTTGGAGCGGCACTTCAGAGAGCAGCCTGTAGTGGCCCAAGGATTTAAAAATAAACGACACACCATGATAAAACTATTTTCGATGGGATCTCGCTTTTTATATTGTGCCCACGATTCGTGCGCTCACGCACACACAGGCCGAGTTCTTTTGTAGATGACGGAGAAAAATATAAGCTGGGTGAACGCGTGTGCGCCCGAGACGAAAACAAACGCTTTAGAATTATCCCCCGTTGCATGATGCTTGTCTACAAGGCGGTGATAGATGCCAATAATAATAATGTGGCTGTATTTGTTGTCTTCAAGAGATCCGAAGCGACCAAAAGGAAATTTTTGGTTCATTCATAACAAAATATTTGCCAAATGTGTTGAAATTTTTATTCAATTCAGATTATTTCCTAATAAATAACTTTGGAAATTAAATTTTATAATACTTTTAATTTGCATATTTTTTTCTTGTTTATTTAATTAAACAATTTACAACGTCTCAAGTGTCGGGCGATAAAAATCTGTCATGCAATGCAGATTTAAAAAAACCCAGCAATTCACGCAGATCACCATTTGCAAAAGTCAAAGAGACCATTCATTTTTATGTTTGATTTTTACAGCCACTTGATTATATTTCTGCTGCAGAAAGCAGCAAACTGGAGCGGCTAAACTTCAAAGCACACCTTAATAGGTCAATTAAAAACAAACAAGCCATGGAAAAATTTCTCAAACCGCTTGAGACGCTTAAAAATGTTGGATCGACATTCCAAAGAGTCGCTTCCTGACCTCGACCATGGTCGTCTGTCCCGTTCTAGAAAAACAGAAAGAAAAAAACAAAGGTGCATCCGAATTCAATGTTGGCCACGCAGACGAGATTTGTGCCGCAGCCAAATGCCTGCCCCGCTGCGCAAGTATTAATAGACGCGGGAGACGGTGAGCACCTCATTTCTTTTCGGCTACTTGAACTTCGTACTTCTCGCGGCTGAACCGAGCGGTTATTGACTGACCGAAACGCTTTACCTCGTTAAAAATCTCATAATGAGATCAGTTACACTTGCTGATGTGAAAACGGCAAGTGGTGCGCAATAACTGAATGAATGAAATAGGCATAATATCTAAAAAAAAAACAGCCAAAGAAAATTTTGAGAAAAAAAAACAAAACGATCCAAATGTTTCTTTTTATAAGATAATAACCAATATTTAATTTCAACATTTTAGTCGATAGAAAATTCAAACCAATGCATTATATAATGAAATTAAATTAAAAAATTACTAAAAAAAATATTTGATAAAATCAAGTTGCATTTAATTCGTGTCACTTTTTTATATAATTTCATTTTTTTTTTAATTTGCTATTTAATTAAAATCTCCAAATGTGTTTTTTTTTACAGGTCGCGTGGCAGTGAAGATTTAGTGGTCGACGATCGCTACCAACTTGCCGAAAACAATAACTTGGTGCAGCTGGCCGTGCAGCGCGCTCGCACCGACGACACAGGTTTCTACTCGCTCCTGGCCAAGAACGCGGCCGGCCAGGCTAGTGCCACACTGGAGCTTAAGGTAAATCCAAGATAATTTGTCAAATGTGCTTAAATAAATTTTATTTGTAATCTCCAATTAATTAAATTTTAATGAACTTTAGTTACTTTGTTTTTAAATTTTAAAACAAATTTTCATCTCATGATAAAAATTTAAGAGAAAATCATTCAGCAATTTGACGCCTGCAAAATGAACATCTATGCAACCAGCGCGTTTTTCTTGCTTAACATGTTGCATAGCCATTTGATTAGAGCAACTTTCTCTCCATCAAAGAACTTAAATTATTTCATTGCTCCAATGGCAAAATTTAATACTTCAGGTGGATTCGCCCGTTTCGGCGAAACGAAGGAGAGGCGATGGAACACCTCCCCAATTCGTGCGAAGTCTCAACGACCTCGCGGTCAAGGTGGGCACCAGGACACGCCTGCTGGTGGAAGTGCGTGGAGCGAGCAAGGTCAGCAAATTTTTAATTTTGTTTTTCCGGTGTCTATTTTTTATTTTCCAAAGATAACCTGGTACCACGACGAAGTGGACGCAGGCGATGGAGGCGGACGTTACGCTCCCCTCGTCGAGGGCAACTTCTGCTGCCTGGACATTAGCCCAGTCTTTTCAGACGACGGTGGCCTTTGGACTTGCAGGGCTTTTGCCGAAAGCGGCACCTACTCGGAATGCTCGGCCTACCTAAACGTTTTAAGTGAGTTTTAATTTTCTCCTCTAAACTCTTATTGATTTTAAATTAAATTATTTCATGAGGAAAACGTTAAATTAATTTACTGTCATTATATTTAAAAAATATTAATTTTTAAAATCAGCTCCAAAGGCTTACAAACCACCTGAGTTCATCGAAGAACTGCAAGCCATCCTGACCGAGCAGGGCACGGTCTCGCTCGAATGCAAAGTGGTCGGAGTGCCAACCCCCGTGCTTCGCTGGTTCAAGGATGGCCACGAAATCAAGGCCGGCGACGTCTTTGCGCTCACTGCCTCCCCCGACGACCCCACGTCCCTTGGTACTTACACATGCGAGGCCACCAACTGCATGGGCAGGACCTACTCCAGCTCAAGGGTGCACGTCCTGGGCACCAACAAGTCCTCCTCGGCCTCCACTGAAAGGTAAAAACACCAAAACGAGTTTAATTAATCAGTCGGGTTTGGCGAATTTTGCATTTTGAACTTTTGCAGCTGGGCCGACATTGAACTGTTGTGGGTGCGCAATGAGCCACTTATTTGAAATTATTTCTTCCGACCCACCGACTAGTAGAAAATTGTACAAGCGTTAATAAAAAATTAATATTTTCAACTTCGTGCCTTTAAGATGAGAAAAAAATTAATCATTTAAATTCAATTAAATAGCGCAGAAATCACAAATGTTGCGACACATTATTGTGCCGTCCCAATCAAACTCGTGGCCCATTTTTCACTCGCCCCATTAAATCTGCTCTCTTTCAGCATAAATTTCGGCGGATCGCCACCAGTTTTCACTGAAGAGCTGCATGCCGAGAAAGTGAAACTAGGCGACCCTACAACTATAACTTGCAGAGGTAACATTAAAAAATTATATGCGCTCCCTTTGATTAAAATAATTTTAGTTCGAGTTCCCCCATGGCCGAAAGAGGTTGTTTGGTACAACAGCTATGGTCGAGTGGCCTCCCTGAACTCCTCGGCCCCAGGCACCCTTGAAAAGTACCGCGCTATCGAGGATGGCTTGGGCCGCTTCACGCTGCAGGTTTCATCAACAGAGCTAACCGATCAGGGCGAGTGGAAGTGTGTGGTCACGACCCCTGACGGCTCCAAGACCATGAGCTGCACAACCTTAAACGTGATAAGTAAACTGAAATAAAAAATATTAAAGGCCACGAGATAAGAGGAATTTTGCAGTACCAAAAAACTACAGAAAGCCAAGATTCTTGGACCCCCTAAAGGCAATTTTGACTGAGGAGGGACTCGTTTCCTTTGAGTGCAAGGTCGTGGGGTTCCCTACGCCGCAACTCCGGTGGTTCAAAGACGGCCAGGAGCTTAGGCCGGGCGACGTTTACCAGCTGTCTGGAACCAACTCTCTCGGTATCTGTCACTTTCTGACGTGTGAAATTTACTTTATCTTGAACAATCGCAGGCTCGTATTCATGCATAGCGGTCAACTGCATGGGAGAAGCGAGCAGTGGGGCCGAACTGACCGTCGAAGACATTCAGAGTCAATTAAGTGACGACGAAAAGAAGCAGCTGCTGGCAGCGAATCAGCCGCCGCGATTTATTAGAGGCCTCAAAAGTTGCGAGGCTCGCATACTTGAACCTTTCAGATTGTCCATCCAAGGTAAAATTCTATGGCGAAAAAAAAATATAATTATTTTATTGAATTTTAGTGACTGTCACACCGGAGCCGAAAGTGGCCTGGTATCGAGATGACGAAATCATTGAGAGCGGTGGCCGGTACAAAGCCAACAAAGACAACGCAGCTACCTACAGTCTTTCTGTTGACAAATTAGAAATAGTTGACCAAGTAAGAATACAAAAACCAAAATAAATCATTTCCTCTGATTACTCTTGTTATTAATTTAGGCTGAGTGGAAATGCATAGCAACGAACGATTTTGGCCAAAGTGTGACCTCCTGCTTCCTGAAACTTGTAATTCCCAGGCATTTTAAGAAACCACGCTTTCTAGAAAATTTAAGAGCAATCCTTTCTGAAGAGGGTGCAGTAAATCTAGAATGCAAAGTAAATTTTAAATAAATTTCATAATGAAAATTTCTAAAATTATTTTATAATGAAGGTCATAGGTGTTCCACAGCCAATTTTAAAATGGTATAAAGACGGAATGGAGCTAAAACCAGGTGATATTCATCGAATAATATCTGGTCAGGATGGCACCTGCTGTTTAGGCACCTACACTTGTGAGGCTAACAACTGCATGGGAACCGTTTCAAGCTCTGCATCTCTCCTAGGATTTGACGGTATAAAATTTAAAACATAATTAGTTTGCTTAAAATTAATTCAAAATCAAAATATAATTTAAATAGAAAAAATGAAACAAGAAAAGGAAGCCGATGCTAAAAAAACATCTCAGAATGTGCCTCAATTGGCTCTGACGGGAACGCCGGCGACCAGCGGCCACAAAATTACCCGAGATCCGTCTTTGTCCACTATTCAAGAAGAGAGGACGTCACAGATGATTGATCATAATGCGAACGACAGGTCCATAGCAAACACGTTGGCAGACGAAGAAAGAGGCGAAGTTTCATTCTCGTTTGACGGCCGAGAAGTGTCAGTTTCTCTTTATGAGACGCCCGACCTTACCGAAGAGGAGGCTTTGCAGATCGTGGAAATGTACGCTGACAAGTTGTCTGAACACGTATCTGGTGAGTTAAATTTATTACATAAAATTGGACGTATGTAAAAAAATTACAGTTTGAAGTCAAATATTTAAATATAAAAATTACTGGAACAAAATTATTTCTATATGGTGATTTGAATTTAAAGTCGGCATTTGCTCGATGGATTTTTGTGAATTGTTTATTGTTTAAGAAAAACCATATCCTGCTCTTCATGTTTCTGCTGCGGGATGCAACCATAATTCATGAGCTGTGAAAATTTTTTGACAAGAATTAGTACAAAAACCAATTTTTAAATTTTTTTTTTCAAATTAACTCTTTTTGAGGAAAAAATTATTCTAAGATTACATTTTTAATTTTTACACAAAACAATTTGTAACAAAAAAATTTTACAATATGAATTGAAAAATTATTATTAACAAAATTAATTTTTATAATAAATTTGGTCAGAATATTTAAACGCGTGTTTTGAGCGCCGAGAAAGGTACGCTCAAATTTCACATTTCAATATTCTGACCAAAATTGTTTAAATTTATTGTGTTAAAAATAATTTTTTTTAATTCATATTGTCAAATTATTTAGTTTAAATTAAAAATTGTTGTGTAAAAATGTAACCTTTCAATAATTTTTTCACGAACAAGAGTTAATTTGAAATAATAATATTTTTTTTTCCAATTGGTTTTTGACCTAATTCTTGTAATAATGTTTTCACAGCTCATGAGTTATGGCTGCATGGATATTGTTTTTCTTAAACAATAAACAACTCACAACTTCATGAGTCAATCCTCGATTGTGATATTCTACCACAAAAATATTTTTAATTTGTATATTGGCATTTTATACTCAGCAAACGTCGATGAATAATTATTTAATTTACAGAGCACAATATTGTCGAACTTCCATCACTACGCTTTGTCAAGGAAACGTCAACCTCTGGCAAGCTGGTCATGGAAGCTGTCGTCATAGATGTGACTGATGAAAATTTCGAGAGCGCTCTTGCAGCCAATGCAGCTATGGATGATGACAAAACGGAGGACGATTTTGACAACTTGTCCATCACTGACGATATTCCAGAGGGAATTCTTCCTCAGGACAAATTCACGACTGAGTTTATAGAAAGAGCATTTAACCAGCCTGGCGATGAAGCCCCAAAAGCACCTCCGAGACAAAAGAGGTCAGCGACCTCCACTCCGAGGCCTGAGTCCCAAAATGAGCAAGTCAAAAGTTCCGAGGATTCTTTCTACAGCGTGGCACAAAAACAATCAAAAAGCCAGGCGGATGACCACAGCTCATCGTCACAGCCAAAGTCGGAGTCCTACGCCTCAGCGCGGGACACAGAATCTTCTGGCAAAAAGAAGCCATCGAAAAAGAACGACGAACCAGCATTCCAAGTTGCGGCTATTGAAGTTTCCAAATCAGCAGATAGCAGCCTTAAAGAGGACCTTTCGTCCGCAAGCAAAGAAGGTAAATCGAAGGCCAAAAAGTCCCGCTCTAGATCATCTTCCCTGGAGAAACACAAGAAACGTAAAACGAGAAAGAGCAAATCTCCTGGCTCCGTCGGATCGCAGTCGTCAGACAAAGATGACGAAAAACAGAAAATTGAAATTGCAAAAATCGATTCCACAATTAACTTGCTGGAGAAATCAAAGAAACTGCAAGAGGGACTTGCAACTATTGAATTGCAAACGGCGTTGGACATTTCTGCACAAAAGCAGATGCCCGCCCAGTTTGCTAACACAGCCAAAAAGTTGCAAATTGAAATTGCTGCGATTGAAAAAGATATTGAGAAGAGCGGTTCGCCAGCAACAGAAAATCTACAAAAACTGGCAGAAACTGCTAATCAATTTAATGCAGATCTTAGCGAAGCACCGAAACCCAGTGGGCTGCTTGCGAAGACATTTGATATTATTGTTTCAACAACAAAAGAATTTTGTCAAGATGTAGCGCAAGCAATTCAGGTAGTTGTCATAGATCCAGTCATCAATGTTCAAGAAGTAGAGCAAACGAGTACTTTTGAAGACCTTCAGAGAGGACTCATGGAGGTTGCCCGGCAACTAAGCCCTGAAGCGCCAGAGATTCAGTCAGAGTATCACCTAAAGAAACCACCTCAACTGGTGAAACAACTCTCAGGAGAAAAACCTCTACTCGTCTTGGCTGAATCGACTAGAAATATTAAGAAAGCTGTGATGGAGAAACAGTCATCCCTTGAATCGGAGCACAGCATTGACCTTGAACAGGTGAACAGAATAGAAGCTTTGTCACAATGCAACAAAACATTTGAGCTTGCACTCGAATTCATTGAGAAACATTCCAATTACGAATTTGAAAATGCTGCTGACCAACCAGCAGTTGCCGTTGCTGTCGCTCAGTGCAGCAGAGAGCTGCACAAAGCGATTCAATTGATTGAGGAGCAAGCAGCTTTGGAGAAATCGGTAACAAACGAGGCTACTGAACTGCAAACACTGGTAGAGTCCGCACGCGAGCTCCAGGAAGCTTTGCTTCAGGTAGAAATGGATATGCAGATTCAGCCTGAATTCTACGGCGATGAGAGGTTCGAAAATGTCTTATCTGAAAATGACATAAAAACCATGAGTATATCTGAATTGAATCAAGCTATGGCAATGCAAATTGAACCAGAAGCGAATCCTCCAATTGTTTTTTATCAGAACACAGCATTAGAAATGGAACCTAAATCTTTTGCTGCTACTGAAATTCTAAGTGCAGAGGGCGCTCAAAGTCAGGAAGCCATTACGAAAGCTATTGCAACCGCTTCTGAAAACCAAGCACTAGATGCTGGAACAGGTATCAGCATGTCCTATAAAGATGATAGAACTGTTGCCGCTGAAAAAGAAGTTTCGGTGGTAAAAGAAACAGCTACTGCCGCATCACAAGAAGCTCTCCATTCGACTAAACCAACTCCAGAGTCAACAGTTGCACAAGTAGCAAAGGCTAGCGAGGTTATTGAACCTTGCCTTCCTACAAGTGTGCAGGATGTTAAAATGGTGATGGAGGAGAGAGAATTATCCATATCAGAAATCCAACCGACTGTTGCAACTAAAAATGTTGAGAGTTGTTTAGAAGTTGGAACTAAAAATATATCAATTGCTTTAGAAGAACGGGACGAGTCAATTGTATCAGAGCAACGACCGATAACGGCAACAGCAAGCCAAAAAATTGAATCTTTTCTGGAAATTGGTGTGCAGAGCGCAGAAACTGCATTAGAAGAGCGGGATGCCTCGATTTCTACACCAGCACAGGATCAAAAAGCATCAGCAACTGGATCCATAGAACCCTGTCTAGCCACAGGCGTGCAAAACCAGGATGCTGTCTTTGAGGAGCGCGATGTGTCAATTTCTGAGAAAAGGGCATTCACTGCTCAAGCTTCTCAAAATATTGAACCCCATTTGCAATCGGCCGTTCAGTCTCACGAGACTGCTCTTGAAGACAGGGATGTATCAATTGCATCAACTGAAGACCAGGGAATAACAAAAGCCGTGGAGAGCATTGAACCTTGTTTGCAGACGGGTCTCAAGTTAGCCGAGACTGTTTTGGAAGAGAGAGATGCATCAATAAAATCTGAATTTGCCCTAACTCCAGCTAAAGCAACGCAAAGCCTCGAAATGTGTCTTCAAACTGGGGTGCAAGATGTTGCAACTGTTTTTGAAGAGCGAGATGTGTCAACTACGTCAGGGAGTAAAATAAAGCTTGAAAAAGCAGTCAAAACTGTAGAAGAAGGCTTCATGATTGGCGTAGTTGCTCAAGAACCAATCCTTGCAGAACAAGAGGCATCGATCTCAACCCAATCTGGCGTGTCCAGCCTTGAAACGTTGGCCCAATCGGTTGAAGAGTTCCACCGAGGAGTTGCTACAATTCAACAGCAAGTAATTTTGGACGCAAATTTAGAAAGCATGTCTGAGCATACCTCTATATCTCAGCTAAAGGCGCTGGCAAAGTCAGCTAATATTTTTCACAATCATCTTATACACGTTGAAGAGCAAATAGTCCTGGAAAGTCAAAACATAACGCCTGACGAAATTGCTCTGTCAGCACTTGCTGAGGCAAAATTGGCTTTTGAATGTGGGATTGCTCTAATTGAACAGCAAATCGTCATGGAGGGTTGTGACAAAACTATATCCGAGGAAAATCGATTGGATACACTTGCTCAGTCTGCTAGAGAGTTCCAAAGAGGTCTTTTGCTTATCGAAAAGCAAGTCGTTTTGGAAACAGGGACTGATTTGGAGCAAAAGGAAACAACGAATAGATCAGCTTTAGCTACAAACCTGCAAGAAATGCAAAAAGGACTGGCGTTTATTGAACAAAACATTGTTTTGCACGACAGTCAAGATGTTACCACAATGACTTCGGAAGCTTTTACCACAGCTGCTGAGTCATATGAGCTCAAAGGTCTTGATTATGATGTGAATCCGCAATTACAAATTGCTGAGCCGCACTCCGAAGATAGCAGTCTTGCTGACGTTGTGTCAATGGATGATAGGAGCTCAACCAGTCATTTTAGTTTGGCGCAAGAGAAGGAAGTGCTCAAGGACGACGACAGCGTTGCTTCGATCTTGGCTTCTCAGCAGAAGTCCGTCGGAGAAAATGTGTTCTCCATTCTCGAGGAAGAACTCAGCGACTCGCAAGGTAAAGCGGAAGCCGGTGAAAAGGAAGGTCAAGACGAAATAAACGAACCAGCAGAAGCTCGGTCTCCTTCGTCACTCCAAAGAGAGCTAGAAATTTCAACTGAAGATTTGGTTCCGTCAGAGTCCTTTAAAGAATACAAGGAGATGCTTTATCGAGAGCGTCTCAGCAAAAGCACCAACGTCAACCTGCAACGGCTTCTCGACATGTATCCCGAGGATGTTGCACTGAAAATTGCAAAGGAAAAAGAAGAAGCTGATGAAGCTGCTCAGAGAGCACGAGAAATGGCCCTAGAAAGACTTATCGAGAAACGCGAGCAGAAAGAGGTTGAAATGTTGAAGGCACGAAGCAGCGAGTCACTAGCTCGCTCAACTGAGGACGTACGGGGCTCTAGGACCAGTCTGCATAGTATGACAGAAGACCCGGAGACGCCTATCAGGCCAGACAGAAAAGTGAGTGTCAATTATTGCGTTTGCCTGTGCCCCTTTATAAATTTGTAAATTATAATTTTGATATCCCACAATTGAAAATATATGTTTTTGGGAGTGATTATGCATGTAAATATTTCATGTCTTGCTCTTTTGTGCATTAGAGTGAAGAACCATACCATGTTGATTCTGAAGAAAAAATGATTGTTGATGATAATGATGATGAAGTTTTCATTTCTCCAGAAGTTAGCATGAAGTCAATGAAAGACGAAGCTTGCTTGGTACGGTTTATAATTAATATTATTTTTCCGCGTGTATTATATTGCATTATTACTTGAATGATCATGTGCTATGTCCAATACTTTCAGGCAACACAAATTGAAGAGATTAAAAATCAGACTGATGAGGTAGGTTTGATTTGTAATTCATTGCATGTGCGCTTCATGTATCATAAGCATACATCTATAGAATTTTATTATAATATTTCATGTTTTTCTCTTTTTTTATAATTAAAATTCAAAATTTAAAATTTTAATTTATAAAGGTGCGCAAAGTATTACCAGAACGAAAGGACACAGAAATAGGAGAAAGTAAAGAAGAAAAAAGTGTGGAGGTTAGATTTAAATGTAATAGAGTAAAAATATTCAAACAAGGGTGTATTTTGTAGACTGAAATTTTATCAAAAAAATCGGACGAAAAGATCCCGAAGGACGAGGAAAAGGTAATAATCCAGCAGGAGGAAGCGCGAAAAGAACAAGAAGTGGTATATACATAATATCTCTTCATTAAATTTGTACTTAATAAAAATTATTAAATATTAGGCCGATCTTAATGCTAGACAGGCCGCTGAAAAGAAAGCGAAGGAGGAAAGAGAGATTAAAGCACAAAGGGAAAATGAAGAAGTGATTTTTTACAGGGTTTTTTCTTCTTTTTTTTTTATTTTTTGTTTTATAATATAGGAGAAGCTAAAGGCTAAATTGGTGTCCGAAAAGAAACAAAAAGAGGAGGCTGAGTTGAAGGTGAAACAGGAAACGGAAAGAAAGGAGCGGGAGATTAAAGAAAAAGAGGAGGTTTGGGTTAATTAAATTGAGATAAATTTTTTTCATTCAGTTAAAAACATGTCAGGCTGAAATTCGGGCGAAAAAAGATGCTGAACAGAAAGCAAACGAGGAGAAAGAGTCGAAGGCCAAGTTAGAGAAAGAAAAGAAAGAGAAAGAAGAGGTTGGGTCAACTATTATATTAAAAATTTTTACTTTTAAAATTTTATTGTATAAATATTGTCAGGTTGAAATACAGGCTAAAAAAGAGGCTGAAAAGAGAGCCAAAGAAGAAATGGAATTGAAGGCAAAATTAGAAAGGGAAAAGAAAGAAAAAGCGGAGGTTCGATTTTTTTAATAACCTTTTAAGAAGATTTTATTTTCACAATCTTTTATTATCTAGGCTGAAATAAAAGCCAAAAAAGATGCAGAAAAGAAAGCTAAGGAAGAGGCAGAACGAAAGGCCAAAGAAGAAAAACAGCTTAAAGCTAAGGAGGAAAAAGAGAGAAAGGAGAAAGAGGAGGTTGTAATTTTTATTATAGGGAATTGCCAGTTCTAATTAATGTTATTAAAGGCTGAAATTAAAGCTAAAAAAGAGGCTGAAAAGAAAGCCAAAGAGGAAGCCGAAAGGAAAGCAAAGGAGGAAAAAGAATTGAAAGTCAAACAGGAAAAAGAAAGGAAAGAAAAGGAGGAGGTTTGAAATAAAAAAATGTAGCTCTCGAGTTCATTTATTAAATTGTTTTACTAGGCCGAGAAAAAAGCTAAATTAGAAGCGGAAAAGAAGGCTAAAGAAGAAAAGGTTAGATTAGAGAAAGAACATAAGGAATGGGAAGAAGCAGAGCTTAAAGCAAAGAAGGAAGCTGAAAAGAGAGCTAAGGAAGAGGCTGAAAAGAAAGCCAAGGAGGAGAAAGAATTGAAGGCTAAACAAGAAAAGGAAAAGAAGGAAAAGGAAGAGGTGATACTTTTTGTTTTAATATTAACGGAGAATCAAATAATTTTTAATTAAACTATTAAGGCTGAGAAAAAAGCTAAAATTGAGGCTGACAAGAAAGCCAAGGAGGAAAAAGCAAGGCTTGAGAAGGAAAAGAAGGAAAAGGAAGAGGTAGGAATAATAATTAGAAATCTTGCCCATTTATCACGCGGGATTACTATAGGCTGAACTGAGGGCTAAAAAAGAAGCAGAAAAGATTGCGAAAGAGGAAGCAAAACTGAAAGCAAAACAAGAGATGGAACAGAAAGAGAAGGAAAAAAGGGAACGCGAGGAGGTTCTGACAATTGTCCTTGCGTTAATTTCAACTAATTTATTAATATAGGCCGAGTCGAAGGCAAAGAAAGAGGCACAGAAAAAATTAGAAGAGGAAGCTGAATTGAGGGCACGCCAGGAAAGAGAAAGGAAAGAAAGGGAAGAGGTAATATACATTTTAAATTCAAATGTCATTTCATTTCGATATCATTCATTTCATTGATCAAAAAAAGGCTGAGAGGAAGGCCAAAGAAAAGGCTGAAACTGAAGCGCAAGAGGTAAAGCATGTGAATGCACGAATTCTTTGTGTTTATAAGTTCAACTTTACAAATATTTTTTAATGAAATTATAGGCTGAAAGGAAGGCTAAGATCGAGGCAGCTGAGAAGGCAAAGAAGGCGGCTGAAAAGCTGGAGAAAGAAAGAAAATTAAAGGAAGAGGTAGGTTTATAATAATGGAATTAAAATTACAAGTCAAGTGTTTAAATCAATAGCAAGAGAAAAATTTGCGTCAAGAAAAAGAGAAAAAAGAACGCGAGGAAGCTGAGCGACAGAAGCAAGAGGCTGCAAAGTTAGAAAAAGAGAAACGAGATAAAGAGGAGGTACGTCGATTTATAAATTTTTAAATGAAGATAATATAATAATAATTCATAGGCTGAGAGAAGGTCAAAAGAAGAAAAGGAGCACAAGGAAAAGATTGAGCGTGAAAAGATCGAAGTAATATATTAACTCAAAAAGTTTGATTGAATTTAAAAAGTTATTTTTGAAAAAACAACAGGCTGAAAAGAAGGCTCAGGAAGAGAAGAAAAAGAAAGAGAGTGATGAAGCTGAAAGAAAAGCCAGAGATGAAAAGGAGGCTGAATTAAAAGCCAAGAATGAGAGGGAGGAGGCCGAGTTGAAGACCAAAAAGGAAAAGGAACGTAAAGAAAAGGAGGAGGTTTGTCCAAAAGTTGACCAGGCCCTTTTAATTTTTATTTAACATAATTTTTCTAGGCTGAGAGAAAATCCAGAGAAGATAGTGAGAAGAAAGAGGCAGAGAGGAAGGCTAAAGAGGAGAAAGATAGAAAAGACGCAGAGAAAAAAGCTCAGGAGGAAAAAGAGAAGAGGGAAAAAGAAGAGGCCGCACTGAAGGCAAAGCAGGAGAAAGAACGGAAAGAAAAAGAGGAGGTTTGCATATTCGAACGATTTCATCGTGAATGCACTTTAAAATATTTGTAAAATTAAATAGGCTGAGAGAAAAGCCAAGGAGGAAAAAGAAAGGGAGGAAGCAGAGAAGAAAGTCAAAGAAGAAAAACTTAAAAAGGAAAAGGAGGCGGCAGAATTAAAGGCCAAGCAAGAGAAGGAAAAGAAAGAGGAGGTTTATAATTAAAACAAAAAAACTTCAATGACTTAATTTTCAATTTAATAGGCTGAGAGGAAAGCCCGAGAGGAAAAAGAAGCAGAGAAAAAGGCCAAGGAAGAAAAGCTTAAAAAAGAAAAGGACGCAGCAGAATTGAAGGCCAAGCAAGAGAGGGAAAAGAAAGAAAACGAGGAGGTTCGCATAATTTAAACCAATTTTCAAATTACTTATCAAATAATTTTATATTTTAATAGGCTGAGAGGAAAGCCCGAGAGGAAAAGGAAAAAGAAGAAGCCGAGAAAAAAGCCAACGAAGAAAAGCTCCAAAAAGAAAAGGAAGCGGCAGATTTGAAAGCTAAACAAGAAAGGGAAAAGAAAGAGAAAGAGGAGGTTTGTTTTTAGAACATTCTAAAATTTTGAGGATTTACAATCTTTTTTCAAAAGGCCGAAAAACAGCAAAAAGAAAAGGAGGCAGCTGAACTCAAGTCCAAGCAGGAGAGAGAGCAAGCAGAGAAAAATGCCAAAGAGGAAAAATTGAAACAAGAAAAGCAAGCTGCAGAACTCAAAGCCAAGCAAGATAAAGAAGAGGTTAATAATTTGAACTTGATGAAAATTGTATATTTATTCTTTTTTTAATTAGGCTGAGCGCAAGGCGAAAGAAGAAAAAGAGAAAAAGGAAGCCGCTGAACACAAAGCAAAGGAGGAGAAGGAGCGCAAAGAGAGAGAAGAGGTCGAAAGAAAGGCAAACGATGAAAAGGATAAAAAAGCAAAAGAGGCTGCGGAGCTAAAAGCAAAACAGGAAAAAGAAGAAGCAGAGAGGAAAGCCAGAGAGGAAAAGGAAGCAAAACTGGCAAAGGAAAAGAAAGAAAAAGAAGAGGTAAAAATAACACAGCGACGGAAAGAAATGTTAATTTTCCTTAATTTTAATATAGGCTAAAAAGAAAGCCGAAGAGGAAAAGATTAAGAAAGAGGAGGTATGATTTTCACTAAATAAGAATTATTCATAAATACATGTGTAAAAATTTATTTTTATTGATTATAGGCTGAGAAAAAAGCCAAGGTGGAGCAGGAGAAGAAGGAAAAAGAAGCAAAGGAGGAAAAGTTGAGAAAAGAAAAAGAGGCGGCTGAACTGAAAGCCAGGCAAGAGAAGGAAGATGTAAGTTATACGTCATTAAAAAAAGGTTTATTTTCTATTTTCAATAAATTTCAGGCTGAGAAAAAAGCAAAGGAGGATGAAGAGAGGAAAGCTAAAGAGAAAGAGGAGAAACTGAAGAAAGAAAAGGAAGAGGTTTGTATTTGATAGTTTAAAAAATAAGCTTCTTTTTAAATTTAAAATCAAAACAGGCCGAGAGAAAGGCAAAAGAAGAAGCGGAAAAGAAGGAAAGGGAGGAGAAATTAAGGAAAGAGAAAGAAGCAGTAGAATTGAAAGCCAAGCAAGAGAAAGAAGAGGCCGAAAAGAAAGCTCAGGAGGACAAAATTAAGAAGGAAAAAGAGGAGGCCGAGAAGAAGGCCAAAGAGGAAAAGCTCAAGAAAGAAAAAGAGGAGGTGAGTTTATTGTATTCTGTTAAATGTGCTAATTGATTTTATTTCTCACAGGCTGAGAAAAAAGCAAAGGAGGAAAAAGCACGACAAGAGAAAGAAGCGGCCGAGCAAAAAGCTAAACAAGAGGTGAGAAATGTCATTTTATTTTTTAAGTAATGGTTACGTTTGTGGTTCAACGAATCGCGTCAGATGAGAATTGAATCACTCAGGGGGCCAAGGCTGCGACAATTTTGACAGTTGTTCTAATTAATACTAAAATTAACGCGTTGAGTAATGAGATAATGGGAAGGGAGAGTGAGAGTGGGGTGCTAATGAGTTGATTCGTGTTCATTAGTTTATCACATTCGTTCAATTTGTTACAGGCCGAATTGAAAGCGAAGCAAGAGAAAGAGAAGAAAGAGAAGGAAAAGAAGAAGAAAAGAGAAATGGAGGAGGTAGGATGAATTTATTTTTAATATTGAGATTAAAAATTTACACAATAGGCTGAGCAAAAGGCCAAGGAGGAAAAAGAAAAGAAGGACAAAGAAGAGGTTGGTGAAATCAAATAATTGATTTTGAATCCAATAATCATTTCAAATTTAAGGCTGAAAAGAAGGCTGCCGAGGAAAAGATTCAAGAGGAGAAGTTAAAAGCAGAGAAAGAATTAAATGAAAAGAAACAAAAGGAAGAGGTGAGGTTTTTTTTTAATTAATCAAACACTTAAAAATTTTTTCTTTATAAATTTTACAGGCCAAGAGTAAAATCAAAGAAAAGAAGCTTTCCGGCAAAAAGGCCAAAGAGGAGAGCAAGAAGGCCGAGGAATCCGTGGCCCGAGGTGCAGACCAGACCACCTCGCGCAACGTGGATGTCGAAATTCCCCTGATGAGTGAGACCCAGTTGGCGGCCGACGAGCTGCAGAAGAACAAGGAGGACCTCAAGGAAAAACTGGTCGAGCAACGACGCAGGCGGCGGAACGAGTCAGAGGAGCCGAGTTCGGAGGCGGACGGCCCCGTCCGGCACTTCGAGCGGCGCCGCTCCCGCGACTACACGGCCCACGAGCAGCCCGACGAAAACGGCGCCGCGGTGGAGTCGGGCAGAGTCCGACGCCGCTCAAGGACGCCGTCGGTCGACCTGTCCGAGGTCAACGGAAACGGCGTGAGGAGACGGTCGCGAACGCCCGCCATTGAGTCGCAGGCCTCGGAGGACAAGCTTGGCTACTCGGCAACAGTTTCCTCCATGCAGAGGGTGCGAAGACGCTCCAGGGACGAAAGCAGCTTGGCCGACGCGCCCGAACTCCCTGCCGACGCCAGACGAAAGCCCAAGGTTAGCAAAATTTGAATTTATCTTGAATAATTTAATTTTTATTCGTTTGAAGAAAAGTAAAATATAATTTTTTTTATTTAAAATTACTCTGAATTAAAGATTTTATATTAATTTTATCTAAAATTTTTAAGTTAAATATTTCCAGGCCGGGTTTTATATTTAATTATTTGTCATAATATTGCAGTGAAATATTCATCTAATTTGTTTTGAAACACAGAGAATTTACTTTGATATATTTATCTGTGGTCAAAAATTTATATTTTTGTTTATTTGAAGTTAAGCATTTTAGATAAAAAAAATTTCAATAATTTGTCAGAACATTAATTTTGTTAGATTCTCATCAGCAACACACTAGTTAATCTGGCTGAATTAAAAATTTAAAATGAACTTCGCATTTTTTTTTCAAAATAAATTTATCATCTTCCCAGAGAGATCAAAGCAAGAAGCCACACTTCTGCTCACGCCTCACAGACCGCACGACTCAGGTCGGCTCCAGGGTGAAATTGACCTGCAGTGTCCTCGGAACTCCCGACCCAACCATCCAGTGGTTCTTCGAGGACAAACTGATAAATTCACGGACTTCTCCCAACTACGTAATGTCCAATGCTGATGGATTAGTAACTCTTGAGGTAAAACTGTCATAAATTACTTTTGTTGTCTCCAATAAAAGTTGATTTTTATCCATCAGATCAAAAGTGCCACTTTGGAGGACGCCGGATTGTTCACATGCGTTGCCAAAAATGAGGCCGGAGAGGAAAAATCGGCCGCCGAAGTTAAAATTTTTGAAGGGTACGACCCTCAGCCCTCGGTGCCGACCTTCACCCGCTCCATTAAAGGTTCGAAATAAATTTTAAGGTAAAAAATGTCTACAAATAAAAAAATTTCAGACGTTTATCACTCGACCATGGACGAATTGGTGCTCGAGTGCAGACTCCGCTGTCCAGTTGCTCCTGAAGTGACTTGGCTCAAAAACGGCACCACCATTCCCAATTCGGAAAGGTACTACCACGAGGTCATACCTGACCCGCTGGGTGGTGGTGCCCTCTCTTGCAGACTTGTCATTGGAAATCCGCAAACAACAGACTCCGGACACTACGTCTGCAGAGCCGAAACCAGCTCTCACATTGAAAACACATTTGCTGACATTATTTACAAAGGTGATAAAAAAATTCCAAGTTGAAATGAAAACAAAAATAGCAAGTTAAAATTTTTTCATTAAATTTTGTAGAAACAAAAATCTGATAAAACTTTCTAACACTGTAATTTAAATTTTAGCGCGAGAAAAGCCGGTCAGAAAATCCAACCAGTCTTCTCTCTGCCTCTCGGAGGACAGTTTGCCCTTTGAGTGCAAACCATTCATCATGTCTCCTCTGGACGACTACGAAATTGGTCTGGGAGGAACCTTCTCCCTCCAGGTTGAAGTCAAAGGTATGTAAATTTCTGCCACGAATATAATTTTGAAAATATTTTTAAAATAAAAATATCGCAGGCAAGCCAAGACCGCAAGTGGTTTGGCTGCACGAGCAGCAGGAAGTTCCTCCGTCGCCCAAGATCAAAACCTTCGAGGAAAGGGGCATCTTCACCCTGAAAATCATGAACGCCACCCCTGCCGAGGCGGGTCTGTACACGTGCAGGGCGTTCAACTCGCTCGGAATTTCGGACACCAGCGGACTTGTCCGCATCGTGGCGCGACCTGGACGCAACGACCACCCCGCCCTGTTCGTCGAGCGTCCCGAGAACACCCTGGGAGTGGCGGTCGGCGAGGACATCACCGTCTCCTTCCGTGTCAGTGGAGACCCCAAACCGCAAAGTAGAAATTTGAATAAATTTAAAAAAAGTTTGGTTCAACAATCGAAAATTTTGCAGTTATTTGGATGAAGGGAACAAGAGACATCTCAAAACACCAGAGGGTCATGAAGGAAACGGTCAACGATTACGTGCGACTCACCTTAAGCAGGGCCATGGCCTCTGACGCAGGCACCTACTGCATCATGGCCAGGAACATCTACGGCGTCGACAGGGCCTTCGTCACCGTCAGGGTAATTGTCCTCAGCACATACAATAGAATTAAAAGTTCCTTCACACGACGAAACACGTTTGTTTAATTTTGCAGATTCGGCAGAGGGCGAGGTCGCTGACCCCGGACATCACGCCGACGGACACTCTGCTGCTCTTCAGGGACATCAGGGACGCGAAGGATATGCGAGCCCTGAGAGGTAAAGTTCACAATTTCACAAAAATTGTTACTTGTATCCAACTTACTGCTGAACACCTGCAGTTATTGACATCTGATTGATCGGTGATTGGTCAAAAGCGGTGGTCCTGGTATCGTGTTGCCAACAAAACAAATTTTAGTTTTAAATTTTTTTATTGACGAGTTCATAACAAGTGTAACCAAAAATCTGAATTTTTTAGAGAAACGTTTGAAAGCACTTTCGAAAATAAAAATTAGTAAAATTAAAGTAAAATAAATCTGGAATATAGACTATTCCGCAAATACGATGTGAGCTGCCGGTTGCATAAGTCGCGGGCCTTGTGCAAGAGCTAGGCTCTTTTTTTAATTCTTTTTTACAAATAAATATATCATTATCAATAAACTTTTAGTCTTGATACTAAATTTTAACAGATAGAAAAAAAAAGTTCTTCAGATTTAATTTTTATTGCATTTTCTCTTTACTCCAAAATTTTTTAGAGCTTTTTGCCCGCGGATTGGGGAGTTCGAATATTCGAAAGAGGGCTCGTGCAAGGCGCGTGTTACGTTGTAGTAAAATAAACACCTCTGTTTAGAGTTTGAGCGGGTGCGGGTTGCGATGGGTGGGTGAGCATTTGAGTTTGAGCAGTGCCGCGGCAGAAGCTCAAGCTTGAAAACAGCGGTTGAACTTTTTGTGTGGCCCGTTTGTTGGAATTCACCAAATCTCTAATCAAGACCTCTCTCCGTGATAATTATGTGTTTTGAAGACACGGTAGCGCTGCAAAAGGGTATGGAAATTATGAAAATGCTCACATATTATAGGCTAGATTTTCATTTGGAAGATATTTTAATATATTTTTTTTTTGCAAAAGTTAACGAGGCTTTCAGGCTGCGCAAAAATACACACGGTGGGCGATGTGTCGTTCGTCGAAAATAACCCCGCCGAAATAGAGATGGGCCTTGTGCATGCATGATTCACTTTGCAGGGGCCAAGTAATTTACGAAAACTAATTAGCTGCGATTTAATAATTTCCGAATATATTTTTATAATTTCATGTTTTTTAAGGGTTTTTAATTTAAGTTTGGCTTTTTGATTAAATTACGCAGATGTTCCTGGAGCTGTTGGGTCTGTGCCAGCAGTCACTGAGAGTGGCAAAAATTGGATCACACTCACTTGGAAGAAGCCGCTGCCGAAGGACTCGGGAAAGGCTCCAGTCACCGCCTATCGCGTTGACGCCTGGCTACTTGGTGGCGGAGCAACCTGGGAAGAGGTGAGTAAATTTTTTATTTTAAAAATCTGTAATTTATAATAAGCTTGAGTGGGCAAAATGTTGCATAAGGAAAGCAAGGGAAAATTTGGAATAATTTTTTTTACAATTAAAAAAAATAATAATTATAATAATTTTTATGATTTAATATGAAAATATTATTATTGTTTTATACATAAGTTTTAAAATAAAATATTGTTACACATTATTTTTCTTTTTAACAAATAATTTTAAAGAAAATTTAAAAAAAAAACAGCTCCGCAACAAATAGTTTTTGCGCCGTAGGTTACTTTCGAGATAAATTTTTAAAAAAACCTTACCAAAAAACACTAAATTTGAAAAAAAAAAATTATCTTATTCTAGTTGGGAGTCACTCCTATCAACAGCTTTGATGCGTTCAATCTCAAAGCTGGCAGTGAGTATAAGTTTAGAGTGACCCCGCGCAACCGCTACGGCTGGGGTGAGCCTGTGGTGTCCCACGGCTCCTTCGTCGTTGGCAAGAAGGTCGACATGCCCGAGTTCACGCACATCCTACCAGGTCAGCAGAAGGTGCTAATCGGCAGTGACGTCAGGCTCGAGTGCCAAGTCAAGGGTGAGCCCGAGCCTGAAATCCAGTGGTACAAGGACGGCGCCCCTCTCGACCCAGACTCTTTTGATCATCGAATGAGAATCACTTTCGACGGCGCCAGGTGCGTCCTGAACCTGAAAACGGTGCAGGATTCTGACACTGGCCGCTTCATGTGTGAGGCGTCCAACAAGGCTGGACGCGTGTCCACATTTGCCAGACTGCTCGTTGTGACTGACATAAAGATCCTCGAAGCCGACTTGAAACTTCGACAGTAAGAATAATTATTTTTTTAAATAATAATTATCTTTGCTTTATTTAATTTTATTCTGATTCCTAATGCATTTTTTTAAAGTATAAAGTATTGGGCATTTATTTAATTAAAAGAAAATTTAAAAATCCATGGCAACAAAAATTGTTTTAGGGGTCTCTTGGATGATGCCCCTGTTACCGAGTCGGCGCCTCATTTCACAATGCGTCTTCGTGACCGACGCGTCCAGATGACCTATCCTGTCCGCCTGACCTGCCAGGTCATTGGCTATCCCACGCCAGAAATCACCTGGTACAGGGACATGGAGCCCATAACTTTCGGAGGTATTTCCTTCAAAAATAAAAATTTTACCTTAATAATACAAATTCTATCATTTTCAAGAACGATACAGCAAGTCCACCTCCGAAGCCTTCCACACTCTTGAAATCCAGCACACTTTGGAAGAAGATTCTGGAGTTTATTCGGCAACAGCTCGCAACACACACGGCTCAATTTCTTGTCGGTGCCGCCTGGTTGTAGACAAGGGCATCAGGGCCTACATTGCTCCTGTTTTCATCTTTGGCCTGGAGCACCGGGAGATTAAGTTGGGAGGAGACATCCGAATCTGCGCCCAGGTGGAAGCTTATCCCACAGTTGGAATCACTTGGTAATTAACTTTCAAAAATTTATTTTCAGCTAAAGAAATTTTACACTTTCTTTAATTTAAAATAATAAATGGTGTTTTTAATTTGGAACTAATTCTCTTTTGCATTTTTTTTTAGGCACAGAGATGGCATTCGTCTGCGTCCTAGTCGCAGAATGGAGATGACTTTGGATCATGACGGCAACGTGGAGTTGCGGGTGGCCAACGCTGGCCCCCGGGACGCGGGCATGTACACTTGCACTGCGGTCAATGAGGTCGGCAGGGCAGAGAGCAGTGCGCGCGTCCAAGTGCTGCATCCCTCTGATTTCAGAGAAACGCCCAGCATATCAATCTCAGACATGTAAGTCATTTTCTCATTATCAATCTTCTGCTGTTTTCGAATGAGAAATAAAGTGCGTCGAAAAAGGCGAGAGGTTGCAACACCAGAGCCTCTCAGCCTACAGCGTTTTTCCTCACATTAAGCATCTGTGGCCCATATCACATTCACACTTAAATTGTAATAATGCTCTAAACGCACTCCACATTGGTATCCTGAGACTGACAGGCGCAAGAAGATTTAAAAAGATATTTGATTTGACAGCTAAATTAGATATATGATTAAAGAGTGCGGCTTTTAAATGACAGGGAAAGAAAATTATATAATGACATGATATTATTTTATTTCTTGTCAGATTTAAAAATTTGTAGCAATCAATTTTTCTTATTCTTCTACTGAATTTTTAATAATTTTGAACAAAAAATAATTAACTCTTAAATTATTCTATTGTTGCTGAGGCAAATTATTGCAACTTTTGAATCGCAAGTATTTTCAGATCACGCCTGTGGTGGATTGTCCCTCAGTTGAGCGTACATAAAAGCTTATTTAATCATTGCGGCATGCTGTTGAATCAAAATCAGCTCATTCCCACGTGGGCGTCTTGTTTGAATAAAAAGCTCCAACTGATAAAGGCCGCAGATCATGTTATGTATCATGTACACGCACCACGCAGAGAATAATATTGATTAAATGCAAATTTTCAAAAGTACGAGTTTTTTCTTTACAGTTGTGGTTCCTCATGAACCGCATTATTTTATTTTGGTGTGCGTTAAAAACTTTGAGCCAGACAGGTACAAGCACTCAATTGATTGGTGAAACAATTTCTGTATGTTATCAATTACAAATTTTATTTAACTCACAATTTTTTAAATTGATCGTAAAAAAACTTGTAATCTAAGAGCGAAAAAAAATTAATCAATCCACCTGCTGTACTTATTAATTGCGTGACGTGTACAATCAACTAATTACTGCGTGCTATGCCCTGAAGGTACTCGAAGGAGCCGAAGTTCGTGACCAAGCCGCGGTCCACCGAGGCGGTGGAGGGCGACACTGTGATTATTTTCTGTGAGGTGGTCGGCGACCCCAAACCCGAGGTCGTCTGGCTGCGAGACTGGCTGAGGGTGAGTACAGGCCTTTCTATTTTCTCGACTGAGATGCAAAAAATTATACACGCAATTGAATGCAACAAATTAAATAGGAAAAAAATAAATAATTATTATAGGGCTTATAATGAAAATTCAGCTAATTTTTGCTGAATCAATTATTTTCATGATCGTATAATTAACGATAATCTGAATTTGGGTTGAAAAAAGCTCTCAATTATCAATAATCCAGGTCTCACAGATTTTATATCTTGAGCAAAAGCGTACCGAATGGGCGGTAGATCGCGTGACCACTGCGTATTATGATCTTTTTATGGCCAAGCTAAAAGCTCAATAATTATTATTACTTTACGAGCCTCGATGGCTGCGAAACAAACAGCACTAGCGTTTTAGCTTAAATTTTACGTATTTCATCATCCTGGAGTAATAATTCACTTATGATTTTCCTTCTTCAAATAAAAAGGATGTTTTTTTACACAATTACGATTATTTGAAGCATAAAATTGAAATTTTTAGTAAATTATTTATATTTAAGAATGAACTGTGGGTTTGTGTGTGTAAGATTGCATCCGATGCACTTTTCTCCCCGTAGTGCCTCCCCACATCATTCAAAAGTAATCTGATAGTGCACTGGCATTATTTTTTCCCTTGTAACACCGATCCAACATGTTGATCATGCAAGTCAATCCCTTTCATTTCGCAGCATCCAGACCCTCGAGTAAAGCTCTATAGCTGTTCGTGATTTAAATCTGTTTACTCTCGTCAAAGTGCACGCCAGCGATCGCCCCGGCCAGATCAGTGTCACACGCAAACCCGCTGATATCACATTCAAATGCGCAACAATCAAATCTCCTCCCAAGGTGATTAATTGTGCAAGGAAGAATGTTGCAAAATGAGAAGAAAAATCTGCATTAGGTAGATTTCCTGTATTTGCCAAGGCGTAGCATAGTTAGTAGAAAAGTATTTTTTTTTTCATCATCAATATGTGGGGGAGAAATATAATTTTGTTGGAGTTGAAAAGAAAATAATTTAATTGTTTTCACACGAGTTTAAAAGGTGACATTTTGCTATTGCAATAAATTTCTTTGTATTATTTATAGGTACAAAAATAGACATGCCTTAACTTGTTAGAATTTAAAATGGGATGATAATGAGATGACTAAACATCGTATGTTTTGTTTTGAGGTCGACCCGGGTCAAAGAATGCGTTTGTGTTGCAACATTATGCATTGACGCGCGCGCATTTTATTGAATTATAAAGCGCTCCCGATGGCGCTTAATTTTTCCATTATACACACATCCAGCATCCGCCCTCATGAATATTTCATAAGGAAACGCGCGGCGATTCCAACGCCTTGACTTCTTAATTGAAAATCGCCCTATTTGTGTGTGAGTCACAATTAAAGGTGAACGAATTAATTGGAACGCGGCGCCCCCACCTCTTGCCGCACAAATGGGAACAAAGAGAGTTGATTTATGGAGAATATGACGGATCGGCTGCAGCGGCGACGCGAAGTGCGCCTGCAAATAACCTTCGCGTCACACACTCGAGAGGAGTCGCACGCGTTTTTCTTTGTACACAATAACGTATATTTTGCCCCAAAGGCCACGGGGCCTCTCTCTTGAATATAGTAACACGCGCTACTACACGAGTGCATACGGCGCACTCACGCACGCCAAATATGGAGATGAGCCTTTTAAAGGCATCCAGATGCATTTATTTCGATGATTAATTCCAAGGGAATGGCAAGCAGCAGCAAGGCGTTAAATTTCACATTAAATGTTAAATGGCGACGTCAGCGTTCCCTTGACGAAAGACAACAAGCACATCCTTGTGTTGCAAAAATTTGAAAAATATTCAGGGGAAAAAATCAAGTTCATCTTAAAGTGATGAATCTAGAAGCTGTCATGCTCAATTTTTTAAGAGAAGATAAGAGTTGGTAAAATCAAAAGGCAACTTGAAAAAAAAACGTTGTGGGCTTCAATTATTTGCAAAATTAGATACGGATTTGCTCTTCTCTTTCTCCTCTCAAATGAAGCAAAAGAGAGCATTGAACTTTTCAGGACAAACCGCGTCATTCCGTTCTCTGTATACTTTTCTTTTATATTTGAATGCAAAGGTTGGAAAAATGCTCTTACCAAAGCACAAAGAGTTGAGTTGGTTGAAAAGTTTTGGCGAAAAACCCAGCACTACTTCTAACAGTTTTCTAAAATGGCAACTCATTATGGAAATTGAAAGCAATTTATTATTCCTTTCCAAATAGAATTAAAACGTAGGGAGCGCTGCGAAACCTGCTTTTTCGTTGACAAGTGACGAGTTGCAGCGGCGGAAGAAACTCCTAGTCCTAGCTGTGTTGCGATAAAGTAGCACTGATTCGAACCTGTCGAGTGACAACCAACTCGTGAGAGCGCAGAGCGGTTTCCCATGAATGTTGGATTAATCAGCGCGCGAACCAGTTTTTGCTAATTACGCGGCGTTTAGCTGATTTAGTAGACAATAAATAAGTATATGCAAATTAATGACCCCGCAAAATTTTCACAACGCCAACACTGCTACCATTTGGATCTATACACCTTTACTTTGAAATTTTTGATCAAATATAAAATTGCTGATTTTTTTCAAGTATTGCAAAAATGAAGAGTTGATCCTCCAAAAATAAAATTTGCAACTCATTAGATATAAAATGATATTTTTAAATTTTTTTTTTAAAATCATTTATTATATTTAGCTCTTATAACTGAAGTGCTTTCATACGTTTCCATTACATGGTTTTCTATTTTATTTTATGAAATTAACTTTCGTTTTTTCGCGTGGCGCTTTTCCCTTTTTCCGTATGGCGTTGACAAGGAGAGTTTTTTCGCTTTGCTCAAGGTCTGCTTGTGAAACGTGATATCTGCAGGCGCCAGCGCACATTCTGTGCCTTCTCGACCGATCTTCATTTTTTAGCCGACTGACTGACTGACTCGCAGTCAGTAGTATTATATGTTTGCATACTCTTGAGTTTCATCTCGCTTTGCTCTCGTGGCTTATGCTAATTTATCGTGCTCCTGATGGGGTCTTTCTTCGAGAGGGATCTGCGTGCGTCTGGTCGTGCTCGTTACACAGTTTTATGGTTGCCCGCTGTCGTTTCAAGTCTCGCCGCGAGACGCCAGCTCGGTGAAATTAAAGAGCAACAACTATGCGAGTACATTTATCCCGATGCGAATTAACATCAGAAATGATTTAACTGATGTTTTGGGCGCGAGTTGTGTTGCCCGCGGTGCTGGCTGGCATCATAAATGGCGTCAAAATTGCTTCTTGATTAGATTTTTATCTCAAATCTGTTTCAAAACCAGACATCCAATCCGATGTGATGCAACTTTTCTTTTTTAATTTTAAACTGTGAAAAATGCCCAAATTAGATTGATTGATGTACCAAAAAGCAAAAGAAAGGAATATTACAAATTTGTGGAAATTTTTTATAATTTGAAAAAGGATAAAATTTCAAGTTTTATTTTATTTTTAAATTTGAAATAATTTTTCTGAAATGTAAAATTTAATTCTGTTTTTGCTCTACAATTAAATTTGAGTTCTTATACGGATTAATAATAAACAGAGAAGAAAAAGAGTAAGAAAGAAAAAGAGAGAACATTAAAAGTGACGCTGTTAAACCAGTTTTAAGGGACACAATGCATATAATTTTGGAGTTGATTACTGATGATGGGGTAAAAAAGCTGGCGGTGCTGATTTTTGCTGCCCGCCGCCGCCGCCGAGACCATTATGCCGATTTTAATTGGAGAAAGTGTGGGTTGGGTGGCGGGAGCCGGCGGACTGGGTCTGCAGCTACCGTGCGTGTTGATATGCAAAACGTGCCAAGCAAACGCGGCCGAGGAAGCGAGCCAGAGAATATTCCTCTCGCACTCGCAGCTACAAATCGAGTTAGCCGCGCGCACCGACACACAGGGGCACTTTGCTCCACTAATGAAGCAATCAGTCCTCATGCTTTTGCTAAAAGCAGCCCGGGAGTAAAAAAAGCCCTCCCGGGAGTGAATGTAGGTGGAACAAATAACACACAGACATTCTTAATTTTCTCCTCGAAATTCGACACTTTTCGGCCAGTCTGGCGACGCGGAAAAATTTTGCTGCGGTCTCGTTTACCAGCGCAAAGTAATTCTACACCATCCGATAATTAATTACGAAAGAAAAGGCCAAGTGTATTATACGGGCAAGTTTCCTGTTTTGACGTGCTCCGTGGACCAAGTCACCCGCGCGCCGCACACCCGCCGTATCAAATTTAGGCTGCAAGACTCACATCTTTTGCCGAAAAAGGCCGCCCCGTCAATTTATGAGATATGAATCACTTATCACAAGTTCAAAGGCAAAGTATAAATCTTTTGTTAGTCTAGACAAGATATGTGTGTTCAATAAACAACTTTCATACTTCACCTTGTACAAACCTGCCAAATAATATTATGCTGCTAAGATTTTACGGCATGAGATTATACCAAATTTTACATGGACGCTGATCTTTTCATTAATTTGTTTGCAACACTTTTTAGAAAAATTAAAAGAAAAGATTTTAATGAAAATTTTTTAGAATATCAAGATTTAAAAATGAAAATAAAAGATAAAAAGATCTTGGCAATGCTCTTCAACTCTGTAAAAATTATGGGCTCATGATAAAGTTTCAAACATTTTGTTTCCCAAGAAATTTTCTAGAAAATATTAACCCCTAAATTAAAAAAAAAAGTGGTATATGAGTGTAAAAGGAAAAGAGCCTGCGCAGTTTTAAGCTGAAATTCACACTCTACACTCAACTCTGCACCCTCTTACATAACAACAAATTGCATCTAAAAATTCTGTCAATTTTAAGTCTGGAGTCATTTAATTCTTGGAATATTAATTAAATAATCCCTATTTAAATTTGGAATCTTCCTGATATTTAAAATTCCTATATCAAATGTTATATCCAAGAGATTCTCTATTCGAAATTAAATTTTAAATTAAGCAAGGATTGAATTTTTTTTCTAATTATTGCTTACCTGTAGGCATAATTCAAAACTATTAGATCAATAGGAAAAGGTCCTTAGATTACAAAGGTGCAAATTGACTCTTAGTTGACCCTGCGCGTGCCTGGATATTCAGGTAGGGACGGCGCTCAGGGAGAAGGGGAGCCGGTCGGCGGCGCGAGTGAGAGAAACCACGGCGGCGCTCTCAGTGTCGGCAGCACCAGTGCTTGCGCATATGCACGCCATACTTTTCACAATTTGACCATAACTCGCGAGTGTCTCGCCGCCCCGACCGCGACTTTGCTAGTGCACCTTGTTCCAGCGCCAGGTCTACCTTTTAAGGCACTCACAGGTGAGCTTTGTTGTTTTCACAGAGAGTTCCTTCTGCGGACCTCGTCGTCCGATGCAGACCGAGATCGATTAGAATGCACTTTTGCCAAAGCCATTGGCCTGCCAATTTCCATAATTACCGTTGTGTGCAAACATAACAAAGGAATGTATCAAAACTTCATGAAAATAATTATGCGTTTTAAAATATTTGAATTAATGATAAATAATTATTACATAATGATATAAATAATTTGAAAATGGAAAAATTAACGCCACTGTAACTATGTACCATAAAAGCAGAATCATGGTTATGGGAATAACCGGGAATAACATTATGTAGAAATATTTCGCTAGTTATTAAAAACAAGCAAATAAAAGTTTAAATTTAAATGTTAAATATTAGTTCATATTATAAAGACTTAAAATTTTGTGATTTTTAATGTTTCAAGCTTCATTAAATGGTTTCATAAGTAAACAAATTAATTTTTTTGCTTGGCAAATTATTAAAAAATTTTGAGCCAAAAATTTATTCATTTTGCTGATAATGACCTCTCTTCTGTGTCTTTCGAATTTTAAAAGAGTTTAAAAATTAAAACCACCACATACAAAAATCGTACAAAGTTTCCACGTTAAGAAAGCCACTTGCACTCAAGCATAATTAAATTGTCTTTCAAGCATCCCACTATCAGGCGTTGGTAAATGCTAATTAGTGCATATGTTCTGGGCGCTGGGGAACAGGTGGTAAACAGGCGAGCTGGAAGATCTTTTAAATTCACACAGCTTGCTAATTATTTCAACGACCTCTGTGTCACGCACTATGCCGCCATACTGATGAAATAATAAAATTTTGAGGGCCATTCGTACGCGCCTTTAAAATAATTTGATAAATTTGTCTGCTTGGTTGCGAGAATTGTTGAGTAAGTAATTCATATTATGCATGTACGGTTTTAAAGTTTATAAAATTTTAGCAAAACTGAATGAAAATTGGAAGGAAAAAAATCAACAATCATGCAACAATATGAATGAATTCAGTTGCGTTTACCGGCGTTTACCATGAAGTTGCTTAAGTCGTGAGATATTAAATAAAAGTCCAACGGAGAAAATCACAATCTGAAGTGGACCTGTTAATTATCCCCGTGCCAGATAACGAAGTGAATCGCCCTCAATAATTCTCAAGTCGCCACAATGAATTTAATGTCGCGAACGGGCTCATTTTGAATAATTCATTACACACGCGCGCACACTTATCTTTTCCAGCACAATGCAGAAACACAGAGAGGAACTGGTTTGCTGAGAAAGAGACGCGAACAATAATTTTAGCAGAGCGCAACAACTTCGTTTGCCAACTTTTTTATTTGTGCACCACCAAAGACTCTAAATTTATAACAGGTCGCTTATTGAACTGTTTAGCAGTGAAATCTCTGACCTTTGTTTGGTGAGATATACAAAAACCAGCAAACAATGGACGTTGAAGATGCGGGCGTTTACCGCAGTTTGACTTTTTAAATTAATGAATTTTCGATTGCGTAAACCGGCTCAGTCAGTGTAATAATAATAATTGCTTCCGCCAGTCTGAAGGTCTGTGGGTAACCGAAACGAGCGTATGAAAAATTGTTTTTTAATTTCATAATTGTTATTGCTCATTTAATAGCAATAATGTGATTTAATTTCTTAATGGCCAAGTGATGAAATAATTGGTCTCTTTTTTAATTCCTCAGCTTTTAATTAAGCAAAGTTAGCCTTTATTAACTCTCCGACTGCTTTAATTAGGTTGTGAGAAAAAAATCATCACACAATTTTTCTTAGAAAGAGTTAAAATAATCCTGGCATGGACAAGTTCACAAGTGGTGCCACTCTTAAGAGGGCGAAATGAAACACAGGTTTTGTTGTTTGTGATTTAAACTTGAGAGAGTTGAAAGTCTTCCCCGATTACCTTCGCTAAACAACAATTCCCACTTCATTGCATGCATATTCACTCTATCACTACCCATATTTGGATTTGCAGCGGAAAAGAGAAAAATTGCAGCGCCACTAATGCCCTGACCTTTGATTCCACAGCCCGCGGTTGTTCATCGGCGCAGACATTGGCGTAAACTATCGTGACCAGCTGTTCAACGTGAACAAACTGGCTTTGCCAATTAAAATTTTATTGTTGTTTACAATTATTTTCAATACAAAATTGATCACATTTACAAAAAAAATTCTTATTATAACAACGCAAATTTTGACGGATAATAGTTGAAGTAATGTCAATCTAGGGGTTGCAGATAAAATTGAAGGATAATTTAATGATGAAACAAAAAACGGGGTATTTTTGTTGATTAAAATCAACATTCGGAATGCGCTACCATCATAAAAGCATAATAATATGCTGTACTGAAAGCTCACATTATAATAATACAAACTGATTTTCGTTAGGTAATCCTACTTGCCACTCCCTCAATCAAAGCAAAAGAATAAAAACCAAAAATCATATTAAACTTAACCAGAAGATTTAATTTATATTCATTGTCGACAGAACGCGTTTTGAAACGCATGCTACATCCTGGATTTGGCTCGTGAGCATGTGCCAGATTTTCTCTGGCTTATTTATGATCTGATTAAAATTTATCATGTCATTTACTCAATTAAGAATAAAACACTTTTCATTTTTAGTTCTCTATCAGACTGAGTGAGACGGACACAAAATTATAAATGGTTTAAAGAGAGGTTTCTGTAATAAGTTTAAAAAATTAATAGTTAATAATTACATTTTGAAAACATGTTGAAATTTAAACTAAAACTGAAGCAAACAAGAAATAATATAGAGTATTTTTTAATGAAACTAACAAATTGATGTAAAATCTTACTTTCTTCTTGCTGAGATAGAATTATTTTTATTGTCAAGTGTATAACATTAAATAAGGAAAACCGGATAAAAAGTTGACAAATGGCTGAAACACTTCTTGTAATGTATGTAATCTCGACACACTTCTGTTCACCAAGTGCCGCTGATATATAAGCTTTTAAATTTTGATGAGTGCGGACGATTTACTCAAGAAGTGGGTGAGTCTTGCGCTTGAAAAGGTTTATTTGCATCAAAACTGGTCACTTAAATTGCGCACTTGCCGAAATCTTCGTCCCGAACGTGCGACAAGTGTTTCAAGCAGCAGGCTGGGAGTTGGCCGGCTACTGTTCAGTGTTAATCACACATCTTCTTCAGAGAGAGCGAGAAAGACGGCTACCGGTCTAAAAACACGAAAATCACCGCGTTCTGCGTGGGCCGCTATTTATGATTCCCACGGGTCATTTCCATTATCTGCTGGCGCGCGAGCCCATCTGCAAGCGTGCCGATGATAGAATGCGTGACTTTTTCTCTCGTTTATAATTTCATGTTGTCCGCCTCTCATGTCAAGATTAGAAATACGAGCAATATAAATAATAAATTATAGCTTAATTTTTCTTTTCATTGCAAAACTAATGTCTAATTTTAACACCAAAATTGTTCAAAATCGTTTCCAATTTTATTTTAATTTTATTTTGCAGGCTGTTAAAAACTGCTGACGATTTATATAAAAAAAAGTTATTTTATAGGCCCTTGTTTAAAATTGCACCTTTTTAAAAGCTATATTACATACATGCATCTGATTAAAAACTATAAATTGTTAAAAAAAAAATTTAAATATTGCATTTTTGTGATTAAAACGTAAGTAAAGTTCCTTAATTTTGTATGTAATAAGGTAAAACCTAGGAAGCCGAGAAAAATAATATGCAAATAAAATTTAAAAAATTTTTCAATGCAAAAACTTATTCTTAAACTATAATAAACTACTCCCACATTTCCTACACACTGCCACAACTGTAGAGTTTGTTGTGTTCAAAAATAAACTAAAGAATATGATGTGGCTACTGGAGATGGCAGATTTAGCTGCCCTGAACAAAATATACAGATTAGGTTTCACCGCAGACTTGGCCAGAGAAAGAGACTAAATTTCTGTTTATTACGCCAGCACTCGGTTTTGAAAGCGGTAGCTGAAAATGAAACCTTCACCTAAATCTTAAAAATTGTGTGAATTACTGAAATTTAATTCCACTTATGTTATTTATGAATGTAATTTTACATTGAATAAATATTTTCTTTTTATCCAAAGAATCGATAAAAGTTTAAATTTTAATCATTAAATTATAATTATTGACAGATTTTAATTATAATTACTTATGTTTTTACTGTTGGAATAATTTAATCAGAAACGATAAATTTGTACAAATTACCAATTGACCGACGGCTTTTTATTCGTGCATGGGTTTTTGAGCGGGCGCGCGGATTCGGCGCTCGGGCCATACAGATTTATGCCTTTATGGTCCCTCACGCGATCGCGAGAAGTGCCCAGAGTCATACCGACACCTTGTGCATATATTTAAATCGGCGGCCGTAACGATGCTTTTTGCACCCAATAACTATTCCCGGATCGCGAAACTCGTCCGGCAGAGGCAATAAATCATTTTCTCGTCAAGCGCCGCTGCCCGTTAAAAATGAGCGCGCGACTGACACTCGTGTAATTAACATCACCTTCCATTATGTATTAATATTGTGAAGTGTCCGCGAGTTCGCACCGAATCGATATTTGCAATAATTATTCGCGTGTGTTCTCAACCAAGGACGTGCTCGAGATGCTGGTTAAAATTAATTGCATTAATAAATTCGCTTGTAAACGCGTTGTCACGTTTAGTTTTTTGCAGCGCGCTCTGATAATGGGATACACACCCAGTTCTAATCAGAATAATAAGCAGACAGGGGGAGGTTACTCAATAATGAACTCTGGTCAGTTTTTGTGTAGTTAATGGCGGTCACGCTGGGCCCGGCGGCGCTCACCTTGCCAAGGCAGACCGCTGAAAATTTCGGACCATACTCGCTCGTTAAAATCCTTTGATTGCTGGCACCATAAAAGAGCGAACCATTTTAATTTGAGCGCACGGCCAAGCGAATTTATTGCCCAAATTACTGACGACAGCAGCAGCAGCACTCGCGAAAAACTGCGCCGTGCGTTCAATATAATTGGAGTGAAGTTTTTAGCGTCCGTCTGCGTGGAAATCTGCAATGGAATTTCCTACCTGATAATCGTCGCACGGAATTTATGAGGGGGATTTTCAAGCTACTTGAGAAAATTAAATTTGTTAACGCGGAGAATTTATGTTGAAAAAATTATAAACTTCATTTGCAATATTTTTTATTTAGTTTTAACCAATAGAAAATTTATTCACTACTTATGTTTGCTTATGTCTAATTTAATTTTTTTGAATAGCTTTTAATCTGTTCTAGAAATTTTTTCAAAATCATTAGGAGAATTTTCAATGATTTAATGTAAAAAATATATAACTCTTATCAAAAGTTATTAAAATAAATATTTTTTCATAAACTATGATTTGTATTATATTGCTGGATCAAGACGATCAAAAACAAAAAGCAATCATAAAAATATCGATTTACACATTTTTAAGATAATAAAAAAGAGCTAAAACATGTAGACTTTTTTTAGCAATTAATTGATGATTTATCAAGTTTAAATTCTGGTTCCCATTAAAATTTTAACTCAATTTATACATGCCTATCTTATTAATTTCTACTCTTGAAAATAAACATAAAAATAATTTATTTGTGTTTTGGTCTCCATAAAAATGAAACTGGAATACATTTGCCGTGCTCTCGGTGATAAATGTCACAGGCTTTAAAGGAATCTAGCTGGACCTGGGTGGTGTGAGCGATCAGCTGGTCGCGATGATCTCTGAAAAATACGCAAGCAGAGGCCGAAGAGGCGCCTCAGGGCGTTCTTTGGTTCAGTAATCACTCGGGCTTTCACATGCGAGTGCCGCGTGCTGCTGGAGGGGGCCTCTTTCTTTTTCTCATCGCAAGTTCCGGGCATATTTTTAGACGCCATCAGGCACCTTTTGGCGGCGCCGCGCCTCCGTGGCGCCACCCACGCACCCCAAACTCGCAGGGCGCCTTCCTCGGGGCGAAAATTTTTGAGCCGTCAAAAACCTCAGGTCGTGGAACGCGCCGCGGCCGCACCAAACGCCGCTGATCAACGCGCATTCCGCGCTTTTTACTTGGAAGAAAGAACTTTGTGACGTAAGAAGGATGTGATGAGAATCAGATTCGCCAGCTCTTATGATGATATGATTTTGGTTTAAGCGCGAGCAGCCTCTTGGTTACTGGAGTGAGTTGGGTGCACAATCGCAGCAATCGTGTTTTCCGCCGCGCTGTTCTCATTACATTGTGTGCAGTCATAATTCGTGAACAGATGGGAATTTTTGACACTGGCGGCATGTACGTTGGGCAATAAGCGCCGTGTGTGCACACCGTTTCATGTTCTCTTTTGACTGTGAGATCGAAAGACTTGACCTCAGCAACGTTATTAAAAATTAAAAAAGTAAAACATTACGAGTAATTTAACCGAAAATTTTCACATAGAAAGCGCTTATTTGACGTGAAGTCTATTAATACCAAACTCTGCTGGATTTTATAAAAAATTGAACCATATTACGGTTTCATGGAAATAAAATTATAAATTTATAAAAAGAAGCATAAAAATAATTTTCAATCAGTTTTTCGTGATTCAGTCTTTTTTGTAATAAAAGACCATTGTATTAAAAATTCATTGCAAGTACAAATTTTAATTTATGAAACCATTGCATTTTTAATTTCTTTAATTTTATACTCTAAAGAATTTTTAAATTTTTTTTCTCAAAATGTATATCAAATGATTTTAACTCATTTTGATGAATGGTGTTAATTAAAAACAGTTGTAAAATTTAGTTACAAATGAAGTTTGCAATTGTTTAAATCACACTTTACCTTGCGCATACGAAATCCAGCTATTAACTAATGCGGTTAATCTAAAATGTGTAGGATCACTGTAAACCACATTACGTGAATTGCTGTGGGTGAATTAATTTTTTCATTGTAAGATTCATTCCTCTCTGGTGTGTTGTAAAAGTGTCCACCTATGTATAATGTTTCTCCGATTGCGAGTTTGAGACTCGTGTTTTTTTAACTTTGGGCCAACGGGGTAACGCACCGCATGGCAATTCATTTTGCAAAAACAGGCAAAGGTGCAAGACAACACAATGATTTCTGGCGTCTCTCTGTATTTCTAAAAGAGAAACCAGCAACTTCTGCGAGACGCATAAAACACTCCTGGCCAGCATATGTGCGCTGTCCACGCACCTTTTAATCGCCGAAATAAATATATTCAACACGGCTTAAGTCCACCTCCACCCACTTTGCGGTAATATTATTCCATACGGTCGCCGCTTTGGCGGAAAAGAAAAGGCAATTGGCGACGGCTATAAATTGCTTTGCAGCTTTCTGGGTGTCACTCGCGTGTCCCGCGAGGTCACTTTGTGTAAGCGCCACACCAGGGGACCTCTGCGGCTAATGTCATCCCGCGTGAAAGCGTCAAGTACGCATTTTTTAGAGGCGAAACATCTGTTGATCGATTCGCCCGCACGCCACTTTTCAAACAATATAACGTGAGGTTGGGCAATAACCCTGTTTTTTTTTTAACTTAATTCAAATCGCGTCACTTTTGACAGCGACTCACTTATCAATACTGGAAGTAGTGCAACAAAGTTGAAGAAAAACGCATCCCACACGTGCAGGAATGCAGTTGCCTTTTGTGGAATTAATGTGCAGCCCACCGTTGTGTGCTGTCAACTTGTTACTCCTCGGCAAACAATCGCCGATTTCACGTCTCGTCTCATTAATTTATTATCACCACATAGTCTCGTCGTCTTTCTCACACACACGACCTATTGTTTGCTTTTCTCGGGCAAATGTTTGTGTTTGATTCTGCGGCCGCACCAAACCAGAGAGACCTTCCTTTGCTTTACATTTTCCCACAGCTGTTGACCAACGAGGAGCGCGAATGCCAAATATGGAAGTAATCGCCGCCGACGAAATATCACACGCGAGGAATTTTATAATTTACAGCGCAGGTGTCAATGATTTTCTCTTTTCATTCGACGCTATATAATATAATGAGCAGTAAAATTATAATATACGATTCCAAGTGTGGCACCGCGTGGTGCAATAGGACGAATCAAAAACGGATAATAACACTCTCGATTGGGGCAAATTACTTATGGCTGCAATCAAAGGTTTTTTTTCAACTTAATTAGTATTATACAATCCAATCAACTTTTCCACCATGATTTTTGCGAGCGTTTTATAAAAGACCGATTAAATTTCCAAACATTCACACACAAAAACCTGAATCCTTTATTCTTGCTTCAAATAAAAATAACAAATATTCTGGTCTGAAACATGTTATTAAAATAACTCAAATCAACAATATAGCTTTTATACTTTTTTTTATTAAAATATCTACCCAATAGAATAAGAAAAAAGTGCAACAGCATCAATGGTGCATGTTTGAATCTAATCTTGGAATTGATTTTATCCAAAACCTGCTCAAAGAGTTTCATGTACTTTTGCCTACCAAACTCGCACCAGCGGTGTCTTACACGAAAATCCATCACTCATTATTATTTGATTTATCAGACGGGTGAGGTGCAAGAGCTGCCGGTCGCGGACCACACCTTTTTCCGTCGAGTGGCCCTTTCAGGTGGGCCCTGATCGATCGGTGGTTCTGTGAGCTGAGAAAACAAGTATAGAAGTTTGCAGTACGTCAGAGCGAAGCAGGACGGGTGTGCGATTTGGTCAAGGTTTGCTTTGCGCTCTCAACAGAGCAAAGCTTTAGCGGGCGAGGTGAGTGAACCGGTGGCGCTGCCGGATCAAGAAGAAGAAGTAATTCTACTCTTCTTGGTGCTGAGCAAAACAATGGGCGAAGGTCACAGGCAGAGAACAATAATGATCCCTATGCATGTGTGCGCTTGAGAGGGTTCGTTACGGAGTGGCGCCACCACCTCATTGATTCTATTTATTCCTTTAATGGATGGAAAGCCCACTTTTTTATAATGGAACAATTCCTATTCAACCATTTTTCTTCTTTCTTCAATTTAAATTTATATTTTAAATAACAGAAACAGAATTTTGAAAATAGCAGAAAACAACATTTTTGTAATTTGTTAATTTATAATTTTTTTTTAGCATTTTTAAATCTCTCAAAAGGAAAACCACATTTTAAAATGTGAGTAAAAACCTTTTCAATAATTAAAACAAAAAGTGGCAGTGCGAAAAGTTACAATCCAAAATCCCCTGTTGAAAGAATTCAGCACGGTCTTTTAACAAAGTGGCTCGTGAAAAATTCAACCGTCCTCCTATTTAACGAATTCCCCGAATCGAAGTTGCAAATCATGCAGTTATGCGCCGGCGACGAAATTTTTTCGCTGCTCGCTTTCTGAGAGTCGCGGATTTTGCGACCTTTAGTCCGGACAAAGGGGCAAAAGCGCGTGTAAGACGATCTGCAAGAAATTAGAAGGCGTGCAGTCACACTGCTGGATATCAAAAGGGCCTGTGTTTGCGTGCGATCCACGGCTGTTTGTTCACAACATCACGTAAATGACGTTCCTTGTGCACAAACTTATATTGACTGCACAAAGGCCCGCGCCTGTGTCTGGGCTCAGCGTTGAGAAACAAAAAACTGCTCTCGATTCTGGCTTGGAAAATTTAATCGAAAACTTGCATTTTTTATAATCCATGAAGCGAGGTGGTTCTCAGAATGAACTGAATAAAAAAAAATGAATTGCCATTTTAAAGACAAGGGGAGGGTCTCTTAGAATTTATCCATACAACTCTTTTAATACAGGCCACCTACTTTATCCTTTGAATTTATATATTGAAAGCCCAGTAAACAATGCACAGTTATTCTCGTTCATAATTCCAAAATACGCTTGTTGTATTCGTTATTTTTTATATTACACATGAAGACCTGATACCTTTTTATTATTATTTTAAAGCGTAAATTATTTTATTATATGAAAATAATTAAAATAGAATATTGCACATAGTATTGTTAATAATACTGAAATAATTTCCATTTTCATGTTGCTTAGTTCTATACAAAAATGTTTGTAACAAATAAGTCACTTATATGAGAACATGAATAATATACGTACATACAAAAACCTTTCACTGCAATTAATCTATTTCAAGAATCGGTGCGTTCAGAAAGATAAAATCTTGACGTTTCTCTAATCTAATTTTAATTTCAAATTTTCCAGCACTTATTAGCATTTCTCTCTTAATATATTTCCACTAGATCATGGCGACCATTGAGAAACTATCTCGAAGACTGATTATCTGCTGCACGCGCCAGGTCAACCGATTTCCATCAAGTGTCCTGATTTGCATTAATTAGCGATGCATTAGTTTTTTTATGAAACACGCTTCTCTTGAGAGCTGATTAATGATGCGTCATGTAATAAAACGTGTCGCAAAATGCACCTTCCTTATATAACCGTGGGTGGAAACACGAGAGGAGCAAAAAACGCGACACAAATTCACCTCAATATTCCTTTAACTCCGAGAGTTATAAATTGCCTAGATTCAAAGAGAGAGCATTCCGCAGCACTTATTGCTTCAAATGATATTTTACGAGCTGCTATGTACAGTGCGCAATTCAATATTTGAAAGGGGAAACATTGCCGAACTTTATTGCAACGCCTTTTGTGTGTAATGAACCGACAATAGCCAATTTGGCCAGCCTCCAGAATCCGCCTTAAACTGGACCAAAAATCGGTACACCTGCAGGTGGACAGACAAGTGAGTGTAATAATAAAATAGAGCCATTGTTTATTTGTCTTTTACTGCCAGAGTGAAAATATTATGAACGAATGGACATGGGCTTTTTCAGTTTCTGCGACATAAATAATTTTAAAACCTCTTAATAAAAAGAACAACGATATATAATTTCGAATGTTTTTTTTAAGCTCAAGCGACGCGTGTATGTGTAATGAAGCCGTGAACGAACAAAGTGGACCCAGCCCTTTGCTCTTTGGACGGGGCAACTTAATTTCGTATGCAAGCGTGCACTTAAAAGAGCGATAATGAGCTTTTTCTTTATACACAAGGCGGAGAAATTTCTTCAGAGAATAAAAAATCCCGACCACCTGGCAATGAATATACGAAAATAATAAAGTAATTTTGGGACAAGAGAGGCGCGGTACTCGAAGATGTCATGCCAACATAATTTTTATTTCGCAACCCATGTGGAAAAACATGCATCAATTTTTATGGTAATCTGCATATTTGGCGCCGCGCCACATCTTGCTTAATATTTAAAGATGCACCTTCATATCTTCGTTTTGCTTCACAATAAGTTTGGAATTTTTCCAGATATTCAGGTTAATCGTTTCGCAAGAAACCATATGGTAATTCACATTTTAACTGAGCCTATGAATTTTTTTTCCATTTTATATAAAAATAAATATATATAATAAAAAAAATAACAAAACTTCACTAAAATAGAAGTTGTTTAAATATTAAATGGAAAGTGTACATTTCTATCTCATAGCATTACATTTTCTATTAAGAAAATTTAGCTGAAGATCACCAAAATTTTAATTGCTATGCTAAATTGCCTTAAAAAATTAGTAAATATTACAAATAAAAAATAGAAAATGGAAAGGTCTCTTTTATTAATTCATTCAGCATTAACTTTTTTAATACTTAGGTCAATGCGTGCGATGTCTATGTGTTTGGCCGTTGCTGGAAATTTAAAATGCACGTTATTTGTGGCTGCGCATGAAAAATGAAACAAGTCCATGGCTGCAGTGATGGATTTTCAACGTCAGCGATATGCGGGAGGCCGAGTATAAAGTTGCTTTGATGGATGGAGATAAATGATGAGGAGCCGACGCACCCACACCTTGAGAGTACCTAAACGACATTGTTGCTGTGTGTCGCGTCGTTTCAGAAAACGGCAGACAGCGTAGAGATTGCTCAATCCACCGTGTGGTGCCTGCTGGTTCGGATTAAAATTAACCAACCAAAGTTCACGATGTGTACAGTTCACAAACGAGGCGCCAGCAGTCTGCGACCTCACCGCAGAAATAAATCGTGACCGGCGAAAATACGCCCTTCAACTGCTGCGGCTCTCATTTTGTGTTTGGGCACTCGAGGAAAATCATTCCGAGCCATCGCTTGTTTTCATATATATACTCGCGGTTATTTATTAGGAGATAATGAGATCATAACTTGTAATTTGCTGAGCAAACAGGCTTCGTTCGTTTATAAATTCTCGCACATGCAGAGCAGGGACGCGAGTGTGTGACTGGGAAAGTTTTGCACACGTGTTATTTCCATCAGATTATAATGAGACCTGCTAAAAGTTTAATTTCTATATAGGTCTTTAAAAAATACAAAAAACAGATAAATACAGTTTGCCAAACTGAGAAAATATCAAGAGGGGAGTTGAAACGGCCAATCGGAGAGTTTAATTAGTATAATTAAAGATGAATTGCTCAAATTGGGCAATACGATGATTTTATTTTCTGAATTTTATTGAATAACAAGTCACGCTTAAATTAACCAATTTAAAAAAAAATGGAATTTAATATCAGCTTTTTTAAAGTAAAAATTTCAAATCTGCAGCTACACTTTTATCCTTTTATGAATGGGATTTACTAATTTTAATTCTAGGTTATTCATTTAATTGAAATCTTAATCGAAATAAAAAAGTTTTTGTGGCCAAGAAAAGTTAATGATTTCTGAATGGACTTGATTGTGAGGTGCGTGAACTTTCAAATTGAGCTCTTTGTAAATAGAGGCAAATGTTATGACCATGGTCGTGCTTAGGAGGCGTCGCTCGGCCTGCAGCCACCACCATAAATCAATATTGCTCCAGCAGACACACATACACACCGAGAGGTACTTCTCTTTTTTTTTCATTTGGTATATTTTCTGCATGTATAGGCAGGCGGAATGCACCGTGGCAAAGCTGTCGGATCGCGCGGCCGGACCACGCGAATAAATAAATGACGGCCGGCGCTCACCTTCGGGCTTGAATGAGCGCCGAGCGAACCATCAGCCAAACCAGATCCGCAATAATGAAAATAAGCAGCAGCCGCGCGCGATTATAAGTACAGTTGCTGCACCTAAATTTCTTTTAAGATTGAGCTTCCAGGTGTTTATTAGAAATGGAAGGATAATAATTGCGAGAAAGGCTTAGTTGTTTATGGCGGCTGAATGAATAGGTGTAATTATTGTTCGCATAAATTGGCATAAATTTTTTAACTTGTGATATTTGCAGTTTTGCTCTAACTAAGCTTAAATTGATAATCGCGCATTTTGCCAGCACTATTTACTATAATAATTATTGTAAATTAAACATTTATTTTCTTTAAGGTCATGCAGGTGAACTTTTTCTTGAGGAAATCTTATTTCTCCTCAAACATATCACCTACCTTTTTGTCATAATGTACAACTTACCACAAATGTTGTCTCTTAAATTTGAGACTGTCTCATGAATAAATATAAGAACGATATTCAGGAATTTTGCTTTAAAATTGATTATAATCTTTGAAGGAGTGCAAGAGAGTAAAATCTTTTTTTTTCCCGTTTCCAAGCCTTATAAAATTGGAAAGCTCATTGCATCGAGTCTCATAAAGTTCAAGCTGTGGTCGTCGTGCAATAATTTATTCGTGAGAATGTCGGCTTAAAAGTATCGAATTTCCGTGCTGCGCAAAAAGCCGGCCGAATGCAAATCAAACAATAAATTACCTCTCGGTTTGATTCGGTTTCAACAATAGCGGAGCCCACGGTTTGTTAAACGGCCTCAAATCGTGGCAAGTGACACCCACTCAGCCGATTTTGCAAATGTATTATTGCTGTACACGCAATAAATTCGGCAACGGAAGGTGTGCTATTGGAATATACGTGTGATAATAATGGCCCCTTCCTTTGCTGCCGAGATGCTGCAGGGGCGTCTCTCCGACTGCAGCAGAGAAAGAGCTCGAATTCGCGCGCAATTGATGCTGCACGCCGGTGAAATCCAACACCTCAGTCAGATCGGATGGAGAAAGAGCACAGCCACATTGTTCAATCCAATTCTTTTCTCGCGAACACACACACCGTACCTTTGTACTGCTGAGAATGATCCACCTAACGATAATGACAGGCGTTTCCCTCATGCCTCCATCGAGGTGCGAAAAGGGTCTTGTGCAGAAACACATTCATTTCGCGCACACCTTTTCGCAGACGTGATTTTGCTCACCATCTGCTACAAAATTCCTCATTATAGAAGCTTCATTAAAAAAGAAATCTGAAAGAGATTATTTTGGCACCCCAGCTCTTCCTGTAATATGCCATAATGATACATTTTTTAAATGATAAATCCAGAATAATTGCAATATAAAATCATCAACAGAGTTATCGCCAATGCCATAAATCGCAGGAATGTAAATAATTGGTTTAAAATGTTATCTGCATGACAGGCACCTCCTTACTCACTTGAGTGGGTAATTTTTGCCTCCAATTATTAACAAAGAATACTTCAGGTAACACCCTGACATAACCCTGACATTGCACCATATCCATGAAGAAATAGCAAATCATTCAACATGTAATTATTCTTAGTAATAAATTTAAAGACTTAATACTTTTATTGATTTGTAATTTTTTACAAACACCAAAATAAATGCCGCAACCACAGAGCCCTCAATGCCGCAAAAGTCTCATCACGTACAGCTCCCGTTTCCTTCGACATTTTAACCATTCTGTTCCTTGAATTTTATTCAAGATTTTCAAACGAACCGTAACTCTTACGCTGGGTATTCCAAAATGATGATGTTAATTTAAAAAAGTGAGACTTGCGAAGGAAATGGTACGTCATGGTGGTGGCATTTGCGGCCAGCAGAAGCACCACATCAGAAATTAGTTTAATCCTTAATTAATTATGCCGTTGTTCTTACTCAAGCCAAACGGAGACTGCAAAATTTACTAGGTTGTATAAATTACTGTATAGGCTGTATAGGCATAGGCCCAATTTTAATTTTGGTTAAATCGGCACTGTCAAGCACAAACGCAACCGGCAACAAAACTAAACATATAATTCGGAACACCTAAAATAATAAAATAATTTATTCTTTGAAATTTTCAAATATTAATAGAAATAAATCATAAATATGATTTAAAAGTTCTGGTTTAAAAAGCTTATTTTAATTAATTCTTCATTTACTTTTGCGCACGTATTCATTGAATTGAACCAGTTGGCCGGTGAAATGGTTGAGCACAAAAGCCAAACTGAAAATAGCCGTGGTCCAGTTGATCGCGGGCACGATACGCTGTAATAAGCGTCCGCTATGATGGAGCACTGGATCCAGTTGAAGGCACTCGAAAGGTCGTACAACGCTTACATGCCCATCTTCTTTTGTATAGACCTTCAGCTCGGTGCCTTTGCGGTCCGTCGGCTGGCCGGCGTTCGGCGCCTCCAAGTCGCCCGTTGCTTGTTCGAAATGTCCATTTTTGAATTGTACGCCTTTCAATCAGGCCATTACGTTTTTGCTCGCGAGATGAGAGTGCTTGTGACGGGAGCAGTGACGCCCATGCAGTAATGTTAATTAATTTGACTCGATTAATATGCCTAATCTCTTGCTTAATCAATGTTTACAATGTGGTACATGCCTTGCGATAAATAAAAAGTTTAAATTTTCATAATTATAAGCAATTTATTCATCATACAATTAATTGATTTGCACTTCAAGCGTTAAATAATCGTCGTCTCTATAAATTTATATAAAAGCGAGAGCGGAAAGAAAACAGCGAGTGTGCCGCGAGTCCTTGCGAAGGTCATTGCGAAATCTCCTCCACCGCCGCACACGATTGCTCTCCCAATGGAAAATTTTGTGAAATTCGCAAAAGAGACAAATGGTCGGTAGCAGCTAGCCGTGCATGTTTGATTTCAAATCGCATTGAATGTAAATGAGACGCGGCGCGGCGAGAACAAAAGTTGCACATAAAACACAAAGAGGCACCAAAAGGTCTGAGCGTCTTAAGCCGGCGGGCCCGTTTTTGGATGAAATCAAATTTGGTATCGTTGAAAAGCTCCAAATTTGAGCTTTTCGGCCGCCGACTCGATTTGCGGCTTCCGAACTGCCGCTGCCGGCAAAAGGGGTGCATCGTGGCAGATGCTGAGTGACCCACTTCATTAGGTTGCGCAGAATGGGTCCGCCGTTGGGTCGCGGGGAAGGGAGGAGATACATAGATATACACTCGACGACGGAGAAATTATCCTTGCTTGATAGCAGCGCAGCCTTGCCGACCTTTTTCACTTTCTTGGCAATACACACTTGACGTATTTGGACCTAATTTTAAAAATTACCATAAATTATTACACAAATATAAAAATAAGAAATTAGCCAGGAATTTTAATTAATTTTATCAAATTGTTTTGCATCACTTTCAACCGTTCAAAATATTCCTCGCCAGATAAAATTAATATTTTAATCCACATGTTTCACCATTGACTTAAATTAGTAAATGAAAGTTCCGTAATTTGTTTTTATGTCAATTTCGTAACAATATGGATGGTATAATTTTTGACTAATGATGAACGAGGTTAAGATTGAACGCACGTCGATATTAATTTAAATAAAATAGTTTATTCCAGCTCCCGTTTCTAATTTTGATATGTTGCAATAAATTTTGCGAATTCTGCAAAAGAAAATTTTACGTATTTAAATTGAGTTAAATCTGAATATTGTGAGAAAGAAAATCTGAAATCAAATATTTTAAAAGTGATAATTTATATATTACATATATTTCCATTCTTTTTGGCAAATGTGCGCACTCATTTAAATTACTTTTTCACTTTTTTTTGCGTTTCTTAGCTTATTTGCAAGTTAAAATCCATTCTGAAACATCCAGCCCGCTGTTTATATATTTTTTTTAATTAAACAGTGATTTATATCAGCGCCTTTTTAACTTTTGATTAGTATACCGCAATGTAATTTATCGCTTTGCAATTCATGTCAAAAGTCCTCTGCTATTTGTTTTCTATCGGCTTAATTGTCACTCCGGGCAGAGGCGAGCTGTCGAGTTTACGGCCGGCATCACATAAATTTATTTATCCTTCCTCCACCTGGGTTTGCGCATGAGACACGTTGAAGTGACAAGTTATAGTATCTTTCTTATTATGCTCCTTGCTGCTGCTCTGGTGGACAAAACCTCTTGTCAACCATCGCGCAGCCTCGCATTTTGTGCGCGAGCTTTCTTGTTTGGCAGCAGGGCCGCAGCGAGATTCCAACTTTGCGATGTAATTAGATTTGAAAGCCGGCAATGAAAAAGTCAGCGCGCTTTTCGCGTTTGATGCGATCAGAAGTGCGTACCGCCGGCCAGGGAATTATCCATTGCGCTTTGTTGAAAGTTGCTGCTCTTATTTGTGTTTAAACAGGCGAATGATTGGTTTTGACTATTCTATTCGGACGAAATGGTCTGTCCTTTCATCAGGGCCTTTTCTATTTCAAAACGTTACAGTTTATATGCTTTAAAAATTGAGACCAAAATCACGGAACTATTTTAACTAATTTAATCTATGTTATAACTCTTCTAATGAAGAAATAATATTAAATTTATTTTGTAAATTACAATTATTTCTTTTTGATTTTCATTACTTTAATTTAAAACGATAATTATTTTGATTAAACATTTAAATAAATTCGGTTCAGCTACTTTTTTCATTTTTATAAATAATTTGAGGCGGAAGATTTAAAATTACAATTAGACAGCAAGTTCAATAAATCAAAACCGTATCGCATAACGTTTCTCGTTTTTGTAGCGATGAACGCCTGGTTGAACAACTCCATCCGCTACGCAGATTGCCTCCATTTGTAGCTTGTCTTGTCGCAATGAAATTTACAGTACAAGATAAACAGCTCGACAAATCACACCGATGAATTTCAATCGTGGTGTGAAAATTTAACTCTTGGATTTTCACGTTTTTACACGTGGGAGCTGCGAAGGTTTAAATGTGTGGTCAACCGTGTCAGAATTTATGGAAAATTCAAGGAAAGTGGACGGATTTTGAAATTCTAATGCGGTGAGATTTAAATGTGAGAGCAATAAAATGTGGGGCCACGGGCAAAATGAGGACAGTTTTGAGACTTTTTAGGTAGGAGGACAATGGCAGTGATAAATTGATGTTGACGAGATTTGGTTCGCCTAGGACGACAAATTCACCCACACCTCGACCCAAGGTGCGGAGAAATTAAAACGATTGTGCCCATGCCAGGTGGAGGAGAATTGATTTATTTTGATCAGACCAAAACGTCACAATCAATTTATAATTTTACTTGCCAATCAAGGGGCTTGCGTCATCGCTTAATTGCAAGGGGATTTCCTCTAGCGTACGGACACAATGCTCACTTAATCATCGGCAGAGAGAAATTTTTTGGCCTCTAATTCGACACCGCCTGCCAAACTGTCGGTCAATTTGACTAGGAGGTGCTTTTTATTCAAATCGCCTGCGAGACGGGAAAATTAAAATAAAAAGAAGAAGAAGAATTATTTCTGAAGTATGGTGTTGCAACAACCAGTTTTGACTTTTGGGGTCGTTAAAATTTATACTTTCTTCATGCAAATAATTTTCGCGCGCTTCGGCCCTCTTTCAACGTCATCACGATCATAAAACTTGTGCCTGATGACCATCTGCGCTTTGTCTCCCAACCAGCTGGGCGAAAGAGAAAAGAAAAAGGCTCTTTCCCAAGACGGATGGTCATAAAACAAAATTTCGTAGACGCCCAACTGGAATAGTGCAATTAGCGATAGCCCATCTTCACTTCATTATTCCACTTTTCTGTTTGGCTTTTAAAATTGTTTCACAACTTCACAGTTTGATATTAAATAAAATAGTGTATTGTGCTCAAGATTTTCAATAAAAAATGCTTCAAAAATTGCTTGCGGCAAAAATTTCCATTCAAAATAATATAGATATTTAAACAAAAATCATACGCACACTAAATATTCATTAAGGCGCCTAATTGAAATTTCAACTTTGAAATAAACTAAACCACAAGAAAGGTTTTTTAAAATTTAATATACACTGCGTCAATTGAAAAGTCGTGTGTCTTTCTGTCAATTTGTCTATAATATGTATGTTATTCTTGGGCTACTGGAGACCTCATGATTGGTCACTCAAACCTCATTCTAACCATGAACAAATCAGGTCGTATCATGCACATCGCGATCCTTCTTTCAGCGAGTTGTTTTGTTGGCGCAACAAACAGCGATAGCTGCAAATCTCTGCTGTTTTCTTTCTAAACAATGCGCGCCCGAGATGTTCGCAGATGCCGAAGTGCTTGTCTGATATCGCCAAACTGTTCTAATAGGCGTTGCGAAACAAAGAGCCGTAACAGGTTATATTTGCGGACAGCATAGAGGAGCGGCCGACCAGTCATGTTATTCATTATGCGCCGCGATTAAATGATAAATATTAAAACATGATAATGTAAATTGCCGGAAAGCAGAGTGACTTTGCGCGATTTCCAGCCAACGTCGCCACGTACTGGCAAAAATCCCAACGAAAGGCGATTGCGGCATTTTTTTTCAGAGCACAGCTGCTGCTCAACAAGAAAGAACAATAACAGCACTCATTATACTTATTTCTCATCCTCCGCACGAGGTTATTGATATTTATTGTCTCCGTCTAATTAACCGCCACGTGCACTTTGCCTTTATTTGCCATTCCCTCTTTGGAAACCGCTAACAAACAAACAAATAAACACAAGTATCATCCTCATTATTATCATCTAGCTGCCACTTTTCTAGGATTAACAAGAAGTGACATTGTCTTGGGAATTTAAATTTATATTGTGTGTAAAAAACTGTAGTAGTCATCGTTGCTAATTCTTTAAAGCCTCAAGGGCCAAGGCGGCTCTTCAATAATATTATTTTGTTTTTGCTTTTGCTTTCTTTAAATGCTTTATTCTAAAAGAGGAATAAATTATTTTAAGTATTTTACATTTATGAAATGCTTATAAGCATTTCATCTGTTAATCAATTAATTAAGACGAAGCAATTTTTAAAGAATATTAATATAAAACGTCAATTCCGCTTTTTTTGGTTAAAAAAATGTATATATTAAAAAAGCATAACATAAATAACGTGTTGTTTTTAATCACGTTAATAATTTAGAGAATAATTTAATGTTTGAATGAACTTCAGGCTGATCTAAAATTTTTTAATTTCAATCTTATAATTAAATTATATTTTTTTTTTTTACTTCAAGAAGTTAATCAATTTACAAACTTAAAATCAATTAATATTTTTACCACTTTGTGATAAAAATTGCAATTTTTTAGTTGATTTTAATCCTTCGAAGAGTTAATCCCCATTAATCAACGAAGGACACTCACACGCAATTTCTTCTGCTGCAGCCGGCCCTCGTACGCCTCATTGCGCACTTTTCAGAGCGCGGCAGACAACTCGCTCATCAACCTTATTAACCTCACAGGCCCAATTACTGCAATTACACGGACAATTACTCGCCAATTAAAATAAAAGCTTGTGTATGAATAACGAATGCAAAACCGTGCAGAGATGGACAAACTGAAATTGAAAGCCAAGCGGGTTGTAACATTATTTTTAAAGCAGACCGATTCCAACTGTTTAAGGTATTATTCAGACTCTGGTGATGTGTGTCATGGCCACACACACACACACACATACGCATGAGTCACAAACGCGGGAAACCACCTTGCCATGTCCTCAACGGAATTCTAAATCAGATCTTTTTTTTATTTTGCTCCTCTCGCGTGCAAGGTATAGCCTTTTTCAGCGAGAGCGCGACATTTGTCCGCGGCGACGACGATGCCGCCAAACAACTTTCCTCTCTTTGTCTTTTGGTCTGACTGAATTATATGTTTTATGCCTTGATCGTGATCGTCGCCTTTTGTCACTTGTAACAAAATTATTTTAGGCAAAAAGTGAACATTTTCAATAATAAATTCTGACATATGTTCAGAAAAATTAATTAATATCAAATCTGGCATTTAAGTTTTTTGTCGATGAATTTAAACGTTTTGAATTGTGTGTTTTAGCCCGAGATCTACAAGGATGCACCGCACTTCCACAGAGTAGGTGACGGTCCAGAGTATCGTTTGGAGATTCCCTGTGCCAAACTCGACTTCACTGGAGCCTACTCCGTGATCGCCAAGAACTGCCATGGGGAAGCCAAGGCTGTGATCTCTCTGCAGATCATTGCCAAGGGTGAGTGAAATGAAAATTAATTTTTTATCATGAACAATGTATTTTGCACATTCTTAATTTTAAAATTTATTTCTCAATTGTTTGTTGCCGTTGATGGCAGGTTTGGTCTTCGGATCGGTATGAATCACGACTGCCTTTTTAAAAGTTTAGCTTTCCTTTCACGAAGTGCCGCGCTGTGAACATGACGCGTGTTAAATAATTTATTATTCGGATTTACTTGTTTAAAACGAAACCAAGCCAACAAAGAGCTGTGTAAATGTTTGCTTTAACTTAACTGATCTTTTATTTGACAATAATAAAGAAAGATCTTCTCTGCAAATATTTGTAGGCGCGCTTTTTATGTCTGACTGAAGAGATTTTGACCTGTTGAATAAAAAAACTACAGATTTATACCTTTAAAATACTGAACTTGGCCCCCCTAACATTCGCGCAACGTCCTTGCCAAATTAATACTTGCGATATAGAGGACTAGAGAAATATGCGCGCTTTCACCGTCCATTTCCTTATATGGAATATTATTTTTCTTTCGCGCACGTCTATAATTACATGATTGGATGCGAACTATTGATGTCTGACGTAAATAGAGAGCGATTTAAAAACGTGGGTGTTTTTTTTTTATCAATTGGCCTGCAGATATATCAAGATAAATATCAACAATAAATAATTTTCAGCGCCTTGTTCCCAATATGCAAGTTAATTATTCTTATTCTGTAGGTGATAATATCTTTGAAAATGTTGCAGTGTGTGTATATCTTACAAAGAGTATATGGAGTATACCTGGAGTATACATATATATTTTTAAACTTTCAATGTCTCCTAATACTATAATTTATTTAAATTGATTTTTGAGCAATTTTGACGATTTTTCTTCAATTTTTTTTATTGCAAAACCTTACGAAAACTAAGAACACAAATTTAATTGAGAAATAAACTTTATGTAACACTTTTACCAAAATTAATGGTAGCAAAGAACTTTTTTTTATAGATTTTCAAATTTTTAACACTATATTCTGGTCTGAATAAAATAATTATACACACCTAATTTGTGCACCTTTTTCACACCAATTAGCAGCTGCACCCTTTTCTCAAGTTTTGCATTACAATCGTACACAGAGGCGGGTGTAATCGGCCTCGTCATACATCACACTCTCTAAGGCAAAACGAAGGTGGGCGAGCCGACAATGAAATATAGATATATTGTTACCGAAAGAATTCGCGCTCGGCGGTGGGCCACACTATTAAAATGATCACTCTCTTCTCGCCTTTGCAATTGTGTGGGTCATATGAGTAATGTTTCTTGTCCTTTTCAGGTCGTATTTTATTATATAATCCAAGGACGTTTACTTCCTGTTCAAAGGAAAATTTTAAAGGCAAAAACAATTGAGATACATACAGCAAATTGACCCTTATTTTAAATATCTAAAAGAGAGAGGATTTTTTTTAAATAAGAATAGTTTTTGCGAAAACAGGGAGGTACCTGTACTCTGAAACTTGCCCAAATTGAGAGCAAGACAAGGTGCACGAGACAGTTTGCAGCTTTTAATTACCGTCACACGACCACAGATTTGCATGCGCCTGTCGTTAAGACGTTATTTATATTTATCAAGGGACGGCGACACGACATAAACAACCGCATTTACATCCAATCAGCTCCGTGCAGCAGCAGTCTGATCCAAAAAAGCAGGCGTTAACGACTTTTTAATTTTCTCCAACAGCTTCTCGATCCCAATTTAAAGGTGTTCACTCACTCTTTTCGCAGGAATGGAGGAGCCCATTCGAGACCATCACAGGCCAGTGACTCACAGGTGAGAACATTTATTCACTTTTCGTCCCCCGCGCTCATTAGGGGGCCATTATTTATTTTCGCCCGGCGTCCCCATTTGAAATTAATTAACCTGCGGTTATTTGATTTGGGAATTAATTAACATCTGCTGTACCCGAAGCAAGGCGAGTGGGTGTTGTTTTATGAGCACATTTGTTTTTAAAACTCGGGTCCAACCTACCCACGTAATTTGATGAGCGGTCCAAAGTTACCAGTGTAGTAATTTTTATTTGGGACACGGTTAATATAAAAAAAATTTAATTTAATTTTTTTATAATAATATATAAACAATTATTTATTAATAATTGGGCAAAACTGTTTTAATCTGTTCATTTTAAATTTTAATAAAACTTTTTTCTGTAACTTTCAGCAACGTTCAAACGCTTCCCAGCATCGTCCGATCGCTGCGAGACCGTCGTTGTTGTGACGGAGATTCGGTGACGTTTGAATGTGGTTTGGCGGTGATACCCGAGCAGTCAGATATTCGTTGGGAGAAAGACGGAAAGGTGAGTGATGCTGGAAAATGTAAACCAGTTTTTCTTTTCTCGTGCTGCCGAACACTCTTCTCGATTTCACAAAAGAACCATGAAAAAATCTTGGAATAATGGCGCTTAGAAAAAGGGATTTGATTTCAAATAATGTTTTTGTGTTGCTTCGGCATTGTATTTTTTAAACCTCACTGTCGGTGGAGAGAGGAATTATATTATCAGAGAGCATGCCGGTAGCGATTTAATTGTATTCCGTAATAACGAACGCATCGAGCACGCATTGAAATAAAAAAGTAGCGCGATAAAATCAGCACGCCAGTTAAAATGTAGCTGGGCGCAATCGAAAATTGCCGCTTTCGCTCAATGCCGTGGCAAATTTACAACCACCTCTTGTCAAGAAAAATTGCACCAGTGGGATATACGGGGCTCAGCTTTCATTCGCAGCCGCAACTTTAATATTTGACAACACATGACGCGAACGGTTGCACAAATAAAAGGTTGATAAACCTGACCTACGATCACGCCACCGCCAGTACCAGCATTATTTTAACTAGGTGTGCAATTGAGAGTGTTGTTCTTCATGGCTATGACGTTGTAATTCTAAATAAGCTGGGGAGAAAAATTTAATCTTAGTAATTATATTGCTTGAAATTCTTTAAGCACTAGAATTTCTCAAAATCTCAGACTTCCATTGAACATTTTGAATACTGACAGAGGCTCCGTTAGAGCACAGGAATTTTTTTGGATTTTCAAAAATATCAACTTAAAAATTTTAGCACTGACAGAGGCTCCTTTAATTGATTTTTTCATAAAATTTTCAAGAAGCACAAAAGTCAAGTTCAGTCCTTAGAAAATTTTATTAATTTATTGAGATAGTTTTTCCGTATCTTAATGTAATATTTTGTGGTAAAAATTTCAGCCTTTTGTAATCGAGGGTGATTTCGTGGCTGAGCAAGAAGGCACAACTGCCAGACTGACCATTCTACAAGTGTACCCTGAGGACGAGGGCGAATACACCTGTGTGGTGCGCAACGCACTAGGAAAGATCACCACATCAGCGTGCCTCATTGTTGATGGTGAGTAATCTGTTTTTGATGATAATTAAATTAAGATCAAAATAACGATTAAATATTTTTTTAATTATATTTATAACATGGTTTATTTGGCAAGCAATTATTTTAACTTGATTATATTACTTTAAGCAACAATCAGCAAGTTCAGCAAAGCTCTTTATAACAATTTATTCTCATTTTGTTACAACGAACAGCTTTAGTTATTTATCGGTGAAATAAGTGTTTCTTTAATAATACTACATATATAGTTTATTTTGTTTTCACCACTGATTGGCGTTATGCACATGAACGCAGTGGAGTGTGGCATTACGACTATATATTTTGAATTGCACCGCTGTGAATAAATGACTGCGAGACGTAAAAACGATAATTTACGAAGTAAATAATGAAATATGACGCGTCTTTCTGCGTGAACCCCCTCATTTCTCCAGTGCATTTTATGCAAACCAAACGAGCAAATCACACGCAAATGCAGTCATATGCACACGATGCTACAAATTAACTCGTCGTGCGAGATTATTTATTCGCTTTAAGTGTGCAAGTTAACGAGCTAATTAGCAAGAAACCGTCGAGCCGCAGGTGCTTTTTCTGCCTCCGCGCGTGAAATCCTCCATAAATAATAATGTGTGAACAAGAAATTCAAACACAAACACTCGCTGAGAAAATTGAGTTTCCTCTTACTCTTTTTATTTCTGAAAAGGTAAATTTTCAAGAAGTAATAATTTACTTGAAAGATATTCTCTGACACTGATTGATGTGTGTGACACTGTAGATTTTGAATTGCATTAAAATTTACTTTAGCATTTTTTTAAATGCACATTTTTCATATTATTAATTAGATTATTTTAGAATTTCAAACTATTTTTCAAGAATGAAGAAACAATAATGTTTCAATTCATTTTGAATCTGAACACAACAATGTTATTTATTATCTGGCTTCTTGGAAAAAGCCCCACCTGGTCCGAGGCCACCCATATGACAAATCTCAAATTGAACCATAACACTCATAGTACAGTACCTTTTCCTGCTCCAAATGCAATAATAAATAATTCAATTAAATTAATGCAAAGAGAGCAGTGTGTGTTTGAAATGGATAGCAGTCGTAAATAAAACAAATAATATGTTGGCGCGGGCAGTTAGTAGGAGGAGGTCGAACATTTTTATAAGCCGATTCGGACGCAGAATGTGGACCCATTAAAGCACAATGGAACTTGCGAGATATGCCGTTTGCGATCCCACGCGCCCATTTCGGGCACTCGAATTGGCGCAGATGCGTCCGAGAGTGGCCGGTCAGGTGTTGCTCTTCACCTAGCCGTGTGATTGCGTAGGCTGAAGACTGATTCGCAATTCGAAACTGAAGCAAAAACGATTGTCTTTCGCAGTGCCCGAGGAGAAGGAGGCTTTGTTGAGCGGCCAACTGTCCAGACCTCCAGGCCTACTATCCACCGAGTCCACCCCCAGGTCAACACCCCGCACAACGCCGTCCAGGAGCAAGTCGCCGTCCATGCCAAGTATGTTCAATTTTTGTGTGATTAATTTTACAGTAAAAACTTTAGTTTTAACCTTTTCATATAACAAAAGGTTTGTGTAAAATTTCTTTCCATATCACAAACTGACAAGCTTACAAAACTGTTTTATTACTTGAAATTTTCAAAGATATTTACAGATAATACTCAATTTACGATGGAAGATTTATTTGTGTTTCATGAATTATTCTTCTCAATATTTAAATAAATAAATAAATTAGAGTTGACAGTGGAGGAGAATTTACATTTCGGTCTGTCTCTTTATTCAAAAGAGCTCTTATTCAAATTATTGAGAAATTTCTTTGAAGGTGGGCGAAGTCAATTAAAGAAGCACTTTATTGCTCAAAGAGACTTCCCTCTGCAGTTGATTTTATTGAAAAGATGAGCTACAAAAGCTGCCAGTCCATTACGGCAAAGAGATCTCTTCTCATTGTCAGTTGAAAGTGTATTAATTGAGTTAGTGTACACTTTTTGCCCACTTTTTTTACGACGCGACTCGTGGGAGGAAACACAACGTTCCTCATTGAACCGTGTACACACCGGACTTGTTTTCTTTCCCTGCCGGTTGCTTACATTCGCTATATTCAATTAAGAGTTTAACAGTGGGCATTCGATGCTTTTTTATTGCCACTTTATTATTTTGAGACACGAGTTTTTACTGCCGCGCATTCGCCCACGTGGCTCTACATCATAATACTCACGCGCATATATTATAATTATCATTTGAGACAGTCAGATCGCTCACTTATGGAGAGGAGTCTGAAAATAGTGAAAATGGTGGTTTTGTTGAAGGGCGCAGCAGGGCGAGAAGCGCCATCGACCAGGACACTGCTGGCGCCAACGCCGTCAACCGCAGGCAAAGGCTCAAGGTAGCACCACCCAAGTTTTACGCCATTCCGCACAACAAGGTAATTTTAATTATTCCAGTTTACTTTTATATCGAAAAATTTCAAAACATTATTTTTTTACGAAGAGCTTGAAAAGTGATAAAAGTATAAAAAAAATTGCAAAAAATCTCAATGAAATGAAAAATAAATATATACAAAACTTTTTATTCATTGTTTATATGTGTGAGATTTTAAGATTTATTACTACTGTTTAAAAATAATTTGATTATTTTTTTCCTTTAAAAATGCGTTTGTGCATGTAGATAGTGGAGGAGGGCGCGACGGTACGGTTCCAGTGCGCCATTGCAGGACATCCCACTCCGTGGGTGACGTGGGACAAGGACGGGCTGATTCTCACACCCTCCAGGAGGCTGACCATCAAAGAAAAAGACGATTTGAGAATCGTGGAAATCAGCGAAGTCACGCTGGAGGACGCCGGTCTTTACAGGGTCAGTCTGGAGAACGACGTCGGCAGGATCGAGGCCAGTGCCCGCCTCGACGTTATCGGTGAGTTCGTCTTTTTCTAATTATTCTAATATTTGTTGATGGGCGATTGCGAAAAAATCAATAAAAGTAATTTGAACAGATGCCATTTTGGTTTATAAAATGATTGGTAAAACAAATTTAATTTAATTCATTATGTATGGGGCGATAACTTCCAAAGAAAATAAAGAGGAAGAAATGACTTATTTGGGATGTTTTATAGTAATGACAAATTATTAGGAAATAATTCCGATCTAATAGATATTTTCACTCATAAATAAAATAATTTGCATAAATAACAAAGTTGCTGCTAATATGGAAAGATTTGCTTCAAGAAACGTTATGTTAATGGTTTTTTTAGTTCCTTTTTTGCCTAGAAGATAATAAAAAATCAATTACCTTAAAAAATCTCCTTTAAACTTATTTAAATTTGATTATACAATTTATAAAATTAACATTTTTTTTTTTTTAAATAAAACTGGTGCGGTGGTTTTCCAAATTTTGCTTTCTGGAATAAAGTGACTCTTCTTGTAATTTCTAAAAATAATTTCCCACATTAATTTTTTTCCGTGTTCTTTTTGAGAGCCATTCAGAACTGAAAGGGCGGCTCAAATTTGTGAAAAGTGCAAAATGAATGCAAATTTATTCTAGTCCGCATGCTGTGAAAAGTCAGATTTGCGATGAAAGAGAAAATCTCATCAAGCGATGACAAGGTCGGCCGAGGGGCGCAAGGCTGCCCTGGCTGTGAAGCTGCGGGCTCGTGCTTTCAAGAGTCGCGTTTTTTCCCCGACCACTCGGTTGAATAAGGTGGCTGCTTTTAATTAAAATACTTGCGATCCTTGTGTAAATACAGGGGTGGTGCGCGTTGCAACCGTGACCCTGCAGCTTTTATTTCCCTAGGGTTCTTTAGTCAAGGACAAACGCCGACCGTCAATATTACCCAGATGGAATTTCAATTAGACGCGCGCGGTGATCGGAAATTCTGCTGATTTTCCACAAAGGGAAGGCAGCGGACGACCTTGCCCTATGCAGACAGCTGCAGCAGTAAATAATAATAATGGGGAGGGCAAAGAGCAAGTTGCTCTATAAGACGTATGCATACGTGAAGTTATGAGGATTGTTGGAAAACTGGAGCTAAAATGGACATGGAATGTTAACTACAGTGCTTTTTGTTTTGGACGTTTAATCATGTTAAAAGAATCAATAAACGCGTGTTTATTAGCACGTGGCTTCTTTGTTTATAACATATCATTGTCACTGAAACCCAAAAGAGAATCTGATCAATGCCGCACGTTTTCTTTCTATAAAATCATTTTTATCATTTTTCTGGTCTTCAAAAATTATCCTTTCTTATTTATCAAGTTGGAACTCTAAAACCAAAGGGTTCTTTCCCATCAAAATTTAGTTTCAGTTATATCCACATGACTGTAGGAAACTTAATATTTTTAATAAAGCGCAAATACCTCTTGAGGTTTTAAATGCGTTTGCTTATAAGTAAATTAATTATTTAGTTGCAAATTGATATTTCGCAAAGGCAATTTACTTTGTTCCACTTTTCTTCACTTGTAGTTAGCTGATTGTAATAAAGCAAATTAGTGAGTTAATTTTATAATTTATTTCACGTTTAGCTGATCAAAGTAGAATTTTTGTGCAATCATCCTTGTAATTCCTGAACCTACAGGAAAAGTAGTTCAGCCGGCAATTCCGCATTGCAAAAAGCAATGACGACCTCTACAAATGCAAAATCGTTTCCCACGCATAACTGATTGTAATTACACTGCGATCGTCAAGGGGAAAATTGCATTGAATTAAGGAGGAACTCGCCTGCCTCCCACAGGTCGGGTCGGCCGAGGTGGTTTTGTCGCTGTTTACACAAACAAGGCGCTAATTGCTCTTAATATAAATAAAATATGATTGCACGCATTTACGTATGCTGATGAAAGCGCGCTCGTACATTTTAAATAAATAACGTTTCCTCGGCGTCGAGAAGAAATTACGTCAGGTCCCCTTATACTGCAAGACCAGTGCAAAGTTGAGCTCCATACAAGGCAAGAGTAATGCACGCCTTTGTCAGCAGCGGCGCGCTGTACGCAACTCTACGCGTGCCTAGCTGCAGCTGTGCAGCCGCGGCTCAATTTCTGTCAGTCGCTTCGCGAGTTGCGGTGCTCATGGTGCTCACCTCTGTTCGACACGCGACCTCGTGATATGGCCACCCAAGGTAGTGCTGCGTGGATTTGATCTGTGAAAAACCACAAATATTTTTCTTTTTATTAAAAAATATCTCGTTTTAAGTTTTGAAACATCATAGGGAGAAATCATTCAAATTTTACAATCAAGTACTTTTTTTTTCAAAACAGTGGCAATGGATTATGTGAATACGAGTACAAAACTTAGTGAGTAACTTTTTGTTTTTACTATCATAAGAAAACTAGTATACTGTTCAATCTGTTCAGGCACTTTTTTCTTTAAAATTGTAATTTTGCATTGACACGGTGTTGGATTTTAGAGAAGTTATGCAATTTAAATTTGGAAATTTATTTCGTAGGTGGAATTTCATGCTCTTTTTACAAGGCCAATTTTAATGATTAATGAAATTCAATTTTGTCAAGTTTCTTGATATTAAATTATTTAAATTGAAACCTCACGATGTAATTCACCTTTGTAAGTACAAACAAATTTTCCATCTGAGAATTCAATATGGGGGCAAAGTTTTGGACGCTTCCGCATTCAAGATAATAAATAGAATATTTTAATTTCCCAAAACTTTATAAAATCATTTTAAAACAACAAGCACAGAGTCAAAATTTTCCTCTTAAAAATTCTGAAAATAATTTTCAATACTTTTACTTTTCATTCCCATTTAGTTAGTGAATAATGAAATTCGAGTGTCACCGTGTGGGATTTATTTCATCTGCTCCGGTGAGAATGAATGAAGTGCGAGAGCGAGGCATCTGCCAGATGAAAACAATGTGAAATTATGCGCCTCTTTGTCACATATCGTGGAAGTATAATGCTCCATTAGAAATAATAAAAGCTTGGGTGCGGCGACGCTCGTTATGCAACCCGCGCGGCGCGCCTAACGAGGCCGCTTTGCATTCAATCTGACTGAGAATAATAAGGCGTGCAGGAAAAAGCTAGAACAAATTTGCTAAATAGTTTAATTTCTAAAAAAAGGTGCTTTAAATTCTTAAGTCACAAAGGAGAATTTTTAATTTAACCCAGGCCTGTTCTAGACGGTTCTAGAATTGAAATTTAACATAGCTATTCACATTTTCCAACTGCGGGAGAACTTTTTTCTTGAGTTTAATTAGAAATTTCAGAATTAAGACAATGCAGTTAAGTTAAATAAATCAAGAATTTTAATAATGTTTATATATGTTAACATTGGCAATGATTTTATAATTGTTATTGAGAGTTAAATTATGAAAGGCGAGAGGGAAACTTAATTTAAAGTTATTTATTTCTGCTTAATTGAAAATTACTGCAATTGTTACTGCTTTTGAATTTACGCCTCAATCCTAAATTGTTTTTAAACTAACGGGAGTCACAACTTCGCAGTTAACAAGTGGCAACTCTCATTAGAGCAATGATTCGCGCAGCTGCTCGACTTGTCTAATCTCCATTGCGATAAGCCACTGCGCCGCGTTTCGGTACATGAATGTTCGCACAGGTTGTGGCGATTAAACGGTTATTCGCCTATCAGGTCCAGCATGACAATATGTTGCCTAATTTTCCTAAAGCTTGCAAAATATTGTTAAAATTTACAGCAATCTTACTCTATTGAATAATTGGCCGAAACCTGAATATTTTTTTATAATTTCATGACAGGCAAGAACTGCCTGATACAAAATTTACAAAAAAAAAATATTTATTCCACAAAATATTTTAAAATTTATTTGCAAGTAAGATTGATTTTATTTAAGGGAAAAAGTTTTCTAAAAAAAGTAAAACTAAATTAAGTATGCTAACAATGTAACTATGGGTGCGACCCTCCTCCATTGCCGATCTCACTGATTAGGCAAACAGAGATAGCGTGCTAGGATGCATAAAGTGTTTAGTCAGTTCCAATTCGTTGCCCACTTCAGATTAGCCCATTGCCTCTGTCCGTCCGTCAGTCCGTTTGCTAAATTTAGAAAAAAATCCATAAGTGACCGGAGCATGTGAATCAATCGCAGGTCCCGTTGGGTCGCGACGTAGCGTGCGGGCCTGGTCTGCCTCTCCGCGCACCTCACCCTCGTTCCATCGACGCCTGGCGCACACCACCGGCCGATACGGCGGACGCGTCACCCTCGCCTGCGAACTCAGGGGGTCGCCCAGTCCTGCGCCCACGTGGTACAAGTGAGTATAAACTTTTATCCCTATTTTTAAGTTAATATATTTAAAAAAAAGACATTAATTATTTTTAAAATTTAAGCAATATTTTGAAAATTTTATACATTTATTGCATTACATACTTTTATTTCATAATATATGATATATGATTAATAAGTTGATCATTGAATCCAGTAGCCTTTAGTATCTGCTGATTATTTAAATGAACTTTTCTAATAATTTTTCGAATTTTTCAATATCTTTTTTCTCTTTATTCTGACCAGCATAATTGGCTAATTTCCACCTTGCTGTAAACGCAACTTTTGATAAAAAAAGTTAATTTAAGTTCATTATATAATTGGAATGCTGCGCTATTAGTTCCCCCTTCAAATTAATTATTCTGATCGGGTAACTTGCCTAATCTAACATGCGTTTCGGTGGTTTGCCGCAGAGACGGCGAGCAACTGATGGCGTCCGATCGCGTTTCCGCGTCCTTTGACGGGCAGACGGCCAAGCTGACGCTCGACAGACTTCGAGTGAGCGACGCCGGCTCGTACTCGTGTGAGGCGCGCAGCGAAATGGGCAGCGTCAACTGCACCGCGTGCCTCGAGATTACTGACGTGCCCGACTCCTTCCCGGCACCCACCTTCGAGCCGAGTCTGCAGGACACGCAGGCCACTGAGGGTCAACCTGCCGAATTGGCCGTCAGGCTCAATGGTAAGACTTAAAAATATTAAAAAAAAAAAAAAACAAAAAAAAACAGACATAATAAGGAACAAAATTCTTGCAAAACTTACTTAATTTTCCTACTGGGAAAAGAATAAACTTATTTTTTACTTTTGTAATTAAAGGTGTATAAGTCATTATACAAGATCTTTAATAATTGTTACAGTTAGCTGAAGTTTTTTTTATAAATGTCTTTTTATATTGACGCACACATAAAACAACTCACCGGAACTTTTTGATAACGCTGTAGATTAGACGTGTTGGTTATGCCGGGCTGTTTTGAGTCCTTCCTGGTGAAAAACGGTTGTGTTCATGTTAAATTTTTGTTTTGAATGTGACAATTATTTATTCTTGTAAAAAAAATCAAAACAATTTGCATATTTTAGTGACGCCAGTGAATTAGTGCTCCGCAATAAATTCTTGCACAATATTCACGGTGGAAATGATATTGATTTTTTATGTGCTCAAAACGAGCTTAGACGATGTATCTATTTTAAACTAAAAAATTTGAGGAAATTATAGTATTGATATTGATTTAAAAGTCATAATATTTTGCAAAATTACCTTTTCAAGCTTAAAAAAATCAATCAAATTGTTTTAATTCTATCATTATTGCAAGTATCGATAGATTTTAAATGCCGCATTATTTTCACAGTGTTGCTTTGGTCCCTTAAGCTTTGAATCAATAGTTTGATAAATGATTGATCTAAACTCCCTGTGCGGTTCTATATTTGTGACGCACGTCCCTAGACCAATTAATTAATAAACGACAAATATTATTTTGGTGCTCCTCTATTAATAGGTCCACTTCCCCCCGACCTAGAAGTGAAATGGCTGAGACAAGGACGACCACTACCCAACTGCGAGGATTTCAGGTACGTCAACCTGGGCAAAGGCATGTATGCCCTTCACCTGGCCGACCCCTTCGTCGAGGACTCTGGCATATACACTTTTGAGGCGGAGGGCCTCTTTGGAACAATCGCCTCGTCAGCGCGCCTCCAAGTGGCTCCAGGTTGGATCGCTTGTTTATTAATAGATACAGTTCTCTCCTTTACACAAAACTGATCAATCATTTAGGAGTGGCTGCTACAGAGGATGCCGAGAATCGGGTCAGTGACGCTGCCAGTAACCAAAACAACAACCCTCAAGTACCTGATGGCAAACAAGTCATAACAGAACAGTCAAAGGTATAAAATTTATGTATTATCAATTAAAAAATTAAACCTGAAGTGATATAATTCAAATTAGTAAAAAACATTTTTTACTTAAACTGTCCTCTTATTTATAAGAGTAAAATGAAATATTAAAAAATTTCAGAGTCCCCTCATGACAAATGGCTCGACTCCAAAAGAGCTGACAAACGGAAACCACTCTTCGAAGGAAAAGAGGGATGACAGTCCAGCCAGGGTCACACAAGGACCGAGGGATTCGACAGCCCTGCGAGGTGACAATGTCACCCTGAAGGCGCTCTACTCTGGTCACCCTGAGCCAACTGTCCGTTGGCTAAGAGCTGTAAGTGCTCTACAAATTCATTATTTAATCTTAAAAAAGATTTCCTGCTATAATTTAGGTTAAGTTACTACTTAGCCATTTTTCTATGAACCGTGCTTTTCAGGGAAGGGAGCTTCGTCAGGAGAGCAGTCGAGTGGCAATAACAACTAAAGACGGTCAATCGACATTGACGCTGATGAACATCACCGCTGACGACTCTGGCAAATATGTTGTGGCAGCTCACAACCCTCATGGGTCCCACTGTCATTTTGCATCATTAGCAGTGGAAGGTGAGACATGTACTATATACGTAAAATTAATTATTAAAATGCACCAAGTTAAGACGAAACATTATAATATATCTATTGATATTTAGAATTATTTAGATTTTTTTACCAAAATGTTTTAAAATCATTATATACGAAGAAGAAACTCGATGTTCTCAAATTTGAAGAGGGCCAAATTTTTAATACAAAAATTGCAACTTTAAACTGCATTTAAGCTTTCTAAGCTGATTAAAATAGCTAATCTATTGTTTGTTGTAACTGATAATGTGATAATCATGCTATCCGGTTATGTAAGTATTTGATAAAAATTTATGGCTTGTGTGTTTAAGGTGCTCCGGACCCTCCCAGCGGATGGCCGACAGTGACTGTGACCGGTGCCAGCAGCGCGGTGCTAGCCTGGGGCAGCTCACCTTATGACGGCGGCCGCAAAGTCATCAGCTATAGAGTAGAACTGAGAACAACTGGCGGTGAATGGAACATTGTTGCTGAAGAGTAAGCAAAAAACATTGAATAATGAAAGTTTTAATCAATAAAAACACCTTATATAGTTGCAACGCTTTGTCTTACACACTGAGAGACTTGATTCCCGGACAGCAGTACTCAGTCAGGGTGTCCGCCAAGAACATTCACGGCTTCAGCCACCCAGGGCTCGAATCAACCCCGTTCACTCCTGCGGAACTTGGTAGAAAATATCTAAAATTGTCAATTTTTTTAATTCAATTGTTAATTTTAGTTCCGAGGAAAATGAGTACGGTTGAGGATGAAGAGGAGATTGACGACGAGGACTCTTTGATCTTCTCCGACAAAGTGGAGATCGACCGAACCGAGAACGGCTTTGGCTCCAAGTACCACACACACGAGGAGCTGGGCAAGGGCCGGTTTGGCACCGTATTCAAATGCACAAAGGTGGCCACTGGCCAGAAAAGGGCAGCAAAGGTTGTGAGATGCATCAAAGCCAAGGACAGGGAACAGGTGTATGAGGAGATAGACATCATGAACTGTTTGAGGCACCCCAAGCTGTTGCAGCTGGAGGCAGCTTTCGAGACTTCTCGAGACATAATCTTAGTGACTGAATAGTGAGATTGAAGTAAAAAGCTATTTAAACAAATTTAAAACCTTATTTACAGCGTTACGGGTGGTGAACTTTTTGAAAGGGTTGTGGCCGACGACTTCACCCTCACCGAGAGGGACTGCATTCTGTTCATGAGACAAATCTGCGAAGGCGTCCAATACATGCATAGTCAAAATATAGTGCACCTCGATTTAAAGGTTTGGATATTTTTAGTTGGGAAAATTCATTTTCTAAATAATTGAATTATTTTTAGCCTGAGAACATTATGTGCCGCACACGAACGTCCCATCACATCAAACTAATAGATTTCGGACTGGCAAAAAGGCTGATAGGAGACGAACCAGTCAGAGTCTTGTTTGGCACTCCGGAGTTTGTGCCACCTGAAGTTATTAGTTACGAGCCCATTAGTGTGGCGTCTGATATGTGGAGTGTTGGAGTTATTTGTTATGTTCTGTAAGTCAACATATTAAAAAAAAAATGTATCCTCATATTGAATTTCTAAAGTTTATCTGGACTTTCACCGTTCATGGGGGACAACGATGCGGAAACTTTCGCAAACACGACGAGAGCCGATTTTGATTTCGAAGACGAAGCGTTCGATGCGATATCTCAAGATGCAAAAGACTTCATCAGCGCCCTGCTTGTACAGAGAAAAGAGTACAGACTTTTTAAAAGCTGAAATTTCAGTTCTAATTTATAAAATATTTTAGAAAACGATTAACTGCTAGGGAATGCCTGAGCCACAAATGGTTAGCGCACCAAAACAAGACCAAGCAGTATGTCACCTTGAGCACAGACAAGCTCAAGAAGTTCATTATCCGCAGAAAGTGGCAGGTAAGAAAATTGCTTGAGCGTAGTTGCCTGGTAATCAAAAATCTAAATGAGACAGATGTCTTTGTTTTCAACAAAAATATTTTTGAAATTAATATTCCTGCATTAAAAAGAGTGTGTTTTTTTTTTAGTTATAAAGCCGAGTTAATTTTAAACTTGACTTGTTAAAAATTTACAAGTTTTTTGTATACCCAAATTTGACAACACAGTTTAGCAAAATACCATCCTGTTTAAAAATAGAATTGGGAAATGTCTTTCTTAATAACAAGGTTGTATAGTGAAACAATTTTTGTTATGAATTTTGCCTAACCCTGTTTTTGTGCGTCTTTAACTAACATGGCATGCCTGCACGCGCGTGTGCTTTTTGTGTGTGTTGTAGAAAACGGGCAACGCAATACGCGCGCTCGGACGCATGGCCAATTTGTCGGCGCGGCGCAACTCGTCAACGACGGCCGGCTCGTCGTCCGGCAGCAGCAGCCGACCGTCGGTCTGCTCGCGCCTCTCCAGTCTGAACGAGGACCAGGCGCTGGAGGTGAACGGCGCTGACACTAACGCGCTCATGAGTAGTTTGCTGAGCCGCAAGGTCCGTTTGTGCAGCGACCGTAGTGACAGTGGCTTCAGCGAGACATGCGCTAACTTTCCCCCGTCCCGAGAGGAGAGTTTTGACTGTCCCGTTTCTAATACCGGCTTCGGCCGCGCACCGTCCTTAGGTTCGCAGCCGGCAGCCGCTGAGAAGAGCTGGGGCTTAGACGAGGACCATCCGGCAGCCTCGTGAGTGAATTCGACCCTGCCCGTTCTGAGAGAATGAGAGAGATGTCTACCAAAGCTCAAACTGTTAACAATTCACCGTATAATTAATTATTGTATAATAGGTGCTAATCTATCTGAAAGTGAGAAAGTTTATACATGAGAGATTTGATGATAAAAAAATTATCTTTTATTGCAAGGATATGCGCAACCATTCAAATAAATTGAAAGTCTATTTTTGTCTTTTTGATGAATGGAGTGAAATGTATTTCTAGTTACACACATTATATATACGTATTATTGCTAAAAAGATATATGTCTGTCTTCAAATACCTTTGAAAATTATGGGGCATTTTCTTGGCACTTGACTTGTCTGCTTCTAATTTAGATGAAATCACCAGCCCCGCCAGACTCTCAAAGTTGTGTAATATGAGTTAATAAGCATAATCAAAGTATTGTTACATACAGCGGAAAAGTATTATCTGAGTTATACATAAATGTATATTCACCATATTTGTAGATATAGTCAAATTAATTATATGAGGATTAATTATTCTTATATTTGCTATATATGCGTTGTGTGCGAAAAATCTCCAACGGGCTTAATTTATTATTGCCACGCATGTATATATTTCTTGAAATTATTGTAAGCAGTTTCTATCAAGACTTGATGATTTGTTGAACATGATTATTTGATGACAGCAGCAGTGTTTGATATTTTAGTTGAATAAACTGGAGGTTCACTCTACGTCATTTCTGTTATCACCAAAATAAAAAAGTATTCTTATTTCCCCAATTTACAAATACCTTCTAGTATATTTTATGATTTTCCCGTTACGCTGCGGATCCAGTTGCTAAAATAGGGCACTTTGGTGGCCACTGTCGGCACTCTTGACAACAAGCATCCTTGGCTATGTGAGATAAGTCCAACCAATCTATTGTCGATGATCAGAGGAGCTCCGCCGTCACCCTGAAATTAGCAGAGATAAAAGTATAACTCAGCAATTATTATCATTGCTGGCAATAATAACATACATTGCAGAGTGATTCCGTCGGAATACTTGTTTTGACGCAAAACATTCTGTTTGTCAAACCTCCAAATGGCAGATACTCTTCATCACAATATCCTTGGTCCACTGAATGCACTCCGAGGGCCCTGAGCTTTTGCCCAAATGAATGGAATCTACTTGTGCTCAAGATCTAGAAATAAAATAGCTGTATTATTATTTTTCTGCTACTCCCTTTACTTTAAAACTCACTGCATCTGGTGGCCATCCAACTGCTAACATTGGTATTTGAGGTTTGATTTTCCACTCTCCTAATCTTTGAAAGCTTCCCAACTTTATTGGTTGAATGGTCGAGTTTTCAGTGACGTTCTTACTCTCCATCTTGGAAAAATACTCTCATATTATTATTAAATTATGTACCGGGTAATTTGGAACATACTTTGAGAAGTGCGATATTGCAATCTAGATTCAAAGGGTTGTAGCGGGGGTGCAGTTGGATTATTTCGACCTTTGAGACTTGTCCGCTTTTGTACTGAGAGCTGCTGCCCAGTCTAATCGACAACCATGGCTCTAGTTGCCTTTGAAAAATTATTTAATGGTTTTTAAAATATTTATAAAAAAATCAGCATACAAAAGACTACACAAATAATTTCAATAACAAAAAATACCCTTCAACGCAGTGGGCCGCAGTCAGCAGCCAATTTTCGGAAATTAAGGCGCCAGAGCAAGCGTGTCTCCCATGTAGTTGTATTGACGCCTTAAAAATTAAAGATAACATTGAAATATTAAGAAAAATATTAAAGCAGACGTTACTTACCAGGTAAGGAAAGTAATTTATCAAATCTGGTTGGCATGAAGCTAAAAAAATATTTTTAATGCAGTTTTGATGAAGTTGCTGTTTTACCTTGAATGAGATTGCTGATTAGGTAAAATAGCGGGATTGCAAGTGCTGCTGTTGTCTCCATTCCCCATCAATTCAAGAGTTTGACTGAACTGCCTTTGCCCACACCCGTTTCTTTCTTTCATTATCAAACGTGCTAGTCTCATACGCAAATTAATTCACTGTCATAAGAGCGCAGTTAAGCAACAACACTTATCATTTCTTTTAAAAAGTCAACTTGAATTGTCTGTTTACTGAATTGTCACGCGCCACAGATTCGTCAGAGGGTCATTTTTCTTACATTTTCAGCACTTCTGTGCCATTGGCAATGAAAAAATAACTGCCTCCCCCCCCCCCCCTTCCTTGTGTAGATTGGTAAATAAAAATAGTTGCATTTATTTGCAAATCACAATTATGTTGGTATGTTTATTGAAGTCTCTTTAAATAAAGAGTGCACAGTCATACATAAATAAACTAAAAGGAACTGTAATTCACAAACTCTTGAGGATCAATTTTGTCCCTTTTCATTGAACATTTTAAGGAATAATTAATGGCCATTCTGAGAATTGATATGGCATTACAGTAGCAAAAATAAAAGGCTAACTACGTATCTTATCTATTATCATTCAGAGTTGATTCAGCGCCTGCCGTGGCCAAGTGGTGGGAATTCAGCATTTGGAGAGGTAACTTGAACTTCCCCTCTGCAGATTGGACATCCTTTGCCACCCCCATTTTTCGAGTCCACCCTTTTAGTCTCCAACCAAGTGCGAATGCACTGATGAAAAGATTAACGTTTTGCAATTTCAAAATGATAAAGTAGCTTACCGTCTTGTGGAAGAAGTGCCCACAGACCAGAGTGTGAATGGGATTGCTACATTCTTTGTAGTTGACGTAGCAAATTGAGCAGCACTCGTCGTTTGGCAAGTCTATTAAGCCTGGCACATCAGTCATCTTCTCATTTAACTCTGAAGACAAAATTTATTTTTTATTGACACATAATTGTTGAAACTAATCATAACAAACCATTTGAAGAGGCATTCAATAGCAGCTCAGTCAGGATGTTGCACGCCTCTTCCTTGAGTTTTTGGCCAGTGAGATCTCTCAGATCAGTTCTGCGTTGCCCAAGCCAGTGAAGCACTTGGCGGAAGTCATTACTTGGAATTTATTTTGGTTAACATGCGAAATTTAACATTGACCTCTTCTACTTACATGGAAGTGTAGGGAATCAAAGCCTGCAACTCTATAAGTTTCATCTCCATCTCGGTGAAGCTCAGGTCAAACTTAAGCTCACTTAAAAAAAAGGGAAGATTTAAAATCTTTTACAGAAATTAAGAAACAAATTCGTACTGAGCAGGCAATTTAGTTGCATTGCAAGGTTGAATTTTGGGTGGTTCAGGTTGCTTGAATTTGTCAGCATAGTTTTCATTTTTCTTTATTCTGTTGACATGATGAAGAAGGCTTTTGGGAATCAGATCTCTAGTAGGAACACGAGATGCAACACTAGCTGGAGATGCGACTTCATTGCTAGTCACTGATGAATCGGAAGTTGTGGATGAAGTTGGTGATGGGCAGTCTCTATCCACTTGTGGATATCTAGTAACCAGTGGGGCTTGGTTGATGGAAGAGTTGGAGAAAAAGCCTGGGAGCCCATTAGACGTACTGGCATCAGACTGGTACATCTGCAGAATTTATTATTATTAAAATTAGAATTCAGCAGAATAATTAACATGGTACCATACCTTATTGAAACATGGTGGAAGCAAAGGTCTGCTCGCAACAGCTGGCTGAAGACTTTCAACAGAACCCTGTGTCCCAGAGTAACCAGCAATTTCAGGTGGAGGGACGCTGAAGTTCTGCATTGATGGCTGTCTTGAGGAGGGATGCGCAGATTGCATTGATTGGAAGGGATGGTTGCGGTCAAATCCTACCGCACCTTCAAACATTCCAGGATTCGGTTGTACCTGATATTGAAACATGGAAGCAGAAAATGGTGGTGGTGTCCGGAATGGAAAGGCTTCTTCGCGAATATCTGTTTGAGTTTCAGCAGTCTTTGGAGGTTCTTGAGGTGGTGCTATTCAGAAGATTTAATAAAAATGCAAAATAGCTTACAAAAACTATTTTTACCACGTAGTTTTTTGTTAAAATCTTTCAGAACTTCTTTTACTGCTTCCAAAACAATCTTTTTAGGCATGGTTGGTTTCTTGGGGATATCAATTTTGCTCAAGTTAGGCCAAACGCCTTCTGGATTTTTAGAAATGTCACCAAGAGCAACAATTCGATTTTTCATGGTGGTTCCAGACATCTCAAAATTAACTGCAAGGGTTTCCCAATCATTAATGCACTTCATAGCATCCTCGTATGTTGGCTTTGAGTTTTCATCCAGCACATCAAGCATGCAATAAATCAAGTCTTCAGCCTCTTGCTTTGAAACCATAACCCTGAAAAAAATATTAGTTCTGCTAAATAGTAATTATATAACTTACTGTTCGTTGACTGTGACCCATTGGCGTTCCATCAGTTGGATGACACTGTTCATTGCACTAAGTAGATATTCATCCTGTTTCTTTTTCTTCCCTTTGTCAGAGTTATCATTGAGTTTCCTTGCAGGAAATAAAACTAGTTAAAATGTTTCTTTTGATTTTAAAGGTGAACCTACTTCTTTTCTTTTTTCAACTCTTCCACCTGTTTTGTCAGATCTGTAACCTTCTTGTTGGCAGCATCCTTCTCTTTGCGAGCAAGTTCTAAATGCTCGCTGAGCATTCTCTCAGTGTCATGAGACTTTTTCGTCAAACTCTTGTGCTCCACAGTAAGCTCCTACAGTGAGAAAATATGAGTTAATATAAAACATTTGATAGTCTTAGATTACGTGGAAGTCCTTGCTCAATTTCTCGAAAGTCTTCTCTCGGTTGGAGCTCTGGGCTGCCTCTGATGATAGTAACTTCTCCAAATCTTTGATCCTCTTTGATGCTTCAACACATTCTGCCTTCATTTTGTCATATTCATGCTTGGAAACGTATTCGTCAATTTCCAACATCTTTTGGCAAACAGCTGGAGAAGGTTCTAGGCATGGAGAGGTCTCTGTTACGCCATTTTCCTTTATGTCTGACCCAGCAACATCTTCTTTCAAGGCACACTCATTGGTAGGTTCAGGTAAAGTTAGCCCATTCACAGCAGTTTCCTCCACATCTGTGACCGGAACAAATACTTCAGCTTTGCCAGCACTCTTGATGAATTCTTCAGCAAAGAAGACAGCAGCTTCTCCGAGCGCTTGACTTTTTGTTTCAGGAGCAGCAGCTTCATCTTTCTGAGGTGTCTCTTCAACTTTGTCAGGTGAGGTTGCAGCCTTTTCGTTAAGATCTTCAGGAGGTGGAGTGCTTTTGTCAGACTCTGGGTTACATAAAAGTGGTTGCTGTTCTGCAGGAAGAATGACCCTTCTTGCTTTCACAGGCGCAGGGACAAATTGAACATTGTAGAGCTTTTTGTACAATTCTTGATATTCGTTGGAGTTGTAGTCAAGAGCGTCAAACATCTTTTCCACCAAGCAAATTTGGTCGTCAACACTGCCAAAAGCTTGCAGTGACAGAACATATTTGTAAAACTCAGTCTTAGATATCCCCCCTGTATTTGTTAACAATAAGAATAGGGTTATGGGTTATGTCTAATGGGCATCATTTTACCTTTGTGATCCTCAGAAGTGAAACAATTATTCTTGAAGTCGTTGCATATGTTTGTATCTGCTTTGACAATGTCAAAAAGGGCATTTTTGTTCATAATCCCACCACTGTTCTTCAGAGTATCATTAATGAAACTGCGGAATTACAAAATTAAAATCTTTAAATTGATATAAGTTAATTAACTCACAGATACCACAGGTGTTTGCTGTACGGCGAGGTATCTAGCTTAGTCTCTGTGCAGACAGCCTCAAGCAGAGTGGGTACATCCCTGACTAAATTTCTAATCAATGGAATTTTTTCAATGACAATTTCATTAGCTAGTGTAGATCTAAAAGTTTCACAAATTAGTTTTAAACAATCCAAAATCAGTATGTCCAAATTCTTACTCATCTTGTTCAGTAGATGCAGTTTTAACCAGGTGTGCATTGCCTCTATTCACCTTTGCAGGAGATGCCTTGACGCTTGTGGTAGGGTGTCGCTTCCTAAGAGACAATGTTATCATAAATTGAATTCAAACATCAGAAAGTACATACTGCTCAGCAGCCTTGGCAGGCGTTCCACTGCTAGTAGATTTAGCACCTTTTGATGGCTTCTCATTTTCCTTTGAATAACAAAAATTAATTTGCTAAAGATTCCAAAATAAATTACAACTTTATTTGAGGTTGTTGGTGTTGATGAAGCAGTTCCCTGAGGATCACTGCCAGAATTAAGTCTTTGCTTCTTGAGCCTTTTCTTTGCTGGATGAGGGGCAGACGCTGCTGGTGCAGCAGGTTCTGGCTCAGGTGAGGTCTCAATTTTCATCTCAAGCTTTGTAATCTCCTTTCCATTGTGGTCGTAAGGAACAATTAGGACAATCTTGTTGGGCACCTTTTTGCCGTGTACAAGTTTGCAACAGTCGTCAGTAGGACATTTAGTGCCCAAGATGTCCTAAAATTTGACTGGAAATGAAAAACACCCGATAAATTTGCCATCAGCGGATAAATTACCTTGTCAGAAATTTTGGGGGACGCAGCTTGATCATCTTTAAATGATTTCCAGCAAGCCAAATGGTAAGCAATTTGACAGTAATTCTCGCAGGTAAGAACTACATAACCGTTGAATTCTGGCTCACTAAAATTTTTAATATATTTTACCTATCTTACTTTAATCAATAAGCATTGACACACCTTATATAAATGTCTTTGCAAGGAATGATTTGGTGTTCCAGGCATCCGTCATAACGACAAATAGCATCAGGCTTTTGATGGTAGGTGAATACCTGCTTGAGTTTGTTCATTTCATCCTAAAAATAAGAAAACACAAATTTTCAAAAAAACTGCTTAAATTGATGACAAAATTTCACATTAAATTTGATTACTCCAATAGAATTGTAGCTAAATATCAATATCACTAACAAATATGGAAAGGAAAATTAAGAGAGATGCGATACTTCTTACTGATTGCGAGCTGTTTGAAATTTGCAAATCACAACCACTAGGGAAAATTTTGACTGCTGCCAAGCGCTCCGAATTTGTGCAATTCCACTTGTTCCCTATCAGAGGGCTTAAAAAATATGTAATCCCTCGAAGTACACTAGCACGAATCTAACTTTTCTTTTCCACACTTTGCGATAATATTACAAAAGTTTAATTAGAGAAATTTATTTGTATGGTGTTAATTGTCCTTAAATTTTGAAATAAGAATTATTAAAGAAAAAAAATTAAAAGTTGAAATGTACCGCAAGAAAGTTTGCATCACAAAATTGCATTGCTTCACGAGAGCCTGGCCAGTAAAATAATGGCATTGAGCTGGACTTGCGAGCTACGATTTCCAGTCCTCTCTCTAAGACTTTCAGACCAAGCTTGAACCTATAAAATAAAAGCATTAAAAATAAATATAATTGAAATACAAGCAAAGCCGAGAAAGTAAAATACCTGTATAATTTTTCCATGACCAAACCCAATGCATAAAACGCCATAGGTATTTTATCACCCTGGCCAGCATTCATTACATCAGTTTCCTCTTTCAAAGTCTTTGTTCCAATCAGAGATTTTAGTGTCTCAAGAGCGTTAGTAAGACTGGTTAGAGATCCAATGTGGGTATTTGACAATGCACTTAAAAATTTGATTGAAGAATCTAATTTGGCCTGTAATTTTTAATTAATCAGTAGGTTAAGAAAATTAAATCATATAAGCTTACATCATTTGTCTTTTTTAACTTTTTGGCAATATCCATTGCTTCTGCAAACAATTCAAGACACCTTGGAAAATTTTCAGCTTTAAAAGCAGATGAGGCATCAACTAATGCATGGGTGTGCTGGAAAGACACATGTTAGTACATAGATAATTCAATTAGCATATTATGTACTCTCATATTATTCTTAACCTCTTCATCTGGTTCCTCCTTGTCAGATTTTAGTTTAATATTTTTCTGCAAGTTTAATAAATTAATTGCATTAATGGCATGTTGCATTAGAAAATCAAAGCAAAAACTGTACCTCTGGATTTTCAAAAAGGTTCAAGAGTTTCTTCTTTGCTTCTTCTGGAGTCCATTTGTCATTGAAGATTTTAATGATGTATAATACATACTCGTCTTTGCAGCGTAATTTGGCCAAGTTAAGAAGGTATTTCAAATTTTTGGTTGTTCCTCTGAGCAGCTCTAGACGACAAAGTAGGAAGATGGGCTGCAAGAAGAACCATTTTTTATATGTATTAAAAACACTCTAAATAATGGATTAAATCTGAAACTTACATATCGAGCAACAACCGACTTGTCCCTGATGTGATCAAACAAAGTTTTGCCCTCCCGCTCGAGAGCCTCTTCGTCTTCCTCTGTCATGTACTCCTCGATCTTCTGGTACCATTCCTTGTGCGACATCTTGATGGCAAGTGGAGCACGCTCAAATAGTGACCGACAATGAGAAGGCTTAATGGCCTGTAACAATAACCGGAAGCATGTAAGTACAAAATTTAGTATTTGGTGCATTTTAATATTTCAGGCTAATGCGCAGAGATTGCTACGTCATTATTTTGGTATGTGCGGGAGGAAATTTTGCCAACTTTGCTGAAAATACAAACAAAGCAATTTTATCGTGGCAGCAGCTGCAAGCTGCAACTTGATGCCAATGGTGCAGACAGCGACAAACATTGTGGAAGAAGGTGAGCATTTTGTAATTCACAATAACATTGGCACGTTGCTTGAATGTATTGTTTAATCAATAATTTAGAAAATTTGAACATTGTGTTCACTATTTTGATTAAAATTTAAATTATCGATAAAAATTGCTAAAAATAACTAAAAATTATTTATAATGTTATTTTAGCGTTTTTTAAGCGTCTTATTTCATTATTTCATGAATAAGGAAATATCAAAAGATAAAAAAACCTAGCAAAATAAAAAATTTAACGAAATGATGCAAAATTTGCCGATTCTGAAGGTATGCAGACCCGAATAGATCAAACTGAATTGAAGTTGACATTTTTAGTGCACAAATTCTATAAAGAAAGTTTCGATAAAATACATAAGTGCTAAATTTAGGTTCCGATAAAATCTGCATGCATGCAAATGTTGACACTCACGTTACTTAACCACCGGTAGCACCTGTGGCGAGTCAGACTCCACAAAATGGTCCAAAGACCCGAGATGAGTAAGGCGAACAATAAAAACTCTGGGTGCCGAAAGTGCCCTTTGTATTCGTAACCGATAAGTTTCGGCCCCTCAGGCTCAGGGACATACACAAAATGCATAGTGGTGCAGTGCTGAATAATAACCTCCTGCATTCTGAACGAATTTGACGTTTCTGCAGTCAACAGACCATTCAGCCCAGCAAGCACTGGTTCGAAAATGAATAGTCTCTCCCCAGAATCCAGCAAACTGCAGATTCCCACAAGAGTGAAAAACAGATCAGTCCATTTCTGGTAGAAACGGGTGCGGTTGCTGGCTTTCATCAGTGGTGCAACAACGAGACTGAACGACTGAAGTGGAAACTCCGCTTTGAAAGAAAAAACCAAATCAGCGCCGTCCGCGCCGAGCAGACGACTTTTGAAATAATAATGTGGACAAAAACACCCAACTCCGCACTTTTATGAGCCAGGGAGAATGGAGAGAATCTGTGAAGAAGGAAAACATGAAAGGGGGCATGTAAAATAATAAGAATGATGTGTGACTAATTTTGGTTGGGGGAAATTTCAGTTGCGTCTCTAACTATACAAGATCGTGCACACAAACATTAAATTGAAAATAAATGCAAGAAATTCCCAAATGCGATTTTTTTTTAAATTTTAGTCTAGTTTTTTATTTTAAAGCAATGAAAATCTACACGCACAGCGTATATTGTCAGTTGTTAGAAAGCAAGTAAAGCAACCCCCAGCATGATAAATAAAATATTTTAGGCGCACAAAGCCATTCCTGACACTTATAACTTAACATACCAAAGTAACAAAACCCATTAAAAAATCCGGAAATTGAGAATAATATGCGTCCTTTGAAAGAAGCCCACAAACAATACTTTGCCATGAACTCTGAACTGAATCATTTTTTGTTTTTATTTTATCCAGTTCCTTTTTTTGGCAAGCAGATCGAACTAACTTTTAACACATTTTTACTGTTTCATAATACAATAAAAACAGCACGTGGCAATCAAAACCGGGCTACTTCCCCAGATGCCAAAAGAAAATAAAAATTTAAAAGAACTGTCCCCTTAAGGGCGAACTGCTGGTACCCTCAAGTGTTAGCTTCCAATTTAAACCAGCACGGGGGACAGCACGTGTTTTTATTATGTTTCGTTATTCGTTACCTTAAGTTGACATTGATAAATCCAGAATAAAATACTTAGGGGAAGAAGCTAACTTAAGAGTCAAGAAAAAAAATATTAAAAAAATTAACGTCATCATTATTTGTGTTAGGGTGGTGCCGTCAGAAAAACTTTAACACTAACCATCTGTGAATGTGGGTTGACATCTGTTAACTGTTACTTAGCTTTTCTTATAATTGATACTAAAGTGCACAGTTCTTAACTGAAGTGGCTAGCCCTTTAAAGACGAACTTTTAATTTTCTTTTACATTAACGATAACATTTTTTAACTAACACTTAAGTCATCTTATCATTTTTACGGTGCCTTCTCTGATTGTGATTACAATTCGTATAAAATTTGACAAAAAAAAATCATAATTAACTTAAACTGCTGCAAAAAATTTGGCTGCAATGAATGAGTTTGTAAAATGTAATTGCATTCAAATAGAAGCAATAAAATTTCAGGCGTTCAAGTTGTAATGCCATTTTTTTCTTGAAAAATTATGAAATTATTGCTACACCTTGATACTTAAATAGCATTTCACAAGCCTTATCTAAAAGAGCAAACTTAATCTTTCTTGTATTGGAATAGTGAGAAAACTTTGGGACTGATTGAGTGCAGCATTAACAGAATGAGCTGAAGTAAATTTAATTTTCTTGCAAACATAGCACATTGTGTTTCTGATCACCACAAAATAATCGTTATAATTCACAAATTTAAAACAATTTCAGAAAGAAATGAAAGGGAAAAAATCGAAAAAAGTGTTCAACTAAATAATATCAATATTATCAATGCATGTTTTTAATCAAAAATTTATGTTTTTTAACCTTATCGAAAATTATTTCTTTTTAGTTCAAAAACTTTGAAAATTTGATTACTTGCATAAAGAGTATGTATTATAATTTGTATTGGAGCACAAAATAAAACATTATTATTATTATTTATTCTTCTGGGTCAATAAAAATTGCTTCAAAAAAATTCAGTGGTAACCATTAAAAGCATAATAATAACCAACATAATAATTATTGCAGAGAAAAAAACATCAAAATTTTTTTACTTTATTTGCCCTGATTTGCCCATTTATGAGCAAATTCCTTAAATTCTTATTAAAAATTAGAAAAAATGTGATGATTTAAAGCTATAAAAAAGATTCATGCTTAATTCAGGGAGTGCGAAAGACTTGAAATAATGTGCTCAGCTTAGGCAACAAGTTTAACAGGTTTTCAAGTGAGAACTAATGTAATATAAAATTTAAATTATACCACGAATTCTACACCGCCGTGAAATAATTGAGGAATATAATTCTATGTATGGTAGTAATGCAACGTTAAGTCGTCAAGGTGAAGGTGTAAAAATCTAAAGAATTCCACTTTTACCATATCCCCTCTGACTATGGACAGAAAAGAACAAGTTTGAACAAAGCCCAGCCAATCTACCACTAGATTGAGATCTGTGATGTGAAATGTGAGGCATAATAAAAGAGTGAAGAACTGTACGAAAGTCATTCCTGAGATTCGCAACGCAAATACGGTGTCGAGAATTTCAGAGAAATCCAAAATGATGGTTGTTTAGCCGCTATGCTGCCCGCAAGATTGTAAGAAATAGGGCAAAATCCCAATTAAATTAAACTGGAACACAATCGAAAAAACTCACCTTCAGGCAGAAGGCGATGCGTTGAGGCTATTTAGCGGCTCAGCGAGCTGCTTTTGGGGGCTGTAGATGCAATGAAACGCGGCTGGACGATTAGCAGCCTCGGTAATCTGGGCTGCAGGGTGCTTTGTGTGACATACCTGCCCTAGCAGGACGAAAGACAACACGGGACCAACTTGACACAAGAGCAGACAAATCAAGACAGGCAGTCGCAATAAAAAACACGCTTTCTGCTTTCTATTATTCTCACAAAAGCACAGCGCCACCAACACCAAGCTGGTCCACAGAGGAGGGTATCCAAGAGAGAAGAATGAAGAAGTGTTTTAAACTTTCGGAGTGAAATGTGAAATATCTGAAATAAATTGCAATCCAATAAAAAAACCTTCAATTAAATTAGGTTAACAATTTAATGCAACTTCTTGATTGGAATATTCTAAATATTATGAACTTTCAATAGCTCCTACTTTTACTAGCTGGTCTCCTTTACTTACTACACACTATCGACAGGACCAATCAGAATTCAGTCTTTGCCTTTTGCCATTTTACGTCACAACTCACAACCTCCTTGACTCACAACACAGCCCACTGAGCACACAGCCGCTTGTGTTGGCCGCTGGCGCACAATGCACTGCACACTACACAGTGGGGGTCTGCGTGTACTGACCTGCACAGACCTGCTGCGGACGTAGAAACTGGAGTAAATAACATAAAAACTTCCTACCGCTACCTACAGTACAGTCGTCTGACTGATCATGCGCACATATTGATTTGGCAATAATAATTATTGTTTCATTGCGCTGAGAGCCAAAAGTGAGTATGGAGTATAGCAATTAAGAATGCCAAGAATTATCGCACCGAATTATCTCGCCGCCGTGGTGCGTATTATGTGCAGGCTTCGTAAAATTATTATTATTGTGCTGTATGCCCAGACGTCATTACAACCATTGTAATTTTTCAGCGGCCTAGCGGGGCAAGAAAAATGATGAAAATTAAGGGTACACATACCTTTTTTACATGATATATCCATCAACGTACTCTTATTTTTATATGGAACACTATAAATCAAATCGTCGTGTGCTTTAAAAAATATTTATTTTTGTATGGCATTTTATGCTATTTAAAGAAAATCCAAGATGGATCATAAAAAAATGATACCCAAAATTTATGTTGAATTTTTAGAGCGTTTATTTTGTTTAAAATAATTAGAATATTTATTCTTTCCAATTAAATAACCGCAATAAACGTTTTGATCTTGGTAAAATGTAAATGATTTTTAAATTATATTATATTTGCGGATATTCTGCATATTAATATTTATGGAATTGATATCGTAGTATATATTTTTATTGAATGTTATGTGCACATAATGTGTGTCGCATGTGGTACAATTAAAGGACAAAAAACTCGACTTGCTCCCGCTCACAAAACTGACCCTTCCGGCAACGTTACGCAACTTTCACCTAAATTTTGCCGGCTCATGTTGACACTGCAAACGCAACTCTCAGGCCAGAGCAAGTTGGGTTAGGAAATAAAACGCGCCGAATGTTGCTTGAGATCTTTACCTTCCGATCGACATTCCCTGGACCAATTTACATCCGCCCCACTATATTTAAGACCTATAAAAGGGTTCTGCGACGCAGGGCAGACATCAAACTCACCCAAACCAACCAAGCAAGCACAACCAACATGGCCTTCAAGGTATTATATAGATTTAAAATTTTCATCTTAAAATTGACTTAACAATCAATATTCCAGTGAAACTAGAAAACAGTACTTTGCTGTGAAATAAATTTTGTGCAAAGTTTTCTTCAAAGATTTGCATAGGTTAGAAATATTGCATAAACTTTTAAAAACTTCTTTCTAAAATTGTACTTTTTTTTTACCTGAAAATCACTGAAAGTGCAGTTTCTGCACCTAAATTTAATTAACTTTTTTCATTTAAACTTTAACCTACAAATTTATGAAAACAACATTATATATAGAGTACAAATAATGCTTTGTTATGATTATATTTATGAAATTTGATGTATTTGCTTTAGCTGATCACCTCCCTTCTCCTGGTCGCCGCTCCCTTGAGCCTGGCGCAGTACGGAGGCTACCACGCGGCCGCCCCCGCCCTGGCCGCCTACGACGACCATCACGGACCTGCCGAGTACGCCTTTGAGTACGCCGTGCACGACGACCACACCAAGGATATTCACTCACACAAGGAGTCCCGCAAGGGTGACCGCACCGAAGGCGAATACAGCTTGGTCGAGCCTGACGGCACCATCCGCACTGTCAAGTACCATGTCGACGGCAAGAGCGGCTTCATTGCCGAGGTCATCCGCTCCGGACACGCCATCCACGCGGCGCCTGTGGTCGCCAAGCCCGTCTATGTTGCCAAGCCCATCGTGGCCGCTTACAAGCCCATTGTGGCCGCCTACAAGCCCGTCGTGGCCGCCCCAGTCTACGCTGCCTCCCCCGCCACCAGCTATGTGCAGAGCCATGCCACAGGCTACAGCAACCAGTACAACAGCCGCCACTACTAAGTTTCTCTCCACGGAGGAATTCTTAATTTTTGTGATATAGCATGCACTCATCCCTGTTGACCATCTTACATCATCATCACACTTTTTAATGTACAAATAATGCTTATTACAAATCAAAATAAACTTTTTATATGAAAAATAATATGCACCGTGTATAATTGCAAACATTTAGGAAAATCTGGCTTTGTGTGTTTAAAGTACAAACCATGTTGCGGGCAGCAAATAAACACCATAATGAGTTATTAAGAAAAATGTTTAAAATTCTTGTAATGTATAGACATGCAATATATAATTTTATTTTATAACTGATAAATGCTGGAGGGATAATTTTAGCAAAATAATTTATTTATTTCTATATGCTGCAGAGCCTTGTAATTATTGTGGCCACAATTATCAAATTATGCATCATAGATTTTATTTAATCATCCCTTTATTGATTTTTGTCTCTTCAGGTCAGACTTGATGAAGAAGACTAGAATCATGCCAACTGCCAGCAGGGCGGCAAGGAAGCAGTTACTGGCAACATCATTGCTCGCCTCTAAAATAGCACCGTACGCAAGCGAAATGATCACGGAAGAGATTTGACCACCCAGCGCCATGCATCCTGAAGAGCTGGCTTCAGATTCAGGGTAAGTTATTTCAACTGCAAGCTCAAATGCAGCTGGCAGGTAGCCAATTAAGAAAAACCTGAAAACCAAATTTAAACTAGTCTACGCTCTTATTTACAATGGGCAAACAAATATATCGTTAATTGATTCAAAAAGTACAATTTTACCCTAAAACTGCGGACGAAATGTAGACAGACAGGATACTAACTGGCATAACAAAAGTAAAGGCAATCATCAGGAAAATAGTTGTTAAATAAATCACTCCCAAAGTTTCCCTGTAATTATGCCAAAATTTAAGTTATTAAATTTTTATATTTACAAATCTTCAACTTATAAAGTTTGGTTCTGTCCAAGATTATTCCAACAAGTGGCATGCTAACCATCCCAGCAACTATGAAAATAAATCCAATATATCCTGCATCATCTTGACCGTTCTGAAAAGGTTATTTTTATTCTTTAGTAAGAGTTCAATAAAACAACATTTTTTTTCATACATACTTGATAATAAATTGAAATTATCTGGCCTAAATATGTTGAAATTGCTGAAAAAACTCCAGCGTTTAAGCTGAAGTTTGTAAATAGGATGAAATAGTTTCGGTCTTTCAGCAGCCGCCATAAAGATTTTAAAAATATTCTCACTGACGCCGGTGAAGCTTCTCTGACAGCTTCAGCACTGCTTGGAGGACTAGGAGGGCGCGACTTCAAGACTAGAAAATTAATCGAATGATGTGATTAAAATTACACTGCTTAATATAAAGAAGTAACCTAACCTCAAGAATAAGTTAAAATTTTAATTTATAGTTATAATTTTTTAGTTATCGGAAGAATTATATATTTATAGCGAATTTAAAATTAAAAATCTAATAAATTAGTCAATATTTATTATAATGGGCGATAAGTATAAAAAGCTGCTTTATTTTGTAAAGAATAATCTATTGAATAAATGGAAATGCACACTCACATATTAATTGCAGAATAAAAATGACAGATGATGAGACTGCATTTATGTAAAACATTGTGGAAAGTCCAACCGCCACCTTTTGCTCGTCCGCTTCCGTTGGCACTAAGGCAGTTGGCATCCACATGCCTAAAGCATTCCCGAGCTGCGAATAAATTTCATCATCTTAATTGCATCCGTGACTTCCGTAAAAAAATTTAAAAAGACCATTAGCCCTGTAACTCCGATAGAACAAGCGGTGGACACTTGGCTTGGGCCAAACCATGTCGCAGCCAAAGGGGTAGCTATGCTGAAAACGTACATTTGACTTAGAGCCACGATCGTTTGGCCCAGAAAAGTGACCCAAAAGCGATCAGGAGCCACAGATAACACTTTGACCCACGAGCCCAAACAGGTGCCTCCCATGGCCAACAAGATCGAAACTCTGATTCCCTGAAAAAGTCAATTGTGTTTAATTTAAATTTTATTATATCGTTCTTAAAAATACCATTTTGTTGAAAAACCAGGTTGCTGGAAGAATGGTGACCACATAAGCCACCATGTAAATTATAGATGTCCAATTTACGGCCGTAATTGAAACGTGGTAGTATTGCTCGATGACTTCTGCAATAATAGAGTACTGCAGCCACTGCATCGCGTTCACAGCGCAGTAAAATGAGTAAAGACCCAAAATGAGCCATCGAGACTTATAAACTTTATATTCTTCCTCCATATTGGCCACTGCTTAAGTTGCGACTGTGACATATTGGACATATTGAAAGAAGGTCTAATCTTTCACGTGTTGAGCTACAGTTAAAATTGTACTGTCTAACCTTCAGATAAAAGCAATAGCTTTATTTAATCAATTTTACTTTTAATCTTATTAAATCCTGATATTATTTAGACTAAGATTTCTAATCTAAAGTTTGGAATTTTGATAATGTGTCAAATAATTCAATGTGTTATATTACCACCAGACTAGTCCTGCCATGCCACTAGAGAAGATTAAAATATTTATTATTGATTATTTTAATTATTAATTTTTTAAATTACTAAATTAATGGAACCTTTTTTTCCTTTTTAATAGATATTATAAAAAAAATTCACTGAACTTCAAATATCCTTGCTTATTGAATATATTTTTTTTATTGAAAACAACAGTCACAGGCTCAAGTGCTCTATTATAGTCCTGAATTGAATACTAGCATATTCCAAAAAATAATTCTAATGACTAGTTTTCATGGGCGTCAGCGTGTTGTCTTCGAAGATCAGACTTGACAAACAGAGTCAGCACAGTTCCAACTATGAGCGAACAGCTCATGAATAGATTACTTGCTAAATCTCCATAAGGAGTGAAAACCCAACCATATGCAAGAGTGTATATCGCAGATAAAAATTGGCATCCAAATGTCATCAACCCGGCCGCGCTTGCTTCTGGTTCAGGGTAAGTCAGTTCTGCTGCAAATTCAAAGGCAGCTGGCAAATATCCAAATATAGTAACTCTGAAAATTTCACAATGGAAATTATAAAAAATTTAAATGCCCATTGTATGAAAAATTTATACCCAAAAAAGGCTGCACATGCGTAAACGTAGGAAATGTTTCCCGACCTAAGGACAAATGTGTAACACAGCATTGCCACGGCAGACAGGGCGTACACAATAATATTCATTTCTCTGAAGTTTATAAATAAATTTTTTAAATTAAAAATTGGTTATTATCTTGCATACTTATAACGCCGTGTTTGGTCAAGTAAGAAACCAACAAGGACTGATCCAATAATTCCACAAATAGTTATCAGCACTCCTATGTTTCCTGCGTCATTTTGAGCGTCCTGCGTATTAAGTTACGTATCAAAATTTTATTAATTTATATCAATTTTACATTAACATGCAATAATAATTACCGGATATATTGGGATAATCATCTGGTTTAAAAAAGTGGTGATTGCCGAATATACTGCCACATTGATGCTATAAGCAAGGAAAATGAGCACAAAGTGCACATTTTTGAACAGTTTCCATAATGACTTGACATAGTCTAAAACAGATTCATTGTTGGTTCCTCGACTTGCTTGGGCTAAACTCGGAGGAGTTGGTGGCTCAGATTGCAAAACTTCATGGGGGAAGAAATTTTTATTTAAAATAAAATTCCTTATTTTGACATACACATTAGTTGAAGCACAAATACTATAGAAGAGATGATTGCGCTGCCGTAGAAAAGATACCTGAGTCCTGTTTCAATTGCAGCAATGTCACCATTGTCGGGCACCAATGCCACAGGAATAAAAAATCCCAAAGCACCACCAATCTTTTGTATACATAAAAAATTGATAAATATAATATTGAATTGTCTGGGAAATAGGTTTCAAGTTGTAATGAAAATAACAGATAACACAACTATTTTTTTTTCTTTCAAAATTTTGAAAATAAATTTTACCTGAGCTCCAATAAGTCCAATAGAACAAGCGGTTGACACCTCACTAGGACCAAACCATGTAGCCGCCAATGGAACAGGAATGCTCAAAACATATGTTTGACTCAAAGCCACAATCGTCTGTCCAAGGAAAGTGACCCAAAAGAGGTCTGGGTGCACAGAGAACACTTTTATCCAAGTCCCTAAAAGTGTACCACCCATTGCGAGTAAAAGGGCCAACCGCAAACCCTTCAGTTAAAAATTTTAATATTAATATATGGCATCAATTCTGAAAAGATGACTTACGAATTTGTTATAAAACCAGGTGGCAGGAATGATTGCAATCACAAAGGCCACCATGAAAATGACTGAAGTCCAGTTTACGGCTTGGGACGGGACGTTGTAATAATCAACTATCACGTCCGCAATTATGGCGTATTGAATCCATTGGAATGCGCCGATTGTGTTGTAGCAAAGGTAAAGAGCCAAAATTGCCCATCTTCGTTTGTAAACCTTGAACTCTGTTGTCCCTCCGCGCGGCTCTGGAAGGGAAGAATTTGCGTCTTTGATTTCATCCTCTTTTAAATCCACACCTAATTTTTCAGTGTCGCTCGCGCCCTCCATAATTTATATCGCAGCTGCATGGTAAAATCTTTGAATAAAATTGAATAACAAAGCACTTTGTTTGAGAATTTGACTTCTGTGCACCACAATGAAAGATAATAGCGTGATCAAACAGTACAAGTACTTTAAAAGATACGAACTCACTATAAAGATTTTCTACATGTTTTGACTCATTTGGCCCATTAAATATTTAAATTTCTAAATAAGATTAAATGGGTAAAGTTGCTCAAATATGTGTTTTTCTTTATTGGATTATTTGCAGCAATTTGATAACAACAAATATATTACAAAAATTATTATTTATGTACTAGATTTATAAATTTTAAATGGAAGAACACTAACAATAAACTGACACAGCAAATTTTAACTAAAATAGGACAAAATAAATATTATTTTTTTCATTATTTTTTTGGCAGATTTTAATTACGTTCAACTTATTCAATTATTACTTATCTGTCAATTTTTCATTATTAGTAATTGAATTGTTGATGCCGTTTCCAAAAATTATATTACAAGTACTTATATAATATCTACCATTGCATTTATTAATATGGAGTGCGATTCCCAAATATCGCAGAGAGGCCCATGAGAGTCCCTGTCTAGGATTCCCAACTGCAACCACGCCAATTTACGATTTCGGCCTTAATAATACATAACACATTTTTGTGTTGCTGGATATGATGCCTGGAAATAATTGAGTACTGCAGCCCCTTCGCCTCGTTCACAGCGCACAAAAATGAATGAGGCATCGAGCGAATTGTAAAATTTTTTTTATCCTCCTAAACATTTTCCACTTCATATTTCTTTGAACTGAATTCAACTTACATTACTCAAAAAACAATAAATATTTAAATAGAGTAGGGTGAAGATTGTTTGCAATATTAAATAGCATCAATTTTTGAATTCTTAATAATGAAGTTAAAAATGAAGGAGGAGGGAGTGATTATAATTGAGTTTTTATTAGTCTTTGAATGAAAGTCGAATACAAAATATTGCCTGAATATGCATTATTCTAGATCATATTTAAAAATTCAAAAGCTTAATTAAATTCTTTATACATATATTATTATTTGAAATAATTAGCTAGACATAAATTTTATATAGATGCTTATTTTCTTTATGATTATGACCAATTATGACTATCACAGCGTTTTTACGGGTAGAAAGCATTTATATGTAAATTCAATATTTTATAATTATTAAAAATCTTTAGTTCTGAATTAAATTAGCATAGTATACCAAAAAATTGCTGTGACTAATTTTCATGAGCTTCAGCACGTTGTCTGCGAAGATCAGACTTGACAAACAGAGTCAGCACAGTGCCGACTATGAGCGACCCACTCATAAATAAGTTGCTTGCTAAATCTCCATACGGGGTGAAAACCCAACCATAGGCAAGAGTGTAAATTGCGGACAAAATTTGGCATCCAAATGTCATCAAACCGGCCGAGCTTGCTTCTGGCTCAGGGTAAGTCAGTTCTGCCGCAAATTCAAACGCAGCTGGCAAATATCCAACCAACGTTACTCTAAAAATGTTTTCTTGAATATTAGTATTTTTTAAGCGCAAGTAAACAAAATTTATACCCAAGAAATGCTGCACAGGCGTAAACATAATAAATGTTCCCCATCCTCAGGATGAATGTGTAAGTCAGCATTGCCACCGCGGAAAGAGCATACACAAGAATATTCATTTCCCTATAGCAAAATATAATATCATTGTAAAGTTTAAAATGTTAAGATTTTATCACTTATAAAGTCGTGTTCGGTCAAGTATGAAACCAACAAATACTGATCCAATTATTCCACATATAGTTATCAACACTCCCATATTTCCTGCGTCGTTTTGCGAATCCTGTGTATGAAATTATCAAAATTTTATTGAAGTATATAATTATATTTGCATGCAATAATAATTACCGGATATATCGGGGTAATCATCTGATTTAAGAAAGTGGTGACTGCTGAAAACACAGCTAGGTTGATGCTGTATGCGAAGAAAATGAGCACAAAGTGCACATTTTTTAGCAGTTTCCATAGTGCCTTGACGTAGTCTAAAACAGATTCATTGTTGGTGCCGCGACTTGCCTGGGCCAAGCTCGGAGGCGTTGGTGGCTCAGCTTGCAAAACTGTTTTGGAAAAAATTTATTTCAATTAAAAAACGTTATTGTTATTGGTGTTATTTTGACGTATTACATATGAGTTGAAGGACAAATACTACAGTAGATATGATTGCGCAGCCGTAAAACATATAACCGAGTCCTTTTTCAATTGCAGCAGTGTCACCATTATTGGGGTCGGGGACCAATGCCACAGGAATAAAAAATCCCAAAGCACCACCAATCTGTTTTAAAATTAAAATTACCATTTTCTATCTAAATTTGAAACCAATATATTTTACCTGAGCTCCAAGAAGTCCAATTGAACAAGCGGTTGACACCTCATTTGGACCAAACCATGTAGCCGCTAATGGCACAGGAATGCTCAAAACATAAGTTTGACTCAAAGCCACAATCGTCTGTCCCAGGAAAGTGACCCAAAAGAGGTCTGGGTGCACAGAGAACACTTTTATCCAAGTCCCCAAAAGTGTACCACCCATTGCGAGTAAAAGGGCCAACCGTAAACCCTTTAAAAAAAATTGAAAAAAAAAATAATAATTCCAAAAAATAAAGATTGTAACAAAGAAAATCATACAAATTTATTGTAGAACCACGTGGCCGGGATGATTGTTATCACAAAGGCCACCATGAAGATGACTGAAGTCCAGTTTACGGCTTGGGGCGGGACGTTGTAATAATGGACTATCACATTCGCAATAATGGCGTATTGAATCCATTGGAATGCGCTGATGATGTCGTAGCAAAGGTAAAGAGCCAAAATTGCCCATCTTCGTTTGTAAACCTTGAACTCTGATGTCCCTTCGCGCGGCTCTGGAAGGGAGGAATCTGCGTCTTTGATTTCATCCTCTTTTAAATCCACGTCCAATTTTTCAGTGTCGCTCGCGCCCTCCATGATTTGCAAGGCAGCCGCGTCTTGCAATAATCTGTGAAGCAGATTGAATAACAAAGCACTTTATTGTGAGATGCTGAGCTGAGATTTGTACACTACAATAAGATAATATGTAGCGAGGCCAAATTCACTGTGAGTATACTTAAAAGATGCAACTCACTTTTATTTTCACATGTTATACATGCATGGAGTATCTTTTGGCTTTTGATGACTCACGATCATTTGAATTTTTTATTAAACATATAGGATATTGCACCATAGAGTTATTAAGTACACGATTTTTATTTATTAATATTTTCAATATTTTACAATTAAGTTTTGCTGGTATGAATTCTAAATATACCTAAAAAAAAAACGCGTGTAGATATTTTATGGGAAAATTTTATAAAATATAAAATGCACATAAAATTTCTACTCAATATTTTGGCACTTTATTAGTTTATTCATTGTTTATTATAATTAAAATATATTGTAAATATATAACGTTTATGTTCAATAACGCTCTGGCTGGTTTGTAACTTGGTTAAACTGCCGCTTCCCAGCCTCTTGCCGTTTGTATTGAGATTTGTTGGACAGGGACAGCAGTGTCCCTACCAAAAGCGACCCGCTCATGGTCCAATTAGCTACATCATCGCCCAGCTCGTCAAAGATAATTCCATAAACAAGCGTGAATATGAATGAGAAAATCTGTGAGCCCAAGGCGAGCACACAGGCGGATGTTGCTTCACTCTCTGGATATGTCAGTTCTGCTGCATACTCGTAGCCCAGTGGCAAATAACCGATTAAAATGAACCTATTAAATAAAATGAAATTATCGTCTCTTCATTTAAGAAGATAAAGAAAACGCACCCGATTATTCCGCAAATGATGTACACATTTATTATTTCCACCTTACCTAATGCCAATGTAAAAGCTATCATGGCGAGTGCGGATAAAAAGTAAACAACCAAACAGCACTCTCTGAAAACAATAGAAAAATTTATTAAAGTAATGATATTTTTTTTGTAATTTTACTTGTATCTTCGAGTGCGATCTAAAATGTAACCACAGACGAGAGATCCTAGAATTCCCACCAACATCATTGTTACGCCAATGTAACCTGCATCAATACTAGCTCCCTTTAAAGGCAAAAACCAAAATTAAAATCGAATTCAACTCTAAATAATTATTAGTTGCAAATTGTGTTTATTGATCATTACATACGTTGTAATAGTAGTTGTTTCGAATTAATTGCGTCAGGAAAGTGAGAATGGCATAAAACACGCCTTGGCTTATTCCATAGGCTACAAATAAAATTAAAAACTGCCAATTTTTTAGAATGCGCCACACTGATTTTGCGAAGTCCTTAGCACTTTCAGCAGGCATTTGCAGTTTTTCACTCTGAACCTTGCACGGTGGCGTTGGAGGAGCAGATCTAAAAACTATGAATTGTTTATTTTAATTTCCGCTTTATAAATTTAAAACTTACACACTAAAACCAAGAGGAGGACAATTGTATTCAAAGCTGCGAATGAGCCAAACATTATGTAAAGCTGTTGCTCTATTTCATACTTGTTGGGGCTTTCGTAAACGATCAGCGGAGGTAGCAGAAACCCCAAAGCGTTTCCAAACTGCAAGGAAAAGTTTAAATGACCAACGCAGCAAAATTTGAAATTTACTTGCAATCCTATAACTCCGATGGCGCAAGCAGTCGCCACTTGAGAAGGTCCAAACCAGGTCGCAGCAACAGGAGATGGAGTGCTCATCACATAGACTTGGCTGATTGACACAATCGTTTGGCCCAAAAAGGTTACCCAAAATCTGTCAGGGTGAACCGAGAGCACCTTAATCCACGCACCAAGACAGTTGCCTATCATTCCTAATGTAACTGTTAAGCGAAGACCCTTTAATTTTTTTTTTTAGAAAGCTCTCATATTTTTTCTTGTATTTTAATTACTTTTATATTGAGCAACCAGGTTGCTGGCAGGATGAAAACGACGAAAGTCAACATGTAAATCAGGGAGGTCCAATCAACGGCATACGTCTCAACATTGTAGAAGAACGCGATTATGTGGACAATAACCGAGTATTGGATCCACTGGATTGCATTGCACACACAGAACAATACGAAAATGGCCAAAATACCCCACCTTCTGCTGTACACTTTGTATTCATTGTCCTCTGTCTCGCTCATCCTGGTGCTATAAGAAATTATATGAATAAGCCACTTTGCTCTGCGTCGTTATGTCGTTATCTTATCTCTTTAACAGGGCACAATAGGCCATTTTTCGCTTTTGATAATTTTTTTTTTAAATTGGTGAGAATTCAATTAAAATTTCTGGAGAGATAAGATAATTCTGAAGAAGCATGACTACTTGATGTTCATTGTTTTGCTACAGCGTGGTTGCCGTCAGCTACGGAAAAAAAACTTTGTTGATGATGTTTGTTCACATTGTTACAATCAAATGTTTAGGAATATTTTGTTTGAAAGAAACGGAATTTTTGGAAAAACGGCACCATCACTACCAAGAATTTTACTACAACTTTCAAGCCGCAAAGTTAGTTTTTTTCTTGATTAATCAATGAGGTATAAGGCATTTAATTATTATTGGTGATGAATTTGTCAAATTTTTTAATAAATTTAACGCAATACAAGCTCAAAAATTAAGAGATCAACCAAAATTAATTATTTAAATAGCTGCGGCCCCTGAAGATCTGGGAAGAACTAAGAACTTATTATGATTACTTCCAAATATTATTTGATAATCTTTTATTTCTCGCGACTTTGCCGCCAGCAATCAAAAGTAAGCCGCATACTGCAAATGCTGCCAGCTATGCAATATTTTCTTGAGCATGTTTTCTAACTTGAAAGCTAGGAATTTCACTTAAAAATATAATTTTCGTTGATAAATTTCATAACCAAAATTCCAAAAGTTAAAATTTTCAGGTAAATTTCAGTTTCGAGACTAGTTTTTGTATAATTTTAGTTGGCATCCCTTGATTTACGCGCCAAACCTCAATGAAGTATGGCGTCTCTCTGTGTTTTGGTTCGCGAATTTGTACATTGAGAGGCTGAGCCTTCGGAAAAAATGACTTTTACGGTTCGCAATCGCTCAAAGCGTTTGTGGCACCTTTTCGCAGAGAAAGCATAAACCGAATAATAACGATAGATGCACATAAAAACCTGATTTTAAGGTGAGTTGCCTAACTTACGGGCACTTTCCCTCGACGCGAAGGCCACTCCAGAGACTGCTCGAGACCTTGTCCGCCCCTCCTAATTTTCGGCCACCAATTCCCAACCTCCGTTGTCGACCTTAAGCTCAACCTTTTTTAATTTTGCGTAGATTTCGCGTGCGTCCTCAAGGATGCGCGCTTATTTAGTTTACAAAGAGCCAGGAAGACGAAATAGACGGATTGATCTCTCATTGCATTTGTGGGTGTGCCGCAGCTCGTTCGGACCTATCTGTGCAAATTTGATAGCATTATTCTTGATTCCTCAGGTAAACCATGACAAGGTACCGATTTCCCGGTCGAACATGCAAGAATTCATCCACTCGCAAGAGAGTGAAGGGCTACTGGTCTGTCACCGAGGAAGCTCTCGAGGCCGAGCAGATTCACAAGAACTTGCTGGCCTGGCAGGAATTGGTGGGCAGCTCCGATGACGAGGTTTGTAGAAAGTGACACCTCTTGATATTAGAATGAAATATGAACTTGTTTTTTCTAGGACTTTTATGGATTTACTCATGAAGAGGAGCAGCTTGCCCGGTCAACAGCTGTCATCGAGGCCCACACTCTTGAGCTTGAGGGTGGTGGTCTGGTTGGGAAATTAGGCAAGAAGTCCGAAAATGGTAATTGTTGCCATGATCATAAAAGTCTTATTAAAATAATTTTTACTATTGCAGCCAAAGCGTCCACAAGCGCTTCAAAACAAAAGAGGCCACAGCAATCATCACCATCAAGTGAGCCTGCGAGTACACCGAAATCAATTGGAGCCAAAATTGAGACTGAATCTACTGTTATTAAGAATCCTTTTAAATCTGAAGAAAAATCCAAGAAAGATAAACTGATTTCCGAGAGTACAAGCTATTTTAATAAGAATGCTTCAAAATCAACACGCTTACACAAAGATGGCAAGAGGGCTAGCAACTTGTCCAGTCCTCAAGAGAGTTCCAAAAGCTGCAGCATCCTTAAACCATCAACGCTGAAGTTTGAGTCGTTCAGCTCTGGGCACACGCTTGGTGCAAACTGGATGCTCCAGTCAACCCCCACAGTCAAGCCCACTTCTCTGCCGGACGCGAAGAAGTGCATAGTTTGTGAAACAATGACAACCGACGTCCAGTGTGATTCGTGCCGAAGATTTGTCGAGAAGATGACACAAAAGACAACGCAAAAATTGATGTGCCACAGAGGAAGAGCAGTTTGCAAAATTTCAGGGGTGGAGGTGAAAGCGAGGTGTCCAGCGTGCTGGCTCATGATGTGCCTCTCAAAACTGCCCATACCACAGAAAACTTTGACAAGACTGAAGAAATGTCTGCCGAGTAGTTTGCAGTACCATGTTGGCCCTGGGTAAATATTGTAGTGAAAGTTTATTCTTTATTTTTTCTAAATTTGTTTTCACATCTAGCAACCCCACTAAAAAGGATCCTCTTCGTGGCTGGTCCGATAACGTGTTGAACCAAACACAGCTAGCTGCCAGGGCACTTATGAAGAAAGCGACAAAAACGGCAAACAATAGCAAAATCAAAGGTATCTTTTTATTATATCATTTATTAACAATAAAATGCTTTAAGATTAGAAATAAATACAGACTATTTGAAAATTTTGTTACAGAAACTACAAAACATCACCCAGTAGAAGTTGAAAAGCCAAAACGCCAGAAATCGCTTGTAAAGGGGCCTCGCATAAAGCACGTTTGCCGCAGGGCTTGCGTTGTGCTCGGTCAGCCCCAAGCCACATTTCCAGGCGTCTCTCCGTTCAAACAAGCGTCAATTGATATATACAAGAAGTACCAAACAGAATCAAAACACAAGGATAAGAAAGTGCTGTCTAAAACGATGGTTGAAGTTCCAGTAAGAAATACCTTTTTCAATTTTCGAGTCATAAATTTGTTCAATTCTTTTCTGTAGCAAGATAAAGCCCCGGCCCCTACTCCATCCACTTCAGGCTCAACTTTGCCTCTGGAGATGCTGGGTTTGCCTGCTGCAGCCCCGACAAAAGCCGAGCCTCCTCCTGGTTGGATCTGTGTTGACTTTGAAGCAACTGAGGCCACTGGAGTCCCTGTCATGAGCGCTATCGGAACATCCAACTTGCCACCTGCTCTTTGTGTGCTTTGTGGAAGTGCTGGAAAAGAACAGGTATTTTATAGTCAACCAACTTCGTTAACTGGATGATCACAGTAAATTATCTATTTCAGCTTCTTTTCTGTGCCATGTGCTGTGAGCCATATCACTTTTTCTGTCTCAAGACGAATCCTCAGCTTAACAAGATGTGGATTTGTGAACGTTGTGAGCTCTGCTGCATCTGCAATAAGCCCACTATGAACGATCCAGAACTTGTGAGGTGCCAGAAATGTGTTGTTCCTTCTCACAAGGGGTGTTTAACTTGCAAACCTCCTCCAGGAAAACCATGGGTATAGGAAATCATTACAAAATTCAGTTCAAGTATTATAAAAAATGAAATCATTTTTAGGAGTGCCCTGCTTGCAACGTGTGTCGCAGTTGTGGCTTGGCTGCACCCAACATGAAGGCTGCTGGGAACACTTCATTCTGCCCTCCTTGCTACAAACTGAGACTCAAAGGCAATTTCTGTCCCCACTGTCAGCAATGCTACAAAGATGATGACTATGATACAAAGGTAAGATAAATTAATATCTCAAGTCGGATCTTTGCTGAGGGCCATGTTTCTTTTATTTTAGATGGTGGAGTGTGCCGAGTGTCTCAGTTGGGTACACGCCTCTTGTGAGGGTATTACCGACGAGATGTACCAAGTTCTGAGCTACCTTCCTGAAACTGTAGAGTTCCATTGCAAGAACTGCACCACCCAAGTTCCTCCACTTTGGTCACAGGCCATTGAGGAAGAAATGAGGAACGGAATCATGAACATCGTGAAAAACCTTGCAAAGTACCAAAGCGTCAAGCTGTCGCCCAACAAGAGAGTGAATCTTGAGCCAGATGAAGGTGATACAAATGCAGCAAAGCCTCTAATAGAGACCAAGCCAGCAAGCAAAGGCGATGTCAAAGGTGAAGATAAAACTAGAAAAGAAGAGAAACTGGTCGTAGAGAAGAATAAAGAAAGTAGAGAGCTAGAACTGAGGAAAGAAGAGACAAAATCTGAGACAATCAAGGTTAAGGATGAAAGTGAATTGATGCCAAAACCAGTTGAACTGATCAAGCAAGAAATAGATGAAAAAGACCCTAAAATTGAAGCTGCTAAAATGAAACTTGATTTTGAAGAAGGAAGAATGCCAGAGTTAGTGGTCAAACTGACCGATTGTGTGAAGCAAAAGGCAAAAGCAACCCAAACTCTTAAGCTGAAGCAGATCAGAGAGGCTTATAACATTAAAGAGTGCTCTGTCCATTTGAGGAAATGCGCTCATGTTAAGATTGCTGGCACAGAAACTGCAGACTCTCCATCAAAGCTTCCAAGTTGTTCGAGAAATGAACCAACAGTCACTCTCCCCACTTTGAAAACCCCAGACAAGAACGCTAACTACGACGAGACACCCAGTAAAATGACAACAAGCACTTCAGAGGCCGTTGCCTCCCAAACAATCGAAGAAAAGGAGTCTGCAGAAGAGAAGAAAAACACTTCCTTTATAGAACTTGAGGACGAAACAGCATCAGCACCCCCAAGCACTGCAATATGTGACAGCCCTGGAAAGAAATCTGAAACAAACATGTTTGACTCCAAGCTCTTAGCAGCCATACTTCGAAAAGCCAGCCTTGGTTTATACAAGAGCCTTGCCACCTTTGATTTTGAATTCAAACTTGAAGTTCTGAAGAGCAAGGATGTTGAAATTCAGTCCCAATATTTAGCGTTGGTCACTGAAAACTTTCCCTGGTACAAACCAGGCAGTTTTGACTTAGAAAAATCTTCAATTGATGGAAAAGTGGTGGCCAAAAGCAAGCCGGACTCTGCTGCTGAGAGTAAACCAGAGCCGCAGAAGAACCTCAGCCAATTGTACACGGCAGGATTTCACGACAACCGGCTCTGTGCCCTATGCAGGAAGCCTGCCGACGATTTTGGTGCAGGAGCAGAACGAATGCTGCACACAGGCAGCGCTCCTCCCTTAGACTGGGTGCACGCCAATTGTGCATTGTGGAGCTCAGAAGTTTGGGAGGACCGTGATGGATACCTGCACTGTGTTGTTCCTGGCGCCCTGTCCAGAGCCAACAGGACCAAGTGCAGCTACTGTGGAGAGAGAGGAGCCACAGTTGGTTGCTGTCAGGGCAACTCTTGCCACAACTCTTACCACTGGCCGTGTGCCCTGGCCCTAGCCAAATTGGGCGACAGCATTTTCCTTGATTTGGCGGAGATGGCCCTTTACTGCACCGACCACGGAGAGCAACGAAGGTTGCTGGCAGAACTTGCCTCAGAGGAAGATGAGATCGACCTATGTCTCGATTTTCCGCTTCCTAGACGTCTGCGGGTTGAGCCTGCCAGAAACAAGAAAAGGTATGCTGATCCGTCTTGCGTCCAAATCGCCATAGGGTCTCTTCGTGTGGAGCGACTTGGTGTGATCAGCTCAAATTTGTGTCATGATGAAATGAGGGATGTCCTTGTGCCGCACGGCTATGTTGCAAAAAGGCTCTTCTGGTCGACTAAAGAGCCATGGAAGATTGTTGAGTACGTCATCATTACTGAGCTGGAAATTGAGTCCGTCGAGGAAAGTCTAGCGAGGGACATCAACTTGACTGTGGAGCATGGGACTCATGGAGCGCCGTCTGAAGTGATGGAGAAGAATTTGAGAGTCTTGAGACACATACAACAACAAGAGATTGATGTAAGTTTCTGCTCAAATTAGAAACAAACTTTCACCATCTGTGAATTATTTTTCAACTTCCTAATATTCACATTTGCAAATTTGATTATCTTACAAGTTTATAAGATTATTAACACTTATTATTTAATATGAATCAGAAAAGATTTCTAACTAATTGACCTGAAAAATGTACTGTTAAAAGAACCGGAAATTTTCTTTTTAAATAATATTTAATTATTTACAAATTCTTTACCAAAATTGGGATCCATTGCGGGGCTTTATTTAATTAGAGTTAAAGTTAAAAATAGTTAATTAAGAAAAAAATGGGGAATTTAAGACTAAAGAATAGCACCTGGTGGTTTCAAGGATGCACCATTCAGGGAAATGGAGGCTACAAAATAAGCTTGTTGCTCAACGCCGAGAAAATGTGCGCCAACCCCATGAGGCCCCATCTTAAGGGGGGGCTTTGAATTATGCAAAACAGTTCTTCAGACCAGTTTTTAGACAACAAAAAAATGGCACCTGCTGCAATGGTGCATCTTAAGAAATATTTTATCACAGACTAATTTGTCTGTGTATTCTTTACTTTTAAATTCAATTTTTTTTCTTTTTTGAACTTCAACTCAAATTAAATAAATAACATTTATAATTTCATTTATTATTAACTATTTTCAGCTGTCTCGTGACAATGAACTTGGCGGAAGAGACAACTCTGATGACCTGCTATTGCCACCAGATCTGAAAGAAACAATTTTCCAGGACTTAAACAATGAACTTTTAGAGGGAATATCCATGCACGATATTTTCACCAAGCTACTATCGGATGACATAAGCAAGGAAGATGTGTCTGACAGTGAAGAAAACCCAGTAAGAGAAGTGGTTGACTATCTTGTAGACAATGTCTGCTCCCAGGAATCCGAAGGAAAGCTGCGAAAGCGATCAAGAATCAGCCTGGTCTCTTTGGATGAGGAGTTTATTCTTCCAAAGATGATGAAACCCTGCTCGTCTCGGCAGTTTAGACTCTCCCAGCTTGACGGTGCCGATGACAGTTCAAGTGACTCAGAGTCAACTGAGTCGGCGGGAAAATCGGACGAAGTGAATGTTGAAGTTGAAACATCCCTGACCAGAAAACGGAATATGTCAGACGGAGATGCAGACGATGGACCTGTTAAGTGCAAGTCCTGCAAGAGGACCTATCGGACCAAAGCGAGCTATGACAAGCACTTGTCCTCATGCACAGAGGTCAGCAGCGAGTCCAGCGACGAATCCAGTGAAAGTCCTACAACTTCCAGAATGAGTGCCAAGACCTCCAAGTATGGAACGGTAGTGGTGAAGACCAAGCTGGTGGTGATGCAAAGCCCAGACAAGAACCAGAAACGGAAAAGAGAGGCAAAGGCAGTGAGAAAAGCTGTAAAACTGGCTGCTAAACCAGCAGACTCCACTACAGGCCCTTCGATGATGCATCACCACACATCTCAGCAGCACCACCAACAGCCACATACCTTCCAGCAAATGCAACAACCCATGTCAACTGTGAATGACAAGCAAGGCTTTGCCTCAGCTCCTATCTACCCAGACACACCCCAAATAGTTGTTGGCCAAAACCCAATATATGTGACCCAACCAACGGTTTACTACATCAACGTCACTCCAAGCAAACAGAACTACTTGCTAGTCAATGGACCCGACGGCCAGCAGAATTTAGTTTGTGTCTTGAGCCCTGAGCAGGAGCAAAGTCAAATCATTGTCCCGCAAACCTTTGGCAACATGATGACCATGCCCTCGTACAACAGCAACACGACCTTCCTTGCGCAAACCCCCTTCCTGCAGAACATGGCCTACAGTCCAATGATGGCCGGCAACGACGGTACCCAGCTGGTTAACACGCCAAATGGGATCTTCCTCAGCAACCCGTCGAATCCCTTTGCCATAAACCAGAATCCTCTAATGATGCCCAGCATGGGTTTGGGCCACGAAATGAAGGACCCTTCGTCTTACTTGGCGCCAACGACCTTTACTCCGGACCTGCACATCAAGCAGGAGCCCAACCCACCCGTCCAGATCATGAACCCTTCTATGTTGCCACAAAAACCAGTCGATTTTCCACCCAGTCTGACGCACCCCTTGCAAATGGCCCAGCCGCCTCTGCAACCGCCTTTAATATCCCTGAACCAGTATGTAGCTCCAGCGGCTGCTCCTCCTCCTCCACCCCAGCAGCCCTACTTCCAACAACCGATGCTGCGACCGCCGTTTGTACACCCGCAGCACCAAAACTTGATACCTCCACAGCCGGGACTGATGCACGTTGGGTCTTTCAAGCAGCCTGTCAACTCCACGGTCAGCAACATCCAGAAGATGCAGTTGATTAGCTCGTCCATTGCTCCTCGCAGTAACCAAGTCAAAACGGCCACTCGGTCTTATGTGGAGACACCGGCAAAGGTTCCAGAGCAACTTCAACAGGCAGCAATTCCAATTACAAGGTATGAATTAAAATGATGTAATTGTTTGATGGAAATGTAATTTTTTACCATTTAGCTTCAATTATTTCATTTGTTATAAAATTTACTTCATTCAAAACCATGTGTAGTCCATCAACTGCCCTTTTAAGTAATTTAGCTAAAGGCAATTGACCTTTTATTAAACCAACAATAAATTATTGTTTCAGATCGCTGCCGCCACCCCTGGTCATCCGAGAGCGGCCAATTAAGCCAAATAAGACTGTGCCACCGCTGGTTAGCAATTTGGAGGCGACGGCCTCACCTAAGGTGGTTAAAATCACGGCCAGTGCGAGCGTTGGCACACAGACAACGTCTCGATGCAGCACGCCGAGTATCATCAAGAAGGAACCTCAAGATGTCGAAGAGAAGACAAACGTCCAGTTCAAGATCCAGAGTTCAGACGGATTCATCACAACGGCGCACAATGTTTCCCAGGCGTGGCAAAATATCTTTGACGCAGTTCAAACTGCAAGAAAGGCCTACAATCTCACACCCCTGCCGTACAATCCGTTCAGTCTCTCAGGACAACAAATGACCGGACTGGGACAGGATCCTATCAAGTATTTGATTGAGCAGCTGCCCGGAGTTGCCAAGTAAGAGATCTGATTATTTTTTCTACTAAAATTTCAGCATTAAAAAATTGAACGACTTTAAACTTTGAAAGGAAATTGCTATTTACTCAATTATTCATCATTTATCTTTTCTTTTTCTCAGATGCACTGATTACACCCCCAAATTTCACAATTCGTCACAAAAGAAAATAAAGAGGCAGCCAGTTTTGCAGCCGAAACTCAACACTACTGGCTGCGCGCGAACTGAACCATACAAACAAAGGAACCCGTACGACATGTTTGGCTGGCTTGCGTCAGAACACAGAAAACCACCATCGATGCCTCTTGCCGAAAATGAGGCTGTCAAGTATTAATTTTTTACTAGGAAATTATAAACAAATAATTTATTTACTTCAATTATAGCCGAACAAAAACAAGCAGTAACCTCCCAATGGCAATGAGATTCAGACAGTTGAAGAACAACGCCAGAGTTAAGGTTGGGGTCTTCCGGTCTTTGATACATGGCCGCGGCCTCTTCTGCATCAGGGAACTGGAGCCTACAGAAATGGTCATTGAATACGCTGGAGAGGTGAGAATATTAATTTTGAGCAACCACTTAATTATATTTGTTTTATAAATAGAAAACTAATTGTTTATTCCATTTTAGGTTATTCGCTCGATACACACAGATCGGAGGGAGAAAATTTATGAGTCGAGGGGCATAGGGTGCTATATGTTCAGAATAGACGACGACACTGTGGTGGACGCAACGATGAAAGGAAACGCGGCCAGATTCATTAATCACAGTTGTGAGGTACATTTTTCAAAATTCTTGACTAAGCAGTATTTTTATATACAATTTTTTGTTAGCCCAACTGCTACTCAAAGGTGGTTGACGTGCTTGGCAAGAAGCACATCCTGATTTTTGCCTTGCGACGCATCCTGCCTGGAGAGGAGCTCACCTACGACTACAAGTTCCCCTTCGAAGATGACAAAATTCCCTGCACGTGTGGTTCCAGAAAATGTAGAAAGTATCTTAACTAGTCTCAATCCTTCGTATCAGCTGTTGTACTTTACTTTTCCGTAATTCAGGGTTACACTTTCTTCACACACATACTACAGAGTTCAATACTTACAATATACACACAGTAATAGAAAATAAACTTTCAAGAGTTACATAACATATACTTAGCAATAGTCGCAGGCATGGTTTTGATTCTTACATTAAAATAATTCCGTCGCGCCCTTGAGCGTGATTCACATACATACAGTTAAACCAGAAGCAACACACTACAGTAACACTACTTAAATAACAAATTCTGTGTAATCCCGTTTTAATGCATTTGTTCTATACATGAGGAAAGGACTCTTTGGACTCACACAAAATTGATGTACTAGCCCACAAATAAATAATTCCTACCGATATTGCTATTACGATCGGGCTGTGTTTAGAGGAAACATCTAAAATTTGTAACAAAAATTGATATTGTGATAAATTTTAAACATTTAGTAATTATGATTTGTAAAATAATGGCGAGATTTTTTCTTACTCGGTGCACCGTTTTGTGCATTCCATTAATGTGCTCTGCTATGTTTTTAATGCATTATTTTAAGATTTAATCTTATATAGAGCAGCTTGATTTTAAACGTCTTGAACAAAACGTGTACTACTTCCCGTTTAGTAAGTCACCTGGTTTCATTTTTTTTTATACAATTATTTTGCCAATTAGCTTATTTACTCACAAGAAATAAAACACGATTGATGAAGATGTACGTAACGTTAAGGAAGCTACAATGAATGCCTTGTTGCTATGGCCTTAAACATTAATTATTAGATTGTCAAGAAAAGCAGCTGGACTCTGTATGTCAAATGTTTGAAATTTAAATGCAAAAACTTGTCTAAAATTTCATCCTGAATTATTGAGCATTGGCAATATGAATAAATTTTAGATTACAAATTAAATGTGTATGCTTTCAAACGGACCGAGAAAAATAATATATTCTTTGCAGAAGCGCTCTCCAATTCACATATTTTGACTGACATGGGAATGAACACCTGCACCAAGACTCTGATGAATTGTCAATATTTAGCAAAAATTAATTGACGGTACTATTATGCTATACCCTTTGAGCGGTTCAGTATGAAAAATGTTCTCTATCAGAGCATTTGCTCTTGCAAATTTATTAGCCTTAGTTGTGACCTCAAAGGAACATAGCCCCTCAAAACCAGGACTCAAACTTGTCCCGAGGCCCAAATATACGGTAGAAGTGATGCAGGGCATCGGGACCATCAATTTGAAAAGCTTCAGCAATTCCTACTGCCTGCACCCCATATACGATCCAGAAAACGCAGCCAACATTTTCCAGCGCGGGAGCGGACTTATTCCTCACATCACCACTGAAGATGGATGTCCGAACATAATTATCTGGTTCCAAAATTTGAGTCACATTGTCCACATCCTCGCTACAAGAAATCTGCCCCGAGAGGGAAAGTACATAATTTTTACCTCCACGCCAGACACAAACGGGACCCTTCAGCAAGTGGTGGAAAAGGAAATGTACCTCGACGTCAAATTGAGCGTTCTGAAGTACGACTCGGTCAGCAAGCCAAAGCAACTGGGAATTGCAGTTGGGGAAAACGGAAGAGTAAATCTGCAAGGACGGATGCTTCAAGTCGTGGGCTTAAAAAATCCGCCATTCACCGTTTACACCGAGAAAAAGTCTGTGAGAGGGGTTGAGATGAGAGTTGTCCGCGAGCTTGCCGAGGCGCTAAACTTTCGGTGGGAATTTCACGAGCCCCTTGATGGCCAACTTTGGGGGCACTTTGACAGGAGGAAAAGGGCCTGGACCGGATTAAAAGGTATTTGTAATTATGTACATGGTTTTATTATATATTTTCAAAACTATATAATTAATTATCTTGAAAAGGCGAGCTTGCTTATGGAAAAGCAGACATTGGCGTGGCCATGCTGTACTTGGCCCAGGACCACTACGAGGCCTTTCAACTTAGCTCACCATACACCATGGTTTGCCTAACTTTTCTCGTACCAGCTCCGAAGCGCATTCTGGGCAACTGGGACGCTCTTTTGAAACCTCTCAGGCCATTTACTTGGGTGTCGTTCGCAATAATTGCTGTCATTTACACGTCACTTTATTATGCGGCGGCAGCGCGGAAAAAATCAATTGTCTTCTGCGTACTGCAGACAATTCAACTGGCGGCCCAGGTAAAAATTAAAAATTGTTTTATTTATTAAAAATAATAATGATTTTATTATTTAGACTGGACAATTATTGGAATACTAAAAAATATTTTTGTGTTTTTTCAAGATATCTGGGCCGCAGCCTTCAAGGCGGACGTCGCAGCGGATTTTATTCTTCACTTGGATCGTGGGCTGCTTCTTTGTCGCCAACTTGTACAACAGCGAGTTGTCGGCTTGGATGGTGGCTCAGGTGACCGCGACACCTCTTCGAACCATTCGAGACATGGCCCACAGCAAAGTTACCTGGGGCCGACTTGACACAGACATGTTCATATACCTGCAGCAGTCTGATTCGGATTTGGGGAAAAAATTGGCCAGGAAATTCAAACTGGCCAAAACAGAGGCTGATGTCGAAGAAAACGTCAAAAAGGGGGGGTACGGAGTGTTCGTCCACGTGCTGAGCGACGGCTACCCTTCAGGCGCTGAATATTTGTCTTCGCCTGCGAGGCGAAGTTTGGTCACTCTTCCTGATTGCATGGCCACGAGGTATGTTATAAATTTAAAAAAAGAATTGATTTTATTAAAAGTAATTTAATTTATTTATATAATAAGTTTAAAAAAATCGATTAAATTTAATTATAAAATTCATAAATATTCTTATATTATGAAATTTTAGGTTTGTTTCAATTGGGATGAGAAGAGGGTTACCTCTGCAAAGGGCGACCAGCGTTGAGCTGCGCCGGCTTCAAGAGGCCGGTCTGCTGCAGGAGTGGCAGGCGCGGGACGTGAGGAAATATGGCGACCAAGCGGACTACAGGAGCTACGCGGGGTCGCAAAAGCCGCTGCATGCGCCCTTGGCAGTGGACAATCTTGCCGGCGCTTTTGCCTTCCTAGCCATCGGATTAAACTTGGCAGCAGTGTCATTTGCCTTTGAAAATGCATTTAAATTGCTGGATCAGAAATTGAAAGAAATTATTAATGATGATCGATATTAGCATAATACTATTATAGAAAGGAAAAGTCATTTCAACACGTAGAGAGTTTGCTTTTCTCTGACAGAATAATCAATAACCTTGCACACTTAAAGAGATTAAAAGCTCATTTGACTTGTGCGGCTAATACATTTTAGGCCTTTGCGTTAGCAATGGATCTGAACAAAATTTTGCCAATTTTGAATGTTATGCAAAAAATAGGCATTTTACCTTTTAAAGAAATTCAAGGAACGGGGCAGTATGTCAAATTGGCGCAATCCAGATTTGTTCAGGTATAATATATGAGTTTAACTTGAATGAGCATTAAGTTTTATTTTATTGCATCTCTCCTAAAAGTTGCTCAGTTTCCTGTTCTTGGCACTTTTGAGCTCTGGTTCGATTTTGAATCTTTGGCAGAATTTCACAATTTTAATGAACAGCAGTGAGCTTGCCAGTGAAATGACCGATTTTGTGCTGAAGTGCACCAGCATCCTAACTGCACTTGTAATGGTCTGGTACTGCTGCTTCAGTTGTGAATCAATGACTCAATTTGTTCGATATTTGGCCAAGGTAACATAATACTTCAAAATTTTGAAACAATTTTTTAATATATATGTGAAATTGAAGGTTGATGAAGTTTTGTTCGAGGAACCTAAAAGTCCAGGTCTAACTTACATTTTGGGAGGAGTGGGTTTGTGGCTGCTGCGAGTTGGTGCAACAAGCTGGGCTTTTTCTTCGTGGGGCTACTTGGACTTGTCCATGGTGCCCCTTGGACTGATCATCCTGATCCTCGAACTAGTCATCGTCAGTCTGGTTCAGGAAATTACGCGTCGATACAAAACTCTAAACGGCACTCTGGTCGCTCTGCAAAAGAGAAACAAAAAGAAAAAGCAGTTAGGCGGTTTTGAAGAATTGAGCGTCGGCAAATTGATGAAACACGATTCCAAATTGGCTTGGGGTGAAGTGATCGAGCACAAAAACGGACTCGACCCTCTTCGCATTGAGGGAATCAGAGAGGCCCACGCTTATCTGGCAGATGCTTACCAAGAATTAAACTCGAGCCTGGCGGTTTTCATGCTTTTCCAGCTCGCCTTCCTTTTCTTGACCCTGCTGAACTCCTCGGTCCAGTTCTTACAGGTAACGTACAGCAGAAATCTGAATAGGAAAATTAAATAGAAAGTTTTTTAAAGGTGTGCATCAGCAGTAAGAACAGCGGAAATGGTGCAAGTCCCTGCGTCGGATACGCTCTCCTTGTCCTGGACAGTCTGGTCAGAATGACTTTGATTACTGTGGCGTGTGATGCGGTCAGGGAGGAAGCTGAGAACACTGCCGAGGCAGCTGCCAGACTTTTGAGGAAAACTGTGGACCAAGACGCCCTTCGAGAGGTGGATCAAGATTAAAATTAAATAAATATAGTCAATATATGGAAGATTTTTGCAGCTCCAAATACTTGGGTCTCAAGTAAGAGCAAGAAAGCTCGGTTTCTGGGCCTGTGGACTTTTCACTGTAGATCGACCTTTACTTTTTTCAGTAAATACTATTTTCCCTATTTTCCATGTATATAAAATTTAAAAAATGTATTTTGCAGATCTGTGGAGCCGTAACATCTTATTTATTTATCCTGAGCCAGTTGAACAAGTGAAAAGTAAGTTGTTCTCTGTATTACAAGTTTTCATTGATTTTGTTTGAGAAAAAAAATAATAAATGTGCCTCTTTGATAGGGATAAAATTGAATAGTATAATTAGGTATACATCCAAGTTGGGTAAAAAACTAGGTAACAAATCGGGTAGAATTAAGTGGAAAGCCTATCTAAAAAAGCATAATTATACCTGAAAATTATAGCAACACAAGTTATATAAGTTAATTAATTGACCCCTGCATATATTAGTGGAAAGGCGCGAGTTATTTGACAATTATAATGAAGTTTAATAAATATTATTGCAAAGCATAGTAATTATATTATTGTTATAGGATTGAATTGTAAACGCAATGTAACAATAAATAAATTGAGTGAAAATAATGAAGACTGTCCTTAATTTTTTCAGCAAACATTTGTTTATCACATAAAAAAGATAAATAATAATTTTCAATTTATTCACAGATCTTTTAACGTTTTATTTATTTTACCTGAGCCAGCTGAACAAGTAAACAATTACAATCTGCTAAAAACATGTATGTATTGATTTTGAAAGCGTTTGTTTTTAATATATTGGCCTTACTATAATTTATTTGCTTTTGTTGCAAAGTCAATATGTATATTTTTCCAGTGAAATTTAAGAACACTAAAATAGGTATTGAAATTCAGTTCGGACTGCACATACTGGTTGGAAAGGCGTCAGTCTTAATACACACTTATTGCAAAGACTAAAGTCCAACAATTTGTAAAAAGTGTATTGAATATGAACTATGATCGAGATTATTTTTCTAACAGCCCATTTTAAATAGGCATAATAACGAAGAATCAACATACATTGTTATTGACAGGTTCAATGATGATGAGCCATGAGAATTAACATGTTGCAAGTCTGTTCATAAACGGCCAACTGCAACCCTGTGGTTAAGGCGGCCTTTAAGACGCTCGGCCAAACACCTTTGAAGAGACCGTGGACACCTTCTTTCGATGCTGTTCTCCACAGCACATGTCCCAGGCCTTTGAATATCACAACCTGGAATTTTCAAATAAAATCTACTTTTCATAAGATCCGTCGAAATCACCTCTCCAAAACCCTTCCTGGCGTGTTCAAAACCAGTGACTTGTAATCGTTTCTTGGCCAGGTCCAAAGGGTAAACCACAGTTTTGGAGCAAACTCCGGCAAGCGCACCACACATCAAGGGAGCCCAGCCGGCTGCTCTGGGCACTGAGAAATGCATCAGGTCAGCACAACACAAACCAAAGCTTCAAGAATGTCTGCATTACATGAGGCGCACCAAAGGTCGTGGAAAAACTCGTAGCAAGCAAAGACGGCTCCGATCTGCGGCGCGATCAGAATGAGCGAAGGCGTGAGGCCTTTATAGAAGGCCAAGAGGCCCTCGTTGCGGGTGATTCCGGTAAATGCAGAAATTACGCCATTATAAATCTGTTTTGAAACAAACAGAGCATTAGTTGACAAATTTTACTCAAATTGGATTTTTTTAAAGGACGAACATTTTTATTTTAAATATAGAGCGTTTTCAAGTTTCGATTTGACATTTTCTTTTCTAAATTTAAATAATTATTACAAGCTTAAAATAATTATTACCTTAAAAGTTCAGATTAATTAATTTAAAAATAATATATTTTCTTGCTTGATATTATTTATTTTTTATTTTACCGGCCCAAAATATTTTCTATTTCTGCTTGTTTCCGTACCTTTGGTTCACCTTGGGCAATTAATCTTGTTCTAACCACGTCCAGTGGGTTTGTTAGGAAGCAAGCGCTGCAACCGGACAAAGCACCACAAGTGAAATGCACCCAGAATGCGGCCGGGTTGTATTGCAGATCACAAGCATAATGTGTGAACAATTCGTAAGTATAGAACTGAAATTAAAAAAAAAGTGAGAATCCCACATTTATAAACAAAATATTCAGTATTTTGCTTTTGATGAAATACTAAATTTTTACCTGCGAGGCGCCGTAGAGCAAGGAAAGGCCTTGTGCCGGAATGTGTCCCTTCCACAGAGCACTGCTGCCCTCCTCCCTAATCACTAGTCGGGTGGCTTGGATGACGCCGCTATACTTTGACTTGCTAGTCATTCTACCAGCAGTGGGCTCAACTTGCAGCTGAAAAAATGAGGAGAAAATAATAACATTACATTTTTTGATACTTAAAGAATAAACTGTCAAAAAAAATTATTTACCTGAAATCTGATCTTCAAAACGTCCAGAGGTTGGGTGAGGGCGCGCGAAACAGCACCACTAGTGGCCCCGGCGATTCCGAGCTGCGACCCACTCAAGTGGTGCTCGCTGTTAGGGCTGTAGCCAACCATTTGGCTGAAACAAAACCAGAAAATTGTCAAAATCAATTTTTATAAAATTAACGCCAATATTTAAAAAAAAAATTACTACGAAACTTTTGATTAATTTTTTTTACATAAGACAGGAAGTTGGCAAGATAGGTTTTGAGATAATTTTCAACAAGGCGGGAAATGGAGATATCAAATAAAATTACGACGCAGTTTTGCGTTTAGTCGAACGCTGGGAAACAGGTAAGCCGCCGGATCAATCTATTGCGTCGGTCACATGTAAAATGTGGTTTCATATTTTTTCTATGTCGCGCTCGTTGAAAATAATAATGCGCCTAGCTAAACAACCTGAGTAGATAATAATGGATCGAGACGCAAGTTTTATTACTTAAGTGCAAAACGGCATTGTGACGCAACCTGCCAAGGACGATCAACGGAACTCGCTCTTTAATTAACGTTGGGCGATTAAGTGCTTCTGCAGCAGATTCTGCGTGCACTTAACATTCACATACGTGATACGTGGTACTGTTCAAGAATGCTACTAAATGTGCTACACTAATTAGAGGAATTTCCTTTTTTTCTTTAAAAACAGAACAGAGAATTTGCACTTCAATTATTTGATTAATTTTTTCAGGATGCCTATGGATTTGGCATAAACAATGTTTAAAAGAAAATTAAATTTTAAAATTGTAGGGGAAAATGTAATGAAATACCAAACTGAAATTATAATTTTAACAGAAAAAGCTTTGAATATAAAAATGAGTAAATTGCAACTAAAATGATTTAGAAACAAAAAGTTACAGACCGTGATATGTAATTAATTCAAATATTTAAATTATATTGGTATAATAATTAAGAACTAGAAAAAATCGGTTGCGTCAATTGAAGCTGAAATTCAAAATTTGAAGAAAGAAAAAATAAATCTAATTTTATACATTTAATTTTTTAAAGTAAAAAATTTTTGAAGCAGAAATGTCAGAAATTTAATGTGCACAAAGTTTGGCTTCAGCTCTACTAGTGTAGCAATGGTTATTAAAAAATATTTAATTAAAAGTAATGGAAATTATTTTAAATCCTGAAAAATTATATTAAAATAGCAAAATTTAAAAAGAAAACTAGACTTTGAAGTTTTCCATAAAAATAATTTAAGAGAAACAGTGAGCACGTGAAGCTTTAATTAGAAGAATAAATAAATGCTGCTGAAGTTGGGAGTTGGGAAGTGCAAAGCTCTTTTACATTTATGCAAACGTGCGACTGAAAATAGTATCCGTGACCTTGCGCGCGAGTACCAGCAGCGTTTGGCACCTGGCGACTCAACGCACACTTTGTCATCTTTCGCTCGATCTAACGGTGAAAACACTTTTGGCAATCGACGGGTGCACCACCTGCCCACGATCGATTAGCGAAAAAAAAAATTGAAAAGAAAAAAAAAACACCGTCCGAAGAATTTCCGCTCAGTCGAAAACGAGTTTGGCGCGTGGAGAATTTATTTCTCGCTCGTTGGTGATTAATAATTTACGCAAATGAGAATGACCGGCGAGAGAGAGAGAGAGAGAGATAGAGAGAGAGGCCACGGGAAGGTAACTGGACCGGGCAGGCTGGGCTGATGAACTCGGCCGGCGATTTCCACCTCTGCCTCGCCGCCCGTCAGCAGGTAAGGCAGTCTGCGCCTTCGACTCGGCTGCGCTGGAGCTGCTCAAGGTGAGGACAGATTCTTCCAGATGCACTTTTGCACCCACAAGGTCCCTTTCCTTTCTTTTGACAAACCAACAAAACAAGCCACGCAAAGTATGCGGAAGTTTTTTATTTAATTTTAAAATTAAAAAACAAATATTCTTTTCATTAACTGGACCAATTTTGTTCTCACTTTTTAAGCTTTGTTTTTTTTTCTAAATTGCAATTTTTATGACACTGCAATATAACAAGTTGATATGTAAAATATTTTAAACAATAATGGATTTCATACTGAAAATTCAAAGGTATGCAAAATCCGACTAAGAAGTCGGTTTTTAATTTTTGTTTTCATATAAACGATATAAACTTTAAAAGACGAGATAGGATATATCAAAAAGTTTGCGCGATTTCTTTTTTTACAAATTAATAAAATGCGCATTGCAATATATTATTTATCATCTTCTTGAAATTCCACTTCTATAGAAATAAGACTGGGTTTGAATTTGAAAATAAATCTTAAATTGAATTACAAAGGGATTAATTGTACTATTGTATTTTAAAGGTATTTTCTATTGACTTTTGACGTGCCAAAATTTTCGATTTCTAGTGCTAGTCAAGGATATGCGTAAATTGCACTGGAAAATTTGAGCTTATGCAATTTCTTAACAAGAGTGTCGTGCAGGTGGTATTGAAAAATTAAAAAAATCACCTACTTTTGCTGAAGACGAAATTTCAAAATTCACCAGTCAAATTGAAGATATTCTATATTATTTTAAATGTTCTTTTGATTGCTGGAAAGAAATTCCACATAATAATTTTTACAAGCAATAAGCCATTTTTTATAATTGTTTTTTTATCGCTCAATATTAATTCTTAACTGCCCATATTTATGAGATAATTATCTGCGTAGTTTTATTAAATAAGTTGCCATATGAAAAAAAAAATGATATCTTAAAATAACATTATCTGTTAGTAGATAATAATGTACTTGAAAATTAAATAAATATCATCAAACAATGTTTCCAGATGAAATTTTTTATGAAAAAAAAAATACGCGCGTCACGTTACTGGATTTTTTTTACTGACAAAAAAAATATGAAGCTCTTTAAAATTTTATTTATTTTCTTGTTTATAAAATCTTTTCATAAAAAATCTCCCTTTCCCTAAATGAAAATATAGAATGTCCTGGTTGCGGCGAACGTGACAAAGGCGAGGCGCGGAAGAACAAAGAGAAGCGCCTTTTAAAAATACCCGTGGTCCACTTGAAAATAAATCTATTTTAAGAATCTATTTTTCTCAGTTCGAAAAAACGACCCTTACCGCAGTCACGTCAGCACAATTCCTGGCCGGGCAAAAGCAAAACGAACATTCAGGACGGAACCCTGATCGCGGTGTTCATCAGAAATCCAAAAACAAACAGCTCCACCAAATCGATACCTGAAGAATTATGCATGCTTGATGCATTATCTTGATTTAATAAAAGGGAGAAATTCTCCGGATAAAAACAAGAATTTTTATCAGTGGCTAAACTCAGACTGACGGTGATAAGCGAAAAAGAAAGACGGAAGGAAAACAATCAAATTAACTGCAACCTCCAGCCGGTCTTGCCAGATTCTTCCTTTGTTTACATCGAGCTGCAGAAGGTTGGCCTAATTTTTGGTTGGCCTTTTTCCCCACACCGGAACTACCAATTCGGAAAGTTTAGACCAAAATCTTTGCGTGATTTACCTTTCTGTAGTTTCGTCCGGTCTTGATCGAAATCTCGTTCCTCGGCAGGGTGCAAATACCAAAACTAGGACCCGCTGGTTTTCCGCTTCCCTGAAATTACGCGCATGTTTTCGGAGCACTGTCTGTAGTAAAATTCTCACGTAACCAAAACGTAAACGCCTTGCGACATGGGTTCGGATGGTGCTGCCACCTGCAGGCAAAACTTCGTTCGCCTAAATTACCTTCCTTTCGACCTAAAATTCGCGAACTTTTTGCATTTATTATCATTTCAAATGTCAAATTTCAAAGGCAAAATAACGTCACACGTGCTTTCAATCCTGATTCTGCATAAAATGCGATTCAACTTATAAATATTGTACTTTTCACCTCCTGATCATCAATGTCAGGATGGCCGAGCGGTCTAAGGCGCCAGACTCAAGCGAAAGCTTCTCTCACAAGAGAGATGGGCGTTCTGGTCCTCGTAAGAGGGCGTGGGTTCAAATCCCACTTCTGACAAACTTTTTGATTAAATTGTAAAAAAAATTATAGAATTGCAAAGACCAAGGAAACTCTAAAAGTCGAAATATCTAAAAGTCGAAATAATATTTCGACTTTTAGAGCAGTTATATATTATATAACTGCATAATGTATATCACTATTCGTCAGAAATTTATTAAACACTGCCTAGTACAACATAATACAATAATATAAAATAACAAATTTTATTATCTGAAATAGCTAGAAAAAACAAAAAAATAAAATAAAATGTATCAAATACTATATAATCATTTTTTAAAATTATTGTGCACTTTTCTTGGGAAATTATCTACCGTTCAACCTTCTCTCAAACATTATTCCCAATTATTCCAATAAATTTAATAAATATTCAAACTCAAATTTTCAAATAATTACAAACTTTTTCACACAAAACGGATTTTACTCCATAAAGAAGTGAAAAACCTAAAGCACACAAAATGATGTGAGATCACTAAATATACAATATTGTGTTAATTCTATTTCCCTTTTTATTAGTGCTCTTTGTTATTTATTTAATTTATAACCACTATTTACTTACTATAAAAGATTTAATTTTTCTTAACATGATGGAACTCCTAAATTAAAAATAATGTAATTGATTTGTGAATTTCCAGATGTGGCAGCTCTGTGTATTGAAAGTTACTCTCAGCGTTACCATAGGAGTTGCGATAGCTGGCGTCCTTCCTCATGTTCCTAATGTACAGGATCCGCCAGTTCCTGACCAAAGTATACGATTTTTTTCAACACATTTTAATTTTTCAAGATCAATTAATAAATAAAAAATGTGAATGTTTAGTGCGAATGACTCAGGAAGACCTTGAGGCGCTGCTGGACAGCGAGCAGGACCCCGAGGTGACCCCTGGCCTCTTCCAGGGCGACATGGCGTTGACCAACGAGGTGTTCAACTATTGGCGCGTTGGTCTCCGCTGGGACGTGTTCCCTGAGAAACTGTGGGACAACAACACCGTCCCTTACGTCATCAGTCCTTTATACAGTAAAGAAATCAAATGCCCTAAAGACGCTTGTCAAATCGATTTCCTTTCAGTGGCCGACGATTACGCAACGATTTACACGGCGATTCGAACTTTGAACTTCATGACCTGCGTCAAATTCGTGCCCTGGGACGGAAAGAAAAAAGACTTTCTCCTCATCTGGCCCATCAAGTACCCAAAAGGGTGAATAATACAATTTATATCGAGTGAAATTATAAATTTTAAAATTATTCATTTTCAGTTGCTGGTCGTACGTGGGCAAATTTGGAGGTGCGCAAATCGTGTCCCTTCAGCCGCCAGACGAAAACGGGCCGAATTGTCTCGGAGGCGAGGGCCGCGCTCTCCACGAACTGATGCACGCGCTCGGCATCTTCCACGAACAGTCGCGGGCGGACCGCGACGACTTTGTCAAAATCAGCCTTGACAATGTGATCCCACGTACGTTTTAGATAAGAAATTACTAAAAAACTTTGATTATATTAAAATTGCAGAGTTTAGAAATAATTTTGATAAGCAGAGCTTGGAGAATACAACTTACGCTTTTGAATACGACTATGACAGCATAATGCACTACGGAAAATATTTCTTCAGGTATTTAAAATTATTTTTACAGCCTTTACATTTTAATAATTGAATTTCAGTTAATCAGTTGTACTATATACTTACAAATGCAACATTTTTTTTTTATTAATTTAACTCCAGATAATTTTTTATTTCACATGATTTAATTGATTTTATTCAAATTGTATTTTCCGATAAAATTTTATTTAATTTCCAGCGTTGGGAAAGGTCGAGCGACCATAACCCCAAAGAAAAACAGCAAAGCGCGACTCGGTCAGCGGCGCGGCCTCAGCAAAACCGACTGCCTTAAGATTAACGATCTCTACGGCTGTCTGGACAAATCGACCGCTTTGAGACGAAAGTACTACAACATTTGCAACTACCTTGGACTGTAAAGTGATGTGCCAATACCTTTTATTTAATAAAACTACTATTTTAATTTTTAATAATTTAAAAGTAAAGTATTTTATTAAAAATTTTCAAGTTTTTAATTTTCCAATTCCGTTGCATGCAATTCAATATTTTGAAATGAATTTTTTCAATCACGTTTTACAATCCATGTCCGCGTGTCCGGAAATCGGCACATGTTGGACGGTCGCCTTTGGAAACAAGTTCGCCAACAAAACACGCGTTTTCAGTCGCGCTCTTCAATTCCGCATTGACGCACGACTCGAGGAAGCGTCGCAGAGGATTGACGTGGGTCGAGGGCGCAGTCCATTGTGTCAGAAAGTCTTCCAACACGTGGTGCATTTTTTCTGGTCGCGGCAAAATTCCACCATTGCTTAAGTCTTCTTGCAGCCAGTCGGTCTCTGTAAAAATAAGAAGCACAATAGGGATCATATATTCAGAAACATCCATAGTCGTAGTAATAATAAAATACATCAAAACTACACAAGGAGAATCTGAAAATAATACTCTTTTGTTGGAAAAATTCAGGCAATGCATTCAGAACGATATTATATTCTGGTAACAAAGAATAGTAGAAGATTCAATACAAATATTTAAAAAAACTAAACACTAAAAATAAAAATTAAATTAATTATGAACATTGATGAACATAATCTAAAAAATGAAAATTTTAATGAAATTTAGATTTGAAAATACTTTTGGGAATTTAATTATAATTCGCTTTGATCCGTTCAGTATAAATGACCTAATCGCAAGTCTCCCTGAAGGCAGGTTTTGTGTTGGTCCAACGAATCGCCTATTTTTATCTCTTTCAGGTATTTATTCAATTTCTAGACAGATATCAGATATTGGGAAACCTATGGTGCTAAAGTGTATCGTACCTGCGGTCTTTAAGAGGCTATGAGCAGAAATTAAACCACACGCGCACTTCTCCAGTGAGAAATGAACCGCAAAAAAAAATTATTCTCTGATATACTATTGAGTGACAAACCTCTCGTCAAGGTAAATTGAGGAAAAATTCAATAATCTGAAATATTTATTTCTAAATAGATAAAAAAACAAGCAAAAAAGTTTGGAGCTTGTCTTTGGCATGCTCATTAAAAAAGTTATTAAAAGTTCATTGCCATGAGCTTTGGAATAAAATTATCAAATAAAATCAGAGGCGGACGTCAGCGCAAGTTTTTTTTTTTAGCTCATAAAAACACTAAACTCTGTTAATTTCGTTTTTCTCTTTTTTCGCAAGTTCTTTGTAACTTGCCAATAAAAAGCACATTAAAAATAACACCCAGTTTCTCATTATGTTGCCAATAATTTTCCGCAGCTCTTTCATTAGACCAACTTTAAGTTGAGCTTTAAAACTCCGCAGTGGGTTTACAAAATCAATTTGACGTCGTCGATATTAGCCCGCGATGCAGAGGATTATTTGCGGGCTCTGCTTTTTACGACGCTCTCAAACCCCACGCAGTTAATTAAAATTGAGAATGAGAACTCCTCTTTTGAGTACAGCAGCGACACTGCAATACTGTCGGAGAAGACCCTTGAAGAAAATAATGATCAGCCTTAAAAATTGTAAAGCGGTACAATTTGGTACTTCCGAGAAAGCTGTGGGAAAGATCAAAGGCTTTGGGTTAATTTATTCTCTTACCTGAAGGGACGTGGGAGTAAAAGTAGAATACGGGGTGAAGGAAATTGGAGAGATGCGCTTCGAGTGGGTCTCCAATTGCTCTGTCGGGGCGGAAAGTGTCTTTGTCGGGGCCGGAGAATTCGGGTCCGTATTCCAACAGGGAAACCAGTATTGGACCTTCCGCGGAGTGGCCAGTGTAATCGGACAAGCGGGAAATCAGAGCGGCGGGAAACTCGTGCAGCAGTGTAAACTCCGAATTGTTCCTTTCAAAAAGGGCGAGAGGAACACAAACAATTTTTAATTTATCAATATTATTTGTAAATTTCAGCTCAAAAGAGATGCTATTTTTTAACCCAATCTTAAACAACGCAGAGAGTTTTAACCTTATTTAAGAAATTTAATAAAATTCTCTAAATTTTTTAATTTCTTCCATAAATTTAAAAGAAAATTTTCAACTTTCATTGTTTATAATAATAAAATTGAATTTTTAAAATTCTGAATTTTCCCCCAGGGTATTCTTTTCTGTTTCAAATGAGAATGAAAAGTAAAAGGTCTCTGGCGTCGCTTTTAATTTTGAGGACTCAAGTTGCAGTAAAAATAAACTAGCTTTTCCAGGGCTAATAAACTTTTTGGTGAAAAGCCCATTTACCTCTCGTAAAATAAAAAGCGAGAGATCTCATTTCTCGTCAACTCCCATTCTCTCTGCTAATGTAAAAAGTTTACACATCATAATAACATACCCGTGGAACAAATAAAGGTCGGTGAGTTGGCCGAACATTTGGTACGGCCCGGCGCCCTCGTTGATCCTCATGAGCACCGTGTTGAGCAGCTCCTTGAGCGGCTGCGTCCGCGACGGCCACCGCGCGCCGTGGTTTTTCCACTCGAGCATTCGGTGCAGGGTGCGAACTTTGGGAAAAAAATACACGGCGGCGTCTTGTGATTCAATTTCGTCGCGACACAAGAGCAAACGAGATTTGTACCTGTGTAGCGAAAACCGTGGATGAAGCCGCCCGCCGAGCGACGGAAGTCAAGCGAGTGGCTGACGGTGCCGGCAAAGAACAGGCCGGGGATGTTCTGCGACTCGTAATTCGATTTCATCGCTGGGTATTTCGGCGTGAGGCGAGAGCTGGCTGGACGCGTTGAGCTGCCAAGGAAATTGAATTTTAAATCAGCCGAAACCAACGTCAAAAACTGTTTTGTCCAGTTTAAGTAAATTTAATAATTTTGGAGTTGAAATTTTCGTGTTTAATTTAAATTGGGAGAAATAGAAATTTGGCCATTTTTCAGAATTTAAAAAAGGGCAGAATATTTGTTTCAATTTTTGTTGTAAATATTTATTTATAAGTCAAAATCAACATCATTTTTTGCTTGTTTTGATAAAACCCTAAATTTATCTAGATAACTTTTTCAATAAACTTTATATGGAAAAGGGAAAATATCAATTGCGAAAAACATAATACAGTGTAACAAAAACTATTTATGACCGGTAATTTATAAATAAAATTTACATTTTTATCATTCATTTGATATATTATGCAATTAAAAGGTTAATGAATAGACATGAAATTAATGATTTATTTAAGATTGTTATTGTAAAAAGATATTAAAAAGTTTCATAAAATTTCTAATTATAAGAACAATTAGAATTGTTGTTTTTAATCCTTTTTCAGCTCATTGTAAACTTGAATATTGACTCAGCCAACCCACTCCATTCAAATTTCTCATGCGGAAAATAATGTTTCAATCTCACCTGTGAAAAATGGTTTTGTCAAACTTGAAGCCGAGGCAAGAAATCACGTCGTCGTATCCATCACGCAGGGCAAAGCTGTCGGCGTCGCTAGCCATTTCCATATCCAGGGAGCTGTTGAAGCGCACCCAAAACTTGCCGCCTATTTTCCTCAGCGTCATTCCGCCAACGTCTGCCTCTAGCAGCCCGTCGAGGGATTTCAGCTGATACGTGTCCAACAAATTGTTATTAACTGCCCTGAAAATTTAAAAAAAATATGTCTTTTGGGTCAAGAATTTCTAAATATATATAAAAAAAAATTAAAATTATGTTTAAATTTCTGTCAAAAACTGGATAAAATATTTAGGACTTAAAAAATAATGAATAAAATTTGCACCTGAGGTCTCCGACGTAGTGGGTGCTCCAAGCAAGTCTAGCCCTGGATCGGCCGACCATGTGGATGAGTGCGGTGGAACCATACATGTGGTTTGCCGTCTCAAAAGCTGAATTCCCTGCAAAGCAATTCACTTTCACTGTTGACCACAATTCTGCAAGTTTATTCATTAAATACCCCGGCCCAAGATTAAAACTTTGTGTCCCTCAAATTCCTCCGGCCTGATGGAGACTTTGTCATAAGTCTGCAGCAATTCCGAGCCGGGAAAGCTTGGATTGTTAGGCACCCACATTCCAGTTGCGACTATTACCCATCTAATGAGATATTTCACTGATTAAAATTTGCTGTTCTCTGACTAAGAAATAAAAAGTATGAGACTTGCTGGCTTTAGTTATTATATCGTTCAAGCGGTCTTAAAGGATATGTTCAAAGAAATTAATTTGAATATAAAACAAAATGTTCAGAGGATTTTCTTTACTTTTAAGTAATTTATTTATACCAAATTCTTTGCAAAGATAAAAATTTAAGTGTAGATTTTGTTTTTCCTTTCGCAGTTGTATAATATGCTGGAACTAATTGTAAGAGAATAGGTTTTCGTCTGATCATTACCGGCATTTATAGCTGTCTTCAGCAGAAGGGCTTGAAATGAGAAAAGTCTTGTCTTGGGGGAGGCGACGAATTTGCGTGACAGTCGTGTTGAAGTGCACCTTAATCGCGAGCAGTTGCTGGAAATCGTTCAAATACCGCACCATGTCATCTGCCTGCATGGGAGGACAATCAGTAGAAAAAATCAGTAAAATTCGTGATTTGATTACGTTGCTAGGGGAATAAAAAAATTCTAACAAAAATTAATTTGGAATTTTTTTGTATAAAATTAAACATTTTCACCTTTTTGATGCACAGTTTGAGTTAAAAAATGTATGCTAAAATTATTTATTTTTGAATACATCACATAGAAATCTTCGATGCGATCTTGAAGTTTTTCAATTCAATCATGCCTTGTGGTCCTTTATATTTTTCTTGTATATTTATTTATTTATTTGTTCTCCACTCAATAATGGAAACTATATAAATGATTTTAATGATAACAATTTATTGATCGCCAAAGTTGCGTTCAATGTTTAACCAGCAATAATTGCAAGCAGAGAACATTTTGTTAGACTGATCGTTAGCGAATGGTATTGACAGGCCGCACGTGTATTGGTTTTGGCAATTGTATCAATCACGTTTTTTTCCACGTCGATTATGCTGTCATTTAGATTCGTCTTTTCGTTCTTTTGGAATGGAAAATTGTTCCAAAACAGAAATCCCTTTTTGAAATACCGTTGTTGTAAATGCAATAGAGAAGAAGAGGGTCTGAAGTTGTTTTCAAGAATTTCTCGTCAGCGATTAATCCCCTGGAGCAATTGCGCGTCACGAACGGTCCGTCGTCGTCGCTCTTCTGACATCACCCTGCTCGCTCAAAATCCATTTAGGGGCTCCTGCAGCTAATCACCTTTATGCAGCCCCGCCGGACACGCCGGTCGTGCCGGTTGCATACCCCTGGCAGTTTCCTCGCGGTGGTCAGCTTGCTCGGAGCTTAGTTAATAAGATCGGAACTTTCAACCACCCACACTCCCTTTTGCTTTGTTGCAAATATCAGGGGATCCAGCTCAATCTGGAAAGGCACAACTTGCGGTTCATTAAAATAATAAGGGCCGCCGCTTGCGTCACTCTCGCTGCCCGTCGGATTGGGTTATCAAGCAGAATTAATTAAAGACACGCATTTGAATTAGCCTGCAGGACTACAATTGTGATCTCCTTCGCTCAAACTTTCTGAGCGGAAATTTGCTGCGGCAGTACTTTTAAGATCAAATTTCACGGTTGGATAACTTAACTAACCCTACTGTTCTTTGTTCGCTGATCAAGTTAAGAGAAAAAGTTAAATGAGCTCATGTTTTATTCAGAAACAGTAATAACCAAAGATATGCTTAGAATTAGCCTTATACGGTCTCATTTTTAGGCTATACCAAATTTAATTAAACTCCACATTTTTTTCTCTCATGCCTAGCGTTTGAACAAAGTTAAAAATGTGTTAAAAATTAACATAAATCTTGAAGGCTCACAAAGGGTTAAATTTAAATATTAATGAAATTAAAATATCAAGCACAAAATTTTATAATTACAGAGGAGCAAAAGGGGCTTTGTTGATTTTAGATTTTGGAATGAATATTTTGGCTTGTAATGTAAAAATTAAATATATATTTTCCTCCTACCTTTGGAAAGAATTCTTGCGAGTATCGGGAGAACAGAAGGCGTGGATCGTCGGAGAGCAGCGAGTTCCAGTCGTGTCTAGAATTAAATTCGCGGTTTCTTCGGCCGGTGCTCCTCTTGTTGATGGAGATCAGCGCCCTGTGCCGTGGGTATCGAGAGAAAAAACTGCCTGCAGACACGGAAGGACGGCAAAGAGCATTGAGTTGAGGAGGGTCGATTAATGCCGTGCGTGGGTTCGATATGGCCGCGTAATTAATATCGTGGTCGGCGGCTTTCCACAGGGGAAAGAAAATTGGTCATTTTACGATCCACTCGCTCTCTTTCAATAAGCGTCGGTGGTGACGCGCACTCGCCATTCTGACTTTGTTTACGTGTTTGCTCTCTGACGGTCAAAATTATCTAAAATTATTACCTGCGCATGGACATGTGAATGGGGACGTTGCAAACAAAAGGTATGACATTAAGTATGTGTTTGGATTGTCTTTTTTGTCTCTTTAAATATATTTTTCCCTTTTTTTTTATAATGCAGGCAATATTTTTTTAATTTATCTCCAAAAAACTTAATGTACATGAAATGGGTCAAAATTGAATTAACAAAACTACTATGTAGTGGGCAAGGAAATTTTTTTAAGCAATTTAAATAAAACTTAACAACTAAAATTTACAAATCTTTTCTTTCAACAACCCGCAGAGCTTTTTTTAATTGTATGTAAATTAATACTTCAATAAATTCACGCAATATTTTTATGTTTCAAACGTACCTGCCGTTTCTGCACGCTCCAAGATCACGTAATCGCGCCCGGATTTTTCCAAAAAGTAGCCCATTTGTAAGCCAGCCGGTCCGGCTCCAATTATGCAGTAATCGTGCAAATTGATGCTGCCAGCAGGAATCACGGCTCGCAGTGTCGAAGCCAAAAAGAGAATTGTCATTGCAAGACGGCAGCTGTACATTCCTACAAACTTAAGAAAAAAAATTCAAATTTACTTTCCTGAGTAAATTCTTCAGAAGAATTTTGATAAAGATGTTTCTAATCGCGATTTCTTTCAAATTTAAATATAAAATTCTAGATAATAAATTAAATCTATGTGAAATGAGAGATTATTTCAAAATATTAAGGAAATTATTTAGGTAACTCACTTCATTAAATTTTTTACTGACGTTTTGGAGCAAAATAAAATGAAACACATCCCAACTCAATTAATAAATTCTTTTTCCAGTGCAGTTTTGATGCTTCCGATTTTCAGGTTTTTGTTTTGATAGTGTGATCAGTGTTTGCATACAAAAAACAATTAACAGACCGATTAAACTGCCCAGTAGTCTGGCAGAGATCAAAACACAATTAATTAGTGCCGGGAGTGAGTGAGCGATGACACATCCCTCATCCCACTCAGCGTCCGACCGAGTCGTAAATTAAAATTTGCGCTGATGAAAATTTCACATGCACACCGCATGGTGCTGTTTCTGTGGAAGCGCGTAATCCAATTAAAACGTATATGAGACCCACACCAAAAACAACCTTAATCGCATAAAGGACAGTTATCCATGCAGCAAATGAGTTTGGAAAAAAGAATGAAAAAGTGGTCTTTTACTGATCCGCATTTAATGAGTGACAAACAGGATATATATCTGATAGTTTTCATCTCTTTGTAAGCTTAAATCGATTGAAAATTTTTTCAGAGACCAAAATAATTTTTTCTGTTGATTTAAATAAGTGTTGAAAAATGAAAATTAATTTTTTTTCTCCAAATATAGTTGTAAGTGTGCGTTTTTTTTCTGTAAAACCTCTAAAAAAACTTATTTTTGTATAAAAAAGTTTTCTAAAAAACATATTATGGTTTACGTTATTATGAAAGCTTTTGCATATTATGCATACTTACAAAAGAACACGAGTTCTGGAGTGTGCTTTTGCTCTCGTCTCGTCCAGGCGGCCGCTTTGCGCAGAGGCTGGAGTAGCAATGGGATGTGGAAAAAGCAGAGCGGTCTCTCTCTCAACTCAAATTCGCGCTCCGCCATAATATCACACAGGGTGACGTCACTTTCCACCCCCACTATAAGGGCCGGTTCGAGTCGGATCCCAGCAGGTTTATTTTATTTTGCCTTTTGAAGTTTTTTCCTCTTTCCATACTAATTCAAATAATATATATGTGCTTTGGTAAAATATTCAAACGCCAGCGCAAAACCAATTTAAATAAGTCAACACAGGGAATAAAGTTTAAACGAACAGTTTTCAATCGGAAATAACTTTATTGTTCAATTTGCTCAGAAGTAAAACAATTTTTATTTCTAATTTTGATTTCGAGTTGTTACTTGGAAGTGATGAAGTTAAAAATTGCCATTGTCAAGCTATTCATTTAGGTCTTCAGGTGGCCAAATGTGGTCTGGTTTAAAAATCAAAAGAGACATCAAAATAAAGTTACTTTATATAAAAATGTTGGTTATTGTCGAATCATACCATCGTAATGCGACACTTTACTGATTGGAGCGAGTCGTTGGGCAAAGTCTACGTCTCTCTGAAGAAGACCAGTGGCGATCACCTGCCTCAAGTTTCCAGTGTCGGGTATCATCGATTGTTCCGTCAAAGGTCCACTCACGCCACTCTGTAAGAATGCAGAAATGTGAATTTCTTTTAAAAAATTCTGGGAATTGTAAATTTTATTGATTTATAATGCTGCTTATTTAAGGAAAAACGCTTGTCGTCTAATAAAGAGAAAATAATTTTTGGTAAAAAGCAAACTATAATGATGCCTGTTTATTAACTCTATTTCACCTTGGACTTGAAGTGTCTTTCTTTTGAAGATGTATAAATTGATTTATTTTGGAGAAAATTTTTGTTAAAAATTTAGAATTGAACATATTTTTTAATTAAAATTTAAAGGAAAATAAGATATTCACCCTTTTTAAATGGAATTAAAAATAAAAAAATTACAAAAAAAACTTAATTTTTCTCACTTCTGTTGCTGTCAACACGCCGGCCAGGCGGTGCAGTTTATCAACGCAAATACGCGCCTGCTGCCACGGCTCGCCACTGCTCATCCGCCGACCGGACATTTGCGCCTCTGCTTCCGAGTTGAGTTTCAAAACGCGCCAAGAACAGCGCGGCTCCAGCAGCCTCTGCCAAAGTCGGTCGCCAACAATTAAATTCGGATCAAATTTCAGTTCAGTCAAACAGACGGAGCAATTTTGCGCATCATTGATTGGGAATCGCGTGATGTTAAAAAGCAGCGTTTACCTGGTTGGCACGCAACATGATCAATACGTGTATCGCGTTGATCGAGTTGGCCGCCGCGTTCTCCACGAGCATTGCCAGGTGACGTAGAATCTCCTCTTCCGACCCCTGGTTCGGGATTAAATTTCATCATACAATCATTACGGTCCTCAGGCAATGAAACGAGTTCATCACGAAGGCACGTTTTCTGGATCAACTTTCGTCCAATCAAAATAAACAAACAAATAAATAAAATCCAGACTCTGCTTCAGAATGCAATCAACATAAGCAGTGCATACGAAAGATCAAATTACAACAAAAAATGAAAATATTTGAAAATGATATTAATTACGATTAATTACTTTGATACCTTTGACATTTTTCTATGGTTTTTAAAATACAACAATAAATTATATTTTGGAATTAATTTAAATGATATAAATCATTTTTTTATTTGGTTAATAATTATGGTTCTTGAAAATAAACTTGCTAATTCGAAAAAGTATTTGTTTCTAATACCTCAAGCATGAGAATGAAGTGTTGGGAATAGTGGATAAACAAGGCGCACAGCAAATCATCATCAGCAGCCTGATTGATGCGCTCGAGACACAACTTCAAGAAGCATTCCAAGGCGTCCGACTTCTCGTTCTTGTGCTCCGCGATGTAAATAATGCGGTACAAGTGCACGCTCTGCAGAAAGGGAAAATAATCTCGTTAGCTTGCAGACAAATGACTCGGCGCAAATTAATTCACCATTCGTGACTTTTGCAAATTGTCCAGCAAAACTTCGTACATGCTTTTGAAGGCGAATCCCGCCGGCTGCTGATCATTTTTCAAGCCCATTGTTCGGCGCCGTGACAGGCAGAGAAAAGAGGAAAATACTCGAACGTGCACCTCGACAACAAGGAGCGAATAATTCCCGCAGCAAAGCCCTCCACACACGGCTCTGAATCACCATGGCGATGGGTAAATAAAGCACTTGTCAAATGGTCGAGCTAACACTTCACGACCCCTTTATTCAGCAAAAGTGCTCCCTTTTCACAGCTTAATTCACTCCCAGGCTGCTTATTATAAGCTAGTTGTAAACTTGTCACACCGTCACCAAGTAAAAAAACAAGACCCCTGAAAAAATAAAACTCAAGAGAATCAAGAAAATGTGCAGTAAAAAATGTTTTAAAATTCTATGCACTTATTTTAATTAAATTAATGAATATTTAAAAATTCATGAAACATGGAAATTGTGCATTTAATTTAATCTGAATTTAATATAAAATTTTTATATGGTCCTGTACTGCGCTTTGTAAATTTGTTAGATAGAGCCCCTACAAATCTCAGCATATGCAACCTGCGAGACGCCGCTATTGAGGAAACTCACGTTGCTGCCGCGCTAATACTCGATCACGTTTGAACTCCTCTTGCGCCTGCAGATTTTTTATCTTCGCAACCCTCTCTACTGGATCCGTAGAATAAAGAAAATGTAGGCAATGAGCACACACTTGTAAAGGAAAATGCACAAGTGCATAATTATAATAATGTCTCAACAGCGTTCTACTTTAGGACAAAATAATTAATAGTTAATATTAGTGATTTTTATTTGCAAATGTGTTTATGAATCAACATTAGATAAAAATTCATATTTATTCATATAATTAGGTCACATTATAAGAACCTGTGAAAAGTTTGATACGTTCCTTTAAAACACTTTACTCTTCATAAAAAGCAAGAAAAATTAAATCACAAGAAATGCAAAATATTAACTTACAGCAATCGTAATTATTTATTTAAAAATATGCACAATTCCTAGCCTAGTCTGATATATTGAGAGAAATAAAGAAAAATGAATTGAAAAATCTCATTCCCATCTCTTATGTTGTTGTTGTTGTTTTTTTGTTTTTTGTTTTTTTAGAAGTTTGCTTCATATTTAAAGGCTGAATAAATTGAAGTTGTAGAGATATGCAACCTTGTGACAGGCAAGTCGTGCCGGTTGCATACTTGAGCAATTTACAAAGAAAATTGCCATTAAATAAGGGCCCGAGCGAGAGCTTGTTGATGAGAACAGGCAACATTTCTGTAAGTTTCCTTTTATTTCTTCCATCAGAGTGATCAAATGTTTCTTTGATTAGCTCAATTAATTTTGATCCAATTCCAAGAGTGCTCTAATTGCGATACGAGGCGCCCTTAACAGTCAGCGCCTCTCGAGGCGCCGCGAGGAACCCGCGTGTCAAAATCAAAATCAGCTGTGGCGAATGACGTGAGTGCGAGCGAGTCGAGCGAGCAACAGAGTCGCGAGTGAGTCTGCGAAATTAAAGGACAAAAACACAAAAGAGACGCTCTCTTCGGGCAGCTCGCGAGCACCGGACATGTCCAGGACGGCGCCGTCGTCGTGTCCGAGCAATTTGTGAGCCGCGGCGTGCGGTCATGGAGCGGCGAAGTGCGGCCAAAGGTGAGACCGAAATGTCCGAACTTGCTGCAGATGAGAGCGGCTCCTTTCTTTGGTTTCCGTGTCTTGTGACTCTCGACCTTCGAAGACGGCAAATTCCGCTCACTTTGCGCAAAAAACTTAAGCTATATAAGGAGAAGTAGTGGCGCCTCCTCTCCTTGAAACTTCTGCCTTTTTGTTTCACAGACACAAATTTAGAATACTCTTTTGATTTCACTGTATCTTACAGAGATTATTACACATTTAGAGGAATTAATTCATTAAACAAAACTTCCAATTCAGGAATCTAATTTAGCATCTTCTGATATTTATATTGCGTAGTTTTTTCACCCTCTCGAAGTCGGACAGAGGGATTAAAAAAATTTGCCGTACAATCGGAGGCCACTTATGCAAATCGTCTTGCGTCACCGGCTCAAACTATAGAGTTATTGGAATATGTCATGTGTGCCAGAAAAAAAATTGTAATAGCAAGCAAATAATTTTCATGATGCACAAATTCCATATGAAACTTCAACTTTCATTTAAAAAATGCCAATTTGTCTCAAAAAGGCTTCAGTTTGTTTGCGTGGTGCATTCTTAGGAAATATTTTAATAATAAACAGCTAAAATATTTATTTGTAAAAAGTTAAGAATTGTACCCACAAAATTTCGAGTTTTTAAAGTTAAAAATCATATTAATTTCCATTAATCTAAAGATCTTTTTGTTGGAAAATCGGCGAAAATTTACATGTGGATGGGAAACTATTTTTACAAGATTAAAATTTATGTCCTTAAAAATTTAAATATTTACTCACCATTAGATTTGATTGAAGTTGAAGTAAAAAATTCTTGCTTCACCAAAAAAATTACTCTTGAATAAATATGTAGTGCTAGTTAATAAAAACCTTTCTAGATAATTTGTTTTATCTCGGAGTCGTTCAATGCCTAGCATTTTCCTCCTCGTACTCATTTCCTGCGCTTGTTTCAGATAAATAATAATTATATATTTCCCCTTCTTGCAATCTTTTGCAGGCCTGCCTGTCACTTTCCAGGCGAAATCACTCACAGACCTGTAAAATTTGTCGCCTCTAACTTTAACTAACAACCTGCATCTCCGCTCTTCTTGTGCTTCTAACCACAGACTAACCAAACCACGGTATCTGTCGCAAAACTATGAGCAAGAGACCTGCTGGAAAAATAACCCTCAGCATGCTTAAAGGTAGTTGGGATTTTAATTAGAAAATTTGCTGTCCAGAGCAAAATTACCGAAGAGAGACTTTCCTGCTAAAATAACTTAAATTTGGCCAATGAAGAGTTTCAGCTTTAAATATGTTGAATTTTAACTATTTAATTGAATTTAATAATAAAATTTACGTCATTTATTTACTAAAGAAGAAAATTTTCATCTTTGTGACCCAATATTATTTGAACTTATGGTTCCAGAATTAGGCGATATTCAATACCTTCTATTGATGGATTCTTTTTATCTGATCAAAAATTGCAGTTTTAAATTAGGCCAAACATGTCTCTCTAATCAGATGTTTTTCAATTTTTATTTTCTTTTTGTCAGGCCAAGACAATGAGTGTTTGTTGGCATATTGTGCCCTTTTTTGAGCTTGCAGAAGGCAAACTCCAAACTCCAATCTTTTATCTCTTTAGGTATTTTTATTTATTTATTTTTTGAACTTAGTTTGCATCAATTTATTATTCTTTAAAGTATAGACGAAGAATTTTTGTTGCACTTTGTAGACCATTTTGTGGCTGACAAATTTTTTGCAGGCAAACCCATAACCACCTCGGTGCCCAGCTTTTCGTTTCGCTTCAACGCGGAGGACGAGGAACTGGAGGAATTGCACCCCGAGGAGCACCTCGAGTTGCCAGGTACGTCGGCCGCCCACAAACTAATTTGCAGCATGAGTTTGTCTGTGAGACCCGCAAATCATTATTTATTCACCTTCTCGTCGCACTGCTCACTCACAAAATGTGTCTGTTGCCCAAATCAACCAACAGCCCCTGAGAGTCACAGTTTGTGTCTAACAAAATTAATTAATTAAAATCCATTTTTAATTTTAATTGATTTGCCGCGAATCGTGAATTACGTAGTAAAACGATTAGAAGGAACGTGATATTATCAGAGATGAATAATAATTCAATAGTTTTTGAAAACCTAATCTAGCCAAACGTTGAATTTTTTAATATTATGTATATTAAAAAATGTTTTTTTAAATAAAAATTGAAAATTCTCATAAAAAATATTCCTATTTTAAACCAAAACTGTTCTATTTTTATTGTGGGTTACTAGTCAGATATCTAGATTGGAAAAGTTAATTTTAGTTGAAATAAAAATTAATGACTTTGTATTGATTTTATTTCGATTCTGTCTATTGTCTATAATAAGCTTCATAAAAAAACCTGTTAAGAATAATTATATTACGTCTTTATTTAGAAGCTCGGATAGTTAAAACTCAACTCTTTATCTAAAAATTGACCAAATATTTTGTTTATAAGTGAAAGAATTATAAAATTCCTTTTTCACTTCATTTAAACAATATATTTAGCTTGTCTTTAGAGAGTCATGGAAATGCAAAATTCAAGTATTTAAAATTTTCTTGGGTTTTTAACTAATATACATGATTTATAAGAAACTCGTTTGAGTACAACTTCAATTACGCTTATAAATTCAGATAATATTGTATAACGTATTTAATTTTCTACCACTCCTATATTTGTAAAGTTCTGCTTATCAAATGTTAGGATTATATTATACTATAAGCAGGCTCAACTCACTCGGTCTTGTCAGAGCCTGCTCGTTTTTTTCCCTCAAAATTTTATCTAATTTTTTTTTATCCCAGCGGTTTTTCCCCTTTTTATTTAATCGGCGTTTCTCGCTCATGCTGCAGAGGTGCCCGAGGAGCAGGTGAGCGGCGGCGCCTCTCACTCACCGGTCCACAGCAGCACTCCTCACAATCCTTCCACCTCACGTGACCCGTCACCGATGCACAAAGTGGTCAAGAGATCGGCCAGTCTTGAGGATAGCACTGGATGTGAGTGCTCGATTTTCTTTCTCTGTGGGGACACCCATAGAAGCTGAAGCTTCAAAAGTGTTTGTAAACGAGTGACGCGCGTTTTAATATATCATGTGTCTCTTTCTGTTTGTCCCGCCGGCTGACAGCTAGCAACACCATGCGGCTTTTTAATGAGCTCAAGGGGAAGATCACCAAGACGGTCGAAGAGAAGCTCAGTGAAATCAAGAGTGAGAAGAAAAACAAGACTGTCGAAGAAAAACGGAAAATGGTAAAAAAAAATTATGCCTTTTTTTACGAAAAAATCTCCATCAAGAATTAGAAATATTTTTTTGAACAGAAGTTTCATGATTTTTTTTTTTATCAAACTTTTTAATAAAAATAATACATTTTGTTGAATTATTATAGTTTTCAACCAAGAGTCATAAATTCAATTTACTTATCATGGCTTCTCATCAAAATTCATAGAAATGACGCACAGCTGTATTCTTGTTTTTCACCTTTCCATTTCCATAAATAGCTCACCAGCAAGGAGAGTTCTAGCGTTAGTGACTCAGAAGAGTGCACCGCCCCCAGCACAGGCAGGATTGATGACCAGAGTCCCAGTCTGCAGAGCACTGTCCCCAGCACCCCAGGCACCGCAACACCTGAGCTAGAGGTCTCTTTGCCCATTGACATTCCAAATGCCGAAGCAATGGCCGAGGTTCAATTGCCTCAAATTAATAGTTGTGCAAAAATACAACATGTTTCTAATGCGTAGGAGCCAGATTTTCCCATGGACTCGTCAACTCCAAAGAAGAGCCTGCCTACAACTTTAGAGGCGCCGTTCAAGAGCAAAGGCCGACCGAAAATAACTTCAGAGTTGCGGCGCAGGAAGAAAAGCACTTCTAATGATGTACGACATTGAACTGTCAGAAAAACTCAGTAATTATTAATAATAATTCCATATCATAGAAGGTGATGACCATGTCCAAGATCGGTGACCCCTATGGTGAGGATGACGAGATTGAGTCGGCTGTGGAAGTTAACGAGGAGTCAAACTTGAGTGAGCAAAGTGTGGCCAAAATCGAGCAGCCTGCACCAAACAAGGATATCAAGGACACATCATGGTAATTTATTATTATTTTAGCATTCTGTATTCAATTATTTTGTGGCAGGTCTTATTCTGGAAATTTGCTGCATCTGCTTGGGCAGAGAACGGTCCAAGTCACTCTAGCCTGGCCTATTTTTTGTGTGCTGCTGCCAGTGCCGAACTTTTTGAGGGACTTTGTGCTGGGCGCCTTGGTGATGCACTGCTTCTACACAGCTTTCCAGTGGCTGACCGAGCCAGTTCCATCCGAGCCAGAAAAGCCCTTGCTGATTCCTGATTTCAGTGCCCTGCCAATCTTGAAGGTTCCTTCTGTGAAAGAGCACTCGCCCGTTACCAGATTCGAAGTATATTTAAAAAAAAAAATAATGCTTTTGTAATATGAGTTTTCCTAAATATTAGGGATGGATGAATGAATTTCCATCTGAATACAACCCTGAGACTTACCTCATTAACCAAACCAGATCAGTTTTCGTAAGATTGGACGGCTCGATGCTGAGAATTTCCCTGACAAGGCAGAAAGTTCGGAAGCGTGCAATGTGGAACGAACCACCACCGAGACGCAACTTTTACCACCAAAGAATTTTTGACATTGCTAAGTGCACTATTAAACTATTACCAGACGGATTGGCTAGAAAAAGGTTTATTTTGAAGAGCAAAAAATTGTGATGATGTATAAATTTTTCCTACCTATTAGGATGTGGAGCAAAAAATATCCCATATGTATCATGCTGAGACGAGACTCCAGAATTGGAATCACTATTCCTGAAAATGATTCCTTCAAGGAAGTTGTTGATGATCATGCCGAAGATGAGGAGTTTGAGGAAGAAAATAGTGAGGACGAAACGTTTTGTCTGGTGACCAACTCCATGGTCGATCAGCAGCAGCTCATTTTGTTTGCCAGAACTGACAGGGAAAAAGATGAATGGTAACATGGATTTGATTTTCTGAAGTTTGTGTTAATTTTTATTTTCAGGTTGCGTCGACTTGTGGCTGCTAGTAAATGCCTCAGCACTCCTGACCAGGAGGACTCTGTGACGCCATCAGTCGAATCCTCAAACGTTCCTGAATTGCGGGTCTCTCCTCAGGGTACACCAGAGCACCGACCTCTGTCTTTAGAAGTTGAACTGCATCAGCACATCAGCAAGTTTTTACAACAGGTGCCTCCCAATCAGAACGAAATCACTGACCGAACTGAAAAACAGGAGCCTAAGAAACCACGCTTTGGTTTTTTCTTTAAAGTTTGTTAAAGATATTTGAATTATCTACTTTCAATCGGTGCTGGAAGTTTTTCATTGGTCATGTGATATGTTCAAAAAGTCTACTGTTTGACGTCCATTTCTGTTTCCTTTTTAATGTCGTACATAAAGCTGTGCTTGATTTTTTTCTCTATTTGTGAAGATAAAGGATTTTAAAGCGTTCCTCTTTCTTGATTTTTAGACTTCAAGTACATCTGGAAGTTTGTCCAGCAGTCCTAAAAACAGCCCCGTTGGCAGCCCTGTGAAGTGCCCTTTGAATAAAGCACCTGAAACTATCAAAGAGTCGGAAGAACTACCCTCAGTAGGAATTCCGCCACCTCCAGCAGACACGGCCTGGTTCAATGCTCTGCTGAGCAGGGTTTTGTTCGACGTGCTGCGGGACAGTCAGTGGAGCGAGTGGGTCCGAGATCGGATTCAGAGAAAACTTAGCACAGTCAGGGTCAGTATAAATCGATGTAAATCATTTTATTTAATGGTATAGGGAATACTCCATTTTCCCCATTTTCTTCTTCAATATTTTGACTTGATTTTTTTTTTTAAATTTCACTTGCAGCTGCCTACATTCATGGAGGAGTTGACAGTGTCCGAGTTGGATCTGGGAACCGCTTTGCCTGTGGTGCACCGCACTTCATCACCACACATGGACAACAGAGGTCTGTGGGTTGACCTGGATGTTAGTTACGAAGGCAGCGCCAAAATTTGTGTCGAAACGAAGCTGAATTTGGTCAAATTGACAAAGGCAGACAGTTTGGAAAGCAGCTCTGGTTCCAACAAGGATGGACCAAGTTTGGCCACCATTGAGGCAGTGCAGAGAAAAACCATTGGGTCAGTCTGGCTGATTTCTAGATGTTCAATCGACAATTTTCCTTCTTTTTTCAGGAAGTCTCCTATTTTTGACAGTGATCTTGAAGACAGTGCTGAATCTTCATCAGACGAAGACACAAATGAAGTTTCGGCAGATGACAAGTAATTTTTGTCCAAACTATCCAATTGAAAAAAATTTAAATATATTTAAAATTTTAGCTCAGCGCCTGGTGCGGGAAGTAGCGGAATGGGCAAAATGCTATTCAGAATGGCCACAAAAATAACTACATCTAAATATTTTCAACAGGTATTATAATCGTGATACATCGTGTATAATTTTATTGAATTACTTTCCTATTTCCAGGCATCTGAAATAAGTTACATTCGTCGAGCAATGGAAGAAATGTCAAATACCAGAGTCATGGTGCATGTAGAATTAAAAGCCCTGGTCGGAGTTCTTGCCATCAACATTCCCCCTCCACCGTCAGACAGGCTGTGGTACTGAACCTTATTAATAAATATTTTATTGATTTTTTAATTACTTTTTATTTTATTGCTTTCTCTCAGGTACGGATTTAGAGGAAACCCTGAGCTGCGTCTGGCTGCCAAGGCCAAGCTGGGTGAGCGCCTGGTCACTCTCTCACAGGTCACCGACTTCATCGAGAACAAGTTATGCATCGAGTTTCAAAAAGTTTTTGTTTTGCCCAACATGGATGAATTGATCATTCCTGTTATGAACGGCCGAGTCCCTCAGTAGCGGGGAAAACATTCTTGATCTGCGACTTGCTTTCAGTTGTTTATTTTTGTATATGCCTGATGTTTCATTATCTCTTGCAATCCGTGACAGATCACTTTAAATTAATGTTAATAAATATAAGTTATGTGACATTGACTTAAGTTAAGTAGCTGGCAGTTAACTGTATTCTTACAATGAGTAAGTCAAATCTGCACTGAGTGTGGCTCTCTTTGGAATACTTGTGTTCACTCTAAAGCAGAGAATTCTTGTAATTTCTTCTTTCTTAGCTGTTAAAATCAAGTATTTTGGATATGAATTTTTCATCCTATGAAAACTAACGTCCTTGTGGCTTTGAAGAAATTTAAAAATTCGCAAAATATTTTCCTGCAAATGCATCTCTATATCTCATGTTAAAATTTTTAATAATAATCAAAATTTTAAATTTCATAATAATATCAAGTTTAATAACAATATCAATTTACAACATAATTATAAATTTTAATTCACTGCGTTTCGACTCTGCCTAAAATATCTTTGACTAGTTCATTTTTGAAACTTCTCTCTTTAGGTGCATATATGGTCCGAAAATCTTAAAGACTGAAACTGGAAGTAAATTAAAAGACCCAATCAAAAGGCATGAGTTGAAACTACCGTACTGCACACGTTTTCCGATTTCCATTGTGTGTTGAGGTAAAATTTATTCATCTTCCTCAAATATTTGCCCTTTCAAGACTGCTTTAGAGCGAAAAAATGACATTTTGTTGCGACTGAAATGTGTATTTAATTTTTTTTTTACATATCTTCAAAATCTTTTTACTTGCAGGAGTCGATGTTGTGTATTAGAAATTTTGTGTTTAGCTGAATGTGATAACTGGAGTAAAGTTAGAGCATTGATGGTGAGCATTTAGTGATCTGTTAGAACAGAGTCGTATTAAGGGCAAACAATAATTATTATTAGCCGGTAGTTAACTGCAGCTCAGTCCCCATCAAGAGACAACAGTAGAAACTATGTTTTGTAAAACAAATAAGGCATCCTTTGAAAACATTGCAAAATTGTATTTTAAACTGAAAATATTGTTTCTTGCTGAGATTTGAAGCTGCAGATTTTTATTGAACCATTATGCTTAGCTGGAATAGTTGCATCTTTTTTATAAGACAATGTGATAGCTCCACAAGGCCTCTCCCAAAAACCCTGTCTCTGTGTTATTTAATACGCTGGTGAATTTGCTTACTTTGATGTACTTACCCTACAATAAAGTGTTGATTATGAAGCATCAAAATTCTTTACGATTTGCCAAGCTATACCCTAGCAAATACCACTAAAAATTTAAATTACACAACGCATATTTTTTTCTTATGTGATTATTTTCAATAGCAATAATGAGTTTACAAAAAAAAATTGTTTTGTTTTTTACTGCATTTATTGTAAATCATAAATTAATATTCATTCAAATAATTAATATATGTTCTTAAATATTACTTTAAGATTCTTAATTTTTTTTTCTTTTTGGTATATGGTGAAAAAATAGGTATCAAGAAGAAATGAAACACGTTTATTTTTATTTTTTGACACTGAAAGACACCCTTTATTCAACGCATCATACATCAGTAGTACTGGTCATAATACATAAAGGATGGTGGATTATTATTAATTATTACTCTCTATCATATTAATTTTCAATATTATTCATAAATAAACGCATTATTTCATAGGACAAGCGGTGAGCTTATCTTGGCTTATACTCAGACCATACATTAGGAAACAAAATTCAAACAGAACACTGATATTATTATTACAATTATTATCATCGCATGACTCAAGGAAACAATCGTGTGTATTTGTGTAAGTGTGTTTTCAAAAAGTATAATTTTTTTCCCTAAAAAAGAAAAATCAGCAAAAAAGTGACACGGGAATTTCGTTTGATTCTTTCTTCTTAAATTCATTTCACAGAGGGTGGCGGGAATAAATTCGGGGACGCTGCGCGACCTCGACTTGTTCCGTTCCTGCCGCGGGGGAAAGGGAATAATTTCCTTCCCCACGCGTGTGGAAATTCACGCCGCCGCAACATCCTCTTTTATCATATATTTTTTTTTTAGTTTTCTTTATTTTGGTAGCAATCTTAATATTAAAACTTTATGCATAGCCCATCACAATGAATACAGGTCCTACACAAGTGATGAAAGATATATATTTGAATCGCATTCTGCTTCTTCTTCTCCTCCGTTATTGATTAAGATTAAGAAAGAGAGAGATATTTTGATAACACGCAAAAGACAGCGATCTTTTCCTTTCTTTTTAGAGCTGAGAGAAGTAGATGCTAATAAGGCTACACAGTAAACGTCGTCAATTCCTCATTCAAAGTGCATTCAAAGGGATAAGGCGGTCTACTAACCGATCCTGCCGCAGCAGGACTTTCTTACTTAAAATAATGGGCACGTTTTTCGTCCGAGTAAAAATTAGAAATTAATTTTAATCAAGGCCCATTCTATTTCCTGATCTGTCAAAATGGATTTTTTTTTCAAGTTTACGATTTTAGGAATGGAATTGCGTGAGCTTTTCAAGGGTTGGAAATTTTTATGAAATAAAATTCTGCTTACTCTAGATTTCGATAGTCCAAATGAAAAGGATTCCAAAGATAAAAAACAATTGTATTATTTTCTTTATTTAAATCTTTAAAGATTAACTAACTTTTTGTCTGGCATTTTTAAAAGTATCTTTTTAGCAGAGTTTTGTATTTTTAGGCTTTTCAATGGTGGTTTGAATGTTATTTTGTGCAAATCTTCAAAATCCTTTAACCAAGAATTATCAGAATTGGAAACACAGATTCATATTCTTGAAAAATTTCAACCCGTTCAAGGTTTCAAAAAACATTTACAGTTGATTTTCCCTAACGTACTGTGTGTGCTGCTAATTTTCTCAATTATTTCTGCGTCAATTAGGCCATATCACTCTGATCTTGATGCGACTATCAAGTTAAATTACATCATTATTGTTTCGGTTAGCTCTCGAGACAAAAATCGCGTGGAACAGTGAGAAACGAATTCTACACAGCTACGGAAAAACAGCTCAATATATATATTATCAGTTTGTATCGGTTTTCATTATAGGATTAGTTGTTGGTTGGTTTTGCATTGCTGTTTGCGTTCCTTGTGTTTGGTCGATTGCAGCTAATAAAGGACGGTGCTCGCTAAAACACGGAATAAATGTCACATCAAATTTATCTTTAATTAATTAATACTTAGTTTGTATGCACGTGTCCTCACACAATTCGAGCACCGTCCGACATTTTGGAACACATGGTTATCAAAATTGGGGGCACATCGAGAATAAGCAACAATTTTTACAGTTCGTTCGCTGATTACTTACTTAATATTGTAGCAACACACCGATTAATTAATTTAACACGTAAAAATATACTGAGTCGTTTTAATGCCGTAGGTGAAGCTTTTTTTTAATTTTCCACTCAATTATTAATAGCAGTAGTCAAAAGTTTTGAATTTTTTTGCAGAGTGTTTTTGTTTGTGTACCTTTTTTTAGAAATATTATCATCTTCGTCTCATCAACAGATCACAATTAACTCTTTATAGCCCTGAGGACTTAAAACGCACCGTTCCCTTCCACTTACTTGCTCATCTTTTGTGATTTGTTTGTTTGTTTGTCAGTTAGGTAATTACTTTAGTAGTCAAATCGGTGAGTTAATTAATATGAGCCATTCTTTTTAAAAAGATATACTTTCGTGTGATCAGACTATATTGGCGTGGCGAGTAAATTGGCATTCAATTTTCAAAATCTTGTTGACGCAAATCAGCAGCGAAAATCTTAAAATTGAAAAAAACCAAAAAGCAAGAAAAGTGGTCAAATTGATAATTATCTATATTCCAAAATTTTGTGCGAATGCAAGTTTCCTGTTTGTTGATTTTTTAACATTAATTATTAATTATATATATACTTCTCTCATCGTCTCACAATAATTAGAATTGACGTAGAAATATGTTTTTTTTTTTTTATCATATTTATGATGATGAAATTCTGGTAGGTTCAAAATTAAATTCAAGTGTTTGTGATTGTTTGGATAATAACCGTAAATGGTAGTAAGTCTTATTTTGATCTGATAATTTATAGTTTCGCAATTAATCCCGAGGAAAGCATGAAGCAGCCGATTTTGCGTAAGTAGTGCTAATTAATTAATTTGTTGAGAATACAAAAAGAGTTTGGATTTTCTTCCCACTTGCCAAATTTCTTTAGTTATGTAATCACGACTACACAATACGATAATAATTGCAGTTTGTTTAGACGTGGGGGCCCTTGCGATTTTTGTATATATCGGGGCGGTCGCGGTTATTTTTAACAGCCAAAGTATTTGAGCGTTCGCAAAAATACCTGATGCCCATTCTCCTCTCCTCAGAAGCAGTGTGTGTTTTTCTCAAAGTGATTAGAGCTTTAATTCATAATTAATTAATTGATACGTTGTATCAGAACGGACTATTTACCGTAAGTTTAAAAGCAGCAGAAAAGTCTTTAAATATTTCTCAATTCAGCGCGGAAAGCAAAAAGCGGAGAGATGCCGCTCGGCGCCTCCCAGCCCCCGCGGCCTTTAAACCGATTTGATTAATTAAGTAACGAAATCGTAAAGCAGTGTAATCATATCACAGGAACTTCCTTACGTTTTAAATTTATTTTCGTCTGAGCAATTAGGAAACGTTGTTCTTGTTGTAATTCAGCGGCTGATTCGCAGAGATATGAGAGAGAAGGGGGAGGAGAGTGGCGCCGGCGCTTCGCTTTGCAATCTGTTCCTACAAAAGCAGGAGATTGCCTTTCTTTCCTTTTTTGTATCAATTGTGGCGTTTCTTGTTGTATTATATTAATTTTATCATCATTTCGACTGACATATGCAAAAGTTAATTAGTTACTTTGTTTGGCACCCTAAATAATTTATCTTATTCGCATGCACTTGGTGCAGAACTTAATTAATTAGTCGTAAAAGTTCAGTTTTTGCTGAGGAAACTTGCATGTTGTGAGATTCGATTGATTTGTTTTTGCATTTTTCCAGCTATATTTATTCCATAAATGCCCACTTAAAAATATTAATTTTCAAAGAGAGACTGAGTAAGTGTTACGCTATTATAAAAATGTGATATTCAAAACAGAAAGGGAAAACAACGACAAAGTCCAACCTCATTGCGCCACAAACTATAGTTAAATAGAGCGGCGTTCATTATTAAGCTATTCGATTAATTAATGTCTTTTGGTTCCACCAACGAAGGAAGGATCATCTCGTCGATTGTGTTTTGCTTTAAACATTTTTTTCCGACTGATTTTTATTTCAAATATTTTTTATTCGCATTTTCGCATTTTCCTTTCAAAATAATTTCCTTAAGTATGTTTGAACAAACTGCATCACAACACTTACAAATATTTCATCATCATTCGAGTTTTAATTATTTCGACCGTGTTTGTTAAAAACAGCAGTGTTTCACATTAATATGCACGTAGAATAGTAATTTTCCTTAAGAACATGGAAACCGTTCCTTAACACTTACAAGGGGAAAACGCCTTAGTCCTTAACCGCTAAGTATCCTTAACGCCTACAACGAACTACGCGGACTTCCGCCCAGTCTGCGCGGGGGAGTCGGGAAACGGACAGTCCGCATCTCTAATTAAATTGTTTGTTGTTGCATAATAATTATAAATCTAGAGACCGTAGCACCCTTTAAACACCCAGATATTAATATATTTATGAAATTACGATTATTAAACAGCTAAGCCTACCATTACAAAAACTCAAACAAACAGCGTTTGCTGCGACGATTTCATATTTGACAATTTGCAACGACGCGCGCGTTCCATTTATCATTTTTATTTAAATCTGCGTGGGTTCGCGAGTGTTTTTCTTCAATTTGTGTGTACATCTTTGTGTATGTGAATGAGAAATATGGAGAGATAGAGGGGAAAGAGAATATGTTAGACGGAAACGCGCACTTCCTCAAAATTCATCTATAATTATTCTCTGGTCTTTTTCGTGGCGAATTTTTTTCAATTGCGTTTACTTTATTCGGAATCGAGTGCAGCTCCGTGGAGAATCTATTGAATATTACATTATTACAGTAAGTAGTGAGGAGGCACACTCTCAATTTATCATGGCACAGAGCAACTGAAAAAAATTAAAAGAGGAAAAGCAACGAATGCCATCTTTGTCCGTCTCGTGAGCTTCAGTTTCAAAACTTGCGCCGTGCTATTTAATTTTAGATTTTAATTAGTTTAATTACGATAGAAATAAGCGTTCGCTCGATGAATCTCTTTAAATAAGTTCAGGTGTGAAGGCCTAATCCTCAATTTCAGCTGCCTTTCAGTCTCAATGTGGTGAATTATGGTTGACGCGGTTAAAAGAAACGACTTTTGCTTTTGGTGCGCGAGCAAAATTTGATTGGCTCTATGTGGGGGTGGCTCGATTGGATTTGAAACAAAAATACAAACTAATAATTTACCAAGTGGAATCGGTTTCAAAGGGCAGCCAAACGAGACTTTTGTTAACTGTTACGGGGTGGTCGAACTTCTTGTGTGTTCAGGTACTTGGCTATCACAATCACACGGCTGGTCAACAACGCAAAAAGTGGAGAGCACTTCTTTGTAATCCGCGAGCCACCCACCCGGTGAAACGCAATTGTCAATTGATTCGGCCTGAACGGGAAACAAACTAGCTATTCGCGCGCGTGCAAACACGGAGATGACGAGAATCAGCAGCGGCAGCGCCCGCAGGGAGATCCATTCGTATTTTTAATTAGGTTAAATCGCGCAAAATGCATTCACAAATATTGATTTTCTTTTCAATCTTCGTCTCGAGCGGGTTTGATTTTTGTTTTAGTAAGAATTAAAATGGCCGAAAAATGCAAGAGTTTCATCGTCATTATTCTAGAATAGGCGCAGTTTTTCAGTTTTGGCAATTTGTTCCAAGGGAGGGGTCCGATTTGGAAGAGAGAGAGACAAAAGTGAGTGATTGTTGTTTTATCGTTTTTGGTTGACTGAGTGGCTTGGCCTAAGTTTATTGTTATTAATTAATTACCAGTGTGGAAGTCGACGGGTTTCGACGATTCACTCTCGAGTTGTACTTTGATGATAAGCGAGCATTCCCACAATTTACAAATTAATGATTCGGATCCTATGGTTTTTCTCCTCTCGATTAACACTAACAAGATTTATTTCTATTTGGTGGCAGAGGAGGCTACACAGAGGGGGCAGCAGAATATTTTAAAAGTGTGTCGAACGAAACCCTCTGACAACTCTCGTTTGATATGTGATTTCAAAAGTTACACAAATAAAAAGCGTGAAAGAAGTAAGGACAGAAGCGATTTTAATCTTTTTATAATGGCTATTCGTTATTATGTGTGATTTTAGTTGGATCGAAGAAAGGGCGTTAATTGTTGTTGTTCAGTATAGAGTTATTGTTGTTTCGATATTCGTAAGGCCACAAGATAATATGGAGAAATTTTTAATTTTCGGCTACATACTTGTTTTGATTTGGCGTGTTGAATAAAAAGCAAGACAAATTTAAGCAAATTGGAGTACGTTTTTGTTCTTATTGCAAGGGATTAAAGCAGCTGGGGTTCTTTTTTTTTAATCTTCCGAGAATCTGAGGAACGAGTTGACTAATTTAATTTTTTTTTTTTTAATCGCACGAGAAAGGCACGTCAGCAGCAGCTTTTTCTGTTACTTTCGACCAATTGAGAGGGATTTTGTGCCGCAATTATTCATTCATAAAAGGAAGGAATCGAAATAGAGATACGTGTCCGTCGCCGCGGGAGCCACGAGTCAATTATTCAACACAATGTTTTTTTTATCACTTTACAAATCGATAATCGCATAGGGGCGTAGAAGTAAACAAATGAACGAGAATAATTAAAATTGAGTGATAATTATAAAATAGTAATCATGCAGGAAGCGCGAAAGTTGGATTAGAATCAGACAAGCGGTTTCATTTTTATTTTTATTAATATTTTTTCTTTAATTAAATTATTTCGAGTGACTAGCGGGTGAGGTTGAAACAAGCTGTGAGCATCGCGACAAGAGTGTTCTGTTTGTTCAAGTCTTTCTTTGTGTCGTTCCAGGAATACTTAACGTAAAAATTACAAATGCACTTTCAACGATGGAAAAATACTCGCAAATTTGAGCAAAAAATGCGCGGCTCCCCACTGGCTGACGGCATATTATCGATTACGGACCAAAGGATTAATCAATTAATTACGTACGCGTCGAATCGAACAATTAACAAAGTGGATTTAAAGATTAAATTAATTTCTAACTAATACAGCCCGTCACCTGAGTTTCGCAACAAAAAGAGAACTAACTAAGATACAACAACTGATGGCGGAGGGAAAGCGTGAAACTAAAATCTGAATAGCACACTAAAGGCACTTGGGTTTCTCTTGTTCAACGATTGATTGAATTGCAGTAATTTAATTTGGTGAATGATAATTTTTAATTTGGGTCGTGAAGTTGGTTTAAGTCATTTCATTGGTTTTCGATTTGTGCCCGTTATTTTGAATCCAAGAATAAATGAGCTAAACCTCAGCAGTTTTTTTACTTTTCTTTGTAGTAACTTGTTGTGATATTAGATTTCTGTCTACATTCATGCTTCAGTTTCAATTAATTGATAATCACAACCCGCTAAACGTTAAAAATAATAACATAATGGAATCAGAGCATCATCTTTTGGAGCAAAAACGGCTTCAAGTACAGCTTGGTTAGTCGATTGGGTTTGGACTGTTGGCGAAAATGCAGAGCAACGGGGACAGCTAAAGATCCCGAGATTTTATTTGTAATTATTGCATTGCGCGTCGAGGGCGTTACAGAGCAGAAAAGCGGAGGAAGAAAAATTACATTTTTTCTCTATTTCGGCAGAAAGTGTGTGTGGTGTGTGTCGGCGTGGGTGACCGCGGTTTATAACCTGGTCGCGCAACGCTCTTTGGTTATGCAGTTCATGTATTCTCGCTCTCAGATACGGACACAAGTTACAGATGGCAACCCTGGAACCCAGCAAATCTCCAGCACTCGAATCAGATTCACTCATCGTCATTCACGCTCATTTTTTTTGTGGGATTTTCACGTTTGGGGGGAAGAGTTTTTGTGTTTTATGATTTTTTTTTGTTTTTTGTATTTTTTTAAGGTATCCCTGAAACCCTTACGCATGTAATATCATCGTGCACTCACTCTCAATGAACACAATTAAAATGTTAGCCATTCTGACGCGGGACAACATTGTTATAGAGTCTTTTCATTTCCGGGTTCACAATCGCATCCTTTACTTTTAAACTCGCAATATGTTTAATATTGACACTTTTTATTGTTTGTCGTCGTCGTCGTGTGAGTGTAGAAAGCGGTCTTACGTTAATTTTTAATTAATTGATCAGGTGTCTGCACGTGACTGCAAAAAATGATTCTACGTTTTTCGCGGCTTGGTGTCCGTCCGAGCATAATTTGATATTTGCTATCACAACTGCCCTCGATTTGACAAAAATACTATTCTCTCGCTTTTGATTGGCCGAGACCAACTTTAGTAATTTAATTTAGTAGTCAATTAATCTGATAAACTGTTTCAATTCGCGCCAAGGTGGGCCCCGATTTTAGAGTTAAGAGTCGCATCGCTACCTGCAGTTTTAAGGTTTCGTAATCAAGGACGGTATGCAAGGAGCAAAGAGGTCAAGGCCAAAAACTTGCGCGCTTGTCTGCCTGTCCGACGAGAGTTGACCGCTGGCTGGTAAACCCTTAAATCTTCAGCTGCTTATTGAGAATACTTTTTCCAAAATTCATTTTTTTTATTATCATCCGAAAAACAACGCAATATATGGTCGTGTATTTATCACATGGTGCTCTTCAATTCCTCAGACGAGAGAATAACGATTAGGTCAAAATGGAATAGGGGAGAAAAAAATTTCGGGTGCGCGCGAAATTCTGCATTACAGCTTATTTTATTTTTTGATAAATTATTTTCATAAATTCCAAACACGCAGGGGCACGTGAGTATCAACGTCGAGAGTCACATAGAGTTCACAACCAAAACTCGATAACGAGGGAATGACTGCTGTCCGAGAGGCGTTTGAAATTTCCATCTATTTTTAACCCCATTTAATTTGATTCGTCTGATGGCAACATCATTGACTGAGGGGCCGCACGTTGTCGCGCGGCTCGCGTTTGATTCTTACACAACAACACATAGTCACGATCTATCACAAGTGACAAAATCGCATTTTAAATTTTAAAATATTTTAAGTAATAGTTAATTAATCATAGTTGTACAACCTGAAGACAAAAACAAAAACTACTTGCGCGCGTAAAAGCGAATCAAAAGTCGGCGGCAATCGTCGGGAATTGGCTTAGGGTGCACACATGCATGTGCACTCAAATCAGGTCGGATTGCTCTGCTCGCAGGATCAACTTGAGGGGTTCGGGTGCGTCGCTTGTTGCTTTCAGTGACAAGCAAGGCAACTTGAGAGAATCAACTTAAAGAGATCGGTCGCGGCGATCGGCAACTAACTAACAAAGAGAAAACAAAAATCGATATGACTGGTTAAGGAGCAGCTTTGTTTTGCACAGGGTTGGAATAATTCTCACTCGCTCTTCATCCACACGAAGCAGAAAAAGCAGCCGAGAAATCAAAAGAAAAAGCAGCGTGTGTTTTTAGCAGCATGCTTATATTTTTTAAAATAATAATCGCCCAAATGGTATAATAGTAGACAAACATAAGGCAAATAATCATAATATAATAATGCATGAAAACCGAGGAATATAATTATCGCAATAATAGTAGTTAATAATACAACATTAAGAGTAAGGAAAGCATCATTGTAATCATTAATGATAGGTGGCACTCAGCATCATCACAAAATACTGGATCAATACTACTAAATAAAAATTACAGCAGCAGCAGTAGAGGCGTCCCTATTATACTTTTGACCTGTCTGGAACACGACGCCCCCGGAAGCGGATAATTGATTTCTCACGTGTTTGATTTAAGTATTTGTTGCGACATTAAAAAAATAGCACTTCTCATAAAAAATGATTTTTTTTTTCGATCACAATGGCATTAAAATTTTCTGGTCAGGGCCTACAACTGACTTGATTCCTTACAGAGTTCTGTTTGCATTGCGCGCTTCAAATTTTAATGTTGATCAGAACTACCAAGGTTCGTTTTCTGATGCGAAAAAAATTAATCGATTAATACTAGGCGATCCACACAAATTAAAATTAAAAAGCAAAATTGAAAAGTCAAATGGACCGAAAAACCAAATCAAACACGTGATGAGCTTTGAAAAACAAATAAAAATCTTTCGTTTACTCCCCATACAAAGAAGCGGCGGAAACCTAGACTAACCTTACACTTAACAAGCATATTTTTTTCTTAATCATGGTCACACACACCGTTTCGCCTTAAATGTTAAATGTGCCGTGTCTCATCACAATGGTCATATTGTTTCTGATTGGTTGGTTAAGTATTTGGAGACACACAAAATCCCTACCTTAATTAATGCAAAAAAGACAAGCTCTCGCACGCATACGTTTTATGTCTGCTTATCATCTCATCATCTGCGTTTTGGTTGCTGGTAATATTCGATTATAATTATTATAAATCGCCTTTTATTATTTTGTTTGTCTCGTCATTTAGCGCGTTGATTAAGAATACAAAAGAGAATCATCAATTAAAAGCGTCAACAAATAAACAAAGAAGGCAAGGATGGACTTTTTTCCGTAATGAGTCTTTCAAATATTATTCATATTATAACATTATAATTCTATCAGGCCTCAAATACATTTATTATTTATGACTTACGTGAACACTTGTACTTTTTAAGAACGACTTTTGTTGAAAATAGGATCGCCGTGTGTGATTTTTCAATTCGCGTGTTGTTGTTTGCAAAAAATGTGTTTTGTCTGCGTTTCTTTCCTTTAGATATCCATTCGACAGGGAGGAAACAATATTTTAGTTCATATCTTTATCAAATTCTTAAGCAATCGCATATTATTCGAGTTGTGTGTATGTATTTGTTTGTTTTCATGTATCACCACGCTGCGGTTCGTTTCGCTTGCATATGCCGTTTCCGAAAAAACCCAACGTGTGTTTTTTGTATGCTCGGCCGACCGAGAGCGTGCAAGCTCTGCGGTCAGCGTCGAACGCTCGTTATTATTTTTAAAATTGACAACAATGTATTTAATATGCACAACATAGTTTAATATTTTATATACACACAAATATTTCTTATCACATTCAGTTGCACGGATAAAAAAGCGCCGAAATTGCAGCAGCAGCACGCGAGCAGGAAAAGAAAAACACAAATTTATTTGATTCTCTCGTTCAGCGCAGGTTCGCTTATTTGGCATTATTGATTTGTTTGTTTCGCTGATAAAAGGGGTGGCGGGTTTTTTATCCGTGCCGGGTCGGAGATCTTATATTTAAACAGCTTAGCCTATCAAAAAGTTTTCACCGTTTTTTAGCAGAATTAAAAAGAATATAATTAACAACTCCTGTTTGCCATAATTTCCTTACACTGTTACGCCGTAATGCTACCTGACTTAACACCTAGGAATCCTTACTGCCTACAGCATTGTTTATAACATGATAATCATTTCAATTCATTTTGGTACACTCAAGAGAACAATAGAGATATTCATCATAACCGTCGTTCGTCGATCATGAAGGAGGAAGAGCCTTAAACACGTAAAGATCCTTAATATCCTAGTGACCAACATTTAAGTGTGTGTGTGTGTGTGTTGCGTGTGTATGTGTGATCAAAACGTGTCGTCTATCTGCGCACGCAAGTGTAGTACGGAGAGTGCAAATGCTGCGAGTGTGATAACTTGTTTTTTTTTTTAAACATCAACACCGTTCAGCTTCTTACTTTGTTTCCCTTAAACATACAAAATTAGCCTTACTTATATGCTAAAGCTTGGCATGGTATTTTCAATTCACTCAATTAGGAGGAGTTAGGCCTGCAGCGATTAAGAATTCATTCGAAGCCCTCTCCCCGCTGCAGAGGGAACTTTCTTTTTTTCACCGATCATTAATTCATTAATTGAAATCAAAGAGATATCTAGCAGGGGCCGTGCGACCGGCCCCCCTCAAAAAGTCTGTAAGAGCTAAATTTCAGCAATCCAGGAGGGCTGGCTCATTTGCACCATCGAGAGGAAACACACAACAAAGTCAATAGTGAATCTTTAGCATTCTTTCTTTCCATCTTTTTAACTCCCAACTCGATCCCATTACACAACATACCCTAAAAGAGACACTTTTTCTTTAAAACTCTGTTTGTCATCGAAAAAAGCCACTATGAATTCACAGCGCTGTATTCTGTTAATACAATCAAATATGTTCTCATCGACGAGCAGTGATTTCAGCTTCCTAACTTTTCAAACTCGCGGCTGGTTTTACTCCAAATATTTTTATTTAGCCAATCGAAAGTAACGAGACACACATGGTCAGTTATTGTTACGTTAATCTGATGAGGTCATGGATTTACTGTCTCGTCATCATTCAATTTGACCTTACACATGTGTTTCGTTTGCAATAATTTTCCACAGCTACATTCTTCAGTAACGTTATTTTTCTAAAAAGTATCGTCTCTCATTTTCATATAAGAATATTACCAGTAGTGTGAAGACATCATGATCGTTCAAATATCACCTGTTTTTACAAGTAGCTTTTAAAGGTAATCTTACCATTACATTATTAAATGTCATTGTTGCATTTTTTTTTTTAATTTAGCAGCAGAAGCAGACACAACGAGTTGTACTGCCTTCAATTTGAAAAGGACGTTGAGATCACAGGGGTATGTTTTAAAAGCGGAAATGTCCTCCTAAAACATGATTTTTTCGGGTGGGACTGTCTGTCTGTGCTTTCTTTCGGAAGGGTCATTCATTCTCTACATTTTGTTTATCTTATACCGCGCGCTAGTGTTTTTAAGTGTTTGTGTGTGTGTACCTTAGGCGGTGTGTCGTTTCAAAAATCGATTAATCGACTGCCTACCTCACATGCCTTCACCCAGCAGATCTCCAGGCAGGTATGAGTTGAGTGAGGAGGGCGTGGCACGATGCTGGTCGCCTCCGTCTAAGGGAGGAGCGCCCCACAGCGATGAGGCGCTTGACGGAGCGGACCAGAGCTGGTTGCTGCTGCCGCCAGTGCTGCCACCCCAAGTATCAGGGGGTGGTTTTGTGGGTTGAGAGCCCTGGACGCCACCCGAACCACCCTGGCCAGAGCCAGAGTTGGGGCCCGAGCCGGGACCTGAGCCGGGCCGCATGCTGCCCCAGCCACCAGAGTTGGGACCAGGCCCAGGGCCCTGTGACTGAGAGCTGTGCAGCTGGCTCACTAGGCTGTGCACTTCGGATTCAGCAGGAGATTCGGCAAAGATCGTCGTGTTCCCAAGGACGCAGTTGTTCAATGCTCCTTGAGCCTGTAAATTTTTTGATTTTGTATTAAAACCAAAATATTTGACAAAGCCAAATTTTCTACCTTGGCGGCTTCTTCTCGGGTTTGGTATTTGGCCATAGCAAAGCCGTGGTTCAAATACAAGTGGAAGTTCAGTAGAGGGCCATGTTGCAGGCAGAGAGTCTTCAGGGTAGATCCATCAATCTGGGGGGTCAGGTTGCTCAGCCGAAGCCAAGTTGAACCACCGCCCCAGCCACCTGCGCCCCAGGAGGAACCAGTTCCGGATGTGCGAGGGCCGCTGCCATTGTTACTAAGGCTGAATATTATAATAATAAATTGCTATGGGAAATTTAAAATATAAATACCTGGCAAACGCAGAGCCAGATGATCCAGAGTTGTAGCTCCACGTTGGGTTTGAAAGTCCCACTGAGGACATGGTGTCAGTGGCTGATGATACAATACTCGATGGCGGTGAAGTCTTGCTTGAGAAGACCGAGTCCTTGATTGTTGCAGACAATGGAGACGCCATCACTGAGCCTGGGGTCAGTGTGGGGTCGTCTTCAAAGTTCTTTAGGTTGCTGCCCTTCCAGGGTTTACCTGGCTCAAATTCTGGCACTTCAAAAGTGTTTGTGCTATCGTTTTGGTTGCCACCTCCCAAATCAGCGGAAGAGTCGGGCCATCCCGAGTCGCCAGCTCCACGGCCAACAGAGGACCAAGTGCTGAGAGAGCGAAACGGAACGTTATTGTCGACAGACCTTTGAAAGTTTCCTTTCAAGTACCTGTCACCCTGGCCAAGCAGGGGGTTCATGTTGGGGGACGTGTGCGACTGACTCTTTGAGTTTCCGGGAGCGCGATCAAATTCATTCATAGACACATCACTGTCTTTGTCAGGCTTGATCCACTGGTTCAAACGAGATTGCTGTGCCGGTAAAAACAATTAAAAATAATCCATGAATATAAAATTCTAGTTGGCTACAAACCTGTGATTGAGGCTCTTTCATGGACAAGTGGCTTAGGCCGACATCAAGAGACATGGCAGGTTCAGACATAGGAGGCTGCTTGGGGAAGAAGTCGGCCTGAGGGCCACCGGAATTCATGCTCTGCTGTTTGACAAACAGGGCTTGCTGGGCAGCAATCTGATTCTGCAAATTGCCAATTGTCTGCTTCGTCTTGGTAATTTGAACGGAAATCTGCAAGTGGTTCTGAGACTGTTGCTTTGTCAGCGGCTGCAAGCTGATCAGGGTCTGTTGCTGCACCAGACTGTGCTGGAGCTTTATCTGGTTCAACAACTGATTTAGCAGTTGCAGAGTTTGCGGCGCAAGAGGTTGGTTCAAGATCTGGAAGTAGAGCTTTCGAATTAGATGGCCTTGCTAGTGAAACTAATAAACGAATTTTTTGAAAACTTTGAAGAAAATTATTAGTGCTTAAAGAATTTTGTCTTTCTTGATAATTTTCATCTTCCAAGAGAAAGTCTTGCCCATAGGCCGGATAAGTTAACAACAAATTTCAAAAATTATCGGGATAAGGGGAAGAAAATTTATAAATTATTACCTAATTACAATAAGTTTAAAGTTTAAAATTCTTCCTACAATTCGAAGAAACCAACAATAATAATAAAAATTAAGTTAGTTTGTTTACATATTATTTGTTATTTCCTTTATATTGTCAGTCAAAAATTGTTGTAACTTTTCAAACAGAAGAAGAAAATTACAAGGAAAATAATCAAATAGGCCAAATAGCAAATTTGTGTGCTTAAACCTTTTTCGAATGTTTCTCACCTGGGGATTGAGATGACCAGACTGAACTGCAGTTTGGATTTGCTGCACCAGCATGCGCAACTGCGCGGCCGACGGCTGCGGTTGACTCAAAGGAGTGCGCTGCACCTACACAATGAAAATATCAGTTAAGCTGTTCTCTCTGAACGACAACATCAAGAGAGAAGTCGTGTGGTTCTTTTGTGCTAGCTACTGGTTAGAATGAACCTAACACGCTACAAGGCAAAAATAAAAAAAAAAACGTTTGTAAAATTAGCAAGGCAAAAGTAAGAAGGGCGGTGCACCTAAGTAAGACTGGAGCGGAAATGAGAGATAGAATGGACGAAAAGTGGGTGAAACGAACAATCATTGTGTCATTGATTAGTCTCCCTGCCTCTCACTTGACACTTGTTGCAATTATTGAGAGATGTAAGAAGATTAAAACGGGGGGACTAACTCACCGACTGGAAGGGTTGCTGAGTGGATGGCTGTGCAGCAGCAGCAGCGGGGGGTGGCTGCTGCGTTAAAATCTTCTGCACAATGGCTGGGCTCATTGTATTAATACTGGGTAGACTAGGGTTGTTCGCATTGTTCATAAGACTAGGGGCATTGTTCACACCAGGGCCCTACAGACAAAAACAAGCTCTTTTTGTCTTCCAATCCAAATCACAACAAGACAGATCACAGCCTCAACCCCCTGGCTCGATTTGTTTGTGACAGGTGAAGGCTCGAGTGGCCACTTAGGATGGTCTTACTTTAAAATGTTTTTCCTAATTGCTCGTGAATAATTGACAAAAGAAGCAACAAGCGCGTCAAAAGCAAATATATAATATAATATAATAAATACTGTAAGCAAAATGCCACGATGCTGCTTCTGATCACAAATTAAATAATTTCGAGCTACTGTGGCCAGTTGACTTGTTGTAAAGTTAACACCACCACACGAGCCCCATACGAGTGAAAATATAATAAAAAAAAAATCAGCACTCTACATTCCAATAATCAACCGCATCCAAGGTTAATCAGTTCCAAATTAACAAATTTGTAAAAGCCACACTTTGAAGACCAAAACCAAGAAAAATTAAGTGAAAGTAAGCCTGCAGCAGTTTGACTCACCGGAGGGGCAAACGGCATTTGCTGCGGAGGGTTGTAGCCACCTCTGCCAGGGTAGCCGCTGCTTCCAGGTCCACCAGGGTGTGGCCCACTTGAGCCACCAAGATCAAAGCTGTGTTCGTCGGAACGCCTGTAGCCGTCGCGCATGTTATTCAACAGCTCAATGGCATCCTCCATGTTCATGCTGGTGGTTCTCAGGGCGTTTTCTATGTCGTCCTTCTTGTAGCCCAGGTTCATTTCAGTCATGAGACGGAACTGCTTGCTGGCCCAAATCATGTCCTTTGTTAGTGGTTTCGGGCCCTGAAAAAGTAGAAGGTAAAATATAAGCAAATTAAAAATTTGTCAATTTTTTAAAGTAAGTGGTGCAAAACATATGCCATTGGAGAAGTAATTAATGGATATTTACAGGTTTAGGATGTCCCCACGAGGATGGGTCCACCTCAGTTCCATCACCCCAGCCACCACCCATCGGGTTCTTTGGCTTGAGTCCACCCCAGGATCCTTGAGGCATCATGTTCTGGTCGTTCCAGCCCATCTTAGAGGATTCGTCGCCCCATCCGCCTGGGCCGTCATGTGGTCCTTGAGGCCCGTCCCACGATCCATTACGCTGAGGGTGACCCCACATGGGTACGTCGGGCTTCATGCCTCCAGCTCCTGGCATTCCACGCCCTTGGGCCATTCCTGGTGGGCACTGCATGCCCGAGCCGCGGCCTCCCATGCCTGGGTGGGGAATGTCCTTCCAATGCGACACCTTGCCGGCATCCGTTTTCTGAGGTCCTCCTCGCCATGTTGGGGGCTGTGGATTTCCTGGATTACCCCACAGGGAGGTGCCATCGTCATAGTTCGGGGCTTGACGTCGTTGTGCAGGTGGAGAGGGTTCCTCCCAGCCAGATGGGTTACCCTTCATGTCCTTAGGAGGCGGACCGCCCCACTGGTTGACTGGGGGCTGCTGGCCCTTAGGCGCTCCCCACATAGGGGCCTCACCATTCATGCGGCCGCCACCAATACGAGGGTCAGGACCACGAGGATTCATCATCATGTCTGGACGCATCATGTCACTTCTCATGTCCATTCCCATGCCTCCACGCATATCTCTCTCGCTGGCTCGCGGGTCCATGCCCATTCCTCGCATATCTCGGGCATCGCCCCAAGTAGAGCCACCGCCGCCTCCGCCACCGCCTCCACCACCACTGCCGCCGCCGCCACCTCCGCTCCAATCGGACTCTTTCTTTTGCATGGCAGCAGGACCGCTGTTCCATTGTGGCCCAGATGGATTGTTGTTTGGCACTCCTTGCCACATGTTAGCTGTGTCAGCAGTGTCGTCATCTTCACCCCAGGTGCCACCGATGTTGGTAGATGGAGTGTGGCCCCACGGGGTCTTGGCAACAGGCTGTGGAGGTGGTTGGCCACCATTGCGCAGGTTGGCTTCCCACAAGTCAGTGCCATTGTTGACGTTGGGCTTCCAGCCGCCTTCTTTCATTCCAGGTTCGGGAGAGCTAGGGATGTCCCAGCCAGTGTCTTGATTAACGTGTTGCTAAAATTATAAACAAAAATAATTTATAAATCTTTGCTACAGTATTTTCCTCTCCAAAAAATAGCCTTTAAATGATAGGAAGGATTTCTTTATTATTTTGATAAATATAACTAAGTTCACTATTTCTCCACCAAAAAGAATTCATCAATTTAAAAAGGAATTAAAAACCCGAATTTGAAAAATAGGAATGTATGGAATATATTATTTATGTTTTTTTAATGCATAAAAATACTATAATCATTAATTAGATATCAACTAAATAAATTGAATTTACAACTTTCTGGGCATCAGTATGATTGAAATTTTAAATGATAATTACTAAAATATACTTACTAAAATATTATTACTAAAATATCTTATGCTCTACTTACACCGCCCCAGCCATCCTGACTGAGCAAAGCTTCGCGCATTGAGTTGATCTGCTCGAGCTGCTTGGCAGTGGCAGCGCCTCCACCATTGGGTCCAGGAGGCTGTCCAGGCCCCTTGCCAGGACCGTTTCCACCAGCTCCACCAGCTGCTTGAGCCCAGGAGGGAGATCCATTCGGAGCCTGTGCTCCTTGTCCATTCCCGGAGGCGCCGCCTGGTTGCGATGCCTGCTGACTAGGAGGCTGGTTCTGCTGCTGCTGGCCTCCATTGCCCTGCTGGCTGCCAGAAGCAGCGGTCGGCTGTATCGGCTGCTGCGTCGGCTGCAGCTGAGCGGACTGAGGAGGAGATTGGCTGCCCTTGTTTGGCTGGCCATTGGGACCGGCAGGCGGTCCAGGTCTGGCGGCCGCGCCCCATTGAGACGTGGCTCCTGCATTGGCGTTTTGAGCGGTGGTGTTTTGGCCCCAGCCAGAGCTGTTGGCTGCGCCAGCTGGCGGAGTGCCCCAGCCAGAGGTGCCATTGTTGAGGGAGTTTTCGCCGCCCCCACGCAGTCCTAGCCCCCTCGGAATGCCCCAGCCAACGTTGGTGGCCGGACCGTGCAGACGATTGCGAGGAATGTTCGGGTTGCTTAGAGAGAACTTGTCTTCTTGCAAGGCAGCACCTTGGTCGCCGCGTCGTACGTTTGGCCCATCGGAGCGAGTGGTCGCGTAGTCTTTGTATTCTTCGTCCTTAACTTTAGTAGTATAACGTTGGATTAGGTGGTTTTCCTTATTGCAAGGAGATTGTGGTGTTGTCAGTGGGACTTGGCTAGTATTTATTTTTGGATCAGAGTTGGCCTGAGTGTCAAGGGGCTTGTGACTTTGTGCACAATGCAGACTTCTGCTGCTGGAAGAACCAAGGTGGCTGGCGTTGAAGCCCAGTTGCGCCTCTTGGCTAGTCCTGTCGCTGCCCTTGTGCAGGGACGGAGGGGCCACCTCGCCACACCTTGAGCTTGGGAATATCACAGACGCTGAGAGTTTGGCCGAGGCAGGATCAGACTTGACGACCTCTCCTTGCGGCTCGGCCTCAGACTTGGGGTCGCAGGGACCAGCTGCTTTTGCTGCTGCCACTGGTAACAGAAAAATTGAGTTTGTTTTAATAAAGCTGAAACTTAATCATAAAAATTTGACTTCCCATAAAATATTCTGTGGAAATACTTATTTTAACATTTTATATTATTGGAAAAACGGATTAATAACATTTTTTTTTATAATTTTTAGAAAAAAATAATAATAACAATCATTTCCAATTTTGTAATTTTCCATCTAAATTTTGTTTTCTTATATTCGACTTGAAAATCAATTATTTGTATTTTTCTAAATGATGTCCATTTTATAAGAATTATTAGAATTATAAATAAATAAATAAATTAAGGGTTTCTCACCTGTGTGCATCATGAATCTGGTAGCCCGTTCCTGGGTCACCCCCTCCTCAGTCATGGCAACCTCAGGTTGAACTTGTTCTTTGGAATACACAACTTGTGTCGTTTTCGGTGCGACGGACAACACCTGTGCGAAATTTTCTTCAGCTTTGTCCAAGTTGTTGCCTGTTGCCACAACTACGACGCTTGGGTCGCTACTAGCACCACTGAGAATGTGGTCCACAATTGATTCCCTCGATACAGGCACTTGGTCCACAGGGCAGACGGGGTGCTGAGAATCAAAAGAGGTAGCTGTTACCCCTCCGAAGACACCCCTGTGCTCGGCAGGCTCCTAAAATTGAAGACAAGTGATTATTTTGTTGGTTAATTCACATCACGTTACTATTCAACTTACCTTGCGGTTTTGTACAAAGGCATCGCTTGATTCTGCTGAAATCTCATCTGAACTAGATTCGTTTGGAAACATTGGAAATAAAAAGAGTCAATGACACTTCTTTGGCAGGCAATGCATAGAGTTCATGACCTGAAACAGAACAAAAAAAAAAATAATTAAAAATTGTAATAACAAAGAAGTTCCATTTAAAAAATACAATCGCATTATCTGCAGCTTCTTTCAGTTGGGAAATCATTATGCAATAAAATTATTATAATCTGCAGCCATGTGCACGGAGGGCCAACCGTATTTTTATCTCTAAATAATCACAAATAATTCGGTTGGAAAGAAAATGAATAAGGAAATTTGGAAGGCCGGAGCATAGATATGCAAAGATCATTTTGAAGAGAACGTTCGACTCCGAAGGTTTGCCGATGGCGAGACACGAACTACGAACCATTACCTACATATATGGCCATTTACGGTAAAACGAGCCGCGCGTTCCATATTGCAGATTGCAGCCGGCCGAAGTGGAAACGAAAAGCCGGCGAAAAGGGTGCTTCTCGGCACCGGCGGTAAGCCGATACGCGTTACCGAAATTTGTCCCCTTGGCCTGGACAAGCCACGGAAAAGAAAATGAGCTCAAATAATGTTGAGAAAAAGCAACACACACTTGAATACATACACTCTCACTCCTCCCCCCTATTCGCCATAAACTTGTCCGCCGACTGAAAACAGACTGGAAAATCGCGGATTTCGCCGACCAAAAAGTGGTTCGGCCAACGCGTACTCACGGAACGGGGTGGCACACACCGAATGGCACTTGATTCTGACGAAAATTCTAGCGATTCGGGCAAAAATCTCGCCGAAATGGGGCGTTAAAAAAGGAAACACTTACAAGCAGCCTGATGGCTGATCAAGAGCTCTCGAAAATTTCCCCTCCTTAGCTTGCCCCACTCCCGCCTAAATGCGCCGTTACGTCGTTTGGACTGCTCGTAAGTCGGCACTTTTCGGCGCCGAACTTCAAAATCGGCCGATCGGCGCCACGAGTTGGCAGCAATTTCGAGCGGATTTATTTATTTTTTAATTTTTCTATCGGGGTTCAAATGCGACGGAGGCGGATGAATTGTAGGAAAACATGTTTCAAGGCGGTGCGCTCGGCGTTATTGATCGGCCATTACGTGGCACAGCAGAGCCGAGCCGTTCCGACGAGTGACCCTCCCCTCCCGGACGGGTATCATTACGTTACGTTCCAGGGTATGCGACCAATAGTACCCCAGACCAAAAGTACCACACTCTCAAGGCGGACATAAGTACCCCGCTGAAGGCTAACAAGGCAGTGCTTCCATCTCACTTGCCATAATTATTTTCACTTTCAAATTCGCCAAATTTTTCAATTTATCTGTTTATCATTTATTACGAGTTAGATTGTTGGAAGATTTGTGGTAAAAAATCACAATCCCGCACGCACTGATTATAATTAAAATGAAAACAACCGTGTTTATGAAAAAAAATTGATAAAGCCAATTAGTAATAATTTAAATGGAAATAATATTTAAATTTCTAATTCTGAAAATTTAAATCAAAGCTTCTTAAGGTACATCTTCAGTTGGTAGCACTGTTTCTGAAGCTCTCAGTGCAGTACTATCATCCGCGTTTGAAGCGGGTACTTTTGGTCTGGGGTACTATTGACCTACAATCAGTTCCAGGCACATCATGCAAAAAGCAAGGCGAAATCGGTTAACAATAAATTTAGACGAAAACTAACATTTTTTTGGCTTAAATTATGCGTGCGAAAGAATTTATCATTTCTTCTTGATTCGACACAAATAGGTATTGTCCGCTTTCGAAGGTGGAAATTATTGGGCATTCTGGCTGCGGCGAAATGCGCCGGTCCGCAGCTCGCTCGCGCCGCGAGACTTGAGGCCCCTGGCAGGCCACAAGCATGCTCTGTTATGGCGGTGCCCGAAAATTATCGTACCTGCTGCTTCTAGAGTCGACACAACAAAAACACGCCCGCAAAGGCGCGATCGCTATAACTTTGCGCCCGGATCTAATGCGCAGCAAAGAAAAATGAAACATATTAATTTTACGTGATGAGATTTTAGGAGTTTTTATCAGACGCCCGAAAAACGTTTAGCGTTGGCTTTGGTTATTAAAATTTACTAAAATTCTGCAAGGCCAACGCGATGCGTTTTTATTTTGAAAAATAAAAATAAAATTCCCTTAATTTAAAGACAACATGTGTTGTTGTTTGAAATTAATACTAATATTTAATTTAGAATAAGCAATTCTGACTATGTCAAGATTTAATTAAGGAAATTTGCTGCGTAGGGAAGACATACAAGAGGAGCGAGGACCCCCTAAAAAATAAATTTGAGTGCTGCTGCTGCCTCTTTACTAACACATTTTTATTGGCAAGCCCGCTTAACAAAAAGCCGTAGTATTGTGCGAGGTGTTTGAAAAAATATTGTAAGGGTGCTGCCCTGCCCTTGACGCACCTCACTCGTTGCCAAAGTACAACCCTGCCCAGTAAGGCTTACACGCACAGTGCGAAATACCAAATCTTTTATTTAATTAATCATAAAGATTTCTTGTGAATACTCTTAAGAATGGCACAGTGTTTTATGAAATTTAATAACATCTCCATTTCCATTACGCAGCACCACGCAGCACATAAAAAATTATCATTTTGACTTGCGATATTGAACCCTCACGTGACAAGAAACTCACGTTCTTCTGATGACAAATAATATCAGATTAATGACGAAAACAAGTCGACAAGGGCAGAGAAAAATTTAATGGCAATAATACAAAAGACATTGATTATTGCTTTGAATTGAAATTTTGTGTGTAATTTGAACTTGTGTTGTCTGACAACAATGTAAATCACGAACGGGAAGCCTTACGCTGTACAGAGGTAAGTACGCAGAGCTGCTCTTTTGTTCTGACAAGTGCACGCAACAATAACAGGGCTGTGTGCTTTACCACTCTATTTACTCGTGTTTCGCCTGCTTTTTTCACTGCCTGACCGCAAAGTCGGATGCAAGGCAAGGTGTAACAAAACGAGAAAGTCGGTGGAGCGACGAGTGACTTGAATGCCGTCTGCCGATGAGTGCCAAACATGCGTCACCCAAACATCTTAAATGTCATCTAAATTTGGTTCCCAATAGCATTCACCTTCCCTAATTAATCAATTTCAAAATAACGTTTGAAACACTTTGAAAGAACTTCAAACACAGACTTTAATAAGATTGCGCCAATAAATTGTAAAACTATTCTTAAAAACAGAAAAAAAATCCGATTGATAACTTCAATATCAACATTAAGAAGTCAAAATTCAGTTCCTTTCATGCACAAATATTTTCTAAAATTGCTATGAATATTCATTGAAAATTTTTATTAATTTACAAATAAATAAAACTATTTAAGCTAGCTTTTAAAATAAATAAAATTCAGCATAATTGTTTCAGCTACAGAAAAATTAAGTTCTTGATTCCTTCATAGTGAATTTTATTAAATTATTCAACTATATTGATATATATGTTTTCTTAAAATAAAAATAAATTCATTTTCTTGCCATTGCTGAGCTGATTGTTGCAGCCTTTCACTATTATTAAATTTCTCTATTCAGCAAAGGATATTGAGTGTATGAGTGGCTATTGAGAATCTCCTGTACAAACCCCAATTGGGGCCTCTTTGCTAGGCTGCTAGTATTGCCGAGGGTGCTGGTCGATGATAAGACCCTGCATAATATTCCTAATATTGTGCGACTCTGGTTTACGTCTCCAGAATGCAGCATCTACCATCAATAAAACATTTTGGGATTGTTCTTGATAAAATAATAATTGCCAGCACAACACGTTTCGGTTGCTAAATATAATAAACTTGGAAAAATAATTCACTTCAGGAACTGAACATATACAACGCAAACTAATTTGGTTTAAAAGATGAGTGAGTTATTTCAAACGCGGAAACCGCAAACCTTGGACTGCGCTTGACTGTTCTGCTTTCAGATATTTCTTGTTTTGACGGAGAAACTTGGTTTCGAATCAGATAAAAAAAAAAAACATTTGTATAATGATCAACCAAAATAGCAATTATGCAAAAAAATTGGAGAAACCCTTCTGGATTAGTGGCATTTTCTTCGTGAAGCCGAAATTAGAAATAACTTTTATCTTGTACAAAATTGCAACAATTTATTTAACGGAATTGCTAAATTTGTTTTGCAAAGTTATTTTTCTTTCCGAATTGCATTGAATTTCATAAAAATTAGTATTTGAAAATTACATTGCACGTTTAGAATAAATTTAATAATTGCAAATTTTGTTGGAAAGTGATACAAAAAATAGTTAAAATAAACAAAAGAAATTACATTAATATCATTTGGATTGGATGATAATGATAAAGCAACTACTGAGTAGATGGATTGTTTGTTTGAATTGTTGCCCAGCAAAAAACTGATAGTCAGTTCATGATTATCTTGCGTCGAGTAATATGAAAAATTAATTAGGCTGGTGGCCCAGGCACCGACTGCGATAAGCCTCCCACCCACTCATGTACACAGAGGCACTACGGCTTAAAATGTGCGCCAAATTCAATTTACCTCCCGTCCCCACTCTCCGAATCTCCAGCGGCAATTTTTATTTTGTCTGTTTTTTTTTCAGTCGGCGACTACTTGCAGTTGGTAGAGAAAAAAAGTGAAGCAGCACCAGACGCCCAAGCGAAGATTCTACGCTACAATATTCCCCGGAGGTCAAGTCGAGGACAGCAAAAAGCTGCTGGGATATAATAATGCGCTCGGCCAATGAGATTAAGGAAGCTTCAAATTTATAATTCAGATTTGTTAGAAAACAAAACGACGATTTGTCTCCGGACTGCAAGGAGCAAAAATTAAAATGAGAAATGAGTTTCGGATGCCATAAGAATGTTTTGAATTATTATCAATCTTTCTCATTACATGCATTACATTCCATTAATCAGGTTCCAGTTAAAAAAAAAATGGAAAAATAGTGTATTATTATTTGAACTGTTTAATTTTATTTACTTGTGTGAAAAAAAAATGAATGTTAAAAAATTAAAAATTTCCTAATTAATATGAAAAAATCGGTATTGGAGAAAATTAGGCAATGGTTCCCATGGTCAGAGGAGGAACAAAATTTCTACTGTTCATTTTCAATCCTAGGTTGGGGACGCAGAGAGAAAAGAAGTGGCAGTTGCGAGAGCGTGGCATTTGTTATCAGCGCTGCAACAGGAAATTCGAGGGCAAATGAGAAGCGAGGCGCATCAATCAATCGCGCCTCTGCATATAGACACGCGCCTCTCGCTCGCCCACATTTGATCATTCCTCATTCTGGCCAACAAGTGTCTAAAAGAGGGAGCAGGATGCACAGCTAGAGCCAAATAAATTGGAATCCAAAGAGATGCAACTTGCAACTTCCTGCCCAGTTGCACAATAATGATATTTTCAATTTTAGAATGATATTTCTATTTAATGAAGTGCATCAGACGCTTGATCAAATAAAAAAATTTGTTATATTTTTCTAAATAATTTTATCTAAACAAAAATTATTAAAATTGTTAAAATTTAATTAATTATTGCAGCATCATATAATTATTTTCCTTTTGTCAAGTGAAAAAGAAAGAATGCTTATAGTCCACTATTAAAAAGCTTTTTGCAATTGTTCAGTGTTGTCCGCAGAACCTTTCATATACCACGTGCTGTACTTAGCAGGGACAGCAATAAACTGCACACTTCTTGTATCTCTCTGCAGGAGACTCCCCAGCTACTACAAAACCGTTTTCGTTTTCGGCCATTATCATTTCCCATGAGCGACAACACTTTGGACACTTAGCTAGCTTATCAGTAAAGAGATAATGTAACCGCGCCATGTTAGTATCCAAAAGCCGCAATGCAGAGAGAGTTTTTACTTTTAGAACGCGGTAGAATTTATGCTTAGAGACTTTTCTAAGGTTACAAGTTACAATGAAATGGAATAAGAAAAATGAAAATTTTAATTTCTGCAGTAAAATTTGCATAAATAATAAAAGGACACAATGACCACAGCTAAAAACAGCTTGTGATTAATAAAAAATTCCTTATAAATTATTAATCATTATGGGCGCATACTATGGATTTCATTCTTTCAATTTTTAGCTAGTTTTAGAGTGAATTGAAGAAAGAACCAAATTATGAGATATATCGTTTGTCAACATAACGCGCCTTTTTATCTCACCTACTGGCTACAGATAATTCAGCCTGTGCAAATATCAAGCTCATTAGTCATAAAATACTGAAAGCTCTTTATGTATATATTTGAAGAGTGCGAAAAACTGGCAGCAGGGATGAAAGTCAAAATAAGTTGTTGATAAAAAATACGAAAAGAAGTGCCGCTGATAAAGCAGATAAATAATGCCCGTGCGTTGGGTTTCTGCTAAGAGAGTGGATAGGTGACGCGTGCGAGAATAGCAAAAGCACCCCTTGCCCGTGATGCCCTGATAAACAGCCAGACATCTGACACCCCAAGAGGAGCTCCTTATTTATAAAAAAGCGTAGCGCACTCTCTCTTTTGCTTGGATCTCACGTGCTTTTCCTTTTTCCTCAATTAATCCTCTCATTATTCATTCTCATCACATAGAGAAAAGTGGCAACCAAAGCAACATTCATATTGAAATTATGAGACTAACTAAAAGTCTTGCCATAATCGCTGCTCTCAAATATAAATTGCTTGTTATTAAATTACATAAAAAGCATTTTATATTTTGCTTGAACGTTTGCATTTTATTTGATATCATTAAATTTGATATATGACTTTCAATTATGTTTAGATTTTGAAGTCATTATGTAATTTCAAAAAGTCAACAAAATCAAGATGATTAAAAACGGAATTTGAATTTGTGTGAAACTTATTAAATTAATTTTGTGAAAACTTTGATATACAGACTTGTTCCAAAATATCCTTGCTATGCATCAAGATTAAATAAATAAATTTTCAAAAAAGGGATTGACAAAATTTTTCACAAGATCTGGTTATAAAGTTTGACAAAAATAACTTAACCATAAAACTTTTAACTTACATTTAAGCCTAAAAAAACAAGCTTCTCTGCACATACACCTTATTGATGTTAGTTGTTAAAAATGTTTAATTACATTTTTGCTCTAGGAGCTGCCCTAAAAACTACTGGAGGGGGTGGAGACCGGGTCGAATTATTCTGTTCCGGCTAATTATAGCTGATCGACCGGCGGGTGATCTATTTAAAAAATATCAACAAATCGGCCTGATTGACCGAATGAATAATTTACGGCTTCATGAGCAGCGTGAATAATTTAGCACGTTTTCAATTTCAACCCTGGCCTGTCGTGTTCACCGGGCTTGGCCAACCGACGCGAAAGCACCGGAGCGAGAGGTGTTGCACAGGTACATATTCTGCCTAAGCCACCTCCTTCATGGTAACAAACACACATGCAAGCACACTCTGGGAGGCCAATAACCCACACCTAACCGCCACCGAGTGAGACCGACCGAGCGCCGAGCGAGCGACAGCGGCTGCCTGGATGGTTGACTAGCCTTTTCTCTTCGCCGCCGTCTCAAATTATCAGTGGGTTGGCCACGCTGGCTAAAAATTGCTGTTGTTGCAAAACACACCGAGACTAACCAACTTATATATGATGCTTGCGAAGGAATAAAAAAAAACTGAGATTGAATATTTTAGTTAAGCATTATTCATCCTACATATAATAAAATATTTTGCTGTGAAAACTTCATTATTACGTATTTAAAAATATGCAAACTAATTGCAAAAAATTGAGACCTACAGTAACAAAAGCAGATTGAAGAAGGAATTTAAACAAGAAAATTTTTGAAGTTTATTTGGAAAAGAAAGCTCACAATCAGAGTTCAAAGGACTGATTTGCGACTAACGTTGAAGGGTTGTATCTCACAAATTTATTTATGACTATTAATACAGAAGATGAACCAAGAAAATTGTCTACAGGTCAATGTGTCTCAAATTAAATCAGCGGCTAATTTATTTTTGCAAATATTTCTGGGCAGTAGAATTATAAAAGAGTATCAAATGCAATAAATAATTATTTTCCAGTGCTAATTCATTTATTTTTTAATTTGTATCCGGCCGGAGAAGAGTAAATTTTTTTGTAATTTGTATGATTCCATTTACTGCTCTTGTATCAATCTTAATTAGACTAGTATGCTAAGTCTAGTTCTGGCGTAAGCAAAATAACAGTTTTTATTAGTTTTTTCAATAGACTCGCCACTCTGCTTGTGTGCTGTATTATTTTTTTTAATAAAATATTATTACTACAAAAAATTAAATAATTGGCAGAGCAAAAATAATGTTAAGTAAAATAAATTACATTAATTACAGGATTACATCACCAATTATAATTAGCTGAAGGTTCTATCTTGCACAAGGGTAAATTTCTCTTCTAGTTTAATTTTAAATTATTTGTCTGATTTTGTGTGTAGAGATTTGCAGATTTTTTATTTAGACAGAAAACTTGTTGCATAATCATACTAACAAAATATTTAAATTGCATAACAAGACTCACTGCGGCGGATGGGAGCAAATCTTCAGTGATGCCTTTATGTCCAACAGTTAAATTTTGTTCCGCCCAACCCTTTTTCACTTCATGTAAAAAATTTGTACCAATTTTGATAAATAAAAAACAATAATGATAAATAAATTTAATCAAAAACAAAAAATTTTTATATTAGGGAAATCTTTAATTATTAAATTTTTGCAAATTACTTGCTTTTTGTGTGCTTAAATATTAAGAGTGAAAGGGAATGGACACCTCTAGTGCAAAAATATTACTACATTGTAAGCTTAATATCCTCAAGCCAGACATTGCATGTATGTAAGACGCGTATGAGGCGATTCAAAGCGCTGGGGGCCTTGAAGTTTCGAGCTATAATGTGGTGCTGAAGCGGCCAGTATATCTTTTTTCCTTGCACTCAGCCAAAGCCAAAAGACATGAGGACCTAACAAAAATCAACGTTCCCGACCTTGACTGTGAAGAACGACGCAGTTTTTTGGTGCCATTTTTTTTATAACAAGTAAAAGAAAAAAGTGTACCAGGAATAATTTGAATTTCTATTTTGTTCTAGATTTACGCACCAGTCTTTGAATATCTGGTATTAGGTTCCAGAAATACTTCGCTTTTCTTTTATGCTATAATAGATACAGTTCAATTGAAACTATTGATACATTAGAAAAAATATCATTTAAAGTTTTTCAGTGGCAATAACAACAAATTGTAATGGAAGAGCTATGCTGGAATTCAAATTTTTTTGCATTTTAAATAAAAGTAAATAAATAAGGATAAGTTTTTACAAATTAGAACTAAGATAAGCCCTATGAATCAATAATTAAAGAGTATAATGCATAATAATGATTTCAAAAAATTACCCAGATATAAAATTAGAGAAAAATAAATAATTTTACGGTACAAGGCTACCTAGGACAACAGTTGTAAATTTTGAAATGAAAATTTTCTATAGAAAAAGGGGCCAATTTTGATCAGTTTCCAAAAGAAATTTGTGCGCGCAAACGTTCCGAAAGTAAAAAAATCGTGAAATTAAATTTGAAAATTCCCATTGTTATTTGCCATTATGCACAGCACTGAGGCTGCGTGTGCGATGCCTGGCGGATGAAAGACGAATTAAAGAGCAAGGACGTCGCATTTAAAGATACGATTTTACGAAAATATCGATTTGTGAATCACGAAAATATTTCCAAAATTAAGGGTGACGGCCAAAAAAGCAGCATAATTTACCGCACAATTTGAAGCTAAAAAAAGAGGATACACTTCAGCTCAGGGTCGCTAGGTACATCAAATCAGAATTTTTTTAATAAAAAGTACAAATATCTATGTTTCTCTTGCTTACAAGTCCGTTTGCAGACAACTCCTTTTGTGGGCAACTACGTTGTGGGTTTGCGAGCTTCGGGCTGGAGGCGCGCTCGCCCGAGGACGTGGTGAAGGCCGGCTCCGGGCGGGACAAAAGGGCGGGGATCGTGGGGGGGCTCCTGCGGAGCCCCCCCACGAACACAGCCGCCCTTTTGTCCTCGCCCTCCGCACGGCCTTCCCCACGTCCTCGACCTCGCTGCGCCTCCACCCCTCGCTCGCGGCTTCTGCAAAAATTAATCTTGGGGGTTGCCCAACTCCGAGTTGCCGGTTTGTGGGGTGGTCTGGTTCGTGGTGTGCGTGCAATTTCCCCTCACGTGGGAGTTTTGCAAAAATCAATTAATTCAAAATTCAATCAGGATTGTAGAGTACCCAAAAATATCGCCCTTAAATGCCTTAAATCGATAAAATTGTCCCATTTTTATGCTAGTTCATTAATACACTACATGTGGCGTGACGGTTTTTTAAGAGGAAACTCCCGTCTAGGTGGCGTTTTTACATCTGTATGCATTAAAAGTAGTTAATAAACGCCTAATTTTATTTCAACTCTCATTACTTCCCATTTCATTTGCGCCGGCTTTTCCTTATTGAGAAATGTTCAGCACACTATGAGGAATGTTTTGATATAAAAAAATTTCATATTGACAACTGTTGTCCTCAATGAACTTCTGCCTAATTGTACTTGCAATACATAAATTTGCATAATTCTATGTTTTTAATTACAGTGCATAATGTATTTTCGCAAACGTTTTGAGCGAGTCTGTGAGTTGTTCTTGTTCTTTCTTTTTAGCTGCCGCATTCCTAACTGGCCAATCCTTAAAAACGCCTGCTGGGCCTCTCGGGGGAGGAACCTAAGCGCGACAAAAACCAATTTCTAACACAACCTCGAACGGCCAAGAGGCCCATTATTTAAAAAAGACTTTCTCAATTCGTCCAGTTTTTGGTGCAAATACATAATCCCCGAAACCGAAGGGGCGACGATTAGGGAGAGCTTATTAATAAATAAATCTCAGCCTCGAGGACGAAACAGGTTGTAGGATGTGGCCGCCGCCGCCGCGCGATTACATGGTGTAAACAAAAACAAAACGTTTTTTGGGCACTCACCAAAGTAGGGACCTCAACTCCTGGGACAATGGGCACGCATCACGCGCTGCACTGTACAGTTCTAATACTATAGGAACCCGACTACAATTTGATTGAGTTTAACACAGAGTTGCGTGAATGCAGCAATATTAACACAGTAACTCACAATGCCACACGTCTCCTCTAGCCACAATGGCTGCTGGCTGACGAACGGCACTGGCAACAGAGGTGTTGCATGAAATTTCACGTCCCCGAAGCGATGGCGACCGAAGAAAACACAGCGCACAAGTCGGGCGTTGTTGCCAGACCAGAGCCACCTGTCGGCGCCTTCGAATTTAAAAATTTACATATACCTCACTCTTTGTCAAAATATTTAAATATTCTGTTATACTTGGTTATTTAATCAGTGTTGTTATAATTAACTGAAGACCTTTAAATGGTTTAAAAATTAAACATTGAAATTATTCCAGTATTTGAGCGACTAAAAACATTTTATTGTTCCAGTTCAGGGATAATCTGTATGGGAGGTGGTACGTTCTGCCGTTTACCATTCCAAATTGACGACAAAAGAAGACTTTCCTGTAAAAATAGTCCCAAAATTGGACTTGGTGGAACAACAGGGCCACCATATCAAAGGCTAAAAAATACTTTGATTTGTCCATCACGCAAGTACCTCCGTTGAATAGCTAAGGGAGGCAATCCGAGGCGTGACGAAAAATCTAAACAGGTGTGAAACAAAAGTATGAACAGAGAGACGCTAGCAACAATTAATGTTTTTAGTTGGCAAATGGCGCAGTCAGCGTCAATGTGCAGTCTGGAGGAAAGTCAGCAGTCACCAAGCTTCCCCCAAAAAACCGACCGATTCCACGCCGACTACTCGTCGATGATGGTGTGATCTTCCTTTACCAAGAACTCAACTTCTTCCTCTTCTACATTTTTCGTGTCCGACTCCAGTTCGTCGGTGTCAACATCTACAATTAATTTTGTAACAACATTAACAAAAGAAATCAAAATTATTACTATTGCGAAGCTCCAGACGTCTTTTCTTCTGTGCATTCCATGCATCAATGTTCTTCTGGCGATACTCATTGAACGCCTTCATCAACTGGCAGCGCTTCTCAACAAGTTCCTAAAAAAATTGGAGAAATATGATAAAGAAAATCACGAAGCCATTACACTTCAATACCTTGGAAGCTTTCGATGATCGCATGCGGTCCTTGCTCTCAAACTGAGGCGTGTACTTCTTGAGGTTCTTCTTGATTTCCTTCTGCTGCTTAATGCTGAGTAGGGTTGGAGGGCGCGGACGCCACATGAGTTGGCAGAAGCCGTCAATATTGTGCTTCTTCAGCTTCTTGCCCTGGAATGACCAAAGCCAAAATCCGTTGTCCACCTACACAATTTTCATTAGAACTGTCACAAATGTGATGTGAAAAATGTGTACCTTTTGCTTCCAGAAGGACACACCAGTGACAATGTAGCGACCTGTTGGGTCCCACTCAACATCAGAGGCTGTGTAATGCTCTCCAGAGTTCATTACCACAAATTCATTGGTGTCGACAAATTCCAATGAGCCGTGCATACTGCGCAGACCAGCCAGCACTATGAACTGGCCCATTGGTGACCAAAACAGGTGGTTGCACTGCCTCTTCTCAAATTTCTCTGCAAAATTAAAGAAGTTAAATATCATTTTGTGTGAAAAAAATTTAAAAATAAACTTACTGAGCAAGGAAGGAGGCTGTCCCTGATTGACACCATAGAAGCTGACATTGATGTTGTGCTGGTCACCATGGATGATGGCGAACTTTGAGCCGATTGGCTCCCAGGCAAATGCCTGGATGGGCTCCTTGATTTCCACACTATCCACAGGGATAAGTTTCTCTCTCATGTGGAATATTTCAAAATTGTAGTACATTCCCTAAATACAATACAATATTGAAAAGTTTTGAATTGCTGATGAAAGACATTAATTTTTTTATCTTTTGGGTATTATTTGATAAAAATTAGAATAATTACCAGAAAATGTCCAGCTCCTCCGTTCTTTATGTCCTGAAACAAAATGGGACATTTTTTCAATTGCATAGCAAGAGAGACATTCAAAATTTAACTTTTATCCTTATAACTCCCAAAAGGAGTCAAAAATTTAAGAACATAAAATGGCATATGGCAACTTACGCTGTACTTAACATCGTTTTTCTCCTTCTTGACTTTGCTGTATCGATCCACCTTGACACACAGATAGTCTCCAGATTTTTGCCAGTGTATTTTGCAGTCGGCTACGTTGAAAAGGTTGTTAGCTCGCACCTCCTGACGACTGGGAATTTCGAGCAGGCACACCCTGGCTGGTACATCTTTGTCCTCGGCGACCCAGTAGACGAGAATATTATCCGTAGGTGACCAGGCAAAGTCTCGTATACCAGGAATTTTTATGCTCCTCTTGTCCAGAAGGCCAAACGACTAATTTAAAGATATGCATTAATGACAGTAAAAATCAACTAAATGGAGTAACCAAAATAAGCAAATATTAAAATAAAAACTGTTTTCAGAAAAGATTAAGCCATAAATGCATCAGCATTATTCAGTGAATTATAAATTTCATCATTTCAGCCATAGAATGTTAATGCTATAATTCTCACCGGGGTCTCATAAACACTAAGGATGTCTTGGCCAAGACGAGCAAAGTATTTGTCATCAGGTGACCAACGGAAGATGGGCCACACAGAAACACCATCTAAAGAGAACGAGCGTTTCTCAGCACCAGTGCGGGCGTCCCAAATGATCACTCGACGCTGATCAGAAGGTCCATCAGGGGAATATGTCACAAGGTATCTAAGGAAATTATTTTATATAAATAAATGAAAATTATTGAGTAAAAATTTTAATACTTTTCACAGGGTGAGAAGTCTATAAGTTGCACTCCTGTATGGCTAAACCTCATGATTTGCTTGAATTCAGGTCCACCCCACAACGCGACACCTCTCGCGTGGAAAGTAGCCATGTAGGTTCCTAAAGGTGACCATCTAACGTATGTTTCAGACCAATTCTGTAATACAGAAGATTAAATTTTAGGCCCAAACAGTTGAGGTTCAATTTATCACAAGAATCGAAACTACTGTTATCAGAAAAGATTAAGCCATAAATGCATCACTACAATTCAGTGAGTAAAATATTCATCATAATTATTTTCGATATTAAAATAATGTTTTTTAGCTTACGGGTCGCTCCTCAACAACGTTGGGTTCAGGGGCGGAATTTTGCCAAATCTGCACATTATTACCGCCTCCGCAAATGACACAATACTGGTCGTACGCATCAGGATCAAGAAGATAATAGTGGAGATTGCCTTGGTCTTTGTACTCCTGAGGCTCTGGGGGTGTCCACTCATCAGGGATATTCATATATCTGAATTAAACATTTTACCATAAATCTGGATAATCTTAAAAGATTCATTTTTGTCTTACTTTTCAAAATCGCTATAATGATTGACAAGGAAAGTGTGCTGCTTGTCAAGTTTGTAATTGTTCGTTACACTGACAGCTTCAGCAGCTTCGCTAGGGTGCTTGTATTCCAAAAAGATGAATCTGTTTTTAAATCACCAATTAAAAATAAAACATAATACATTAAAATGTTGTTGGTACCCTTTAGTGTTCTTTTTCTCATCAACAGGATAATACTCGTTAACAATTTCTCCGAATTTGGAATACATCTTCTTGATGACGCCCTTCAGCTTCTCAAGGCGCTCAGGCCCAACTTGAGGGACGCCATCGACAACAATGATTCCTTCATAGCTATCCTCTTCCCTGGGCTTGGAGATGAGGTAGTCCGCAAGAAGTTCTGTAATCGTTTGGGAAACTTATTTTATTTCAAACCTCGAAAATTAATTACAATGTCAAAAAGTTAATTTTGGTCTTAATAATATATAAATATGACGTATTGTGTAGTTGAAAGCGTATGTAGTGCTTGAAAAAAAATATTTGAATTGTTCATGCCCTTAAAACATTTGCAAGCATATGGATTTCAGAGTAATTATGTACATCGGGTGCTTGTATATTATTAGCTATGTATATGCAATTTAATTAACACTTGTCTTTAGTCTCTAGAACAACTTTTTTAAATTGATTTTCACGGAGGGAGCTTCTTGAAAATTTTTATTGGGAATAATTTTGATAAATAATTGGGAGGCGGATGCCGTTGCACGTGTACAAAGCGACCACGGTGGCCGAGAGGCCGGGTCCACTTTAGAGTCTCACCTTCGTCCGTAATATCGTCGACGAAGTCC